>NW_025421425.1:11715677-13171354 GCF_011764305.1 Mustela putorius furo
ATTTAGTTATATAGAGAATAAAGAAATCTTGCCAGTAACAATAACATCAATGGACTTTATGGGCATTATGCTAAGTGAAATAGGTAAGAGAAAGACAAATCACCCATAAAATGGGTGATTACTAGAAGAAAGGGGTGTGAGAAAAATGAGAACATATTGGCTAAAGCGTACAAACCTCCAGTTATAAGATCTGAAATGTGGTCATCAGGAAACAAAAGAGGTAACAGTGTGAGGTGATGGATTGTCTTAGTTACCTTTATAGTGGTAATCATTTCACTGTGTGTGTGTGTGTGTATTCATGTATGCATATATTATATCTGTGTATATTCTATATATGTAGACATGTATGTGTATAACTATGCATATATAATATACATCCATTTATACAGTCATATTGCATACCTTACATTTATATAATATTATATATCAATTACATCTTAATAAATCTGGAAAAATACAAAATAAAGTAAAATAAAATACTTACCAGTCAGTCACCTGCTCCCTCTACCTTTGGCCTGTTTTATAGCACTTGTAACCATCTGATCTAATATGCACTTATTTATCAGGTTTTTTTTGGTCAGTGTTTCTCTGACACAAGTTAAGACATTAGATAGCATCCTCAATGATATTTTCTAAATTCATGGTGTCTAGAGCATTGCCTGGTAAATATTAGATTCTCAACATTAATACTGGGGGAAAAATACAATGGAAAGGGAAGAGTAAGACAATATATATAAGTGAAAGTCTGATGTTTAAAATAAATAAATGGGGCACCTGGGTGCCTTAGTCAGTTAAACCTCTGACTCTTGACTTTCATTCTGATCATGATCCCAGGGTCATCAGACCTGGCTCCTTGTTGGGCTCTGCACTGAGTGTGGAGCCTGCTTAAGATTCTCTCTCTCTCTCTCTTCCCCTCTGTCCCTCCCCTCTGCTCATGCACGTAAACGCATGCACACTCTCTCTAAAAAAACAAACAAACAAATAAAATAAACACGTTATTATATGTAGCATTTATATTTCTAAAGTTATTTTATCATATAAAATTTAAGTAATATTTCGATCTTCTTAAAAACCAGCATTTTAGGTAATTTTAGAAAACTGAATCAGTGTTCAAAAATAGATTAATTTCTTAAAATTGAATGTTTTGCAGATGTGTATATAATTACATGAAGCAGACAGGTCAGAGCTTTTTGTAAGTTCAGCCATTCCTTTTAGTGTTCTTGCCTTATTTATTCATTGAGAAGACATTTGTTTTTATATATTTAGCAAAGATTAAAGTTTGTAGTGCTCTTTGTCCAACATAATGAGGTTTTGACACATAGTTTAGGAGACAGCAACACCTTATTAGCAATAGAATAATACACAGATACTGAAATGAGAGGACTAGACAACTCTGAAATTTTTCTTCTCACCTCTCTCTCCAGGGAAGGAAAGGTGTTAAGAGGTGATGAATAATCATCACAGATGAGTCACTTTCTGACTCTGTTGTCTTGCATGATTTACAGCATATAACCCTTCAGATGGTCTTTGTTTTCTTTTCCAATTCCCAGAAGGAAATATTCATTTTCATGCTGTTTATTAAATCATAGAACTTAAGCAACTTGATAAGAACTCCGGGGCCCGCCACTATTTGAGTCTACAGTGCCCCGTGTTAATATTCTCCACCTGATGCAACACTTCTAAGCTACAATGGCATTTCCTGTGAGCCCCCGACATTTCCCCCCTGTCCCCTGTCACTTTTCACAAATATGAAGTAAGAAACGATGGCTTTGTCTGCGTAGAGCCCAGTGCCTGTGAAAATCAGCAGTGAAAGCGACAAAACTGGCTATTACGAAAGACCACCTTCGTCTTATGGAAAGATGATGTACTTCGATACTGTAATTCATTGAGGAGGCTGATCATATAAATCCCAACAACGTCTCACCAAGCACCAGAACACCTCAATTGTTGCAGACCAATGTACCTGCTGGTTGGAAGATGATCATGGGAATGAGGGGTTAATTTTTTTTTTTTTTAAGCCCAAATAGGGAGGCATTAAATGGAAAACCTTTCTGCCAAAGACATCTTGTGTCTGAGTGGGCAGAGGATGGTGGGGCTGGAGAGGAGGGGTGGAGAAAGATATGGCGGCGTAAAACCAGTGACCTAGATGGGAAAGGAAAGGAGAACCCGGGCATGATTTTCTCACTAATCTTGAGAGCACTGGGTAAGATTTAAGTGGAGACTCTGTGTGAAACAGCAAAGCAAGCACACGAAATATAATTTGCTTCTACGTTGGCAAAGGGAGGGGACTGCAGGTGGGCACCGGGATAATCTGTATCATGCAATGTAAGCTTGATGGAAATAGCTTCCGAAAAGCGTATGATTGCTGCAACCAATTTAAAGTTGAAAGTAGAATATGATTACTCTGTATCTAGGAGTTCCTATCACAGCTCTGTCCCAGGGGCTAGCCAAAGAATACCCATTTGCACGCTTCCTTACCAAAATTGTAGAACTACTCAAGGCCTCCAGGTCAATATATTGGTAAAAATGGGATTCGGGATAAAATTTCTGTTGCTCTTCCTGGCTTGGGGATTTTACTTTCCCATTTCTGTAGCAGATCCTACTGCCTTCCCCCTGCTAGAAAATGGAAGATTATCTGTGAAAACATATTCAATCTAAATAAATTGAGTACCCAGAATTTAAAAATAAATACCTGTCTATCTATCCGTCTGTCTATCTATCCATCTACCTACCTTCTTTCCAGATCTCAGTTTTTTGTTATAAAATTGGTATATTGGTAGGAGTTTGGATCAAGTGAGTTTATATCTGCCATAGCTTGGGAGAGTGTCCAGCACCCTTGTAATTGGTTCAACGAATGAAAAGGGCAAGTATTACAAATTGCCTCCCTTGACTTGTTGAGAAGATGGATTGTTTCTTCCCATTTCTCTAATGATGGCCTTACAAGTATTCGGGTTGGGGTAAAGTTGTGATGCAAATCTGCAAAGCTGAAAGGGCTCTCAGTGATTTTATTTAATTAAAAGGTAGTTGGGTAGAAGAATATAATTCTAGCATGGGGAAATACAGAGATAATTGCATCTAATAGTACAGATAGTGCCCATTTGTGCAGCTGCCAAGGCCATTGAACATTTGCAGAGACAGTATTTAAAGGGGATTCTTAGGAAGTTCTGTAATGACAATTGCCACAATAGTGCTGTGTAACAAATGCCCTGGAACTCATCAGCAGACTGCAATAGGCAGTTATTCTATTGGTCATGGCTCTGCAGACTTAACCTGGGCTCTTCTTAGAGGCTCTGTTTCAGGTTCTAGGTCTACCCACAATCGGCTGTCACCTGTGGGTTGGGCTGTGGTCTTACCCAGTGATCTTTATTCTGGGACCCCCGTTAATGTATAAACAAACAGGTATCTGGCAGATGCTCTCTTCATGGCATTTGCGGAGCATAACAAGTAAAACCCAGCTGTGAGTGCACATCAAGTCTCTGCTATGCCATGCTTCTTAATAGCCCACTGATCAAAGCGAGTCACATCACCAGGCCTCAACTCAAGGAGCCGAGAAACATCTTTTGCCCACACTAGGAGAATAGACAAAAATCCCCTCACAAGAATCATGCAAAGAGGAAGGTATGCTAATCTTCCATTCAGGGTTATTCCCTCCTCTTCCTTTATCACCAATAAATCCCCAGAAAAGGCTATTATTGTTTTTTAGTGCTTTTGAAATTGGATTATGGGTGCAGGTTGGTTGGTTGCTTGTCTCCTGTAACTGCTTGTGAGACATTCCCCAAGTTAGGGGCAGGGGGTCATACGAGAGTGGCCAAAAAAGGGTACACATTTGTTTGGGTTTTACTAGGATATCTCTGATTTAACAGTCCTCATGAACTCAGGATTGAAAAAGCTTCTTCCTTCTTTTGCCTGTGCCTGTTCACTCCTTTATATTCTCTTCTTAAAACAAACAGACCACATTCAAAACAATAAAGGAAAACTACCTTTCTATTGTTCAATAATTTAGACTGCACTTGATTACCACGGAAGAAGCTTTATCCCATCATTCCAGTATCTTCCCTTCCTGTGCTTATCTACTGAATCTGGAATATGTCATAGCCCCAGTAATGATTATTCACAACATCGAAGACTTTGTCCATATCTCAGTTATTATATCACACCTCTGCTTGTGTTTAACACATTTATTTAATGCCCCATAGCGTACGCACCAGGCTGACGGGGGCTCCACACTCCTTGCATCAGGCAATGCAGAAGGGGACACCAGTCCATCTAAACTATCTCCAGGAAAATGGGCAAAGATAATTTTATAAACTTTACATTGGGCTCACAGCTGTGCTCTGTCAGGTACTGAGAGATTTCATGAGTGGTCACCTATTGCAATCAGAATCGAGAAGCAGATTTCTGGTTGCAATAAAACCCTGGGTCCTCTCATTTGAGATTTCTTAACCCAGTCTCGTTTCATCTTGTTCATAGTCACAACAGCAACAATAACATGAATAAATACCTGGCGCCAATAACATGATGGTCTATATTTTATTTTAGTGAAGAAGAACAGTCAACAAAGCAAAATATACCTTACAAAAATCTACAGCAAGTTATAGGTTCATTTCCTTAGAGACATTTCTAAACCTCCCAGATTAAGAAATAATCTCAGAATAAAAGGTAACTTAGCTGCGGGGGGAGGGCATGGCTTGGTCCTGAGATTTTCCCATTTCGTTACTCATAGGTGATGACATCATCATATAATGGAACCTAGGAATCATGACCTTAAATGTCTTTTTCTTCAACCATTTCAAGAGGTACTTGATTGGTGGAATTCCAAATGCTTTGGGGTCAAATGGAAATCTCTTTTGGTCATAGAGAGAAAATAACTATTATTTGACACAGAACTAAATCATCCCAGTTTAGAAAAATCTATGCTTCTCAGCTATTTTACTATCTATAGGAGTATGCTTAGCAGTTATTCCCCATTTAACATGCAGGCTACCACTTATCTAAATGAGTGGCCTTTGGGAAAATGTGATATACTGGCAGGCAGAGCATCATAGATGCATAATTCAGAACCCTTCCGGCTGCAAGTGATAGAAAATCAACTCAAACTGCCTTCAGGGGGAAATGGGCTTTATTGACCCACATAGCCTAAAAATCAAGAGTGGTCTGGCTTCAAGCACACTACTAGATCCAGAGGTTCCAATGATGTCTTCAGGACTCATGGTTTTTTATCTCAGGGCTCTGTTCTCATCTGCAATATCTCAAGCCTGCCCATGGCTTCAGGTTTAGTTGTGTTATCTTGGCCACTTCAGAAGGAAGAAAAGGTCCTTTTCATACAAGATAGCTCTAACATCAACAGTAGAATTGGAACTGATTGGCTCTGGTTACTTTGGCCTGTGTTGCCCGACATCCCTGAACTTAGGACTCATTGGCTAAATCTGTTTTTACCTCTGGAGCTGATGTTCCTGGGACCCACAGCAGTAGAGAAAGGGAGGAAGAGGGAGCTCTCAAGGGGAAAGCAGCATTTTTTTTTTTCCCAAAAGAAGAAGATGCTGGGATGTTGGATGGGCCCCAATAGGGCAGAGTGCCCCCTTTTAACACTTCTCATTACATGAACCCTCCTTTGAAGTTTATTTACAACCAAGGCATCCCCTCTTCTGCGGTAAGGGTTTGGTAATGGATAGGTCCGAAGTGTTTGCCCTTCCAGAGGCCTCAATACTCAGAAACCATAGAATATGGAAACCAGAGGACTCAACAGTGCAATCCCAACTGGTAACTTCTAGAACCAAAATGTTCTGGAGGCATAGTTCTTGAAGGCTTCCATTTTGTTACATGCAACAACTTAATAATAAGCTTTGTCATATTTAAAAGAAAATATTTTGCAAAGACAACTTATAAGAAATGAAACTAACCTATGTGTTATCTTCTTTCCCCTAAGTAAGTATCAAATTTATTCTCTTTAAGAGGCCCCAGGTAGAATAATTATTTCTCTCCATTCATGGCCATTCCTTTCTTTATCTTAGTTTAAGTAGTTCTTAGAAAAATCCCGAGCTTGGCAATAAAGTCAGAACCTAAATTCTAGTATTAAAAGAAGTATCAAACCTCAATACATTGTATAAGAGACTCAATGCTTATTTTAAAGGACTTATTAACATTCTTCTTATTGGTCACCAGTTAACATTTAGTCTAAGGTTCAGTTAAATTGTGGGATGCTGTACGAACTATTAGGTTACTATTGTTAACAATTTTTTATTGTTATTTAAAAGCTCCTATACATAAACTATGTTACAAGATACAAAAGAACTATTGAACATGCTTGAAGTCATCCAGACTTAAGTTCTTATTGGAGAGGTGCCTTATGAAAATAAATAAAATAAATAAAAAGTAAAATTTTAAAGTATGAACTAAGGTTGCATGACACTTTAACATTGCACAGTTCATTCTAACTTCGTGGAAAGCATTCATCTACATCTGTATTTCTTGAGAGGAAACATACATGCTTTTGTTCCTTTGTTCACAACTACATCTCAGCTTGGAAAATGGAAGCAAAATTATTTTGTATAAAGTGCTTCATATGACTACTCAAATATTAATCATCACGTGTGGTTTGGGGCTCAGAGAGAACACTTGACCTACACCAGAAAAATTTTAAAGGAGAGAAGATCAGAAAAAGGGGGCTGATGTGAGAGTGACTAAAGGAAAGACTGTAGTAAGAAGGAATTCGAATTCTACTTTCAATAACTGCCAAGTAGAAACACTGCATTCTCAGAGCCAAGTGGGGGTGTTCTAAAATTCATGTTTCATTTTCTTTTCAGCTTAATTCAGAGTCTCAAAAGGCTTGTTCTTTTTCTTTTCCCCTACCTGCCCCCCCCAAAAAAAATTGTTACTTCTTTGGAAAATATTGTTATATTCCATGAATTGAACGATCTTAAACACCCTGATTACAAAAACTCATTGCCTAACAAAACTTGGAGACTTAAAAAGAAAATTAGTTTGCAGATTTTTTGTGCAGTTGTCATTGTAAAAGCCAAAGAGGGAGGGAGAGATGAGAGAGAGAGAGACTAATTCCAAAAATATATTTACAAAAAATTATCAGTTGTTGTGTATTTCAAGAGAAAAATTAAGAATCGAGCTGTGTTATTTTGAGATGGTCAGTTTTGCTACTTTCTGATCTTAGTAAATGGTAAGGTGGATATTCTATTTAAAACCAGGCACATAGTATGATTTTGAGCAAAAACAAAATGAGACACTGAAAAGAAATGGACCGGAAAATTGTTAAGCAGCCTCATCTTTTTCCTGGGAACTTACATAACTCTGAATCCTATCCATCATCTCTGCAGCACTCAGGTCACTTCAACAAACATTTACACAACAGGACTTTAAATGGAACTCCTGCTTTCTTGGAGTTTTGATTGAAGTCCCAATGCTAAGGATAAAAGGCATCAAACTCTTCCTATTTGTAAAGCTCTGCAACCACCCTTGGGAAGTTGGCCCAAAAGGTAATCCAAAACCAGTCTGCCCCAAGTGGACCATTAGCCATCCCAGGTTATCTGAAGACAAAGCATTCTCAGGGATGTCAGTAGGAAGGGTGTCTTTAGAGATGCTTTGTCAACCTTGACTACACAGTAGAATCATTAAAGATGTTCAGGCCATACTTGCAACATTAAGGTCCAATGTGTAGGGGTGAGGCACAGGCGCGGGTGGTTTTTAGGACCCCTGGATGACTCCAGTGTGCACCCAGGTCAGAGAGACAATCTGCAGTGTTTCCACTTTTCTCTTTCTCTTCCCATGGTGCTCAAGGCACATGGAGGCCTTCGGCAAGCATGGAAAGGCTTGGTTATTGTACTTGGGTGCCTGGGACTCAGAGAAACCTCATGCTCACACCTGCAAAAGTTTAAGGGAAGAAGGACTAGTAAAGAGTGTCTTGGATCAACCGGACCCAAGGGAAAACTCTAGCAGGAGGGAGCTCTCTTCCACTCACTGCAGTGCAGGGTACAGGCACGACGGCTTAGAGGCACGACGTCTTAACAGCCAGATGGGCACACTCTAAATTGGAATCATGCTTGAGTTGTTTTGAAAGGGATTTAATTGAAAAAGAATGTCTAAAGACCATGAAAACCCCACAGAGAGACACTGTGTAAGTGGAACCCTTAAAAACAAATGCTAACAAAATGAAACATTTCGTGGGCTGGAGAACGGAGTCATTATCCCCAACGGGGTACCCTCTTGGCAACTGCAGAAGGGCTGTACAGGGGAGAGCCATGCTTTGAATTTCAAGTTCGCTTTACCCAGAGAGCATCGATCAACATTACAGTTACGCTTTCCTATAAATCTTTGCCTCTTTCCTTCCATCCCGTTCCCACCGATCCCCAACTTCAGGCCCAACTTAGGAGGTTCCAGAAATAACTGTCTTTAGTAGGGAAGGAGGAAAGATGTTAAGTAGAACAAGGAAGAAAGAAGAAAACTGATTATATTCTTCCTACTTTCCCAAAGCTGGCTTCCAATAAGGCCAGGTATACGAAGAAAAAAATAAAAAAAAAAGGAAGTTCTGAGTCAAATGAAAATAACTTTTTGACAACTGAACTTTTTTTTGGCAAAACTACAAGTGGGACTCGTTTGATATTCAAGTTCTAATAAAAAAAAAAAGATGAAGGTTTCAACCTTCAGCGTGTCTGAAGACAGTGAGATAGAAAAAGTAATACTGTTCTGTAATTTTGATCTTCTTGAGTTCAGCTCAGTCAGACTCATCTTATGTTGTTAATTGCCAGATACTGTACTAAACGTTCAGGAGACAAGGATCATCACATTTGTGGGGGTAGTGGCTTGTCCATGGTACAATGCTGTGAACTCCTTGTGAGCAGAACCCTTAGATAATCATCATGATTCCCATTCATGTGTTATTATCATTATTATTACCAGTATTAAAATAAACCAGGAGGCCATTAGATTGCTGGCATGGGGGTCTAAGTAAACAAACCAAAGCCTAGGCATGAACATACCTCAAGATTATAAGGCCGAAATCTAAGGACAACGCTAAGCTTCCAGTCTGTTTATCTCAGACTTTTGAAAAGAATCTTAAGGCTCATTCCAATGTGGCTAGAAACATAAAAAAAGTATTAAATTGTAATTTTTCTAAGATACTTAGTTTTTCTGAGTCATTAGGGAATGTAAGATAAATTATTTAGATTTGTAATTTTTCCCTCTGTAAAAGTAATTTATACATGCAAAACTCATTTGTTCCTCTGGCAGTTTTTTTTTTTTTTTCCTTAAACATAGAGTTACATAATGATTTTTAGAAAGTCTTAATAACGATACCATTAATTTTTTTTTTTTAAGAAACTCGGCACTGAAGTAGTATTTAATAGAATATACTTCCTATTCCCTTACTATCCCTTTCTGAAACTATGTCTAAGCTATTTTTAGTGTATTTCAGAAGAAGGGAAAATGAGAGCAAATGGGTGGGTAAGGATAAAAATAGACCTTTGCCTTTAATTTATACTAATTTTTAATTGAAATATAATGCTTGAAGAGTTTAAGAAAGAAGGTGATTGTATTTTCAAAATGGAAATAAGGGTTCCTATTTACATAGATTCTCATTGGACCCATTATTTTATAGGAGATAAATTGTCAAAGAAAGATATTCTTTCTTCCTCTATTATATAACCCAGAATCTGCTCGATCAACCATCCTGTTGAGTAGCCAAATCACCTAAGATCAGACCAGTTCATTCTGGTCATCTCTAATTTATCCCTCCTTTCTTGTTTGATGGAACACCCAAGGCTACTGGGTATGTGGGGACAGCATTCAGTGATTACTTTTCTAAACAGAGATATGTTATCAGGTTCAATGCTGTCTCAATTTATGAGGAAAAAATGAGAGGAAAGAAGAGAAGAGAAGAGAAGAAAAATAAGCAGCCATTTAGATTTGCCCAATAAGGTTGCAGTAGCTCAACCATTGTGATGCATTCTTGGCCTCACTAAAGACATGGCAGAATCAAATACCAAATGAAATACCGAATGAAAGAATATAGAGAGATTTCAGTTTGATTTGCATATGATCGAGGGGTTTATTCTAGAAATATCTATTGAGTCCCTACTATGTTCAAAAGAGTACTAAACTCTGGGGAAAAGAAACTCTTTTTTGGCACCTACTATTTAAAACCAGTGTATCAGTTAGCTTGAAAAAATTCGTCTAATTCTTTTGAGCTACTGAGAGAAAGATATTTAACTCACATCTTCTATATGCAGAAGTCGTGATCGGGAGAGGTTACATAATTTGTCCAAGGTTTTAGAGCTCCACCCACCTGACCTTGCTTCCAACTATACCAAGCTGCCCTCAAAGAGCTTGCAGGTTGGCCACAGAGAAAATAAATAAAGTGAAAAATGATGTTTTAAGAGAAACATTTAGGAGTGAGATTATTTTTAATTAGGAGGATCAAAATCCAGACTCAGCTGTATTCAAGGAGAATGTTTCATGAAACATATGTATTTTTTATCATAAGACCTAAATTGTCGGCTTAAGAACAACCATAATTAACTAAAAGCAAGGGGAGAATAAGCGAACAAGCCAAGTATGGTCCACGGTTTGTGATATTTTATCTAATGTTACACTGCCTCAAGATTTATTTTGGTTCTCAATGTGGCTGCATTATTTTAAATTTTCATTGACTGAAACAAATGAACTAAAAAATGATGAATAAATTTTTCTAAAGCCATTATAACATAAACCCACTGCTTCAATCATAACAAGAGAAGGGAAAGAGCTTGTTAAAGTTCTACTTTTTGTGTCTGGAGATTAGTTTTAGAACAAAAGAGGTAATCATCTTTCAAATTTTGGCATTTAATGAGAAAGCTATCTCGTACTAATATTTCTGTTTTATTTTTAATTTTATTGTGCATTCCATTGCAGATGCTCATTGATCAAAGGAATATTGCCATTATTATTACATGAATCAGTCCAATGAGCTTCACATTAGAAAAGTAGGAGATTGTTTTCCATTTTCACTTGTAAAGTGGGGAAATACACAACGGGATATGTTTTGCCTGCAGTTTTATTTGTCAGCTACTTTGGCTCTTAAGTGGACATTATGTGAAAATGTTTAATATTTCTTTGACAATTTCAAGATGTTTCTATTCTGAGGGCTTCCTAGAGTCCTCAACTATAGTTACTTCATACCTGTAAATTGAAATTACATTCAATGTGAGATTCGGGTAAAACCTATTAAATATCTTTAATTTTGTATGTGATAAGCCTACTAAGTCTACTTTGTGAGGAAAAAAATTTAGGCTTTGAAATAGGCATAGATTACCGCATGACCTTTCAATGAAATGTTGAGGCCTTCGCAGGTTATCTGATCTTAAAGGATGTACAATTTATCTTTGGCTAGGCTAATCTGTTAAGAACAGAAGTTAATTTAGAGAGTAATGTAAATATTTCTAGACCCATAGAAATACAAATTACCTAAGGCTGCTGGAGTGCAATTGATTATTGCCCCGTAGGTAAACCAGATTTTCAAATTCATTTTAATATTACTTTGCTGCATATAAATTTATGCTTCTTTGGTGTCTCCTTTATACTAGTTATAACATCTTACTGGTTCCATCTTCAATAATGAGTTAAATAAGATCTTTAACACTTTTTCAGCTCCTCATATACTAGTTGCCCTTGAATTGAAAACATCTTACTGGTTCCAGTGGGTTAATGCCTTCAATGAATGGTCCTTAAATCGAGTCCCGCAAATCTTTAAGCCTGCTTCACTCTCTCTCTCTTTTGCCTCTCAGCTCTTGTGATTTCTCTCTGTCAAATAAAATAAAATAAAAATCTTAAAAAAAAAAAAAAAGAAATGTTTAAAAAAAAAATATTCCTTAAATATCCTTAAGATGCATTTTCAAATATAATATGAAAATAGATATACTGTTACACAATGTTATCTAAAGGAGTTATTTAAATGTGTCATTTCCTCTCATCCACACTTATAAAATTATTGTTTAGAAAACTGTTAGTTCACTATTAATCACAACACACTAGAAAACTTTATTCCAGTTTCTTATTCTTAACAAAGCGTTTTAAAACAGTTTGGGTATAAATTGTATCATAATATTGTCATTTATCTCAATTCAAATAGAATTTACATAATTACCCAAATTAGAACTTTTTAAAAATTTAATTCTAGTTATTTCATTATTGATTATCGGCCCCTCTATCATAGCTGATATACTTCTCAGTTTAACAACGCCACATCAATAAAGATACATCTAAGATGTTTGAAAAATAAAAATTTTAACTGCTCCCTACCAGTGATGAGGGAGCTGAGGACAGGCAGAAGCTGACACACCACAACTCCCCCACTCCTGCCATGGGATATATGTGACATTCCTCAGGCACTCTTGGCTGCCCCAAAGGAAAGACAAATAGTTAATTTATAGAGATTATAATCCTGCAAGACTCCCTCAGTTTACAAAAGTTTTAACAATTTACAAGAACAAAGGATTTCTATCAGTGGCCTAGCTTCCAGAAGGGAATGTAGATACAATTAAATGTCCTTATAATTTGAAGGCAAAATGAAATGTTCCTCCAGGAAGCCCCCAACCACTTTACTGTTAATGCCTTGCTAGAGGGAAAAACCACCTTAACTTGACAAAGGCAAAGTCTCTGGTATCCTGTGAGTCTTCCTTAACATAAGAAAATCCTTTTGAAAAAAAAAAAAAAAAGGAAAGAAAAGACAAAAAAAGAAAATCCTTTTGAGGGGCGCCTGGGTGGCTCCCTGGGTTGAGTCTCTGTCTTCTACTAAGGTCCTGGGATCAAGCAACCTTGGACTATCTGCTCAGCGGGGAGCCTGCTTCTCTCTCTCTCCCTTTCTCTCTTTCCGCCTGCCTCTCTGCCCACTTGTGATCTCTGTCAAATGAATAAATAAAATCTTAAAAAAAAAAAAAAGAAAATCCTTTTGAAACCTCCCTTTTCCTTACCTCCCCCAACTCCCAAGTGTATAATCACCCATCCCTCACAACCCCCCAGGCAGCAGGTCTTACTGCCAAGGGTCCTGCCCCGTGCCTTAATAAAACCACCACTTTGCACCAAAGACATCTCAAGAACTCCTTCTTGGTAGGACTCAGTACTCCGCCCCACCGAACCTCACCTATATTCCAAAACCCCATCACCGGTAATGCAAACATCACCTGTTTGTTCCTGATAAATTTCAAAGCCCCCCCAAATACAATTAAATCAATATGATAATTATGCACAAAAAGATAACAACGGCATTAATATAATTTTTTATTTACAAGGTTCTATTCCATTGAAAAAATAAAATGCAAAGTATTTACAAATCAAAAAGAAAAATGTTGCTTGGTCAATGTTCCTTTATTTTCCAATGTAGAAATGATTCTATTTTAAGCGGGCTTCGTTCCCCCAGATAGTAGTATTGAACACAACTGAACTATTTTTCCATATTAACTTTTCTCTTGCTATTGCTTACACTGAAATGTGTGATTATATTTACTTAGAGTATGTGTAGAAATTAGTGATTCATCACTTACATACAACACCTGGTGCTCATCACAAGTGCCCTTCTTAATCTCCATCACCCATTCAACCCCTCCCCCTGCCCACCTCCCCTCTGTAGCCATCAGTTCCTTCTCAATAGTTAAGTCTGTCTCATAAAAAAAAAAGAAAAAAAAAAAGGCTCTTGGTTTGCCTCTGTTTTTCCCCGTACTCTATGCTCATTTGCTTTGTTTCTTAAGCTCCACATATGAGTGAAATCATATCGTATATGCCTTTCTCTGACTGCCTTATTTCTATCATTTAATTGAGTGGGTTGTTTGTTTTTGTTTTTGCCAGATTTGACAACTTAAGATGTCTTTTATTATACACAAAGAAACTATGCTAATGATGCTTCCATTCCACTGAAGATGATAAATTGCCCATTTTCTCCTTTCTTTACTGCAAGTTCTTTTTTAGCTTCTCTTCGCAAAACTATGGGCTTCACATACACAATTAATTGACCCTCACATTAGCCACTTGCAGTATTTACTGTTACCACTAGATGTCACTACTCTCTTCGCAGAAGCAACGACAGATGGACTGGCCTCACAGAAAAAGACTAATAAGTACACAATTTATTAAATCTACGAGTTAACACTATCTGCGGGGAATCACTTGGATGAATTGAAATGTTGACAAATATTATATTTACTATTGAAATATCATGATAAACCTGTCACATGGAAATGGAGCACTGACAAATATTGTCATTGTCAGAGTTGGTCAGGATTTAATATTAAGGCTTGTGAATGATTTTGCTTCAGATATTTAAGGACGGAAAGATCTCTATATCTACCATCATGTGATGCTCCCAATGAGAACATTAAAGCAAATATCCTCATACCCACTTTGTAAGAAGTAAATGAAAAAATATTGAACATGTTTTATTCATTTTACCTTCTCATTTCCCTTTTTGTGCTTTACGATATATATAAATTAGGGCATATAATTATGGATATGTGTATCAATCATCAATTGAAAAAATGTTCAGAATATTGTATAGGATATTCATTCATTCACTCATTGATCATTTATTTAACAAATATTTATTGAGACCAACAATGCCGAGCATTGTTTTAGGCATTTGCAAAGCATCAGTGAAAAAAAACAAAACAAAACCAGACATATCCACCAGCCCTGGTGGAATGTACATGCTAGTGGACATGTAAAACATCTTATCACTCACACTAAATGGAAAACTTATAATCAAAAAAAAAAAAAAAAAGTGGTTTGCCTCTAAAATCAGATAGCTGAGTTCCATCAGAAAATCTGTGAACTCTTAGAAGAACATGAGTTAATTTCAGTAACTCTGGAACTATTTATCAATAATCACCAGGGATGCTTGGGTGGCTCAGTTGGTTAAGTGTCTGCCTTTGGCGTAGTCATGATCCCAGGGTCCTGGGACTTAGCTGCAGGTCAGACTCTGTGCTCAGTAGGGAGTCTGCTTCTCTCTCTGCCCCACCCCCCCTGCTCATGCTCACTCCATGTCTTTATCTCTCTCTCTCTTTCTCTGTCAAATAAATAAATAAAATCTTAAAAAAAAAATCACTAAAGGCAATGTAGCCTTTTGGTGACTGGGCACAGGAAGTTATTCAGAGAAACAACGTGCCATCTCAGAACAATATCTTTCCAAGTCGGAAGCTGTGTGCTGTTTCACTCCTGTAATTTCATCTCCTTTTTCTGAGCCTCCAACAATCGAATAGCACGTAGGAGGAAACTGGAGAACACAGGAATAGTAGTGAGGCAAAGAAAGAGAATCATGAATGTTTAGTCAAATTTGCTTCAGCAAAGGAAAACCTCCTCTGCAGCAGATGCTTGCAAATAGCAGATTTTCCCTAATTCTACATCTGCTGCTCACATTTTAGGAAGCAGTTACATACAGAAAAACCTTTTCCTCTAAAGCATTAAAATTGTCATCACTCATCTATGTCTGTCCTTGAGGGACATAAAGTTGATCAACAGCATTTGTTGAGAACTTTATTCTTTGGAAACATGAGGAACAAAGAAAAGAAACTTGAGGCACAAAGCATGTTACCCCACGTTTTAGAAAAAAAGCACAGCATTATTTGGCTCTGAGTGCTACCTTCCTAAGTCCTTTTTTAACCTTAAAATTATAAATGAGATAAATGTATATATGGTTCGCATTAGCCATACGTATATGAGCCATAACGTCAAGGTAAGTGTAGCCAAAATGATCCTGCATCTTTTTCATCTGGTCCTAAAACGAATCTGTTTACTTTATCCCCACGAGGAAATGGATGTGCTCTTTTTTTTTTGTTTTTATTTTTTTGTTTAAACTTTAATGTAGTTCCTCTTAAAGCATTTTTTTTTTTTTTTGTCTTCTTTTATCTGCTATGGAGGGACTCTGTCTTTTGCTACTGTGGGACTCAAAACTGTATGAGGCCAAAACCAAGTGTGAGGGACCCATTATGCTCTCACTCGTGAAGCTCCTTTTTGCATTTGCTACAGCGGCCTCTGTGAGTCACCACACAGTGTGCTGGGGTCGGTCCCACCACCTGATGAGAGAGAAAGACGTTCCTGTCTGTTTCTCTTGTACCTTGGTGATGCCACTTCCTTTTTCTCATTCGGATATGATGGGGCGGGGAGTGGGGGGGGGGGGACCTGCCACCACGAGTTTCCCTCTGTGAAATATGAGCCGAAGGTCTCTTACTTGTGCATTCTGCTGACCTCATAATGAACAAAATCCATCTCAGAAACCCCGGGGCCATTAAGAAGAGACAAGGAAGCACATTCAGAACCTTCCCCCGTGTAAATGGGCCGACTTTCCTTCCTCTGGCATCTGCTAATTATAAAATGCCCACTTACCTGTGTTTCCTTAGAGGACTCACTGGAAAGCCTCAAACTGTTTCTAAACATGAAGGGGGGAAGTCCGAGTCTTTTCAAGTGGCGTGTAAATACCGACCTGGTTCTAGTAACTGCGTGTACTTCGTGTTGACAACTTGGCGGAATAAACGAGAAAAGTCTCTGTGATCCCTGCTGACTAATAACTACTGATTATTTACTGCACTTGGTAGCACCTGCCCATAGTTCTGAAGTAGCTTACACAAGCCTCCGAGGAAACTCCTATCAGCAAACTGAAAGCTCTCCGCAAGTGTTTTATTTGTGTGTTTTATCCCTGATTCACAGGACAAGCTTCACAGAAGATTACCATAGAATTTCAGAGTACAGGACCTCTAAGAGGCATCTAAGAGCCAGCGAACGAGTTTATGCTAAAGGATTACTTTCAGGAAAAATGAGAAATTCTGTTTCGAATACTTTCAGGTGAATCTTACCTCTCAAGGTCCAAAATCATTTCTCTTCCAGAAATCGTGACTTACGGACCATCAAATCTACATCTGCTTACCAAAAGGAATATACAGATGAATGTGCTGATAGCTAAACTTTCTGATCATGCATGGGTTCAATTCTTTATCTCAAGAAACTTTTTGGGTCAACATAGATGATAAGATGTTATAAAGTCATGTATTTCAAATTAAATGTCATCACCTATGAAGCTCATTCACACTTAGGTGAACAGAGACACTCACTGAGCAGGAAAAACAAAAGTGTAAATGTTCTTGTTATATCCCTTCTGTAAGTGTTTCTTTTTTTGGGGGGAAGAGGGCTTTGTCCCTTCCTGATTTTATTTATTTATTTGACAGAGAGATTACAAGTAGACAGAGAGGTAGGCAGAGAGGTGGGGGGAAGCAGGCTCCCCACTGAGCAGAGAGCCTGTCGTGGGGCTCAATCCCAGAACCCTGAGCCGAAGGCAGAGGCTTAACCCACTGAGCCACCCAGGCACCCCTGTAAGTGTTCCTTTCTACATCTTTGCTGGAAAACTACCTATAATCTACCTTACCATAGTCTTTCTTTTGTAAATCCACTTACATACTTCCAGAAAGCATAAAGGAAGGAAAAACACTGCTCAGATTGTGCTATCAGAATCCTCTTACAATATCTTCCTCTCCACCAAGCCAATTTACTAATTATGCTTCCAATGCCTTGCCTATATCACAGTCCTCTCTTTCCCTATGCAACAGCTATGCTACATTCCGGGATATCACTTGGAGATCTGGGGGATAGGAAGACTCATTCCAAGTAGCCTACTTCAAAAGTCTACCCCATTCAAGAATCTTTTATGATTTTTAAGAAGCAGTCTCTAGCATTTGAATGAATACAGTAACAATTTGCTCTATAGTTAAACATAAAGCTTATATTTATATATACTTATTAATCTCCTCTCAACAGTAGTTATTAATTACGCTAAATGAGATCTTGCTCCAACTCACTACCCACCGCCCTCCATCTCCGTTCTCTTTCTACTCCCAAGAGTAGGCGAGAGTAGTTTCATTCTAGTCCTGGTAGATCTTGGCTTGTCTCCCGGAAAAAAATTAAATAGTACAGTCTTCCTTCCGGAAGTCTTCCTTCCTTCAAATGCCTAAGGATACCTAAGGATAGCTTTAAAATTTCCTTTGCTCCTATGTCTTCTGTAAGCTAAACTTCCCTGATTCTGTAGAGCATTATAAAGCAGTCTTTCTAGAATACTCATGCCTACAAATCTTTTGCTTTTTAACACTTAGTCATTCTATTATTAATATGTTTCTATAAGTTTGCAGTGCTACTTCAAAGAGAGTTCTTAAAAGTCGCAGAGGTTTTCGGTGTACTTTTTACCCATTACAATGCTTCTTGCTTTCTATGAAATTTCATCACTGTTGTCACCATATTGGATAGGGGTTTAGATCAGTGTTTTTTGGATCACCATTGACACGGATGAATCAAAGTTTCTCTTGTACAGAATTGAGGACTTGCAGCTGATGGCGAGAACATGTAGATATGCCGCTAGTGGTTATGATATATTGGATGTGTGCTGTATTCACAGTGGAGAAATTTAAGAGCTTTAGATTGCCAGAGAAGAATTAGCCTCTTGTCTTCTTCCTCTCTACTTACTTTTCCCATTTAGAACAATCAATGCTCCAACTGTAATAACTCCACTAGTGCTATTGCTGATTCAAACTCTTAAATAGAAAAACTCAAATGTACAACTACAGTCACCAGGTGTTTTTCTCCTGTGAACTGGCGAAGAACAAGTGAGACAGTAAGAATGGATGACGCTGGGGGGTGATGTGCCCAGTCGCTAGCTGTCTGCCTACTGCCTGCAATCATTTCTAATTTCCAGTAAGTCTCACAACTGACTGGAGCAGTTTTTTAAAAAATAAATATTTTGTTTATTTGAGAGAGAAAGAGCATGATCAGGGGGACAGAGAGAGAGGGAGAAGCAGACTTCCTGCTGAGCAGGTCGCTTGATGCCGATTCCAAGACCCTGAGATATGAGCTGAGACAAAGGCCAGCATTTAACCAACTGAGCCACCCTTGATCAGAGCAACTTTGATTTGTCCCACTGTTGTCCTTAATCCACATTCTATCTCTTGTGTGGTTATTTTGTATAGCTGGAAGGTAAGTCCTTTTGGAGCATGCTCATGTTGGACAATGCAAAGACTTAATAGTCTTCTCTTCTGTGACTTAATTTTGAGGTTGACATGAAAATTTCGTGTTCAGTACTTACTACCCACAATTATTCAACTGTAGCCACTTTTACATAGATTTTCCTAATGCTATCTAGTCTCAGAATTTTCTATTGATAGCAAAAATAACTATATCATTTAAGAATTTCATTCTCGCTATGTCACAATTCACCAATGCTTATACTGATGGAGATAATCAGAATTCTCATAGATGATAGGATATGCAATTGCATGTCTTCCTCAGGAATATAATGTATTCAATTTAATTAAGAATTCAGTTATCTGTTTTCTGTGTTTTGAGAAATGGAACAAAACACAAACAACAAACAAGCAAGAAAAAACTAAAAACGAAGATTAAAGATGGTTTGTAGCATTACTATAGTGGCAAAGATTGGGAGATCAAATCCTGATGTTCCTGAGGCCACATTCATACTGCTTTAGTATATGCGGAGTCTTCCTGAAAATCGCCATCCATTTTACAGCTTTTTCCCTTGGGTGGGGGGAAGACAATTGAAAAAAAAAATCATGAATATATTCAACAGTGGCTTTGTATAAAGGAAACTGCCTCTCAAGTCTTTTCTAAAACATTGTATTTTTGAAACATTTGACTAAATAGACCCTTCATTTTTTTAAGTGGGATAATAGAAAATGAGATAAGCCTCTAATTATAGTTGACAATAACATCCTGGTGTGATATGACTTATGCCTCTGGTATTGATATGAATGTCTCTGAATGTGACTCCTGAATTCCATCTATATGAGTATTTTTCCATCAAAACCCTTGGAATTTTTTTTTTCTTTGACAATGTGCCACATTTGGTCACAATGAAAAGTAATATGTTACATTTTAGTAGGAGCTACTCCCACCACAAAAAAATGGCATGGTCAGTTATAAGAGGTATTTCCACTTATTTATTCTTTGTAACCAATTTGATTCCTCTTCACTTAGCCTTTACTGTGCATATTTTTGCATTCCTGTGCTAAATTTAGACATAAGAAGTAGAAGCATCAGTTTGGTCACCCTAGCAGTAGCAGAGAGTTTTTATAACCCTGCGAGTTGTTCTGCAATATTTACTGTTTAATTAGTAAGAGTAAGAATACGCACTTCATCTGCCCCCTGACTATAACAAAAAGCGGTCCAGGAAACACATTCAGAGCACTTGAAAGTAGAGTGTTACATCCTTCTGACTTTCTATTCCATTTTCTTGAATGTGAATTATGACTCCAATAATATGCTTTTGGGGAAAAAAAGAAATGATTTCTGGCATCTTGTGGGGGAGGATCTGAAGAGGTTTTAAATTATGTTTTGTCATGAAAATACACATCTTGTCATTTTTCTTTAGATGTTAGAGTCTTTCATCTCGCTTGAAAGTTCAGATTGATCTGTAACCTTTTTTTTAGGGGGAAAAAAAAAACATGTCATACTCTTTGATGTGTTGTGCATATTTTTGCTCAGGAAGCTACCAGGTTTCTTGCAGACCACAAATGAGAAATGCAAACTTAATTTTACATACTACCCACTGACTTGGGATCCTACTGAAGTGCCCTGGGAATCAAACTGCCCTCCTTTGGGTTGCCCTTGGCAATTCAATGACATTAATTGTTGTGTGGCTTAAATTCTACAGGTGAGGTCTCTATAAACAAGGTGATTTCCTTCACCTTCCAATCATTGGTGGACATTTTCAGAAGCCACCTTGACTTGTTGACTAGAAGCAATGAACATCTTTTTTTTTTTTTTTCTTTTTGAAGATTTTATTTATTTATTTGACAGAGAGAAATCACAAGTAGATGGAGAGGCAGGCAGAGAGAGAAAGAGGGAAGCAGGCTTCCTGCTGAGCAGAGAGCCCAATGCGGGTCTCGATCCCAGGATCACAGTTCACCAATGCTTATACTGATGGAGATAATCAGTTAGAATTCTCATAGATGATAGGATATGCAATTGCATGTCTTCCTCAGGAATATAATGTATTCAATTTATTTATTTATTTATTTATTTTTAAAGATTTTATTTATTTGCCAGAGAGAGAGAGAGCGAGCAAGCAAGTACACACAAGCAGGCAGAGAGGCAGGCAGAAGTGAGAGAAGCAGGTTCCCTGCCGAGCACGGAGCCCGATGTGGGACTTGATCCCAGGACCCTGGGATCATGACCTGAGCTGAAGGCAGCGGCTTAACCCACTGAGCCACCCAGGTGTCCCTAATGTATTCAATTTAATTAAGAATTCAGTTATCTGTTTTCTGTGTATTGAGAAACAGAGATCATGACCTGAGCCGAAGGCAGCGGCTTAACCCACTGAGCCACCCAGGCGCCCAGAAGCAATGAACATCTTAATCCAGTTTCCAGACAATGATGATTCTGTCTTCTCTCCTCTGGTATGATTTTCCTTAGCCACCAGTATCATTCCAACAACCAACTTCACCAGCATAGGTGACTGTGTCAGCTCATTGCTTGAGAACTAGGTTGAATGAAATCTTAAGGATAAGACTAATAACAAAAAACATTTTATTAACACCAACAATTAAGTAACCTCCTTGAGGTTCTGAAGCAGGGTTTGATATCCCTGGTTCCATAAGAGCAAGAGAAGGGAGAGGGAGCTAGCTTGAATGATGTCCTTGAATAAATAAATTACCAAATGGGAATCAAACTGTGATGGAGGAACTGGTCTTCACCTGTAGCTGTGGGAATGAAGGCAGAGGTTATGTACACAGATGTCAGTATGGAAGTAGAAATTCTAGGAAGTTATTCTGTTCTGACTGCTTTAATTTTCTTAGTAAGAACTGAGTTAGGATATCAGTTGGAGAGAGTATGAAGGAGAAAGTGCTGGAGGTTTGAGGAAACAATGTAACATAAGATTTTTCTAGACTAAGGAGCAGATTCAGTGGGTCAATGTCCAGTGAGACAGCCAATGGGACCACCTGAAGTCTGTGGTCATAGCAGACATGTCAGCATAGCTGTACAATTCCTCCAGCCACATCACACTGTCAGTACCGTGGGTATGGTGGAAGCTGAGTGGTGGATTTAACCAGTCAGGACAAAGAACTTGACGTTGTATGCAGAGGAATAATAACAACCAATGATAAAATTGTAATAAAAGGTGTAAAGCCACAGATAGGGGAAGTTAAATATAAAAAATAAATGAATTATAGTCTATAATATGTTGGGGGAGATTATTAGAATTGATTTACTACAGGGAAAAAAAACCTGGAAAGACTGTCTGCAGGAACTGAGTAGCTTGAAATTGAGGTTGCAGAGAATACAGTTACTGAAAATATTAATGACAATAACCCTGGGAATGAGAAAAAGAGGCTAGAGATTTAGAATAATCATCTACCACCCCTATTGATACTGAAACTGCCAAGAATTACAATATGGGTGGTATTGGAAACAGACCAGGAGTAGGCTTTAGGGGTAAATTTTCAAGTGTTTTGAGGGAATTTAGGAAGAATGGGAGAAAAAAAAAATTGGTCTGGAAATGACAAGAAGGAAAATGAAACACTCATTCTCACCTTCAGAGCTCCTAAACAAAGGCTTCAGTTTAAAAAAAAAAAAAAATCAGCCATTACTTGACAGGAATTTTTAGGGAAGAAATATTCTCAGGGAAGCCCCCAGTGTTGGCTCAAGCAAGATGAAGAAATTGAGGCAATACTGGTATTGTTCATGATGGGTTCCGTGCTCCCGGGAGCCCTCTGGATGGATGTCCGAGTTGCAGGATGATGGGAGAGGGAGGCAGTAGAGAGCTGGTGCCACACTCTATGGTGACTCAGATTCATGGACCATTCTTGTCTCTCTTCTCTAAAATATATGGCCATGTCTGTGGTTAATCTTATCAAGAGCTTTTTAAAAATATCACACATACTAATTCTTGATTGAGTCTTGCATATTTACTTTTGGGCATTTTTCATTTCCTTGCTAATAAGCTGATTATGGCCACTAGCTATTTTATCTTTTCAGTGTAATTTTACTAGTCTTTTGAATAATCCAGAAAATAGCAAAATCCACATTCCATACAGCATTTTTGGGTACTAGTAACATTTATCATATACATTTTTCCTTTAATTTTTATTTAAAGGAGACACATTTTCCTGGTTCCTTAATGATTCTTGATTTCCCTCCTTCGTGTTTTGCTCATCTATAAATTATAGTTTGGATCATATCATACTAGAGAAGTCAGAATTCACTCTTCCAGCACTGATTTTCAGGATGGATGAAACAAAAAGGAGGTTTATGGTGATGAGAGCACTCCTAGAGAACAAAGGGGAAGTGGGAAGCCTTATGGATATTCAAAATGGGGCCATGGGTAAGTTTTCTGTATCTTCCTTTCCCAGTCAACATCAAACGTTAGGAAATCAAGAGGCTGTCTTTGTGGTCATGAAATGGGAAAGGTTCTCTTTTTTTAAAAAACAAAACAGAACATGGTTTCAACTTGTGAAAATTAACTCTATACACTTTTTCTCACTCCTAATTATAAACGAACTTTCAGAGACATGGAAATGAAACATTTTCCATTCCAGAAAGTAGTGACAGAGCAATTATGTGCAAAATCTGTGATTAGGAGGAAAAAAAAAACCCACAAAACACAAAACACATGGTGTTAAGTATCTTTTCATAACACACATCTTATTGTCCAAATAGCCAGGAAGCAAATGGCATGTTAATGGAGAATTTAGGGACAGTGGATGAGAGAGAGAGAGAGGAGTACTAGAATGCACTAATGATACCAAGACACTCCAACAATTTCTTCTTTTTTCGTATTTTCTCTCTCATCTTGTACGTAATTGATTCCTTCTTTTCGCCAGTCTCTCCTTTTCTCTACTGTTCTTTCCTGGGCTTATCTGGGGGCAGTGAGGAGTTTAGACTAATTTTTGTTGTACTGGCAGGTAGAGAACATTCCAATACAAGTATGTATAATCAGAACAAATAGATGCTTAATTTTCAAACTAGTCATATAAATTTAAAAGACAAGAAAACGGAGCCATTTCAGGTCATTATGATTTGCTTCCTGGAAATGAACCAATATGACTGATGTTACTAGCTCATGTAACCTGGAAAGTCCCAAAGCCCAAAATGTCATCCTGAAATTCTACCCAGAATCACTCACTCTGAATCCAAATAGTTTTTTTTTTTTTTTTTTTTTTTCAGGACAGTACAATTCAATTCACTGGTATTTCAGTGTTAATGACATTAGAAACTATCAGCTAGTCACAGAGCAAATATAAGCAATGATTCTGATTTTGTAGAAATACCTCTCGAATCACTAATTTCATGGAGGTGGAAAAGGAGGACTGGCTTTAGTGAGCTGTGGAGGGCCCTTTGGTTTGGAGCAAAGAAAGGGGCTGTGAAGTCCCTTAACCTGTGAAGTCTCATAACCCTGAGAAGGGAGCATAGTGTGTTTAGGTGATAATAAAACATTCGTGACACTACTACTTGCTAGTAGTTATGTTTGCTGGGGAAACTTTTGTTTTTTTAAGATTGTATTTATTTATTCGACAGAGAAGAAAGGTGGGAGAGAGAGAGAGCAGGCACAAGCGGGGCGAGCCGCAGGCAGAGGGAGAAGGAGAAGCAGACTCCCACGGAGCAGAGAGCCCAGGGCAGGGCTCAGTCCCAGGACCCCGGGATCATGACCTGAGCCAAAGGCAGACACGTAACTGACTGAGCCACCCAGGTGCCCTTGCTGAGTAAAGTTTTTTAAGTCTTTTTTTTTTTTCCCCACTCTACACGTATCTAAATGATTTTATGTAAGGGAACCATAGTTCTCCCACATCCTAGTTTGCCAGAGTTGGTCCTCGTTCACAGCCATTTCCGATCATCCTGTCTACTTGACCTTTGTCCTAATTCAAAATATTTGGGTTTGGAAGAACATTATAAGTCAGTCCTGAATAATATATATATATATATATATATATATATATATATATATATATGTATGTAGACACACACACACACACACACACACACACACTCAATAATTGTTCACTATTATTACGGCAACTCCCAGCGCTACCACATTCCTTGTTTTCTACTGGGAGATCATTTAATTTCTCTCACTCTTGGTTTCTTCATCTGCAGAGTAAGACTATAGTATAGTAAGAATACAAGCTACAGTTGTTAGGACAAATGAAATAATATGTGAATTAACAGCTTTGTAGCATAAGGTTCTTGATATTTGTGGTTTTAGTAGTAATTGGTTTAGTAGTAGTGGTTTAGTAGTAGTGGTTTAGTAGTAGTGGTTTAGTAGTTTATTATGAAAAATTCTCTCAAATGTCTCTATATTCATTAAGGTAGACCCAAACTGGTGGATGACCGAATGACATCCCATAACCTAAAAGGCCTAAATGGGATTTTAAAAGGAAAATAGGTATGCTCCAAAAAGTCTTGAGCCTTAAGTGTGTGAAGAGTTGTTGGTATTACTTTAAATACAGGGCACATTTTCTATTAAATGGTTTTCAGATGGAATCACTCAAATGTCCAGGCAACCACTACATGCATAGACCCTACATCTTTACTGCTAGAACAGGATATCTCATTAGTATTCCAGAACATATAATTCAGTGATTCACGTATTCAAAAGCCTGTGAAAATGGTGAGAATACTGAAAGTTGTGAGAGAGGGGAAAAAAGCTAAGAAATGGAAAAAAAAAATAAAAAAGACAGAAAGATGAGCATTTTCTTCACACTTGTTCCCAGCTGGGATTACAGCTGCTTGATTCATACCATCTGGGGGTGTCTAATTAGAAACTACCTAGAATAGACTTTTAAAGAAGTAATTTGAGAATAAACTCAACATCAGCAGCAGTTCAGATCCCAAAGGGCTAGGAGTTAAGTTTGCATGAACTAATGGATCAATGAATGAAAGGAATATTCACTCATCTTCACACTTGAACAATGTTATTCCTGAAAGAAGCAAAATGCCACTTGGTTCTTCGTTGTGTAATAAAACTGCCAGAGATGGACTAGACTGCAGATTGGTAAATAAAATAAGGAAAAAAAAAAAGCTATGCATAGGAGATTTTTGCACAACTTAACTGCTACATTGTGGTCTAACATTTTTCCCCAATTTTAAGGGCAATTTTTTAAACACACTAATGCATTGATTTGGAAAAAACAAAACAAAACAATAAAACAAAAAAATTCCTGCTCTTTCAGCTACCAAATAATTTGACCAGTTATGATCAGATTTCTTTTGCCAAACTTCTTAGTTTGTCTACTAAGAATAGCCTTCACGAGAAATGAAATGACATTTTTCTTGCTTAACCTAATTAATGAAGATTTCATTTACCAGTCAGATTGATTTAAATGTGAAGGTGTCATAGAGATTTTCAAAATCAAAATAATGCTATGAAAGCACAAATGATAAACACTTGAAATGTGCACTCCGGGATTGATGAAAGATGCTCTTTTTAACGCTTCAATTTTAGAATCACTGCACTTTTACCAGGTGTATTGATGTCCATTATCTACCACCAATGTTGACTTTTATAAAATAAATGCTAGTATAGTATATACAAGGGACCCAATAGGAAAACAAAAATAAACTATCCTGTTTTTAATCATAATATGATAGTAATTTTATTTAAAGTATTGTTAGTTGTCTTACTCTTTTTTTTTAAAGATTTTATTTATTTATTTGAGAGAGAGAGAGAGGGGGCATGAGCAGGGGGAGGGAGCAGAGGAGGAGACAGAGGGAGGGGGTCTCAAGCCATCTTCCTGCTAAACACAGAGCCTGACATGGGGCTTGATCTCAGGACCCTGAAATTATGAACTGAGCTGAAACCAAAGGTCGAATTAACCAACTGAGCCACTCAGACACCCCATGATTGTTTTATATTCTTGACAAATATAATTTGCAGCAGCAAAACTAACTGGCAAATAGGAACTCAAACTGAGACATGATAAAAGTGAAGCCTAAACACTTCTAGACTCTAGAGAATTTCAGTCTTAATATTAATTTCTCTATTAATTAGCCAAATTTGCGACAAACTTCAATGTCTCACTGCCTCCATTTTCTATTCAAAAATTAATTATTTCCATCTCTAGGTAAAGAAAATACCTTTGTAAGTAAGTAGCAAAGTAAGATATTATTGTTATTAAAATCAAAATTGTGCAATAAAATGATGATTATATTTTTGGATAAAATTATTCAGCTAATTCTGTGAGAAGAAATCTCGCACAATAAAATTTGAAACATCTAGAACTTTGTGATTTCTATTCACTTGTTTCCACTGCTCCATCTGCTATCAAAATATAATTGCTATGTTGTTACAACAAAATAATAAAAGAAAGACTACCACATGTTGTCATATTAGACAAAATCATGCACAAATTCTTATCAAACAAGAACATTCTCTGCCATTATTTCACTATTTTTGCTGTTATTTTTCTAATGTGGGTTAAAAATAAATATAAGATGTAAAATGTATAGCAAAACTCATTTCTTTGTCATTATATGTAATTTATGCATTATCAGAATTATTTTCAATTTTAGGAGAAAATGTGGAAAATAGTAAATTTAACATTAGTAAGCTATCATTAATATTCATCGGGTAGAGTACCTAATACATAAACAAATGGAAAATATTCTCTTGACATACCTAAGTGTTTAATATTTAGGTCACAGTCACCAAGACAATTTAAAACTGAATAAATAAAACACCATGGTGTGCATCCCCAATTTATTACTATTTAATTCAATGCCATCTCATTTATGCTATCATTAATTTTATTACTTTGAACATCAATTATTTCTTTTTTTACATATCAAAATTAAATATAAGACCAATAAGTTGTATAACCTAATGAGCCTTATGTATTACTAAAATGAAAACCCCATCGGGCCCCAAAGACTGCATTCTAACAAGGAACAGGGAAGGGTAGGAGTAATATTGTTTAATATTCCAAAATGCACATCAAGTAAATCAAGCTTAAAACAAACACTACTTCTAAGTAATTAAGTAAGATTAATCAGGGCATCAAGAATCGTCACAAAGGAGGAGGAGTTTAACAACAACTTTTGCTGGAAAACGAACCCAATCTTCTACAGCATATAATATGCATGGGGGGGATTCCCTTTGACTCAATATTGTATTAACAAAACAAGCAGGTGGAAGGAAGAAAATTCTAACTAAGAAACTGGAGGTTTCTCTAGACATATAAATTAAATAGTAGAAAATATGGACCTAAGAATAAGAGAAGATCGTGGCCCTGAGCACAGACATGTACGAGAGATTATATATGGCAATTGTTAGGAAAAAGAGGTTTGAGGGAGAGGTAAGGCAGGGAGAATTCATTGCATGCTTATTTGCTGAACTCAAATGTGGCACTGTACTGTCATGTGAAACTTGTGTAATCAGATAGAAGATAAAACTACCAGAACGCACAAAGCAGTCACTAAATCTTTTCACTATCTGTGGAGTCTAGGCACAGCCATAAGATTTATTAGACAAAAGGATTGCTTGAAAACAGCAAATTGTGTCATGGGATGTTTTTCTTCAAAAAACATTATGTCACTTCAACTTTCTCAAGTTCGGTTTTTACTTACTTACAGTTCCATATTGGAGTAACATGCACAGATACACACACATCCACACACACACATCCACACACACACACACGCATCACCAAAACAACGGGCATTTTATTTACTGGGTACACTTCATAAGTATAAATCATTCATATTAGTCCTAGAGGGTTACTATTGTCAGAAGCATTTTATTTTATTTTATTTTAAAGATTTCATTTATTTATTTGACAGAGAAAGAGATCACAAGCAGACAGGCAGAGAGAGAAGGGGAAACAGGCTTCCCTTTGAGCAGGGAGCCCAATGTGGGGCTTGATCCCAGGACCCTGAGATCATGACCTGAGCTGAAGGCAGAGGCTTAACCCTCTGAGCCACCCAGATGCCCCCTGTCAGAAGCATTTTAATAATATAAAAGGATACTTGTATCTCATGAAGATGATTCCTCCATTAAAGGAACAAGGAATAAAAATGATCTGTAAATTTCAGAGTTCAGGCTAGGTGGGAGGAGAAATTATTTCTATCTTATAACAAAATGTTAGCAATCATTTGTCAATTTATTCCGAATAATGATCTACAGTATTACCTCGAAACACTCTAATAGAAATACGGCACTTGTCTGATTATAGATTGCTGCTTGAGAAGTTGCCTTGTATTTATGCATAAGGCTATTCAGTGTGCTCTATATTTAGAGTTGATGCATTAAGTTGATCAATAGGAAAATGTCGTTGCCAAATACCGTACAATATCAATTTCTTTGACCAGGTAATTGAGATACATCATAACCTACATGGGCAAATTCATAAATTCTCAATTAAGATAGAAAGAACGGTCAACAAATAAAGAATCCAAAGACTTGGATTGACTACTTAATATATTCTTTCAGCACGAGGACAATGGCTAAAGTTTGCTGATCCTCAATTAACTCCTCTGAAAGGTACATGGAACCATTCAGTTATTCCTTCATTTCTCTAGAAATCTCTATCAACCATCTTCTCTGTGCCACATTATACACATTCTATCTATAGCAATGAGCTAAGGTAAAGGTTAAATAATATATGACTGTATTTTTAAACTCTATAAAGTTTCAAGTAAGTGTAAAATTGCTTTGTTATAAATTAAAACTAATTTTAAAATTCTAATGTGTTGTATGTGAGAGTATCTAAAGAAAAATGGGAACAAAGTGTCCTTCCACAGGGACTGTTCCACTATACTGTGATGGAGTCCCACGGTGGACTACGCACATTTCTGAAAGGATGAGCAAGTATGCGCTCATTTGGAAAGACACACCTCCTGAGTGGCTGGAGGGCTCAGATGATTACGCCTCTGCCTTCAGCTCAGGTTATGATCTCCGTGTCTTGGGATCAAGCCCCACATTGGACTCCCTGAGCAGCAGGGAGTCTGCTTCTCCCTCCCTTTCTGCTTCTCTCTCCCTGCTCATGCTCTCTGTCTCCTTCAAGTAACAAATAAAATAAAATAAAAACTTGAAAAATCAAGAAAGGATACATGCACACACATACACACATATGCACACATAGACATGCAAAGTGCGTATGTGTGTTTCTATATGTATAAATGTGTGTGGTTTCTGATGGGGAGAGGGGCTCCCCATTCTTTCTCTTCTCCTTTTACTTCTCCTCATTCTTGTCCTCCATCCCCCCGACCCCTTCATTTACTTCTTCCAATCACATGTGGATGGTTTACTCTACAGTGTGTAAACTTTTCAAAATGACGGTGTTGGCCCATGACGGGATCATGAGATAATTTAATACATTTGTTTTTATTCTCTGCAACTGTTCATATCAAAAATATCATATGTGTTCTTAAAAATTCTTCTTTCATTCAGTCGTGGTTATGTAGACATTAGTAAACTTGAGAGCTTTACAGATCTAAAAGGGGAGATCAGGGAAGATGATTCTGACCAAACCCATGTTTTTTTTTCTGGTAGATCAAAATGTAACGTTTCCCTCTTGACTTTCTTTCTCATATTTCTGAATTAATTGGGGGAAAATGTTTGAACGGTTTTAAGTCTGACTTCCACTTCCTAGTTCCTTTCATTCATTCACTTGTCCAGTTTTCCATTTATTTACTTATTTATTTAACAGATATATACTTAGCACATACCTCGTCTCAGACAATGTGCTAAATGATAAGCATAAGCAGATAAATAAAGTATGAAATTTATGCCTCTTAAGAAGCATACAGGATACTGTCATTTAAACTAAAAAAAGCCGGAGAAGCCTTGTGTTGGGGGTATGCTAACTGTAGAGGGACAGAGTATGAGAAAGGAAGATATGAAAATCTGCTTCATGTTGATGTCAGGAAAATCTTAGCCAAGAGGATACACTTCAATGGAGTACTTAAGATATTATGGTAACCAACTGGCATGTGAATGGAGGAAATCACTTTAGCAAAGAAAATTAGAAATATAGCCATAGAAGATTAAAAGGGCCTGGGAAAGAGTGACGTCAATAAGATGGCAGTACAGAAGTTTCCAGAGCTCATGGAAGTTCTGAGAATTGTATGGTGATCTAGGTGCACAACAGGGCAATATGACAGAATAGTATAACTCCCAAGGGTCAGGTCATGAAGGCCTTATATAATGTGATAGAAGAAGAAAATGGGAAGCTCATTAAGCGGGAAAAGAGTGGTTCAAAATTTGACAAGATAGTAACTTCAGTTATTGCTAACTATACTTTTCCTCTAATTATACTTCTTCTCTCTGACTCTATTTCTTTTTACAAGTCCCTTTTCAAGATCCTAGAAAGTAGAATTTTCTTTTCTTTCTTTTTCTCTAGTTCCTTCTCTTCATCTACCAGGTTTAAAATGGGAACTATTGAGTGAGTAAAAATTCTTAGAAAAATTCAGGGCTATTCTGAAAAACTTACCCAACTGAAAATGCATACACATTTTAATGTAACTATTACACTTTAAGGTGCATATGGAAACATTTTTATTCTTTTACAGCCATAAAGATATATTTTGAAAAAGGTCACTGAAACACTCTAATAATGAAACCTGGAAACAACTTGATTAGATATGGATAAATTATAGTGTATCGTTCATTGTTCTAAAAAATATTCAGCCATCTAAAATTGAGTTAGCTGTTTATGTACTGACAAAGAAAAAAAGAATATTGTGTAAATAATATGCATACCTTCATAAGAATTTTACTAAAATGATGAAATATATATATGTGCATATACATATATATATATATAGTTGACATATCTTCTGTGCAAGCATACAATCATATAAAAGTAGAGTACATGAAGAATAAGACAAATGAGCTGCACTTTGAATTTTATATATTCTGAATGTTTGAATCTCCTCAACCATATATGATAATCATATTTTTAAAATGCCAATAGGTTAATAAATTTGAATATTTGATTAGGGCTTCATAGAACATTTGGCAAAAAATACACATTTTAGTTAAATTTCCACCTATAGCAGAGTCACAATTAAATCTAAAATGATTTTTCCAATTTCTTTCATTCAGTAATATACTTGCCTCATTAAAAATAAAGCATTTTGCATTCTTCATAATAGAATATCAGTTTCTGTTTACTAGGAATTATTTTAGTAATAATCACAAATAATACATATGCATCTCAATTACTAAAATGTACTAAGGGGGTTGTATAAAAATATGAAATAATGGTTATTCATGGAGAACCATATTTAAGATAAAATGGGTAAAAATGAAAGTCTGCATTTTTTTAACTTGAAAAACTGAATACCTCTTCAAATATTAATTATAAGTACTTATGAAACTGTTTCTACTTTGGATATCCTTTGCCAGTTTTACCTAATGAACCCAAATTTCTCCTTTTTCTATAATCATTAACAACATCTGAGAAAAAGCTACTGAAAACATGATATACTCTTGCTAAATAAAAATATAGAAAGCCTCAGAGATACCTATGATTTATTGAAAGTCAAGCCTCAAATTCCAAATCAGGTCAAACTTCCTTAAGATTTTGGATATCATCCTGGATGGAGTGTGAGGTTGCTTTTGCTTAAAATGTGTTAATTTTTTTCAATTATTTTTGAGAAAAAATAAAACCTTTACAATTTATGTTTATTGGACATAAATGTGAAAATATGACATTTTTCCAGATACAAAAAACTCTTGTCAAGTTTATTTCACTTAACTTGTGATGTTCACAACTATTTCAAAAAATAGTTGAGTTATAAAACCTGCCATCACCCCCCAACACACACACACACATACTCCTGAGAATAAATAAGCTATAGGAAACCAGTAAATTAAATTCTATATTCTATAAAATTCCATAGACTATATATCTTATATATATTCTATATTCTATTCTATCTATTCTTTGATTAAATCTATTATTCTTTTGAAAGTGATTATTGTAAATGTCTGTGTCTTCTTGTCTTTCTCTCTCCCTCTATGTCTCTGACTCCCTCTTAATCTCTCTCTTACTATTCTTTAGTAAAAGTAAATTACTATTTACTATTTGAGTAGTAATCTGAGACTATAACAGCTTTCAGAATTGGCTGTAAATGGCCCATAAACCTGTATTTATATTTGAAATAATCTAACATGTTCATGAGAGAGTCACAGACTCCCCAGTTATGAATTTTCTGTTCACTTCAAAAGGCACTGAAGTTCTGAAATGAACTTTTGGTACACCTATTTTATTATTCACTGCTGCCTGCAAGCTAGCTGCAGGTTATTTTAGTTACCAGAAGCTGCACTAATTTGCAATGTCTTTCTATGACTATTTGTAGGTAATAATCTGCAGGCAGCTGACTCCAGCCAAAGGCAAGCTTTAGGATAGCAACATAATCCCTAAGAGAAAAATGTGAAAAAACCTAACTATCTAAACATCAAAAAGAAATGCACCTTGCTTGACAATTTTTGGAACAAGATATTGGTTTCTGAGATTGTTCAACATTCATTAAAAGATAGAAATTAAGATAATGAGTCATTTATATACCATGTATACTTATTTTTCATTATATGGAAATTTCTTTTTTTTTTCTTTAATTTTTGAGCCCAGAGGTTTCAAATTATGAATGATTTATCAGTTTATGCTAAAAAGAAACTTTAAAAATGGGACTAATCGGGGTGCCTGGGTGTCTCAACTGGTTAAGCCTGGGACTCCTGGTTTCAGCTCATGTCATGATGTCTGGGTCATGGGATCCAGCCCCATGGTGAGCTCCATGACTAGTGCATATTCTGCTTGAGATTCTCTTTCTCTCCCTCTGACTCTCCATCTGCTCGTGCCTTCTCTCTTTCTCTCTCTCAAATACATAAGTAAAAAATTAAAAAAAAAAAAAAAAGCAGGGGTTCCTGAATAGCTTAGTCAGTTGAACATCCAACTCTTAATTCTGGCTCAGGTCACAATCTCAGGGTTGTGAAATTGAGCTCCACAATGGGCATGGAGCCTGCTTGAGATGCCTTCTCCCTCTTTTTTTGGTCTCTCCCTCCCACTTTTACCCCATCTTTAAAAAAAAAAAAAATGTGATTAGTCATTCCCATGAAGAAACTAAAGGGTGCCTGGCTGGCTCAGTTGATAAAGCAAGACTCTGGATCTCCAGGTCATGAATGCAAGCCCCATGCTGGGTATGGAACCAAGAAAGAAAGAAAAAAAAAAGAAAGAAAGAAAGAAAGAGTGAGTTAACCATTCCACTAAATTAAACTTGAATTAGTAATTGTGTACTTAGATATAGTGGAATTCTTTTTTTTTTTTTTAAAGATTTTATCTATTTATCTGACAGAGAGAGATCACAAGTAGGCAGAGATTTAGGCAGAGAGAGAAGAGGAAGCAGGCTCCCCACTGAGCAGAGAGCCCGATACGGGGCTCGATCCCAGGACACTGGGATCATGACCTGAGCCGAAGGCAGCGGCTTAATCCACTGAGCCACCCAGGTGCCCCCGATATAGTGGAATTCTAAGAACTCTTAGGATAAAAACTTTTAGACTATATATTTGCAAACTCATTCATTTTCTCTGACTTCAAAGTAAGAAAGACAAGTAATAAGGCATACAATGGAAAGAGCATTTGTAGAAATTGGAATCAAAATGTACATGTAACCATTCTCAAGTTTTACCATGGAGACTAGTGTGGCCAGTTGGATTTTCTAATTTAGCTGGCTTGTTGTTTAGGAGATTATTTTATTTTCAGGTATGGAAATAGAAGAGTATCTGTTGTGGTCGACAGAATAATGGCTTCACAAGATGTCTACATTCTAATCCTTGGAACTGTTACTATGTTAACATGGCAAAAAGGACATTGCCAATGCAATTATTCAAAAATCTTGAGATGGAAAGATGAACCTGTGTTATCTGAGTGGGTTTAGAATAATTGCAAGGATCTTTATATGAGTAAGACAACATTACAGTTGTATATAGGATGAGTGACATGGAAGGAGAGGTTGGAGTGATGTGATTTCAAGATGGAGAAAAGAGCTATAAGCAAGCAATGCAGGTGGTGTTTTCTACGTGGTAGAAAAGGCAAAGAAACGGATTCTCCTTGAGAGTCTCCAGAAGCAGTGCACGTGAGGGACCAAATGTATATTTTTATCACAAATTTGTATCATTAGCTATGTCTGTATACATTTTGAAATATTTTAGAAGGATCTTTATAAGTTACCTAGTCCAACCTTGTCTTCTTACAAAGGAGAAACTGAGCCACAGAGCTCTTTATATCAGGCGAGACTAGGAAAAAATGTTACATCATTCTAAACATATTGATGTATTTTTTCCTGACTTCCAGTTTACTGCTTCTTGGCAAAAGACCTCCTGGTTTATATCACGAGGAAATTGAACTGCATATTTCTGCTCTAATTCACTGTTTGAAATAGCCTTTGACTGAATGTTTTATACTATGCTCAGCAGAATAAAGAAGGCCAATGACATAGAGTTCAAGAATTTGGAGGAACTGAGGGAATCAATGATTGTTATGCAATAAAGAACAATATATAAGTAGGCGGATTATATAATTTGTTGTTTAAACTGGGACAACTCTAACTTTTTAGAGTTAACAATGGTGCTATTAATAACTATGTTGAGACCATAATGAAAATAGTACTGTGGGGCAAAACTGGATGCATGTTACCCTCCATGTAAGCAAAGTTAACACCTAAAGAAATTTAATAACTTGCCAGGCATTGTCCTAAATGCTTTGTTTGACATTCTGTTCTTGCTTTGTCAGAACCTCTCTATGAGCTCTCAGTTTTCCCATTTTAAAGACAAGAAAATTAAGATGCAGATGGGTGACACATCTAACTTTATATCTGAAGAGCTTTTATATGCATAAATATATTTATATTTAAATGTGAAACTGTAACTGAAGCCCTACCCTGAAGTCCACATCAAGAACAAGTATGCAATAGTCTCTCTCCATGTATTCCATGGCAATAAGCTGGCATGCATTATTTGAGCCATGAAATTAAGTACCATGAAAAGCAAGAACTTTCAAGACTCTTCCCAATTATCAGACCCAATTTTGGCCTAGCCTAGCACCCTCCCTACTCCTTGGAAGCAACAAGTGGTATGATTCAGTTCCCACATCCCCCTCCCTTATGTCAGTGGACTGAATTAGGGAATTGAGTATATATATATACCCAGTTGAAGGCAGCAGAGATATGTGAGTCACTGCCCCACTTTCACCAGGAAGTTGCTGGTGGTAGAGGGGGCAGCTGAACTTCTACCCCATCAGTCTGCAATGGAGCAGCATGAATCAGTACCCACTTTTGGTAGAGTGACATTAGTAGGGTCCAAGGAAGCGGAATATTCACACTTTGTTTTTTTTTTTTTTTTAATGCTTTAAAGAAAGATTAAATAGAGGGATGCCTGGATAGCTGAGTCACTAGAACATGCAACTCTTGTAGCTGGGGTCCTTAGTTCAAGCCCCTCATTGGGGGTAGAGTTTATTTAAAAAAAAAAAAAAAGAAAAAAAAAGATTAAATAGAATCTAGAGTTCATTACATAATATCAAGAATATCTAGTACATCATAAAAAAATCACTTGTTACACAAAGAACTAAGAACTTCACAATTTAAATGAGTAAAGACAGCAAACAGATTATCCACATCAAGATGAATCAGAGATTGGAATCATCTGACAAGCATTTGAAAGCAGATATAATAAAGAATATTTTAATTAGCAATTTTGTATTCTCTTAAAAAATAAAAGTAAAAAACTCCAACAATGATTTAGGGTAGTTATGAGAGAAAAAAAAAATTGTACTAATAGAAATGATATATTCAGTGCTTGGGCACAATAGTAAAGTAGAAATAGAGGACAGAATCAATGAACTTGAAGACATACAAATATAATATATTTGGCCTGAACAACAAACAGATAATTGACTGGGGGGAAAAAATAAAAGAATCTCAGGTACCCATAGAACAGTAAAAAATGAGCCTATAGTCACAATCATCAGAGTTCCAGGAGGACAGACAGAGAAGGGACTGAAGAAACATTCAAAAATAATGACTGGAAGCTTTCCAAATTTGAAGGGAGATATAAAAATAAATGCTCAAGAAACTGAGTAAACCCAAATAAGATAAACCCAAAGAATCTATGTCAAGACTGATAATAATTATAAACTTCTGAAAGTGAAGAACAAATCAAAATCTTGAAAGCAGAAAAAGAAAAATGGCAAATTTCTTATAGGAGAACAATAATTTAAATGATAACAGATTTCTCATCTGAAACCACAAAGCCCAGAAGTGGAAAAGGTTTGTGAAGTACAGCAAAGAATGAATTAGAACCATGAATTCCTACCCAATATTCATATCTTTCAGAGGGTAAAGGGAAGCAAAAAAATTGTGAGTTGAAGAAAAACTAAAAGAATCTGTAATACCCTTAAAGAATGTTTAATGGATGTTCTCTAAACAGAAAAGGAATGAAAAAGGAAGGAGGTTTGAAACTTTGAAAAAAATCCATTTCATTTAGATCAGATAAAATGACCATAATAAAATAAAAATAGGGATAAATATGATATACTTCTTATGAACTTATTAAATCATATTTAATAGTTGTAGTGAAAATGATTCCACTATCTGATGAGGTCCTCATTGAATTTTGAGAAAATATTTAAGATAATTTTATTTTAGAAGTAGAAAGGGTATGGGGTGCCTGGGTGGCTCAGCCAATTAAGCAACAAATTCTTGGTTTCTGCTCTGGTCATTATCTCAGGATTTTTGAAGCCCCATTTCAGACTCTGGGCTCAGCTTGGAGTCTGCTTGTCCCTCTCCCTCTGCTCCTTCCCCCCACCTACTCTCTCTTTCTCTCTCTCTCTCATAAATGAATAAAAAAAATTAAAAGAATAAAGTTGAAAGGTTAAATGGACCTGCATGGTAATAAGTTTCCTACATTGCACTCAAAATGTTGTAACATCAATAGTGATAGACTGTGATAATTTACACACGTATATTGTTTTAACTAAAGCAGCTAAGAAAACTAAATAAAATCACATACTTAAAAACATTGAAATAAAGATGGTATCCCAAAGTGTTTATATACCCCATGTGAAGGCAAAAAAAGAGAAACAGGGGAATGAGAAATTTAGTAAACCTAAAAGAAAACAAATAATAAATGCAGACTTAAGTCACAACATATCAATAGTTAAGTTAAATGTAAATGGTTGAATTAAACTAACAAAAAGACAGAGATTGACAGAGTGGATGCAAACAAACAAAAACAAAAAACACAAAGCTAACAGTGTGCTATCTACATGAAACTAAACTTCAAATAAAATGAAAACAAAAAAGATAAAGATATAACAGGCAAATATTAATTTAAAACATGCAGGTAAGGCTATATTAATATCAAATCACAACATTTTTTTAAAATTAAAAAGTAAAATTTTGTTCCTAAATATTTTAGAATGCATTGTCAGTCACAAAAATAACATTGTTATATGATAAAAGAAGTCTTTAGGTTTTGACATAGCCACAAATTTTTTTTTTTTTTTTTTGTTTTATTTTTTAAAGATTTTATTTATATGAGAGAGTGTGTGTGTGAGCATGAGCAGGGAAAGGGGCAGAGGGAAGGGGAGAAGGAGAAGCAAGCTCCCCACTTACCAGGGCTTGATCCCAGGACTCTAGCCACAAATTTTTTTAAAGAGTGTTATGTTTTATAAACATAGTTTATTATCTTCTTTCTGAAATGACTTCATAATTTCCCTTTCTAATTCTGCTTTACTTGATGAAACTGAAATAAATATGTATTTATAAGTAAAATATGCGGAGAAAGGGGAACCCTCCTACACTGTTGGTGGGAATGCAAGCTGGTGCAGCCACTCTGGAAAACAGCATGGAGGTTCCTCAAAATGTTGAAAATAGAACTGCCCTATGACCCAGCAATTGCACTATTGGGTATTTACCCTAAAGATACAAACGTAGTGATCCAAAGGGGCACGTGCACCCGAATGTTTATAGCAGCAATGTCCACAATAGCCAAACTATGGAAAGAACCTAGATGTCCATCAACAGATGAATGGATCAAGAAGATGTGGTATATATACACAATGGAATACTATGCAGCCATCAAAAGAAATGAAATCTTGCCATTTGCGACAACATGGATGGAACTAGAGTGTATCATGCTAAGCGAAATAATTCAAGCAGAGAAAGACAACTATCATATGATCTCCCTGATATGAGGAAGTGGTGATGCAACATGGGGGCTTAAGTGGGTAGGAGAAGAATCAATGAAACAAGATGGGATTGGGAGGGAGACAAACCATAAGTGACTCTCAATCTCACAAAACAAACTGAGGGTTGCTGGGGGGAGGGGGTTTGGGAGAAGGGGGTGGGATTATGGACATTGGGGAGGGTATGTGCTTTGGTGAGTGCTGTGAAGTGTATAAACCTGGTGATTCACAGACCTGTACCCCTGGGGATAAAAATATATGTTTATAAAAAATAAAAAATTAATAAAAAAATAATAAAAAAAATAAAAATTTATTTAAAAAAAGTAAACAAAAACATTCCAGTTATTACTCTGCTGTAAAAGAAAAATTCCTTTGAAACAGATATCCTTCAGAATGAAAGAAAGCACTTCCTTACATTACATTAATCATGTAAGTAAAGCTACTTCAGCTCCATTGCAGAAGAAAAGGAAGAACTTTTCCCTCATATAGATGGATTAGAACAATTGCTTATCCACAAAATCAGATGATAAGCTTTAGAAGGGAAAGATGCTCAAAACCAACCCTAGTTTTTGTCAGTTAAAGTTTGAAAACCTTTGGGAGTGGACTGGTTTATCCCTGTTTGAGATGAACTGGTAGGAAAAAATAATGGAGGAATCATAGAGAGGATTGGCTAGGTCTTCCAAATCACAGTTTTGGTTGTGTGACATAAAGTGGAAAAAGGTTTGTGGAGATGCACTTCATAGGCAAGTGATGGAAAGTCTGCTTCAGCTCATAGCTCTTCTTTTACAGTATCATGATGCTTTGAAAAAGCATTATATTTTATTACATATATGTTTACATATATATAATAAAGTAGGGCCTGGACAGTGTCTACATTTTTAAATATTATATGTATAGAATTAAATATATATATATATATACACACACACATATATGTGTGTATATTTACTTATTTAAATATAGTTATATAGTCATATATAATCTAAATTAATAATAATTATATATAATAAAATTATTTAAATTTTATATAATATTTTAAAATTTCTATTAACTCTTATGGTTTGGAATATGTATGAACACGCATGGTTTGATATATGTACGAATAATCTCACATTATTAAATTTAGGACTAAAAATCAGGCATTATGGAAACTTGAAGAGACTTTGTAAAAATCACAATATGATATTTCTCAGACTAGAGCTATGGAAAAAATAATAAGCAATTAGCAATCACAAATGAATTGATAGCTTTGGTAGATAATGAATGGTAGATCACTAATCACATAGGATGACAAAGATTTTAAAAAATCTAAAATGTAAAATAACCTCTACCTCTGTTTTCCTTTCAACAGCATATTGTTTAACCAGAGTATACAGGATAATGCTGTTGAGCACACAGATCTTTTTTGTAACTCAATGATAATAACTGTTTTCATTGCTGTAATTATGATTCTAGCATATTGGCTGGCAACAAAATACCTACTTAACTACACACGTAGGTGAATCAAAAACACTTAGAGTATTTGTTTAGATTATTGACACTCCTCTCCCTCCTGTTCTTAAAGTTAAAATTAGGTGTTACATATTTCTTCTGTGTGTCTAAGCATGTGCATTTTGTTTCCCCATCTACCTCCCCTCCAAGGGGTGTGTGTGTGTGTGTGTATTTTGTCTATCTAAATTAATGTCGAATCATTATTCAAAAATGAGGACAACTCATCGATAGCTCATTCTACCTTACCACACTGGGGAGAAAAATACATGGTTTCGCAGTTACCAAGTTAGTGTAACTTCATTAGTAAATTAAATGATTTAAAAAAAAATAAGGTCCACAAGCTGAAACTCAGAAGTGATACTGCAGTCTAAACCTCTGTATGTTGCTTATAAGTATCAGAGCATCTGCTTTAGTATTATAAAATGAGAGATTTTACCACGGGACTAACAACTGATGTATTTCTGAAAAAGGGTGAGATCAGTTATTAATTGAATTGATGCTTGGCTTATCCTAGTGGCTTTTATTTTCTAGGTGCTATTTGGTTATGATTATGAGCCAATAATTTATCCTCTATTCTTTGGCAAGCAGAAGAATATCAGAAATTTATAAAATACAGATAAATTTATATGAGTGATATGGTCTGATTTGTTTGGGAGAAGTACTTACCCCAGAACACAACAATGTAATTCATGTTATTGAGTATGGGTGTAGGGAGTGGGTTATACAATATCTTCCCTTGGGATATTCCCATCCAAGAAGTTCTGTGGCAGATAGGATGGCCAAGGGAGTTAAATATTCTGGTCCTATTATCTCCAGGTATTATGTAAGATTTTTACACATTAATTTCTTTAATCCATAGAGAGCAGAGTTATGCATGTCCATTTTACAATGACAAAATGAAGAAACAGGAGCTTGCCAATGTCAAATCACTTGCCTATGGTTGGTTGCTCAGGTGCCAATTAGTGAAGCGAGTGTTGTCTCAAGCAAATGTCAATCTTTTTTCACATACAACAGAGGTTCCAAAAATGCCTTCTAAAATAAAAGTAATTAGAAAAAGACAAATGGCTGAATATATAAAATGCACTGCATATATGATAAGCAAAGATTTCAATCTCCAGCAATGCAGGAATGTTACTTGGACTATACCTCCCATAAAAACAACCAAAAATGCTTGCTATGGTACATTTTTAAACACCTTTTTAAAAACATTGAGAGTTTATATAATTTTAATAAGTTATGAGGCCAAATTTGAAATGAAGAGAGGAATCCAGAGAGATACAGGTATTATGTTTCGAGCAGCAAAGTTTTGCTCTATAAAATATATTTGAAAGCCTCAGAGTGAATGAGAAAGACACAAAAGCCCAAGTCTAACATTTGGTATGACGTCTAAAAAGAGTTCTCCAGAAGACTAATATCAGCAAAGCCTACACTGAATAAGATGAACCAGATGAAAACCAGTGCTATCTTGGACCTCACAACCCGAGTTTGTGTGACTCAGCTAATCTTGAGACTTGAACAGTGTGTAAGGTAACCCCATACATGTGGTGAACAGGTAGAAGCAACTTCAAATACTTTATATTCTTCAATCCAATCTTAAAATATTCTCATAGAATACAATACAATAAGGCAAAATAAGCTAGAGCCAACAGAAACAATATAAAACAAAATAAGCCCACAAAGACTGAATATTGAACAATATTAGATGATACATATTTTACTGAACAAAAATTTAGAAGACACTTAAATAACTGCAGAGAAAAACTGTGTTTGTTGGTGTGAGTTTTCCTTCAGTGCTCATTCTACAAGTCTTCTGAAAGTGGGAGCATCTCTCCTTCATGATGGCCACAATGTTCAGGATCCTTTTTTTTTTACTAATATATAACACTTAAAAATACCAATTTGGAACTCAGAATTTATAGAGCTAAACTTAGTGCTTTCTTTTAAAAGCAAAGGCTTAAGACAAACATTTTCTGTGAATAGGAAAGAGGATCACCTGTAATAAACTCCCTGACCAGCACCTACAGTATGAACCAAATTTCATTACCTTTCCTTCTGATTTGGGGGTTATTTTTTGTTCAAACAAAAAGTAACATTTTTATTTTTGCCAGTAAAGGATTCGGGTTACTCACCTTTATAGGGCTTAATTTTTTTTTTTTTTAAATGGATGGAATGTGTCTTTTTTTTTTTTAAGATTTTATTTATTTATTTGATAGAAATCACAAGTAGATGGAGAGGCAGGCAGAGAGAGAGAGAGGGAAGCAGGCTCCCTGCTGAGCAGAGAGCCCGATGCGGGACTCGATCCCAGGACCCTGAGATCATGACCTGAGCCGAAACCAGCAGCTTAACCCACTGAGCCACCCAGGCGCCCAGGGCTTAAATTTTTTACACAGTATTTTTATACATTATTTACTGATCTGTTGGTTGATTGATTGACTTTCTTATTTTTCTTTACCTTTCTATCTATCATCTATGGATCATCTACTTACCACCTATTATTTGTTAGAATTTATATACAGTAAAATGAATAGACCTCAAGTATTCAATTTATTGAGTGTTCACACATGTACATAATTCATTTAAACAATATCTGAAAAAATGTGGAGATCATCGCTTCCTCTTAGATTTTAATCTTATTCAATTTATAAAATTTTAGAGCCTAGAATACAAAGTCCTTTTTCACAAATGTCCCATATAAATATGATTAAGATGTTTTCAGGCAAGTTTGTGTGTAATGTTCTATGAACGAAAGTTAGATTGCATTGTTTGGTAGTGTTGAAATCTTCAATTTTTTATGTATTAGTTATTGAAATTTGAGTGTTAAAATATTTGATTATAAGTAAACATTCTTCTATTTCTCCATTTAGTTCTGTCAGCTTTTACTCCATGGATTTTGAAGGTCTGTTATTAGGTGTAAATTACATTTATGAAGAATTTATCGTTCTCTTTTTTTTTTTTAAACATTTTATTTATTTATTTGACAGACAAATCACAAGGAGGCAGAGAGGCAGGCAGAGAGAGGCGGGGGGAAGCAGGCTCCCTGCTGAGCAGAGAGCCCGATGCGGGGCTCGATCCCAGGACCCTGAGATCATGACCTGAGCTGAAGGCAGAGACATTAACCCACTGAGCCACCCAGGCGTGCCAGAATTTATCCTTCTCATATCTCATTTTATTTCTCATAATTCATCTCCTTTTGAACATCTTGTTTCGAATTCATCTTGTCTTGAATATTGTGTGTGGTGCTACAAAGCTGCATCAGCTCTCTTATGCTCCATGTCTTCACGGTATATCCTCCTTTACTTTCTTTTACCTTTGACCTATTTTGATCCATATATTGAAGTGCATGCATAGGAGAAAGCACTTAGTTTGATCTTCTCTTTTGTGTTGTCCGCAAATTACTGTCTCTTACCTTCAGTGTGTTATGGGTTGAATTGTTTCCTTCCCAAAGTACCTGTTGGGGTTCTCACCCTCAATACTTTAGGATATGACCTTATTTGGAGAAAAGATCTTCCACAAAGGTAACTGAGTTAAAACGAGATCATTAGGATCCCAATTGCATGTGACTTGGTGGTCTTCTAAAAAGGAAAAATGTGGATGCAGACACACATGTGAACATGAAAACAGCTGCCTATAAGCCAAGGAGAGAAGTCTCCAACAGATTCTGCCTCACGGCCCACCAAAGAAACCGTGATTTTAGGCTTCTAGTCTCTAAAAACATGAAAAAATAATTTTCTGTTGTTTAATCTACTGAGTTTGTGATAATTTGTTATAGTAACTTCAACACACTGATGCAAGTCTTTACCACATTTACATTTATTTATCATTGATGTGGCTGTGTTTACGTCTACCATGCTATCTGTTTACTGTTGGAGGCATTTATTTGTTTTTTTTTTATTTATTTATTTACTTACGATGGTTGTTACTCCTTTTTCTTTCTTTTGTAGCCTTATCATCAGTTAAATGGATATTTTAAATTATTCTCTAGTTTGTTTTAGCCTTTCTGTGCCCCTTGCTGTTTGGTTGAAATTCTTGGATCTTTACATTGTAATTTTTAATTAAAAATCGAAAGTATTGGCAATTCTTTATTCAAATATATTGCTTCTACCCCATGCTGTCTCTTATCTTTCTTTGACTCCAATATTATAAATGTTTGATGGCTTGATGTCATCTCACGTTAGTCTCTTATTTATCTCAGTCATTTTCCCCTTTGATTGGAGACTGGATGATTTCACAGACTCTGATTTCAATGTCATTTGTAGTTTTCCCAACAGTGTCAATCTCATATTAAGCTTTGTCTGTGAGTTGTTGTATATATTGCACTTGCTACTTCTGGAATGTCCATTTTTGATAATTTATTCTTAGTGTTTTTCTATCATCATGACAGTGTTTTCCTTTAGTCTCAAAATATATTTATAATAGATATCTATTAATTTCAACACCTGAGTCATCATGATGTCTATGATTACTGACTTTTTTCTTTGAATATTGATCAAATTTTCTTGCTTCTTTGAATACATTCTACTTGTTTTTACTTCATGCTGGAAATTGTAAATAACACACTGTAGAAAATCTAGATATTATCTTTTTATAAAGTATCTTAACATAATCCTTTTGAGGGCAGTTAAATTACTGGCAGATACTTTTGAGTTTGTCAGGCCTACTGGAAGTCTTTGTTAGGAAAAGTCTCTTTCCTTCTTGTTCTTAGACATAGGGCATAGCCTTTATTGAAGCAAAGGGCCTGGCTCCTAATGCATAGGCTTTCTGGTGCCTCATGTAAGTGTCTGAGATGTTCAATGTTCTCTCCCCTGTGGCTAGTCAGTAACTTCAACATTTCCCTGCCTTGTGTTACCATTGAGATCTCAGCCCTACAGACCTACAGACACGGATCCTGTTCATGCCTAAAGCAACCCTTGGTGAAAACCCATGCTAAAACCTTACTCTGGCTTTTGCAATGTTTCTCTGTGCCTCTCTTTACTTTATTGCACAAATTTCAGCCTCGTCAGCAGGTCTCAAATCGCAATCACTTAGCACCTGCAAGCTATAACCTCTATCTCTTGACTCATTATTCTCAGACTGCCCTTAGTGTCATGGTAGCATACATGTCCCTAATGAGAATCCAGCTAAGTGTGGATCTCGTGTCATGCCTTTCCCTCCCCTCCAGGTTGACAGGTTTGTACTTTTTGTCACATACATAAAAATTGTTGCCACATATATGTTGTCCAGTTCTATCATTGCTTATGATGAAAATTCAAGCCTAGTGCCAATAATTCTACTGAGGACCAAACAAGAAGTCCCTCGGATATAATCTTTATACTTTGGAAATTCCTTATTTTTTGGTCTGCTGGAACATATCCGTTTCCTATGGTTATATTTTATAAACATTACCTTCAGTTATTTCAGTGGTGTTTTTAGAGCAGAGAAGAAATAAATATGTTTGCGCAGTCCATTTTTGTGAATTTGAACTATAAGATATGACTTTCAACATCCAGTAGACATAGTTTTGCATAGTATTTAATGACATTTTATACCTATCATACATTATGACCTATGTTCTGAGACTCTATTCGAATATTTTGGATGAATGGTATTTAATAAAAATATATATAAGTATCCAGGAAAGGAAATATTTCTAGAAACGTCTTTTTTACCTGATTCACTAGGAACAATTACAAGGATAAAGAAAGAAAAGTAATGAGACTCTTACCCCTGCCCAAATCCAAAACCCCACAGAAAAATCTGCTGAAAGAAGGGAGGAGGAAATGATCTGCGTTTATTGAAACCCTTCTAGGGGTTAGTTTTTTGAGTTTGTTGTTGATTTTTACAAATTGTATCTCTTTCAATCCTTATAAAAATACTTTTAGTGGCAAACAGCACCTTCCTTCCATCTAAGTTCTACAAAAAGGAGGTACTTTTCTAAATATCCCCCCATACTTTATCAAAGTTTGAATCCAGATCTTTGGTATTCCAAAGTCTATTTTGTTTTCCCTATAATATTCTACCTTTCCAGAATTAGGACAATTATTTGTCACCAGTGTTCAACAAACACTCTCTTAACCTTATTTTTTTTCCATTGTACTTGTTCTTTATAAGGTACTTTCCACAAATCCCTCATGGGAGAAGTAAATATATGCACTCAAAGAATAATCTTTAAAAGTCTTCCTTCTCCTGGCATTCAAGAAATGAAATAATCTTATCATTGTAAGAAAATACTCAACATTTTAAACTCTAATAGTGCTCCCACATTTGAAAACTCTAAAACTGCTTCTGTTGTTAGTAATTAACGTAGGAAGACAGTGTGCTTGGTGATACGGAATAAGGATCTGTTATGGTTCAAGTGACACAAAAATCGTATTTAAAAAAAAACTACAAAAGAGGAGATTTCTATACATTGTATTTAAGCAACCTTTTGTGCAAAGCTAAGGTCTACTAGAAAATGAATTCTTCATAACCCTATTTGTATTTCTGATTTTTAGAACTCCATATTAATTGAGTTTTACAGCAGATTATCTTTTTTAAAGAACTAGGGATAAGAAATATAGGTAGTGAAATAAATATGACCATTTAAAATCTAGAATATCCATTCGGAGTAGAAATACAAATAACAAAAGAAAACCCAGTTTAAATAGCAAGTAAATATATTTGATAATAGAAATATAAACATAATCATAAGGGTGAGTTGCTTCTAATTATGGCCTTTAGCTAAGTAGGTACTTAATATCAGTTACAAAAAAAATACTTCTTTGTAGATGACAAATTCTTTCAGATGGTAATTACACTTTTTAAGAGATTTGGGAAAATGGAAGTGTGTTTTCTCCTTTTCTAGTGAAGTTTCTACTAAATTCTTGTGATAACAATGTTTTTAGTCTAAATCATTTCACTGTCAAACAAAATATCCTTGATTAAACACATGGAAAAAAAGAGAGGAAAAAGGCATGAAACAAAACCTCTCCATATTCAGGCTGCCACCAATTGCTTTCTTGTCTAATTTGAATTGTGCAGTAGCTAATCATATTTTGGCACTTTCTTGCCATCAAAGCATTTCATGAAATTATCCCATTACAATGTTTTTCTCAGAGGCAAAATTAACATCGATGACAGTTCAATTGACATGTTTCTTTTTCTTCTAGTACTGTTGCCAATTAAACAAATTGTACCATATTTTGATACTCGTTTTTGTTAATTATTTATAAAATTGTAGCTTCTGATTTTTTTTCTTAAGTTTCAGTTTCTTGGTTAGAACTGGAAATAGTGCCAGTCTTGATATCACATGAACTTAACTTTCTGAGAAAGTGTCCTATAATACTTACCGGGTAGCAATCATTAAGACTGGTTGTTGGGTTTAAATTTGCTTCCAGTAATTTTCAGTTTTTCTTTTACCACTTATATCTCAGTGAGGCAAAGAACTTAATGAATCCTGAGACATCAAATAAGGAATCTTTCCACCCAATCTAGAGGTTATTCTCTTTCTACCTTCCTAGTTTCAACCTTAAATTTTTCTTTTAATTAATGTTACATAAGTGAAAGAAATATATATATTTACATATATATATATATATATATATATTTTTTTAACATAATTGAAAGAAGAATTACTTTGGCAGGGAAATGAAAAATACCATATCATGGACCTTTATACTTTAAGACAGTGCTTAGCATTTAAAATCAAGTCAAACCATTCCCTTCAGCTCAGACTAAATGGGAGTCTGTGTTAGTGTGGGACTTGCTTCCACTCCTCATTTTGCCTCTGGTCCTGTCCATCTGTCCGTCTGTCCATCTGTCCGTCTGTCCATCCGTCCTTCCTCCCTCCTTCCTTTCCTTCTTTCTTTTTATTTTTGTTTCTTCTTGAGGAGATACTTCTAAAGTGAACATGCCTCTTTCTCATACATTTATTTAAAATATGGACCTTATCTTATCTTCCTCTGATACTCAATCCACTTTTTCATGGCTCAACAAACTTCCTGTAAGGGACCAGAGAGTAAATATTTTAGCCTTCGCAGGTCAGAACTTCGCAGGCTTTTTGCCAGCACCGCTCCCAGAGTGTGAAATGGCACAGACAATAGACGTGTGAATGAAGTGTGTGGCGGTTTTCCAATGGAACAGCTGATACACCAGCCCGTGGCCCACAGAACAGAGTTCATGGTCCCTGCACTACATCTCTGGAATGAAACTTCCTGAAGGCAGGGGTTGTGTCTGCTTTTCTCACCGTTAGAACCCCAGTACCTAAAAGTGGTGCATACAGGGTATTCCACTGATATTCAAACCTGTCGCACGTGTACCTAGAATAACACATTTGGGAGAACACTTGGCCCTCATAGAAATAAAAGCTTTACTGGCTAATCATTTGGCTTGACGATGAGTTGCTAGGCTTGGAGTGACGGAGGGGATTCGTGTTTTCAACGGACTCCGGTGCCACACTTCATTTTCACTGGGAACGTGGTTCAAATAAATAAATCCGCTGAGCGAACTTCTGGATAGACATTCGTACAGGGAGGGACATGTTCTGCACTGTCTGAATTTCATGCGGTTGTCACACTGACTTATTTCCAGACAGAGATTTCAAGGCCTTCCTCATGTTTGGGTTAAAGATCTCATTCACTTACTCATCCTACCATTTTGCCTATCTTGGAGGCTGTTTCCTCTATGGAATATTTTCACCTTGATTAGTGGGCTTAATCAGCCAGCGTCTGGTTGCTTGAAGTTATTTCCCTAAACACTGAGCTTAGATCCTACCCATCTTCATACCTCCACGCATTGCACAATGGAAAGCAGAAACAAACACGGTTCTGGAAGATGTAGCTGCCTTCGATGTGGAATCCCCGGCACAAGCAATTGAACCTCCAGGCACTCCTAGGACTAGCGTGATTTTATACAGGCGCAACTGCGCTCCCATGATCACTTATCATAAAGCAAGAGACAATTGGGCCACGCTTCCCTCTTGCTTGCTTTTGTGTACAAAAAAATAAAAAAATAAATAGAATAGAGCAAATAAGAAAAAAAAAAAAGTCTTGCAGCTGGAAGGCAACTTTAAAGAAAAATGATGTTCATAGCTATCCTGCCAGTAGCTGGCAAAGCAATTTTTATAAAACATATTTAATGTTTACAACCACTTGGAGGCTGGAGAAAGAGTAATACTTTAAAAATATGTTTAATGTTTTGAACCATTCAGTGGCCAAGCAGCAGCTCCTCCTAACATATATTTAATGCTTAGAGTCATTTGGTGGTTAGGAAAAAAAAGGAACTTCTTGTTAATTTTTAACATTTATTGCTGATCAGTGGCTGCTAAAGCAAGTATCAATGCAGCCTGGTTTATGTTTAGGGAGTCACCGCGCTCCTACTAAAACAATTCATACACTTCTCTCAAGGCCACACAAAAACTGTCAATAGCATTACCTTTGCGATTGTACTGCTAATAAAAACAGAGGAATCAAGCGGAGGAATAAAATGCTCCCTGAACACACAGTACTAACAGCCTATGGTCCTGAAAACAGCTCTGGCATGCAGTGCGCTGTGGACCCTTTGCTGCTGGCACGGGGCTGGCGGGCGGGGGGGGGTGGGGTGGTTGCAGATCACAGGGTCTCGCTCAGTCTCATCCCAGGTGTTAAAGCGACTCAGCAGATTGGAAAGCGAAAGTGCAATCTGATAATTGGTGTTTCTTACAAATCAACAGCTTGTCACCACAAATTAAGACGGAAGAGTCCTCTCCACCGAAGAAAATGTAAATTGGAATACAAAGACTATGAGGTTTTTGTTTTTTGGGTTTTGGGTTTTTTCCCCAAGGTATAGCCTGGAAGAAAAACAATAGTAAATATTGAGCTCCCGAGTCTGAGGGAGGGACTATCTGGGGAAAAAAAGAAGGCTCATTAGGTAGGACCTCTACAAGGGAGGCATTCTCCTATCAGTTGCCTGAGAATGATCATCAAATTATTAGCAGGATCCGTCCGCATTTATTGATCGCATTTATCCAGGCACTGGGGTAAGTGTTACACATAAATTTTCTCTTTTACTGCTTGCAGTAACTCTGGGAATTAGGTATTTTTATTCCTCATTTGCAGGTAATGAAACCAAAGCACAATGAGGACAAATAACATAGGCAAATACAACTAAGAAGCAGTAGAGTGCGGATTTGGACTCAAGTTTAATACCCAGAGAATGCACCTGAACATGTTACAAAAGAGTTCCGTCTTCTGTATCTCTGTAGAAATTATATATATATATATATATATATATATATATATATATATATGAGAATACATAAGCTACTTCCCAATGTGGGAAAGAAATTTCAAAAACAAATATTTTGGCAAAAAATGGCCTTATTAATAACTTCCTAGGCCATCTTTGGCTTCTCATATGAGAATCTGGACTCACTTCAACAAATTATGAGGAAATTCAAGTGAAATGAAGGACTGCTGATTTAAACAGTTAATGCCTATGCAAAATACAAGCCAGAGATAATCACTTCTAAAATCAAGTTCAGTTCCTTTAAGAATGAGAGAGAGCCCTTGCTCTTTGCTTATCTTCTAGAATCATTCAGTCCCAAAGCCTAGCTAAGGCAGGCAAAGGTAGCTTTTGGTGCCAGCAAGGTTATAGGGGAGGAGGGGTAGACCTGGAACAGAATAAAACAAGCTATTGAACAAATACTGAAGCCCAAGCAGAGTGAGAAAGGGGTCCCCCGTGAGTTCAGGTGGCAGGAGGGGGGCGTGTGATCTATGGGAAATGCAGCCCAGTGTGGGGATGCAGAGTCCCTGTGGGGCACGCAAAACCTCTCTAGTGGGATAATGGAGAAGATAATGGAAACAGGGCAGATTTTCAAACTTGTGAGTGGAGTCATCCCGGCCTCTGTAAGGTGTCCGGAGGCTGAGTGGCCGTGAGAGATTGGTGCATACAGGGGCTTTGAGCAAATAACAAAATACATTAAGAACAACAACAGCCAGATTTCTTACTCTTGGAAAAGAATTGTAAATTATAGAAGGCTAAAAACAAACAAACAAACAACCCTAGAATAATTAGAGTAGGAGGTATCAGTATGAAATCAAGGGTTTTGGTCTATTTAGAATGATACAGAAATAGGGGCACCCGGGTGACTGCGTGGGTTAGGCGTCTGCCTTTGACTCAGGTCATGATCCCGAGGCCATGGGATCACATCAGGTTTCTTGCTAATCAGAGTCTGCTTCCCCTTTGGCCCCTCTCCCACTCATTCTCTCTATCTCTCTTTCTCTCAGATAAATAAATAAAAATCTTTTTAAAAAGAATGATACAGAAATAAATATTATATATATATATATATATAAATATTATACACACACACATATTCTTTAGCTGTGCCCACTGAGAGAGTCTAGGAGCAATGATTTTCCAATAGCAAAGGACACACATAGCAACTAGATTCTGGCTTCTAAATATTATTCTCTATGAGGGTGGGGAGAGAGCTCCTTGAAGAAATACTTTCTCCCAGAGCTGGGGAAGGAAAAATGCAAGACAAGTCCCAAATATATTTTGGGGCCAGAAAGTAAGGGAATATTCAAATAATTAAGAGGTAATGTTGAAATGACACAAAAATAAGCTCAAAGTGTCTTTACTTATATTTTACATTTCAGACTAAAGCTGAAATAATTTCAATAGTAAAATCAGTAATGGTGCTAACACATTAGAACCAACTGGATACAGTAAGAAACCCTGAGACTGCACTGACACAAACTAATAGATCATTTGAAAGTGTGATGAGGACCAGGTTATGTCTCTAGTTTCAAAATACCTTTTGACAAGAAAAAAATACCTTTTGACAAAATAGGTAATGATTACAAAAAGATAAGAGGAACTTCAACTTAGTGGAATCATTGTCTAAGGTAGACAACCTCTAAGATGGACCTCAGTTATGCCTGCCTCCAACATACATTCACACCTTTGGCTAATTCCTTTCCCTGGAGAACAAAATGGGTGTGTCAAGTTGATCCTAACAAATAAAATATAGTAGAAGGGACAGGATGTCAATTCCAAGACCACAACCACATCACTGGGATTGGAATTATACCCCCCTGCACTGGGAAATCTTCAGATGAAACCACATTTTTTATTGCCAGCTTGACTCTAAATCCACAAGAGACTTGAATGCAAAGACACCCAGCTAAACTGAGCCCAAATTCACGACCCAGATAAATCAAGAGATAATACATACTTGCAGTCTTAAGCCTCTAAATCCTGTAGTAATCTGATGTATTTAGTAGATAATAGCAATTTCAGACCTGGTGGCGGGGTTCTGCTCTAACAAATGCCTAAAAGGCGGTAATGGTTTTGCAGTTAGGCCAGTGTGGGCTTTGAGGAGAATGTCAGTATAAAATGCATTGAACACATTCTTCATTGCATGTTGGACTTGGACGGTGCTGCATGTGAGGACTTGCAGGAAAATGAGAACATCTTATTGGAAATTAGAAGATCACTGTTAGGCAGTGGCAGAACATTTAGCAAAACTGTTGCCAGCATGTATTTGAACAGTAGAAAAGGACCCAGGGAATTTTGAACAAAAAGCATCAAGGTCTCTTCGGTTTTAAAGATTACTAGTCTTCCCAGATGGCAAATGATGCTAAAATTAAGAAATGGTTTCTAGGCCAAAATCAAATCCAGGGCACCTGGGAAAGCATGGTCAAAAGATAAAGCCATGGTGGTGACAGTAAAATTTTTTGTTAAGATCTTAGAAAGATCAAGGATGGTTCATTGGCTTACTGTCTAGTCAGAAATTTCTCTCTTAAGAGATAAATGGGTAAGTATGACTCAAAGATCCTTTCTAGCAAATAATAAGGGTTCTAATTTATGGAAAGGCTTTGTCACTCAGGCACCTCTGTAGGGCCCAAGGTAGAGAGGATTTTTTTTTTTTTTTTGTCTAATTCAGTGAACCCCCAAAAGATTCATGGGATACCCATACTATTGACAAAATAAAGAGTTCTACAGGGTAGAAACATCAAAAGTGTGAATTGAAGAAAGAGAGTCAGAGATTTTACAGTGAAAATGGGTCTTTGAACCCTTTGAATTCTACTGGGAGGAAGACGACCAAGAGAGCTGCTTCAGAGGCAAGTATGTGCCGCATTGCATAAAAAATGAAGGATAACTCAGAAGGTAGAACCAAGAGCCCAGGCAGTATAACTGAGACCCAAGGACAAATATTCTCAGGACTTGAACCTAATCAAAGGGCTTTTCATATTTACCAGCTAGATTTCTGGAACGGGATGGACCAGTAATTCCTTTATTTAGGGCATTTTCCCTCTTTTTTTTTTCCTATTTTTTTTTTTTTTAAACAGAAAAGTCTTCAGAAGTTTGCTCATCCCCATCTCTCACCACTGTGTTTTAGGTGTCGGAGTGGGGTAAGTAACTGTTTTTTTAGCATCATGAGTCTGCAGATCAAGAGGAGATAAATCTATGGAATCTCATTTGCTCTTGCGCTTGATTTATATGATCAGTTTCTGGATTTTGGACTCATGTAATGAGGGAAAAAAAATTGGGGTCCTAGAAAGGGGCTGAGTATATATTGCATGACAGAACAACATTGATTGTTGGGGTCCAGAGGGTAAACTGTGGACCTTAGCTGCCTTGTACTGATTGTCTTGGGTAATCCCATTTCCTGAATGTGGGGTGGACTTCTAACATTTGGAATATGGAAGAAAGGAGAGGATGTCATTTTAAATATTGGTTATAAATACAGACTGTGGCTTTGGTCAGAGATGTTCTTTTCTCCAGCTGTCTCTTAGTTAGCTATCCTTGGGCCCAGGCAGCTGCCAGGCTACAAGGAAGCCCTGTTGAAAGGTCTATGTAGCAAGAGACCAAGAGTCTACAAATCGCCACAGGAGTAAGCTGGGAAGCAAACTCCTACCTCCTCCCAAATAAGCCTTTAGATCAGACCATCGCCCCAGCTATGGATATAACCTCTTGGGAGACCTTGAGCCAAAGGTACCCACCTAAGCCTCTCCTGGGCATCCATGATCCTACAGGATAATAAATGTTTGTTGTGTCGTGCTCTAGGCTTTGGCTAATATATCATGCAACAAAAGATAACTAATGCACAATGTTGGTCAAGTAATAAAAATTAACACTATTAGTAATGGGACAAATTAAAACCCTGTTCTACCTGATAAGATACAACAAGGATACAACAAGATTACAGCATCATATCTGTGATGTACCTAAAAAAAAAAAAGGCCTATCCTGGAGTTAGGAACATTAGGCAAACCCAGCATGAGGGACATTCTAAATAATCATTGGCCAAGAATCCTCAAATCTGCCACAAAATCAAGAAAAAGGAAGGAATTGCTCCAGATTGAAGAAAACTAAAGAGATACGGCATTTGAATACACCATGTGATTTTGACCTGGAAAATTGTGTTATATGAGATATTATTGAAATAACTGATAAAACATGAATGGGGCCTAAAGGTTAGATTCCAGTAATGCATTAATGTTAATTTCCTGATTTTAATAATCACATTTCGGTTATATGTAGAGAATGCCTTTATTTGCAGAAAAGAGCTAACATTCTGTCTCCAGCTTCCTGGCAAAATTTCTGCTTATTGGGCACAGACAGAGACCAATGAGACTCTTCATACGGTACCACTTAAGCTGTTCTTTGAGTGGCTCATATGGTAAGATAATGTATCTGCTTTGCAATTTCTTCATCTGTCTCCCTATGGCACTTCCATGAAAGCAAGGAAGTTTGGAAAATTATGTAAGTTTTTAAAATGTAATAATGGTGTAATAAATTGTTAGGTATAGACATTGTTTTCACTATTTCCTTTGTAGAGTTGAAATACTTAAGTATGGCCACATAGAAAATATTCTCTGTTTAAAAACTTTCAAAAACTCTCGCCAAAAATTATATCTTAGCACGTTTCCCCAAACTTCATGTAAAAAACAGAGTTCATGAAAAAGAAAAAAAGACGGAAGGTACATGTTAATTTTTTAATAAGCTAGCAGTGCAATTCTCTTCGGGTGTATCTTCTTTTATTTATACTTACACTTTTTTTTTTTCCTAAGTCAGTGAATAAGAGATACCTAGTCCTCAGATTTTGTTTTAAACAAAGTCCCCCACCCTCAGGTTTATAATAAAGTGAAATATGCATTTTAAGATCTTAACCAGCTCATCTGACATTGAAAGCTAAATTTAAGGCCCAAAGACATATAAAGAAGCCACTAAAGAGTTATAACTGGTTGCAATTAACTTTGTTCTAAAGAGGCTGGAAGTCATACCTACATTCTGACATTAGAGATCAGTTTTCATATAAAAATGAAGATCAGATAGTAAACAACACTGCATAAAATTATTGTACTGGTTAAATAATAAAAAAATAAAATTAATATTAATTATAATAATACAAATCTTGAGCTGGATTACCTGGCCCCTAACTATTGCTCAGGAAATGGTAGGTCTTACTACAGAAATTATGATTCACAGCATTTATAAAATGTGTCACAGAGACCTGTTGATGAGTAACCCAATCAGCTGCTTCAAACTGACTTAGCTCAGCCAGAAGAAGATAATACAAATACGAATAAGGGTTTAAAGATGTTACACCTGTCAGCTCCCTAGGAGAAGTTACTGAAACAGAAGCCATGCCGGTGCATTAACCACCGGTATTAAAGAAGGCATGTTACTGTAAGTCATTGTTACTGTAGTGATCTTAAAGAATTAAGACCACATTCATAACGTCCAAATTTGTCTCCAAGGAGAAAGTCTGAGTTGGGAAAAAATCTGGATCATTAAGTAATTTCCTCGGGTCAGAGTAAAAGCACTTTATCTGTGAATATTACTTCCACAGCATATTACATGCGGCACAAGATAGTAACAAAGTGACCTTTCTCTTAAACAACTCATAGATTACTAGAATTTTCTTCAACTTTCTGGAACAAAATATATTCCATAGTCTAGTAAGTCTTAAATGTTGATTTTCCTCTGAACTCTCTACCCATCTTGCTCAACACCACTCCCCAAGTTAATATCCTTTGTTGAGACTCACTTTAGTTCATCTCCATTCCTCGTTTAATCGTTTATCACATTTTCAGACACACGATCTATTATTGCTAACTTGATATTTGCATAATAGTTTTGATGTCCCAATATTTCTTTTCTTTTCTTTTCTTTCTTTCTTTTTTTTTTTTGTATTACAAAGTAAGCTATTTTACTCCATGTATTTGTAAGTTAGTGGCTTCTTCTCCAACATTGTCAATAACGACACTGTCAATTATTGGGAAGGGAAGTTATTTCCTAGAGATCCCTCAAACACAGATCCATAAAACTGACGGTAAGATTTGCTGTGCTATAGCTGTACTGTCCAACATACCATGGAGATCTCCATCTGGTCTTGACCCGAAGTAATTTTGATATTCAAAAGAAAATGACACCGAGGCAGGAAGTGCTTAGAAGCGATGCAGGAAAAAAAAGTAGAGAGAGTAGGACTAGGAGTAATCCTTGGACTAAGTGACTTAAGCAGGGACCATTTCCATATGGTAAGAAGGGTGCACTTGGGAATGGAGCTCAGGAGCTCTAGGAGCAGGAATATGATGCCCGGATGGGGGCACCGTAGTTTTTCATTAGCTTTAGATTGGTCATGGAAAACCAAAAATAACAAAGGCCACAAGCCTAACTGGGTCTCCTGTGCTTTGGGTTCTGTGTAGAAGCAGGGTTTACGGGGAATGGCAAAGGTAGTACAGAGTAGGTATTTAATTTCTAATGTTTAATTCACAAGTAATGTTTATACTTTTTAGTATACATTTGAAAAAAGAATATTATGTAAGCGTAGTCCAATAATAACTAGGTGAACCCACAGCATGCAATGTGGTATCACATTCAAAAGGAATACTCCTCTATTATTATTAAAAAAAAAAAAAAAGGCAGGGAGGGTATGTTGAAAATCATCTTAAGTATTTACTGGCGTCTCCTGAGTAATTGGTGAGAAATTCCAGTAATATCCTACGTGCAAATCTTAAAGAACTCATTCTTCCCTAGATCTTTCTGATATCTCAGCACAGTATGGCAAGTTATGTCTCACCTCAATAGTGCCAAAGCTGGGATCACTTTGTTTTCTCACCTTCCTAGCCTGATTTTCCAGATTTATTTCCCTCTTCAGGAGCTAGCTGTGAACTCCTTTATATAAGGGTTCAGAGACTGCAGTCCTTCCCTTTATCCAAACTGGCCCAACAAAAGACATAATTATTTATCTAATAAGACTAGAATTTTCTAATAATGTAGAGGGATGGATGTGTTTGCTTTAAGGATGCTATTTCTGTAATAGCCACTGAGGGCCATAAATTCATGTAAATATTCCAATTTACATAAAGTAAGCCCTGGGTTAAACCATTTAGGTACAAAAGAGCCTAGTCTTCTTAAAAGCCTTACTTTTTCTGAGAATGGTACCTTCATTTTTCTCTCCCAGTAAATTAAAAGGCACAAATAAAAAACTAGCTCTTCCCATTTTCGGGGCTACTTTTTAATAAGATACACTTCTACCCAATTGTACTTCTAAATCTTTAGCAATCAGCACCATGTAAGGAAAAAAAGAAAAAAGCTGCTCAAAAAATGTAGCAAGAACTGAGTAACAGATGTTCAGCCCTGTGTCTGTACACTAATGTTTAAAATCTGTGTAAATGCCTTCGAGCTGATTTCTCAGGTTGCAGGGAGAATATGATCTTTGAATACCTAGTAAGGTCATAGATAACAATCTCAAATAAATTTGTGATGAATCCAAGAATTGAAGAATGTGACCATTCTTGAAGCCACTAACCTGCTTCTGCCCTTGGTTTAGTTTATGCATGTCTGGGTTGGTTGTAGGGCCAACAGAAGCCCTCTGAGGAATGCCAGACAGGGAAATTGGCAACGGCTCATGGTAGGAGTTTCAAGTTGTAACCTCAGAGTGATGGGTAGCTTTATCTTACAAATGTGCTAGATACCACAAGTTACTTTGAAATAGAATGAGGGTTGCCAGTGGTGACTTTGGAATAAAAATTATTTAAAATTGTCATTAAAGCTGTCATCCTTGATTCATTGACCCCACAATACATATCTTAGAACTTTAAAATTTAGGTTGATAATGAAGTGCGAATTCATATCAAATTTAAATTATTAACAGTGGCAGTGATACTATAGCTAAATGTAAATTTATTCTAATAATATGTTCATGATAATATTTGCTTCCTGTTTTGATGGCATAACTACTAAGGGTTACTTGTAATAAAAAAGAAAACAATACCATCCTTCTGGAATCTGTATCTGTAGCTATAAAGGATACAACACACTCCTTTCTGGACCACTTCCAGACTCATAAGTGATACATGTTTTGGGTGATTTACTTTGAGCCAAGAATCACTACATGGTATTTGTGGGTATGGCAGTTACCTTTAGTGCCATGTAGGCACCTGGAATCGTAAAGACAATGGATTTTAGTAAAAATTGAGCTTCATACTTAATTACAAAGGGATTCTGTGGGTTCGGATAAATGCAAACATTGAAAAGTAGTGACAAATGTTATATATATCCTGGATACTTATGTATCTATTTGTATATTCAGTATGGAGCAGAAAGGACCAAAATGAAAATATAAGTGGAAATAATTGTGTCTTATAGTAGAATAATAATCTTCTGGTTTACAAATAAGATGTTTACATTGACCTGCAAAAAACAAAATGTTGAAAAGGCTTCAGTGCATCTGACAAAATTTTGATTTGCCTACTCACCCACAGGAGACATTTCTGGGACACTAGCAACGTAGGGTCCATCCAAAAACTTTGGCTCATTATCATTAATATCCTGTACTTTGATGATGAATTCTGATTCAGGCTCTAGGGGCTTCCTGGTTTCTATGTCCACGGCCTGAGCACGGAGTGTGTAGAAAGGTTTTTCTTCTCTGTCCAGGCTCCTGATTGCATGGATGTCCCCTGTAGTTTCATCAATGGTAAAAACTGTGCCAGCGCCATCTCCCGAGAGGGTGTATTTAACAGTCCCCTCTCCTTTATCTAAGTCAGAATGGAGCTTTTAGGGGGAGAGAGAAAGAGACAGAGACAGAGAACACCGTCAAAGGGATGGTTCCATAATAGAAATACTTGCAGTATAATTTTTTATCAGAAAAGTTGAAAGAAAAATCTTGTTTTTTTTTTCATTGTTTTCCTTTCTTCTTTTTCTTTTTCTTTCTTTCTTTTTTTTTTACTAACTCTTTGATTATAAATATGTTAAGACATATTAAAAGTAGAAAAAAGCATAATAAACATTTATATATACATATACATCCCAGAGATTCTACCATTTACCTTTTAATTTACAGTTGACATTGAACAATGCAGGGATTAGGGTTGTCGACCCCTGTGCAGTTGAAAATCTGTGTATAACTTTTAACTCCAACAAGACTTAACCACCAATAACTGTTGAGTGGCAGCCTTACCAATAGTATAAACAATAAGTCAACACAGATTTTGTATGTTATTTGTATTATATCCTGCATTCTTTTTTAAAAGATTTTATTTATCTCTTTATTTTAGAGAAAGAGAATGAGCATGAGCAAGGGGAGGCGAAGGAGTGGATGGAAAGGAAGAGAATCCCAAGCTAACTCCAAGTTGAATGAGGAGCTCAAGGCAGGGCTCACACTCAGGACCCCGAGATTGTAACCTAAACTGAAATTGACTGAGTCACCCAGGCTTCCCTGTATTCTTACAATAAAATGAGCTAGATAAAATGAAATGTTATTAAGGAAAAATAAGGAAGAGAAAATATATTTACAGTAATTGTACTGTATTTATAGATACCGTAAGTTTATGTATTTATGAAAAAAAATGCATGTAAGCGAAGTTTAACCTCCATGAAGTTTAAAACCATGTTGTTCAAGGATCAACTGTATTTGACTCATCTCATTTTTGGTCACACATCTACCCTTCCATTCGTCCTGTCAATCCATTTTATTTCTCAGTGCATTACAGAGATTGTCTAAGTACTGCTTTCAAATACATGAACATGCATAAATACAACTAATTTGTTATCTGAATTTATTTCTTTTACACGCTTTTGGGGATAAAATTTTCATAAAATGAAATGCATTAATCTTAAGTATGCTCATTTCATTTTAAGTAATTGTTATAATAAATATAAATGAGCTCATCAATGCCAAATCAGAAACCCTCCTGAATATCCTAAATTAAAAAATCAATGACCTGAATGCAGTCAGAGAGAAGGTAGAAGAACTCAGAAAATATTAAACTTTTTTGTTTGAAAGGAGAGGAGAGATTTGGCAAACCAGATGGGTTCAGATATGTGTAGTGGAGTAATTCATTTTAACAGACTGTCTTTCAATGAGTTATTCAATATGACTCAGCCAAATGTTGGATAGAATCACTGATTATCCTTTCAGATTCACAGAAAAATGGCTTGCTCTAATTCATTCCATTTATTTGAAATCTTATAATATAGAAAAGTTTCGAACTTCTAATTTTTTCAACACATTTATAATTCACTTTAGTATAGCATGTAATAAGATACCCATAGATAACATAGGGGAGAGGACCAAACAGAAGAAAAATTATCTTTATGATTCTGTGGGGCAATGTTTTTCAAACTGGAGTCCAAGAATTATTATATTTTAAAGATTTTACTTATTTATTTGACAGAGAGAAAGAGAACAAGCAGGGGGAGCAGCAGATGGAGAGGTAGAAGCAGGACCCCTGCTGAGCAATGAACCTGACACAGGGCTTGATCCCAGTACCTCAGGATCATGACCTGAGCTAAAGGTAGACATTAACTGACTCAGCCACCCAGGTACCCCTGGAGTCCATGAATTAATAGAAGATGAACACAGGTTTTGAAATCCATGAAGTATCCAATAATGTATTTATATGATATAGATATTATATTATTTACAATTCTCTAAGAATATGTATACTCATAAATATATATTTTATAAATAATATAAATACACACTCTATTTAAATTATATAGCATGTATAGTTTTATAAATACTATTTTTTATTCAGTTGCTGATCTAAAATGTTTTAAACCTATTCCTACTGATATCATCTGATATCAGGGTCCACATTTTTACATTTAAAAGGTTCTTCCAGCCAACAGACCAGCCAAAGAAAAAAGGTTAAGCTTTTAGTGTCCATAGTCTTCTGGGCAATGCTTCAAAATTTGCATACAAGCACAACATTCTTGCAAAATTTTTGGTAAGAATGTGTTCTGTATTTTTTTTTTAATATTTCAACCTACACAAAAAACTTTGAAATATTTTAAATTATATAAATATCCTGTGGCAAATAGGTTTTCTGTGTATTAGTATTAGTAAAATCAAAACACAAAAACCCAAACTCAACAGTGACTCTTAAACTCAACGTCTGGCCTAACTTCAGTAAAATAACATCATCCTTCAAATCAATGTTATTAAAATGAATGTGTTCATTTGTGAATTTGTATTTACTTCAAAATTTTCTTTCAAAGTATATTTGTAAAAGAGCATAACAAAGAATTGATTCCTGGCTCAGTGTTATAGTAAAAAGAATAAGAAAACAAAAAGAGGGCATACGATTTTGATTTTTCTTTCACGTTTCCGCACATTTTACTCGTCTAAAGAAAATTGCTATAAATGACAAAGATTTTTCCCCCTATTTCTTTTTTTTCTTTTCTTTCTTTCTTTCTTTCTTTCTTTCTTTCTTTCTTTCTTTCTTTCTTTCTTTTAACAAACTCCTATGAAGCACAGGAAGTTTCAAGTGTAAAATCAAGCTGTAGATAAATGTACTTTGAACTTCGGAATTTCAAATTACATATTTCACCCATACAGTTTAAGATATTCAACATGGTGGGTATTGCTTTTGCTTTAAAATGTATCTAAAGATATGAGGCAGGCAAAAGCTCAATGCAAAAAAAAAAAAAAAAAAAAAAAAAAAAAAAAAAACAAAAGGAAAGACTTTATAAACTGCATCCATTTGGCCAATGGCTTTGAGAATATGTGGTAATATTGTGGGAAACAAGTGAAAATTTGAAGAAGGTTTTTACAATGTGATCCAAGCAGAATTACAAAAAAAAAAAAATCCTCATTTGGCTAAAATCAGAACTGTTTTCTTTTCGAATTGACATAAGAATAGAAAAGCAAATGTGTTTTTCAGCTCTATCCAAGATCGAAATTAAATTCAGTTGCTGTTACTCCTTACTCTTTTACCTTTTTCTTCTAATCTAAAATGAAGTTTTGTAGAGATTGAAGCTTCAGAAGAAATATGTGAAAATACGTTAACATTTTGAACTGAAAATGAAGTTGATTAATGTAAAACTCGTGAGACGATTAGAATTTTTAGAGCAGTTGTTACATGACAATACCTCACAGGAGACCCCCTGCAGTATTCTGTTTTGTCAGGCAATATTTAAAATTAGTCCATTTTGATTGAACTGGCACATGAATGACTACCTTAAAATATAGGTATTGTTCCAACATCAGTTCTAATATTAAATAAGTGATGGCCTGATGTGGGTATTATAGATAACTTCTTTTATCCTTTCAGTATACTTTCCGTTATAGTCAGCATTTACATATAAATTGTTATAACAAAAATATATATACCTAAAAGAGTATACATATGGAAATATATTTATGTGCATTTTTATAATATTCACTAACTACATATACATATAACATGATATAAAAAATCAACACTTGCAAAAATAACAGAATACCATAATTATATTTTAAGATCACTTGAAATTCTTCAAAAACATTTTTTTTAAAGTGACCTCTACCCCCAATGTGGGGCTCAAACTCGGAACCCCATGACTGAAAGTCCCATCCTCTACTGACCAAGCTGGCTCGGTGCCCCTTTTCAAAATCATTTTTTAATGTATGCTTTACAGGCACTCCTGGAAGTCTGAAGGCTTTAATGGGCACCGCTAATCTTTTCATAAACAATATGATGTCTATGTGTGTGGGGGTGCTCTCCTGTTTAGTCGCCTAAAGGGGTAATTATCAAGACCAAAATCTTCATGATTTTTATGAATGAAAAAATTTGAAACTTCAGTGATTCCAGGAATTGATCTCTGTAGATGAGATTCATTTCTTAAATCTTTTGGCAATTAGCTAATTCAGGATTAGCTAACTACTTCTTAGTGTCATTTGCATAAAGAAGGAGGGAGAGTTTCAGAAGGAGAATTCTCCTGATTTGCCTTATCTTTGGCCTGTGTTAACTATGACAAATCACATGATGTCATTTTACACAGGGCTTTAAGCTACACATTACACAAAGCTGATAATTCTACAAGAATAAAATTATATATAGTTACATATATATATAATTATGACAGTTTTAAAGGAGGAATATTTCTTATTCCAATTATTTTTTAAGCTGTTTCTGAGTAGGTGCTCACTGCATTGACTAAAACAGCCAACTCCAATAATATCATTTTTTAGTATTGACATTTAAAATTTCTCTCAGAGTTCCATCAATGATGGATGTAGAAATTTGTATTGTCCAAGCAGTTGTTTTGTGGAAATGGTGTTGTTATTTTCTGATTTTTGTCCCAAGTCATCTCAGATGGAGCATGAAAATGAGATGCCAAGAGAGGCTTTAAAAAGATACTGAGGACCAGCTTCAGAGTGTAAGCAAATCTGAATTCCAGTGTTTAAAAGTTTTCAGAAAGCTAATCTAAAAGTTAAGTGTTTACTAGCATCTCCTTGAATATATTTTAGAAACTGCTGCACCAAATAAGGGACTTATTCTTATTTTCTCTGGGTTGAAAATACACATCAAACAGAAAATGCTTTCTATATTCTGTGTCCAGCAGTGATTTTATTTTCGTTTGCTTTTTGCCACGATAGGGGGTGGTTACTGGTCATGGGGCTCATATGAGTTATGTTGGAGGAAGAAATTTCTGATTTTGAAAAGGTAGTTTCTGCCTGAAAACCAAAATTTGTGTTCAACAAATATTGGATTTGGTGTATGTACTTGCAAATTACAAACCATGTGCCCATAAGAGACTCTGGTACATCACATAGTATTTTAACACCTGCCCTCCACATCATTCTTATCAAGATTATGGTTTCATACTTTTGTTCTCTGATGTTCTCATGAGACAAATGAAAATGTGTAGGCACTACACCATCTTCCTTTATCAAGAATATTTTATTTTTTAAATATATTTTATTGATTTATTTGACAGAGATCACAAGCAGGCAGAGAGAGAGGAGGAGGCAGGGTCCCTGCTGAACAGAGAGCCCGATGCGGGGCTTGATCCCAGGACCCTGAGATCACAACCTGAGCCAAAGGCAGCAGCTTAACCCACTAAGCCACCCAGGTACCCAAGAATATTTTAAATAGAACTTCAAACCAACAGAAAAACTAGAAGAATGATCCAATGAAAACCTATATTCTCACTCTCTAGATTAAACAATTATTAACACTCACAGCATTTTGTTTTACTTTCATAGACTTTTTAAAGTTGCAGGCATCATAATAATTAACTACTTGAGGCTGACGCACCAACTTCCTGAAAATAAGGCCCATTTCCTACGTAATCTTAATGTCCCTATCTAATTTAAGAAAATTATTTAAAATACCTATCATCACTTGATAACCAACCCTTATTCAATGTTCCCCATTTGTCTCTTCAAATATTATTTTTAGTTCTTTCTCTATATTTTGAGCATAGATCAAAGCAACTTTCAAACACTGCATTTGGTTTTTGTGTTTTCCGTCAGTTCGGAAGGATCATACATTTTGATATTTACTTATTTACTTATCATGATCTTTTTTCAGAGAACTAGCTTCCCTTCTCAACTTGTCTGCTGGAATAAGAAACTTCCTGAGATGTCCTTTAAGTCTTTACTGTTTTGCCTTAGAATATCTTTTCAGTTTCAAAATATGGATGAGCAAATGCGGCAGCATAAATATATGCCCTACTTAATAGAGAGATCCTTGTATCATGAGTTTCGACATCTGCCCGTCATCTCTATGAGCACATTCAATCCAAGGGAAAGGTTCTTTGTACAGGATACGCTTCAGCAAATTTTGGTGAAATAATGGCATGTACATTGTAATACTCGTTATCAGCTTTCGAATGATTATAAAGCCCATAGAATAATTTAATATGACGGTTCAACAGTTCGTGAATGTGATTTGAAATAATATAACTTTTATTTACATATGGGATCCCTCAGATAAACTAGCCAAAACAAGGATGAGAAAATCTTCTGCGGTTTTCTTTGGCTGAAATAATTTCATTATGTACAGAACAAACTACTTTTGCTATATTCTCCTCAGTGTACTTATGAAATACTTAGTATTTCCTTTTTTGTAGTTGCTTAGTGTCCCATTCATGCTTAGTCTGTTCTCACTAACATCACAGCAGCCATTGTATTAGCTACAAAGCCATTAGATTATGTTCAAAGCATTGCTTACAGACAGGACCCCAAGATGATCTATAACTCTGCCTGAATAATGTTATAATGCAAAATTTCTCTCAGAAGCCACAGAAGGTCCAAGAATATTTGACATTCTATTCCATTCTACTCCCTGAGGGGACTCATTTGTTCTTTCTAGCTTGATGGCTGCCATCTGGGGAGGAGGAAGACCACTTTACAAGGTTCTGCATTCCCTTTAGCAGCCCATAGTGAGTGGAGAACTCCCCAGGCTGGGTTACAGACCCAAAGCTATTTAGCAGCTGGAATTATCTCACCTTCTATTTAAGGAAGTAGAAATCCATTTCACAAAGGTCCACACCTCCCCCGAGGTAGGCCAAGGCAAAGCAAAGGAGAACAAAGACTATTTGCAATGCTTGCGAGCAACAAAATCTAATGTACTAGGATATATTACACACCTTGTAAAAGAAAAAAAATCCTTTTCACCCGATGCTCTCTATTATTTTTCTTTGTCTCCTTGAATATTGCACGTGTGGTTACGTATGAGGGGTATCCTAACTGATCTTTTGGATTGTCATATTTTACAACTTTAGCTCACCCAGTTTACATTATATCATTTGAGAGTGTCACAACATATTAATAGGTACTTCTGGAGAAGTTGGAGAGGTCATTGGCGTGGTGCCTGGATTTGGGAGAAAAATATGGGAGAAGGTTAAAATAATTTCTTCCCTACATTTCCGAAGCTGTAAAACATTTTTTCACAAAGCCCGATTTTAGGTAACAAAACATTTCCTGACAATAAAATATTCTTATCAAATTTTTAGTAATGGAATCTCTATTTGAAATGAAAGTGAATTTGTGTTATGATTTCAAATGTGGTTGTTTTTCAGAATACTAGATAGTATCATTTGTGTAATTTATTCTACATTCAAAATAAATTTTAAAAGGTGAGTTTTAAGTAATAATTATACATTATTACAATTAGATGTCAGTCATTGACTTATTGTTACTTGTTACTATTTCTCTGTATTATTGCTTTTATTATTAGCCCTTACTGAATACCAGGCATTATGTTACAAATCCTAGGAGATTTAGTTCTCAAACCAATCAGTAATATGCTAGCATGATAAATAAGATAAATGGACTGCTTAATCAAGATGTATAATTTAATCTCCAAAAGTTACTTGTTCTATCCTAACTTCTTTGTATATGCATTTAATTACTTTAATAAATCAGACAGACCCAAATCTTACCTCTCAAGTAAAATATGGAATGACTGAAATCCATGACCATGAGCATGAGATATTAAGGTTAGAATCCCAAACCTGTGACTTCTTACCTGGATGTTACTGTATAAGTTGCTAAACTTCTTTGGGTGTCAGAATCCTCATACATAAAATGTGGATTCTAATATTGATACCATAAAATGTGGAGGGTACTGTAGAGAACTTCATAATGTCTATTTCCCTTCATTTCTCTCCATTTACATTCAAATGAGCCCAGTATAGCAATATTTGTTTCCATTTACATTAATTTATATTCATAGATACAAGAAAACTAATTGGATCCAAAATAATGATAGAAAACATTATCAAGCTTCTACTTTTTCCAGGCAATTTTCTAAAGGTTTTATATGTCTAAAACCACTTTAATACTCAGAACAACCCTATAAGGACAACCCTGCTATTACCACCCTCATTTTGCAGATGCATAAATTGAGGCACAGAGAAACTGAGTTGGCTCAAGACATAAATAGACAAACACAAAGCTGAGATTTAGATCAGTCTAACTCCGTGTATCCTTGAGACGAGCACTTCAGCTCAATCAGTTCTCTTTTGAGTCATATAATGTCATTTTCTCCCTTAACTTTCAAAACTGGGTGTCCTTAAGAGGAAAGGACAAACAATTGGTCAGAGCCACATATACAACCTGCCCAAGTATTAGTTTTGTAATACTACTACAGTCTGAGCAAAACTGGGTTGCATTATTATGGACACATTAAAGAGAATAGTTTTATTCAAGAACACTTTGTACTGCCTGTTAGTGATTGCACTGGGCGCTAGAATAGAGAACATAACAGTATTTGCTCTCAAGGGGACAGAAGTCCAGTGGGGAATAATTTGGATCATAGCAAAAAAGATATTCATTCAAAACACTGTGTATCTTGGGGAACCTACATGGCTTAGGTGATTCCAGCCTACATGGAAATTGTCCATTCTTGATTTCAGCTCCAGTCATGACCTCAGGGTCTTGAGATCAAACCCCACTGCCTTTCCCATCGCTTGCTCTCTTGCTCTCTCTCTTTTAAATAATCTTTAAATAATAAGAAATAATAAATCTTTTTAAAAAGCACCGTCTTTTTACAGTTTTGTGTCTCTCAAATCATACTCTTCTATAGAAGTTTTTCATAAGCATATATTACATAATTAAAAAGCATGTTATGGGGGCGCCTGGGTGGCTCAGTGGGTTAAGCCGCTGCCTTCGGCTCAGGTCATGATCTCAGGGTCCTGGGATCGAGTCCCGCATCGGGCTCTCTGCTCAGCAGGGAGCCTGCTTCCCTCTCTGCCTGCCTCTCCGACTACTTGTGATTTCTCTCTGTCAAATAAATAAATAAAATCTTAAAAAAAAAAAAAAAAAAAAAAAAAGCATGTTATGTTTGTGTTTTTATTTAAAATACAAATTAATACTATATTTTAGTTAGGAAACATCTTTATATACTACGTGTCAACTACATATTTGGAACAATTAATAATCAGCTAGAAAAAAGTGAACAAAATTTATTTTTAAAAATGCAATTGTATCAGCAAAATATTTCAATGAAAAATAAGTTTTTCTAAGGTTCTGCACATTGTTTATGCCATTTGTTTTGACATATATAGAAATCCATTATGTTAAAAATATAATGCAATAATTACATTTCAATAGAGAAATAGTGTGCCTTTTCAGAAGAAATAATAATCAAATAAACAGATATGTCCACATGTGTAGGAACATTTAGACGTGTGCATATTTGTATATGGCAGAGAAAAAAGAGAGAGAAAGAATATTTGTATGTGTTTTCATGTACTCACACATGCAAATTTTGCAAAATGAATAAAAGGCCAATAGATATGCATTCTATAAAACAACGCTCTTAAGAACACAAGCTGAAAATTACATTATCTGCTTATTTCAAAGGTGGTTTGAAGGTGACCCATTTTCTGTAACATGTGTTACTGTGGGGATTGCTTTATGTGTTCAAGCACAAAGCCACCTCATTGAAGTCTTTTATTTCCCTTCCTCACTTTACAATAACTACTTTAAATGGATTTTGAAAGTATAATATCACAAATGCAGAAAAAATAAATCCAAGTACTTAACCAGTTGCTTTCTTTGTATTGTGAGTCAAGCTGTTTCATGTGAATTTTACTGTTAAGAATTCATATCTTTGTCTTATATCCTATAAGAGTGTCATAAATATTATCTTATTTGCATGATAATGTATACATGAAATATTCATTTTTTGTCCAATAGTATGAAAATGCTAAATTGCGAAGTGCTAATGAGAAATAGAAATAGTGTCTATTCTATGTAAGAAATGCACTAACCGAGAGGTTTTTCTAAAATCTCTCTTATAAACATATTAAAGAAGGAATCAGTCTCAGGGTTCACTCGTTTTCCACTTGGGATAACAGGATTCCCAAGAAACTTCCAAAGAGGTAATAGTTGCACTTTGACTTTGACTTTAAAAGGAAAAAAAAAAAAAGGGATAAGAAAAAAAAGAAAGGAAAGAAAGAGAGAGAGAAAGAAAGAAAAAAATACAAACAGCTCTCACAGATGCTGGAACTTCAATTTTGACTGCTTTTAGCAAATATATATTATTGGATGCCTGAGAGAAATAAATCAATTTCAAGCTATTGCAGTTTTAAAGGTCAAAGTTATTTTTTTAAAAGGAATTCAGGATTATAAAAGCAGATGCTTAATTTGACATTGAGACCTTAAATGATGAACAAATCCCTCAAAGTATAATTAGTTTTTAGAAGAAACTGAATTGCTTTGTTATTAAATTTTCCTAATAATTCACAGAATCTATAGAATTGCGTGTGTATATGTACATGTAACACACATTTTACTAAACCTGACATGAATAGATTGTATAGTTATGTTATTTCCAAAATCTAAAAGAAAAGAAAAGAAAGAAAAAGAAAGAGAGAGAGAGAGTCTGTTTACTGATTTCCTTAACTACTTCTAACAACTTTTCTCATATATATATATATAACCTTGGTTGCTGATTAAGATAAGCTATATACAGAATTTCTGAGACTAATCAGGGCCCAATCATACCTCATTGTATTATTTTAAATCATAAAACCTGTGCATATTCAATACAGAATTGAAATCACATTAAGACTTAATTCTCAATTATGATTGAACTCCAAAATATGGTGTGGTAGGCAGGATTCTATCATATTATTCAAGGCTTCTCTCCCATTAGTGTACCTTTTCCCTGAATGTTCCCCAGGACTGTGAAGAATATAAATTTAATTCTTATGGTTATATTATGTTGGTAGGCCAGACCTAATCACATGAGAGCTTTAAAAGCTTAAGAGGCCCCCCACCTCAGGGGTAGAAAGAGGAAGTTAGAGAGACACTCCAGCTGGCTTAGGAGAAAACAGATGGTCATATTTAGAATTGCTGATACAGAGGGGCAACCTTTAGGAGCTGGTAGTAATCCCACATCACTACTAGTAGTATAAAGAAGACCTCAGGTCTATAGCAAGAAAATAAATTCTGCCAACAGTCTGAATGAGCTTGAAAGTTGATTTTCTCCCCCCTCAAGAAAGAGCTTGACACCCAGCTGACACCTTGGTTTCAATCTTGTGAGGCCTTAACACACACCCCCACTATTCTGTGCCAAATTTCTGTTGTAGAACTAAGTCTTAAGCTGTTTCATTTGAGGGAATTTGTTGTGCAAAAATGGAAAACTAGTACTAATAGGTAATTAGAGAAATCCAATATTATTGTTACTTAATTTTTTTTAAATCATGACTTTTGAGTAAAAGGAAATTTTGATTTCTTGGTTATGTGCCTCTACTAACACCAATTCTTTTAGGGTTCCTGAACCCAATGTATGGAGTAGTGCTCTCCCACTTGCAAGACCAAGCAATTCTCAAACAGCAGCAAGATGTCTAAGAATCCAACTCAATTCTGACACTGTCTGCCTAGAGATAGCATCAAATTCCAGGGGTTAAGGGCTCAGTCCTACAAGACTACTTCCCAAGCCTCACCTCAACTCCAGTTGCAAGCCCTGGGCTGTTTCCACCCCTGTGCTTCTGACTGATGAGCTACAGACTGGAGGTTCCAACAGCCAACTCTTTAGGGTCTTTATATTTGCTAGAGTGGTTCAGAGAACTCAGGGAAACATTTACTTATGTTTACCTGTTTATTTAGTGATATGATAAAGGATATGAATACAGAGCCAGATGAAGAGAAGGATAAAGGAGGTACAGCTTACATGCTCTCTCCGGGGTGCCATTCACCCCATCTCCATGTATTCATCAACCCAGAAGCTCTATGAACCCAGTTTTGGGGGGTTATTATGGAGCCATCATGACATAGTCCTGATTGACTAAGTCATTGGCCATTGACTGATTCAGTCTCCAGTCCTTCTCCCCTTTCTTGAGGTCAGGGGATAGGTTTGAAAGTTCCAACTCTCTAGTCAAGCCGTTGGTCCTCCTTCCAATGAACCCTTGCCCTTTGGTGGGATCCAAGAGTCACCTTTGTTAATAACAAGACATTTATGTAATCTCAATGGCTTTTCAGCATTTTTAGGAACTGTGGATGAGGACCAAATATAACTGAGAAATCTATATTTCATCATCTGAATGACCAAATATATATTTCCTATAAATCATTATGTCACAGTATGTCACAGTGCCTCAGTTTTCTGACACATTATTTAATTCATTTGCTTGTTGGATTCTTCCCTGCCTACATCCCTACTCGACCATTTCTGGTAAATACATCTGCTACTTCCTTTGTATAAGTGATCCCATTCACATTCACCCTGTGAATCTAGTAATATTGTTAATCACTGTACTTTGTCCCTTTGACCATACTGTGGGCAGAGATTGCAGGTCTGGCCAGTGTTAGCATTTGCCTTTCTACTCAATGAAGTAGCTGACTACTAACTAAGACAGTTTCTACCTCACTCTGTACCCTGCACACCATAAAGGAGGTGCCTTAAGAAAATTAAGTCTACATACAAAAAGAGACTGGCAGAAATAAGGGAAGGAGAGAGGGAGTCTTTCTGAGAATATTACATTAATTCCTGAAATTGTCTGGACTTTTTCTCATAGAATGAACTCATAAAACTCTTACTCTGAATTTCCTTTTGTCAGTCAAAAAAAGAAGGAAACAAACAAACAAAAGAAAATCCTGGCGCCTGGGTGGCTCCATTGGTTAAGCCTCTGCCTTCAGCTCAGGTCATGGTTTCAGGGTCCTGGGATTGAGCCCAGCAGCGGGCTCCCTGCTCAGCAGGGAGCGTGCTTCTGCCTCTCTGCCTACTGGTGATCTCTGTCAAATAAAAAAAAATCTTAAAAAAAAAAAAAATGAAAATCCAAAGCAAAACTGCCCACTTTCTTTTTCCATGTTATTGAATACTAATTGTATTCAAGCGCCACAGATTTGCGGACAAACTCATCAGTAAGTCCTCAAAGATCAACATGGGTAAGGAATCCAAAGTCATTTTAAAAAAACCACACACACACACACACACACACACAGTGCAGCAGATTTTACTATTGCTACCTCTTCATCTTTTATGCAATTTGAAACAACTCTGTCTCTTGTATTAGGTCAGAGTGAAGTATCTGCCAATCTAAACTTGGGAATAATGGAAACCTACGCAATTGATCTCCTTGTCTGATCTCGGGATTCAGGGCAGAGCTTTCATCAAGCAAACTGTTGCGGGAAGTCAAACGAGTTGTGTTGTCTCATTCTGTACAGACACATACTTTCTGGCAAAGGGCTCTGCTTCTGCCATTCAAATAATGACACTAAATAAACTTTAATCAAATCCATAGCCTCATTCATTGTATTGTGTTCCATATCAGAATTCTCTAAGCCAGCCATTCTAAGGATTTATCTTTAACATAGAATGTCTTACAACAACCCTTAGTAGTTACTCATTATGCAGAATATAGAAGGAAGGAAGAAGGGCCATGGTTTGCCATACCTTCCCAGTCCTAGACGCCAATTCAAAATCACGGGTACATACTGGAAAAGTAGCAGTCCACACAATGCTTTTGAAATCTTCTGCTTGAACCTTATGATACCACAACTGAACTGCTGCCTAAACCCAATCCCCTACCTTTTTTGGGGGGAAACACTTTGGGCTGAGCATAATTTTCCTTTAATTCCAAGTTTCGAATCCTCTCACATAAAAAGCCACAAATAATGTTGTATTTTAGTTTAAAACAGGCTGCATTTATTGCCTTATAAAATGTTGAATAGTTTTGCTTCTATGATCCCTCTATGCTTGCAGAAAATAACAAGGTTTCCACTCATTTTATATCTTGAAGACTTCTCTGAGAAGTTGGCATATCATTTGTGGGTTTTGAGTACACACTTGCTGCTAATGATGCTTGAAATTTATTGGCTCTGTTCATAGGAAGGAGAATAATAAGGCATTTGAACAGTCAGCTCAGTTATTTATCAGTTCACATACAAAAAAAGAAAAAGAAAAAAGAAAAAAAAAAAGCTGCCTATCTAAGGTGTAAACTGTATCCTTTGTGTCCTAGAACAATTTCTACCATGATTCTTAAACTGGCCATTCCAGACTGCTGCATAAATCCTTAATGGAAGAAGCTGATCACTCTGGCTATCTGCCCATTATGTTGCTTATAGGCAAGAATTAAGCCAAATTATCCTTGGGATATTCAAAAAACATTGTTAGTGTATTTTGCCTTGGCAAGAAGGAGATTTAAAAAGAAAAGAAAAAATGGTCTTCATGCACAGCTTTTGTCATGGCATAAAATCAGGCCTTTGAAACTGGAAAGTACCTTAGAGAACATTGTTTTAATTGTTTCATTCCACAAATGAAGAAACAGAATCAGACTAAGTGATTTCCTCAATGTCATAGAGCTAGTTAATTACAGAAATCAGAATAGAAACCAGGTTCTCCAACTCTCTGCACAGCGTTCTTTTCCATTATGTACAGTGAAAATATCTGCTGCTATTTTCAGGCAACTTGGCTCGTGAAAGCCGCCTTATAATGTTTAATAAATCAAAATGTTTTGTGTCCATAAACTTTAAAACAGTTAAAAGTAACAACAACAACAACAACTTGGTTTTCTGATGATTTCAGATAAGATAAATCCCATCTACTGTATTTCATCAAGATTTCATATGTAAATGGGGTGTGGCATTTATGTGAAGGAAAAGTCAGTAGCACTAAAAAGCATCAGGGATGGAGAATATAGATTGATGCCAGGATTAGAAAGGACTCCATCAATTTCAAGCTCCATTAGCAACACCAGGAAAATAACATGGAGTGAAAAGTAGTCGACAGAAGTTTTATCATCAGACTTGGGTATGTGTGTGGAGAATATAAATTTTAAAATGGGATTATTTGATTATTAACAATTATACTGATATTTTCCACTTGAATAATTTATACAAATGTACTAATTATTTTTATAAGTATTATTTACTTTGACATAGTTAATAATCCTTTCCTCCTTAGCATTGGGAATGAGGAGGCTCAGGTTTGGAATATAGAAGTACTAGTCTAGTATATTGTTGTTCAAAAGTTGAGAACCTGGAAACAAAACTCAGTTGTCCTGACTTAGTCTAAATAATGTACTTCCTTTTTTTTTATTTTTTAATTTCACTGCAAACTATTTTGTAAATTTTTCAACAAAGAAAAGGGAACCTTTCCCCTGAACATTTAACCCTACTTAAAAGGCCTCAAACCTACAGTCATGAGGAGGCAGTATTGGTGAATATTTTCTGCACTACACATCTTTTATCACACATTATATATGGTGGAACATAAAATTTTACGAAATTATAGTTACATGCTTGAAATGGATTTTAAATCTTTCCATTTTCTATGTCACAAGTGAGAGTTGTAAACCTGAAAAATTAAAGCTGCAATATAATTTATCTTGCCCATAAATAGTCTTCTATACATTATACAGTTTTTGAAGTAAACAATGACAGATATGACTAAAAGTGATATTTCTCCATGGGAAACTATGTGATACATTGCAAGAAATGCCATGATATAACTGGAATTATGTCACTTGAATGTAAAATGAAGATTCTCAACTTCCTACTTTTATACACAATAAATAGTTGTGTATCGTCGGTTCATTGAGTACAAATTTTTCTTATATGGACACAAGACTCTCTTTCTCTCAGTAGTTATCAAAATAATAGATGTACTTTTAATAGTCACTTCGCATTTGCTTTTTTTAAAGATTTTATTCATTTCTTAGAGAGAGAGAGAGAGAGAATGAGCAGGGGCAGGGACAGAGGGGAGGGAGAGGGAGCAGCGGACTCCCCGCTGAGCAGGGAGCCCAACATGGGGCTCAGTCCCAGATCAGGACCTGAGCCCAAGGCAGATGCTTAACCGAATGAGCTACCTGGGTATCTGCTCCTAGTCATTTTTCTTTATACTTCAAATAGGTAAACCAAATAAATACAGAAATTCCTGAGCTAACAGATTATAAATAAGTAATGTTCCTGATTATATATGGATACTTATAAAATCTACAATGATTTTACACATCATGATAATGTTTTCAATTTTGGGATAAACATTTTTAAAGTTGTTACATGATGCAAGAGATTTGAGAGTTACGGATGTGTCTCCTTAGAAGGAAAACATTCTATAAAAAGTAAGTTGTTTTTTTTTTAAGATTTTATTCACTTACTTATTTGAGAGAGAGAAAGCATGAGAGCGAGAGCAGGGAGGGGCAGAGGGAGAACGAGACTCCCCGCTGAGCAGGAAGCCAGATGAGGGTCTTGATCCTGCTACTGCAGGATCACGACCTGAGCCAAAGGGAGTCACTTAACCAACTGAGCCACCCAGGCGCCTATATAAAAAGCAAGTTTTAAAAAAGACTGAAACAAGATGGGATTGGGAGGGAGACAAACCATAAGTGACTCTTAATCTCACAAAACAAACTGAGGGTTGCTGGGGGGAGGGGGTTTGGGAGAAGGGGGTGGGATTATGGACATTGGGGAGGGTATGTGCTTGGGTGAGTGCTGTGAAGTGTGTAAACCTGGTGATTCACAGACCTGTACCCCTGGGGATAAAAATATATGTTTATAAAAAATAAAAAATTAATTAAAAAAAAAAAAAGACTGTTCTTGTTTTGAACTCTGTTGGTCAGGCAGATGGAGATTATGATAAAAACCTATGTGTGAAGGGGAAAAGAACTTCAATATTGGGGTTCAAATGGCTTTGCATTCTAACTTTCTCACCACTGTCCTGGATAATTATTCATTTTTCTCCTTCCTAACCCTGTGTATTTAATTAGAATAAGCACTACCTGCACACACGGGGTGGGGGGTGGATGATAAAATTTAGTCATGTAGCAGCAAGAACAGTCAAGAAGGGGAAAGGGGACAACACTGGAACGTTCCTTCTTTTTAAATCTGAAAAATTCAGCTTTCAAATTACATACACATATGCACCACTATGGCAATGCAATTCTAGTTCCCCTCCCGGAAATCGTGTATGTTTTTTACTATTAGCACCAACATTAATTTTATCCTTCATATTATATTCCAAGTCGATTTTATATAGTAAGGAAGATTCAAATCATTTCCTGTTTGAAACTAGATCTAATAATTTGGGGTGTCTGGGTAGCTCAGTTGGTTACGTGTCTGCCTTTGGCTCAGGTCATGATCCTGGGGTCCTGGGATGAGCCCCACATCAAGCTCCTTGTTCAGCAGGGACCTGTTTCTCCTTCTCCCTCTGCCTGCCACTCCCCCTCTGTTTGTGCTCTCTCTCTCTCCCTGTGTCAAATAAATAAATAAAACCTTAAAAAAAAAAAAAAAGACCTAATAGGGCATCTGGGTGCTATAGTGGGTTAAGCCTCTAACTTGGGCTCAGGTCATGATCTCAGGGTCCTTGGATCCAGCCCCGCATCGGGCTCTCTGCTCAGCAGGGACCTGCTTCCCCTCCTCTTCTGCTTGCCTCTCTGCCTACTTGTAAGCTCCCCTTCTCTGCCAAATAGATACATAAATAATTAAATAAAATCTTTAAAAAAAAAAAAAAGACCTAAAAATTTTATGTCATAATTGTGACATCAAGTCACATTAAAATATAACAAAAACCTTTTTTTGTATATTTCTCCAAAATATAGGAAACACCAGTCTACTTATTTGGAATTATCTGAGTAAAATCTCATTGCTATTAATTCTTTACAAAATATTGCCAGGGCCAGCATTTTACGAAGAATAATAATAAAGAGCTTCTTCCATTAAAAAATGGGGGCACCAGGTGGCTCAGTCAGTTATGCACCCAGCTCTTGATTTCAGCTCAGGTCATGATCTCAGGGTCCCGGGCTTGAGCCCCATGCTGGGTTCTGCACAGAGTTTTTGTGAGAATTCTCTCCCTCTCCCTCTGCCCCTACCTCGGCTTGGGTGCACTTGCTCTCTCTCACTCTCTTTCTCAAATAAATAAATAAATCTTAAAAAATAAATAAATAAACAGCTGGGCTGAATCCCAGGATCTCAAGATCATGACCTGAGCTGAAGTTAGATGCGTAATGGACTGAGCTACCAAGGCGCCCCTATATGATTGTCTTCTCTTGGTCTTATTCTACTCTAATCCTTTTCACTAATATTTCTAATACTCCTTCCTTTTATATATCTCATTCCACATTCATGTCTCTAGACTCATTGAGGAAACCATCTTTACACATGGGACCTATTTAATTCTGCAGGAAAAGTGATCATAGATAATAAGTAACACACTGCATATCACGCCTACATCTCAGATGAACAGTATTAAGAATCCAGTTATTTTTTCCAATTAAAAAGAATTTAGGGCGCCTGGGTGGCTCAGTGGGTTAAGCCGCTGCCTTCGGCTCAGGTCATGATCTCAGGGTCCTGCGATCGAGTCCCGCATCGGGCTCTCTGCTCAGCAGGGAGCCTGCTTCCTCCTCTCCTCTCTCTGCCTGCCTCTCTGCCTACTTGTGATCTCTCTCTGTCAAATAAATAAATAAATAATCTTAAAAAAAAAAAAGAATTTAGTTAAATACTTCTTTTCACAATATAATTGTCTTTTTACATTTATTTTTATTTTTTAATTAACATATAATATGTTATTTGTCCCAAGGGTACAGGTCTGTGAACCATCAGGTTTACACATTTCACAGCACACACCACAGCACATACCCTCCCCAATGTCTATAGAATTGTCTAAATAGTTTAATGTGATGATTACAGACTACTCTTATTATATATTTTTGTGGCTTGCTCTAACCAAACTCAATTATTATAGTCTAAATAGTAATTTTCAAGTTGTGGTTCATGACTCATTAGTGGATCATGAAATCAATTTAGTGGGTTAAGCTTTTCATTAATAAATATAATTGAATGAAGTAGAATACAATGTAATTGAATAGAACAGAATAGGGCAAATTACCATTATGCATTGTAAGGGGATATATTTCTTTAAGAAACATTTTTTTGGGGGGGGGGCACCTGGGTGGCTCAGTGGGTTAAGCCTCTGCCTTCGGCTCAGGTCATGATCCTAGGGTCCTGGGATCGAGCCCCACATCGGGCTCTCTGCTCTGCAGGGAGCCTGCTTCCTCCTCTCTCTCTGCTTGCCTCTCTGCCTACTTGTGATCTCTGTCAGATAAATTAAAAAAAAAATCTTTAAGAAACATTTTTTTTTTAAAATTCCAGGATTTTATATGAGCGAGTGAGTATATATATGTGTGTTGGGTATCAAAATGCATTATTTACTGGGGGGCATGGTCCAAACCATTTTGGGAGACACTGGTTTAAATGTTATTGTTAGCTTTGTAAAAATAGATCAGCAACTTAATATTTTTGCATTGTCAATTAGTGTTGAAAACAAAGGATTGTTAACAGTTTAGTGAGTCACAGACTATTCTGCTTTAAGTATATGTGACCGTTCTTATCCAGCTAACTATGATCTTTATGTGTATTATAAAGACTTTTGATTTACCAGGAGCAAATGGGTTAATTCTAAGCTGGCTTCCTGTCACCACTTACTAAGACCAATCTTCCTTACCCTCTGTCAATCATTGTGTGCCAGTCTTATTTGATAATGTTGATATCCTAAACATCCTAAACATGATCCAAACAATACGAGTTTGATTAACTTCATGGTTAAAGTACATGCACTATGAATTAAAATTCTAAGTAGAAATATACACCTTTGTGATGATCTTTTCTTGGTTATGTGGTTATTTTTGTTTGTTTTGTTTTGTTTTTGTTTTTGTTTTTTGCTTACTTTAGTACAATAATAAAAGTAGATACATTCACTGAAAAAAAATATTAAACATATAGAGACAACCTATTCTTTTGTGTTACTGAAGTGAACATCTCTGGTGAACCACAGCTGGTCACCTAAGTTAATTCACACTTTAGTACATTACAAAGAACAACAGCGATCCCTTTACTAAAACAATAGTAGCTCTTGATTTCTTTCTTTCTTTTTTTTTTTTAAACAAACTAACTTTTATTTATTATGCTTTCTTAGCTGAGACTCACCAGGTCTTTTTCATGTAACAATTAATGCAGACCTTTAGCTCCACCATGAGAAAATCATTGTTCAATCATGTCTAGATGCTTTTTTTTGTCACATACTTTTATCCTGGTCTTAAAAATGAAGCATGGACAGTTAACAAGCAAACTTGAGGCCGTTTTCTCTAACATTCCCATTGTATCTAATATTATTTGATTCAAAACATGAGTCTAAGAGCAAATAAAAATTGACTTTTCTTTTTCAGTCCAGGATACAAACCCATTGAACTATCCCTTCAGGTTTGATGATCCATCAGTTAACACGACACTATTTTCAGAAGAAATATGATTTGATCTGAAAAGAACTGCAGCAGCCTGAAACATATATTCCCAGAACATGTCTCCAAGAGTACTGTAGCCATTAAATGACTTCCATAATGTCTGTGATAAATCTTACTATTAGTGAACAATATCAGTTAAAGGCATCTCTTTGGAACTGCTAGTCTAGCCTACAGGTGCCCAGGTGCTGTGGAATCTTCCAGTCATAAACATGGGTAGGTCTGTCTATCAAGTCCCCCCCCACCCAAAGCAGTGGACTCAGCAATAGTTTAAGCCTCCCTTTTAAATTTATTTATAATTTATTTGTTGTTTTTACGTAGATATAATATAGACTACCATTTGAAAACACAGACTGGAGTTAAACTGGCTGAGTTTGATGTTATGACCTTAAAGAACACAATCAACTTCTTTTATGTAAAATGAGAGTAACAGTCACAGCTCTGGTAATTAAATGGCAAAAGCAAAGGGTTGAGTGCAGTGTAAAAATTAAGCACTATTAAGCATTAGCTATTATTTTCCTTCTAACCATTTGTGTATATATTGTGTATATATCGTGTATATATCTAATCATTGTATATATGTGTGTATATTGTGTATATATATATATCCATTGTTACCTGAGCTGATCTGCTCTTTTCCTATTAGAACGAAGGCTTGGTCATGGATAAACTCTTGCCTTCTGTTTCTTCTTATGCTTAATGTTCTTCTGTTCTTTTATGCTCATATTTGATAGTCTGAGCCAACATCTCTGTGTCCTCTATAAATGCCACATGGAATATTGAGACTGGATCTGCCTGATATCCAATGACTTCTGCAGGCAAAATAAATGAAAGGGTATAGGAAATCTCAAAGAGAGCAGGAAGACTAGACATGGGTGGGCATGTGACCCGATTAACTTAGACGGAAAAGCAAGGGGCTTGATTCTCAGTTCTTGGTTCTTGCTGTCACAACTCAGAATCAGTTTATCACCATGACCATTTCTAAGTGTAAGGTGACATAATTATTCCATCTTCAGTCACAATGTGCCTGTTTTACTGGCTGGAAATATTGCAGCAACCAGGAGGACTCACATCCCTGCCATGTAGAAGAAGCAAAGATAATCACATTTAGTCTTTAAGTAATGGCAGGAATGACGCAAAAATGTTTCTCCTGTCATACCTAGAAATACAGTCAATGTGCAATTCATTTTACTATATTCTTTAGCCATAAAAGTACATTTATACTCTACTGAATATCTACTCAGCTTAAGACAAAGCCTGCCATAGTTCTTAAAACCAACAGATTGTTTTCTCAGAATTGTTTACTGACATTACTAGAAAAAAGTAATCAAAATTTCATTGATGCTCTGTTTTCTTTCTCCTAAATATCTTAGTCATTGAAAACCATTATTGATTACATGAATTTTGAGAAAAAATGGGAAGTCATCTAATATTTTGTATCTACTGCGTGCAAATAATGTGCTCACTCTAAAATTTCTCCCATATTATAAGTTAGAAAAGAAATGTCAAGAGATGTTCAGTATCTTGCCCAGTCCTAGGTAGCCAGAAGATAGGAGTACAAATGCAGATGTAAATGACTCCATACTTTCCCACTTTCTACCTTTAATCGTTGCAGCTTTCAGTCCGTGATTACTCCAGTAAGCATTTCAGTCAATGACTAACTCATAAAAGACAGTAAGATATGTTGTCTTTGATGCCCCTGAGCCTACACGAACTGTTCCTTTTAGCAATCTCTTTAATGATATCCTAGCCTTTTGGGATCTGATTGCAAAGTTGTTAATGAGTACAGCAGTCACTGCTAGTGGTCTCTCCAATTTCCGTCTCCTTTCTCTTTATTAATAGAATTCTTCCATATTAATAGAATCCATTTTCAGTGGGCTGTGTCTCAGTTAGCAGTATGTCTATTTAAAATGTGCACCTCTCCTTAATAATTTGGAGCCAAGGTAGATATAAGATTACACCCAAGCTAGTGAGATAAACTTGAAGTACATGTTTAGGGGTTTTAGGAAAACCTTTTTAAATGGACAGACACATCGGTATGTAGTTCTGCTGCTTTTCTTTCATGTTTTCTATTTTTCCCTTCACCTTTTCCATATTTTGCTGACACAAAGACTAGGCACATAGAAGCTACTTTGCGAGCATGGGGAAGAAAGCAGAGAGCTTGATATGAAGAACTGGAAAATAAAAAGGCCATTTTTTATGCTGTCTTGGAGTTGCCAGGCCAGACCTAAGGTGTTCAATTCTGAGCTGCTTTTTACACAAGAAAAGTAAACCTCTACTTATCTAAGGGATTATAATTAGATTTCTATTCCATGCATTCTGACTTAGTAGATATTTTTCTTCCTGCAACAGTATTTATGTTTGTAACAATTATTGCAATTTATAGTAAGAATTACAACTATGTAAAACATATTCTTAAATGTATTTAATTTGCTCTATAAATTCTTTTTTTTTGTTCTATAGATTCTTAAGCTGATCTAATTTACTCTATAAATATTCAATGGATACATAAAGCATAAAAAATAAACATTTTTGATTGAGGTATTCTTTGCTGTATTTTTTCCTAAATAAATACCTTATGTAAAGAGGACATATCCATTCTGCTATTGAGCTAAAATCTAATCAAACCAATTACCATTGTCTGTTTTTAAGTTGTATGTTTGAGTATCTCAAGTAATATGTTTGAGCAAAACTAGTATTTTAGGTTCAAACATGAAGATTATTTCAATACATAATATTATATAAAATTTGGCCATAACCTTTTAGATGTCTTTGTTAGCCAGGAGACACATCATGAAATAAAATATTCCAGTAGCTACAGAGACAATATTCAGTGTGCACAGTAATACTGAAAATAATCAATATAATGAAAATTTATGTAGACTCAGATTTCCTGACTAAAGTATGATTTTCTGAAAATGGTCTCAAAATAGATACAAATAGAAGCACTTGCTTACTGAGTGCTCTAAGAAAAAGTTTGGAATGAATTTATAACTTATGGATATTGGCCTAATTGGCCTTGTTTTGAACATTATAAAACTGTACTTTCAAAAGTAATGTAGCTGAAGAAAAATATATGAACAAAAATGAGCTTTTGATTTAGTGTATATATGCCTAAAAAGTGAATATTTTTCATTTTAATGATACCTATGTGGTTACTATACATGAGTGTTAAAAGGCCTTACCGCCAGTCAGAAAATGGAATTTGCTTTTGTAAATTTATGAATAACTTTTCCCTTATATAATATATAAAGTTTTCAGGGTAATGCCTGTATATTAAATGTGTATAAAAAAAACTGTAATCTTTACATTTTCTCCAAGTATTCATGTGAATAATATTTGAGTTGAGGAGAGAATCAGAGGTGTATTTAACTGGAATTAGTAAATGCAGTCAGCTTGCATTGTTAGTTAAAATGTGACTTTTTTTTTTTTTTTTTTTTGCACTGCTGTTCCATTGTCAAAGTAACTAAAACAATTTTTTTTTTTAAAGAGAGAACAGGACAGGGAGGGCTGGCTGGCTGGGGAGCAGCAGAGGGAGAAAATCCCAAGCAGGGTTGATGCCCAGTATAGAGCCAGATGAGGGGTTCAGTCTCACGACCCTGAGATCATACCCAAGCCAAAATCAAGAGTCAGATACCCAGGGGCACCACCCAGGCAGATAAACCTCTGCCTTCAGCTCAGGTCATGGTCTCAGTGTCCTCAGCAGGGAGCCTGCTTCCTCCTCTCTCTGTATGGCTATCTGCCTATTTGTGGTCTCTGTCAAATAAATAAATAAAAATATTAAAAAAACAAAAACAAAAACAAGTCAGACACCCAAACAACTGAGCCATCCAAGCATCCCAAAGTAACTGAAACAATCTTGAAACTCAATCACTAACATGCCAAGTAAATACTCTATTTATAGATCCAGCAGGCTAGAAGCTAACAGTTTGATTCAATAATGGGTCTATTACATAAGGAAAACTAAGGAGAAAATGTCAGAATAAACATTATTATTAGGAATCAAGTTTTGAAATGGCTTCAACTGCATTCACAGTCTGTCATCCTGAACTCTACAGGAAAGAATCATTTCATTGAATAATCTCAGTGCTGCATAGACAGAACTCACAAAGTGGGTAATTGACATATACTTAAATAAGGAAAACTACTTTTCTACAACATGGAAAATAAGTATGGAGATAATAAATGAAATAATTTGGATAGTAAATCATAGAATCAGGACATGATTTTCTACAAAAGTATTGTTCAAGCTCAAAGTCAGAGCAATAGATCCAGGATACAGCAAATTTAGTTCTACTCTACCCATTCAAGGAAACACAAATTTTTCTTAGCTGCACAAGAATACATTTTAGTTTATTTTATTTCTAATGAAAGAGTTTACCCCTACAGAATTCTGTAGATCAGTTTGATTTTTAACAAGTGTTAAGAACAATGGGTTGGCTGCCATATTGATTTGTCTTTGGTGTAAGATCCTGAAAGATGAGTCTCCTAATCAAAATATTAAAAGCAATGTTACAGTACCTGGTAAATCATATTCATCCAATATTGTGTTCTATTAGAAGCTCTGCCCAACCCACTGCATTCTCAGGTCTTTGCTGTGCTGATCTCTATTGACTACACATCACATTTTACCTTCACTATTCATACACAAAACATTCTCATCACTGGACTGTGAACTTCCTAAAGCTTCTCAAAGAAAATATTTCCCACCCTTTATCTTAATTCTGTGTACATAGTATGTAGATAAATGTTTTCTTTGTTTCTGAGAAAATAAATGAATGAATGAATGGCCAGTAGGCCAGGGTCAGGGAAGATTTACTCTTACTCTAAACCGAATTCCAGAAGTATATTTAGTTTTTTGTGAAATATAATACTTAAAGCCACAGGCTCTATTAAAACATTTTGGTTCAGAAAGATCTCTTTTTTTCCTCTTCTTTTTCCCAGAACCTTGAAGTAGTAATTTTAGCTATAAAATCACAGTGATTCACTAAGAAGAATCAGGGTGGTCTGATGCTGAAAAAACCCTCACATTCCAGACCCTGATGTAACATATTTATCTTTGCATCAGTGAATGAGAACTACAAACATCCCATCACCATGCCAGCCAGTCCATTCTCCTCTCCTTTCTTCCACCTATTCTTTTCTTCCTTATGTTTAATATCAACCGAGAACATATGGTCCTGCATTTTCATAAGACATCTGTCAAAAGTTAATCCTTCTGTCACTGTTTTTGTGGTAACTGTCAAAACCAATTGTGAAGCCAACTCTCGGTGGGTACAATCCACAAACAGAACACTACTGGAGAGAGTGTGGGACTGTGCATATTGTTGGCAGTATAAACACCTTCTATTTCACTCAGGGAAAGCTAAATCCTTGCAATAACCTTCAATTCCCTCTCTTATTTGACCCTCACAGCCCATTCCTACTTCTCTATTACCCTAAGCTCCCATGACTCTCCCCTTGCTCCCGGGACTCTAAGCATACTACTCTGCCCCTCATGGAACTTGCAGTGGCTGCTCCCTTGCCTAGAGTGCTGTTCCCAGATATCCACATGGCTGATTCTCACTTCCTCCAATCAATGTCATCCCTCAAATATCACAAAAATTTTAAGAGTATTTACCAATCCTATGTTCACGTATACCACACTCTCACTTTGTATTCCTGATCCAACTCTGGCCTGCTTGTTTTTCTTAAATAACATTGGTTCCTTTCCAAGCTACTGTGTGACAGTTTTCACATGCCAACCAGGTATTCATTGTCTGTCATCCTGCTGGACCTTAATTTACAAAAAAACAGAAGATTTTGTCTGGTTTTAATACCCAAATGTCCTCCAAGCCCAGAATAGTGCCTTGCTCACTGGGATTCTTTAGTACTTTTTGAAGTAATGAATAAATCTATGATCCCTACTCCATGGTTCTAAGTAACCTAAAATTGTGCATCTACTCAACTTGTTCTCCTGCTCTCGGTCATGGTTATTTAAAACCTATTAGGGGCACCTGAGTGGCTCAGTGGGTTAAGCCTCTGCTTTCAGCTCAGGTCATGATTTCAGGGAGCTGGGATCGAGCCCCGCATCGGGCTCTCTGCTCAGCCAGGAGCCTGGTTCTCTGCTCTCTCTCTCTCTCTCTCTGCCTGCTTCTCTGCCTACTTGTGATTTCTGTCTGCCAAATAAATAAAATCTTAAAAACAAACAAACAAACAAACAAAAAAATCTACTCAGTTCACTTAGAATCTCCAGTCCCTTGCCTTCATCTGAGCACAGTTGTAAGGTTATCCATGTGCTCAGACTGGTTTAATCCAATGGAAACCTTTGCAGTCCTCTTGATACCGGCCTTTGATGCTGTTTATCATTTTCTCTTTGAAACAGTCTTTCTTTGGCTTCCAAGACACTACACTGACTTGAGTTTCCTTCTACCTGGCCGATGCTCTTATTGCCTACTGGGTAACTTTTCCCACCTACTGGATAACTTATGTCTGTGTTTTGGTCCACATTTCTTCTTAATAGAAATGCTTGCTCAGGACATCATTCACATTACCTTGGTCCTTATTAATACACTTAAATGACCCTCTCATCTCAACTTCTGCTTTTAAGTTCCAGTCTGTTGAACATAAATATTCCTCGTAATTTAAATGTGACAATCACTGAGGTAGTGAGTTGTATGTCTCAAGGCTTTAGTAAGTTGACTTACGGATGTAATATTTACAAACTAAGGAATGAGAGCTTGGGTTTTGAATCAGATGTTGGTGGGAGGCTCTATCCTTTATTACATTCATTAGTTTTCTTATCTTTTATAGTCATCTGCATAATGTGATCACTAACAGTAACTAGCACATAGAGTTATTAAAATAGATAAAGCATACAAGGGCTGGCACAGTAACAAGTTTGCATTAATCCTTCAGTGAAAGAAGGGTCTCTGTTATTACTACTGGTATTAGTATTATTATCAGTTGTATTCTCTTGCATTATTTAATATTAGAAAAAATGGTCTGTGAATCATAAACTCATTCTGAGAACAGAAACAGCCTCAACAACATGTTGCATTCAAATTCATGGAATTTAGTATTTTATAAAAAATCTCTATTCTTAGATCGATTAGGAAAAAATCTGAGATGAAATATATAGAGATAAATAAGGAAACCAATAATGGTTAAAAAAAAGACAAAGCCTGGATTCAGGCTTCTAATGCATTAACATAAAATGAAGACGATACACATTGACCACAAAGTAGTAATCATTTTCTTTGCCATCCCTACTTTGGAAAAATGAGACAATTTGGTGTTTGCACCAACTGGTATGCAAAATCTAGAGCTGAGAAAATGATCTTTTCTGAATCATGAATACTTTCTGTTTTTTCTTAATTCTACTGCTAGGTCGAGAATCTTTAAAGAATATCTTTACAGAGCTACACATTGAGAATACCGAGGACTAACTAGGCAGCTGGGAGAAGATAACTCGTAAATTAGAAGTTCTTCCTCAAGGGCGCCTGGGTGGCTCAGTGGGTTAAGCCGCTGCCTTCGGCTCAGGTCATGATCTCAGGGTCCTGGGATCGAGTCCCGCATCGGGCTCTCTGCTCAGTAGGGAGCCTGCTTTCCTCTCTCTCTCTCTGCCTGCCTCTCCATCTACTTGTGATTTCTCTCTGTCAAATAAATAAATAAAATCTTTAAAAAAAAAAAAAAAAAAAAGAAGTTCTTCCTCAAAAATTTCTTTTATTTATACCAGCTCACATAGTAGCCAGGCTGTAGAGTAAGTGTGGGCTTGTTTCCAACACCTGTTGAATAGATTGGGATGCTATGCTGTGGCTCTTCCAGATTTTTATCATTGTTGATGTTTTTTATTTATGTTCAATTGCCAAGGAAATAGGTGTGTATGTGGGACTCAGTTTTCAATATTAAAACTCTCAAGTTTCACAACCACTGCAGGTTTGATCACACATTTTGTTATTTCTGTAAACTTACTTGTGGTGATTTCTTTGTGCTTGGCGATGTTTCTGTTAGGAACTGAAATCCTTAGAACTTTATCAGAGAATTTTCAAGGCCTGAGTTTAAGGAACATTCCTCAACACACGAGTTAGAGTTGCATCTCCCAGGTATCTGGGATCATTTCCAGCCTGAGATTGTTCCTTAAACTATGGTTTCAGTTGAAATTTTTCTAGGACCACTACTCAGCGTGAAGGAGACAGTTCATAGATAAGAATTCTGTGGGGAGCCTTTTCTTTTCTTCCCTTCTCCGGAAAGGGCAATTTCTAAGACAAGCTTGGTTATCTTCCACAACCAAGACTTGATTTTTGAAAGTCTTACCCTCTTTCTGGTATACTGATCTGAGCTCTGACCTTGCTAGGACACTGGAGCCAATGTCCTTGTCTTCTATCTCATGCCTGTGTGTGGCTCATTAAATCAGACTCTAGGCTAAATGGGCACGACAGCCATGAAGGTGCATCACTCAGGTCTCCTTCAACAGATTCTGATGCAGGGAGCTGAGCTGAGCTGACTCACCCTGCACTGGCTCTCTGGATGCCGCACCACATAGGCCATACTTCCCCCAGGCTGTTCCCAGATAAAAACTAAGCAAGACAGAACTACTAGTGCAACTACTAATACACAAACACAAACAAAACAAAAAAAGTGTGTGCGCACACACACACTCATACACACACACACACACACACACACACTGACAAGTACTAGTGCCAGCCCCTTCTTGCAAAATGCAGGTTCCTAGGACTTTGGCTAAAACACTCCCCATCTGTCTAAACAATGATACTTTATTTAGAACTGTGCTGTCATATTAGAGTCTCCCCACACATGATGCTTCCTTCACAGCTGTCAGAACTGCATCACAATCCAGAGGCGCTCCCTCTCTTCTCTGGTACCTTCTGTTTGATCCCTTACATGCCTTTTCCCCCAAAATCTCTTACCCATGGGATCACATCTTGGTGATTAGAAGGGACTCAAGGGGCAAATGCTATTCTAGGACAAGCATAACTCTCCAGAACAACATTACTTGCTGATCCTCTTTCCAAGCATTTACCTGACAGCAACATCAACTCAACTACATGCGGTTAAGAAAAAAAAAAAAAAAAGGTAATAAAAATATTTTATTTTTATTTTTATTTATTTTTTTTTTAAAGATTTTATTTATTTATTTGACAGAGAGAAATCACAAGTAGATGGAGAGGCAGGCAGAGAGAGAGAGAGGGAAGCAGGCTCCCTGCTGAGCAGAGAGCCCGATGCGGGACTCAATCCCAGGACCCTGAGATAATGACCCGAGCCGAAGGCAGCGGCTTAACCCACTGAGCCACCCAGGCGCCCCAAAATATTTTATTTTTAATGCGAGGTATTCTAGGAGGGAGGTTTATGTTTCCTCTCCTGCCAGAAATGAAGGTTAACCCCATCTTTTCCCCATCACTTAAAAAATACTTAAGTAGGCTCTTTGACTAAGAACATTAAATGTATTAGTGTTAACTTATTTTTCGTCTTGAATATTCTTTTCTTTTTTTTTTTTTTTTACTTTTTTTAAACTATTACTTTATCATCATATTAGAGGGTGGGTCAGTGCTGACCAAACATTTTCTGAAATTGCAAAGATGCATATATGTGACTATATCTTAAGGTAATAAATTTAAATTGTTTGTAAAATTATCTCTTCCTCTTCACCCTTTTCCATGCCAGTTTTCACATAAACATCAAGAATTTTTTCTCCCTTTTCCTCCGATCATAGAAGGTTGGACTAAACATCGTCAGTCATTAACCTTTTAACTACATATATTTCATGAGTTTTGGATTTAACCAGGGTTGACTTAGCAAAGCTTTTATTCTGGGTGACTGACCTACTTCACCCAAATCATGAGTGCTCTTTGCTTCATGGAACTCTACTGCTTCTGTTCCCAGAACCAATTATATCTTAGCTAATCTCTTGCCCCTTTAATTCTCCTTGATAGTTTTAGTAATAAAATGTGCAAACTGCTCATGCAGTATCCCTCCCACTTTGTTTTTTCCATTCACAGATAAAGATACCGCATTGTCTGTCTCCAACTTCTTACAAGGTCACTATTCCCAGTTGTGCCCAATAACTAACTTCCCCTTACCTTAGGTCAGCAACACTCTCAGTCTTTTATTTATTACTTATTTTATGTAACTGTATTTCTATTATTTATTATTTAGCTACATTCTATTATTATTTGACTCATTTTGATGTAATTCTCTCTTAATGTACTATCTAAAATTATATGGATATCATGTATATATGTATATGTGTGTGGGGGGGGTCCATTTCCCCATAGGAAACATATAAAATATTGTGTCTTTCTGCTTCAGAATTTTGGGATCTACTCCCTATTCCTTCATGTTCTAAAAGCCTTTGAGGGGCTTTGGCTTTCCACTGGGAGGAGGTGAAGGTGTAACTCTCTTCAGTCCTCCCAAATTCAGGTTTATCTGACACCAGTCACCTCCCATGCACTTACGTTCAACCTGAGAAGATCAAAATCCTATTCCTGAGATACACCAGTAGAGAAGTCAGTGGCATGTCTGCCTGGGTTCCGAAGCCTGGCCCCCTGGATCTGTCTCCAAAAAAAAAAGTTTGGTGATGACATCGCCAAGGCAACCCATGACTGGAAGGATTTGAGGGTTATGGAAACCCTAACCACACAGAACAGATGAGCCAAGGTTGAAGTGGCACCTTCTGCTCCTGCCCTGGTTATCAAAACCCTCAGGAAACACTAAAAGACAGAAAGAAGCAGAAAAACTTTAAGTACTATGGAAATAGCACTTCTCAAAGTGACTATCGACATTGCCCCCCCAGATGTGGCACCATTTTTAGCCAGAGAACTCTCTGGAACCATTAAAGAGATCCTGGAGGCTGTCCAGTCTCAGGGCTGCCATGTCGATGGTGGCCACCCCTATGACCGCACAGATGACATCAGTAGCGGTGCAGTGGAACGCCCAGCTGGTTAAGAACTACAAAGAAAAATATTTCAATAAAGGATCATTTGACCGCTAAAAACAAAAAACAAAAACCAAAAAAAAAGCCTTTGAGGGAATGTTTGCTGTTGAGGAATTTTTGAAGCCTCCCTAGGAGCAGAGGTAAAGTGATCTTCGATTCACAAATGTGTACTTACCGAGTCCTGGATTATCTTTTAAATATATGATTTACAATGAACTCACAATAAAGACTCTCTGGACTTTAGTTCCTTTTCAGGGGGAAAGAACCACAAGCATGCTTCCACTCAGCACATATGAAAAGGTCAGTGAAGATAAACAACATTTAAGAAGGATTTCTGGAAAAAAACAGCAGGCCCACCACTTCCTCGGGATATTGGAAATTCTCCCTTAGATTAAGCCAGACCAGCCTAGACCATTAGCCCTCTAACACATAAAATTGAGATTTTATAGAAATGCTTTTGCAAACTGCCTTTACAAAGACCTAAAGGAAGGACATTACAAGAAAATGCTCTTTAAAACTTAACAGATTTTTTACTATGAGGACTTTTTTTTTTTTTTAACTCTAAGGATATTGTTGGTGGTCTTTTCTTTTTTCTTTCTTTCTTTCTTTCTTTTTTTTTTTTTTTTTTTCATTACTGGTTACCCTCTTCAGAATGCCTAATGGAAGATATTTTCTTAGCTATATAAAAGGAGCAGTTTATCTTTCTATTGAGCAAGAACAATGTGTGTGTGTGTGTGTGTGTGTGTGTGTGTGTACATTTAACTTCTGGAAAGTCTGATCATGTAACTATGTTATATTTTCCATATGCAGATAAATAGGAAATTTAAAGCCTCATGTGAAGCTACCTCTGGAAAGTAATTCTTTCTGACTTGAATTTTGTATACGAATTTAGTCCTCTTTTTCTTACTCTAATTTTCCCTTTTTACTGATGTCTTTATCCAGTTAATTTTATTTTATGTCATTCTGTTAAATTATATGTGATTATAAGACATGTTATCTTGTCTTGAAAAAATAGGCCAAGCAAATATGCCAAGAAAGATTAATATTCTATATATAATTTAAATCTCATTATTCCATATGCCATCAAAGAACAATATTTGCCATTTTCTAAATGCTTACCCTGTATTTGTCTAATAAATTTAAAAAGCTAGTATTTTGGAAAACAAAGCCATTTCTTCAAATATCCTTTATTTTAAAGGACTATTAGAGTTTACAGTCCTGGCTGGTTTTTAATCTCAATAAAGTCAACTTTATTTTCCAAGTAAAGATAAATGGTTTACAAATTAATTGTATTCAGGGACAACTGAGTAGTGCAATAGGTTAAGTGTCTGACCTTTGGTTTCGGCTCAGGTTGTGATCTTCAAGTCGTGAGACAGAGCCCCATTCAGCACAGAATCTGCTTAATTTTCTCTCTCCCTCTTCCTTACCCCCTCCCCACCACTTTCTCTCTCTCAAATAAATAAATAAAGCTTTAAAAAAATTAATTGCATTCAAAATGTACATATGTAATTACATAATTAAAATACACATTATATTTTAGAATTCTTATTTTCATTATTAAAAACCAGTCCACACATCTAGAGATATCTGAAAATGTGTGTGGTTGGAACTTCTGTTTAACCAACAAATGCTACACAGGGTCTCTAATGACACGTAAATTCCCTTTCCCATAGTTTGCATTGTATTTTGGAATGAGAGAGAGAGAGATAAAAAGAGAGAGATGAAAGTTTTTAACATTTTACTGTAATACAGTTTTCAAATAATTAAAAATGTTGGTAGAATAGAAAACCTACATTATAATAGTGACAAGGAGAATAAATGATTTCTTATATGAAAGAGAAAAAAGATGAATTAATGTATTTTTAATTTCAATTGAATTCTTTAAGTGAAATGAAATAGCACATCATTGTGTCTCCAACTTACAAATTAAATTTCTTCTATTTTTTTAAAATTTATTTTATTTTATTTATTTATTTGTCAGACAGAGATCACAAGTAGGCAGAGAGGCCAGCAGAGAGAGAGGGAGAAGCAGGCTCCCCACTGAGCAGAGAGCCTGATGCAGGGCTTGATCCCAGGACCCTGAGATCATGACCTGAGCCAAAGGCAGAGACTTAACCCACTGAGCCACCCAGGTGCCCCAAAGTTCTTCCATTTTAAACAGAGTCAAATTTGTTTGATGTTCAGTTGATAGCTAGTTATAGGTGAAAAGCTTTCACCCTGATGATTTACAGAACTGCTGAAATGTCCATGTGTAATTCTGTAGAGAATCGTAAATGGACTCTAGTAGTATAAAAGTATGAAAGATGTTTCTGTACCTTTAATATGTTGTATTTACTCGGTAGGGTTATAAAACAATCAAAAATAGACAACTGGAGCCTGAAAACCTTGATTTCCGTTTAGCCTCTGCTACTTACAGATATGTGACCTAGAGGAAGTTATTTCATTACTTCCAAACTGTATTTTGTTTGTGTAGCATGAAAATAACAATATTCACCCTTTTTCATGTGGATTACTGTAAGATCAAAATAAAACAATGTATATGAAAGTTAACTGTAACTTGGGTTTCAGTTATTTTTAAAACTATTTACTAAGTGAAACATGATCTTATAAGCATATAACAAATTTCATCCCTTTATTTGATAGAGAAGAATTCACATAAAAATTTTACCACAATGTACACCAAGTTACAAGATGTCAGGAGAAGTGGCCACATGAAAAGGCTATGTCCAAACACAGAGTGAAGGCTCTAAGTGTTTAAGAGCTTATATCAGATCCAGAGGATTGCCCATGCTTCTTAAATACCAATGTTCCATTATACATAAAACGCTTAAGAATCTCTAGTATTATGTCTGCTCATATTGACTGTGAAAGAGCATCCATAAAAGGAATGCAGGATAAGTTCCCTTTTTTTAGCTATTTTTAGGATAAGACACCAAAACAAACAAACAAACAAATCTAGTTAGAAGATCCTTTGAGAGAGGGCTTTTAACATTTCATTGATTTTTTTTCAAAGGTTGATTGATTTTTATATTAAGGTAATAAAGCTTTTTGTGTGTGATCCAGATGTCTTTTGCAAATTGCATTTTAATTTTTGTTGTTAATATACTTCTTTTTTCAGCATTGGCTTCTAAAAAGAATCATAAAAATGAAAAGAGAAGGGATTTAAAATCTTGAGAAAGAAAGTGCCTTAATCAGGTGCAAATAAGGGCAGATCTCCGGTCTCCTATAATACCGGTCTCCTAATGGTCTCCATAATACCGTTTGTGTTTGGATTACAATGAAGGCTCACTGAGTATATGTTCACTTAAATATACAGATTTTCAGGATACATATTTGGATATATACACACATAATCTATCTCCATTATATTAAATGACTTTGTACATCTAGAATTTATAAAGGATGTCTATATGTATTCATGCGTGTCCACATTTATTCCATGTGTGTATAATGAAGGTCAATACATAAATCTTTCCAATATTGGAATAGGTTAAGAATTACTGACTCATAGGGAGCCTGAATGGCTTATTCAATTAAGTGCCTGTCCTCTGTTCAGGTCATGATTCCAGGGTCCTAAACTGAGTCCCACATCTAGCTCCCTGCTCAGCGGGGAGTCTGCTTCTTCCTCTCCCTCTCTCCCTCCACCCATCATGGTCTCTTGCCCTCTTTCTCACTCTCACTTTCTCTCAAATAAAGAATTTTTTTTTTTTTTTTAAGGGAAACACTCAAGGTAAGTCAGGTCATGCTTGTGCTACCTGTGAATGAATCAATGTTAAATGACATCATGAGATAGAGTCATCTTACTATGTAAATGGAAGCATAGGTAAAAAGGAATTCACAATCTAAGAAAGTTGAAATCATTAATAACATCATAATCTGCCTTCCAAGTTACCTGTCCTATCTGGTCTGGCACAAATCACTTAACTTGAAATTACAGTAAGCACATTATGACCATTTTCAGATTCTCATGGTACAACCCCTAAAGCATGTCTGTGTTGGATAGTATTGGATTTCAATACAAAAAGAAAAAAAAAGTATGAGACATGCACTTCAAAATACAGCATATTTCTACAGAATACTTCAAATTTTAAATATGCATATATAAGACCCAAGTGATGCAGCTGAAGCAGAAATCCTATAAATATAAGCTTGTTCATGAATATCTTGATAACTTTCCCTGTAACTGTAAGGAATAAAGATAATGGGAAATTTTCCGAAGACTTAAAGCAGGAAATAAGCTGGAGGAATGTCTGCTCAACCATTAATTGTGAATCAATCTGCTTAATTTTCTCACAGTTGATTTTGTTTAATGAGGAGATGACATGGGCTAACTTTGCAGTTAAGGATCATAGCCAAGAGAAAAGAAGGTCTTTGACATACTGTGTTTTCCTATTACAGAAATATTTTCTTAGTGAGTGTTTAGTACACATTTTTTATGTTGCCTGCTTTTGCTCTGAAAGTAATACTTTCAAATTTCAGAATACAATAGCTTACCACAAAGTCGAGCTATACATATTGCACCAGTTCCTTTTAAAATTAGTGCTAACATAGCATGAGGGAAATGTAATTCAACTAGAGAAATGAAAATTTACATTTTTTATGTCTGAAACTGAACACGGATTCCCTGAAAATCATTTGCATTAATAAAATCTGTCAAAATGTGTTGAATATATGCAACATTTAGACAAATGTCACCATTATCTCTTGCTCAGACATGGTTTGAGGCCCATGTTCATCATGTCCTTTATTATATCATCCATGCATATTAAGACTACAAATGACTTTCAGCTACTTAAATACATAATCATGATATAACGTCCATAGCTTTATGGAGTTCCAGCATAATGCTGCATTTATTCTTCTTCTTGACTTACTTTGTTCTTTTACAGTGAAGTACTGTGACAGACAGTTACACCAGAGATTTCTGAAGCAAATAAACGGTATATATTCATTCAGCTTACCATGTCATATTGAATGTTCATAGATGGTCAAAAAAAGAAAAGTTGACAAAATTCATTGAAAAGGATATTTTCCTACTCTATGCCTGTAATATGTAATTTGTTTTTTAAAGGTAAGTGGGCTTAGGAATTTGCATAATGTCCATTTATATGGTAGAAATCCATTATTATCTCATTATGTAAGACAATGTCAAATATATATATATATATATGATTTGTTATTAAACTATGGCCATCTATGATAGCTGGACTGAATCAGATTAATTACTAATGTCATTGTTTTGTAACTGCTGTTCCCTGATTTTTGGGGATCACTGAGTCTGTTCCAAAATGGAAGAAGCCACGAGAACTTCCTCAGACTGCACCACGTGATCTTTCTGGGTGCCCAATGATAATGGAGATGCCCTTGTTGAAAAAATGTAAACAGGTCACTTCTTTGATACTCACTGAGTGATTGTAGTCAAGTGGATGTAGGCTTGGATAAGCCAAATATTTAGTAATTTTTGCTGCCCCCCCTTATGGAATCATTTGTATGATTTGTCTCAAGTTTCCCAGCTGATAACCTTCACTCAGTGTAGGTGTATCTTACAGAGCAGCACTTGGTTTTATCCAGTTGCACTTCCATGATTTCTACTCTTCTTTGAAGTAAACTTTTGCACTCATGTAGACAACTCTGACGGACATGTCATTGTGTTAACCAAAGAAGTCAGTATTTTTGTTCAGTAACTGGAGTTACTGAAACTACACTGATTCATCTTGTTTATTTTCTATGCTGGACTCCTCTGTTAGGCTGTATCAGTTGCTGCGAAAACTGACTCGGCCCCTTCCAAAGGAAGACCCCAGCGTCTGATTCCCCTGGATGACCCTCCACCACCAACTGGTTCTGACTGGATCAAAAGTGGACAACCCAGAGCCAAGTTCCCTTGCTTTGGCCTTAGCCCCCCTCCTTTTGTTTCTCTCCTCCCTTTCCCTGTATCCCACCTTTTTATAAGGCTTTTTCTTTTGAACCTTGACTTACACATAACCCTGAAGGCTTACAGAAATAGCTCTAACAAGAACTGTCCTGAGAGAGTTTGGAAAAGGACCAAACCAATGATTCGAAACAAGAGACATCAAAAACTAAAAAAATCCAATTGTTCCAACTACAACTATAGGAGCAGTTAAAGATGAAGAAGAAAAAAAAAAAACAAAAAACCAAAAACTGCAACCTGTGCTAAACCATGAGGCCACATCCCCGCTCTCTCCTTACTCAATGGAAACTCATGCCCAGCTGCTGAGGGAATTATCTGGTCTCCAGATTCACAGATTCACTGTGCATCAGCTGAATAAAGTCTTTAATCTCCATGTGAGTAATAACTTTTTTTTTTTTTTAATTTTCAAAATGATTCTGTTTTCTGTGAGTTTTGGACAAGAGCATAAAGAGACATCTCCGGAAATGTCCCTCTATTGAATGAAGCAGATGTAAAGTTTGGGGTGAAGAATGTCACCCTGAGAATCAAGTAAAAAGCAAGGCTTAGAGGAAGGGACTGAGAATGAGCAGATGCAGGAATTACTGAGGCTGGTATGACTTTTTGGTTTTTTTTTTTTTTCCTTGCTTTGCCTTTTATCATTATTTGGTCAGGTTATCTGCTTTCCTTGGATACTACGAAAGTAGTGTTCTTCCAGTAAATATCTTTGCTTTCCTTGACTGAGCTAGGTTGAAGTGCTTTGATTTTTAAATCCAAAAGGAATACACACAGTTTTGAAAACCTAAATTGCCTCCTCTTTCCTCTCTATGATAAAGCTTGATGAGACTGTACCCTAAAAATGTGTATGAGAGCTCAGCCCCAAAAGACTACCACACCCATGTTTAGTGCTTTACCATTTCCAAACACTTATTGTTAATAAGTCGTAACACAATCTGTAAGAATGGTTGTATGATCTCTGTTGCACTAATGGGAGTGAACTAGGTAAATGTAACCCAAAAAACAGTATCAATCCCATGACGACAGTGATATTTCCTACTTGGGTCACTGTGTGACTTGAGCACATGTTGGCACTTGATAATATTTGTTGAATAAATGAATATTTTAACAAATATACAAGGACATGCACAAATATTTTTGAGATTAAAAACCAGACCGTCTGAATTGAAGTGAGACTATGCTTCTCGTTAGACGTTGTATAAGTAGGCAAGGATCCCTCTTTTTGATCATCATATGGAGATCATTGAAACATTATTTTAAAGATTCATTTATTTGAGAGAGAGAGAGTGGAGGAAGAGGGGCAGACGTAGAGGGAGATAATCAGACTCCTTGCAGAGCAGAAAGCCTGATGTAGGCCTGGATCCCAGGACCTGGAGATCACGACCTGAGCTGAAATCAAGGGTCAGATGCTTAACAATTGAACCACCCCGGCGCCCCCACTGAAATAGTTCTTTCCAAAGTATCTTCCACACAGCTAGAACTTTCAAGTCTTAGAAAACCAGTGAATCAGTGGTAACATTTATTGAAATATGATCTATTGAACACTAGGGCTACTGGTAGTGTTATGCATAAAAATGTTTCAATGACCTACTGAAAAAGAGAAATAGTTCAGTATTTCCAAATTTTATCATTTTGATATGTCATTTTATATATAACACGTATAATCATATGTAAGTGTATATAGGGGTGTGTGTGTGTGTGTGTGTGTATACTCTGTCTATCTATCTATCCTGCCCTAACGTGTTACTGTCTCGTTCTGTATGTTGGAGAAAGACCTGCAGCTAAGATATCTTTGCCTTCCTATACCTTCTGTTTAGGTGGGGGATGAAGAAGTAAAAAAAACATACATACTGAAGAGTATACTTAATAAATTCAAAGAATCATTAATAAATGTTTGTGCTAAGTGTCAGAGCATATGTCCTATAACATTTAAGACAAAAAGCAACAACAACAAGAGCACATACATGGGCACTTAGGATAGAAAGACTGGGATATCTGGAAGCACAAAACAGTTTGATCTGATGTGAGCTTCCATTACATTCAGAGGGAGAAGATTAAGGAAACTTATAATAAAACATTATGGGATAGTGACTATATAAATGAGTGGGCTAGTCTGATGAGGCTACCTTAGCAAGATACCACAAGCTGGGTAGTATATTTCACAGAAATTTATTCTTCACAATTGTAGGGGTTCAGAAGTCCAAGATCAAGGTTGCATCAGATTCATTTCCTAGTAAGAACTCTGTTGGCACATTCTATGCAATATATCTAACCTGAATTATGGTATTAGATAAAATTATAGATGGGATTAAAGTTTGTGTACCATCCATTATCATACGTAATCAATAAAAGATTTAGTGGTCTCTTGGGGGAAAAAACTCTTATTCTGGCTGCCTTCTTGCTATATACTCACATGGTCTTCCTCCGTGTGTGTGTGCTTGGAGAGTGCTCTTTCCCTTTCTCTCTCTCGCCTTATAAAGCCACCGATCCTGCAGGATTACAACCTCATTTAATCCTAGTTAGCTCCTAAAGATCCTATCTCCAAATATAATTATAGTTTATAGAAGTTACAGCTTCAACACATGGATTTTGGGGAGTATACAATTCAATCCTTAGCCCTAGGGTTCTGATAAGGTCCTTACACGAAGGGTTTATTTAAATAATCTTAAAGTTCCTATGTGGTAGGTACTACTACCATCTCTATTTAAAGTGCTATTTTGTTATTTGGGGCTGGGGGGTGTTATTATTCTTGGGGAAAGAAAAGAAGAAATGGGATCTGCCAGAGGCGAAAACATGAATCAAGCAGTCAAAGGTGTGAGCAAAGCGGCTGATTGCAGAAAGTACCAAGACAACAAGTTACCTTGAGATATTCCATGGTATATATTTGTGAAAATGGGACTGTAACAAAGCTTTTAAGAATGGTTTATGCCCGTCTTTCCTTGATGTAGACGTAGAGAAAGAGTCACCCTTACATCAGGTACAGAAGTAGTAAGAGGAAATTGAAACATTTCACCCAAGGATGGCCACTTTGTTCCGGTGGCCTGTTCAGAATTGCTGATGCAAGCCGCAGAAGCGAGTCAGCTCCAGAAGCCACTATGTAAAACTGCCAAACTAATGGCCCAGACACTGTGACCAAGGACTTCTCAGTGATCCTTCTCAGGATCTCATTATATCAAGAGAGCAAATCTCACGCCACAGGGAAAAACGTGAGTCAAGAAGAGCAATACACTAGAGAAAGGGAATAAAAACATCACTCAAATTAAATACAAGAGCCAGTGGCCTCAGATAAGAGAAAAAATTCTATCGATTGTGTTGGCTTGATCAATCTTAAGTGCAGTTAGACAATTCGGCTCTGTTGTTGGAGCAAGTAGTGACAATAGGCATGTGGCTAATTCACTTTAACATCCTATTATGGATATAGTGTCAGTTTATTAAATCGTGAATGAAATTGACAAAGCAAGGCATTGGTTTTGGTTATTTTTCTCTTTTAAATAATCTCTAAATATTAAAGCTTATAAAGTGTTTCTAGCCTATAGTTTGCTTGGTCCCACCACATAACTTTGATTCAATTTGAAAGCCAAGTCCTAGAAGTCATCTTTGATCTTTCTCTTCTTTTGATTCCCCAAGTATAAATTACTACCAGTATGCACTGTTTGATTTACATCCAAATAATATGTGAACTTGATATTTTTATCTTTAGCTCCATTCCCACAATAAATAGAACGCTCATTTACATTACATCCAAAGAATTACCAAATAATGCAACTGGTCTCTTTCCTTCCAGTCTAACCAATCTTCAAAAAATAATTTCAAGAAGCAACTAGGGGAAATTTAAAAGTTAGCAGTCAGTTCAAATTGCACCCTCCTACAATTCCTTGCATAAGTTTTTGAACTACATATTGCATAGCATCAAAATTCCTTGCTGTGCACAGTATGCACAATCTACTCTTGACTTCCGTGATTCCATCTTGTTCTGTTATCCCTAATACTTACCAACCACCTTAGCATTCATTTTCTATCAAAATCAAGATCTTGTATGAATCAGGCTTTTGCATCTGCTTTTCTACTTTGTAGAACTGCCAATTTCCTCATATTAATGAGCTTTCTAAAGGATGTACTCTACTTGGGTATCATCCATTTCAATACTGTATTAGTTTTAATTAATTAAATAATTAGCAATTAATTACAGGTCACAGTTTGTTTAATAATTTACACATAGAAGTACTCAAAAACACATGTTGAATAAAAAAACAATCTGCTAGTATTGTTATAAATTCCAATGATTAGGACCGGGTCTCTGGACTCATGAAGCTTTCATTCTCCATGATTCATATAAATAGCTTTCTACAAAGCTAGATGGAATAAACACCATATGAAAAGCATGCTACTATGGAAGTAGAGGTGGAGAAGAAATTAAAGGTATTGTAAAGATAAAACATGTTTTCAGAAGCATATTAAAAACAGGCTTGTGTAATCTCTGCTAATAAATTAAATCATAAATATAGAGGTTAAAAACAACAAAGGTTTAACTCATGCTGAGTTGGCAGTGTGTCTGGGACATTATAGGAGAGAATTTTGCCTGTAGTAATCCATAATGGAACCTATTTTGGCTCTGCCCTCATCACATGCTTTTCAGGTTGACTGATGCATGGGAATAAATATGTGAAGAATCAGACAGTTCTTAAGTGTATCACTCCCACTGGCCACTCATTGGCCAGAAGTAGTCATGTGACCTGTATCACATGATATAATCACCCATGATCTGCATATGTTCCAACTGGTCTGGGGAGGTAATTTTTGAGTATTGAGGAGAGACAAATTTATTAACTAGATGGAGGATCAAGAATGATTAAGATTTCTGTGAATGAAAATATAATGATACTATCTTCAAAACTACATTATGCAGTGGCTATCATACAGAAGATAATTACCCACTTTTCTTGCATAATACATTACAATGTTTTGTCCCTCTTTCTTCCAGATTGTTTCACCTAATGCATCACAATAATCCTTTAGGTCTGCAGTATAAAACTGTTTATGCCTCTTTGGCTCCACTTTAGATAAAAAACAGTAGACAATAATCCTCAATTTAAGAAATCATTTGCATTTTCTCACTTAAAAGAACATAGAGTGTTTTTTTAAATGTAGCTGCAAAAAATCTAGTAAAAATAAAACTACTCATCTTCAGCAATATAACTTTAAAACCCCATTGTGTAAACAAGCATATTTAAATTAGGACAAAGAAATTCCAAATGCATGTACTTCCTTATGCCATCTTATATTATTCTAGATGGAGTTTTTTGAACTTTTTATTGGACATTTATATCAATTATTTTATGTTGTCCTTATAAAAATCCAGCTGAACAATGGAAAGAAGCATGTATGTACTGAAAAAATACTTTTCAACAATTCTGCCAATTTCATTGATTCCCAATCAAAACCAACCAACCAAATAAATAACCCATTGACCTAGCTATGAAGACTGGGGATAACACAGAAACAAAAACAAAACACCAACACAACAGATCTGACTAATCTTGCATACAGTAAGAGGAAGAAAAAAAATCACCAGTTTTATTTGGAATTCTCAATCTAGAATTTACAGAATTAGTAACACATGGCTAACCTTGGCTAACAGAGAATACAACTTTCTTAACCCAAGGAATTTTCTTTCTTGACTCTATATTAATACATAAATCTCATAGAAAGATGGATAAATAAAAAAAACATATGTTATAGACATAAATGTTACATATATTTATATCTATATTATAGTATATTTTTACACTATATAAAAAGTTTATCTTACAATTACTGATATAGAACATGGGAGAAATTTCTACAATCTAGGGAAAGGAAAGAGTGGTGTTACTGCATCGCACTGTAAAATGACTCCTACTGTATGTTAAGTACAAGGGATTCAGTTTGAGAAAGGTGATCCTGTTCCTTGCCTATCCAGGACCTTGCATCTCAAGAAAGAGAGCAATACATAAAGTGGAAGAACTTTCAGTGCAGGGTGCTGAGAGTAGAAGTTCAAGGTGCAATGCGACACAAAGGACAGCTGTGTAGACTTGCCGTCGTAGGGCAGAGGAGAACAAACAATAGTTAAGAAAATGGGGAAGGCTTCCTCAAAGTCCTTCTGTGGCTAAAATAAATATTTATCATATGCTGACTGACTCTATACATATCTTATTAAAACAACAACAATAACAACAATGACACAAAAGTTCAGGGCTTGATCAGACTATTAGTTTACATCTTCAGTGACAGAAGAGCTATAATTTTATAATGAATAGAAATCCAGAAATGTTGGAAATGCATTTTTGCCAAATGCACTGGGATACCTAAATTCTCTAAGTAAAAATGTAGCTGCAATTTATACGCTCGAGGAATTTTCTCTCGATGTGGTCTCAGCATTATAAGGGTGAAACAAGGTTGGAAGCAAGTCTATTGTCCCAAATGTGGTTTCACCACAATTGTTCAGACTCATGTTTGAACTCTTTCATAGCAACTGCCTAGCCCATGTTTTTCTATTATCTCTATTTTGTCAGAATCAATAGACTTAAAACCTTCTTCCAAAATGTTGCAAGACAGTATTGTTCATAGAGAGGCATTTATATGAAATCTCTTATTTCTGTGTCAATTTTAGAACGATGAGTTCTCTATAAACACCAGTTTGGATCTGCCCTGAATAGAAATATCTACTATGATGTTGCTGGTTATCTAAAAAAGAAAAAAAAAAAAAAAAAAAAAGGCCTCTGTAAGAATTCTAATTCAATAATAAAAATAACATGTAATTATTATTATTATGACCATTGGAATGCTAGTATTATTCCAGTATCATTAAGTATAACAGTTCTCCCGCAGGCAAAAATAACAGAGATGGATATTGAAACCTGAAGATGAAGGAGGAGGGAAATTACTTGGATTCAGATAAAACAGTCCTTACAAGTTAATAAAGTGGGAAAAACAACTCTCAACTTCCCACTCAGTATGACAGCCCAGTTGGGCTCATGCTGAGTTCTTTTTCATAGGGCTCTGACATCCCCGGTGTAGCCCTTAGCACAGTTTGTAACTATAAATACGTGTGATGCTTTCATTAGTAACACTGTCTTTCCTAACTCCTATCAATGGAATATGAATATTTTTTTCTACCTGCCTGGCACATTGTAAATCTTCAATATATATTTAAATAAAATAGTTGAGTGAAATATTAGAAAACTATTTCATCAGTAATAGAATTTTGGTTATTCCTCTAGAAGCAAAATGATTCATTTTTGTCATTGTTGTTGTAAGGTAAAATAATGTGTCATGGGGTGTATGTCCAAGTGCTTATAGAAGGTAAGAATACACCATCACAGGACACCTACAGACACATGACCTATAGTAGAGGTCCCACGACAAGGTTAAGATTCCTATTCTTTTTGGCTTTATACTGCAACAAAGACATTAATTTATAAAAGATATTTTCTGGTCTCATTTTTAAAAGATTTTATTTATCTATTTGACAGACAGAGAGAGCACAAGTAGGCAGAGCAGCAGGCAGAGAGAGAGGAGGAAACATGCTCCCTGCTGAGCAGAAAGCCCAATGCAGGGCTTGATCCCAGGACTCTGAGATCATGACCTGAGCTGAAGGCAGAGGCTTAATCCACTGAGCCACCCAGGTGCCCCTCTACTCTCTCTCTCTCTCTCTTTTTTTTTTTAATGTAGAAAGGACATTATTCACAGTCTGGCAAAGATAAAATAAGCCTTATAGAAAATCAAACTTTCATAGTTGGAAGGATATTTTACTTTGGAGAAGGTGTTCAGGAAAAGAAAAATAAGTCAATTACCTATTTTCCAAATAAGCAACAAAAATGGGTTGTGAATGATAAAAACAAAATATTAAAGTTATATTGAAGTCTACAATGTCACTATTGATAGAGATAACTTTAATAATCTGAAACTTCTAAATAGGTAAATGAGAACAGACTCATCTCTGCTCATGTATAATTATTCACAAGTATTCCAGCACGTGGTCAGACAACATCCTGACTGCTCAAAAGGTTAGGCTTCATTCTCTATGTTTTGGAAACACTGGAATGGAACAGAAAATTGGAATGACTTGGAGTTGCAATGTTTTTCCCTCTGGCACATAAAGACCTAGCCAAGTGGCAGGATAAAGTAGAAAGACCACGGTATTAGTCATCAGCAGATCAAGGGGAAAGATCCAATTTATATAAATTATTAGAAGCATTAACCTTGAGTCAGTAAGTTAATTTTTCTGGCCTTAGCCATATTATATGACAAAGTATGAACTGCCTTGCCAAAATCCCATGTTACAGAGAGCAGCAACGACCATGAAGTATGCTAACATGCTGTGAAAACTGTAAAGCACTCCATAATATTTATTGGTTTATTATTTAATACAATGAGAACAGCAAATGGAATAGGGCTAAAATGTATCTAAAAACTCAATTACCAACAGAAAATCAGAAAATTAGATAATCAATCATGCGGCATTCTAGATCCAACCTCAACTTAAAATTGAATATTGATAGAAAAAAAGTTTAGCAAAAAGAATTACTTCTATTTTCCCCCCATTTACAACACACACACACACACACACACACTACCCAGAAGAAGATGCTTTTACAAATCTGGTCTTGATTTAACATTATGAAAAACTAAAACCTTTCAAAAATTCTAAAGGGAAACTTGACCAGTGTTTCCACTCTTCAATATATTTATGACAGCTGTTCAGCTATACAAATGCCAGCTGCCAGAATTCATTAGGATTATAAGGGAATATCTTTTTGCATCCACAGAAATCCATTGATTGATTCTAAGCATCTACCACTTCTATCAATTAAGGTTAAATGAGAAACAACTACCCACCCTTGGATAGAGGCAGCTGGCACTGACATATAAGGACCATTAACTGGCTTCTATTACACATTTGGGGGAGAGGGGGAAGTGCCTTAGATGGTATGATTGGTGCACTGAACTAATAATGGAAATGCTTTTTCCTCTGGCTTACTGCTTATCAATTGATGCATGTACTCCTGCAGGAGGAAAATATCAATTTTTTGAGCCACGGTTTACTACTTCACACTGTACCTATTGCTTACAGTGACTGAAGGTTTTGATTTGAATGCATGTATCGTGTTGAAGATGAAAGCAGTGGGTAAGTGCATATTGGTCGATCTGGGGACTACAGGCAGAACTGCTGGACAATAATGGGTTTCATTTCCAATACGATGTGAAAATGACCAGGTGATGAGTTGATCCAAGAAGGAACCTTGTCAAAACCAGGAAATGGACCCCATTTCAGAAAGTCATTAAGTGGGAAAATATTTTCCCTAATGAAGAGTCATTCATGGAAAGACAGAGAGCTAGAGTTCTGTTGGGCTTAGCTTAGAGTTTTTTGTTTTCCAAGAGATATTTTGGAGTAAGTACTATATGTGGATTTTTAGATCCATGACATTGTTAATGAGCCTTATGGACACAGGGCATATTTATTCATCATCTGGAAGGGGGAAAAATATTACTAGCCTTCAGGGGCTATAAAATTTAATCAAGTTTTAAATGATGATTTAAGACCCTCTAAAATTTCCTTTAATCAAGATTTTACATGAAAATTTTTTAGTAATAGATTTTTATAAACTAGTATTTCTCAGCCAAAGACATCAAAGGGCAGCTTTGAGAGAACTCTTTGTCAGGATTTAATAAAGTTATTTTTTCCAAACTAAGATGATTTTATTTTTGATTATGAAATGTATATTGATTTTGGGGGCTATGTGTGAAAAATTAATATTTATCTGTGGTCCTCACCTGTAATTTTTGTGGATGAACTCTAAAACAGAATTGAGAGAAGTGAGAGCATTAAAAAAACCTTAATTTGGGAAGTAGGATCCGCACAAGTATATCATAGATCAGTACAGACATAAACCATGAAAATACCTAGAAAATCAAAACCCAGTATGGTATGCATTCTCCCTTCTAAAGAAGTCCACATTTTGGGGCACCTGGTTGTCTCAGTTGTTAAGCGTCTGCCTTCAGCTCAGGTCATGATCCCCAGGGTCCTCAGATCGAGCCCCACATTGGGCTCCGTGCTTGGCGGGAAGCCTGCTTCTCATTCTCCCGCTCCCCCTGCTTGTGTTCCTGTCCTCACTGTCCTCTCTCGGCAAATAAATAAACAAAATCTTAAAAAAAAAAAAAAAAGAAGAAGAAGAAGAAGAAGAGTCGTCCACGTTCTAATCACTAGAAGTTGTGACTATCCCTGACATCGTAAAAGGGGTTTTGCAGATATGATTAAATTCCTTTGAGATGGGGAGATTATCCTAGATTATCAGAGCGGGCTCTCTGTAATCACGAGATTCCTTAAGAGAGTCAGAGAAGGAGATTTGACTGTGAAGCCGTAGAATCAGAATAATAGAACCTGAGAAAGACCCTTCAGGCTACTCGTGGCTTTGAAGAGGGAAGACAGCATTCATAAACTAAGGAAGGCAGGCAAGCCCTAAAATTGGAAAAAAAGAAGGGAAACATTCTCTCTAGAGCTTCCTGATGACATGTAGTTCTCACAGTACCTTGACTGAGACTCAGGTCAGACTTCTGACTTAATGAAACTATAAAATACTCACTTTGCACTATTTTAAGGCACTATGTATATGATGTTTTTTGTTTTGTTTTGTTTTACAGCAGCCACAGGAAACTAATACACTCAGCAAAAATCTACTGGTAATAGAAAGCAGTCTTGCCAATGTCAATGTAATAGCATCCCAACACCGAGTCACGGAATTAGAAACAACGTTGAAAAAGCGATTGGCCATGGGGCACCTGGGTGGCTCAGTGGGTTAAAGCCGCTGCCTTTGGCTCAGGTCATGATCCCAGGGTCCGGGGATCGAGCCCCACATTGGGCTCTCTGCTCAGCAGGGAGCCTGCTTCTTCCACTCTCTCTGCCTACTTGTGATCTCTGCCTGTCAAATAAATAAATAAAATCTTAAAAAAAAAAAAAAAAAGATTGGCCATTTTCTTGTTCAAACAGTATAGCCATACTGACTGCATTGATAGTCAAACCAACAGATTGGACAATTGTAAAAACGAATGGTCATTTGAATGGTTTGACAAGTTTTATAGAGAAGTACATGATCTACTTAGTCAAAAATGTTTATTTCACATCCCCATGGCAATTTAGCAATAGTTCATCCAAAGTAAGCAAGCAAGGAAGCAGTTCTGATAAAGTGGGAAGAGCTCTGAAACCAAAATCCAAAGATTCTTTCCCTCCTCTAGACTGATAGTTACTAGCTTTATAAACTGGGGGAGGTCATTTAACTTTCTTTGCTTCGTTTTTTTTGTTTGCTTGTTTTTGTTTTTGTCTAATCTGTCGTGCGGCTGTGTTACCCTAAAGAATCGAAAGCTAAAATGTGTATGAAAAGGGCATTGGTGCAGCAGCACATGTTTGAAAGATACTAAACACCATACTGTGACACAGGCTCACACTAGATCTGATTTACAAAATCATGTGCATTCAAAGAAAATTCTTCCTTATGGTTCACTGTCTTTTACTGTCTCTTTTACTTTTGGAGGTAGAAAAGTGCTTTCATCTTGGAAATATCTTCCAAAAGGTGGAGAACATCTCATTTTTCTCATGCTTATTCAAGAAGGTGCTTGGCTAAATGTTGAAATCCCACCTGCTCAGATGCCAAAGCAAGGAAAAGATGACGTGTGAGTCTCTTTAGGAACAGCTGCTCCCTGAAGCCCCTTCTTAACTTTCAGCTGGCATCTCCCCCAACAACCTTAAACTTAAATCCTGAAAATATACACTACTCAGGCACAGTCCACAGATCTTTCTGCTCAGTGGGGCCCAACATTTCAGCCACCTGATCCAAGTCTGGATGTCTATATAGTGCCTGTGAGTATCAATGAAAGTTTGCAAGCTGAGTCCTTACGCTCTTCACCCCAGCTAAACACCAGACACTTACGTCTTTGTGCCAAAAACTCAGTTGAGTATAAGAGGTTTGAAGCTGAATTTCTGCCATTTGCAGATGTTTTTATACACTCCAGTTTTTAACTGCCCCCTCTGTGCTGTTGATAACCAAATGCATATCTCCAAGTCTCACCGAACTCCAAAGTCCAGTTAACACATTGTTCTTCCCATGGGTCATCATCTCCAACCCAACGTATCTAAAATTATTCTCATGCTCTCATTCATATTTTAACAACTCAATATCCTAGCATTTTCTCTTTTTACTGATGACAGGATGAATGTGTACGAAGTAGCCACACTGAATGCCTCCGAGCTCTAACCAGTGTGTTAAAAAATGTTGTGTCATATAACAGATACTTTGTTTTAGAGTTCATCCCTATCATCCCCTTCCTCCGAGAGATTTCAGATTTGCCTCTCTCTATAAATATCCTTCTGGGGAGGGTTGCTGTTAGCTAGGACACCCTTGAATTTGGGGTTAATCAAATGCCACAGGCTAGATAAGTTATTGCACCCTATTCCCCCTGGTCACACATTGGCCATGCATCAGGCATGAGCAAGAAACTAGATCTGGCAAGGAAGGCATCTCTTTCCTCTTTCATCATAAGGCTGTAAAAATAAATAGATGATGAACCGACTGTGTTTATTCTTTTCAATTTGTAGAGATATAAGATCTAACAGAATGAAGTCATATAATATAAAAACAAAACAAAACAGAACAAAACCAAGAAGACTCTAAAAGAAGTCAAGAGATTACTGACAATGCTAGTATATTCTTTATAGTTTAGGCTCTAAACACAATCAATTTCTCATTTGGGAGGGATCTGAGTTACATACTGGGCATTTGACACTAAAATGTACTAATGCATATGAAAATTATAATGGTGCCACTGTGTAGGAAATGTGTTTTTAGTTTAAAATCTAGTCATGGGGGGTGCCTGAGTGGCTCAGTGGGTTAAAGCCTCTGCCTTTGGCTTGGGTCATGATCCCGGGGTCCTGGGATCCAGCCCCGCATCCAGCTCTCTGCTCAGCAGGGAGCCTGCTTCTTCCTCTCTGCCTGTCTCTCTGCCTATTTGTGATCTCTGTCTGTCAAATAAATAAATAAAGTCTTAAAAAATAAACATAAAAATAAAAATCTAGTCATAGGTACCTGGGTGGCTCATTTGGTTAAGTGTCTGCCTTTGGCTCAGGTCATGATTCTGAGGTCTTGGGACTGAGTCTGATATCAGGCTCCCTGCTCAGCAGGGAGTCTGCTTCTTCCTCTCCCTCTGCTGCTCTTGCTATGTCAAACAAATAAATAAAATATTTTAAAAAATCGAATAAAGTAAAATAAAATAAAATCTAGTCATATTTTTTTTTCTTGGTAAAGGAATAATCTATTGATTAGAGAAAATAACAAAGCCAGAGTGAAAACATTGAATGCCTAAGACACGGAGTTGAAGAAGTGGAAGGAAGGGAGAGAAAGAAAGAAGAATAAAAGGAGGGAGGGAGAGATAGAGAAAGAGAGACAGGAAGAAACAGAAGAGAGCTATAAGAGCAAAATGAAGGAGAGAGAGAAAGTACATGCATATTACTATATGAAGCATTTAGGTTAACATGGCAAAGAGCTAGCCCAAATTTTGCAGAGCATAAAAAACAAACAAAATAAAAAGCCTTTAGAGAAAGTACTGAAAAAATTTCAGAACCACTTTCAGGCAGAACTGTAAGAACATTCTGCAAATAACAGTAAGGACCGTGAAAAAATTAAGTGTCAGCCCAGCACAGAACTGTGGTACCAGTCGTCTATGCAACAATGAAAATCTGCATATCTAGGAGAAAGATAAATCTATTAATATTCTAAACAGAAACTAAAATAATTTCCATTATTTATGAGTTATACATCATGAAGTATACAATTTATAGTTTGTTGCTTGTGCTTGAATTAACTCTACAGTAATTTGCATATGATTCTCATGGCAGAGTATGGATTCAATCATTGTCAACACATTCTTGGGTTGGTTTAGTAAATTTATGAATTAAATATCCCTGGCTGGTATTGATACATACATATGCTGGAGTTGATATATACATATGCTGAGGATTCGTGGCCCATATCTATTACCTACACAAGTCGGGGCGCCAGAATTTAGGAACTCCTGCAAAACGATTTTTTTTTTTTTAAGATTTTATTTATTTATTTGAGAGAGAGACAGTGAGAGAGAGCATGAGCGAGGAGAAGGTCAGAGAGTGAAGCAGACTCCCCATGGAGCTGGGAGCCTGATGTGGGACTCGATCCCGGGACTCCGAGCCGAAGGCAGAGGCCTTAACCCACTGAGCCACCCAGGCGCCCCCAAAACGATTTTTTAAAAATTATTTCTATCAGTTGAGCTTGATGTCATTACACCACTACGCACCAAATCATGTCACCCAGTAGGAATTCTGAGTCCTCCTTCTTCCTCCTTGCCCAAGTTCAGCTCCCTCACGGGTTGATTTAAATACTGAGTTCCAAGGTACCTGGGTGGCTCAGTTGTTAAGCATCTGCCTTTGGCCCAGGTCATGATCCCTGGGTCCTGGGATCGATCTCTTTAATGAGAGGGAAGCCTACTTCTCCCTCTGCCTCTACCTGCTGCTCCCTCTACTTGTGCTTGCTCTCTCTGTGTCAAATGAATAAATAAATTAAATATTTAAATAAATAAATAAATAAATGGAAATAGATACATACATACATATATACTGAATTTCTATTACCAAAAATTAAAGTCAGTTATTGCCTACTATATAAAGCTACCCTGGGTTTTCTACAACTTCTCCCTCCTAACCTACCTTTCTAACTCCCTTATCCACCTCACCACTGTACTGGAATTAACCACTCATTTCTATAACGGCTCACATTTATAACTTAGATGCATATAATAATGTTCCACATTTCGTATTGTGCTTATATAATTTCAAATATGTTTGAGTGTGAACTCCTTATGTATGTCCAATGTCTAACACTCAACCTGAGAGGCAGTACAGGTTGACACATATTTGCTTAAATTACACAAATTTAACGATTTACTGACTAATGGTATTGTGATTTTCTAATAGAAAGATTCAGGGGCACCTGGGTGGCTCAGAGGGTTAAGCCTCTGCCTTCAGCTCAGGTCATGGTCTCAAGGTCCTAGGATCAAGTTCCACATCAGGTCCTCTGCTCAGCAGGGAGCCTGCTTCCCCCTTTCTCTCTGCCTGTCTGTCTGCCTACTTGTGATCTCTCTCTCTGTCAAATAAATAAATAAAATCTTTAGAAAAAAAATAGAAAGATTCAGTTAAACTTTCTATTGTACATCTCAGCAGTTAAACACTCCTCAACAAACATTATGCACATTTTCTACTTACTCTATCAGTTCATCTGCTATCCAATTATCACCCTTTTAAGCTGCACACACCTGGAATTAAGTTGCTATTGGATTACTGTGACAATTACAAACTCTTCTCCATAGTACATTATGAGCAACTGAGGAAATTACAGTCTGTTCTCAATACTTTGTTTCCCGTGGAGAATTTCTGAAAAACCTGACAATTTGGAAACTAAAATTCCCTGTTGAGAGTTCAACCACAAAACCAACAAATATTGCGAGATCCGCAATCTGCCCCATGTGCACTGATCTTAAAATTAACACGTAAGAGACCATTTTATCACCACTGTTCTTATTGAACTCTATGGCAAAGTTTCTCAAAGTGCGATTATCGTTGATATCTAAATCTGATTCATAAGGGTTTCTTGTTAAAAATGTTAAAAATGTAGATGCCCAGGGCACCTGGGTGGCTCAGTTGGTTAAGCGACTGCCTTCAGGTTAGGTCATGATCCTGGAGTCCCAGGATAGATATATATATATATATATATATATATATATATATATATATATATATAAAGATTCAGGGGCACCTGGGTGGCTCAGAGGGTTAAGCCTCTGCCTTCAGCTCAGGTCATGGTCTCAAGGTCCTAGGATCAAGTTCCACATCAGGTTCTCTGCTCAGCAGGGAGCCTTCAGGTTAGGTCATGATCCTGGAGTCCCAGGATATATATATATATATATATATATCCTCAGACCCTCCCCCTTCTCTTGCTCTCTCATTCTCTCTCTCTCTGTAAAAAAAAAAAAAAAAAAAAAAAAAAATACACACTCACACACACACACACACACACACACACACATATACCCCCATTACCCCCATATCCTAACCCAAGTGCTACTCATGTTCTGCCAGGCAGGAATCAGAAAGACTGCTTTCCTTATTATTGTAACAGTTACTCCACATAATCATGATAAGCCGTACATGACTCCTGCTTTAGGTAAAGAAGAGAGCAAATAAATCTGACAGCTACCACAGATATGAGTGCCTCCTCCTGAAGATGGATCCACATGAAGAGGGTCCCTCCCACTGCTCCACTCTTGGTATTATTTGAACTTTAACTCTGAGCTTCTCACACGGGCTACACTTAATAATTAAGTCTGTAGTTACCGTTTTTCTTTACTGTGACAAAGTCAAGTCTGGGAAAAACTTAGCTAGATTCTAAGCAAAAATCCCTTAAACAAACAAACAAACAAACAAACAAAAAAGGATCGAGTTCCATTTTTAATGAAACACAGTATTTTTATTCTATAATTATCCAATATCACTATACATAGTATGCTATAAAAAAAAAAGAATATACAGTTGGGAAGACATAGATGATTCTATGTCAACCTTCTGGTTGTTGTTAAATAGACCAAATCAACAAGGCTCATTTCAAAAAGGCAGGGGGCTTATCCCTCTCTACTTTACTCCACTTACGAGAGCAGCATCCCGTGGCTACCCTACGGCATTTCTCTCAGTGTTATTGTGTCATCTTTGTAATAATAATACCCAAGTGACAAGGCATAAATTATTACAGTAAAAGAGCTACTAATCTTTTCTGCTATTACCCTCCAAAGATGATGGAGGTCTGGATCACTTCATTCATTTCTCTTCCTTTGGTCTTTATGTTTGACCCTGAAGTAGGAAAAAAAAAAAATCTTGGGCATTTGTGATGCCTAATCAGACAAAAGAGGGTGAAAGGAAATAGTGGGAAAGAACAAGAGTTGGAAAACCTTTCTCAGAGATTGGGAAGGGTATGGTTTGAAAAGAGATATTTTGGGAGAAGCGCATAGATGATTCTAGAGAGAAACTTGTAAGACTTTAAAAAATATTACTTTGGGGGCTTATGTGTTTCGTTCATTGTCTCCAAGAACAGAAAGTAAAGGATTTGAATACTATGAAATTCCTCTTATCACATCAAATTATTTTCTTTTAACTGCAATTCTGCCCTGGAATTTAAACACATAGGTCACAGCTTCACACACTTCATAACTCTGTGGTTAAAAATCTTGTGAGAAGTCAAGGAAGTGATGCGTGAAGCATCCTCAGTACTTTGCTCTGCCCAAGCAAAGCACAAGTAAAAATCAACAATGCCATCTATTAAATTTTATTTTTCTTTGATTTTCCTCATCTCCCATCATCTGACTTAAAGTATGTTTCTGCTACATCATTCTCACAAATCCTCACAACAATGAAGGGATGGGGGTCTTGTTGTTTATTTTATAATTCATTGGTTTCACTTCAATAAGCATAACTGGCAACTGAAAACTATGTGTGATTATCTTCTGCTTTCAGCCAGTGTTTGTGAATATTTTCTTGGGAACCGTTCATCTATGACAGCCCATCCTGCCTCCCTCCGGCCTCCCTTCCATTCACAAAGGCACATAATCAGTTATAGAGAAGAGCAGACCTGAAATTTAATTTTGACATTTTGGTATGTGTGTGTGTACAGACATTGAGGTGAAATTTTTGCTTGCCAGGAGACAGGAAAATTACAAATTTTACTGATTTTGTTTTGATTTGCATGATTTGTTTTGTTTAACAATGAATAAATTGTATTTTAAATTGTTTTGACAAATGGTATATATGTTTGGTGTTTTCCACATCTCTTTCTTTGTCAACCTTTGTGGAATCTTTAATAAATATTTATTACACTTGTTAAGTTTATCTTGAATTTGTTGGAGTGTGAGAATGAGATTTTAAATACTCTATCACATAAATAAGCAAAATAAAAAAATAAAATAAAATAACAACATATTAACAGCATAAGTTCCAACCAGGGAACCATTGAAAACAGAGCTCAAAACCTCCTAGAAATATATCACTGTATATATATCATCTACAATTTATGTAGCAAAATGTTTTATACTGGCAACTGAAAACTATGAAACCTTTGAAAAAGGTTTTATCTCTAATACATTTGTTTATTTAGTGATCATATTTTCAGTTTACTGTCCAGGTTTTGTTTAAGAAATATGAAAATCTTCTTAAGAAAAAAAAAAATCATCCCAGATAAATGAAGAAGGATATGGGAAATACCACTCTGCATTTCTGATTCAACTAGAAAAAAAGGAGTGGGGCCTTAAAAGCCGTGCTCCAAAGCTCTTCATTTCCACTGAAATATAAACTCCCTTGGGTGTTCTTTATCCAATAATTGAGTAATTGTGATGTCCTTCTTCAGGGACTGAATTAACATATGTCTTAAGTTATAGCCCATTCAACAGCATCTTTTTATCTCCTTGAAAGTGACATCATGAGAATGAATAGTCCGTGTGATGCTACGTGACTTTCTAGAGCTTTTCACCAACAGCCTGTTTCATTTGGGAACTTGCTTAACTCTGTTAACATGCTTTATGTGTCAGAAAGCATTTTAAGCACTGTCAAAAGTCAAATGCTTAATGGGCAGGCACCCCTCCCCTCTACCATAGTGACTCCTACTCTGGCTTCATAGTCAGGGAGACTTACTTTTGGACCCCAGCTCTCCAATGTTGTAAGCTACCCATGACAGATGACTGAACTTCACTTCTTTTTTTTTTTTTTTCTTAAAGATTTTTATTTATTTGACAGATCACAAGTAGGCAGAAAGGCAGGCAGAGAGAGAGAGGAGGAAGAGGCAGGCTCCCTGCTGAGCAGAGAGCCCGACGTGAGGCTTGATCCCAGGACCCTGGGACCATGACCTGAGCCAAAGGCAGAGGCTTTAACCACTGAGCCACCCAGGTGCCCCTGAACTTTACTTCTACTTTCTTTTCCTCAACATACAGAAAACAACAGTAGTCCCCTTTTGGGTGTATGGAGAGAATTAATGACGAATAATTCCAAAATACTTTCCACACAGAAATCAGAAAATATAAAATGATGAATGAAACTTTTAATATCATATTCCCTCTTCCTATATTTACTCTATTACCCCTTACCTCACGAGTTCTCAACTGTTTCCCATTCTTATTATTCCTAAGCCAGAACAAAAGCCATAGTCTTCAATGACTTTGTCCTTATAGCTCTCTTTTTTCTTTAAAGATTTATTTATTGTGTTTTAGATAGAGCATGAGTGGACAGGCAGAGGGAAAGGGAGAGAGACTCTTAAGCCAATTTTGTGCTGAACGCGGAGCCTCACCTGAGACTCAGTCCCAGGACCATGGGATCACAAGTGAAGCTAAAACCAACTGTGAGTCACTCTACCAACTGTACAACCAAGGTGCTCCAGTCCCTATCTCTTTCACACCCAAATTATTATTTTACAGCTGCTAAGAACAATCTTCCACTGCTATTGAAAATTACCTTGTGCCATTTTTCAGAAGCTAGAGTAGTTTCCAAGAGTGTCAGGGTAATCATACTGGGCTAGAACTTGGAGGACTTATACTCATTATTTTAAAAATTCATGTCCTTTATTTGGTCATGCTCATCTCTCATAATGTAGTTTTTGCAAAAACTGTCCACCTTGTTCAAGGACACTATTTAGTCTTCCTTTGTACTTTACCTCAAAGCTATAATATCGATCACTTGCACGAAACACCCGAAATCCTACTCCTTCAAGAAACTTTTCTAGAATTGCCATCTCCATTCCATTATCGCTTATTCCAACTTCATTTACTCAAATTCTATAAGAGTTGGAGATAATTCTTAGAACTGGAGAAACCTGCAAACTTATAGTTAAACTAACTCCCACCATAATATTAGTAGGTATCTGGCAGAGTTTTGACTTTTATGTACTTTAAGCTAGAAAATTTTAACTAGAAACTTCCTAGTTTTCTGCTTTTTTTTTTTTTTTTTTAATTTTCTGTTTTCCCAGAAGAAAACTAGGATTTACCTTTAGGCCAAACCTTTTCTTAGTTCTACAAAGAACAAATCGAATGTGTACTTCAGTTATGCAAATATGCAGTATAGAATTTCACCACTGATGGACAGGCAGAATTTTCTAACAAGACATTTTGGTTAGGCAAGGTCTGCCTAAGTCTTAGCCAATACTGATTGTTAAAGTTAGATTGAACTTCTCTTCTAGTTACTTATTTCATCTGAAAGTTCATAAAAGAGAAAAAAAACACAATAATTTTCTGGCAGTAACGTAGAGGCTATTAACATGATTAAGTAAGTTCAAGGTATGAAGAGTCCTTGACTAATGCCGAATGGTCATAAGAATAAAGGTGCCCCTAAGAGAAAAATCACCATAATGATCAGGAAAATTCTGTGTCTAAACCAATAGTAGACCGAGGGAGAATGATGTTATTTTAAGCCTAGAATGCGGCTGACTCTAGACACTCTGCCAATCAACTGCAGTGGGCATGCCCCGGGCAAAATAGCTGAGTGTACGTGTGTGATTTAATAGAGCCATAACCATGTGGTCATAGCCTTTGAGGCCCAGGCAGTTTTCTAAATGATGCACACTCTAAGGTAGCCATGTAATTTGTCACCCAACAAGAACACTTTTGAAAGTAAAAATGGGTGCTACTAATAATTTTACTCTGACATCAGGCATAACCCTAAACCCAAGTGGATTATTGCTTTGCACCATGAGGAGAAACCCTGGCCTTAGAGAGTCCGCAGAGACCTGCTGTGCAAGGCCAGGTCATCCTGGGACGAAGACATTGCCGCAGCCTGTCTATCACTCCCTCCCCGCAGAAGCAGCCGCACGGGCTACCGACTCATGACGCGTGCGAATCGCACAGAAAGGACTGGACATCCCAGTCCATTGGCACATGAAGACTTGTTTTCTTGTCATCTCAAAACAGCAAGTAAGAATCATCGGATTTTGTAGGTCTGGATTTTTGAAACCTGGTACTTAAGGGGAGTCTATGGAAACCTGTAATTTTTACTCCTGACAATATTCACTCTGTCTTAGCTCACATTTTACTCATCCTAAAATTCTCACAATCCCAGCTTTTATCCATTATCTATATTTTCTTTGCTCTTCAAAATTCTCATCCAGGAAGCATCATGTATTGAGAGCATTCATAATTATTTTTCTGTAAGCAATTATTTTACTTAATTGAACTGGGATATTTCCCTACTCAGTTGCATAATTATTAATTTAATAGCTACTCTTAATTATTGTTTGATCCCAAAAATTTCACTTAGTAGTATGTATTCATAGATATTAATAAAAGCATCACCTTGGAAATATAAATAAGACTATCATTCAAAACAGACTGAATAATAAAAATTAGATAATTATTTCTTAAATATATTCAATATCTCATATAATAACTAAAGTTTGATACTTAATCAAAGATTGTATGTTACGGAACAATTTAATCAGTGGCGGCAAAAACCAGAAATATTCCTGACAAATTAATGAGCGCATGATTGCACATATTGATAAAAATGCATATCATAACTAATCCTTCTAAACTTTGAATTTAAACATTGGCCTTCTAAAATATGAAACCTAGATTTTTTCCATGAAACGCACAGTTTAAACATTTACATAAAATTACTATGCTGGACACCCGAAAGCTTGCACAAATTCTGTGTGTTTCCAGTTAAGTGAATACAGGGGTACTACATGAAGGCCACTACAGCTTTAAGGGAAACATTCAGTGTTCTCATTTGTAGACAGTTGTGATTCTGGGAAGTAAGTGCCTAACTGGTTCAGTCTCTAGAGCATGAGACTCTTGATCTCGGGGTTGTGAGTTCAAGCCCCATGTTGGGCACAGAAATTTAAGTTTTTGTTTTTGTTTTTCTGATTATAATCATGTAATGGATAATAAAAATAGTTTAAATATTTCTCTATTTGATCTGAAAATATTTAAATCAAGGCAAAAAAATTACTGGAGGGTTGGTTTTGAATCATATCTTATTGTCGTTTATTTTCAAAGTACACTTTTCCTTGTGTATTAATTTATTATTATTGTTATTATTGATTGATTTTGCTTTTTAAAGTGACATTACTGGTCCTTTGGGGATGACCTCAAAAGTTAAAACAGTAGCTGACATGGTCAATACAACTGTAATTCCATCTTTCCATACTACCAATTCCTTGTTTAGTGTCTAAGTCTACTCAGCAAAAAGTTGTATTTAGAGTCTTTTATATACCATCTGAAAATAGCATTGTCCTCTTTTAAAGCCCAGCACTTTGAAAACAACATTATGAATTATAATCTGAAATCCTCTATAATAAATGGCCTAAAATACCATAACATCCTATAACTCTCTGGTCATTTCGAAATTCAGTAACACTGAATACTTTGTCAAATAAAGAGAAATTTAATTCTATATAACTCTCCACTTTTTATCACAATAAATCACTGTTTGTGATGAAAAAGTCATTCAGACATTGTAATCAAGGAATGAGACCATCAGTACAATTATTTATACCAATGGCTGAAAAATAAGCTATCTCCTATCACCTGGATAAGAAAAATACGTAGGTATACTGAAAAGGTTATACTTTCTGAGAAGATAGTTAATTTGTGAGATTAACATCACTAAGAGCCCGAGTTAAACTTGAGGTCCAACCTCCTTTTTATTTATAGTTCTAAGTCTAGATTCAGAATGAAAAGAATACATGCTCTGAGAGAAATGTTTTTTTAAAATTTTTTTAAGTTGCTTGAAAAAAGAGAGGGAGAAAGAGAAGGAGTCATCGTTTGACTACTGGAAAAGCAGTTCAGTTCACTTGCTGAAGTATTTTAAATTGTTTTTAACTTTGTCACCACAGCACAAGGTGTCTGTTTAGTAAGGCAATGTACTTAAAGCACTGGGAGACAATTCTTCCTCATCTCTCACAGCCCTTCAGGTCTTGCCCAGAAAGCACTAAATGACCTTTTTCCAAGACTATATTTTCAAGAATGTATATATAACAAATAACTTTGAAAAGATGAGATAGTGTCTTCTTCCAAAGTAAAGGTCAGGCATGCTTCCTACCCACTAAAACATAGGTAACGTCTCCCTCCTAAACAAACGGCTGGTATTATCAGGCTTCTTCTCAATAAATGCAACCCATGGAAAGTGCTGGCATCCATGTGGGTCTCTTTTGTCCATACAGCACATCGGGCAGTGGGAACTGAGTCAAATATGCAGACGTTCATGCTGCTTGCTGTGCTGGGAGCAGTAATGTCCCTTTTCTCTGACCAGTCATCTCAAGTCTTCTAACATCCATGAAACTGTGAGAGACTAACAGTTCTCGTCTTTTCTTCTCTTCCTTTTTTTTTTTTTAAGATTTCATTTATTTATTTATTTATTTATTTATTTATTTATCAAAGAGAGAGAGGGAGAAAGAAAGCAGAAGCAGGGGGAACAGCAGACCGAGGGAGAAACAGGCTCCTCGCTGAGCAAGGAGCCCAATGCATGACTCAGTCCCGGGACCCTGGGATCATGACCTGAGCCAAAGGCAGACACCTAACCTACTGAGCCACCCAGGAGCGCCAAGACTAACAGTCCTTGAAGGTTGCCATAAAACAACAATAAGAAACAACAACATGCTTTAATGGGTGTGACTAGGCATTAAACATCTACTCTAAAGTGTTACAATGATACAAGCTCTATAGAAAATCTCCTTTATGCAATCTCTATGGGTAATGCAGGAGTAGAAAAGATATGCTTTTATCATAGTAATTTCATATGTTATTTCTATTGACTAAATGTCAGTAGACATGGACTATGTGGTGCCTCATGAACAATGAAATATATACAGATGGTACTTTTTATGACAGTGGTTTCTTCCTTTTTAGAGTTAAACAGGAAGGATCCTTATATACATATAAATTATGCTAAAAGTGTACCAAAATAATCCATTTATATTTCAAGCGCATGTTTGAATGGCATAACTGTGACATATATTCACAAAGTCAATGTTGTTAGAAGTGAAGAACATTAAATTCAAAATCTTTATTATTCAGATCACTCTGTAGTCCCTATTTTTCTGTTATCCGTTCATATGGTGGCCTTTCCAGGTACTTCCCCAATCATTGCATTGGATCCTAGGTCTTATCACTTGATATAATATGCCAAGTTGTAGGGGTTCATCAATGTTAGCCATAGAGAGAGCACTGTTTCCCAAAGAATCCAACTAGTATTTTATAGGGAAAAAAATGTCTAAACGTATGTGCACATATGCATACATGCACATAAAATGAACTATATTGTGAAGTTTGGGACAAATGCATTTAAGATGATGAAAATAAAATCTGGGTATGTGATATATCACGCTACATTATTAGTCATATGAGTGGACACACCTGTGCTTAAGTAGTTTCATGTGGGTCATTGTTTAAAGAGCTGGAATTAGAATCAAAGCCTCCCAACTCTTTACTCTAGCTTTTAAGTAACTGTATTGTGCTACAGTCACATATAATACAACGAAATGGTTAGAAGAAACAGAATGGTGGAAAAATAATTAGAGGGAGGGTGGAAAGATGGCAACAGGAGGAAGAGGAAGGAGAGAAGGAGAAAAATAAAAAAGAAGAAAAAAAAACGGTAAGTGATTATCAAATCTTCATGCTGTCCACGCTATTTTTGAAATGCTGTTTTTTAGGATTCGTATATTGATTTAAAGATAGTGGAATTTCATTCAAGGTCCTGCCAATTCAATTAAAGTAAACACATTAAACCTTTATGGCACAGCTATTATGAGCAACTAGTATGCTAGAAGTAAGAAATAAATTGTAAAGGAGAGAGAAGAACTTACAACAGGCATTAACTGTTTGATAAGGACTTTAGTATATAGTGTTATTCGTTCAGATTCCATGCCAATTTTCCTTTTAAAGGTATTGCTATCTAATCATATCTAAGATGACTATTTTAAACACAGCATCTTTTTTTGAGAAAAACTATGACACTAGAGATATGTATAAGAATCAAGGTGTGCAATAAAATAATCAGGTTTTACCTAAAAAGGCTTTTAGAAAAAGTGAGAATGGCTCCTTCTGCTACAGAAAGAGCAGGTAGCTAATGATGCTTTGATTAGCATCAAGGTTAGGCCATTTGACAGCAGAATGGATTGGAAACAAGATCTTGACTTAGAGTACTTGAATACACTGCAAGTTTCTCAGGCATGTAAGTGAGGCAGGAGTCAAGAGGAAGCATTCAGTTTTGCATAAAGGTTGGGTTGATGATATGAGCATTGACTCTCAACTGAAAAAGAATTACTCTGATATCAAAAGCTCAAATTTTAGGAGTAAATTGCACATGAAAATAGCCTTCTCAAAAAAACCCACACAACTAACTAAATAAATAAATAAGTAAAACTACCTGACTCATGAGTCAAATAGAGAATAGATAGAATGTTGAGCCAAGGAAACATCTTTGAAACTCCTTAGTATAACTTTATGATATAATTTATCTTTTTATTGGGTGCAAAGGATTATATACATGAATCAAAATATCATCTTAGTTTTCTGTTAGTTTATTTCTTCTTAAGATTCTATTAGTTTAGGAGAAATTCTGGATAGACAAATTATTTTTGCAATGCAATTAAATCTATTTTAATAAGCTATCATGCTATCTCTTCTTGTTTTTCTCTTGTTGTTCTTTATTTTACTACTCCAAAACCGAGCTCTACATATAATTTCATATTAAAAAAAGAAATTCTATCGCCATTGCCTTGACTTTTTATCTGCAACTCTTCCCTGAGTTGCCTTCTTGCAAGCCTATCTTGCAGATTTGGGACTTGAATCTCCACAATCATGGGAAATCAATTCCTTAAAATAAAATTATCTCTCTCTTTGTTTCTCCATAAATACATATGCATATATAGGCATATGTATACACACACACACACACACACACACACACATCCTGTTGGTTTTGTTTATTTGGAGAACCCTAATAGAATGCCAATCAGATCAAGCCAGGCATATAAATAAGGCATAGATCAATCTGTTTTTGAAATCTATTGGCTGTACCCATTCCTTACTTTTTCTTTAAGGTCTAAAGAAAATCATTTAAACCATTTTGACAAAGGTCACCTCTGGCTCACTGACAAAATGAGAAGGGGCTTTTACAGTCATTATTTAACTGACCTGTGAATTTCAACCCTTGTTTATCATTTCTTACTCTCAAAATTTTCAGTTTATTTTCCATTGCACTATTTTAATGTTTGTGTTTTGCTTTTTATTATATAGATCTACCTAATTCTTCTTCACTTGCTCTTCCGTTCAAAGTCAAGGTTCAGTGAGAGACTATGGACTCTGAAAAATAATCTGAGGGGTTTGAAGGGGCGGGGGTGGGAGGTTGGGGGTACCAGGTGGTGGATATTGGGGAGGGCACGGATTGCATGGAGCACTGGGTGTGGTGCAGAAACAATGAATACTGTTAGGCTGAAAATAAATTTAAATTTTTTTTTTAAAAAAGTGAAGGTTCACATAACTTCTCTGCAGTTTTTCCCAGAGTGTTACCTATTTGTGTGATTTTGATTATCACCTGTATACCACTTACTCTATACCTGTATCTCTATCACAGGCTTCTTTTGCGAACTCTAGATTAACATATCTAAATATCTGTGAGATACTTCACCTGGGTACACCTAAGGAGGGCTGCCAGAGTGGCTCAGTTGGTTAAGTGCCAAGCTCTTGATTTTGGCTCAGGTCATGGTTGCAGGACCCCGGGAGTGAGCCCTGCACCAGGCTCTGTGCTCAGCGGGGAGTCGTCTTAAAGACTCTCTCTCTTTCTCTCTCTTCCTCTTTTTCTCTTCTCTCCCTACTGTCTCTCTCTAAAATAAGTAAGTCTTAAAAAATAAAATAAAAGTAACTGTGGATGTACCATGTCTAACAGCGATCATTTGTCTCTTACTCTAATGCCAGTTCTATACTGGATATTAGGAAAACAAAGTCAGAAATCGGAGTCACTTATTTTACTTCTCCCACTATTTCATTCTCTGCATGCAGTTATCCGTTAATGTCTTGCCGCATCCTTTCTATTCCCATGACTGACAGATCTTGAAATATTTCAAAATATGTCCATCTTTCAAATGTTCAATTCTAATATCCCATTCTCTTCATTACTCCCTGGTCAGACCTACTGTAACCTTCACCTTTATGCTCTCCCTGTCTCCATGTCAGTCCCCCCACCTCCAATGGGTCTTTCAAGTGGCACTTTTAGGGTTCATTTTACAACTGCAACTCTGTCCATGTGAATTCTCAGTCAAGACATCTTTGTGGATCATGAGACTTTTAAGAACAAACAAAACTATAATATACCACACAAAGCTATAGTTAATACTTTGTTGACTATTTGATAGTTGCTAAGAGTGTAAATCTTTTTTTTTTTTTTTTTTTAATTTACTTACTTTAGAAGGAGAGAGAGTGAGTGAGCATGAAGAGGAACAGAAGGAAAGGAAAAGAGAGAGAGAATCTCTCTGGTCTGCCCAGTGAGGGGCGTGATCCTAGGACCCTGAGATCATGACTCGGAGCTGAAACCAAGAGTCAGACACTTAACCCACTGAGCCACCAAGATGCCCCTAAGACAGTAAATCTTAAAAGTCCTAACTACAAGAAAAAATTTTGTAATGATATATGACAACAGATATTAACTAGGTTTATTGCAGTGATCATCTTGCAATGTATACAAATATTGAATCATTATGTTGTACACCTGAAACTAATATAATGTTATTTGTCAACTATACCCCAACGTATAAACAAACGAATAAATAAATAAATATAACCTTGATATTAGAATTGAACCTAATATTTTCTGTATTTACCTACATGAAACAGTTGGCTTCATGTTCTCTGACTATATCGAAATATGGTTATCTAAGCCTCATCTAGAATTGTCAAGCCTCAGTGCTTATAAAACTTTCCCTCAGACTCTCTCTTCTGAAAAAATGGAGTGATCCTTCAAGATGCATCTAAAGGGCTCCCTCATCTGTGAAGGCTTTCTTAAACTCCTCCATCTTCTGGATGTAATCAGACTTGCCTTTGGCTCCACCACCCCAATAGGATCTCCACTATAGTACTTTCAACAGAATATTGAAATTATTATTAGCTCTTAATATCCTTAGAAGATAACAATCTGTGGTGTTTTCTGGTGCAATGGAGCTATACTTCTTTACTTAAAATCCTAGTTTCAGTGTTTACTGTCCGTGGAGCCCTGGGACAGTTACCTGACTCTTCTGTGTCTCAGTTTTCTGATATGTGAAATGGGGCTACTAGAAATCTCTTCATATGTTGTTTTGAGGATTACATAATTTTATAAATGTAAAGCAATTAAAAGAGTGCCCAAGGTAGGTTAGCACTAAGTAAAGCTTACTGATTACAATTATAATCTAGCGACCTTCATAATTAGATTGATCCCTACCAGGCTTAACACTTTTTCAAATTGTAATGCATTCTTAATGCCTCCAGAATTTAGGGTTTATGTATGTTTCCATTTTTAATCTTTTTGCCATTTTAAACAATTTAAATGTAAGAATTAATGCTAACAGAGATCATCTGAAATGACAACTCAATTTCCTAAATTATTCTTTATGGATAACTGGGCAGCATTTTCTTAATACATAGCTTTTTAAAGTACTACTACACAGATATAGGCTCCCAGTTATACATGTTGGTGCAAGTATCCAGCTTACTCTGTGAGTATGTGTTTGTGTACACAGTGTGTGTGTGTGTGTGTGTGTGTGTGTGTGTCTTTAATAATAGGTGGACTTTTGGATGGCTCAGTGGTTAAGAGTCTGCCTTAGGCTCAGGCTGTGATCTCAGGGTCCTGGGATTGAGTCCCGTATCAGGTTCTCTGCTCAGCAGGGAACCTGCTTCCCTCTCTCTCTCTCTGCCTGCCTCTGCCTACTTGTGATCTTTCCCTCTGTCAAATACATAAATAAAATATTTTAAAAAATAATAAGAGGTGGACTTTTGTTTCATTTTGTTTCTGTTCTAGAGGGAACTGGGAGCAATTGATAGCACCTGTAAAATTTGTGCTGATCAAATTAATTTCTGTGTTACTATGCACGTACATTTATCCAAGTATTGTTGAAAATCCAAAATGTCTATTTGAGGAAATTACTGGCTTTACCTCTGGAAGCTCTTATGATTATTTGTATATAAAGTAAAGTAATATTCCCTAGAAGCAACACCACAGTGTGGTCTTTCTTGAAGTAATGTCAACATTAACATCTGCTCCTTTTAAATAGAATAGCTGTTGATGCTAATGTCCACTAAGCTGTTCGGGATCCTGACTCTACATTTCCACATGTATAAATTCTTTTAGATTTGAAGCTAGGGACATAGATTTTTTTCTTCTCAATAAGTGGAACTTTCAGTAATAGGAACTGTACAAATTATTTTTTCCCATAGATGCTGATGCTCTAAAATACCCGAGATTAAATTGAAGCTCAATTATGGAAGTTCAGTTTTATTTTACTAATCTACTGTGTATTTAACCAATCCACTACCACCACTAAGCTTGGCACTTTTGCATTTGCCTTCCTGCTTAGTCTAGAATTCTACATTATTTATGATATTTTATTTTTCTGAGGACTGTCCCAATGCCTTTCTAAAAAAGAAACAGAAGCATAAATATATTTATATATGTTTGCACACATACATACAATGACTTGAATTGGTCCCGATGTTATATTACTATTCCCACATCTTGACTCACCATGACAAACTTAATTAAACTTTAGTTTCCATGTGGAAAGGAAACTGTGGCTCCTACTGTTTCATTTGCATTAGGAACATGCATTGTGAGAGAGCCACAGGTTCTCGTTACGCTTACAAATGTGTGACTGAAAATAATGTTTTCATTTAATAATAGATTTTAGATCTACTCCTTTAAAGTCTATGTATAAAATGCTAATTCATCTTTGAAGTGAATTGGATGGATTCTATACTATATTAGCAATTACAAAGATATGATTCCAGAGAATCAAACAAAATTTGGATATGCAATTCCTAGGTGAAATGCGACTCTTTCTAAGATAGAATAAAAGTCGGTTTCATTAATTTTTCAATAATCTTTTCACTTCAGATTCAGGCAACTAAAGGCTATGAATCTGCTTCAATCAAAACCAGAGAGAATACTATCTCATTATACTCTTGCCAGGAACCTCAACATGATGTCTAGTTTCCATCATAAGCAGAGCTGAGAATATTAATACCCATGAGGCAGAGTTTCAGAGCTATGCTGCCTATCCATCTGTCTTAGATTCCAAAACTTGATCCTTATATTACATTAACTCATAAGAAACAAGTGTTCCAGAACATGATTATATTTCACGGTCATATAGAGGAGTCATATAAGCAAAAGCAATGTAGAGTAATGTCAGAGCTTCTAAGTTTTGGAGTGCTTTCTTCAAAATTTCCTGAGACCCTTCTTTTTCCCAGGTCTATTTATGGACAGCAATGCCGTCTGGGTGGGGTGTCACAGGCTTGACTAGAACTGCGTGGGCCTTTGTGTCCACTTGTCCCCTCGAAGGCACTCTCTGACTTTCTACTTAATTTGGGGTTTATCAGATACTCTGTGGAGCTCCAGGACTAACACATATGGAGTTGTCTCAGGGTCACATGACTAGATCCTGATTCCTAGAAGTGGTCTGTCATGGAAATAGCCTGTGCTAATGACATTGTGTAATTTTTACAAAATCACTATAAATTAGGCTGCCAGAATGGCACTCAAAGACTGACTTGGCATGACTCCAACTTTGTATAGAGATAGATATCCCACAGAAAATATTTGCCTGGGGCCCCATATACCTCAGGGAAACCCTGACTGACTGTTCATTTTCAACAAAGGCTCTTTTGAAAACCTTTTCCACTCTATTATTCGGTATTCTGTAAATATATTTCTAAAAGGTACATTCAAAAAATATAATGTAAATAACTTAAATCTTGATGGATTTGCTTCCTTTTACCTACCACTGGAATCATAAGACTCATCCTATTTCTTATTAGTTTAGGCTTCCAGAAAGCTCTGAGGACATTAATGTGCCATAGAGATACTCTTCTAGATCAGCTTCCTAGGACTTCTACTATAGTTTTCCATTTCTGTTTTTGGATTTATTCTAAACTCTCTTCAAGCATATATGTTCTGCTCTATTTTGCTTTGTTTTGTTTTCAAGCATATATGTTTTTATTAAAAGCATGACAAAATCTTTTAGATTTAAAGACAGTTAACTAACAAAATACTCATTTTTCTAGGAAAAAAAAAAAAACTGGTGGCAATGATAAATTATATCCATTCTAGGCGAGGGCCAAAAATCTTATGTAAGGAAAATAGCAGTAAAGTATAAATGTGCTGAAAGGAAGAGTTACCATCAGTTATTTTGTGGAACAAAATTTCTGTGAATTTACAGTAAGATTTAAAAGTGGCATGCTGTGTCAGAGACTGAGGTGTACGTACTTGGGTTCCAACACTTATTACTTTGGCCATACATAGCTTCATAAAGAGCTTGCAAAACATGTAATAAATGAATAATTTATAAAGTATAACAAGCCACGTCACATACTTCAAACCACATTTCAAATGGTATGTCATGTTTTTAAGGGGCAGGGGAAGAAAGGCATCCTGCTCATTCAAGGATATCAACAGTAGTTTAGAATATTTATGCCTGTTTTTTTCTTCCCCCTATGTCTCTTCTTGGTAAATAGTTTCAGAGTGTCTGTGAGCAATAATGTGCTATAACACCACGTTTAATGACACTCAATATCTTAACGTTTTGTCTTTAGCAAAGAATGTTAAAATTAAAGAAAGAATTAGGAAAAAATATATATATATATTAATTTAATTAAAATAACCAGGGAGAATTGAGGTAAAGAATGATTAAATGATATTCCAAAGCTTACCCGGGCCACTGAGTCAGGAAGAGAAACCAGGTCTCTTGGATTTCAATCCCAGTGTTCTAGTCACTGGTTTGTTCAACTCCTGTGCAAAACATCCACACACAATACACAATGCATAATCCCCCTTGCTATCAAGTGGTTGTCAAAAGAAACGCCATTACCTTTCCCACATATTGAGGCTCGGAGCCCATGTATTCCTCCAGCACAAAAAATTGATTCCATACCCAGCCCCGTTTAACTCGTTGGAAATGTGGCCGGCGCCCTGGCAGGTGGATAACATTTTCTGTCGGTTCTGTGGCTAAAGTCTGTCGTGGCTGTGGTTGAAGGGGTGTTAGGAGACCTCCATCAAACAGGACCCAGAGAAGCAGGGATAAGCAGTTCCTTGTAAGCATTGGCAAAGGCTTTCCAACAGCAGAGTAATAAAAACTCCAGCACTTAATGTAGAATTGTGGAATCCAGGTTTGAGGTGTCTGTGGCCTCCACCACTTGACTTTCTGTTTTATTGCAGAAGTGATAATGCAGGCATTAATCCTTTTGATGAAAAGGCTTCTGTTGTATTACATCCCATCTAAAGGGACCTATAAAACAGATTAACAAAGATACATTAAATCAACAGAATGACATGATGATACTCATCAAAACTCTCATTGTGTCTGCCAACGTTTAAAGACGTAAAGAGGAAAGCCTGGAAAAAACTTTTAGGGATAATTGGTCACTGCTATGCACCCTGTAAACTTGGATGAACTAACTTTAGTTACAATGGAAAAAGCTTCCGCTATGATGAAGCAAAAGGTATATCATAAACAGAAGCAATATTTTTTCCAATGTAATCATCATTTTAAGGATACAACACAGATCACTATTTTTAACATGAACTAGGTTAGAGGAGGGTTTCACGATGTCACCCTTGACATCTGGAGTTGAATGGTTGTTACTGGGGACCTATTCTGTGCTTTAGACTTTAAGCCACATTTCTCTCCTCTGTTCAGAAAGTGACAGTAGCATCCTCCCCTACTCCCAATTGTGACAATCAAAAACTTTTCCAGACATTGCCAAATAGCTCCTGGAAGAAGCAAAATAGGCCAACTTGGACAATTGCACATTTAGAAAATAAAGAAAAGAAAACAATAAGGAAAAAAAAAATTCCTTAAGATTAGAAAATAGAAAGAATCAGACCATCCAGGAAAGAACAAGATAAATTACTAAACGTAAGCCAATGGCATTACTGAAACATAAATGACTGGTAAAATGTCAGATGGTTTTATAACTCTTTATAAGCTTTAACTTAAAAAGAATTGCTTCTCTAGTCTGGATACATGGGAATTATTTTTTCTAAGTTATGCAGCTTAGAGCAACCTTGAATCCCTACCAGACTGACAACCTCTTTTTTGCATTTTGGTTAAATGAGTTTTGAACTCTTCCTTACAACAAGAAATTCTTTTTTTTTTTTTTCCTTCACTTATCTAAGGTTTACTGAGTATCTATTTACTGAGTATCTATAGAATAAAATTCTTTATTATACAGTAGATAAGAAAATAATACACAACCCTTGACCCTCTTAAATCAGAAACAGAAAATATATTTAAAAAACAAATACAGGGGTCCCTGGGTGGCTCAGTCAGTTAAGTGGCTGCCTTCAGCTCAGTTCATAATTCCAGGGTCCTGGGATCAAGCCCCAGGTCTGGCTGCTTGCTTAGTGGGGAGTCTGCTTCTTCCTCTGCCCCTGCCCCTGCCCCTCCTCACTGCTTGTGCTCAATCTTTCTCTTTCTGTCAAATAAATAAGTAAAATCTTTTTAAAAAATGAGTAAATAACAAATACATAAATGTGACCAAATTTACCAATGCTGTGAAGGAAAAAAATAAAATAAAATAAAATAAGCCCAGACAGACTATCCTGATGGCAAAACTTAAGTTAGCAAAAGCCAGTTTTAGGTGACAATTGCACTGAGAACTAAAGGAACAGGAAAAGCCTATACTCTGCGAGCAGCCAGCATGTGGCTCCAGCCAGTGTGGTTTTGTGCATTTGGCACTCAGGGTTCCAAGCCTACAGCCTAAAAGTGGAATTTTTCAAGAGCCAAAAGTGTTGGAGGCCAGAAATTATATATAATGTTTCCAAAACAAGAGAACTAACATCAAAATCAATATATGTTTAATCAAACATCTATGAAACATGGCGTCTTGTCAACTTGTCAGCTACGATGCAGTTCAGAGGTCCTCCAGGCATATACAACATAACAAAAATTAAAATACATTCCTCACAAATGTAAAAATGTAAGCACTGAATGTGGGAATGATGCTTGAAAAAAGATATGAGATAGGGAATATCCAAAAGTTATATTTTGAAAGCATTCTATAAGAATACTCCCCTAAAAAAGAAAGAAAACAGGATATGATATTTTTCTATTGTGTGAAGGGATGAGATTGTTACATACTGACAAAAACATAAGTAGGCATATATTTAATTGTAGCTTTTCATTCTGGCAAAATAATGCTCATAACAAGTTAACTTACACCTATATTGTCCCATATGGTAAAAATTAGCCATATGTGGCTATTTAGTTGAAATGTGGCAATTTGAGATTTTTAATTTACATACCAAATTTCAAAGAATTAATACCAAAAAAGGAAGAATTTCTCAATTTCTCTATTCATTTTTTGTTGACATGATAATATTTTGGATATGTTAGATTGAATAAATATAAAAATTAACTTCACTTATTTTTTTTTTAAGATTTTATTTATTCATTTGACAGACGGAGATCACAAGCAGGCAGAGAAGCAGGCAGAGAGAGAGGAGGAAGCAGGCTCCCCGCTGAGCAGAGAGCCCGATGTGGGGCTCGATCCCAGGACCCTGGGATGATGACCTGAGCCGAAGGCAGAGGCTTTAACCCACTGAGCCACCCAGGCGCCCCAACTTCACTTATTTCTTGTTGTTTTTTTAATGTGTTTAGTAGAAAATTAAAATTATAGGGTGCCTGGGTGGCTCAGTTGGTTGAGCGACTGCCTTCGGCTCAGGTCATGATCCCAGACTTCCAGGACCAAGTCCCACATCAGGCACCAGGTCCTTGGGAGTCTGCTTCTCCCTCTGACCTTCTCCTCTCTCATGCTCTCTCTCACTCATTCTCTCTCAAATAAATAAATAAAATCTTAAAAAAAAAAGAAAATTAAAATTATATATGCAGCTCACATTTGTGGTTTGCATTATTTTTTATTAGGCAGCACTGATTCAAACAAGAGTTTAAATCACAAACTGTGGTTTCCAATGAAATAATTTACTCTTAATGTTCAAAACCAAATATCTTAAATGAATGTATCATGTCTATGTGACAATACATTTAAGAGGTCAGAGAATATTTGCCACTATTTTCAATAAGCTTGTGTAGGCAGAGTACATGTATTTTCTTCATCTGTTCTCAAGTTTGAAGCACTAACACCAACATCCAAAGTGTTTTAATTTGTGAACCTTTCCATTTCTTCCATGCTTCTTCCCATACTCATGGCAATCCTAGTCTAGGCATATGCAGAACGGCTGGGGAGATAAACATGAGTAGATGGCAGGAACTCGGACTTCCCAAACCCAGTCTAGTATATGTAATTAGGTTGTATTTTGTTTTCCTATTCCGTGAAATTTTTCTCCTCCACATTTTTGGGGGTGTGAAGTATCAAAATTCAAGGGTTTAGAGAGCATTGACACCTAAGTGTAGAGTAGGGATTTTCAATATTGGACATCTGGGTAAATTCATCATCACTGCCACCAGTCCTGTTCCAGATACCCTTTCCTGTTTGGCCTCAAAGGTGTCCAAATTCTGAGATTTGATCCACTACTGGAGTAATTTTTCAGAAATTCTAATCTGTGGACATCATTCCCCTTCTCATACCCTAGAATGTGTGTCTACAACGTGAGGGGATTGGCTGTGAGGGATTGATAAGTAAAAGTGTGATTGTAACATGCAAAGTGTGTTGTTCCACAAGAGAATTCCTCAGCACATCAATGACTCACATCACCAAAAATGACGGCCAAACACAAAATATCATAATAACGCAGTGTTTAACTGCAGCCGTGGAGGACAGTGTGGAATAGAATCCCCATTTCCTTTAGGTTCACATTCTATCTTTCCTTTGACCCTGTTTGGACACACATTCTATCTCATCATGGTGTGTTTTCTCACTTTTATGTCCAGCCCCACCCCTTTTTCTTTCTCAAATTAGGCTTAATCTCACTTCTATCCCTATCATCAAATCACTTTATCCTTTCTCCCTAAAATGGAATGTTATATATACAGGGAAACTTACTTATTAGTAGTCTCTTTTTATTAACATTTCCATAGGGATGATGATTGCGAGGAGTGACTTTACAAGTTTGGGAGATTTACACATCATCTTATTTTTTCCTCATGAATCCTGCCTGCTTTTTTTTTTTTTTTTTTTAAAGATTTTATTTATTTGTTTGTGAAAGGGAGCATGCACGCATGAGTAGGGGGAGGAGCCTCAGGGAAGGGCAGAGGGAGAAGCAGATTCCTGGCTGAGCAGGGAGCCCCATGATTCAGGGTTCAAGAGCCCAAGACCCCAGGATCATGACCTGAGCCAAAAGCAGACACTTAAATGATTGAGACACCCAGGTGCCCTGAATCCTGCTGTTTTAATATAAATTCTACAGAATACAAAGCTTTTTAGAAATTCACATACCATAGTGTAGTGGAAAAATCTGTAATTAACACCGTAGAGCCTTCTCACTACACACTGGAGATATAATGTACAGCATGGGGACTATAGTTAACAATAAGGTTGCATATTTGAAAGTTGCTAAGAGAGTTCATCTTGAAAATAGGATTTTTTTTTAATTTTTTATTTTTTATATACATGTATTTTTATCCCCAGGGTTACAGGTCTGTGAATCAGCACTCACCAAAGCACATACCTTCCCCAATGTCCATAACCCCACCCCCCCTTCTCCTAACCCCCCTCCCCACAGCAACCTTCAGTTTGTTTTGTAAGATTAAGAGTCACTTATGGTTTGTCTCCCTCCCAATCCCATCTTGTTTCATTGATTCTTCTCCTACCCACTTAAGCCCCCAGGATTTTTAATATGATATACATGAGCTTAACAGGACCTACATGATTTCCCTCTGCATGAGCCTGGCCATTTACCCCCTGTGCTGCCCAAACCCTTTATTTTTATTAATAACAATAGTAATAATTTATATTACAGATGCCTGTGCATTTGCACCTCTGTGAAGGACGTGTTATTATTGTGCCCCTATCACAAATGAAATGGAAGAATGAGAACTTAAGGAAGATAGCAGTGGTCCACAAATGAGCGCATAGCAGGCAGGTTTGAATCTGGGCAGCCTGACTCCCAAGGTCATCCTCTTAGATGCTATTCTATACTGTCCCATATAGATTACATAAATAGTTGAAAGCACCAAGGGTTTCAAATCCTAGCAAGAGAAGGAATATAAGCTTACAGAGATGGCTTCCAAATTATTTTTTTCCAAAGCTAAGCAGCTATCTCAATATTAGGCCAGCTCAAGTTTATTGTGACTTCTTTAGAGCTTCTGTGAAGTTAGTGCATTGAAGCTATCAGGTCAACTCAGTCCCTTTTCAAACAGGAGATTGGGGACTCCCTGTATTCACACACCAGGATGTGAAAAGAGACAATTTCTAGGCAGAGACAGGAGGGAAGATGCAAAAACTGGCAGACTTAGTATGGTAAGAGAATTGGATGGTGGCTGAGAATTAAGAAACTGCATGACAGCTCAGCAAATCCACCCAGCAAGGTGCTAGACAGGCCAGGTGACCCGAAGCAGGTGTCCTACAGAGAGAAAGGTAAGGTGGATTCCAGCTGAGAAGGCTTCTTTGTCGTTAGCCTGATCCGGGCATGCAAGGCAGCCAGAGGAGAAGACAGCCTGTTAGGCCGCCTTGACAACTCCAGATTTGGGGGTCATTCTGGCTACAGTATAATTAATCAAAGCTTAATCAAATAGCCAAAAAGAAAGATGGACTTTGGAACGAGACAGATCCGTTCATTGCATAGTTCTACACTAAGTATCTGCTAAGTAGCATTTGAATTGTGGGGACACAGTCAACAATATTCTCATGGCTGTGCTCCATATACATGATGAAATCATGGATTTTTAAAAATTCACCATGCAGTTAGAATGTGCGCACGTGTGCTACTTCCTAACTCACACGACTGTGGTGTGATCCTAAAAATCCATTCCAGGATGCTATAACACCGCAGTCCTTCGCCGAACAGATATTATTTTCAATGCCTGATGCCACTCCCAGCAGATCCCAGCCTGCGGCCACATTTGTCAGCCAGGGAGCTTTTAAAGTGCTATATCACAACGAAAGAAATGCAAGGAGATTGAAGGACTCCGGTTCTTAAGTGAAAGAGAAACAACTCCCCCCAGGCATGAAACAAAGCCTAAATTTCAAGGAAAAACTGTGCTGAGCTACCAAGCTGGGACCACTTGCCCCAGCACTGATGGAGTTGTTAAAACACTAAGAATAGCAGACTTCTGCTGAGGTGTCAGTGCCCTGTGGAAACAAGTGAGCCTTAAAGATGACATATTGGTGACGAAGGACATCACCAGGGGTGTGTTCTATTCCATACACTGATTTTTGGGCATAGCCTTTAAAAATTTATATTTTTCCATCATTCCTAAACTTTTGTAGAGCCAAAGTGGCTTTCTAAGGACTTTCCAAGCCTGAAATGAGTCTCTGGAGTCAAACATTCCTTTTAGCTGAAAGGAGTTTTTTTTTGTTTTTTTGTTTTTTTGTTTTTTGTTTTTTGTTTTTAATGATCATATATCAAAGGAGGGGATACTTGTGTGTTAAATACCCATTAAGTGTGTCTCCAAAGTGGAGAGCTAGCCAAAGGCTGTGGTTTCCACCGTTACTTACTTAATCTTGACTGTGTGTACTTCTAAGCATAGCTCCCGACAAAAGGTCCATTTCCTATAAATGACAATGAAAGGGTCTGTCTTTATGAGAAGACATTTTATTAGACTGACAGATATGTTAGTTATTACAAAAGATTTTATATTATGAGGCTCACTCAGAGGCTACCTCATCATGGGTAACTTTCACAGTGGTTTTCCTGTGGCCTATTAAGTAATTTTTCAAGGGCACTTCCCAAAGTTAAAAAATAAAATAAAATAAAAAGAATATTTATAGTCTTGCTACCCCATCTTTTAAATGAATGGTCTTTTAATTTGAAATAATACAAAAGGAGGTTTTCTTTTCCATATTAAAAAAGTGAGAAAATAATTTATATAAACTTGAAATTATTAAAATATCCACAATAAACTTATACATAACTCATTACCTTAAAAACATTTTTAGATGTGACTTAACTTTACACTTAAAATTTTCTGCTTCATACTATATAAAATTCATAATTATTTAAAGATGCTAGGGAAATCTGACAATTCAAGAATTTGACTCTAGAAAAATTTTCTGAAGGTTTTAACAGAGACATTTTTCTATAAAATATTTAACCATTGTTCAGAAGTTAAAGTAGTTCTTGGAATGCCTTGGGAATGATAAACTTCCTTACTGTACCTCTCTTGGTCCCAGTAAGCCCATATCAGAAGGAAATTTACCCCCCTGTTGTAGCAAAACCTTAATCCTAACTCCTGTATTTCACGAATTTGCCACTGCAAAGCAAAGACAGTAAACCAATTTCTGTTGCCTCAAACAAAGATGTCTCAAGGTGATAATTACTCTATGAGCTTAATATATGGAGTTCACTGATCCTTTCTCTCAGACTTGTCTAGATGCTACTCTCTACTGCACCCTGTTGAAGAAGAAAGAAAGAAAGAAAAGAAAGCAAGCAAGAAGAAAAGGAAAGAAAAAGAACAACAAGAAGATGACCACAAAGAAGAAAATGAAAAAACGAAAAAGAAAAGAAACCAAAAACTTGACCACAGGACAGCCAACCAAGACTAAATCTCAATTTCAAACTCTTTCAGAAGTGGAATTTTAAATCAGTTAGGCTGGAATTTCCTGGTTAGCACTAGTGAGGTAATCTGCCCCATAAAACCCCCTGCTTTTTAAGGGAAGGTAACTTTGTTCGAAGTAAATTTTACTTGGTTACCCACCAATCTCAAGGCAATTTACATGCAATCTGTAGGTACAGTCATGTTGCAGGATTTCTTCTCCTTTGGTGCCCGTGGTTCTTGGTCAAGCCACTTCAAAGAATGAAGAGGTTGGCCAGGTGAAGAGTGGTGGGTGGCAAAGCAAGATTGAGTGATAGTACAAAGCTCCTGAAGATAGTGGAGATCTGACAGGGTTGCCATCACAGTTTCAAAGTCTAACGGGTTTTATGGGTTTGTTGACAGACTGTTTTAATCTGATGAACCCTAGCTGCACCTGTCATCCTATCAGGTTTTCTCATCTATCTATCATATGGGTAAGGATGGAGGGCTCCTTCCAGAATGGTGTAAAATCCTTTTAAGGGTGGTTCCCTATTAGGGCCGAGGGGGTTTGTCCCTACCTGCGTTTTTTCCAACTATCCTTTATCAATAAGACACTGTGACATGTCCCTCTCAGATATTGGTTTGGCTCTGAGAAACCCAAAGTTCTAACTAAAAGAAATGCAATCCTTTATATACAAAGAGTTGAATGCACCACCTGGAACATCTGCTTATTTTATTTATACAGACTGTGGTCTTGGAAGCTGTAGATATTTACAAAAAATGGCAAAGTTTTATCAAAGACCACTTATAATTACAATGGCCACTATGGGAAACATTCCAGTTAGACAAGACCTTTTATTTAAAAAGTGCACCTGAGAGTAAGGGTTCCCACATCCAACAAACAGAATGCGCTACTTATTTTAATTGTCATGTAAAAGCTGCCAAAAGGCTTCAAGATTCCAAAATAGCCTCATTGCAAGATTCATTGCAAAAAGCTAATGAAAAATTAAAGGCATAAAAGGAACACGTAGGCCTCCTACATTGCAGGATCCTAGGAGCCCATCATCAAAATGTGCGCCCAAGGATTGGTGTCTCAGTCATAATCAACTGGGACACTAGAAAAAAAAAAAAAAATCATCCTCAAAAGACCTATGCAAAATCTTCAGTATCAGTTTGAATGTTCCCATATCGACTTCAGAATGAGGATTCCCACCCACATCACTCCTACCCCCCGCAAAGCTTACAGGATTCTGAGACATTTTCTGTAAAGTGCTATTATAATATTCTCTTAAATAACCAAGGAGAAACTAAAATTAATGGGATTGTTCAATACTGCCAGAAATATTGACTGTTCAAGCTGAAACCTGACCAGATATTTGAAAAGATTTAATAATTCAATAATCACAAATTTGATCAAATTGGAGGTAGGAATTTTTTAGGCTTCTTCCTATGCTAAATGTACCCAGAGGGAAAACATTCCAACGTAGGGGGATGGGTATACCAGTCTTTGATATCATTTAGGTAGCAACCCAATTTTTGAGGATCATTTTTCTTGCTAAGCAAATCCAGTCTTTAGGGGATCAGAGGTGTGGCTTCACCAACAGTTCATAGTGTAATCATTCTTTTTTACCAATGCCAAAACCTCCTGTTTATCTCAAAGTGCAAGTGTTACAAATCTTTTGGCCTTGGGGGAATCAAAAGTCCTTCTAGGAAGAGCTTTCATTTTTTTCCCCTATGCCTTTGACACCTAAATGTGCTATCCAGGGTTTCTCTAGAACCCTTATCTAGACCATCTATTTGTTATGCAAACTTCAGGGAAGTAATTCTTCAGCTTTCTTTTTTTTAAGAAAGTACGAGCATGAGATAGAGAGAGACCGTGTGGGGGACAGGGCACGTGAGCTGGAGGTTGGGAGGTGAAAGGCAGAGGGAGAGAGAGAGAATCTTGACGCAGACTCCCTGCTGAGCACAGAGCCCCCCTGAGGCTCAATCCCAGGACCCATGAAATTATGACCTGAGTGGAAAGCAAGAGACTCCGACACTAAACCAACTGAGCTACCAGGCACCCCTGGCAGCAATTTAAAAATGGAAGCTATAGAGTCTCTTATCGTGTCTGTCTGTATGTTCATGAGTCTATATATGTTGTAGGTATGTGGTATTTCTTGCCTCCAAGTGGAATTGTCAAAATTAATTGGCAAAAGAGGTCTATTTAATTAAAGACAATTAAGTACTTACAAAAAATTAAGCTCTCAGAAATATAATAGAAATTTAATCCAAGTGAATTTTAGGTTCCTATGATCTGGGAAAATATTCAATATTAAAACTAGTTTAAGTTTGTTGGTTTAATTAAAATAGGCATGTCTTTAGAGTTATCAGCATTAAATATAATACTTTCGTTCTATGTTGGCTTACTAAAGTTCAAATAGGTTCATGTTATCGCTTATAGAACTTGTGGACAAAATGATAACTTAAGATAGTTAGCTGTTCAATGTCTTGTGAAATTTTTCATGATTAATTTAAATATAATTAAGAAAAAGTTAATTAAATAGATATAAGATAATAAGTTTATAATGAACTTCTCAGCAATATTTATGTCTAATTAAATAGTTTCCCCAAATCTTTTTGGTGGCTTAAATCCTTAGAGTTTTGCCAAGTTAAATTAGGTGATGGATAGTCATTAAAAACCTAGATCATTTTGAAATAAGATAAAACGCTGAAATATTTGTGACTGAACATAGGTTTATCTACTCTGGCTTCTTATTACAGAGAAACTAAAGGATATTTGAATGTTGCTGTTGCACTGGAAAAATTGAGAAAGATATATGTGATGAAGGATAGTTGTAAGAAAATCAGGCAGGGACAAGCCCCCTTTCCTCCAAGGGGAAACCACCCTTAAAAGGATTTTACACAGCCCTGAAAGGAGCCCTCCATCCTTTTCCACATGATACAATAAATGACAAAAACCCAGTTGGATGACAGATGCAGCTAGGGTTAATTAAGATGAAAAGTGTTCGCCAACAAAGCACATAAAAACCCCTAGACCTAGAAAGTGTGGTGGCAATCCTCAGGTCCCCTGCTTCTTTGGGAGCTTTGTACTATCATTCAATAAACCTTGCTTTGCTGCCCATCACTCTGCCCCACCTACTTCTTTATTCTTTGTTTTTGTTTGTCTGTCTGTTTGTTTGTTTGTTTTTTAAAGATTTTATTTATTTATTTGACAGAGATCACAAGTAGGCAGAGAGGCAGGCAGAGAGAGAGAGAGGGAAGCAGGCTCCCTGCGGAGCAGAGAGCCCAATGCGGGGCTCGATCCCAGGACCCTGAGATCATGACCTGAGCCGAAGGCAGCGGCTTAACCCACTGAGCCACCCAGGCACCCCAATGTCTGTTTGTTTTTTTTAATAAAGATTTTATTTATTTATTTGACAGATAGCAAGTAGGCAGAGGCAGGCAGAGAGAGAGAGAGAAGAGGAAGCAGGCTCTCTGCTGAGCAGAGAGCCGGATGTGGGGCTCAATACCAGGACCCTGGGATCGTGACCTGGGCTGAAGAGGCTTTAACCACTGAGCCACCCAGGTGCCCCCATCTTTATTCTTTGAAGTGGTGTGATCAAGAACCATGGGCACCAAAGGAAAAAATCTTGTAACATATACTTCTAGAAATTATTAAATGTTTCCCTAAATTTGCCAATCTAAAGAATGTTGTCATAACAAACACTTTCCAGTTGTTTACTTCTTGGTTTTCACTAGAAACTAAACTTTCGAAGGGTTAAGAATTCTAATTAATGTATGTAATTAAAGCTACTGTAAATAATAAGAGAAACATCTCCACAAGTCAGCAAAGTAAAATGTGTGCTTTAATGAAGAAGAAGAAAAATGTAGAAGGCTTGTGCAAAGTAAATCTTTGGAAAGGAATTTGTGTGTGTGTGTGGTCAGGGCTGGCTAAAATCAGAATGAATTTAATTAAGTGAATGAGCCTTAATATCAAAAGTAAGATAATAAAAATTAAACTATGGTTTTCTCTGTTAAAATGACAAAGCTTTCTTGGGCTGTTATTTTTTCTTTGTAATAGGAGACTATGAAGGCTTTGTCTTCCCCCTTAAAGTAATCTGCCTAGCAAACAAGTATTTCTTATTTTACCAAAATAATGTCCGTTGCTTTGTATTATCTTAATCATGTCTTTGATTACTTAAGAAGACTGAATCTTTCCAATATTAAAAGCTAAATTTTGCTAACAACTATGTAACCTTCTGTATTTGCCTTTAAAATATTTTTTGGCCATTTTGGTCAAATAGATAATTAAATATTATTTCATAATAATTTATGATCTTATTTTATCAAACATTCAAACTTTTTGGTATTTTTGACAAATTTTCCCAAAATTCAAATTCTAAGTAAAGTCTTTTTGACTTAAAACTAACTTTTAGGAGACATTCAAGAAGCCCCTGGAATGACTAGAAAAAAAAAAAAAAAGATATGAAAGAGAATTAAGAAAACAATCCCACTTAAAATTGCACCAAGAATAATAAAATACATAGGAATAAACTTCATCAAATTGGTGAAAGACCTATACTGCAAAAATTATGAAAGACTGATAAAAGAAATTGAAGATGACACAAACAAATGGAAAGATAATCATTCTATGCTGAGACATTAGAAGAACCAATATTGTTAAAATGCCCATACTACTCAAAGTAATCTACAGATTAATGAAATCCCTATAAATATACAACAAAATATACAACAAAATTCACAGAACTAAAACAAATAATCCTAAAATTTGTATGGAACCACAAAAGACCTGAATAGCCAAAGCAATCTTGAAAAAGAGGAACAAAGTGATCTGACGGGGCACATGGGCCCAAATGTTTATAGCAGCAATGTCCACCATAGCCAAACTATGGAAAGAATCTAGATGTCCATCAACAGATGAATGGATAAAATGTGGAATACTATGCTGCCATCAAAAGAAATGAAATCTTGCCATTTGCAACGACGTGGATGGAACTAGAGGGTATTATGCTGAGCTAAATAAGTCAATCAGAGAAAGACAATTATCATATGATCTCCCTGATAGGAGGACGTTGAGAGGCAACGTGGAGGGGGGCTGGAGGGTAAGAAAAGAATAAATGAAACAAGATGGGATCGGGAGGGAAACAAACCATAAGAGACTCTGAATCTCACAAAACAAACTGAGGGTTGCCAGGGTAGGGAGAGGACGATGGGGTTATAGACATTGGGGAAGGCATGTGCTATGAAGTGTGTAAACCTGGGGATTCACAGACCTGTACCCCTGGGGCTAATAATACATTATATGTTAATAAAAATTAAAAATAAATTAATTAAAAAAAAAAGAGGAGCAAAGTTGGAGATATCACAATCCAAATTTCAAAGTATAATACAGAGCTGTAGTAATCAAACAATAGTGTTATTTTCATGAGCACTGGGAAATATTATAGAATTGTTGAATCATTATATTTTATACCTTAACCTTTTGAAACTATTGGTTTATTATATTTGAATAAAAATTGTTCTTCTTCTAAAAAGGAGATTAAATGAACTAGATGTATTTAAATATTAAATTATATGGAAATCACTGGCCAGTAAGAAGTAATACTAAACCTTGTCTACTTTATATTTGTATAGGTATATATTCATATAAGCATTCCAAAAGTTATATGAAATTCTTAAAATTCTGATATATCCTGATATAATGTTATCAGCCATTTTTGTTATTATCTTAAAATGTTGTATGTCACAGAAGTAACCGACTTTCCTTATCAACTACATTATATTGAACTTCTCATCAGATCTTTAACCATGGACATTTTAAGTCTTTTATCTCTCATAGAGTTATTGTTTTACTCTGATGCTTCTACAAAGTGTCCCTGCAAGAGTGTCTTATTTTTAAGAAAATTTATGACTTCTGACATGTACAAATTTCTGACAACTTTAAGATTATAAAATTGAACTACGTAAGATTTTCCAGAACTAGTGGGGAACATGGATTCAAGCGAAGTAAACATTAATTACCCGGGACTTAATTAACTTAGGCAATGATCATAATATTTATGACTCTTGAAATACTGCTAGTTTCTTGATGCTTTGTTTTTCCAGATTTAAGGAAACCCTTTTCTTAAACTATCTACGGTGAAACCATTTATGTTTTCTCTCTATTTGATCCTTCCAGAATTTGGAAACTCTTGAGTTTTCTTTTCATTACAACATAGTTAACTATTTGCATAATTTCAATTCTCTCTCTCACACAATTGGAAACATTGATTATATTACCAAGGCTTTGACTGAAATGATATTACTGGTAAATCTAATGGCCAGTCTTTGGCTTGGTTTTCTGACCTCAGAGGCTTTTGAGAGGTCAGTCTGAGACTCCTTATGAAAAGGTCTAATAAAGCAGTCTTAAAAAGATCTTATATGGTCAATCACTATTCTTCTTGCAGTTATGGAAATAATCAGGGAAAGTTTAATGCAAGCAAGTTAGTTTTGCTAGTGTTATCTTTGGTTTAAAAAAAATTGGTTGGGATGCTTGGGTGGCTAAGACAGTTAAGCATCTGCCTTTGGCTCAGGTCATGATCTCTAGGTCCTGGGATCAAGCCCCACGTTGGGCTCCCAGCTCAGTGAGGAGTCTGCTTCTCCCTCTCCCTCAGCCTCTTGCCCTGCTTGTGTGCTCTCTCTCGCTCTCTCTCTCTCTCTAAAGAATAAATAAAATGTTTCCCCAAAAATGGGAATACCATTGTAAAGAGAAAAATTATTTAAACCTTTGGCTATTTTAAATCTTGTTATTTATCTTGGAGGTTTTGTTATAAACCTATAAACTGGACTGGATACAAGATTGTTCTAGTTTCTTCAAATATCTGACTGCCAATCTCTAATATTTCCAATTTCCTCCCACCTTTCTGATTTGGAATCACTAAGAACAAGGACTGCACCTGGATCTCCTTGGAAGGTACTAGATCAGGTCCTCTTCACTACCAAGATGACAGACAAACTTCAGGAACTTGAGCCTTAAGCACATCTCACAGTTGCAGAAGGTTCTGCCTGATAACTCATTCTGTGCAGATGTTGGAGACCTCCATCAAACTGAAGAGGAGTAACTTACATCAAGATGTACTCCTTCCTCCCAAGAGAACTACATTGACTCTATGAAATCATTTCTTCTTTTCTTTCTTTCTTTTACTCTGTCAATGGCCTGGATGGATAGCAGCATCATTTGCATTTCAGAGACCACAGCAATGGGGGGACAGGAGTACCTTTACAGACTGCCGGGTTTGTCATTAAAAACTGACCTGTTGGAGGCACCTGGGTGGATCAGTCATTAAGTGTCTGCCTTCTGTTCAGGTCATGATCCCAGGGTCCTGGAATCGAGCCCTGCACTGGGCTCCCTGCTCAGTGGGAAGCCTGTTTCTCCCTCTCCCACTCCTCCTGCTTGTGTTCCCTCTCTCACTGTGTCTCACTCTGTCAAATAAATAAATAAAATTTTAAAAACAAAACCAAACTGACATGTCTGTGATGCTAGAGACCTCATAGTCTGCTTCCTTATCTCTGATGACAACTTCAAATTTTGGGTCAGACTCTGAAAGAAAGGGACGTAAGACAAAGATAACCAGAAGAAAATTGCCTGTGTGATATACAGACACTTATTTACTGGCATTGAAGTCTGTCACCTTTCCAGTCCAGAGCCACACATTCAGATGGGATTTACCAGGAGGCATTCATGATTCAGAATTTTTGTCCTTTGGCAAGGCCCTACTACTCTGCCTATGAACCTTTCGTTAACTCCTGAAATTAAGGCAGAATCCAATGCTAAAGCATTAGTTGTCTGGAAACAAAAAAAAAAAAATCTGTCCTCGAATTTTAAAAAAAAGTTTGTATTTATTAACCATTTTTAGCTTGTTATGGCTAAGGAAAAGATGTTTACAGTATTGCATTGTATGAATGTGCCACAATTTATCCATTTACTTGTTGACAGACATTTGGATTGTTGCCATTTTTTGACTATTACAAATAAAGCTGCTATGAACTTCTGCATCCCAGTCTGTATGGATATATGCTTTCATTTTTCTTGGGTAAATACATAGGAGTAACACAACTAACCATTTTTTTAAAATGATTTTTCAACCTTAAGTGAAATGACAGAGGGGTTTTTCTTGCAACTTATTCGAGAGATAATGAGAAACATATTCAGAACCATAACAAAAGATTAGATCGTAATTTTTCAAAAGTAAAAGATAGGGGGGTTAGGGATAAAAGGAAGGAGAGTTATTATAGAAGAGAAACAGGAGGTAACAGACATTCTTTAATTCCATAACACTCAACCATACTGAGATAGCACAAGGCTAACAAGACATTATTCTTTCTTAGATTTACCTCAGATTTTTCTCTAAGTTTAACTCTTGATGTTTTTTATTGCAAAGCGTCAAATGTGTAAATCTCCAGAAATATTATATAACTCTCCATAAAGTCTTACCAACATCGCTGCTTTATTTACTGTATGCTACATTATTTTTTTTTAATCTACAGAACCCACTGTATGTTTACAAACATGTATTTAAATTATAACTTGAATCAATCAACCAAATACATCACTGTTGATTTATTAAATTTTGGGGTACCTGGGTGGCTTCATCAGTTAACTCTAACTCCTGATTTCAGCTCAGATCATGACCTCGGGTGGTGTGATGGAGACCCACATTGGGCTCCACACTCAGCACGGAATCTGCTTGTCCCTCTCCCTCTGTTCCTACCCCTGTGCTCTCCTTTTCTCTCTCAAGTAAATAAAATTTAAAAAGTCTTTAAAATATCCCCAGATGTTAGGGTTTTTTGTTTCGTTGTAGTTGTTGCTGTTTTGGAGAGCGTGAGTGAGATCTGGAGGCAGGTGGGAGTGGGGACAGGGAGCGGGAGAAGGACAGAGAGAATCTTTTTGCTTTTTTTAAGATTTTATTTATTTATTTGACAGGGAGAGACACATGGAGAGAGGGAACATAAGCAGGAAGATTGAAAGAGGGAGAAGCAAGCTTCCTGCTGAGAAAGGAGCCTGATGTGGGACTGGATCCCAAGACCCTGGGATTATGACCTGCGCTGAAGGCAGATGCTTAAGGACTGAGCCACCACCCAGACACCCCTAGGACAGACAGAATCTTAAGGAGGCTGCAAGCCCAGCCCGGAGCCTGATACGGCTTGATCTCACAACCCTGAAATCATGACCTGGATCAAATCAAGATCAGATCCTTAACTGACTGAGTCACCTAAGCACCCCTCTCCTAACTTTCTTATACCACAAGGAACATAAATGTTTTTATTCTTTAAGTCGCCACTCGGCAATTTCACTTATTGAAATATGTTTTATTATTCAATTATTCAAACAGTTGAAGGATACATATTATTTATCAAAGTACTAGCTTTGCCAGCTATGCCCTGTGAAATTTATTCTTGATCCCTTTTGTTATGTTATTAGAGAATTATCTCCAAATTATATCATTATGTTACTTATTCAAATGACTAACTTTTATTATGAAAAACAGATATATCTTCTTTACAAAAACTTATAAATATAGTACAAAAAGAAAATTTAAATTACTGACATCAATCCCGAGATTTTTAGTCATTTCTTCAGCATACAAATATTTACGCAGCCTTCATTTTTATTTATCTAGGCACAATTTTAAACACTTGAAGCTTAGCACTGAACAAAACTGAATTTTCTATCCATATGGTCCTTTCCCTAGGGAGATAATAAAAATGATGCTGGTCTAATTATTTAAATATTTTAATTTCCATATTTAAAACACTGATTATGTACTCTATTGTGTATATGTTGTAGGTTTAAGTGTTATTATGAGAAATTTAGATTGATTTGCAAGATTGAAGAGCATAACTGTTTTTAGCATTTCTTTTTTTTATTTGCAGACTTCCAAACCTTCTTAACACAACCTTCCTCATTAGAAAATGTATAATGCCACACTACTTCATTTTCCCAGAACATGGAAGGTTTAATGTTTTCAGTGTTCCTATGGAAATAGTCAGATCTATCTTAGATTTTAAGTATGCCCTAGAAGTAGTTTCCACTTTTATAAAGATTATTAAATACACATACAAAGAGATTATGCTGAGTGAAATAAGTCAAGCAGAGAGAGTCAATTATCATATGGTTTCACTTATTTGTGGAGCATAAGAAATAGCATGGAGGACATGGGGTGTTAGAGAGGAGAAGGGAGTTGGGGGAAATTGGAAGGGGAGGTGAACCATGAGAGACTGTGGACTCTGAAAAACAATCTGAGGGGTTTGAAGGGGCGGGGGGTGGGAGGTTGGGGGAACCAGGTGGTGGGTATTAGAGAGGGCACGGATTGCATGGAGCACTGGGTGTGGTGCAAAAATAATGAATATTGTTATGCTGAAAATAAATTAAAAAAGGAAAAAATAAATACAAATGGAAACAGTAAAAATAAAAGTACATAGAATAAAAAATAAAAAATAAATTGTCAAAAAGTGGGGTCTGGGTGGGGGTGGGGATGTGTGTGCGGGGGAACATTTGTTCAGTTTTTTTTAATCTCATAAATCTGAGGAAGTAATAAAATATTGTTTCCAAAAAATTCCATATAAATAATGAAATTATATAAAATATAAATGAGGAAACTGGGATCTATATATCAGACAGATTTATACTAATATTGTAACGTAGGGATTAGCAAACATTTTCTGTAAAGGATCTGATAACAAGGGGCACCTGGGTGGCTCAGTGGGTTAAAGCCTCTCCCTTCAGCTCAGGTCATGATCCCAGGGTCCTGGGATCGAGCCCCACATCAGACTCTCTGTTCAGCGGGGAGCCTGCTTCTCACTCTCTCTCTGTCTGCCTCTCTGCCTACTGGTGATCTCTGTCGGTCGAATAAATAAATAAAATCTTAAAAAAAAAAAAAAAAAAAGGAATCTGGTAACAAGTATTTGTGGCTTTGGGAGCTCCTGAGTGACGAAGTCAGTTAAACGTCTGATTCTTGGTTTCAGCTCGGGTTGTGATCTAAGATCCTGCGCCGCATTGGCTCTGCACTGAATGTGAAGCTTACTTGGGATTCTTCCCTTTTCCTCTCCCTTTCCTTGCCGCTCCCTCTCCCTCACCCACATAGATTAACCCTCTAAATAAATAAATAAATAAAATCTTTAAAAAATAAATTTTTGGAAAAAAAATAAATAAATTTTTGGTTTTGTGGGCCTTAAGATCTTTGTCATAAGTACGCAACATTGACACCATACTCTGGAAGAAATCACCAGCAACCTGTAACTACACAGGTATGGTTGTGGTTCAGTAGGACTAAATGCACAAACCCAGGCAGTCAGCAGGATTTAGCCAGGAGGTCATAGCTTGCTGACCTCCAAAAACTGAAGATCTTGAAATAGTACCTCTTAAGAGGTACAGTAGAAAAGTATTTTTAGGTACCTGATAACTGGATATGAATGTCAGGCTTTTCACATCAAGGAAACCATTGTTTTCTTAATTCTCTTTCAAATATATGAGATGTTTGAAACAAACAAGCAAGCAAACTTTGAAACCTGTATTAAGACATTGGGATGCCCAGGAAGCTTCTTCCATCTGTAACATTTATTCTTCGTAATTGAGAGATGAGCTTTCAAATAATGTCCCTTGATTGCTTTGGAACGATAGATACGCTTCAACATATAATAGAAAACATACCACATCCCAGCCTGAGGAAGAGACACCAATCTGCACTGTCCTACATCATCAGAGGCTCTGAAGTAATGTCCCTAGTGTGACTTATGCATGTTCCCTGCTCTCATGATTAATGAATACTGTATTTCAGCAGATGCCTGCTCTGATTCTCAGCACTTAGAGACAGCAGATGGGTGACAGAGAAAGTAAAACAATAGCCATAATTCTGTGACAGCTTCCGAGCTTGGATCTTGCTGTATCCGGTCTCAAGGCAGCTGATCTAACAATATTTCTACCTTTATTCCCCCCTCTCTTTATTATTCTTTTTCTTCTTTCACCCTGTCTCTTTCTCTCTTAGGACTTGTCATGCTCTTAAAATAGGTGAAAAATACGTTACCATGAACTCTAGGGGATGATGCAAGTGGTTTTCATTGTTTCAGCTAACCCAATGATGAGGGCAGGGGGGATCTTAGCACTTATGCCGCTGCTCTCCAGCACAGATTTTCTCAAGTGATAAACAAACTGCCCTCTATTTGCTGGTGTAAACACGTAGATGAATATTGACTTGGACAGGTGCTGAGCTTTCCTTTAATTTCATAAATTGCATTGCATTCCCTCTCTGCTGCCAGCAGAGTCCTTATCGCTTCTTAAACCGTTACCTGTTCCTCGCTTATTAAACGATTAATAAAATCCAGAAACTAGATTGCTTTACAGGTTAATAAATCTATTTTAAAAATCTGGATAATTCTAGGCTTTAAAACCCATGATTTTGAATCAAAGGTTATGAATACAAAGCAGTAAAAATAACAATATTTCCATGTCCCATTCAATAGGAAGGTCATATTTTCCATTAATTTCATGTAACATTTCAGATCGAATGTTTATCCAAATGCAAAATCAGTGATATAAAAGTATAATGGAACAATGGTGCTATGTAAGTAAAGGAAGTCACACCTGCTTGTCAACTTGAGTTTTCGGCAATAAACATAAATTTGTCAAGCTACTGCACTTTGCATCATTATGGTTTGGAAGAAAAATCAATAATGCATTTGTAGAGGCAGCATTCGTTGGAATGAAACAAAGAAACAGTCCCTGGTGAAGTCGCACTTTAGGTGAACTCAAAATGGAATATTATGAGAAAATTTAATGGCAAACCTACAGCTTTATAGATCGAGAATCTAATCAATCAATCCTAGATACCCTGCAAGTAAATAGATACAGCAGCACATTAAACTGGGTATAGCATACAAAATAGATATTTGTTTGTTATCTTTGTAAATATATTAAAATACTTGTAAAAAAAAGTTTGGCTTTCTAATAACTGCTGCCAGTTTCTTTGTGGATATTTGAACTAGATCATATACAAATTAGTATTTTCGTAAATGGTTTGGGAAGTAAGCTTGGGGAATGTTCATTTCTGTTACGTTACCCAGTTTTTGCAAAGTATTTATCTGGAAAGGGATGTTGTTTCATTTGGAGTCAGATTAAATGAGGAGGGAAAGAGAAATGGACAGAGGAAGAAAACGAAGTTAAAGGTTAGCTTCATTATTAGGGCTGCCATGGAAAAAAGTATCCTGAAAGCCTTTACAACGAGCAACTGTCTTGATTGGTCCAGAAATATGTGTATTTCAAACATTAGCTTTTATTGCCAAATTGTCCTCCAAAGTACACATATATATTTGTACTCCCACCCAAAGTATGAGAACTTGTATCCCTTTGTTGCTCAACTTTTTGATCTTTAATTTAATAATAGATCAAAGAAATATATAAAGTTGTTTTAATTTCACTTTATAAATTATCTCAGAGGCTTCTCATCTTATATTATATGTAAGGTATTTGGTTTCCATTTATAATTAACTGTTCTTCTTTTCATTAATTTTTTAATGAGGCATTATTAATTTCCCAGTGCTCCCGTAACAATGTACCACAGGCTGGGTGGCTTAACCAACAAATTTATTGTCTCACATTTCTGAAGACTAGAAGTCCAAGACAAAGGTGTCAGCAGGTTTAGTTTCTGTTGAGGATTATGAAGGAGAATCTGTTCTTTGTTTCCTTCCTAGCTTCTGGAAGCCACTGGAGTTCCTAGGGCCTTAGAGATGACATTCTCTGTGTCTTCGCTTTGTCTTCCCTCTGTATGCATTTCTCTATCTGTACCCAAATTTCCTCCTTTTTTTTAGTATAAGGACACCACCTATGTTGTCCTACCCTAATGACCTCATTTTAACTTGATTGCCTTTTTTGAAGAGCATACGATCCAACCCATCACAGGACAACATATCTCTTTCTTATTAAATTTTAAGAGGTTTTCAGGTCCTATATAATATTCATTAGATGAATATTTCAAGGTTAGAGTACGTGTTTTAGTGTTTATGAATTATTATAACAACAGAAATTTCTTTTTTTTTTTTAAGATTTTATTTATTTGAGAGAGAGAGAGAGAGAGAGAAAGAGAACAAGCCAGGGGGAGGGACAGAGGGAGAAGGAGAAACAGACTCCCCTATGAGCAAGGAGCCTGACGTGGGGCTTGATCCCAGGACTCTGGAATCATGACTTGAGCCAAAGACAGACACTTAACCAACTGAGGCACCCAGGTGTCCCATAACAACTGAAATTTCTAATTTTCAAGGTTGAATTTGTTATTCTTTCTCTTAAGATTTCTGGGTATTGTGTCTGTTTCCTGATGTTTCACCTAGTACTCTCATTTCCTTTTTACGTAACTCTTCAACCCTCTCGGAATCTATTTTGACATACAGAATGAGGTACATAATCAGCTACGTTTTAGAATGCTAAATGTCCTCATATCTTTTATTAGCTAACACAGATCATGATGTTATAATACAGAAAGAGTTAATGTTTATTGCATTTGCTATATTCTGGACACTCTTAAAAAATTATGCAATTATCTAATGCATATGAAAATCTTACGTTTTTTTTTTCTTTTCACTTATCCATATTTAATAATGAGGAAATTAAAATATGGTAAGGTTCAGCCTACCTATCCTAAGGCTTCCATACTTCACTGGCCTGACTTGACAAAAAAAAAGTAAGAGTTCTTTATGTTCCAGAAAAAGAATGCCTCTGCTCCTGTTTGCACTAAAAAAACACTATGTATCTATAGATGATAACTTTGTATGTCTATGTATCTCTTTTCTACTCTTCCAGGTGTACTACACAGTGGCCATAGGGTGTAAGAGGCATCACTATTGAGGTTATATGCATATTAATAGAAATGAAATCCTGAAATGAGAAAACTGAAGATCTCAAGGGCAAGTCTTCCGGTGAAATTCAGATAGTAGGAGAGGCAATCAGAAGAGTTTCTCCTGTTTATTTGCCATGGACTAGGGATTTGCAGTCCTGGCTTTTTCCTTTTCTCACAGATGCCCATTGTACTGAGTCCCAGTCTGCTAAAAGACAAGTTCAAGTGCATGACATATGTCAAAGGTAGCCTCTAGGACATGCCACAGCACCATATTTCTACTCTTTTTGAAATAGATCTACTTTAGAGTCTTAAAACTTTGAATTAATTGATAGATACTGGACTATCTTCAATAAAAAGAGCCTCAATTCCATGTGACACCAAAATGGAAAGTTTAACTCCCTTAGTTAAATGAAGGAAAATTATATTTAAAAACCTTAATATATATAACAATCATTCCCAAGAAATTCAAAATAATTAGCAAGAAGAAGATATGAAACAAAAGAAGTAAGTGATAATGTAAAAAGTACTGATCTTAATTAGTGAGTGTATATCAACTATGACCTGTTTTTCCCATAAGGATATATACATGAAAATTTTTATCACTAGGCTGTTCATAGATAAGTAAATGGAGGTAGGCCCATAGCTGTTCATCACTACAGCACCAGGGATATAAAATGTGTTACAGGTATAAGATACTAAAAAGCAATCAGAAATAACAAACTAGATTTATATGCAGCAACATAGCTAGATCTCACAACCGTAGTGTTGAGTGAAAAGCATGAAACAGGAAAAAAAAATATTTCTAACAAAAATATAATTTATGCAATGTAAGAATCAAGAATAATCAAAATAATACCAATATTTCTATGGCAATATCTAAGGCAAAGTATGGAAAGAAGATCGGAAAGACACACGTAGCATACTCTAGAATAAGTATTTCTATACACATGGAGGCATGGAAGAGGGGTGAAGGGAAATCATATAAAGAATAAGAGGTATTGGGCTCCTGGGTGGCTCAGTGGGTTAAGCCGCTGCCTTCGGCTCAGGTCATGATCTCAGAGTCCTGGGATCGAGTTCCGCATCGGCTCTCTGCTCAGCGGAGAGCCTGCTTCCCTCTCTCTCTCTCTCTGCCTGCCTCTCCATCTACTTGTGATTTCTCTCTGTCAAATAAATAAATAAAATCTTTAAAAAAAAAAAAAGAATAAGAGGTATTACGTCAAGCAATGATCCTAGTGAGTCATAACCTAAAGCATATGGTGAACTCATGTACACCTGCGGTCTGACTGAGAGAGCAAAGCAGTTAGAGACTCCATGTGGGCAACTCCAACGGAGATGGAGAGATTTTATTGCCCAAGAAATGTCATCTTGAGTGATAACATGGGTGACAAATGATGACAGGCTGTAGAAAACTTTTCTGTCAGAATATTAGGCTCATAATGAATTTGGAAGGGATGTGGAACATTAATTAATTTTTTTTTTTTTAGTAACTCCCTGAAAAAATGTGAAAGCTTTATACATTAGTACTACATTAATTTTAAAAGCATAAACACATTGCTGACTAGAGATAATTATTTTTAGATTTTGGAATATAACATTTGAACAAAGTTTATAAATTTTACCAAGCAATTAGCAGAATATCTTGAGTCAAGTACTTGATAAAAAAGAAACATTATTAAAATACATGGAAAAATACTCCCTGCTTTGGAAGGGGCTGATTATCATTTTTCACATTATTGTTTGTGATATTTGAATTTAAGGAGGACAAATCTTCATCTTCTCTTGTGCTTCTACACATCTTGCAAATGAGGCACTGATTGCCCTTTTGGATCATCTTTTCAAGGGTGTAAGATAGAGACGGGGTATTTTCCTGGAGCAAAGGGCCTATTTCTATTTACAGTCTTGGGAGACAGAGATAATATCTCTCCCCAGAACAAAACTTAGTGCGCATTATAAATGACCCTAGTTTCAACTCACAGCATGTGCAGGTGTCATTTGGTCCTTTTCACATCTCCTAATGAAATTCAGAGTTCAGAGAATGACACAAGAAAATCCTGATGGATTGGATTTGGCTACGTCCATCACTGTGAGTAACAAAGTACATTGGCTTCCATGAAACTCACACCTTCTTCCTGCATCCATGAAACTGTGGCAGGCTAACGTGTTAGCTTGCAAGCTGGGTAAGACCTCACAGAGTCCTTCACAGCAACCAAGAGGAAAAAAAGAACAGACTGAACTCTTAATGTTTGAGTCTGTGCCTACATCATAAACATTTATTTATTTATTTATTTATTAAGGATGTTAAAGGAGATTTCTCACATTATCAAAGGTATGCAATTATGAATCCACCACAAATACACACAGATAGTCAAGCTGTATCTGCTGAATGATACCATGATCTGAGTACCTCAAAATGTTGCCTCAATCATTATATTCCTGTTATTTTCTTGAATGGGTAGTTGATATAGTTTTGGCCAATTTTGAAATAGGTTGGAGGGGTGGTGAGAGGGAGACAGTTTATCCACACATAACCAAGGAATTCTAGGAAACTAGCTGAGTGTCCCATAATTCAACTCAATTCAGGCACTACCTACCCAGAGATAATATCAGATGCCGCACTTATGGATTCAGTCCTATAAGATTTTCAACCCTTCCAAACCCACTTCGACACCAGTCACAAACCCAGGTTACCAATGTACTTCTGACATATCACCTATAAATCAAGATTTCTAACTACCTCCTTGTTGGGTTTAATCCACGAAGCAGTTCATCAAACTCAAAGAAATCTTCTTACTTATTAGATAACCAGTTTGTTATAAAAGGATATAATTCAGGAATAGGTAGATGAAAGAGATGAGTAGGACAAGGTATATGGGAAGATATTCAGAGCTTCCATGTTCTTTCTAAGAGAACTTCTCTTCCCATACCTGCCCTTGTTAACCAACCTGAAAGCTCTTGGAACCCTTTTCTTTTTGGTTTTTATGGAAGCTTCATCACATAAGCATTATTGATGAAATCATTGGTCAATTGCAATTGATTCATTGTCTAGGCCCCTCTCTTAAACCTGGAGGTTGGGAGGTGTGATGGGACTAGACATTTCAATCCTCTGATCACATGGTTGGTTTTCCTGGAATAAGTCCCCATGCTTACATGTGTCCAAAAGACACCACATTAATATAAGAAGAGATACCTTTATGGGTCTCATCACAGAAAATTCAAAGGGTTTTGACAGCTGTGATCCAGGAACTGTGGACAAAGTTTTGGTCGTCTAGATGATCCAATATATATTCCCTAAAATTCAGAGTATTATAGTAGGTGATGGAAGTTACCCACTGTCCTTGACCCGTGATCTCTTTCCAAGTAATACCACTGTGGAGGTAACATTCAGGCTACCTGTAAATGTGTATTCAATTGTCAAATTAGTTTCTTTTTTTAAAAAAGATTTATTTATTTTGAGAGAGAGAGAGAGCACTTGTTGGGGGGTGGGTAGGGGCAGAGGGGGAGGCAGAGAGAGAATGTCAAGCAGATTCCCCACTGGGCAGGGAGCCTGATGCAGGGGTTGATCTCAAGAGTGTGAGATCATGACTTGAACTGAAATCAAGAGCTAATGCTTAGCCAACTGAGCTACCCAGGTGTCCCTGTCAGATTAGTTTCTAAGATGACAGTACTGATCTGAGAAAATAACACTGATAAAATGGAGTCATACAAAATAAAAATAAACTTTAAAAAAATCACCCTTTATTCTATTATAAATTAAATATAAAAAGTTAGGTAAAGGGAATATGGATCATATATAGCTCCTTTTCCATTTTCCCAGAGCCCAGCCCTTTAGGCTATGATCATAAATCCAGCAACATTCTCTATACTTTGCTGAATAATTCAATTGAGCTTCACTATGTATTTGGCACTCTTGGTTACAAGTGAATTTTTCATTTACATAATCACATTCTGCCCACTCAAATATTCCCTGTGCAGTTGCACTTTTATATAATATACTTGTTTGCCATCTGTCTTCAATTTTGGTCAAGAGATGCTTCATATTTTCCAACACTTTGCGTTGTAATTGTGCCACCCCAAAAGTCGTTTTTGTTAATACACATCTTGTTTATGTACTGCCAGCAAGACACTTTAGGCTCTTACTGGCTAAAAGATACCCTGCCTTTGGGAGCTCTATATTCATCATCAGAAACAAAGAGAAAGGTCCTGCAAAGCCATCAAATATATTTGAAACTTCAAATGTATAAATATACATGCAAGTACTATGTTTGTGCAGTACAAAAGTATAAAAGTACAAAAGAAGTTTGGAATAAATGCCTTTGCCTATGTAAACATACATGCAAATGCCAGTATTACATAGATTTCAATTCAAGATTTCATTTTAAAATTACAATGAGATGTAATTAATTTAATTTGTTTATTTAATTTGTTTTTCTTTAGGTCATTCCCTATATGATTATAAAGGATTAATGTATTTCGAGATCGTCCAAGAGTATCAGGTAGATGAAGCCTCTCTGCTAGTTCTTTTTTCAGGTAATGTGAAAAGAAAAGAAAGTATACATGTGAGATCAAAGTTTTTATTCTTAAAAAAGAAAAAAAAAAAAAAACGTAGACTTTGGGCGCCTGGGTGGCTCAGTGGGTTAAGCCTCTGCCTTCAGCTCAGGTCTTGATTCCAGGGTCCTGGGATCAAGCCCCACATCAGGCTCTCTGCTCGGCAGGGAGCCTGATCCCCCACCCCCCCAGCCCCCCTGCCTCTCTGCCTACTTGTGATCTCTGTCAAAAAAATAAATCAAATCTTAAAAAAAATAAAAAAAAAAAGGGGAGGCTTTAACTTAACTGAAGTCCTTTGCCTAGCTTTTCCTAAAAAATACTCTGATATGAGTATTTCTGATATGCCTGTGAGGATTTCCCCTCAGAAGAAGGGTCTGTTCTTTTGATACCTTCACATGTGTATATATACAGGCACTCACATATTTCCTTTTCTTTTTTTGCATACTTTTCTTTCTTAATTTTAGCATATTTCTCTTTCTTAATTTCTCACTCTTTCAACATACAAGAAACTATAGTTTCAGTTTTATTTTCTAATGGGATGATTACATCAATTTCTCACCTAAAAATAAACTAACTTGAAAAGGTAGAGAGAATTATCCATACCTCTTAAGATTAAATTGTATGGTCTATCATCATCTTCTTCTTCTTCTTCTTCTTCTTTTTTCCTTCCTCAATTCCTGATTCCACTAAAAAACTTTTGAATATTATGATATTTGATCTCCAAGCCCAGCAAACTTGATCAAAATATGTATCAGAATAAACAACCAAGTTTTCTAGTGGTGATGTCAGGGAAGCATATAGTTTAGAGGTCAAAGCAAAGTTTTGAAGTTAAAACCCGGATTTGATTACCCACTCTATAACTTTCTGGATATGTAATTTCATGCATGTTCTCTATCATTTCTCAGTAAATCTACCTAAACATCCGTTTCTTGTTAAAGGAACAATTTAATAGAACTTTTCACCTCATAGAATCGTTGCGAGATAATATACATAAGAAATTAGCATAGTGAACTTTCAATAAAGGATAACAGTGACTATTTAATACTAACATTAAATTATGACCAAAGAAGCAGTTCCTTAAAGAGACATCAAAACAGAATAATTTCACATATTCTCGGCTTTTTTCTGTTTTCTTTATTATAATGTCCTCTGGGATCATGCAGGGGTCATTCGTATTTTAATAATCTTTCACTACTTTTTTGCTTTCTTACAGACTTTTCTCCCTGAGGGGAGGAGAAGGTCCTGTCTAAAAGAACAAATACGAGATATATCGCTGTTTGATTTTTAGCACTAGTTTTCAGCACTGTCTCTCCTTTGCTTAATATTTATGATATGAAGTGTTATATATTGTCTCATAAGAATATTTCAGTAAAATCAAAAAAATACACAAAAATGCAAATACTAAGCTCTAATGTAATTATTAATGTGTTTTTCCTCTATTTCCCTATTAAATGATACATTTTCATTTTAGAAACTTTAGAAACACAGAAAGAAGGAGAACATATCAATCTACAAATCACTCTTATAATCTCATTATCCAGAGTAACTAGTATGTACTATTTCTAGATTTTTAGATATTATCATTTTAATAAGTGCAATTTCTTACGTATTTTAGCCTGGTTTAACTTGTGTACCATTACTTAAGAGATAGTATTTTGGAACAAAGAAGAATTTGATAAAAAAAAATGATCTGGATTTTTATGAATTTTAAAAATTAAAGGGATTATTTTTCTAGGATACTATTTTCTTTTATAGCTGAATAAATTGAGTCGCCATGGAATTAAGAGATGTTATCTGAGAGTATGGGTACACAAACTTGTGAGGGGAAGGAAAAAAAAAATCTTAAAGCTCTGAATAATGGTTTTCCTTCCACCATCTGCAAGCTTTGGAGAGAGGAGAGGGCAAGGAAGAAAGAGAAGAGAGAGAGACAGAAAGGACAGAGAAAGAGAGAGAGAGAGACACCGTTTTGTATCAAGAATAGATAAAGACTAGACTGTCATGTTTAACAATGTGTCAGAAGGTAACTTGTAAGTGGTGTGGTGCAATGTCCATTAGATATGACATTTTGGGTTCGTAGCCTTCATGACCTCGCCATCATTCGTAACCTAATTCTCGCTCTGTTTTGTTTGGCTTATTTGGTGATGCACTTATGGATGATTTAGAAGGACCCTATCAGCTCCTCTCTTTGGCTTCAGACAAAGTAGATGGAGTGTGTGTTTATATTTTAAAGATTTATTTATTCACTTGGAAGAAAGAGGGAGAAAAAAACATGCTCAGGCATGAGGAGGGGCAGAGGGGAAGAATGTTCAAGCACGCTCCTCACTCATCACAGAGCCCTCTGTGGAGCTCGATCCCAGAAGCCATGAGATCATGACTTGAGCGGAAAGCAACAGTTGGTCGCTCAATGCATAGAGCCACCCAGGTACCCCTGGAGTGTGTCTGGAGAGGAAAAGGAAAAGCCTGTATTTCTGTCCCTCAAACACTGCATCAGGTGGCATCTCTACTGGCTGGTTCCAGTTTCCAAGGAGAAGCCTCTTGGTTCCAGCTCTCACGGGGTGACCTGGCCCCAGAGCTTTGGAAATGGCACAACCCTTCTTTAGTCACTTTACGCCACAAGAGGAGTAGCTTTTTGTTAGGCTTCCTTACTGTCCCCAGCTGGCTTCTCAGCCGTTATGTCCCTTGTTGCCAATTCTCTGCATTGCATTACCTGCTTTGCATGTTCTGAATGTCTCTTTGTTTTCCCAGTTAGAGTGTGAATGATGAATAATTTAAATCTTCCTCTCTACGTTATTCCTACATGATGTAAAATATCATTTTCTATATGATCATTTCCTAGTTATATAAAAATGTAGCTTTAGTCTTTACTCAAGGCATACCTTATTTTGCCTTTGATCATGCCTTAGGGCTTTAGATAAGTATTTATATCTATAAAATGCATCTAATTATAGAAAACAGTCACAGAGGACTAGATTTCTAAATAAAATAACTGTAAAGGTAATTTCTTAGATTAGTAAACACTTTGCTAACTGTAGTGAGAACTAAAAAACAAATTGAAACATATAAATTCCAATATTGTTTCAAAAAATTAAGTAGCAAAACGGTTTGTGTGTGTGTATGTGTGTGTGTTGTTGCTCCATTTGGGGGGATAGTAGTGTTGTAGTTTCCATATATGGAACTAGTATGTGCATCAGTGGTCTACTTGAAGGCACATTTTATCAGTTTCTTTCTTCATCTTGGCCCACATAAGAAAAAAATTCAGGATATTAGTAAATTGCATGCCATCTCTCTCTTAAGGGAGAAAGTAAATAAAAGTTCAAATCGCCTTCCTTTGTGAATAAGAAATAAAATGATTCCCAGAGAAAACAACCCGGTGGATTTGAAAACAAAAAGGTGAAGATTGTGAATCATTACCTGCTTGTTGCAGGGACTGCAAATCTCTGGAGAACAATCTTGAGGCTAACAATCCAGGAACAAAGAGATTTAAAGTTTACATCTTGGTTTCAGCCTGTAAATCCCAGGGTAATCTACATTCTCTTTTAACCACCCAGATAAACACTCTTTTATTTACATAGATGCTATGTGATAGCATTCGAACAATATCAAGTCTTAATGCTCGTGATAATATTGACAACAGGACTTTCAGTTATCTCCTAGGACTGTCTTTTATACACACACTCTGTAGCACTATGCATTTTAACCACAAGAACACACTGTTTCTAACAGTTATGTTTATGGCATACAGCTTTGTTCTGGGATAATTTAATTTCATTTTAGAAACCGTCATTTATTTTTAGAACATTCGCATAGCTACAAACATATATTTCTACTCAGCTTCAAAAATATATATGATATTAAGATCAGGACGTCCATTATAAAAACAGGAGCTAAAAAGGTGTTGTATGGCCATGGATTGCTTCATGATTCTGTTTTTTGTTTTTTGCTTTTTGGTTCTATTTCTGTCTGTATCTTCCATTCATAAGATACTCAGTTCAGCTTATATACATTGGCTACAGTATTAGGATGTTGCCTTTGATTGACTGATTAGAAATGTAGCAAATTTGATATCAGGGCTGGTACCATTTGCTTTTTATTGCTATTGTAGCCATAGGTTGGGAAAGGGATAAGCAGAATTTTGGCCCTCATGATTTGGACCCTCTGGTGTCATAGCCATGAACAAGTTACATTGCATGGCAAAAGGGATTTTGCAGATATAAGGTTACTAATCAGGTCATTTAAAATAGGAAGATCACCCTGGATTACATGAGTGGGTCCAATCTAATCGCACATGCTCTTCACAGCAGACCTTTCTTCTCACCTTAGAGCAAAAAAGAAAGTCTGAAAGATGTGGCAGAGGAGTAAGTCAGAGAGATTCAAAGCATCAGGATACCACATGCCCTTGATGCCATGTAAATGGAAAGGTGACATGTATCAAGAGAATGGGGCCATCGGTCCTGCAACTGCAAGAGACCAACCAGTGAATTCAGGGAAAGAATTTGAGCCCGAGAGAAGTGCAGCCCTGGCCAATACCTTAATATTATCCCAGTGATGCCTGAAGAGGAGTGTCAGCCACACCTTGCTAGACTTCTGTCCTCCATAGCCATGGGATAACAAGGCAGTATTGTTGAGGGCTAACTTGTTACAACTGCAATAGGAACTAATACGGTGACTGACATCAAGTCCGCTCGGCTCCGCTGGAGCACCTGCAACCCTTATTTTGAATGCTAGTGAATATTTCCATCATTTTCGGTCTTTAGGATTTGATTGATGTTTGTTTTGTTTTGCTTTGCTCTGTTTTCATTAAGAAAGAAGTCAACAGAGGAGCACTATGCTATGGTGGAGTATGAGATAGGGGTTACGGGGTCTGATTCTTGGTCTGGCTCTGCCCTGCTTCGGTCTGTAAACTTACTCATGCCAGGTAACCTCTCTGGGCCACTGTTTGCTCGCCAGCACACAATAAACGGAAGCCCTAATTTTCATGTAAGTGTTAGCATGCTACAATTCTATAAAATATTTATTGAGATGCTCATATATACTATTTTTTTTCTAGAAGCTCTGAAGAATATGAAAGAAGCTTAAGATACAGAGCCAGTTTCTACAGTTTATTTAAAGTGACCTAAATAAATACTTAAAAATGCTTAATGAATGAGAGCATAAAATCAAGTTACGGAATGTGTGCTTAGAATCCAAGGCCTCTTCTATTCCCTAAGAAAGTATATCACTATTATGCGTTATTGGTCCTTGATTTAAGAAGCTGGACAGAACCCAGTTTTAAAACGACGAGTAAAAATGTTATTCACTTTAAATCCATAAATGTTAATGAAGTACTTAGTGCCAGGCAACATAAGAACAACAAAGATAAATGAGTCAAAACCCCTGATCTTGAGGAGGTTACAGCATGAGACGTAGACACATATGCACACTAGTGAGTACGTTAATGCCAATAATCACAAATTCTCTTTATGAGTACTTTTAGTATACCAAACTTGCATATATTACATCATTTAACTTTCTAATAATCAGATACATTTAAGTACCATCCTTACTACTGTTTCATAGCTACCAAACCACAACACTAGCAATCTAAATAATTTGTCTATAGTCATAGATGTAGAAAATGGGGCAGAGATGATTCATAGTTAAGGGACCCCGACTCAGAACCATTCAGAATCAAGCCATTGTCCTGTAGCTTTTTCAACTCTTTCTTAAGACATTAGTCAACTGTGTTTATTTATTGTACTTGGATGCACAAAGTCGCAAACCCCACAAATACTCCAAAACTAAATTTATGACTTTTCAACTTAAACTTAGTCTTCCTTTACTGATTCCTATTCATGTGGATGGCACTTGCCTCTAGAAGCTGTGTATGCCACAAACCACTTAAATTAAGCTTAAGTGAATCGCTCTTTACCACTCTCCCTCCCACAAAATACAATTTCAATCTATCACCCGGTCTGTTGATTTCACCTCTATATATCTCAGGTCCACTTATTAACTCAATCTCTACAACCACCATCTCACTGAAAGTCATAATTCTGTCTTGTGATTCTGGCCTAGATTACTATATACACCACTTCACAACTAAAGCACTGGCAGCGGATTTCTGATGCAAATGCACTCAAAAACTAGAAACTGTAAGACCTACTTCAAAGCCTCCAATTACGCGTTTAGTCTCTTTACTCATATACCTTTCAAAAATAAAACCGTATAAAACTTTTTTTTATTAGAATTTCTGCCTTTTCTTATTCTCTAGGATCTTAAAATGTCAAGGAACTTTCATCATTATACTTTCAAACAATATTCTATCTCTTTCTCTGGCTTATCCACAAACTTTCTTCTACTTTATATTCAATCCTTCCTCTTTTCCACCCTCTCTTACATCATTATCTCAGAACATGTCACATGCAGCTCCTTTAAGGAATAGAGTACTCCAATCTTCCTAATTGCTTTTCTCACTATAACAAAGAGAGGACTGAATATTTGGTATGTGTGGGGGAAACTAGATACGAATTAGTTTAGCAGGCCACATGCAAATGTTTTGTGTTGGGGAGTTACAAATGAAGTCGTAAAGTTGAATTTTGACAGTGAAAATGATGAGAAGAGGAACAGTCAGAATGAGAACATAGTAATAAGATTGGCTTTTCACTTCTTTTGTATATCCCTTGGGTTCTAAGCCATACTGTAAACACAGAGACAGTGAAATGTATCAGATATAGATCAGGATGTCAGGAAGAAGGCACATACCAGATGTCGCTCAATTTTAAAGCCCCTCTCTTCTTGGTATGAAGTTGGGAGCATTTAATTAAGTTAATTAATTAGTTAATAATTAATTTTTGTTTTTGCCTTCAGTTTACCCATATCACCATTTTGGGCACCATTAAATTTTCTATCTCTTAAATTGCACTCAAAGAAGCACTTGACTTTGAATGAATAAATTAGAGTTTCTTGTTGCAATACTTTATGTCTTCACAGACACAAGGACTACCAACCTCCACGGAGTGTTTATGCAGTGATTTTCTTTTTATTCGCTCACACAAAGGAGAGCCAATATTTATGGGGGAAAATGGAAATGTGATATACATTCTAATTTTAAAATGGCTATAACTTCAAATACGTATCAGAGTCTCCTGGTGGCCTGGAGGTTACAGATTATCATGGTTAAACATTGGTATTATTCTCAAAATAAAGGATACTAATAAAAATTCCATTAAAGGGGAGACCAATTTGCATTTGAACAGGAAAACTGTTTCACAGAGACAAAGGTTGCTTTTCTGACAGCAAAGTTAAGATGTAGCAAACCTGCCTTGCTGTCTCTTATTGATTGTTTTTGCACCCCTAGGAAATCAAGGGGGAAAAGTCTCAGATAGTTTATTTCCTTCAGTTTTGTACAGTACTGAGTCATCATTTTCTATTCTGGTAGCTAAAACTCCCAGTGATGTTATTTTCTGATGATCCAGATTCTCAGAGGTCAAACATCTTTTTATTGAATATCATCATAGTTGTGTTGGACTATGTAAACACAAAGTTAATCTTTGCCTTGACAGCAGGATTGAGAACTAAAAGGAATATCATGACAGGCAAAATAAATATACATATTCAGTGGAACTTAAATTAGCGAGGTGCTCTTCAAAGCACAGGCACATGCCAAAATGCCTCAAGAATAAAGGGCCAACATTTTATGAGTGGTTGAAGTATTTTGCATATGAGGAAAATCACATCTGAGGTTCTTAAAGCATTTCACTATTCAAGTTCACACGCAAGAAATAAATTAAAAAATAAATTATCAGAAATAAACCACTCTAATAAAATACGATCTTGACATATTTTTATTAAAAATACAAAAGAATGTTTTCATGGATTTCATAAGATTTATTACCTTAATATATTTTACTTGTTCTTTAATATACATAATTGTGAAGAAATTAGTGTACAAAGGAAATAATTTATGAAGGGTAATCAGATGTAATAGCTTCCTGCATGGTTTTGTTTACTTTTCTTTCATTAGACTGATTATCTTGACTATAAAAGGATCTGTAATCCAAATGGGATGAAATGTATTTTTTTTCCTATTCCTTACGTGTCATTCCCCTAATTCAACTGATCATACCACTTCTATACTTCAAATGCACAGATTTGTTGTTGTTGTTGTTTTACCAAATTCAATAACTTTATAGTCATAAGCTTATTTTTTATTTTTCTGGACAATCCCAAAGGAGATAACAGAAGAAAAAGTATTTAGGGACAGAAAACTGCTTGAAAATATTTTGTTAATTGAACTAGCAAATATATATAATTCTATTATCAAGGTGGCAATTATCATAAAATTATAAAGTTATCACAGCAAAATACTGAGTTTACATTTCACTTAATCCCAGACTGAGAATGCAGACTTTATATTGTGGGTTGCCTCCCCCCATCCAAGGCACACACTTTTCCATTTATGACTGGAATAAAAATTCATTGAGATATCTCAGGTTTAATGTTTATTGGGCATGAAAATGATTGTTTTTTCTTTACATGATGTATAAACTTAGGGGAAAAAGACTTCTGGTTTCTGATTCTTTAAGCAAGGAGCTTGGAAGCCACCACCCTGTCCTAACAACAAGTAAATAAATGAACAGAACGAAAAATCCAGAACTCTTCCTGGATCCATAAAATCTGAAAGGGCACAGAGCAAACTGCTCCCACAAGACTGGAGAAACAGACAGGTGGACACAGGGAGTCACAGCTTACCAGGAAACAGTCCAGGGTGGGAAAACCTGAACAGTAATTGACTATGGCATTTCAGGATGGACAAGCCTGAGAGGTAAAACCTTCAAAGGACATAGAGTCCCCACACAATATTGTGACATTTACCTTAGGGAGCATCACCAGTTTCCCACAGAAAATATCTAAGAAAAATCCCCTCAGAACTCCAGCAGGGGAAAGGGAAGAGGAATAATTTTAAAATATGCCAGCATACTGGGTTCTTCTTAAGAAACATCTGTCCTCAGAGGAAACACCAGAGCTTAATCTACTGGGATATTATCAGAGTCTGACTTATATGAGAAAGGGAATTACTCAACTCCAGCTGGCTCTGGTCCTCCATGTGTCTACTCTACTCTGGTCCTCCATGTGCCTTCTAAGGGGAGGAAAAAACGGAGAAACATTTGTGAAGTTCACAGTCCAGAGACATAGGCTCACTAAAAGACTGAGACCTAATCAGAGGACTGTAGAGTGCTTCTTCCCCCCTGCCACACTCCCACCTAAGCAGCACATTACTAAAAGTCTATTTATAGCAGTTCCTTTCATCCAGCACCTCATCTCTGGCTCTCAAGAAAATATTACAAGTCAGCCAAGTGGCAAAAAAACACAATTTGATGAGACAGAGTAAGTACCAGAATAAGACATGGCAAGGACGTTGAAATTACTGGATTGGGAATTTAAAACTATGATTAATATGCAAAGGAGTCTAATGAATAAAGTAAACAGCATGTAAGAACAGGAGGGAGATGTAAGCAGAGAAACAGAAATTCTTTAAAAACAAGCAAAAATATGGGGCGCCTGGGTGGCTCAGTGGGTTAAGCCGCTGCCTTCGGCTCAGGTCATGATCTCAGGGTCCTAGGATCAAGTCCCGCATCGGGCTCTCTGCTCGGCAGGGAGCCTGCTTCCCTCTCTCTCTCTCTCTCTGCCTGCCTCTCCATCTACTTGTGATTTCTCTCTGTCAAATAAATAAATAAAATCTTAAAAAATAATAATAAATAAATAAATAAATAAAAGCAGAAATAAATGCTAGAGATAAAACCGAAACCAAAACCAAAAAACAACGTGGCAGGTATAAGGATTACCCTTGATGGACTCATTAGTAGACCAGACCTGGCTGAGAAAAGAGACTCTGGAGTTAGAGCATATATAGCAATGGAATCTTAGAACTGAAGAGCAAAGCAAAGAAAGAAAAATAAATAAATAAATAAATAAATAAATAAAAATAGAAGAGAATATCCAAGGACTATGAGAAAACTACGAAAGGTATAACACACATGTCATGGAGATACCAAAGGGAAAAGAAAGAGAGAGAGGACCAGAGGAAATATTTTAAACAAGAATGACTAAATATTATCCCAAATTAATGTCAGAACCTAAACATCAGGTCCAGGAAGGTCAGAATGAAGAGTGAAGTGAAATATTTAGTTTTAAGAGAAAATAACTCACCGACCTAACATTCTGCACCCTGTAAAATTTTCTTTCAAAAGTGAAGAAAAATCAAGAAGTTTCTCAGAAAAACAAAAAATGGAGGGAATCTGTTGACAGTAGTCCTATATTGCAAGAAATGTTAAAAGAAGTTCTTTAGGGAAAAGGGGAAAAAAATTCAGAAATTCCGAACTACATAAAGTAAGGAAGAGCATTAAAGACATGAAGGTAAATTAAAAACTTTTATTTTTCTTAACTGAGCTAAAAGATAGCACTTTGTTCAACATAAAATTACCAAGAATGGATTTTATTATGTTTACATGAGAAATAAAGGATAATAGTGACACAAATGATGGAAGGAGAAATTAAATTTACTTTGTTATGATAAGGTGCTTGATGTCAACAACTACATCAGTCCCCTGGACACAACAGTGACTTTTTCATCAAGAACAGCAGAATATACATTCTTCCTAAGCTGGCATAGAACATTTAACAAGATGGACCTATGTCCTGGGCCATGAAACACCTTAGTAAATTTAAAGGAATAGAAATCATAAAAGTCTGTTCTCAGACAACAATGGAATGAAATTAGAGCTTAGTTAACAGATTAAAAACTGGTGGAAAATCCCAAAATAAGTGGAGACTGAACACACCCCTGAATAACACATGGGTCAGAGAAGAAATTATGAGACATTTTAAAAATACTTTGAAATACAGGAAAAATAAAACACAATCTTTTAAAATGTGTGGGATGGAGCAAAACCAGTGCTTAGAAGGAAATTGATGGCACTGAATGCCTGTGTTAGAAAAGAAGAAAAATCTAAAATTAGTTATCTATGTTTCTACCCTAGGAAACTAGAAAAAGAAGAGTAAATGAAATCCAAATTAAACAGATAAGAAAAAATAATAAAATTTTAAAAAGAAATCAATAAACTGAAATCAGGAAATCATTAGAGAAAATCACTGAAGCCAATATCTGGTTCTTTGGGAAAAAAAATCAAAATCAGTAAGCCTCTAGCCTGGGTAACCAAGAAAAAAAAAAAAAAAGGATACAAACAATTAATACCAGAAATCAAAGAGGAAACATAGCTACAGACCCCATGGACATTAGTAAGGTAATAATGAAATACTATGAACACTCTATGCCCAAAGATTTGATAATCTAGATGAAATGGACCAATTCATTGAAGCACACAATGTGCTAAAACTCATACAAGAAGAAATAGACAATCTGAATGGACCTGTGTCTATTAGAAATCCAATCAGTAATTAATAATCTTCTAACACAGAAAGCATCAGGCCTAGATGGCTTCACTAGTGAACTCTATCAAAACTTTAAGGAAGGAGTTATTAATTTTCTTCGATCTCTTTCAGAGGATGGAAGCATAAGGAGTACTACATATCTCACTCAATAAAGCCAACGCTATCCTATATCATATGTCCTCATATGACAATGAGATACTACTATGCCTCTATTAGAATGACCATAATTCAGAACACTGACAATATCAAATATTGATGTGGATGTGGAACCATAGAAATTCTCATTCGCTGGTGGGAGGATGCAAAAAAATGTGCAAGTTTGGCAATTTCTTACAAATCTAAACATATTCTTATCAGATCTTCCAACAATTGTGTTTCTTGATGTTTACCCAAAGGAGCTGAAGATTTATGCCCAAACAGAGACCTACTCATGGATGTTTATAGCAGCTTGGTTCATAATTACTAAAAATTGGAAATAATCCAAATGTCATTCAGTAAATGAATGGATAAGTAAATTGTGGCACAGAGACAATGGAATATTATTCAGCACTAAAAAGAGAGGAGCTATCATGCCATTAAAAAGGCACGGAGGAAACTTAAATTCATATTTCTAAGTGGAAGATTCCAATCTGAAAATATCACTTACCATATGATGTCAACTATATTAAATACTGGAAAAATCAAAATGATGGAGATATTAAAAAGATCAGTGGTTATTGGTGTTAGAGGTTGGGGAGGGCTAAATAGGCGAGCACAGAATATTTTTAGGGCTGTGAAAATATGCTGTATGATACTGTAATGAAGGATACATGTCATTATCCATTTGTCCAAACTCAGAGGACTCATAACACCAAGCTGACACCAAAAGGTAAACTATGGACGTTCGCTGATGACAATGTGTCAACATAGGTTTATTAAGTGTAACAAATACGCCACTTCAGTTGAAGATGTTGATCATGGGAAAGGCCACGCATGTGAGGGGGCGGGAAGTAAATGGAAAATCTCTGTACCTTCCCCTCAGTTCTGACGTGAGCCCATAACTGCTCTTAAAAATTGAAAGCCTAATTAAAATGCAACCGCCCCAAAATCTTTAAATTAAAAAAAATGCATTGTTTTTGCTTCTTGTCGTGTGTTAAGAGATTTTCATGCAGTAAATTAATCCACCATGCACCCATTGAATGAGGTTCTCTTATCATCCTAATTTTAAAGATGAGGATATGAATATTTAGAAAGATTTTGTAATCTGGAATAAATGCAAGACTTAGTATCTGAATGCCACTTTCTTTTATGCCAAACAGAAGCATTTAAACAATAAGCCACCTTATTTCGCTTAATTGCTTCAGACGTTTTAAGTTTTGCAATAATTTGAATTTATCACCGATTTACCTCTTTAAATTCATACATACCCTTGCCATCTATTACACTCTCCTTCTAAACTTTGATCTCTTTATCCATGGTTTTCATATTTTATTTGATGTTATTGCAAGCAAAAATTGGCACTATTTTCTCTAGCTTCCTAGAATATGTTCTCTTCTCTATAGATCTTTTTAGAAGTCATCTTCCCCTGAGTGTGATCTTTACTTGGGTGAAGTTCTATGTAAGGCTGTTCTTTGCTCACAGAAGGGACAATTCTCTTTGTATTCCCTCCTTATCACTATAGGCGTTGTGGGACATTTTCCTCAGAACAACCTGTTCTGAGACATTTATTCTGCTCTTCAGCTAGGGGGTTAACTAAGACGTGGCCCTGTGATGGCATCAGTAGCAATTTTACTACTGTTTTTTTTTTTCTTCTCTCCAAATTGGAAAAAAAAAAAAAATTGAGGCAAAGCCAAATAAAAATAAAAGTACATTTAAAAGGGTATCTTGAATGTTTCTGTGGGAGGTTTGTATTTCTAGCTGTTTCCAGGTGTGTGGGTAATTTTTTGAAGTGTTTATATTTTCAATATTTGAGTTCTGATATAGCCATACTATTTTTGTCTGTTTTGATTTGGTTTGGTTTGGTTTTGCCCTGTTCAGCCATTTCTTTGTTGTTTTTTGTCCCACCAGAATCAGTGGCTTATCTTATACTTTATTCAATTTCTACTAACAATTTATTTTTTTTCAAGGATTTTATTTATTTATTTGTCAGAAAGAGAGAGAGGTGAGCACACATGAGCAGGGGGGAGCGGCAGGAAGATGGAGAAACAGGCTCCCCACTGAGCAGGGAGCCTGACGCGGGACTTATTCCCAGGACCCTGGGATCATGACCTGAGCCAAAGGCAGATACTTAACCAATTGAGCCACCCAGGGACCCCTCTACTAACAATTTCTGTGAGGATCTCCATCACTTGTCTGTCCTGGACTGGAGGCTCCTCTGTATTCATGCCGAAATGAGTTCCAGGTAAACCATCCCTGACCACCGCCTCCTCACCAGCCTGTCTAACCCCCCTCTTCAGTTCAATAACATTAGTGTTTGTGACAGTTCTCCTCATTTTCTGCCAAACTATATCCCTCTCTTCAAGGAGAAGGCCTGCATTGATTTCTTGAACCCTCTTTTAAATGATCCCAAGATTATACTGGGTCTGGATGATAACCTCTTGAGTTTTACGATGAGAATTTGGACTTCCCTCGTTTCAGCTCTCATTGCAATTAAAAACGACAACAACAACAACAAAACCAAAAACACAACTATTGTTCAATTTATTCTATTTCTGAGAAACAGATTGTATGGGCTGCTTTTATATTATCATTTTCCAGAATTCACATTTTAATAAAGCTTGTCTAGAAAATAAAGTATGCATAGAACTGAGTATATAAAAGTGGGCACTATTTCTCTGTATTAAAATAATGGATTTCATTCTTCAAAAAATTCAAGTTGCTCCTTGGTGCTAAGTGAAGCACTTAGGGAATTGCATTCCACCATGCAGGTGGCAGGGACACTAGATTATATTAAAGGCAACCTGGAGCCATCAGCTCTCTAAGTGGCCCTTCCATCCTGTAGAAACATAAAAACTAATGTGCTCTACTCTGCACCTACTTTCTACCATTAGGTATTATGAGGCACTAAGAGAAAGCTACTGGCTGCATCACATCCTTCTTTGGTTTAAGATTAAAAGAATGGCAGAAATTCTATACCTCCTGTGAAGGGCATCAGTCTACATTTCTCAAGGTTGTGCAAGTTAATGTTGAAATCATCCAGTTTATCTTGCCTATAAATAGTTTGCTTCTATTTTGAGTAAAATATATAAAGCAATAAATAGCAAGAAAAATTGGTTGCACTATATAAATTTCAACCTCTTTGCTATTCTGTATTTCTTGTGTATCCTTGACACACTTCTAGAATTCATTCTGTTCATAAAGTGGGCCATTATTTTATTAGCGAATATAGTTGCAGAGTCTCTCATTTCTTCAGCCTCCCCCCTAGTTCTGCCCCAGCCACTTGCAGAAGTGGTAAATGCATCAGAAAGACTCGTTACAGACTTCAGAAGTGCCAAATGGCTAATTGTCAAGATCTTAAGAAAATGACCATTTTCTGTTATTATCCCCAGTGCGATATAAAAAGACTATTAAACAGGTTGCCTAATGTTGCCTACACATTGATTCATTCCAGCGTTAAAAGATGTGCCAAGGGAAAAACAAAATTCAATCAAACAAAGAAAGAACAAAAGAACATGTGTTAAAAGAGGGACTTCTGGCTAATTTTATAGGGAAGGATAAAAATTCTCAAAATGTGTGTATGTGGGTAGGGGTATTGCATATTCATAACACTCCATAGAGATTCTTTCTAAGCTTATCAAAAGCAACTGTACTGTGCTTTTTCAAATAAGCACATGTAAAGGGGCTACTACAAAAAGGGAGAAAGATGTTAAGAAATAAATGAAAGAAGAAAGTAGGTGAGAAAGAAATAATTAAATGGAAAAGTATTGTGGGAGAAACCGTATTCAGAAAAGAAACCCAAGGGTGACTTTAATGTGTTTGGAACCACAGAACATTAACTATAATCTAATTTTTCTTCCCTTAGGACCATAAAGTTGAGCAATATTCATGTCGTTCACAATTTCCATGCACTCTAAAACTTCAAATTCATTCATACACCTTAACAATCCAGGATTCTGCAAATTAATCTTAGAACTGGTCAATTTTATATTATCTGAGGGTGATGTCCTATGTTTTGCGGGGTATGCCATCACTGCTCTTGGAACGGAAGGCAGCAGTATTATGTGCGACCCAGGCAATAGCTTTAAATGAGATATTATGAAGGTGATAAAAGCAGCCATTATATGTCTGAATCTTGGTTTACTAGAATTAGATATGCAGTGACACTGACTCTAAAAATGTCTAGTATAATGACCTGACATTACCATTTTGTATGCATAATATGGTATCCCTACTGGGACATTTTATGAAAGCGATAGGTTACGACCTACTGTTCATTACACTTAGTTTCTAAGGTGCCAGAGATTGATGGAGGAGCCAAAGTGCATTATTGCTCTCCATTGGACCTTTGCATTTATTAGTCACAAGTCTGATGCTAATGGGACCTGCTCTTTTGTTGGATTGATGTTCAGGGTTAGATGGGCAGATGAGCTCTTGATCTTGACCAGAAATTATTTGCCCACTGCCAATTAGAAGAGGAGCAGGGCAAGGTGGAGGTTGAACTTTAATAGATGCTGAGAGTGCATGATAAAACCCAGTAAGATAATGCAGTCTATTCTTAAATTGACAAATTTACATAGTGAAGAGACTTTTTAATGATTGTCAACCAAACAAGATGTAATTCTATGAGAAATGGTCCACCCAGCTGTTCCTTCCTTCCTTCCTTCTCCCCTCCCTTTCCTTCCTGTTTCCTCTCCCTTTCTCTCCCCTCCTCTCCTCTTCCTCCCCCTCCCCTCCCCTCCCCTTCCCTCCCCTCCATTCCCTTTCTTTCCTCTCTTTTCCTTTGATTTCCCTTCCTTTCTTTCTTTCCTACTTATAAGACATGAAATGTACTTCATACATTTAAAAACACAATCTCTCCTATGCCACACAGAGGACAAAAAGGGAAAGGTGTCACCCAATCATATTTAACACATGATCCTTCAGGATAAACAAATATGTCTTCCAATAAGTAGCCTTCACCATAAACATAAATTTAAGATTAGGATAAAAGATTAACAATAGAAATGAAATGCAGTAGTATTTCCTAAATTTATATCTGTTACTCCAAGATAACTTTTTTTTTTTAAAGATTTTATTTATTATTTATTTGACAGACAGAGATAGCAAGTAGGCAGAGAGGCAGGCAGAGAGAGAGGAAGGGAAGCAGGCTCCCCGCTGAGCAGAGAGCCTGATGCGGGGCTCGATCCCAGGACCCCGGGACCATGACCTGAGCCGAAGGCAGAGGCTTTAACCCACTGAGCCACCCAGGCGCCCCCAAGATAACTTCTTACTGAGGAATTTTCCTGACTTCTCCCTCTATCTCATCAGAACCACAGTCCTTGAAATTTACAGGACGCATTAATTCTTACAAATAAGAATTACTTTTGAACCAAAGCAGTTAAGACTGCTTCTTACTTTTTTCTAAGCTAAGTTTTCTGAAGTATGCTGTTAGGAAGTCAGAAGTATTCACATCTGCACATCTGGTTATCTTATATTGACTATATTCTCTGTGTAAAGATGAACTTTGAGATACACGAGGCATCATTTTTGTCCTCAGATTGTTAGTTAGCATTCTGTAGAGAAAGCAACCTGGGCACAAATGTCGAGAAAGTAAGCTCTAAGTGACAAGTGACAAAAAAGTTTACATTATCAAGTCTTGAGACCATAAGGAATCATAACTTCCAACTTGGAGGGAACAAAGATTTGTAATGAAGTTCTAAGACGAATGAATCAGATTATTGATATGGATGAATTATATATAAATCATATATATATATATATATAGATGATGGCAAAGCTGGAAAGGAGAACAGAATAGAAAGCAAATAATCGAAGAGAGAAGTATCAAGAATTTGTGTGTGCCAGACTGGCTGGCTTTTACTACTTATGTGATCAAACAGGTTATGTAACACTTCCGAGCTTCCGTATCCTCATCTGTGAAATGGACATAACAAATTCAACCTTACAGAACTGCTGCGAAGGAGAAATGCAGTCATGTGTGCAAAATACTAGCCACAATGGCCTACAGTAAACACTCTACAAATTACACATGATTTTTGTGCTTTTGGAGAATCTTATCATTACTGGTAGTAACAAAAATCCTAGAAAACTACAAACTCAGGCAAGCTCCAGGCAAAATTATCTCAAAGGGCTTATTTCAAAGCGCGCCTAGAAAATTATCTGTGAGAAATAAAATTGACAAAAGTGCTGGTTGAAATGAAAATAAGAAGGTCTTTGAATGTTAGGATGAGGACACTGGGCATGTTTTATTACCTATCCATTCCTGGCCTTTGGGGGCATGCATGGTGTTTTCCAGTTCTCAAGAAATATTCATTTATCTGCTTTTGTTTGATTTAAATTAGATTTTCTGGTAGCCATTGAGGGGCACTTGGATGGCTCCATCAACTAATCATCTGCCTTTGGCTCGGATCGTGATCCCAGGATCCTGGAATCGAGCCCACAGTCTGGCTCTCTGCTCTGTAGGGAGTCTACCTCTCCCTTCACCCTTTCCCTACTCTCATGCTCTGTCTCTCTTTCAAATAAATAAGATCTTAAAAAAAAGAAGAAAAAGTTCCCGGTAGCCTTTGAAAACCGACAAGCAGATAAGAGATGTAACCTGAGCTGTGCTTTTGTGGTATTACTATCTAGCAGCAATGTGTAGGATAAATTAGAAAAGTGGAGCACTATTATAATGATTAAGACTAATCATAAATATAATGTATCAGAATGATTACAGATATATGGCAGACATGAGAGATATATTCAAGGAAATATACTAAGATTTCACTAAAATGAGTGATGTGAGGGGCACCTGGGTGGCTCAGTGGGTTAAAGCCTCTGCCTTCAGCTCAGGTCATGATCTCAGGGTCCTAGGATCGGGCCCCGCATTGGGCTCTCTGCTCAGCAGGGAGCCTGTTTCCTCCTCTCTCTCTGCCTGCTTGTGATCTCTCTCTGTCAAAAAATAAATAAAAATCTTTAAAAAAAAAATGAGTGATGTGATACAAGGGAGGAGGCATCGGGTAATATGCTGAAGATGAAACCTAATGTTCCAAATGTCTTGGTAGAAGATACAGTCCGTTACATCTGAGATCTGGTGAGTTTGTGGGACAATGTCAAGACACCACATTCTTTTTTTTTTTTTTTTAAAGATTTTATTTATTTATTTGACAGGCAGAGATCACAAGTAGGCAGAGAGGCGGAAGCAGGCTCCATGCTGAGCAGAGAACCTGACGTGAGGCTCGATCCCAGGACCCTGGGATCATGACCTGATCTGAAGGCAGAGGCTTTCACCCACTGAGCCACCCAGGCGCCCCAAGACACCACATTCTATCAGTTGGATGACCTCAGGAAAAGGCCAGAGATAAATAGTTTAAAAGAATTAGCACAGAAGTAAGTGAAAAGAGCATGAGACAGAAACCTTTGGTAGAAGCTTGGATTCATGGAGGAGTCAAACAAAGTATCATGAAAAGGCAATCCCAGACAGTGGAAGGAATCAGAAATCTGAAGTTCTGAACCTGACATTTTCAGTCAGGAGTAGAAGAGGGTGTGAAGAGACAAAACAAAACAAGAACAACAATGAAAAAACAAAAGTGGGGATGTCTGGGTGGCTCAGTCAGTTAAACGTCCGTCTTCAGCCCAGGTCATGATCCCAGGGTTCTGGGATCAAGTCCCGTGTTGGACTCCTCCCTCTCCCTCTGCTGCTCTCCCTGCTCGTGCTCTCTTTCCTTCTCTCTTTAATATATAAGTAAATAAAATCTTCAAAAAAAATACAAGCGATGACTGAGAAAGTTGAGGATCTTTGGAGATGCTGGCTTCATAGTGACTTTTTTCTCACAATAAGTTTCATTAAAAAAAGTAGAAATGGATGTTAGAATGCAAGAGATCTTGAGATGAATTCTGGAAGTAGATGTAATACATGTTGACTATCATTTGAAGAAGTTTACACAGAAAAAGCAAAAACGATAGGATAAGAGCTTAAAAATAAAATGTTTGTTTATTTTTATTTTTTCATCCAAGGGAAAATGTTTTTGTACTCAAAAACTTGGATTTTAATCCCAGATCCCACTAGACATCACTGAGGGTTAGTAGACTTATATATAAATATAAGTCCCTCCATGTCTGTCTTTAAAAAATTTAAGTTAATGTCTGGTTTTAATTTTTTAAAAAAATCAGTGTGGTATAATTCACATACATTAAACTTCATATTTAATTATATAGTTTCATGAGTTTCAAAAATGTCTACTCCCTAGTAAAGACTTCTACAATTAAGATAAAGAATATTTCTATTACTGAAAAAATTTCTCTTGTGCCCTCATTGTCCAAGTCCCTGACCACAGGCAACCCACTGACCTAGATTCTGTTGCTATAGATAAGATTTATCTTCTCTAAATTATATATAAGCAACATCATAAGTATTAGTTGTTTCTGGTTTCTTTTTCTCAGCAAATGCTCGTGAAATTGATCTATGTCGCTGAGTTTATGAATCATTAGTTCCTTGTTATTTCTGAATGTATTTCACTGCAGGAATAATATCCATTTAATTAATCCATTTTATCCAATCTATTCATTCCGTTGTTGATGGCTATTTGCGGGTTTTCTACTTTAGGGCTAATATTAATAGAGCTACTATGAACATTCTTGCACAAATCTCTGTGTAGATACATGTTCTGAGAGCTTGTATATGAAAGTTAAAAAACATCCACTCTCTCTGAGAAAACTGGCACAGCAAGCATCTGAAGCCCAGAATTGGCTAATATATTTAGATGGGATATTAGCTTTCCAATTTGTTAGATGCCACTACCACATTTATATACGTACAAAACATTTCATCAAGAATTAGGCATGTAAGCTGTTCAGACAACTAATTGCGTGGCCCTGATTAGAGTCCTGACCCAATGTGACTAGATAGTTCATGGGATAGGACAAACTGGTTTCAGTTGTTAGTATCAGCAGCTTACCTTCTGCTTGCCTGTCTCAAAACGGTCATAGGATTCTAGAACCTGAATGGCAAAATTCCTCTCCTGAGTGATTAAAGGGCTCTACTCCTACTCTTCTAGGTCACCTGCTTCCTTGGTGAGAAAGAAAGATCTCAAGCCTGGCTCTTCTCTCTCATCCATGCACACACTTTCAGCGGCCAAATTTTACTTGTAAGGGACTATTTCTACGGCAGCATGTGGGAGTATTTTTCCATCTGTCTCATGTAACTAAAAGAAGTACCCTCAGATTTTTCAGACCCAAGGAAAGAGGAATCCATCTACTGATTCCTTTCAACTTACAGAAATATTTATTGGGTGACAAGTCCTTCTGGAGGAGAAGATCTGGCCCACTATCAAGAAATACTGAAACCCTGGATCCTTTATTGGTACTCTACTATAGCAGTGGGGAATTTGGGTTATTTCGAAAGGCATTGTAAACTGCCCCTTTTTTTATAAGGAGAGATGGGCATAATGAGGTAGCAAAAAGCTATGGAAAAGAGAATTTAAACCATTCTTTACAAAAATGCAATGCATTTATCTCCATGGTGGACCTGCCTGCAAAATATTTGTAGGGTATGTTGCCTTCAAAAACTTCTCTTACACTACTCCTTCAATCAACACATCTAGATAGATAGATAGATAGATAGATGGATAGATTGATGGAAGGAAGGATGAACAGACAGAAAGGCACACACATCCTCATGCACACACTGAAGACCTTGATTGGAAGTGTTAAACAACCCCACTGGATTGTCGAGTCTCAAAGCCCCCACTAGAGGTATCTGGCAGTTTGGTTGGGAGGAGAGAAATAAAGAGGGGGAAATCATCTAAAGGGAGAAGGTAAGATTTTCTGAAATGGGAGAGAGAAAAGAGAGCTTAGGGGACAGACCTGCAGACAGGGAGCTAAACCTAGGAAATAGGGTACATCCATGAAGTGATTTTAATGTGGTGTCGACATGATCTTTTCATTTTCAAGTGGTTTCGATTCTGACTTCTTTTCATTTCCCAGACTTCGGCGACCTCTGCAACACAGCAGCCTTGTGCGAAGAGGTATTGTGCGTAAACAGGGGAGGAAAAGCCACAGACTCAGTGAGGACAGCGGGACGGAGGCAGCAGACCGTAGCTGTGTAAGGCAAATCGTAGCAAAGAAGTTCCAGATCACAAACCAGGTCAAAGAAGCAAAGCCCTAGGGAGGATTGGCACGTGGAATCCGATACAAGAAAAATGGAAAAGTAAGCCTCGGTCCAGGCAACAGTCTTTTCCCTCAAACTCTCTGAAAGAAGGAAACCACTGAAAAAGAGGGAGAGTAGCAGGTATTTGGGTGATATGGTTACACGGGGCCCTTTATTGAATGTAGCTGTGCAACTCGGGTGAAGGATTTTTTCCAATTAAATTCCTACCAATTAAACCAAATTCCATGGATTTGAAATTGCCTCAAATTGCCTGCTTATATTGCAATGCTCCATGCTTTGCTCAAAGGCTCTATGGTATTGATCAAATATGTTTTATCTTCACTTATCACAAGTTCCCTTCTAAAAACAAATATTCTTCCCAGGAAATATTCTATCTCATTTTCAAAATCTGTAGATTTCTGAAATAATGGTATTCATTTGAATACTTCGATGATCATCCCAAACACACAAACTGAAATTTGGCCTAAAGAGCTAGAGAGTGATAATTATTCAATATAAAGTTGTTCTACAGATTCATCAGAAATGGGTGAAAGGATTTTGGTTACTTAATATTTCTGAGGGGGCTTCTTCATTCTCACTAATATCTTGTAAGTAGAAGTTATTGGTGTCTTCAAAGGAAATTTTGAATGTATCTTTGATCATATATAACTTGGCAAGATTGTCTTGGGAGAAGTATGGTTTAGTTAGACAGGAAAGAGTGATCATTAGTGAATTCTCATATCTATCAATTTCAAGTTGTAGCTCATACATTGCCCTAAATCCACTTCAGAAATTTATGGGAAAATTTTGGCACTTTTGACACTTCAGAAACTAGTTAAGATAAATTGCAACCTATGAGGAAAAGGAGGTAAAACAGACTCTTATTTGTAATTCAGTCCAAATTAAGTATTTTTAGCTACATACTCTAAGCTAGTTCCTAACCTTTTTTATGGATTTTTAACCAGTAAATCCTAAATAAAATAATAATGTATAAATTCCATCATCAGAACAGTTGCAATTCCTATACATGAAATTATCTACAATTACAATACTTAACAGAAAAGAGATTATTTTATTGGAATTAATAAAAGTGTTAAATTATTCATATTATATGGGATTGTCTTACTCTGTTTGGGCTGCCATATCAAAAATACCAAAGACTGAGTGGCTTAAGCAACAAACATCTATTTCTCATAGTTCTGGAGGTTGGGAAGTCCAAGGTCAAGGCACTTGCAGACACGGTATCTGGTGAGGGCTCACTTACTAATTCATAGACCACTGTCTTCTGGCATTGTCCTTTCAGAGGGAAAGGGAGAACTCTGGTCTCTTCCTATAAGAGTCATTCATGGGGACTCCATCTTGATGACATCGTGCATTCACAAATGCCCCATCTTCAAATACCATCATATTGGGGATTAGGGTTCCAACATATGATTTTTGGGGAAAAACAATATTCAGACCATTGCAGGATTTATACATAAGTATTGCTGCACATACGTATAACTAAACATATGCCCATGCCAATAATTAAAACAAGAAAACTAAGCATAATAGTCTGCCTAATCAATCAGATTATTTAATTCAGCATAAAATATTGTTAATTATTTTAACAATATCTTGTTATATCAAAAGAATGTTAATTAATTATGTGAAACTTTGTCAATTAGTAATTGTTAATCATTAATATATTGCTTAACTAGGTAGTTAATTTCATTTCTATTACTCATATCCACAGGTAAGGTTTTCAGATTGATTTGGAATGGAAGACTGGCTTATGATGAGGACAATCACCTCCTGAATAGATATGTCAACAGTGTGACAGTTTATACAGGGAAAACTAAGAAAGAATAATCAAATATAGAAATAATTATATAGCACTGGGTGTTAACATTGAACAGATGAACCATTGAACATTATATAAAAAAAAACCATGATGTACTATACCTTGGCCAATTGAACTTAATAACAATAAAAAATGCTAAAAAAAGAAATTATATAGAGCTAGTATTATCTGATTTCCTTAACTTCAGATAACCCTTTGTCTTATTGTGGGAGCCTGCAGTTAATTTTCAATGACTCACAAAGTTGGCTTGACCAATTTGACATTGTGGCACCTTCAGATTTCATGAACAGGGAGATGGCAGAATTCCACATACTGCTTCTAATACGCAGAGAAAGCAGTGTCCAGATGCACTACTTTGGAGGAAGAATAAGGCTACAAATGTTGACCCGTGGACTATTAGCTTGCCATAAACATGACTAACAGTCAAAGGCATGGGTTTCACTGTGGAGGACTCATTCAGAGAACCCCACTCCGTCCTTGCTGCAAAAAAATATTTTCTAAAATGAAGGGGGAGCAGTTGGGGGACCCAACGGAATTGGTGAGAAGGGGAGTGTGATAGGAACTTTTGTCACTGTTGCAAAGTGAGTGAGCTGTGACATTGAGTGGGCTGTGACATTGACTGAAATAGATTCGCTCAGGGAGACAAGTTAGATATATCTTTGATCTTTTTACAAGCAGCTAGATAGAAAAAAAAAAATTAAGCAGCAGGAAAGGAGGGACAAGATAAAAGAAAGTGTCTTCTCTCTCTCTCTCTTTTAAATTCTTACAATGTCCTGATTCTTCAGGCTAGAGCTTTAAATATTTTTGTAACTACTTTCTTTGGAAACTGTCATCTTATAGTAATTTTGTATGTATTGAGCCTCTAAAGCTATAGATGTTTTATAAAGCTATGATGTAAATTTATTTCTCTCCATAATCCCTGTCACTTTCCCTGTGTCCACATAAAAAGCAAGAGATGTAACATTTCATTATTAATTACAGCAACAGCAAGCTGGCTGTCAGAGTGAAACCCCAGCACACTCCCCCCACCAAGCTTCAGAGCTTCCAGCCATTTACTCATTAAGCTTATGATGATGATGGAGTTTTTAAAACATCCTGTTTGTAATGGACAGTGGGCCTTAAAAATCTGTCATAAATTGCTCAATTGAGGAAATCAAATGGCAAAGAGAGCGATCCAGCCTAAGAGCAAACAAATTGCACCATAAAAGAAAGTTGTGTCTTTAACTGAGCTTTCATTTTACAGAGAAGGCTATGGCAGCTCTGTGACTCTAAGGGGATGCTGTGGAATTGTTTAACTGAGAATGGTTATTCAGTGTAAAGGGGCTGAACACAGGAAAGGAAAAATTAAAACCAAACCAAGACAAAAGAGTAAGAGTACCCCAAAGTGCTTTTTGTTCTGGTTTTAAAATAATACAGTACAGCAGAGTCAAAATGATGAAATCAACTTTTTTAAAGTGTACTTTCCTTAACACCGTAATAACGCACCACATAGTTATGAAAGCACATGTCAAGACGAAAGCAAATCTCGTTAAGGATCTAAGCATAAAAGGAATTTTCTTTCCCATCTAGTAAGCAATTTTTAAAATGCATGTAGATTTTTCTATTTTTCGTCCATTCATTCAAAAATATTAATGAGTACCTATTATACCTATTATAGTCCAGCTTTTTCCCTTAAGTATTTTGGAACACAAGGATGAACTCAATAGAAAGCAGTCCTCTCCTAAAGGAGGGAGATTAAAAAGCAAAACAAAGCAAACAAAAAACACAACAACAACAAAAACCCAAAACCAAACAACAGCAACACCAAATTTATATATATATAAATATAAATATTATATATATAATATATATTTATATATAAATATAAATTTATATAAATATAAATATTATATATATTATATAAAAATATATGTATTATATATATTATATTATATTTATATATATATATAATACATAGGTAAGTTAAATAAAGGGTGTATTTGAAAAGGATGAAGGATGGAAAAAAATAGGAAAAATAAAGAATTAGGTAAAAGGGCTTGGGAGGGCAGGTGAGGGCAGGAGAGGACAAGGAGGATCCAAGTTGAACTAGAAGGTAAGACGCTGGTCCTCACATTTGGGAAATGAGAGTTGGCAATAGAGACACTTAGAGGGAGAAGAGTTTTCCGAGTGGAGTCATCACCTTGAAACAACAAACTCGCTGGCCAAAGCATACTTCCCAGATTTACTCAAGAGAAACCCTTGTAAACATGGAGAGCAGAGGAGCGGCTCTCTCTGTGGTGTCCCCATATGAAGCAGCTCCAATACGGGCCAGGGCTCATCAAAGACTAATCACATCATTCCACAATATTTATATTCACCAAACACCTTTTTAAAGGCCTATATTTGGCACCCAAACTCTCAGAACAAAGAAAGACTTGTATCTGTCTATTTGTGCACATGCTTATGTCCATTTCCAATTATATACACACGATAACAATACATAAAGTTAATCTGTCCCCTGATGTTATAACTTCTTTATTCATAGTCACAGAAGAATTCTTTTGCCATGGCAGTAGCATATTAATCAGTTATTTTTAGTTTTAAATCCCAGGAGCCAACATTACCTAAGTACTGTCTTTATGGAGTTGAAGAAAAAAAAAAAAATACGTGGGAAAGGTAAACAAAAATTGGAGAAAAATCTGCTATCATGATGCTGGTGTTATCATTTTAGACCTTAAAATCTTATCCAAGCAGGAAGAACTGACTCTGGAATTTTATGCAAGATGTAAAGAAATTATCAATAGTATGATATGGGCTTACCCCACTAAAGAAAAATATCAGAATTTTATGAATCATCCAAAATCTAAGCATCTGTTAGTCTTAATTATGAACGACACTATATGAAACTCTCCTTAACCCGAACTTTCAGTATAATTTGCAAAGTATACTTGCTGTTCCTAAAAGCCTCTTAAAAATCAGAACTGGCTTTACACCTTTTCTACGTGATGATAATATATATCGCATAAATTTTAGGCTTTGTTTTCATATTTTGCATATTAATTGTCACTCAAATTTTAGTTTTTTCATTCTAAAGGTCTATATGACCCATTGTGTTTGTGCGTGCAAATGATATTAGATGAGATCATAAAATTGATAAAATCCTGAATCTTTACACTGGTTTTTTGAGTGCCCTAGGACTGATACTCATTCATACATTTTTCTCTCTCCTTCTTCCTGTCTCTCCCTCCCACTCTCTACTCCCTCTCACTCCCTCTCTCTCTCCCCCTTCACCTCCCCTCCCCTCTCTCTCCCCACCCCAACCCCAACCCTGGCAATCTGAGTGTTGCTTTAGGACATTTACTAAATATACTACTGTGTATTTCTCAGTGATTACGGACAATTAGATTCAATGACTGTTCTCCTTTATTATAAGTTCCCCTTAACCTTTGTGATTTTAATTGTGGAAAATAACCATGCACATTTATGGATGTGTGCTCCTCTCAATCTGTCCCATCAATTTCCCAGGGGCAATTGGTGCGATTTAATTCGTCACCGAACTATTCCCCTTCCATCCTAATTGGTGGCATCTATTTTTAAAGTAAGGTTGGTTCTTGTGCTGTTATTTTATTTTGGTAATTTATGGAGAACCCATTGCCCAAAACAGTCTCATGGGTGCTATAAATAAAGCAGTATAATAATTGCTTGAGCAAAACTGGGCCCGATGGACAGGCAATGAACTCGCATTAAGGTTAAGTTATGGCTGTATCTGTAATTTCTCTGAGTAACCTTTTTGATTTCTCTTTATATACTATTGTGCATTTTATAAAATGATAATTTTGAAAGATACCAGCAATTTTATTTAAATAAAGAATAAAAGAGACATAGAATTTGAGGGATTTTTTTAAAGTTATAGATTTAAATTTTTAAAAAAAAGGGTGTGTTGATGGAAAAATTATTCATATGGAAGCAATGTGATTTCCACTGTAGAGTTAGAGATATTTCACATTTTAAAAGCTTGCTCCCTTTGTGGTAACTTTTATTTGCTATTTAAATTCAACTTAACCTTCCCTGTCCTCTAATACTAAAAATAATGCTTGTGGTCTTTTATTGTTTCCATGCACAATTTAAACAAAATAATTTAGTGTTTCAGCTTGGCTCAGGAATTGTGAGTTCTAAAGGTTGCTCATTTACAAAAGGCCTTACGTAGCTCATATGCAGTGTGAAGATTTTGGAAATATGAAGAAAAGTATGAACGTTTTATTATACTTAATTTTATAATACACAGCCTAAGGAGATTAAAAACAATTATATTTACAAACCAATTCTGACCTGATACATGTAACTTTCTTTAATATGTAGATTCATTTGTTTTTTACATTAGTGAAAATATTAGTTGCTTTTCCTTCTTAAAATTGTTCCTAAAGTGCTATATTGATGTTGTAAAACAAGTTAAACTTGGGAAAATTGAAACAAAATGAAAATACATGTACTTTCTTTTATATTTAGCAAAAAGTTCTTTACTTCATTGTCTTTGAACTCAGTGGAATCCTTTTTCAAATTAAGTTTAACTTTAACACATCAAATGTATGTATGAATATGAGTAAGATCAAACAGATTTTGAGCCATTTCTAGAAGATCTTAATTTTAATATCCATGCAGACAAAAGCTGCAATTTAATACTTTGTTCCACTGTCAATTTATTCTTCTCCAATTATTGACATGACAGATCCCTTTTTGTTTTCAATTATTGACTTAAAAACATGTAGGATGCATCTATGCACCCAGAGAGACCAGATATCAATGGAAATCTTGCCAATTAACAAATGCTGTTCATCTTAACATCCATCATAAACTGAAATCCTATAGACAAAATACGTAACCAGATACTCTTTTACAACTTTTCTTCTAAAACTTAGAAGTTTTGGTAAATTTGGTGCCATCTGCTTTTTCCCCTAATACTACTTCCCTCCATCCAAAAACAGTAATAATTCTGGAGGGTTAACAACACTGTGATTTATTTATTCAATCCTTATGATTTATATAATTATCAAAGCAGTCTTCATATTAAACAGAAACAAAAAGACTGCATTGACCAGTTAACATACATTCTTTTCTAGGTGACTATTCACAGCAGATAGCCACTCATCAATGGGCAAAATAAGCATCCGTGGTGAAGAAGAGCCCAGACACTTCAATTGTAAGAAGTATGCAGGAGGCATGTGTGTTGCAAATCCTTGTGAGAAGGCATTTGCAGTAACTGTCTACATCATGTTTCGACTTAGCTGGTGTCATCACTCTGTGTCACTTTCATTCATTTCACAATTTGCACGAAAAGAAAGCAAACCACACCAGCTCTTTAAATTCTGGAAATGTATGGTAAACTGTCAGTTTGCCTTCCATAAAGTTGTTTATCTCAGAATTTGACTTGGCACACAATTTCTCAATAAATGGAGCCCTCTCCCAAATGCAATGGAAATCCCATTGATCAATGGGGATTGCTGTGCTTATCAACATCAAAATGGAGACAGCTTAATTTCTTAGATTAGCATTTGGCTCAAACCAGCAAAGGTTTCCTAAGAAATTACTATTAATATATTTAAAAGTATCCAACTTCTTTATCTTCCTCCCATCGACCCATGCTAAGGGCATGTGGCTGCATCTTAATCACGTATGAGCTTGAGAGCCATCCATTGAAAGCCTGTCTCAGCTCATAGATATGAGAGATTGTAATATTTTAACATTTCCTACTGCCAAGTCGTTAAGCAATAAAATGATCTTGGCACTTCCCTGTCAGTTCATCATGAGGAACTACTTTAGTTTTGCTTAGTCTCTTGATGAAACAAATGGAAGGCAGCTGCACCAAACGGCCTTTTCAGAAACATGTTGCCAAACAAATCCCTGGAACTTTCACCCCTTTGCATGGCTAATTGAGATGGCTTGAAGCAGAGAAACCTACAAATATATCAGCATAGAAAATCAAGGTTAACTATTAGGAATTAAAATCATAAAACTATTAGCTCATAATTCTAGTGTCATTCTCGCAATCCACATTACCTTTATCCAAGATAAATATAAGATGGTTTCTTACCTAAAGATGTGTTTTGCATACTTTAGCATACTTATCACACGAAGTATGTTAAATTAAATACACGTTTCTGCTTATTTGTATTTTACTTTGTATTCATTTTATATTTAATTATATTTTAAAAGTTTTGATCACACAAATAATGCCAAAAGGTACACTGATGGATAATCGCAAGCAAGAGAAAAGTGTATAAAGTAAAAAGGTATAATTCTATTTCCACATAAATCCAATCATATTTTGGTACGTATTTTTTTAGGTCATTCTCTTTGAGTGTGAGTGTGTGTATGTGCATTTTTGTGTATGCATGTGCGTGCATATATAAGCTAGGAATTTTATTCTGCAAGCTTACAGCAAAAATCAACACATTTCCTTATTTCTGTTAATACTTTTAATAAAATTGAATCAGATCTTGAGTCCCTAATATGCTATTATGTGAACTAAGAACTCCCCTCTCATCTCAGAGGTACCAGAAAGCCAAAAAGTCTTTTAAAATTTTTATTTTAATCCCAGAATAATTAAGATACACTGTCATATTAGTTGCAGGTATGATAGTGTGATTCAACAGTTCTATGCATTACTCAGTGCTCATCACGACGATTGCACTATTAATCTCCTTCACCTATTCTACTCATCCCCCCCCCAACTCACCCCCCCTCTAGTAGCCACCAGTTTGTTCTCTGTAGTTGAGTCCAATTTTTTCATTTGTCTCTTTTTCCTTTGTTGTTTATTTTTTTTAAGATTTTTTTTAAGATTCATTTATTTATTTATTTGACAAAGACCAAGTAGGCAGAGAGGAGGGGGAAGCAGGCTCCCTACTGAGCAGGGAGCCCAATGTGGGGCTCAATCCCAGGACCCTGAGATCATGACCTGAGCCAAAGGCAGAGGATCAACCCACTGACCCATCCAGGTGCCCCTCTTTTTACCTTTGTTTGTTTTGTTTCTTAAATTCCACGTATGAGAGAAATCATATGGTATTTGTCTTTCTTTTATGGACAGAAGTCCCCAAAGTCTTGGTCAGAACAGAGTGCTTTTGGCAGAGCCTCCCAGGCTTGGAACAAAGTCACCAAGGACAGGTTCTCTAGGCAAACTTACATCATCCCGTGAACTGGCTGCCAATTCATGGATGCATGTGCTATGCACATTATACTTTCTCCTGCTTCAGAGGCTTTGCATGTGCTCTTCCCTTAGCCTGCCCGCCTCATGCCCCAGCACTTTCATCCAGCCAACTCTCCCTTACCTTTCATATCAGCCTGAAAGCACACAGGTTTCTTATGGAGGCTTTCTTTATCAACCCAAGTGAAGTTAGGGACTGTCCCCCTTGTAGGCAACGTTTCACCCGTATTTCTACTTCTTAACACTTCTAGACACTTGTTTTTGTTGACTCTCCACTTCCCTACTAAACCAGAATCTCCATGAGAGCAGGGTATAGTGCCAGACATTTATTCCTTTACTGAATAGATATTTATTAAACATCAACTATGGTAAAGCAGTGTGTTGGCTAGTAAGGATAAAATAATATATTCCAAAGGCATGATTCTCTTTTTCTCACTGACCTTACCTTTGAGACAGATGGGAAAAAATGTTACACCACTAATCACTTAATTAGAATGGTAGTAACATCTTAGAAGGGACAGGGTAGAATGTTCATGTGAGTACAGGGAGCCAATCTGCTGAGAGAGGTGGATATTTAGGGACATGCCCAAGAAGAAGTCACATTTAAGTTGAGACCTGAAGAATAACTAGGACTTTATCAGGAGAAGCTTAGTTCTTTTGTGGAACTGGAAGGTACATGGAGTACAGAGCTCAGGGAGGAAGAGGTGATGGATAGATACTGAAGAAAAACAGTAGACTTAGGCTGGGCTGGTCAGCAAAGTATTTATGTCATCCTTGTGTATGCCGATCTTCTCTGTATTGCTCCAATTGTAGCATACGGGCTGCTGAAGTAAGCATAGCAAGGTTTTTATATTATTGAATATTTTCATCTTTCCCCTAAGAATATTGGGAAGCTATTAAGCAGTATTAAGCAGGTCACTGATATGAGTAAATCTGCAACTAGAATATCAATAATGGTGAATTGGGTCAAGATAGTGAAAACAAAGAGAACAGAATTGGAAAATATTTTGGAGTTAGAAATGGGAGTACTTAGTGGTTGACTGAATATGAAATGAAGGCTCTAGGTCAAGGAAGATAAAGTAAAAAATAGTAATAAAGGCAACACGTTACACCCATATAGCATTTGTTAGCACCTGTCATTACCTGAAATGTTTCACATGAATTAGTTTATTTTGCACACCAACTAGATGATGTAGTACTATTATTATTTCAATTCCATAGATAACAGAAGGTTAGTGCAGAGATATTAAATAACTTGCCCAAAGTAACATTAGTCATGTTGCCATTTAGTAGAACTGGTATTCAAAGTCTAGTGGTTTAGCTCTAGAATTTATCACTCCAGGTTTTGTGGAATGAGAAACTTCGTGGATGGCAGTGACATAAATGGGAGCAGAGAACACTGGAGAAAGAGCGAGTCAGGGTTAAAGTATAAGACTTGAGTTTGGGGTATGCTGAACTTGATATGCCCTTTGTGATGTGCAAGTGGAGGTCATAGTTCTGACATTCTTTTTACAGATTTTATTTACTTATTTTTTTATTTGTCAGAGAGAGAGAGAGAGAGCAGCAGGCAGAAGGAGAAGCAGGCAGAGGGAGAAGCAGGCTCCCTGCTGAGTATGGATCCCAATGTGGGACTCAAACACAGGACCCTCAGATCATGACCTGAGCTGAAGTCAGATGTTTCCCATCCAAGTACTAACCAGGCCCGACCCTGCTTACCTTCCGAGATCAGACGAGATCGGGTGCGTTCAGGGTGGTATGGCCGTAGACCAAAGTCAGATGCTTAATCGACTGAGCCACCCAAGCATCCTGATAGGTCTGACATTTTAAAGTGGAGATATTCTGGGACTCATCATGGCACAGATGACAACTAAAGCCATGGAATAAATGAGATAATCCCGAGTTACATGATGTAGTACCAGAAGGTAAAGTCTATGCTGTGTTGAGGAAGGGGGACTGACATAGGACTCTGAGAAGGAAGTACCTCCTGGGTAGAAGTGGGAAACAACAACAAGAACAACAACGAAACAGAAACAAAAACAAAACAAAACAAAAACAAGGGGACAAATTTGTCACTGAGCCAAAAGGAGACCTTTGTCAAGGAAAGGACCATCAACACTGTAGATTCTAAAAGTATTTATTGACTTTTTGATTGTTCATTAGATACACTTGAGCATCTATATATTTTCACTAGGGTGTTCTCAGATCCCTTCTGTTTATATATAAATCTATGGCTGTGAGCTATAAGAGGTCAGTTCCTTCACCCTGGTAAGAGCAAAATCTTTGGAAATAATGAATTATTTTCTCTAGAAACACAATATGTTCTTTCTGCATCCACTAACTGATTCAGAAATATATTCGATTTCTAAGATCTAAATAAGAGTAAATCATGAAAGTCACATCTTTGGGTAAAGTCTAATACATTTCCAAAAAAAATAATCAGATATAAGTTAATGTTAATCTATACAACTAATATTTGAAAAGGATCTTTGATTTATCTTACTGGCAAGTTATACCATTTTAATTAATATTCTATTAAGGGTAATGGCAATATTTACAATTTTATATGCAAGCATAATGGAGACACAGATATAAATTCTCAAATATTTTTGTTCTCATGGTCAATGCCCCATGGTCCAAAATTTAATTAAAATTTTTGCATTAATGGTAAAATGGAAAATTGGGATTGAAGCATGCAGTGTCTTTTGTTTGTTACAAAGAGGCATCAGCCCTATATCCAATTTTTACCAATTAAAATGCTCTACTTATTTAGATTAATTACTAAGAATTATATAAATATTTCTCCTCGACTTACAACTAAGGTAAAATTAGCAATCTATCTCCTGCACAGCAGTACCAATAATCTGATATCAGTTATGCATGTATGTGCCAGAAAAAGTTCAAAATACAGCCAAAATTAAATTTGTGTAATTAAATATACAGATTCAGAACATGGCGTCAGATTTTATAGAAAATGTAGACAAATGCTTGCAATTCTATTTAAATCAAGTTAATACCTGACATCAAAAACATGAGATTGTTTGATATAAGCGTTTCACATAGGATTGTAAATTCCTCCCTGAAAATGTTTTTCATCTCACTATTTTGACCTCCCAAACAGCACCTAGGAACGTGTATGGAGGGGCACAGAGTTGTTTCTCAGCTGTTAGTCTCCGTTTGAAGACATATGTGAATATCTGAATGGATGTCGAAATTGTGATTCCTAGAAGTTTCAGAGATATTTTATTTAATTATTTGATGTGATTATGGAATATTTGTAAAATTAGCTTAAGTAAAATTTTTAAGCATACAATTTAATGTTTTATCTAGATTCCTAGAAAAAAATGATTACAAATACAGCTAAGAAAAAGCAAACTCCTCATAACCTAGTCTATTTCATCATATAGCACCTAATGTTTTGTAAATATAGAGACATATATATATATTTTTCCCCCTCCTTCAATCATCCACTTCTTCTTGTGCCACCATTTTATTTCTTTCTTTCTTCCATGTTATCCCTACAAGCTTTTGAATAATGCTGAGGCTTGGTCTATATTTCTTTAAAATTTATAGAATGCATGCATTATTTCTTATCTAAGAATTAATTGGCAAACTGTTGACTTTTCCTTATAAACATATGGGGTCACCTCTCATCCTCTTCCACATTACGCATTAGGGATGACATTAAGGCAGGCCACCACCCTCTCTCACTTGAATTACTACAGGAGCTTCCTAAATTGTCTCCTGCTCTTCACCTTGAAATAATTTCTTCCTACTGAAGCCAGTAATTACTTTAAAAATGTAAATCAGATTGTGTTCTCTCCTGCTCACCATCCTCCACTGGCATCCCATCACATATAAGATCCAGGAAGGTTGTGTCTGTGTCTCTGGGTTTGATTGCTTTCTTTCCCCTTTGTGCTGTGATCTAGTTCTGCTGACCTTCTCCTTGTATCTGTAACAGGTAAGGCTCATGACTACTCCTTTTCTCTGCCCTCTACCAGGAAAACTTTTTCTCAAATTAGTTTATTAAAGCCTGGCCCAAATATCCTCTTTCATACAGGCTGTCATTTATTCAACCTTGCTCTAGCTTTCATTGTATTATGGTACTTACTATCACATGTATCTATTTTCCTTCTTAAAAATTCTCTTTCTTGCTAGAATGCAACCTCCTTGAAATCAGGCTCTTTTTCGTTTCCTCTTTCTTTCTTTCTTGTTATTGTTGTATGTATCCCAATGCAATGAATGATCACTAAATACTTCTGATTGTCTTATTTTATGACTGTCTTTACTGCTATTCTCCAACTGGAAAAAAAATGGCAACCTTTTCACATTTAAGCTAATAATTTTGGACTTCTTTACCAAGTAAAATATAAAATTAGAAACAGATATTACTTTATTCAAATGGTAACATTTATATTCAAATTACCTTCATTCAGATGGTAATCATTTTTTACTTTTCTTATTATGTATGCATTGGCGTGTCAATTGAAATTATTGTGTTATTCAAGTATCATGAAATTTACAGTTTATGCAATTTTTCAGTACTATCTGGTCAAAAAACTATAGATAGATAGATAGATAGATAGATGGATCGATCTATATATATATTTAAATCAAACTAGATTATGGCAACCTTGTAAAATTTAACTGAATTTCCAGGTAGGAAGTCTATGTTTATATTATAAAAAGAGGAGTATAATCCTAGAGCTGACTTAAAGCACAGAAGAAGTTGCTAAAATTCTAAGCAGTTAAAATTCTTTACCTAAAGAGTTGAGGGACTCTGGGAACATGGTGATTGATTGATTGATTGATTATTTTTCAAGTAATCTCTTTCTGCAGCATGGGGTTCAAACACACTACCCTGAGATCAAGTGTTCCACGCTGTACTGGCCAAGCCAGCCAGGTGCCCTGGGGACATGATAATTTAAATTCAATTTTTTTAGTGCCTGGGTGGCTCAGTTAGTGAAGTGTCTACCTTTAATGCAGGGTGTTGGGATTGAGCCCCACATTAGACTCTCTGCTCAGTGGGGAGTATGCTTCTGCCTCTGCCTCCCCCTGCTTGTGCTCCCTTTCTGTGTCAAACAAAATAAATAAAATCTTTAAAAAATAAAATAAATTCAATTTTCTTCAACCCCATGTCAAGGGAGTCAGCTTTTGTGGGAAAATGGTTTTTACCATTAGTGATAAAATAATATGTTAAAATCATATATATATATATATGTATATATATATATATGCACACAATTATGTAAAATACTTATGTATGCATGTATATAACTATACACATACAATATATAAAATTAAATTATCAAATTTTGTCCAAGGTCGTTAACTAGTTATTAAAGAATCAACGACGGTATCGCATTGCCTTTTAATTAGTCTCTGTTCTTTCCACTAGATTTTTCAGCTTATTCATGAGGGAGGTGTCTGATTATCTACTAAAGTACTAAACATGATGATGACTCAGCCTGTCACCTTGATTCCAAAAGGTACTGAACAAATTCACATTGACTCCAAATAAGTAAAACTAAATTAGTTATTCCCATTGTGATGCTTTTACCCACAATGTGTTGTTATAGATAACTGCTCCCTAACTCTTCCTAAAAATAAATACACTTATCTATCTGTTTCTTAGGCCATGTATATATGTATAGTCATAGAGACAAAGGCAGAAGGGGATGGGAATGGTGGCTAAATGTACATGAATATGTTCAGTCAAGTATTCTATTTCTAACACAGTATAAACTAGAGCAGGAAGTACTTTGTTGAATCAACCCAGTGTCAAGGCAGTCACATAGTAGGGCTACAATAGGTATGGAATAAACTTTTTTTGACAGAATGAAATAATATGTTGATGAAGGAATGAATTCTCTAACTCACAGATGAGCAGGGAAAGAGAAGATCTAAGAGTTAAGACTAAAAGTATAGAAATCTCTGAAGCACAACATAGCTCAGAAATTCAATCTGAATATATTCCAATTCAGTGCGTTTCAATAGACACACGGTGATTGCCAACCTATTTTCATCATACAAACAAAACAAAATAAAACAAAAAAATTTTAAAACCCTCGTAGCATTTATACATTTTTTCAAACATGAAAATGTGCCTGAATTATACAATTCACATTTTACTCAAATATGATTCTGTAGCAGCAAACAATTTTAATGACATGCAAAACATTCAATATATTTTTAACATTAGAATTCCAATTAATTTATGTTAATGAAGTAAGCAGCAACCCCAAAACAACTTTGAAATACTCTTAATGGCCATTATAATGCATATTCTCCTGTTCATGGTATATTTAAGTTTTTAATCTTCCAACAATGTAAATGAAACACATATGATGTACCTTATATTAGGTATTCAAGTGTAAGTCCCTATAACATCATCTTAAAAATGTTAATCTGCTATTGAGAGAGCCAGAAAAGCATTCTTGTGATAGGTATTCTCATGTTTTCCTTCATATCAATTAGTATAATATTTTCAACTTTCCATACAATTTAACAACAGATTGAATAAAGGACTTAGAGAGTATAGCACAAAATGAATCCACACACACACACACACACACACACACACACACATACACATATTTGAGTAATTTTTAAGAAAGAAAGAAGGCATAGACACAATAGCTGAATAACAAAAAGTTATGTGTAAGTTATTTGTAAGTTTTCATCTTATGGCCCTTATTCAATTATGTTTATCTCCTTTTCCCATTACTCTAGACCTTCCGCTAACTTAGTAGAGGGAAGGGGGTGTGGCAAACTAGTACCTAGAACGTCAGTCACCTGTGAGAGGGAGATACGTGTTTTTATTCAAATACGTATTAAAACACTGAAAATGTCCCTAAATTAATGTTTACTTTAAATATTTATTAATATAGATAAAACTAATTATGTATTCACAGTGGGAAGGTAGGTGGTTTTGCTCTTATAATAAGGCGGTGCTGAGATAGGTCCTTCCTTGAACAGTTACATCATCTTTACTTTGTATCACTTAAAACAACGGCCTCCTGGGAGGCTGTGAATTTTCTATTTACACACCCACATAAACAAGCCAAGATCGTAAGAAACAGGACTAGCTTAGCCATCACCTCAGGGAGGTCCAGAAATGATGTTTACTGCAAATGGGTATGTATAATAAATATATCTATAGGTACGTTTTACAATATTATTTCTCCAAATGTGTACTTACAGAAACTCAACTTTGTTCATCCAGTGTTAGCCTCTCACACATTTATCTATTATAAAAATTAGGTAGTATCTTGTGCCCATATTCATTACTATTTGTGATTCTGTACACTATTTTTACTCTATAAAAAGACCTTTCTTCTTCTTTTTTTTTTTGATTTAAAATATTTTATTTATTTATTCGACAGAGAGATCACAAGTAGGCAGAGAGGCAGGCAGAGAGAGAGGAAGAGAAGCAGGCCCCCTGCTGAGCAGAGAGCCCGATGCGGGGCTTGATCCCAAGACCCTGGGATCATGACCTGAGCTGAAGGCAGAGGCTTTAACCCACTGAGCCACCCAGGCGCCCCATAAAAAGACCTTTCAATCAAATTTAATTCCAGGGCCATTTTCTTAGTGAACCAATGCCATGTCATGAACAATTGCCCGTTTCTTTTTATCTCAAGGAGCAGGTTAGGCATGTGTCCCCAGCTTTTCACCCAGTCTATAATACTTTCTGATTCTCTTTTGATGATGTCTGTTTTCTCTTTCCCTGTGCTCTACTCATCATTCAAATCTAAGGTAAGCTATTCACGAAGTGGAGTGGGCAGAAGTCCCATCACCCTATCAAGCACAAAGAGGGAACTGCAGTCACCAGGATTTGCTCTATCAAGAAAAAAAATAAAAACAATCACTAGAAACAGGCATTGATTATTCATGGCCAGTACCTAACTTTTTTTTAAAGATTATTATTTTTTAAAGATTGATTTATTTTATTTGAGAAACAATGAGAGAGAGAACTTGCATGTATGCAAGTGAGGGCAGGGTCTTAACAGACTGTGAGTCTGGAGCCCAGGGCTCATTTCACAACCCTGAGATCATGACCTGAGCTGAAACTGAGTCAGAGGCTTAACCCACTGCACAACGTAGACGCCCCTAGAAATTATAACGAAGAGCACCTATCAGGCAGGAATAAGGATATCCACCGTATGATCTCAGAGATGTACAATTTCTGGCTTTCCATCCCTGCTGTCTCGTACTCCTGATTTTTACCCTCACATACTCAAATCACGTTCTTTTCCCCTGCTCTTTGATTTCCTAATTGGTACGTCAGCTCCTTTGGGATTTTGTTCCTGTACAGCTCTCTTTTCACCACTACCACCTACAAATCTAGCAAGTACGTAAAGCCTTGTCTTGTAACTGGAAGTATGATGCTGGCTTGGATTTCCTTATGTCAACTGCCCACACCTTTGAGCCTCATCATCTGTCACTACTGCTACTTCTATAACTATATACTACCACTTATTAAGCATTTGCTGTATTTCAGACATCACTTGAAGTTACTTACTTACATTGTCTCACTTAGGCTCGCAGCTCCAAGTTGTACATTATGTATAGTGCCTTTCTACATTCTTTTACTGAAATTATCATGAATTTTGGTTCAGATTTATTTACTTTAATTTATTTTGTTTGCAGCTTTATTGAGATATGACTGACATATCATGTTGTGTACGTTTCAGGTGTATATTGTGTTGATCTGATACATTTAAAAATTGCAAAGTAATTACCACCATAGTACTAAGAGTTTCAGAAATGACTTATTATCACACAGCAGAGATAGAAATGCATTTGAGGATGTCTGTATTCATTTCCTAGAACCGCTATAACAAATTACCACAAATTTGGTGGCTTTAAATAACAGAAATGTATTTTCCCACATTTTAGGAAGCCAGAAGTCTTGTATCAAGGTGTCAGAAAAGCTGATTCCTTCTGGAGGCTCTCAAGGGAAGTCTCTTTCTTTCTTTCTCTTTCTTTCTTATATATATATATATATATATATATATATATATAATTTATTTGAGAGAGAGGAAGAAGAAGAGAGTATAGGCAGGCGGAGGGAGGGAGAGAGAGAGTAGCAGACTCCCTGCTGAGTAGGGAGCCGGAGGCTGGGCATGATTCCAGAACACTTGGGATCATGACCTGAGCCGTGGGCCGACACTTCACTGACGGAGCCACCCAAGTGCCCCAAGGAAAGTCTGTTTTGTGTTTCTCTTCTAGCTTCTGCTGATTGCCAGCAATTAATGGTGTTCCTTGGTTTATAGCATCACCCCTCCTATATCTAACCTATTGTCATCTGGTCTTCTTCTCTTGTGGCTCTACCATGTCTCTGTAGTCAACTGTCTGTCTGTCTCTCTCTCTCTCTTTTTTTTTTAAAGACACTAATTATCAAACTGAGCACCCCCATAAATCCAGTATGACCTTATATTAACAAGATTACATTTGTAAATAACCTTATTTCCCAATAAGGTCACTTCACATGCACCAAGGATTAAGACATGAACACATCTTTGGGGTGACAAAATTCAACCCAGTACAATGTCTGACTTCAAACTGCATGCTCCATTATATTGTATGTTTTTACAAACTATGCTCTACAGGTAACTGGTATCTCCCTTTTAAAGTCCCCCCATGGTCTCCACCATAATCTTCCTGTATTTATTTCATGTACCGCGTCCTGTGTTTTTCTAGACCCAATTTCAAGCTATCCTTAATAAGAATTTGAAAAAAAAATCCCATATTATACCTTCACCCAGCTAACCCAAAATAAGCAATTTTTTCCCTGACTGTCTAGTTCTATTGTTTCTTCTCCCTTGTGACCTCTAGGAAACTCTCTGACTTGAGTTTCAGTAGATTATCTATACCTACTACAGATCTGATTTGATGATCCCCAAACTCAATACATTGCAAGTCAGTAAGTGAACAAAACCACTTTAATTTTAGAAAATTCATTTATAAATTAATTTATTCAATAAGTCTTTCATTCAAATACATACAACATACACACAAACATGCATGCACATGTGCACACACACACACACACATTAATGACCCTTTACTTAAAACATTACAGATACTCTTATCGCTTCATACTTATATCTATTATCAACACAATTATGAATATTTTGTTTGTAAACTTTTTTTTGTAATATCTGTCCTCTCCATTCTTCCTTGATATGCTTAGTCTCTCAGTCTACTGTGGCTTTCTAACCTGACAAATACCATTAATTATTCACAATACTAGTTAGTATTTACTACATATTTAAAACTCATTTGTTTTACCATTTTACATGTAGCAGTCTTGCCTTCTGCAAAGAAAGTAAGCCCCTCATAGTCAAATACATAGTATCCTTATGATTGTATATCCCACCATAATATGCATTCAGTACTAAAGAACTGTTGATATGCATAGAAAATGTAACTTAAATGTATATAATTTATGTATAGTTATGCTTGTCATTACTTATCAGAGACAATTGTAGCTTTTTAAGAACTTAAGAAAACTAAAATCTCTTCTAAGTATGGAGCCGCCAGGAAAAACTCAGTCTTTTTCGTTAGTAAATTATAGATAAAAACTTTTTCATGCGTAAGTGTTAGGGCAGACACAGCTGTGCTCAGTGAGATCTTCTAATAGAGTTCTACCTTTGCTAATTCCTTGGTTAGCAAAAACGTTGTACCCACTACACAGACAAATCAGAAAAACAGACTGGCTCAAGCACATGGCTTGGTGATGGGAGCAAAGATGGCAGCTCAAACTTAGAGGTTCCTTCCATAGGATTCCATTGTGCAATGCACACCCTGACCAACCATGCAGGGTGTTCCTGGCTTTAACTGAAAGAATGGAAAGCAAGAAAGTGTGATTTTAACACTGTGCATATACACTTAATATGTGTTAACATTTACTGTATTTTAGTGCCTTATGTGAATTAATCCACTGAGTATTTATTCCTTTATGAATCTCTACATGCACACACGCATTTTACTCATGTGAAAACCAAGCCACAGATAGGGTAAATAACTTGACAAAGGTCACACAGCCTTTAAATGATAGTTTTGGTTTCAAAATATATGCAGATACCAAAACACTATTCATGAACACTATACTGTCTCTAAACTGATGAAAGGAATTCTGATGAAGGGAATGAAAATAAATGTAAGAACTTAGCACTCCTGAAAAAACAGATGATAAGTAAAAAGTAGGAGACATTATGAAGCCAAGGAACTCACTTTGGGAAATAACGGCTCAGAGCATTATAGGCCTGGATAGGATGTGCCTCTCTTTTTTCCTTTCTTTTCTTTTTTCTTTTCTTTTCTTTCTTTCTTTTCTTTCTTTCTTTCTTTCTCTCTTTCTTTCTTTCTCTCTTTCTTTTTCTTTCCTTTTTTTTTTTTTTTTTTTTAAGTTCAGAAACCATCCCATGAGTTTTTACCTTCTGAACAATTTTTGTATTAGGCTAAAATCATTTCTCCAAAGTTTAAATCAGAGAAGGGGTTGGTTCTTTGTTTTGCTTTGCTTTTTTTCACTATTAATAATTTTGGTTTCCAAGTAGTGAAACAAGTAATTCCCAAATTAAAAGCTTCTTAGACTTTAGCTAAAATACATAACATTAGAAGATTGTAATTTTCCTAATTGTAGAGAAAATTATTTTAAAAGTAATTTTCCCCTCAGAAGCCATTCTAAGAGTGAAGATTAAATATGCAGAGAGACTATGATTCTGTTTAAAAAAAAAAAAAAAGAAAAGAAAAGAAAGGCAAAATAGCTTTTAAAGGAGTGCAAATGAACGTAGTTTAAGTCAATATATTTAATTACTATGATTTTGTTATATACTTTTTAACCACATAAAAAGAATTGAAAAATAACACATTTCCAGTTCATACAGCACTTGATCTGATAGTCTCAACTCTTTTTTTTTTTTTTTTTTTTACTATTTTTTTTTTTTTTTTATTTTTTGTAACCACATAAAAAGAATTGAAAAATAACACATTTCCAGTTCATACAGCACTTGATCTGATAGTCTCAAACTCTGTGGGAAAATCCCATAGCTGGGATCATGACCTGACTGAAAAGTTTTAACCAACTGAGCCAGGGCGAAGAGATTGGTCTTGAAAACACATAGCTATGAACAAAAAGTTTTAACAGGGCGAAGAGATTGGTCTTACATTTTTGGGAAAATAGCACAATATTCCATTTCAATTCCGTAAGTACAGTTCTATTGTCAGAAAGTCAAGGAAGCACACCGTTAACTTCATCTTGCTATTGTATAAGAACACTAATTCAGAGGCTAACGGTATAGCAAGCCTTTCTCACTGCATTCTGGAGTTTCTATCTTCCCTGACCTTTCTCCCAGGGGACTTGATCCCTCTGGTAGGAGGGACTAGGCCTGCATGTTGGGTTCCAGAGAGAAGGAAGCACTAATAAGTTTCTAGGCCTACCCTCCTTTGTTTACCTCCCTCATTGAAAAAATTAAAACATCTATTATTTGTTTATTACCTATTATGTGGCAGATAATGTGGTAGACATTTGGGCATCATTCAATTCCTTAAAAAAATAGATTTGTTAGTCTATCTCTGTTTTATAGAAAGGTGAAACAATATGGGTGTCAGGATGAAGTATCTTGTCTAAGGCCATAATGTCAAAGAGGAAATTTATATTCACCTTTAAATTTTATGTGCAGATCAATCACCTTCTGTTCTTGACAAAATGAAGATACTGATTTAGAAGGTGAAATTCTGCATCTCCAACAGGAGGTGATGATTTATTCCAGTTACAAGTTTCACTACTTGTTTTGCTATTAGAATCTGTAACTGGTGCCCCGGGCACTAAGGTTTTACGAAGTACTGAAGGGAGAGGTGAGTATGTGGATTCCCCCATCAAAGTGCTTGGTTCTACATTCTGGAGTTGACACTTAGTATCCATTTTCACCTTTAGAAAGTCACTTAAGCCCTCCAAGACTCAGTTTCCTCATCTGTCAGGTGGGAGTTCTAGTAGAGTCCTCTCCCACTGTAGCTGTAAGCACCAAATTAGAATATCCCTTATAGATAGGGACGTAGTGCTCTGAACATAGTAAATGTTCCCTCTAAATCAACTGATACTTTTTTATTTAAGAAATGGATTAGAACATTCAAGAAATAGATCCCCTCACTGAACTTCCTCAACCTACCTAACATTGCATTACACATTGTTATGTAAAATGTTGCCATGAATTTAGCCACTTAAAAGGAAGGACACAAATTTACAATCAAGTCCTTTCCCTTAGGAGTCTGGTGCATTCCCCTCAGGGTCTAACAACACTGAAATCAAAGTGTTCACCATTGTTATCACCTGGAGGCTTGACTAGGGAAAGATTCGCTTCTTCATATCCCCTCAGACTGCTGGAATGAGAAGAAATCACTTTCTTGTGGTTGCGTAGGACTGAGATCCCTGTTGTCTTGCTGCCCACTAGATGGACACTTCTAGAGGCTGGTTTCAGGTTGTGCCATGTGTTCTCAACAATAAAGAACCTTTCTCATATTGAATCTTTACCAAACATCAAATCTCTCTGATTCCCCTTTTGCTCCCAACCAGAGAAAACTCTGTGCTTTTAAAGGGTCTGTGTGATTAAATCATGTCCTATGTTAAGGTCAATTATGCCATACACTATGAGCGAACGACAGGAGTAAAATCTATCATCATCACAATGTCCAGGAATACGCACGAAGTAGACCACAATGGGAGGGACATCTTGGGACCTAAGCCAGATTATTGATTACAGTAAACATAAAGGGGACTGCAATATAACTGAAGAGCTGAAAACTCGTAATTCCCAAGTAAAAAATAAAGATAGTAACTTGATCCAAAATATTAGGAAACATGCATGGCCAGAAATTCAGTTTGAAGCAGATAGAAAGATCTTTTATCATATAATCCCAGCATTAATAATTAAGAACCCTTTATATTTTAGAGGAACAATGATTTTCTTGGGATGATATATTTGTTCAGGTTTGAGGTCTGAGAGCAGATGACTGAAGATAACATGCTTTAAAGCGCTCAAAAATCTTTCAAAAATAAAGTTGAAAGTTTTACAGAAGGAAAGCCATTGATATCAAATAAGAAATATTACCTAAGCATCGTTAATGTGTTTAAGGAAATACACTTCCCTACAATAGGAGGAAACAAAGACAATACTAGTTAAAAAAAGATTTATAGACATGAGCTGCCTGCACTTATTTTATGAACTAGAACATTTTTCTGCCTTCTAGAATTGGAGAATATGCAACGACTCATTCTGCCTTATGGGCATTTTAGAGCTTTTAATCTAATAAAACCTATATGTCAGACAGTAGCATGTCAAGGTCTCATTACCCTCCTTCCTCAGTGTTTGATGTGGATGGTTTAGTTCCCACACAAATGTACCCCTTGGGGTTCCCTGAGGTGGAGCTGTGCAGGTTTGCATCTTTACTTACTGACAAAAAAGGGGAAAAAAAAGGTAGCATTAAATATTCAGTTCCCGGTTTCACTTACACATTCACTAAGAACGATGAAAGTGGAGATTATGTGGCATGGCCTCAGAGTTGTGCATGAACACATGCTTTACTTTATATGCCTCACCAGGAGCTCCTTTCCAACCGTATGCAGTGGACAAGCGTGCTCCCTCTTTGTCATAACATCACCTGAGCTGACTCAGAGATAGCCGGCAAACAAGCTGAGCTTAAGTGGTTCAACTCATAAAAGGAAGGTAAATTTAAATTGTGCCTGAATGGGGAAAAAAAAAAATGGCAGAGATAATTGACAGAGGCTTTTCAAATACAATTTAGTGAATGTGATTTTTATTATTGGATGATATTTGCCTATGAAGGCCTTATTCAACTGGAAAAAAAAATAATAAATGGTAGGGAGTCCTCCTTTGAGTACTTTCTCTTATGGGGTCACATCTACCAATGTTTAAGGAAGAAAAATAAATAATGGAGTATTTTCTGTCTTTAATCTAAATTGCAAGGAGAAAAGTTGTAAAAGACCTTGTGCATGATATAATTTGGCTGAGGAATAAAGGTGATCAAAATATATGTACTTTTTACATCAGATACTAAGTAACTGACCGAGTTTTGTGAGTATTTCAAAATTTAAAATCATTAAAGACAAACACTCCAACGAGCACTAGAGAATTGAGAAGTTTTAAAGCAAAATTATAACTGCACTTAATCTCACACTGTCTTCTTTGCCTTTTTGACATTTTAATTGCTGTGCCATTTTTCACTAGGATGGCAAGCTTTTTTTTTTTTTTTTTTACATATGCATAATGTAGCTCATGTTAATGTGTATCGATTAAAGTGTAGACGGGGTTGCCACGCTGTTGCATTTTTCCCTATTATGTCCTTACTGAATGTCTCCCTCTCCTTTTTTTTTGTTTCCTTTTTTAAAATGGAGAAAAGAAAACACGTTTTTAGTATGTCTCTATGCTCTATGAACTCTAATATTAATAGGCAAAAAAAAGTAGTTTAACAAAAGAAAGATGAGAAAGTATCTTCCTCACAAACTTGTCTTTCATTTCTGCATGGGAGACATTGCAGGAAAATCAATAACTTCCTTTGAGCCAAGTGATCTAGTTGCTCCTGAGAAATTTACATCTCCCTGACAGGCAGTTTGTAAGGTCTGGTTCACCTCGGTCACAGGAGTCTGCATAATTTGCATCTTGAGCAATTTCTCTCTTTCCGCTTACCTGTTCCATGAGGAAGGAAGATTGGACCTGGTCATAAAGGGGAGCTCATTATGTCTCAACTGAGAAGAGTAATTTCATGGGTGTTCCTAGAGTTCAAGAATATCATATAACGATATTTTCTCACAGATCCTCAGACCTACACATACACCAGGAAATGAAAGTAACATACACTGAGGCATATTTGATACATTTGACCTGATGCTCACCAAATAATATTGAGTCGTCCCATCAAGGTCATTGGCAAAATATGATCTTAAGATGGATATACAGATCACTTGCCAACAAATATACAAGAGGGAAAGATATTTAGGTTGCCATTCAAATATCTGAAATAGGTCCCCTGTGTTTTATTCTAACCTTTAAAATGTATATGGTGTAAATGTCAAATAAATGTTTATATTATTATATGATAATAACTATCTATCTAGAATGTATTTTTCTAGTTTGTCCAATAGCTTAGTTCAAAAATAAATTAAAACCAAGGAGGCACTGCTGAAATATTTTTGAATCAGAAATAAATTCAATGGCACCAATTACAATTAAGTCTTTAGTATACTATTTGAATCTCACCTAAATTCAATGTGAATGTCTTTGGACAACAAACCAAATAAATATATGGCACAGAGTTTAAGATCCACTCTATTCCAATGGTTTTGCTCCAGGATAAGTATTAAAACGGGATTCAAATACACTAATGTTTGGGGGCACCTGGGTGGCTCAGTGCGTTAAAGCCTCTGCCTTCTGCTCAGGTCATGATCCCAGGGTCCTGGGATCGAGCCCCACATTGGGCTGTCGGCTCAGCGGGAAGCCTGCTTCCTCCTCTCTCACTGCCTGCCTCTCTGCCTAGTTGTGATCTCTGTCAAATAAATTTTTAAAAATCTTAAATATATATATATTAAATATATATATATACCTATATATATACATATAGGTTTATACACACACACACACTGTTTGTACTGTGTTCATGAAAACTAATGTCTAGATGTAAATAAGAAAGCATTATTACAATTTACTATATTGTATTCAAAGTAATATTTTGAGCCTGATCTATAAAATAGAGGAAAACCACAACTTTACAATAATGGGTTTTTGTATGTCAGTTCTGTAGTTTTCGTCTTTGCAATTTGGGATGACTATCCTTTAAAAAAAATTATTTAGGCACCTACATTCACCTAGGAAAGTCTATTTAGTGCCATTAAACTTGAACACTAATAACCCTGAGCTGTGGTTCCTGGAAGCAGACAATGGTACCTCGTGAAAGTGTTCTGGTATAGTATTGGTCAATGGGCACCATTTGGAGAGGAAAATGCTTCCTCCATTCCCCCATACATCCTCTCCTTGTTATTTTTTGGATTTAACAGAACAAATAATATTTACTGAGCATTTATCACATTGTCATTTTAAGGGATGCACATGTATTTTCAATTGGTCTACAGCAAACCATTCTGAGGTTGGTGTAACACAGCTGCCTTTTATTGAAGTATACCTTCATGAAGACTTTACATTCACATAATGAGAGATTAAGTTTCCTACAGGAGCAAATAAAAAGCTGAATGAGTGTGTTCTTTAGAAATACAGTGATAATCCAGCTTTAATGGGAGTATTTCTAAATCTAGTGTCTGCTACGCTATACGTGCTGTCTTGTTTTCCATTATTTCCCAGTATCAGCCCTTGTAAACTCAATTTTAATATCATGATTACAGTGTATACTCTTCTGGGTTCCATGGTCACAATGCATGTTAAAATAAAAGTATACATATAGACACTCTCACAAACATATATTCTGATACACTTAACTGTTTGATTCACTATCTATTCACAAACTAGCCCTAATGGTTGTTTTTTGTTATTCAGTATACTATTATTTCATAAAAATAATAAAGGAAATATGTATAATCCTCTCAGTTTTGAAATGTTGTCACTTTTCATAATACCTTTACTTGCAGTATTTCAAAGTTTACATATAAAATGAAACTTCATTATTTAAAAATGTGTTCACAATTATATTGCTGGCATTGGTTTCCCTAAGCTTTCGAGCACACAAATGCTCTAAAAGGTCCATAGGTTTCCCAGAGGAGATGCTGGAGGAGTGGTGAATTTGAGAGAGAAAACAGAGGAGGGATGGTATATATAAGGAGTTAATATGGCTTTGATTAATATAACTGAAGGAAAAAAAAAAGAACACTGTTACCTTAAAAAGAACAAAACCTGATTTTCAAGAAAATTATACCACGTACCATTTTATGATTAAAAGGATGAAATTTTCTTAACATAAATATGTATAATCATAAGCATATCTTCATTATCTTAACAGGTTTTTATCATAGAAAACTAGTCATTTTCATCATGGAGGTGGTTGGATAATTAATTATCGCTTTCACTGTTGAAAAGCAGCATTTTCTCTCTTTTCCCCCCTCTATATGTACCACCGTCACAACATCCTGTCTTGGCCTCTCTCTCCTCCAGCCTTATTATTGAACGGCATTGACAGGTTCTTTCTCCTTCAGCTGATTTATTACTAGATCTTTACCTTGCACATATCAATTTTAAAAAGTAAAAAAGTGCCTGCAGAAGTTAATTTGAATGAAATCTCAGAAATCTTTTAACTGATAAGTAAAACTATCAAAATATCTTGAAGTCCATAAGAAACTTGCATTGTTGACCCTCAATCCATATGTTTATATGGAAATACTTTTGAAAGAAAATAAATTATTTCCAACCGAGAATGATAAACTAGTCTAAAATTCATCATTCACCCTTAATAGGCACATACCCTTAATGGCATGAGATAAACATTTCCATGTAACCTCAATTTGCTTAGATTAGACCCATTCAATCAACAAGAGAAAACACATACAGGAATGGATAAAGTTTGTGGGACCATGTGTTAGAATCTCTTTGTTTATATTCTGGGGCTGCTGGTCACATGAATGATTTTAAGCATCAGAATATATAAATGCCAATCAAGTAAATTACTCATGGAGAGCCAATGCCTTACTGAAAGAAAGATACCCAAGAGAGTTAGAATGACCTTACATTGCCAAACCAAAGCCGATTGAAAAGTTTAATGCCACGGACAGATTTTGACAGTGGTAATGGTATTGGTGTCCTTGGTTTGCTCACACTCTGGGGAGTTATAACTTTAAAAGCTTTGATTTTTGTTTATCATGACGAGTTCTTCAAATATATAGCTCTTTAGACTCCATAGCTCTGGCATGCCCCATTTCTCTTCTGTAGGTCTGGAATCAACCATAAGAAAATAAAACATGGCCCTATTTTTAAAAGACATCATTTAAATCTTTAATTCTACTTTGGAACATATAAATACTATGAATTTATAGTGCTATAAACAGGTAATGATATCATGATGAAAACTAGATTTTCTCATTTTATGTAGGTTTGGATATTTTCTTTTATGAAGTATTCTGGTACGGCTCCTCTGGGTCTGGTTTCATTAATGACATTACAGTTAAGCTTTAAAAATCAATATTCCATTTCTAATAGCTTTCCTCTGGCCCATGAATATATATCTGACCCAAAGGGTGACATCAACCTTTACTTTCTCAATCATATTGATTTTCCGCAATCTCTCCTCACAACACCATCATTAAAATGGACAGTTTCTCATTGTTTCTAAAAGTCATTATTTTCCTCCCAATACAGTGAAATGTCACTTATGACAACCGAACAAGAACAAGAGAATTCTCATGGCACTAAGGTGGGGACAGTCAGAGGAGGTGGAAATTTTTTTTTAACATATTTCTTGTGGGTGCTGCACCAAGAGCATCTTTGCTCTGATTAAGTGCGCCTCTTAACTGTGTGGGTTGATAGTGCTGTATGTTTAGATGCCCGGAGATGAATGGAGGCATTGCTGTATGTTTACATCCATTTGGTCACACTTGCTGTGTATTTATATGCATGGAGATGGTATGTCTCTTAATAAGCATTCAGCAATTCTGAATGGATGACATATTAAAATTTTGTGATTCTTCTCCTCATGTCTCATCTCCCGATTTTACACTACTTGTCTCCACTGAGAACACCCATATTTTCCTGAACTCTGTTTCATAGTTAGAGCTCAATTCTCAGGCTAATTTTACAGTGATAGACTTGGCTATCTTGAGCGACTTGAAGGAAGAGGTCATTTAATTTTCAAACAATGTATTCAGCATGCATTACAGAATCAAAGACGGATACAGATTTACGGCAATATTAATGCTTATTTCTCTCCCATGTCCTTCTCCTTCCTTTAAAATTAAAAGCAAATGAGGCAAAATTGGCTCTTGTTTGTGTGCTTTTTCCTTCTCAGCATCTTTCCATCCCGACTCCTTGTAGCTCTCAAATGCGGACACATATTATTTGTGTTGCACATGATTCAAGTACTGTTTTGAGTTATGGGGTACAAAGCCTGATATATGTCATATATAAAAAAAAGGGTCTAATACATTCCTTCAAAGAATAATCAAGGTAAATAATGTGAGCATGGGGCATACACCGTGCAAATAAATACCACAAAGAGACAGCAGGCCTTGCCGCGAGGCACACATCTTTCCCGCTGACCTCCCATTGACAATAACTACACTCCGCTAAGGAAGAATGAGGACCCTTTCTTATGTCAGACAAAAATAAAGTACTGCTAGTTTGGATGCATTTTATTTTCCCTCTGTCTGTTTGCCCCTCTGCCTATCTGCCCATCCAATTTCTACTCCTCTTGTCTAAATCAGTCCTCTCTCTCTCTCTCTCTCTCCTCTCTTTCTGCATCCTTCTGGTGTGTCTCTTTGGCTCTCACTCTACTCCTTCTTCTTATTATTTATTTTTTCTCTTTGCCTCTATTTCCATTTCTGTCTCTCTCTTTCTGTACACACGCATACGCATACTCCGTCATATTTCTTCATTTTTATTTTATCCTCTTCTCATATTTATAAATACATAGAGATCTGTAATTTACACCTTATAGGTTAAACTCATTACTGTTCGGCTCTCTTGCAGACTAAAATATCAATCACACTAACCCACTTACTGAGTCAAAGTTCTTTCTTACAGACGACAAACCTCCTAAGAGTCTGAAAATGAAAAGTCTTATCCATAATGATGACAGCATGCATTAGATTTGCATAGTGCCTTTCCAGTCAAACTGTTATATGGCCCATTTAGACCTCTGACTTCAAGAATGCATTCAGAATTGTTTAACACAATGACCTTGACCAATCTCACAGTCAAGTCTGATTCTGAGAAAATAACACCTGAAACAAAATTTGCATCTGGTGTTCCTTAAAGTCTAAATTACACCCATGATAGGCAGTCATTTTCAGGGCTCAATCTGTGCCCACATTATATGGTGTAGGGAGCGTGAGGAAAAATAAAAGATTGATGAATACACATCACTGACTATACACAATATTAATTGCTTTATATGTAAGATAGCATTTTTTGTGTCACATATTTATCTCTCTGACTTATTGTATTTTATACATTGGTAAATTGGAGTTTTGTTTGACATCATTAGGAAGTAGTATGTTTGGGACTCAACTCCAGAACCAAGGGTACTATAAATAGATCTTTCCTTCCTTGTTACTATTTCTTTCATCAGTCTGTCTCCAATGCTTCCAAATTTCTATAAGGCTTTCATTTTTGTTATTGTTGTTGTTGTATAACTTTACAGCTTATCAAAAATATTGTTAAAATAACTTTGGTGGCTGGGTGACTCCGTCAGTTGAGCATCTGACTGGGTTTTGTGTGAGGTCACAATGGTCTGGGTCAAGGTCTCATGGGTTGTGGGACTGAGCTCCTAGTTGGGCTTCGTGCTCAGCTGGGAGTTTGCTTAATGTTCTCACCCTCTGCCCCTCCCTCTACTCACACACAGGCATGCAGACACTCTCTCTTTCTCTCAAATAAATAAATAAATAAATACACCCTAAAAAACAAAAACCTGGAGGGGTTTTCTGTGAGGGACTCATCCTGGGTGAGTTAAGCATCAGTTAAGCATCGGTCTTTTAGCTCAGGTCATGATGCTGTGGTCCTGGGATAGATCTCTACCTGGGGCTCCCTGCTCAGCAAGGGTCTGCTTCTTCCTCTCGCCCTGCCCCTCACCCTGCTCAGGCTCTCTTTTTTCCTCTCCCTCTCTCTCAAATAAATAAAATCTTAAAAAAGAAAAAAAATAAACTGCAGCAACCCACTAAGCTTTCATTTGTTATTACATTCATTGGAATCATGAGTTTATTAGTATCTTTTTTTAATTAATTTATTTGACAGAGAGAGATCAAAAGTAGGCAGAGACGGGGGGGGGGGGCGGGGGAACAGGCTCCCCACTAAACAGAGAGCCTTATGTGGGGCTCAATCCCAGGACTCCGAGATCACAACCTGAGCTGAAGGCAGAGGCTTAACCCACTGAGCCACCCAGGTGCCCTGAGTTTATTAATATCTTTTCTCAAAAGCCCACAAATGGTAATTTCTGAATGGGAGAAATGCTTACCTGAGTAACATATATATAAGGTCAGAAACCCAAGTGTCATCAAAAAATAGTAAAACCGGGACACCTGGGTGGCTCAGTGGGTTAAGCCTCTGCCTTCGGCTCAGGTCATGATCCCAGGGTCCTGGGATCGAGCCCCACATCGGGCTTTCTGCTCTGCAGGGAGCCTGCTTCCTCTTCTCTCTCTGCCTGCCTCTCTGCCTACTTGTGATCTCTGTCAGATAAATAAAGAAAAAATCTTAAAAAAAAAAATAGTAAAACCATTGTTTCTTGGGGGTAGTGAAGATGATAACAGCCAGACCCAATTCTCCTGAAGATATTTCATTGAAGACACTGGTATCCATAAGTGAAAAGGAATAATATGATTAAAAACAAACTTGAAGTAGTTCTGATTTTCTAGGGGTATTGGTGTTGAACGATTCAACTGGCTTCCCATGTTCCACTTTGACTGACATTTGCTGAATATCTAATACCTGGATTCTGTTAGGAAATTTTAATTCTTTGAAAAATTTTAAGCCAAATTGTAGTTATAATTGACCTCAAATAAATAAATAAATATTTATTTTTTATAAATAAATTTGTTAAATTTATCTAGTAAATAAATGACAACTGGAGCTAGGAGGGTTGTTTTGTGTTCAAAGTTAGGAGAGGTGAGAGTTGGTAAGTAAAATGAGAAAAAAATATATATATATTTCTCATATGTATATGTGTGTGTGTGTATATATATATATATATATATATATATATATATATTTCTTTTTTTAATCAGTAACTTTCCACCAAATCATCATTCTTCCCAAATACTCCTGGACTGACTTTTCTATATTGAGAGAATACATCTTGTTGAACATTGGATAATCTACCCTCTGGCAGTAAAACCACTAATTCACTGAATCTGAGAAGTGGTGGCACATTCCTTATGATAACAATAACCTTAATAGTAAGATACTTTTTTCTAACCTTCAATTAGATTGAATCATAAAATTAACATTTATCTTATTTTATTCATTGTCAGTAGCTACCATTAATTAAAATTTTAATTAACTAGCAGTCTAAGTCATTAGAATCCATGAGAATCTCAAATCAAAATGTTAGTAGATACACACTTAGCGATAGGTGCCGTCAGTGGTACACATACTCTTGTCCTTGCCTGTTTTAACAGTTAAAGTCAGAGATCTTTACACAGTATTAAAAAAAAAAAAAAAAAAAAAAACAATTCAAGGATGTCTAGTCCAAGAACTTGCATAGTACGGTTAACAGTGTCCTTGACCTGTGCATCTACTCCTGACTCCATGCTGAAACAATCATTCAGTTTTTGCAAGTAGCTCACCGTTTCTGTGTATCAGTATCTTTATCTCTAACACTGAGATAATAACTCTGACCTACCACAGAGGGATCTGTAATGATTAATTGGATAATGTCTGTTAAGTGCTTCCACCTACTTAGAATAAATGTGCTATATGGCTATTAAGCATTGTTATCCTAAGATGTTGCTTCAGTGTAATACCAGTGACTGACTGCTCCATGATTATGAGAAAAATTATATCCTCTGATAATATGAGTAGAACACACATGGATTTAAAAATATATCTTTTGGAATAGGGTTAGATTTTCTGAATGAGCGAAAGCAAAGGACAGCATTCTGTACCATGAGGTATACATATTCAGTTGTGAGGGTAATCGTGCTTCCTCTCTGCTAGGCATTTTTACAAGTACTTCATTTTTACAATGATTCTACATGTCCATGCTGTTAGCTAACTTTATACATGGGGAACCTTGGACACTGACATTTAAATGCCCTTCTCAAATCCACACAGCTGTTGAGTGGTAGAACCTGCACACGATGCTTAGAAAAACTAATTCATACCACCCATGCATAACCTGTCCATTATACTGTATGTCTTTTCTGTTTACATTTGCATTATACACATTTATTTATTGCTCGCGAAAGGGGAAGAATCTGGTTATATCCTATTTCCTTTCTTATCTATCCCACTGAAGAAAAATTCTGCAAAATTATCCAGGAAGAGCCACCAGAGACAAAAACTTAAGGAAGGATTGCAGTCTAAGACAAGAGTGGGATTCAGACTGAAATAGACTGAGCTTCCTTTTCCATGTGAAGCTTACCATTTGTTTCCTAATCTTTGGGTAAAATAGTGTAATATTGGTGTCCAAATGTTTTTAAATGCGTAAGAAAAAGAACGTGTTACATGAAGTTATTTTAAAGCATCTGGGAAAGGAATAGATCTTTTCTTCTTTAATCTTTCATCATCTGGGAAAATTTGGACTGTAAATAAAAATAAAAACCCAAGTTGGTATGTTTAAAACCATAAAATACATTATCTCTCAAAAGAAGAAATTCAGAGATAAAGTCCTTTAAGTTTCAATTCCTTATCTTAGCGTCCTCATCAAAGAGCTGGACTTTACATTCCTCCCTCTATGCCTCACATGTTGCCTTCATTATTCCTTGCATTTTCCTTGCATCCTATTGTTCCTTGCATCCTCTGACTACAGGAATGAATGTGGTTCATGAACACAATTATCATTCTCTTAAAAGGAAGAAAGGGAATGTCTATTAGTAGATACTATTATACTATTGTATAGAGTTTGGTATCATCCTCCTACTTTATCGAATGTACTTCCCTTTTTTTCTTTCCCATACTTATTATTCCTAATATGAGAGTGAATATATTTAACTGTTGTTAATTTTAAACATGTCTCAATGCACATTTATATGTAACAAAATGACAGAAAATTTTAGTCCATTAGATTCTGTGACACTGAATTGAACTAAATTTTCTTCTAATTCTATGACTCTACAATCCATCTTTTTTCAAGTTCAATGCAGACAGTACCAAGGATTTAATAATCAGACCCAATGACATTTATGTTTGATATGTATGTTCTTCTGCATGTCATATTAAAATGTGGAGTTTAATGTCACACACACACACACACACACACAGGACAAAGACAAAGCAAAACACTCTACCTAACCAGTCTGTTCATTTCCAGACTTTGCTCACTAATACATATATATATATATATATATATATATATATATATACACACATATATATATATATGATGTTATGATGTATTCCATTTTGACTTTCCAATTTTTATTTAGCAAGTTTTAGTGATGCATGTGTGTATCTGCAGATATATACATAGATACCAAACTTACTGCTGGAATGGACTTTAGGGAATCTTAAGTCTAATCTTCTACAATAGTTAAATCAAATCTTTTAAAGAATTGCTTGATTTTCACGACATCAGTTAACATTTCCTTTCTATGAGATGGCAAGATATCATTTGTACTGCTTTTATTATACTGAGAGTCTGCTGTGTGCTGTAGCTATTCATATAATTATATTGTTACTCCTACTAGACTATAAAAATAAAGACACAACTAACATTTACATAATGTAAAATTTCCTCAGTATTTTCCATGGTACAATAATATTTTTTGCAGCACTAATAGGTATCACATGATAAAGGACTTCAGTTAAATAAATCTAGAGAATTCTAGTTTAAACAAAATTGTTGAGCCTATAAAAGTTAATATGCAACATGCTACTCCACATGGAATGGAGATAGCATGCTGCATTTCCCAAGTATTTGACCAGAAATCACTTTTTTTTTTTTTTTTTTTTTTCTGCTGTTGAATTCATAGCAAGGCTAGTGCTCTGGAAATACATTATGGAAGTGTTGGTGAAATAATTTGCAATTTACAAAATACTTTAAATATATATATATTTCTTTTTTAAATTTTTTTTAAAATTTTCACTGAACATTTAAGGGGTTAGATCAATAATCCAAACTCAGTCTACAGATAAGAAATTGAAGTTAAAAATAGGTTTAATTACAAATTCAAAACTAAAATGGGCTCCAACTTCACCTAAATCCTGTGGTTTCTTCATTATATTGTTCTAAACACATTGGTCATTCCTCGATGCTTAGCTTAATTTTAAGACCTTTTTCTGCCTAATTTCTATTCAGATTTCAAATCAGAGATCAAAGATAAACTCCTCCAGACAGATGGCCACCTTTTCCAAGTGAAAAATTTCCACAGGAGAGAAGGGTCAACTCAAACACCATGGATGTCCTGAGATTCCATTTTCTTTGTACTTCTTTTAGCACCTAGGACAGCATCTTGTACCTTGCAATTACAGCATCTGATTTTTTTTTTTTTTTTTTTTTTTGATTTTATTTACCTTGCAAATTACTCCCCGCTGAGCAGAGAGCCCGATGCGGGACTCGATCCCAGGACCCCGAGATCATGACCTGAGCCGAAGGCAGAGGCTTAACCCTCTGAGCCACCCAGGCGCCCCAAATTTCATTTGATTTAATAGTAAATTTTATTGGAGCAAGAAATATGCAAGCAGGAAGCATTAGTATGTGCCTAATATTTTGATCATGTATTGATATAACAAAATTATTTTTATTTAATTAGTTCAAGATCTACAGCATTTCCAAAAGCTTGTTGAGAACAGAATTAAATTCTGTCTTCCTTTCTATAAAAACTGCAAGTCTCAAATTTAGTGAGAAATCAGATGTAAATCATGAATTGGAAAATCTGTTTTGACATAGCTCTAGGTAAGAAATGGGATGATTAATCCAGACCATAATGAATATAAATGGAGTTCTACCTGTTCTATTAAGTGAACCACAGGAATTAGTCAATACCATTTGTCTTAAGGACAAGTAAAGATTGAACCAAAGTAAATTTAAAAAGGCTATATTAATGTGGATTTGTAATTAACAAGAGCCCCCACACTTTGGTCATTAAAAATAAAAATATGAAAAGTATGTTTTATGTACACATAACCACATATATACCTGATACCAACTCACTCTGCAAAGCTGGAACCTTTAATCAAATATTGTAAATTGTATTAGTTATGAAATAAATTTTACTATTTATGAATATAAGACACTGGGGACCATCTCAATGTTCTAATGACTTTAGTTACTTTATTAGTCTTCCCTCCTCTCTATAAATGTTATTGTTATAAATGGTCTATATATAATTATCTAGAGTTAAATTGAAAATTTCAACTAAATATTGATTAATTTAAATATGTACTAACTGATTTATCATTTAATATAAAATTATGTCTTAATTAACTAGACATTTCAGATAAATGATAAAAAGTCTTGGCTTTGTGAATTATATGGAAAATAAACTCATTTCTTTTATTTTAGGCTGAATAGACTCTCTTTTCACTGGCTTAACAACTGTCAATATTTTCCTACCCATTATGTGATAGCATCAATTAGGAAAATATAATGTACAGCCAAATTTTTCTTCTGCACAAGTAGTGAACAATTTATTCAATGTCAGATTTGGGGGAAAAACATGTTTATAATACAAACAAAAATTCTGAGCTTCTCCTATATCTATTAATAAGTTATTCTGGTAAATTCTGTAGACACACATAATTTCAGGATCAAAGGGCAAGTTGATATAAAACTATGTGGAACACCTGAGAACAGGACAAAATACATATACATTTATCTATTCATCAATTTGAGTTTTACTAAATATCAGAATAAAAAGCCAATTTTTATAACAAAATTAAAATGAATATTTTTTTTTTTAAGAAAATGCAGCTAAGGATTTATAAGTTGAACAGGACACTCCTGAAAAAGGAATTAATAAAGGTGGCATCTATGTAGGTCAAATTTCAATGGGAAGTGAAAATGCCAGTGGGGAAATGGAGTCTAATCAGAATGAGAAAAGACAAATGTGGATGCCTGGAGGGGCTCTTTCTCTTAACCCTGTCAGTGCTTTATTAAGCAAATGTGTCAGCTCTTCTGAACCACCTGAGGAAAAAACAACATGGTACCAGATGCTGGTACCTTTAACTGGGCCACTTCCTCTACTGGCAAGCACAAATCTTACTAGAGTTTCTAAATGTTTTGGTCCCTCCCCGCAAATATCTGCAGACCATTATCCGAGTCTGGACTCTGCTCCAGTCTTTCCTGCAGTGATTACAGCCCAGCTGTATTTGATCTTAGCATGTCTTTATGGATTGCTGAGAGATTGGAGGAACGTATCCTACTTCTTGGTCTATATACTTCCCCCCAAAATTTTACACACACACACAAACACACACAAGGTGCAAGTGGTATATCTGTGTCCTCTAAGGTATAAGACAACAGTCATATTAAATGTAGCAACAAAATCTTGACACTTCATGCTAAATTAAAGATTTCAAACCATATAAATTCCTTCGCTGTTTTTGCCCCTTCTTTTCCATCTGGAAATCTGTTTCAAGGTAAGTTTTTACTGATTAGTATATAATATTTTAGTCAAAATGTTTTAGGAAACAGTCATTCCTATACTTGAAATAGTATGTTCGATGGTCACGGTTATTAAGTGACAGTCTCTGTTCAATTATAGCATATTTTGTTTTCTTCCTGGCTTGCTCCTTGCAACTTAGTTTCTCATATGAGATGCTTGATGTCACCTTTTTTTTTTCCCTTATCTCTTCTAGTAGCAGGTCTGGTTGGTGCTATCTCAAATATTCTCTTGGTACTTCCATTTGGCTCCATCTCTTTTTATAAATACCCTACTCCAAGTTATCATCATTTTCTGCCTTGACTGCCATCCTACCTGGTATCCTTGCTTTCACTTTCCCTCTCATCAAACCAAGTCTCTTCCATGGGGAAGCCAAAGTAACCATTTAGTCAGACCACACTAGTCCCTGTCTTCCAGGGAGAACATCCAAACTAAGAGTCCCTGTAGGATCTGCTGTTTTCTACATCTTCTACTTCACAATCTACCATCTTCCTTCTGCTTCTCTCAATATCCTCAGACCATATTTCTCTGGAACACTCTTTCCCTGGATATCTTCATGTTTTGTTCCTCTACTCCCCTCAGATCTTGACTCAAATGCCACCTGATCAAAAAAGACTTCCCTCACCACTGAATCTTGCACATGGGCACCTACTCATACTCTATCCACTGAATTCTAACTTGTTTTTATTTTATAGTATTTATAATAACCTAATATATGTTTACTTGTTTAATGCTTCACTGAGTATAAAGGCTCTAAAACAACAATCTGACTTTCTAGTTTATTACTGCATCCTTAGAATTTAGTGCGCTGCAGCTCTGAATGAATATTCATTAATAAAATGTTTATACAAATCACATGGTCACAGCCAAATCAGTAAATCCCCAAACTGTGTATTCCTCTAGAATCTATTTTCTTTTACACAGAAATGGCTTTGCTTTGTTGTTGTTATTCACTGTATCTATTTTTTAAAGCTTTTATTTATTTGAGAGAGAGAGAGAGAGCACACGCAGGGCTCGGAGAGGCAGAGGGAGAGGGAGAAGCAGACTCCCCACTGATAAAGAAGCCCGATGCAGGGCTGGATCCCAGAACCCCAGGGTCATGACATGAACTGAAAGACAGACACTTAGCCAATTAAGCCACCCAGGTGCCCCTATTATGTTTATTTTTTGAATAAAATGAGACTATGTTAGAAAATCAAGAGAAGGGGCGCCTGGGTGGCTCAGTGGGTTAAGCCTCTGCCTTCGGTTCGGGTCATGATCCCAGGGTCCTGGGATGCAGCCCCACATCGGGCTCTCTGCTCGGCAGGGAGCCTGCTTCCTCCTCTCTCTCTGCCTGCCTCTCTGCCTACTTGTGATCTCTGTCAGATAAATAAAGAAAAAATCTTTAAAAAAAAAGAAAAAGAAAAAAGAAAATCAAGAGAAAACTTCTCCTAATTTGGGTATAGGAATCCCACTTGTAGTACTTTGCCTCCTAGGGGAGAGGAGGACAAATCCCAAGCTTAAATTGTATAGCACAATAAGCAGATATAGCATCGACCTAGAAAATTCCATGAATTCCTTGAAAGTCCAACTATTCACAGAAAATCCATATTCAAGTGCAGACTTTAATTTGGAGTTAGTTTTCTGTTGGATCTGCATATAGGTTTGAAAGTGATTAAATTTATATACAGATTGATTTCTGCATTTAGAAATTAATCACACACATGGCTGGATTATAGTCGTCATGACTGCTGTCCTAGAGCAACCTTGCTCTGCGAGACTGAAAAAAAAGTGAGAAAAACCACCCACCTACCACATAGCCAAATGCTTACAGACACACTACCTATACAGGGGTTGCTTCACATGTTCTTTTCTCTAAAAACATTATCCATAAATTTTTTCTGTTAGCTTTTCCAGCTCTTTACATGTTTAAATAGGAAAAATGATAAAAATGTGGCTAGCATTAAGAAACACAGCTCTGTCAACTCTTAATTCTGAAAAAAAAAAAAGCATTCTACTACCATCAAATTATTAAAAAAAAAAAAAAAAGGCAATGTTGGTATCACTATTGATAGTGAAAGAAAGGAAATGATTTCACTCCTGTACCTTTTCTAGCTACATCTTTCTGCTGGGGCTTGTTTCCATGGCCTGTTCCATGAACACCAAAATGTAATTACAAATATTCAAGGCTTTCGTTCATCTTTGTAGGTAGTAATGGTAGTAATTGGTCATTCTTCTATGCTTAGCTGAATTTTAAGACCTCTCTTTTTCTGGCTAATTTCTATTCAGATTTCAAATCAGAGATCAAAGTGAAACTCCTCCTGACAGATGGCCACCTTCTCCAAGTGAAAAATTTCCATAGGAGAGAAGGGTCAACTCAAATACCATGGATGTCCTGAGATATCATTGATCTAATTATTCACATATGCATTAAAGCTGTTCTTGGGTCACTGTGATACATTATTATTATAGAGGATATTATTTATCCTCAGAATTATAAATATCTATATCCATGAGTAGTAATATTTTTGCAGAAAATTTCTTTTTAAAAGCATATATATTTTGGATGTTTAAAAGCATTTTTTCTGCTATAGGTACCACTTCAAGTCAGTGGCATCTTGTTCCTACATCTTTATAAATTTCTCTGATTGTTTCCTTTAGTTTCTTAGAAATTGCTGGATTTATGCATCAACATTTAGCATACTTTGTCAAGTTGCCACTGTGAAAGTTTGTACCAATTCTTACACTTATGATAGCCCATGGAGATGCCCTTTGTTCCCAAACACTGAAAATTTGGGGTTTAATGAATTATTTTAACTTCACAATACTCAGATACAATGTACGTTGTTTTGTGGGTCTTTTATATCAATGGAATGCTGGAAAATAGAAAAGAAAGTCTTGACACCATTATGAGTTTGGAATTATAGGACTTTTCCTTTTTAGTTTATATATATATACACATATATATATGTATATATATATACTTTCAAATTTGATTTAAAGAATAGATTACACTTTATTTTTTAAAAGATTTTATTTATTTGAGTGAGAGAAAGCAGGCATGCAAGAGAGCCTGGAGGGGTGGAGGGGCAGAGGAAGAGGGAGAAACACTCCCCACTGTGCAGGGAGCCTGCTGAAGGACTCAGTCCCAGGACCCTGAGATCATGACCTGAGCTGAAAGCAAACGCTTAACTTGATTGAGCCACCCAGGCACCCTTAGATTATACTTTAACAGTTACAAACACTAAAATTATTTGCATTTGGAAATTTCTTTAATGGCTTCATTCTGAAAAGACAGTCATGCACAAGGGTTAAAACTGGGGGGTGAAGCGGCGACTGGGTGGCTCAGTTGGTTAAGTGTCTGCCTCCGGCTCAGGTCATGATCCCAGGATCCTGGGATCCTGGGATCTCGCTCCCTGCTTGGCAGAAAGCCTGCTTCTCCCTCTCCCTCTGCCTGCCTCTCTGCCTACTTGAGCTCTCTCTCTCTCAACCTCAAATAAATTGCCAAATAAAACAAAACAGAAACTGTGTGGTGAAGACTCACACAGGTCTGAGTCCAAATTCTAGCATATGAACTTGAAACACAGTTAACCATCTGGATTATGAGGAAAGTAACAACTCTTAGGGTTAAAAATGATCTTACGCATGTTGATAACTTAGAGAAATCCTTAATACATGACAAGCACTTTAACAGTATACAGCCAGCATATAAAAGCCAGTCAATAAACCCTGGTAATGAGGAAGCCAATGACTAATAGACCATCTCAGATTTATACATTCATCAATACAAAATGGAATTCCCCTTTCCATGTGCTTGGGCATCTATTCCTTGTGATAGTTGTTCCAAAGGTAATGAATATAACAAAGCAAAACTAATTTGGTGAATGTGATTATTTGTGTGGTTATCATAAATGGGTTTGTGAAATTTTATAGATTATTCTTTGAAGCAGGTTAATTGCATTTGTCCAATAAGAAGAGATTTAGTACTATAAATAGAAAACACTTAAAGATTTTTTGACTTTGTCTTAAAAGCATTTAATTGAAATTAAATATACACTATGATATCTTGCTCATTACCTTAAAGTTGGAAAACAAAGTAAATGTTTCAGAAGTTAATTATTTTAATGCACATCTAAAATTCAAATTAAAATTCTTCTAAAAATGCAATAAAATATCTTTAAAAGGTTGTTACTCAGCTAAAAGTTAAAAACAAAACAAAACAAAATTAGCTCCTGTGTGCTTGAATTTTTTTTTTTTTACAAGTCTCAATTTGATCATTAGTATTCCCATTGAAGGAAAATCAACAGTACTACAGAATTAAACAAGGCTATGAGAAACAAATTTAAAATAGCATCACAACTACACTAAGGGAATGAACAAATTTGTCCTTCCAACCTATTAACTGAGCACCTGAAAAGTCCTAGACTTTAGACACCAAGGGATGTATGAAGAGTGCGGAAATTATGTGATATGTGTCTTCAAGAATGAGTGCATTATTTCACCAAACAGAGTGGACAAGTATTATTAAACAGAGGAAGGACCTAACATATGCAAGTACAGGGGTAATTCAGAGAAACTAGGGTGGTTGTGTGGAAAGCCTGGCTTAGAAGGCAGAAGGGTAGTTGAGAATGGCTTATGCTAAAAAGACTGATTTTGTTCCCTTACCTCATTGATCAAGAAACATGGAAACTCTCAGAGATTTTACCCCTCTCATAACATCTGACTCATCACTTAACATTTAAAATGACATAGGAATAACGAGATCGCCAATTATTTCACAGCTTAATCCTGCTACTTTTTCTACCCAAGACACCCTACAGTCTCTCGGTACTTCCAAGTTTCAGCTACATTTTCATGAGATAATCTTTTTAATTACTCACAAGAGAAAATTAAATCTATACATTGGGAACTATCTCACCTTTCTTCCTCAAACATACAGATTCACCTAAATCTACCATTGTCTTTTTTTTTTAATTATTTTTTATAGGTGAATCATTTACTCTTAGAAAAAAAATTGCTTTTACCAAAGTTTTAAAATTTAAATGCTTTTAATATATGCACTGCAGTTACCCACAGATCTATAACAATTTATTGTTTTATAAACAGTTGTTTTTCTTATACAAGGTCACATATCTTGTTAGACATCTAACAGCATATAATTTGGGCATCCTGAGCTACACTTTCTCCCTTTTATGTATTTGACATTGAGTTTTTAGCAAAATCTTGCCTCTGTGTATATAAACCCATTCGAATAAGTTACATAAATAAATAAACAGTTCTCCTAATGGACAGCACATGATCCTCTATTCACCCTCACAGGCAAAAGTATCAAGAAGTACTAGCTGAGTTTCTGTCCACTTCTTTTCTCTCACTAACATTCTCAACTTACGCTAATTTGTTTCAGATTCCTATTACTTACAGAAGTTGTTGATAAGGTCATTCATATACCTCCAGTGGATAAATCTAATAAACATTGGACAGATTTTTTTTTTCCCCATACCATTCAAGATGCTTGATGCCTCCTTTAGTCTTGAAACTCTTCCTCTAGCTTGTGTCTCATGGCACTCTCCTGTTTTTTCTCTTAGTGTTCTACCCCAGCCCCGCTTTGCAGTCTTCTTAGGTTTATCATCTTCTTTAAAGACAATAAACAATGTATTTCTTGGTGATTCGTCTTTGGTTTTCTTTCCTTTGAGATCTATATTCTTTCTGTATCTCCTCACATTTATAACTAGGTCTAATTATCATTTGTGTGCCAACATCTCCAAAATTTATATTTCAGTCTTGGTTTTATGTATATATTTTTTCAGAATATGAAATTTTCAGTTTTATTCCATATACTCAACTATCCCTATATATGCTTTGGTATTGTTATATTTTCCTTTGCATAGGTATATTAAATCTAATGGCACAAAAGCCACTATCATCATCTGGCTCTTCTCCTCCCTTTAATACCTGTGCTCTTTCCCGGCCCCTGACTTCAATGAGTGGTATTTTACATTTATCCATTTCTGCAGATTAGACATCTAATTGATATCTAATTGATATCTACTGATATCAATTGATATCTAATATAATTGATATCTATTGATATTATCTAATTGATATTTCCTTCTCTTTGAGTCCTCTATTCCTCCATACAACCCATTAATAAATATCTTAAAGTGTTTAAGCACAAATTAAGAATCTACTCCTAAAATATCCCTTAAGCCTTGTTGCTTCTTTCCATAATAACCACAGTCCTCATACCCTGAGCTATCACAACCTCTGGTAAATACCTTCTATGCTACCTCCCCACATCCACCTTGGCCTCTTCCAATTTTTTTTTTTTTTTCTAACCATATTACTTTCTCCTCTACTCTTAAACCTTTCATTTGATTTCCTCTGAATTTAGGAAAAAGTCCAGACTTTAAGGTTTTTACAGCCCTGAATCATCAATTATAATCTCCTATTTGTTCTTTGTGTTCGAATATACTGGCCTTTCATTTCTTTAAGTTTTATGAGCCTCTTCATATTTAAGGAATTTTTGTTTGTTGTTTCCTCTGTTTGGATTTTTTTCTCCTAACCTTAGCTTCTATCACTGTTCAGTTCTCAACTTAAAGTCTCCTTGACTGACTTCCCAGGTTCCTCAGGTCACTTTAGTATATGCATATATGCTCTTACTATGTGGCAGCTTGTAGTTTTACTTTTTTTTTTTTTTTTTTTTTGGCTAGGCTATTTGGTTAAGGCTCCTCTAACTTAGCCTGTAAGAGATGTTTTAGTGTCACTTTTGTTTCTTCACTACCTACCTTGGCACATGGTTCAATCATACAAGTGTCCACTTAAAAGGATAAACATTTAATCTGTTGGAATGACAGGTATTAAAGAAAATTATTTAGGTTAGGATTGTAGTTAAGATTTCTGTTCTTAGAAATTATATGCAGCAGGAAAATAAGACAATGAAGAAGTGAGAGTATTCTATGAAATAGTGACACATTGGTTAGGTGGTTATTTTAATAGTCAAGGTTCTTGCTTAGATGAAAGATATGAAACAAGGCAATAGCATCTGGGGAAAAAGGAGAAGGTCAAGGTGATACATAGTTATAATACTGATGCAGAATTTGTTTCTGATTGGCTAAGCTGGACCAAAGAAAATGGAAGCCGCTTGAGCAAAAGATTGGCTCCTAAGGTAGTAATCAGATATAGGAGAGAAGGAACAGTTTGTGGTAAAGTCTTAGTTACTTTTTACAAAGACTGAATTTGAGGCATTTGGTATGAAGAAGTCTAGAAGGATATGAATATAAGCACACGGTGCCCAAAGAGTGATGGACGGGTGGGGAAGAGAGTTGGGAGTCCCTGGTACTGGTGGCAGATAAGGGCACAGATGTGCTGAGAATAAAAAGAGACTGAGTCCTGGGGATAATTACATTGTAGAAGGAGAATAGAGGTATTTGAGCCCAAGGAAATGTATTAGAAATGGATACAAGTGTAGAAAGAAAATGAAAAGCAAGTTGCATAATGACAGACAAGCACATGAGACATTCAAGAAGACAGTCCTGAGTCAAGATGAGGGTTAAAGAAAATACGGTCCCTATTATTTGGTGATTAAATTTTCTTTCTGGAATGTTCAAACATATCCTTATTGGATTTAGATGGGCAAAAATGAAGCTAATTAGCTTGAAAAGTAAATGGGACAGAAAGCACTAGAAATTATAATAGAAACTATTTAATTGTAAAAGAAAAGAACAAATACGGTGGTAGGTCAATCAGAAAGCAGGGGAGGTAGGTGTTTTGTCTTGTGAAAACAAGACCAATGTAATAAAACCAAATACATTTTAATTTAACAAAACCAAAATGTTTTGCCCTTCTGTACCCCCATTATATATCATGCTAGTCACCAAGGCCATTTCCTAGCCCTGTGATGGGAGGAAAGGGACACCGTATTAGTACTATGGGGCTGCACAGGGAGAGTCTCACTCAAACCCACAGAACAAATTAAATCAGTTAAGAAAAACAGAACCGATTGGAGTTCAAGCTGAATATTAAAAATTGAGAAAGATAAAAATTATTCTGCAAGAACATTAGACTGAAAAGGTCAAGAAAAAATTAGGGTGCCTGGATGGCTCAGTCTGTTAAGCCTCTGCCTTCAATTCAGGTCATGATCGCAGGGTCCTGGGATGGAGCCCCATGTGGGACTCCTTGCTCAGTGGGGAGGCTACTTCTCCCTTTCTCTCTGCCTGCCTCTCTGTCTACTTGTGCTCTCTCTCTCTGTCAAATAAATAAATAAAATCTTTAAAAAAAAAAAGGAAAGAGAAAAGTTAAAAAATCAGAAAATCATAAATCCACCCCCAAAATAAAGAATAATAGTAAGGGAATCAATAGTTAAGAAGGACACCACCTGACAATGCCTAGAATGGAAGGCATTATTAATGGCTTCTTAAAAAATGTCTTAATCTAATGAATGAAGGATGGATAATTTAGAAAGGACGTCTAAATAGCTTAGTGATTTAAAAACACAGTATGTAGAGCTAGAGAGACATGAACCTGACCTTCCAGCTCTGTGAATCACTAAGGGTTTGATTTTAGGCAAGTCACCGAATGTCTCTTTTTAAAGATTTTTACTTATTTATTTATTTGACAGACGGAGATCACAAGTAGGCAGAGAGGCAGGCAGAGAGAGAAGAGGAAGCAGGTTCCCTGCTGAGCAGAGAGCCAATGTGGGCTTGATCCCAGGACCCTGGATCATGACCTGAGCCTAAGACAAAGGCTTTAACCCTCTGAGCCGCCCAGGCACCCCTTCTCTTAATTCAGTTTCTCCATTTATAAAGTGGGTAATAATACCTACTCTTACTTAAGATTGCAGGGAGGAATAAATAAGACAACATGCCTAAAACACAGTGTGTAACACATTCCTAAGAGCTGATAAAGTCATTCTTGTTCCTGATGCAGTTCAAAAGAATTGAGAGAACATAGTGGATGGTTGATAAAATTAATCTGCTTTTTGAAACTGAAAATAATTTTTCATTTCAAAAATATATGCTGTTGAATTGTCACTAAATATATATATATATAATTTTATATATATATATATATAATGTCCACTTTCCCCTGGGTTGAAGTTCAAGGCAGAATATAATTTCAAGGCCATAAGTACGCCTTGCCTGGAGCTACTACTTCATCCATTCCTCAACAGCTAGAGCAGGACATTTTCTCCTGGTCTAAAATTTCCATTCCTAGTAATTGCACAACTAGTTGCCCAAAGCAAATAAGGAATGATTACCTCTGATTGATGTGTATGCACAAAAAATGGACATAGTCAATTTTAACCCTTGCCCCTCAAAGAAAAGAAATAATTAACCAGAAAAAGAGGGGGGGAAAAGTCTTCTTGAACACTATGTCTTCTTACTTAGAGTCCCCACACTGGCTTCACATGCGCAGAACTAGACAAAGTCAAGGTGTGAACCGGCCATGCTCATCACTCTACTGTGAATGTCACATCCCTCATGAGTAGCCCACCATGCGTCCTTTTTTCACGTAGAGAATGGAGTCAACTTGAGTTTTCCCTGCAAGCACGCATGATGCCTCCTGCAAAGTCAATATTCAACATATGCATGTTGGTTGTTTCATTTTGTTATTTTATCAAGACTCAGTTTATCTCAAGATGTTTACCTTTAAGTCTTCTTTCCCCCTCCTCTTCCTTGCAAGTACAATGTATCATTTGTTCATCGATTAAAAAAAGAACAGAATCTCCCCTCTCTTTGATGCATATATCAAGGCTTATTACAAAACTGCTTCTTGCAGGAAGAGCACACATGAGCTACAGGCATGACCCCAATCCTAAACTGTTTGGAAGAAACAGTCGTGTGCTATAGAATCAAGAAGATCTTTCTTTGACATTCATGGTAAATCTCTCTTCATGTAACGTGGACAATGTTATTTACCATTCCTCATCTCAAGGAAATTTAGGTGTGTAAATGAGAGAATGCTGGTGCTTATTTCTTACAAGGTAACTGAAGATGCTCCATGAGGAAAAGAAATTTTGAACACTGCAGCAAGGTATTTATTTTATACTGCTACAAGAGGTTTACTGATGATCCATCCCTGTAATATGGAATGAAGGAGCTGTTGGGGGATCAGTGCCATTTACATTCATTAAACAAAAGAGATTTTTATCTATATACAACTGTTTGCATATTCTAAGTCTCACAAAAGGAAGCAGATGTTTTGTGGTTTTCATGAAGAATAATATAAAATAATGTTGAGGGACTTTATAGCAAGAGATGGGAGATCCCAGTCAAACTGAATGCATTCCTAATTCCCTGAACGTTTTGAGGAAACAAACTTGAGTCATTCATTTGGTTCTAAATAAACCTGATAGAAATTCATCTGGGCATCCCCTCGTGGGAATCATCTCTCCTAAGTGCCCTTGAGTAGGATCTCTCTGGCAGAATTAAGCACCTAACATTATTAGAAACCTAAACTTGGTCCTGCCTTCTTGCACACGAAGCATAAAATTTAGGCAAAAGTAACACTACCTCTTTCAAAGACAATTTAAAACACACATATACATGGAACTTTTTAAAAGTCAAAACTATTGTCATTCAGTGAAAACCCTGAAGCAAATTTTAATTATGTCAAGTTGTTTGTCCACTTCCTTTTGATTTGATCTCACAGAGAAAAGTTTTGAAGTCAATGTATAAACATAGTCAAACCTTGCTGAATGTTTGTAGATAAAGAAAGTGAAAATCTATTCACATATGTTTTTTAAAGTAATGGTAATGTGAGAGACACAGCAGCCATTCTGTGGACGCAATCAATAGGTTGTTTTTGTTTTTGTTTTTGTTTTATATACCTGCATGAGACACTGAAGTAGCAAATTAATTTTTAATGACACAGTTGATAGAAACTTGAATATTTATCCTTTTTATTTGAAGTAAAATAGAAATAAAGGCATGTTAAATAAAGCATTTAGTAATACAAGAAATATTAAGGAAAAATATCTGAGTGGATTTCTTTTTTTTTTTTAATATTTTATTTTATTGACAGAAAGAGAGAGATCACAAGTAGGCAGAGAGGCAAGCAGAGAAAGAGGAGAAAGCAGGAGGAGAGAGGAGGAAGCAGGCTCTCTGCTGAGCAGAGAGCCCGATGCGGGGCTTGATCCCAGGATCCTGAGATCATGACCTGAGCCGAAGGCAGAGGCTTAACCCACTGAGCCACCCAGGCGCCCCTCTGAGTGGATTTCTTAAAGACAATCATTTTGCCAAAGTTTTAGGGATGCCTATTACCTATCAAGTGTTAAGTGCTCCACAATGTCTGAATTTATTTAAAATATAAGCCTATAAAACAAAAAGGATAATCAGATTAGGGATTTTTACAATAGAAGAGAGGAAACTCATAGACAAATGAACCATCAGGATATGATCTTGATTTTCAGTTACTAACTCCTAATTTCTTCGTCTTCTTTTTTTTTTTTTTAATGTTCTTTTTATAAATTAGGGCTGTTACCAATGAACGCATGTGATTTGCGAATGATTACCCTTAGGCAACACTTACACATACACAGGTGAAGTCCCCCAGGAACAGCAGACCCGTAGCGGGCGCCTTGGCAGATGGTGCTCAAGTCGCCGGCAGGTGATGAGGTTGGGGAAAGACACTTGTCATTTCCAATCCCAGAAACCAACAACACTTTCAACTCAGAAATGAAAATCCCCCACTTAACAAATCTCTGAGGTAGAAGAGGCTGCAACAAAAAATCGTTCTAAACCACGCCTCTGGGCTGTAGCCCAGTCAAAAGAAAATAAAGAGCTTTCCTTTGTTTAACAGGCAACTGAAAGTGGTCCTTTCACGCCTCCCATAGCTCTTGGCATTGACCATACCAGTGGCCATTTAACCAGGATTCCTTTTAAACTTGTGAATGTTAGCTGAATATCTCAAGAGGGCTGATTCCCTTCACTTTGAAGCCCATTTTGACCCCAAATGCATTAACCTGGGCTGTCGACATTTCTTCCTGTGCTGTCACTGAAGATATACTCCACATAAAATAAAGAATATTGACCTTGAGAGAGGGAAAAAAGGAGGGGGGGCACATTTAGCAACCCAGACCAGAATCTAGGCTCTGTCAAAGTGATTTCTTATTCCATTTTATGGAAGCTGTGCCATACTTTATCACTTCTGAGTTCGTGTCTTACAGCAGAGGCAACCCACTTGAATTGGTAAGTCGCTTAGTTAGAGTATACACGTGCTGTCCACGCTGTCACTGTGATTTAAAGTGAGAGAGGTATTCTGCGGGTAAAATACAACTGAAACGAGGGCAGGAAGTGGAACCAAGAAACGTTAAATCACATGTAATTAACGGGTTTGCTTCTTGCTGGTCATTTCCCCCTCCCTTTTTTTAATGGGTGGCTTGCAGATGCCCTAACAGTGGAAAGGGCAGGATGCTTAGTGTGGAAGGTGCCAACATTCTATCAACCTTAAATCCTTTACTCAAGTGGCCATCAGGAGTAGAAAGCAGAAAAATAGGTCTGATCACTGCAGGTAAACCTGACAAACTGTCACCTGCCTACACTATTACCGGGCTGCATAAGCTCACAAAACTTCTATAAATGTCTGCTGCCTATTAGCATTTTAAAGGGCTTTGTGGCCATCATGCTCCCATTTTGGAGCTACGGATGTTTCATTATCCTCAATTAAACCTCTCTCAGAAGCAAGATTGGCAAGCATTTATTTATATATTTTCCTTAGAGGCAACATGGGAAGCATGGATTTTGTAAAGTAGGCAGGGTGCTGTTCCGTGCGGTATTGAGAGGCAATGCTGGTTTGGAATAATTCTCCTAAAGTGAAGCTATCCCCATTAAAACATAAACCATAATTGTGGAAAGCAATTTGCTCAGTAGCAGAGAACTAACAGGATTTCTTATTGTGATTCAATAACAAGGGAGCATGAAGATGCAATGCTGAAAAAGCTCCCCAAACTCTTTTAATTTTGTTGAAATGTACTTTTCTTCTGTGAAACCAATGTGAAAAGTTAAAATCGGTTCTATTACACTCACAAGCAAGATGCATATACATTTCATGTAAATTAACATTTCCTGACTTCAGCAAATGTGAATACACTTTCATTCACACATTCCAAAATGGGAATTAACAGAAACTTGAACCTATGGCACTGTCGACACACAGCGAAAGCCAATCCACAGCGAGGTCAAAAGTTGATGTACTTAAAGTTCTAATCAGTTTTGTCATCCTTTATCCACTGTTTCCCTTTCACTAACAGTCGATTAGAGTTCAGTACAGATTTTAAAGCAACATGAAAGGTTGATAAATATTAATAATAAATATATTTAAAATCTATAGCAATATTAATAGAATCCTTCCTCTATAATATGGTCAAAATCAGTACTAGCATATAAATATATGAGATATTATATATTATAGACTACCAAAGTCAAAATCAATACTACCAATCGGGAATCTATTCTTATTTATACTTATAAGGAGATAGTTCATCTGGGTAATTCTATTTCTTTGATAAGACTTAATGTGTATGAAGCAAATGTTAGAAGCCATCAACGATCCTTAATGAATTTATAAAAACACATTTATTTCTTTAAAATTGGCTGCTAACTCATTTCTTTTCCCCACTCTTAAAGGACAAGGAAAAGACATATCTTTATATATTTTTCTTTTTCCCCCTCCCTGTGTAGCACCCAGTAGTGAGACAAGCCCTGGCTGGCAATCTGCCCTTCCTCCCCACCCCCTGTGCCACCCCCCCGCCCCCGCCCCAGGAATGCCTCAGAGAGCACACTCACTTTCTCTGCTCACCTGCCCCCAGCCCAGCGTGTTAAATCACCAGGCCGGCCCCTGTGTGCTTCGCTAAGGCTCCCTTCCTTCACAGCTGGTGAGCTGACACTTTCCATCACTTAACCTCCTGGCAACAGATGCCTCTCACTTAGGCACAGATGCTGAGTACCCACCCATCTCTAACATTAGCCTTGTGTTCTGACTAATTGGGCCAGCAGAGTCACAATTAAGATTTGAATAATTAGATAACGGGTATGATTACTTTTATAATTAATCCTCATATCGAGTCATCATGATCTGTCCTGGGTGATGACCACTGGTCTATACTTAATTCAAACTGAGAGTTTTAAAAGCAAAGCACTAATAAAAAATATCCATCATTTCTCCCTCAGAATGAATGTATTTAAAAAAAAATGACACTATGTATAGATACATTTTTATTTTTAATTAGATTTTATAGTGAATTCTTAGATGTTAAGTACTCATTCCAATTCAGTTCATATTTTTTTTTCCCCTCATAAGGATTCCACTCTGATTGCTGCATTGTTTTGGTGTTGTATGGCCACATTAAAAAAAAAAAATGCAGTTTTAAATTAAAAAAAGAGGGGGAGCACACCTGGGTAACTCAGGTCATGATCCCAGGGTCCTGGGATCCAGTTCCATATCATCACCCTGCTTTGTGGGAAGCCTGCTTCTCCCTCACCCCCTGCTTGTGTTATCTCTCTCTCTCTCTCTCTGACAAATAAAGAGATGAAATCTTTAAAACCATAAAAAGAAAAAATAAAAAGAAAAATAAAAAAGATAGCAGGCTTTTTTCTTTTCTCACCGTTTACAATATAATAAAACCACGTACATAAAAACAAATTGAGGATGGCCCCTCTCTTCTCTCTTATTGTCACAGAGCTACCAATGTCACCATTTCTTATGGTTTGGCAGTGAGTTTCTGCTCTCCTCTCTCTTCACGTTCTGTCCACATCTGTGATTCTCAACGTGTCATATGGTAGAACTCTGGTGCTAGAAGTCACCTAACATAAACAGTCCAAAGCGGCCCTGTCAGATGTCTCCTCTACTGGTCCCTCACAGAAGCCGGCCCATCTTGATCCATCTTTTTCGCAGTGAAGGACACCAACGCCCCCTTCCCACCCCCCACTGCCAGCTCCAAAAATCAGTCTTCATGCCCATTTCTCTCCATCACCACAATGGGGGGGGGGGCTCCTAGTGTTTTTCTGAAGTAACGTAAGAGTTTTTCTCTTCCATTTCTGCACCATTTCCAAGCCTCTATCTCCGAAATTGTCACAGCTTCCTCTCATACAGCTGTGTAGCTCCATGTCTGTTCCTCCCACTCTGGTGTCACACCATTTCTCTCTCTCTCTCTCTCTCTCTCAATCTCAGATTTTATTTATCTATTTGAGAGAGAAAGAGAGGACACAAGCAGGGAAACAGAGCAGCAGGCAGAGGGAGAGAGAGAAGCAGGCTTCCTAATGAGCAGGGAGCCTGATAGGAGGCTTGATCCCAGGACACGGGACCATGATTTGAGCCAAAGGCAGAGGCTCAATCGACTGATTAAGGCTTGATGGACTGCTCAGTCTTGCCATCTTTTGAGCATGCCAACACCCCACTTGCTTTTGCACAAACTATCTCTTCCATCAGCCTGGCACCATCTTCCGTCCATCTCTGTCTAGTTGACTACACATCCTCAGATCTCTCTGCCCAAACATAAGTCCTTCCAAGAGGGCTTCTTTTGTCTCTCAACCAGCCAGCCTCTTCCTTTCTCTATCTCACGGTGCCACTCACATAGCTTTCAAGAGCACTATCTCCACTTGTACCTACATATTTTTTTTTTCTTGGTGATTATTTTAGCTTTTAATTACACTAGATCTGGCCCAGTTTCTGACACATAAGAGACACTCCACTATTAAACTGATGAGTCATAAGATGGTATAACTCAAAAAGGGCCAAAATTCGTGGTCAGGGACTAAAGATGCGAGAGGTCCCCAAAGTCAGAATTTATCACTTGGCCATATGAATCAACAGTCCTTAAAGAACACATTCTTCCATACATACATTCATGTATTACAAAATTAGTCCTCAGGTGTTTATATGTGATACAGTACAAAGCACTGAGGTTTAAACAAACTTAAGACACAGCCTGGGCCGGCTCCGTTCTAACAGGTGACGCGAACTTACCAAGAGAAGATTAGGACACAGCAGGGCTCCTATAGTAAAGAGCTTCCCGGGGGAAATGATGTCATTTCTGAGTTTCCAAGAGAGAGCACGAATTATCCAGAAAAGTTATGGAGGAGTACAAGGCTAAGAAGGAGAAACGCAGAGATATTTCAAGCACTGTGGACAGCGCAGGGGCCAAAAATACCATTAGGAGTCCGAGCAGGTGCACAGACATTCTCAATCATGTGACTGCAAATGATTCACAGTGACTGAAGAGTACTGAGCAGGGAAAGGGAAGGCAAGAGAGAAAGGGGATGGGTGAAGCTGGGGATGTGTCCTCATTTTCCATGACTGGAAAGACTGGAGCTCATTTATAGCAACAGAGAGCCAGTGGAGGCTTTCCACGGGAAAGCGGCGAGGTGCAATTTTGTAATTTACATGGATCATAGCTGTCATGGGGAGGCTGGTCATGAAAGAGAAGAGACTAGAGGCCAGAATCTTGACAAGGAAGCTGATCTTCCTTCTACAAGAAGGAAGGCCTGACTTGAAGAGAGAAACAGCCAATATGCAGATGGGGTTCTAACGTTAAGGAATCCAGAGGCACAACTGAGAAGCATGTTGCAGGAAGTGTTGGGGGAAAGTGACCGCAGCTGAGATAACAGAAGAGACTCAGATTTCAAAGATGTCTGCTGGGGAATATGGTAGGTTTTACAAACAGATTTCAGCTTATCTGACTCACAAATTGGAGTCTTACAAATAGGTCTCTTGTTGATTTTTGAATACTAAATGTTCTTACCAGTTTGCATGTATGAAGTCTAACATAAACTTCCCAAGTTTGGGCTTAACGTTTCTAGGAGAAAACATATTCAGGATTCTAACCAAGAGCACGAAGAGATGTAATAGGGTTAACCGGCTGAAACCAAATTCCCATGTAGTGGTTTTTGAAGCTGTAAATGTTAGATGATGGGAAAACCCCTCTTTCCTTTATGCTTTCAACAGCATATACCGACTCCCTTTTTGCTGCCCACTTCTCAAGCACTGAAGATTACAAGTGGATTCAAGAGAGACCTGTGGGTTAGAATTCCTCTTTGTGGTGGATGTCAACCTACTTCTTCAATGTGTATCACTTAGAATGAGAAGCTCATCTTTCTGCTCTTAGAGATTAGAGTTATATATATATATTTTTCCAGGTTGTTGCTTTGTCTGTGCACAAATTTATTTAAGCAGCCAGATTTGTTAGGCAAATTCTCAGGGAGATCCATGCTTACATGATTGTTCATGTAGTTGTTTCCTAGGAGCAAAGACCCACGAGGATTTCTGAATGGACCAGTGGACTCCACTGCACCCTTTCCCTGCAGAAGAGATGGACAACCTGGGTTGGCTCAGTTCAACTTCCTGGACAAATGACAGCCTGCATAAGGTGTGATTTTTAGGAATTGCTGATACAGATTGAATTTATGCAGGATTATTTTCTTCTATTTTTTCTATTAAGACTAGCTTAGTGGGTAGAAGTAAATAAGTTTTTGTTTTTGTTTTCGTTTGTTTTAAGTTGAAATAAGTAGACATTCTCCACACATGTTAGAATCTGGAAATGAAAATGAGGGTCTCAAAACCAATCAGGCCTAGGATGGAGTCTGGAGTTCTATCTCTGACAGTCCGCTGAGCTGAGTCCTGGCCTCAGTGCCAGAAGATCTATCTGAATGTAGTCCACTTGGGAAAAGAAGGCGGACCGATGGCCAATGACAAGGGGAGGCTTAAGAGAGACGACACAGCCAGGTACCAGGCCTGCGGGCTTGAGAGCTGACACATTGCCTGTCACTTTCTTTTATGTCTTCTTGATCTTACTCCCTATCACTATTTCTTTACTTTATGAAGAAACTTGTCATTTGGTCTGCAAGTGCTCTATGGCTTAAGGAAAATCCCATGTTCAAGCTGTGGTTAAGAAGACACAACGGGAAGGATCATGCTCTTTTCCTGTAGCTGCAATTGTATGAGCAATGGAGACCAGAACAGGGAACGGTGTTGCCCAGAGGAACTTCCGTGTCCCAAGAGACATTAGCAGTGGGAGGGTCTTGCCTGGCAGAAGGCAGGAGGTCAGAGGAGGGAAACTCAAGAATCTTGTTACTGGGAGCACCTTGGGAGTTTTCAAAACCAGCCCCAGGAAGACTTGAGTGGCTCAGGTTCAGCAATCAAGGCGGTGGGTCCCAAGCCATCATAAAGGCAGTAGGGATGAAAATCAGATCCTCTTTTACAATGTCAGGTCTAGACATCTGAGTTGCCATGAGTCTCAACTCAATATAAGTTAATTTTTCATCATCTGGGAAAACGAGACGATGGTTTTCTAGCTTGAAATTAGCAGAGACCCTGGGGGTCAAGGTGGTAACTAGGGCCAGGAGTAAAGATCTCGATTAACTCTAAAACCTAGAACACATGGGGAATGCCAGCAAAATATGGTGGCCTGGGCCATCCAGTTCAGATAATAATTCCATCTACACCAGCACTGTGCTTGCTATAAGTCAGGCACTTTGTTAAGCTCATTTACTCTGGCATCTCAATACAGAACCACCTCTGAAGTCATGATTAATTTATCTGTATGCTAGAGAAAGAAAAGGAAAAAAAAATGCCTAAAGCTGCATCGGTAGTAAGTCATGGAGTCCGACTGAAATTTCCATCCGTTGAACTGAAAACCCATTGTTTTCATTTCACATCACTACAGCTTTCCACTCTACTTTGCAGTCCTGGCCATGCTTCCTGGTGACCCCATTAAGGCTGGGAAAGGCAAAGGAAAAACAATTCTTGTTTTTTTCTTTGACCAATCGCTATGCATCAGGTACTATGATGGGTATTTTCCCACACTTTATCTCATTTAATTCTCAAAACAACCAATGATGAAATATTAAAATATATAACTTATGCCTTTTACACACAAAGAAGGAAAAAGCCCTCTGACTCTTACACTATGGCCACCAGATTTGTTCCTTGTGAGGATTTTTCTTCTTCCATAATTCTCTGCAAAATGGGGCATGATCTGCCAGTTTTTTTTTCCCCCTTTTCTCTTGTTTCTGAATTTAGCTTATCATGAGGGAATAAGAGTCTGGGGGTAAAATGTTCACTCCTTTCTCTGTATGGTATCTCTCTCTCCTCTCTTTCTCTCTCTTGCACACACACTCAATCATATTTTCCCAGCATTAACCTGTTACTAATAACAAAAGAGAAGCCATTCATCACAGGATTTAATTCTAGGTGCCTAGATGGGATTAAATAAGAACATAAGATCATGTTGCCTCTCACTTTGTACATTATATTCCAGAAGTCCTAGGAAAATCCAGAAACTGTGTGTATATATGTATTTAAATGCATATATGTGTGTATATGTATACATGTGTATATATACATATACTTTTATATGCATAAACTATATATATATATATACACACACACATATATTTTTTACTTTTTAATTTTTTATTAATATAGAATGTATTATTAGCCCCAGGGGTACAGGTCTGTGAATTTCCAGGTTTACACACTTCACAGCACTCATCATAGCACATCCCCTCCCCAAGGTCCATACCCCCACCACCCTCTCCCTATCCCCCTCCCCACCACAACCCTCAGTTTGTTTTGTGAGATTAAGATCTCTTACGTATATACATATATTTTTAAGGAAAAAATAGAATTCTCTCTATTACTCTCTGTAGTACTGCATTCCAGGTAGCATCTGGTAGGCAAGCTACATCTACAGTCACCTGAACTGACCTCAAGTAGGTGGAGGACATTACACAGCTTCCAAAATCTCCTTACGTGTTCCCATAAAATGGGTACCTGCAAAGGGAACAATGGGATTTACTCCAACCCACAGACTGAGCTTGGACCTTTGCTAACAGAGCCTCGGTTAGGTTTCTCTGTACCCGTGCCCTTGTTCCTCGGTTCTGTCCTCTTCCTCAGGGTTAAGTACCAGTGAGTTTGTGACATACTGTAGCTACTTGCTGAATCTTCTCTTGCTTTATCTCACATGATAGACCTTTCCACTTTCTACTAACACTTGGTGTTCAGAGCACACCAGTCTCATTTTCTCAACGCCAAACAGTTGAAAATGCACCATGACAAGATACGGATTAGTAAGAAACAGCAAGTTGCATTTCTTTTTTCTTTTAATTTATTTATTCATTTGAGAAAGAGAGAGAGAGAGAGATAGTGCGTGAGCAGGGGGAGGGGCAGAGAGGGAGAGAGAGACTCTCAAGCAGACTCCCCACCCGGAGCTGGATCTCAGGACCCTGAGATCATGACTTCAGTAAAAATCAAGAGTGAGATGCTTAAACCTCTGATCCACCCAGGTAGCCTGCTAGCTGCATTTCTAACAGTAGGGCCTTTAGAACCCCAAATTAAAGGGTGGAAATAATATTGGGAAGTGCAGATTTTGTCAAATAGCTCCAAGGAGATGCTTATGACGAGAAGTAGATTTCAGCAGCATTACTTGTAGTCTGTATAGGCAACTCTTCTGTTTTATTCTAAATTGGCTTTTATTGCTTTTTATGGAATCATGTATCAGGAAAGAGCCCTTGTTGCAGAGTCTCATTTAAGATTATGATGTTGTTATCACTTTTTGCTAAAATACATCTGTACAGTAAAATGTCTGGGGCAATTATTTCATTTCTGCTTCAAGCTCTCCCAAGATGGTCTCCTCATACACAAAATCATTGCCTTTAAAATTTATAAACTGTCAAAAATATGAATTTTCAGATTTATAAATCTGTATGCTTCCTGCAGACAATTCTTGCACACTTCTCTTTTCTTATGTAGCTCTGTACAATCAGTCTGAAGACTATAGAAGACTTTTCATGGCACTCTTCACTTGCAAATTGGTGGAATAAAATTCATTATGATTAAAAGAATCCAATAAAATACGAATTACTTCTGTCACAATAAAAATCAGCCTCCAGGGGCACCTGGGTGGCTCAATGGGTTAAGCCTCTGTCTTCAGCTCAGGTCATGATCTCAGGGACCTGGAATCGAGTGCCTCATCGGGCTCTCTGCTCAGCGGGGAGCCTGCTTCTTCCTCTCTCTGCCTTCCTCTCTGCCTACTTGTGATCTCTGTCTGTCAAATAAATAAATAAATAAAATCTTAAAAAAAAAAAACAAAACAGTCTCCATCATATTTGAAAAAAAATACAAGATTTTTATTTATAATTACAACAAAATTTTTAGCTCACCATGCAGCATAATTTCTTTATTTTTTTTAAACACGCTATGTAAGTGTTTACCTATCTTCCTTCCTACCTAACCATGTAATAACCATCCCCAGGAAAGTGCTCATTTCTAGCACCTTAAAAGCATCCTTTTTTTTTTTTTTTTAACCCCTTCTCTGTTAACCAACCCCCAAGGAGAAGCACTCATTATGTTGCCTAAGTGAATAATGCTACAACATTATGATTCTTTTCCTTGTACTTTCATTCTATATAATTATTCTTTTAAATGTTTTAATTTATTCATTTGAGAGAAAAAGAGAGAGAACAAATGCAGAGGAGGGCAGAGAGAGAGGGAGAAGCAGAATCCCCACTGAGTAGGAAGCCTGACGCGGCATACCCCAGGATCCCAAGATCATGACTTGAGAGGAAGGCAGATGCTTAGCGACCCTCGTTGTATATAATTATGAACAAGGTGGAGATTGGCTTCAAATGCGTCTTGCACACCAAATGCACACCTTTTATGAACATGATATGTAGATTGGTAGTTACGTTATCTGACAATGTACATATTGGAAAACACTACAAACAGGCACTAGTGACATTCTTCAATATTTTTATTTTTATATAGGAACCATAACTAACACCGAAAGAGCATAGTGCCTAACACACTGTTTCTACTTTTTAAATTATGTCTGGCAACCCGAACGCTGAGCGTTTTCCATTTGCATGTGTTGTTATGCTTCTTGTCAGACTTAGTTTTGTAGCTGCAGGACCTATGTGAATCCTACTTTATATTACTACCTCACTATAAGAATTCTGCTATATACAACAAGGAGTTTATATCCAAGTCTCGAGGCTGATATTTTTCAACCATATTTTTCCTTTCATTGATGATGGCTCCATGAGAACAAAAAATGTTTTTACTCCTGGAACTTCCTCTTGGAATGCAAAGTCTATTCAACATTTCAGTGAGTACAATACAACCAGGGTCACCCTCTTTACCAACCATCAACATTTTGAAATGTTTACCAACCCTGAGAATGTTTAATTTTCTTGGAAGGCAAGGAGAGAGGGAAAATAGGGCGAGATTTTGTTGTTGTTGTTGTTGTTGTTATTCAGTATGGGTCAGAGGAAAGAGAATGAATGGTCCTTTAGTAACCTCAGGCTGCAATGTGTCCAAAGGGGACACTAGAGAGGTGTGTGAACCCAGACACTAACTATATAAAAGGCAATGAAGGAGCAAGGATTGGGTACCATTGATAAATTTAGGAGGTTTTCGTATAGAAGAAGAATTTTATCTTGCTTATTGATTTGCTAATTAATTTATAATCCTGCTTTTTAGAACCAACTGAATAGAGTCAAAGAATCAATATTTGATTTATATGGTTCTGAGGAATATGGTATCTATGAATAGAGAACTTGGTCTAAAATAAGGGAAATTGTCCCAGTCAGGTTCCTTCACAGAAGAATGAATGCCTTTGAGAGCCAAAACATTTTAACTTTACTGTTATTGAAACCGTTCACCAAACTTCTTGAGCAAAATAGTGCTACCAAAGACACACAAGTAAAAGACAGTAAAGGGACTCTAGGTCTACAGGTGTCTGGCTACATCATCATGAGAGGCAGATAACCCAAGAGTCTGTAAAAACTGGACTAAGAAAGGTCTAGAAGGAAGTAGTGGGTAATAGAGGCCGCTAGCTTCATAAGTTGGTACATTGATCAAGACCAAGAGTAACATAAATCATCATTACATGACAGGCTTTACTTCTTTGAAAGAATCAGTCATTACTTTGCCTGAGAGTTTTTGTGTTAACTTTGCATTCACTGCTGCTTAACTGTGCTGGGTTCCTTTCTCCATGTCTGTGATCAGAAGAGCATAAATGGTCTGGGGTTTTTTTGTTAGTTTGTTTGGGGGAGGGGATTTTTTCCCTAAAATGTGTTAAAAATAAATTGGCTTAGCATCTGGTAAGGAAAAAAAAAATCCCAACGTTTAATTATACTTCAGAGTAAATTATAGAATTGTAGGATATTAAACCAGTTTACTCTCCTTTTTTTTTTTTTCTGACAAGAGTTATTTCTGTATTATCTTAATATTATATTCCTCTTTAGACACTAGTCACAACATTTATCTTGGTATTATGTTTTCCTCTGCCTTTCAGATGTTTGCCTTTGGGGGCACTGATAAAAAACATTATATTTGGTGGATCTGCATTAAAAATCACTTCTTTTCCTGACAAGCTATTTAAAATGTCATTTGTGCCTTGTTGAAGACTTTTAGAAAAATCCAGAGACCTAGACCCAGATGACCTAAACTGCTTCTGTGAGGGCTGTGATTTCTTTTTGAGGATTATGGTTCCAAGGAAGATTGCCTCTAAGTATCTGCGAAAGAAATATTTTCCAGAATTAATGCCGTTGTTTACTCTATATTGATTTTTAGAGCATTTCACCTCACCTCATCTACAGGACAAGTAATAAAATACAGTTTAATTATGGTAATATTAAATATAACAGTGTAATTATTCCTTAAACATGAGACACCAAAGAATATCTATTCAGGATGTACTTTTTGACTACTGAGTCTTCAGAAGAGGCCATTCCTATTGTTTGTTCTGCCGATTATTTTCCTCTAAAGATCAAAAGCCCCAAGAATAAGAGTTAGTGTAATTTCCCTGCACTAAATATCACCTAGTTATGAAATAAGCTGTAAGAGTGATAGTTTTAAAGAGAATGGACTTTTGAGTTAAAATATGCATGTTCATTGATCACAGACGGATGAGAAATGTCACCCAATTATTACACAGAAAGGTGCTGATTGAAAATAGGTGACCTTTACCAAACGTGTGTGAACAATTTTTACTGTTCATTAAAGGATAAGATATCTACACAGTCCATAAGGTGGATAAAATGGATGAAATGCATTAAACAAATTTTCAGTGGTTCCAGGCATGACAAATTTTTAAATTAACTTAATTGTCACCATATTTTTGTGTTTTTGGTTTTTTTTTTTTTGACATTTCTAAAGGTGACATAGAGGAATACAATTCTATTCAGAATGGCAGGAATTTAACTGCCCAAGTGGAAGGGAGAAACTTATGAAGAAATGATAGTTTTTGAATTCAGAGAATTACATTACCTGTCCTTTTTTACAATTGATTTGTGTAAGTTAGTGCCAGTTACTGGGAATACAGTAGTGAAGGACCCGGGCCTAGAGCCTACCATCAGAGTTTGGAATTTTGCATTACTAAATGGTGTAATGAGTTTCTGTGATTGGAAAGTGGCATAGGCTGTGTTGTGGAAATCGGTAGGAGGGGCATTTTCACTAAACTGGTAGGGGCCAAAAACTATTAGGATGAAATGACATCGTCTGTTCTAAGGGCCAAGAGATTAAGCCAGGCAAAAAGTCAACCTAATATGCCAGGCAGAAAAAAATGAAATCTCAGCAATAAGGAAACCAAAGATGGCTGAAAAATAAACCGGTAGAGGTTAGGCAAGTCTTGAAAGGATGTGATATCTTAGACCTTGCCTATAAATGAATGCCCATGAAGGTTTGACCTGCATTATAAGGGAAGCTTTTACCACAGGGATAACAAGATCAAGCTTGTATGTACAGAGGTCAATATTCTGGCAGTAAGGGGCATTACTTTAGAACATAAACCCGTCACCGATGAAGGAGGTGGGGACTGTGGAGAGACAAAGGTGAAGACCCATGTGAGGAGAGATCTGGATGGTAGAATGGAAGAACTAGATTGGCTCTTGCAGGTGTGAGACGTGGAAAGGCAAAAATGAGAGCTGGGGACCTAATGTGACACACTGGATAGGTTACAGTGTCACTCACTGAGACAGCGCGGAGAGAACAGAACGGTTTGGAGGTCAAGAGGAGATGTTTTGATCCTTCCTTCTCTGCCCTCCTCCATTCCTTCCTGCTTCCTTTCCTTCTTATAAATATGTTATTGGTACTAACTGCATCATAGTCCATAATCTAGGTTCTGAGTCTTCAGCAGCGAACAAAGCAAGGTTTTTATCTTTACAGAGCTTAGAGTCCCATTGAAGAACCCATTATCGGCAATAAGTGTTAAGGGTCTGATGAACAGTAAAGAGAAAGAAAGGGAGGATGTGCTGTTTTGTGAAGAATGGTTCAGACAAAATGTCTGGGATTAAAGACACCTCCTGTTAATTTTCAGCCACCATTCACAACGACAAAGTACCGCACAGAAGAGGCAGAGTTTCGGCCAGAGTAACCCCCATCCTCCTACTTCTAAAGTGAAAGGGTCAAAATGTTATCCTCCTAAGAATGTGAGTGACATTGTGTTTGAATAGTTCATTTTGAGTTTGATTATCCAGGGGTAGAGGCAAGAAGATGGCCTTTTCTTTTAGATTACAATCTGGAGGAAAGAGAATGTGAAGATTTCTCCATGTCCATACAAGCAGCTATGGCCATCCATTGTCTGCCATTTTTCCTAAATTCTGAAACGGAAATGTGTTCACCTAATCATGTCATAGAGTCCTTGAAAGTTACATATGGATAAACAGTTGTCCAAGTTCATCCTCATTCAAGCACTTATTGGTTTTAACATCTGCACTTTCGCTTATCCTTGGTGCAGCTTTTTAAGAGTGTCTCTCTCTGGGGTGCCTGGGTGGCTCAGTGGGTTAATCCTCTGCCTTCGGCTCAGGTCATGATCCCAGAGGCCTGGGATGGAACCCTGCATAGGGCTCCCTGCTCGGCAGGGGGCCTGCTTCCTCCTCTCTGCCTCCTCTCTGCCTGTGTCTCTGCCTGTCAAAAAAAAAAAAAAAAAAGAGTGTCTCTCTCCCTTGAGTCCCATCAAAAAAAGATTTTCTCTGGTGTATTTTTGTTTTGTTTTTAATTATACACACACACACACACATACACATGTGTATATGTATATGCACACATATGTGTGTAAATATAGATATATATATATTATTATATATATAAAATGAAAATATATGTAATGAAATTATATATATTGAAATATATATAATAAATATATATAATGGAATATATTTATTTTTTCCAACTTGACGTAGTGAAAAACAAAATGCAAGATTCAGAATAGAGCACCAATATATCTATCTCTCTCTTTCTCTCATGTTGTTTCTGGAAGGTTTAAACTCGTCGCACAAAGCAAATATGAAGTTGCCTCTTCTTACACATATGACATTACATTGTCATGTTATAAGAAACTAATGTGCTCCTGGAAGGTGGTTGGGATTCTCTCATCATATCTCTGTGTTTTGGCACATGACATAACTTCTATTAGGAGCTTACTACCCTGCCTCTTCTTCTATCTGTTGAAATGCAAGGTATCCTTCAATTTATAGCTCAGGTAACTTCTCAGAAATTTCTTATGGTCCCTTAGAGTTAAGTCAGCAGCTACTCTGTGATTAATAACACTTTTTACATATAGTCTATGACTGGACACGAGAGAATATTGTAACTGACTTTTCTGTTGTCTGACGCTCCACCCCTCCCCCCACCAGTAGGCAGAATACATTATGAACTCATCATGCTCATCAATATATGTCCCTGGAATCTAGCAGAATGATACTTAAGAGGGACACGATAATGAGTGAGTAAAGTAAATGGATTAAATGTAAGCCTTCTGAGAAATGTGCTTGAATCTTACCTTCTAAGCAAAAGCACAATTATGGTTATTTAGGTACTTGCCTCAATGCTAACACATGGACTACGTAATTTATTGATTCATTTGGAACATCCATACATTCTTTGTTCAACAGATATTTTCTGAGAATCTGCTCTATACTGGGCACCATTCTAGGCACTGGACTGTAGCTATGAATAAAAGAAACAAAACCTGCCTTTGCAGACATTACTTTCTAATGTTTAATGTGAGAGGGGAAACAAAGAATAATCAAATAAGTTAACAAGTGTAACTTGTTAAACATTAAACTTGTTAAACGATGTTAAACATTCTAGAAGAAAAAATTAAAGAGGATTAATAGGGAATTTAGTGGACAGGTTTGTAATTTAAAAATGTAACACCAATTATCCAAAATTTGTGTCTATATTAATGAAATATGATATTTCCTCTGGTGTTTTGTAGATTTGATCAAAATCTACAATAAAAAGATAATATGACAGTTGGAAATAGAAAAAAAATAAATAGAGGAAAGAGATGAAATCAATATCCTTGCTGTGTTTGTTTAGGGAGAGAAAAAAGTGGGACTGACAAATAATGATGCCCAGGACTGCATTCCCAAGATGAAGAGAAATGAAACTCCGTCCAAGAAGTCAGAATTTTCTGATAAGTTTGGTACTTTGGTATGGAGTTATCCTAGATGGTGCTAAAACCATAAATTTTTACACATTGGCCAGTAGAGTTGGAAAGCACCAATTACCACCCAACAATTACCTTTACTGAAAATAATTAAATACCGGCAGCAAGTACCTAAATATGTTGCTTTCTAAAAGCACCAAATTATTCTATTTCCAGAGTGCGTCGGTAGGAATTCACAATAGATTAGAAAAATATTTCTCAATTTTGACCTGGCTCAGAACTTCCCATCACCCTTCCGCAAAGGAAATTATTTCTTGAGATGTTTCATCAACCTTTGACTCAGGTAAGCTGGGCTATAAGTCACATCTTACATTAGGTCCTTGAAAATTTACCCACGCGGGCAACCATAGGGCAGAGTGGGGCCAGAATGAGAACAGCATTTCTCACTGATCAGCAGCTCTGGTATCTCTGGGAGGTTATGAGAAATACATAATCTCAGGTACCACTCCAGGAACATTTGACCAGGAGCCCCAGATAATTTGCATGCCCATTCAAGTTTGGAGTTACTGATCTACAGCAGTAACCCCCTCAACTTTGTCGGAATATCAGAATTACCTGGGAAATTGTTTAAAATCCAGTAATTAGGTCACATTCCTATATATTCTAATTTTATCAGACTAACCTTCTTATGTCAAAACTGTGGTTCCTGGGCTCTTTCTCAGACATACTAAATCAAATACTTCAGATATGAGACCCAGGAAGCTGCTATTTTAAGGCACATAGTCATTGATTCCTATATATGCCAAAACACAAGAATGTATGACTTGGAGGATGGAAAACAATGAATTCATTTGGAAAACTACAGCTTCACTATGCTTATTACTTGAATCAATTGATGCAAAATGTAGAATATTTTTGCATATATATATGCAAAATTTAACATTTATAATTAGAAGATTGAAAACCCATAGTAAAATATGGGTGAGTTCTTGAAGAAGAGAAAATAAGCTTGAAACTATCTGGAAATAGACATTTAGATAATTATCTTCAAAACATTTAAAAAGTATTCCACCAAATATTTATTATGCTTATAATAAAAAAAAAAATCATGCAACATAGAATTAGTTTCTCTTTTAAACAAGGAATCAGTTAACTTCTGCAAGAGATAAAGAGCAAAAATTTTCAACTTTGCAGCCTCTATAATATCTTTATCCTCTACTATTCAGCTGGGTTTGTGCATGCAAACAACCATTGACAAAAATAGGTTTTCTATAAACTGTCTACTGAATTATTTTCTTTCAAGAAACATCCACTCATCTGTCTAAATCCAATAGAAAAAAATTACATGTTCCTAAAATTTAAATACTGTTATGAACACAGTGTCAAGAAGTGGTTCCAGAAGCTTCTGGTAAGGTCCAGGTGTGCATTGTTGCTAAAGAGAGATAATATCCCTAATTTTCCCCACTCGACAGATAAAGTGAGGGACTCATCATAAGGTTTCTTATTTATAATAATTATCATTTCCTGATCACCTGAGCCACTATATTATCTCAATTGTTTCCTTTACTTCACACAACAGTGCTATGAGATTACAGTACTATCCTTAGATGATCCATTTTAAAAATCACAAAAAAAACAAAGTTTAGACACCTTCACTGATTTTCCCAAGGTCACAGAACTAGGAAGAAAGTAGCCTCAGTGGTCATGTGAACCCAGGTAGTTGAATCCAGACCTTATATTTACAATCACAACACATTCCTGCCCTTATCCATTTTCTAATGAAAGAGACCATGAATACCTCTGATGTTGGGCCAGGTATAATCTTTGATTTCTAAGAAACAGAGATTTTCTCAGCTTAAGTTAGTAAATGGAACTGCAACCAGTGAGAAGAAAGTGGAAAACGGGAAAAAGTCTGACCACTGCATAGTGTGTCTGAAATATCACCCAGGATAACCAAGACTCGTTGCCCCTCTGTAAGGGAGTACTCTTTCTTGTGCTTAGCCATCATGAGTCAGCAAATGTGTCTCTTCTAACTGACCTAAGGCAATTACCTCTTCTTTCCTTGCTACCAATCTTATGACTTCAGCTTCTTCATGGTTTTTGCAGACTACCACCTCGATGTTTTCCAACATCTGCTTTTTCCTCACCAACTCCTGTTATCAACTTGTATTTCATAATGAAGGTCACCAGATCAGGTATAGAGAGCTTCCTATATTGGCAAAGTTCTTTGTAATCCACATGGTAGCCATTGGTCATTGTGAGATGATTGTCTTATATCTCCGGTCGAATTTACTGTGCACGGGGGGCCTAGACACACAGTCTTGCTTTCTGGATGAAGAGATCTATGCATTGTGGACATAACAAATTCTTTTGCAATACTATTTTTTACAGATCATGTCCTTTCCTTTGGCATAGTAATAGAGGGGATTATCTATAGATACTTCATTTTTCTGTTATTCTTACATCCAACTAGGATAAGCCAATCACTTGCCAAAAAAAAAATGAGAGCATGGAAAGTAAGTTGCCTGGAAGTTGGATTATATATATATATATATATATACACACACACACACACACACATACATATATATGTGTATATAATGTTTTTAATCATTATTGAATCCATTATTCACAATATCTGTTATCCTTTTAAATGTTCGAGAACATTCTGGAGCTTAATGAATGATATATTGTAACTATGCTACCTAAATTCCAGTTACCATCTCAGTATGTCTTTGGATATCACAGCTAATCATAACAGATTTTCCAGGTCAATCCTAATTTTGCAAAATCACTTCTTTTTTGTCAAAGACTGGACACAATTTTGGTTTGGATAATCTTGTCACAAAGTAAAATTAACTATAGGAAATCTCTGCGTACACATGGGAAGATTTATATAAAATCAGTAGAACAGACTTCTGTACATTTAAATATTATTTTTTTAAAAGATTTTATTTATTTATTTGGCAGACAAAGATCACAAGTAGGTAGAGAGGCAGACAGAGAGAGAGAGGGGGGAAACAGGAAGCTGAGCAGAGAGCCTGATATGGGGCTCGATCCTAGGACCCTGAGATTACGACCTGAGTCAAAGGCAGAGGCTTAACCCACTGGGCCAGCCAGGCTCCCATAAATATTAATTTTTTAGTCCACTTTCTGACATTCAATTCCAACTGTTCATCTTTTTATCTTTTCTAATATTATATATGTCTTTTGCCATGAACATGAATTCTCCTTAACTTCCTTTTAATCTTATTTCAAATAAGTGACATTGAATTTATATCACACTTTATAATTTGATTTTATTCTGAGTATGTCTACTCCTCCTGATACTAAATTTCAGTGCTGATTATCCATAGAGTGGAGAACTTTATCTGTGAATGGTAATCAGAATCAGCTTGATGCAGGGATTTGTGCACTGACCTCTTTAGGAAACAAAAAGAACAAAGTATATGCTTGCTTCAAACAGTGGCAGCTATGGGATTTATAAAGTCATTTATTTTAAGTAAACCAAGAGTTAAACTACTTTGAAGGTGATATAATTAAGCTGTATAATCCTAAAAAAATCATCTTAAAATATTCACGAGTGTCACATCAAACACTGGAAAGGATCACCATACTACGTGATAAAAAAAGTTAGAGCACAAATATTAGGAGATTTAAATACAGCCAGATCTAAGTATAAATCTTAAGTCCATTAACTATAGTCTCCCCTTGCCTCAGTTGCCTATCTTTTCCCAGCCCCCATATTTTCTTTGGAGAATTGAAGTAAATAACCTCTATGTAATCATTTTGACTTAATGATTAGAAAACCATACATACAAAGTTTGTATCCCAGCTGTTTGGTATTTAGAAAACCTGTAAGATACTGCCTCTCCCCATTGTCTTTTATTGAAACTACCACATACTAAAAAGCAGGTTATAAATCATAAGGAAAGTTTTAACAGACTTTTTGATTTAAATTTTGAAACTGTCTGCTCTAAGTGAACTTATCCTATAAGATGTTTCTGATCTCACAGTAGGAATAAATTACTGTCAAATCAATGAAGAATGAGGTTCAATATAGAATCTAAAGGTAAAGTGGCACCTGGGGATAATATAATAAGCAAAGGAAAACAAAAAGGGAAATCTGATTGAGGAGTCAGGTGTTATAGTTCCTAATTCTCAAGGTGCTACAGCTCCTAATTCTCAACTGTACCCAAGATTTTCTCCATTTTTCTTTTCAGCCTGCATGATGCCAATCAAGACAACATCTACAATGATAAAACCCCTTTAACAACTTAGGTCTAACTTCTTGAAAGAGAACTACAATTGCCTTCATTTTTTAGACTTAAATATTTCATTATACACTACCACATCTTTCAATGGTCATATACGTCAAGAAAGTACATCCAAAAAAAGTTCATTGGGTAAGATACCACCACCACTTTGGAACTTGGTGCAAGTATAGTCTATAATACAAAGCTAGTTTAAGCCATGTACCAGTTTGGTAATAGCAAATGTGGCTTTTTGTGATTAATGTTGCCTCTTTCTGTTTATCAGAGTTGCTAAACAAGTAAATAAATAAATGAAAGGAAGAAGCAGCCCCAAACCCAGTAACAATGAACTGTAGTCAACACACTTTTCTCAGGTTTCGAATCAGTTGAGAAACCAACTCCCTGGAGATAAAGAGATAGAAGTCTCAGGGCAACAGAGGTAGCTAAATGTCCTCAGCTTTGGCTAAAGACATACAGACACCCAGCAAATACATGTCAGCACCTATGGGTATCCCCAAAATATTTTATTCCTGTGAGAGAAGCAACAACATCAACATCAGCCTGAAAAGTTCTCTAGAGAATTTCAGAAGGATAGCCAATTAAGATAAAGGGTGTTTTGACATCTTTATAAAATGTTACATCTCAGGATACCACTAGGAGGAAGGTGGAATCACCATTTCATGAAATATGAGTGCTCATTCTATAAAGCACATTTAGGATACTATTATAAGTCTTTACACGAAAACAGCTAGATATTTATTAGATATTTAGATTATGTCTTGGCATAAGAGATTATTTATTGAAATTCAGTTTGGGTATTATAATGATTTGTACTTATACTTTAAATAATGTTTTATTATTTGAAAATCATTTTGAAGTACTACATTATAACAAGGTAAGTGGTTGCTATTATTCACTCGCATGCTTAGGGTGCTAATCAACCCATCATATATAATTATAGTGATAAAATTATTTTATTATTCTTGGTTACATAGAGATTTACCATAATATAGGATAATACCATTAGTGTATATGTGCAAAGTTAAGTAGAAAAGAAAAAGTTCAAATAATTAAACTTAACTTTGAAAAAAAAAATTCTTCCATTCTCTCTAGATGTTCTTAACAAACTTATGAGAAAAAACAGCTGTAGAAGAAATAATGGGGACTAGTTTATCCTAATTATCTAGATAATTGCCCTAAACTATGTACAATCAAGCTTAACCTCAATTCACTTGAGTTTGATAACAAGCGCAACCTCCAACATAAAAGCCAGGGTTTCAATAAACACCTGAACATAATCTCTTACTGAAGAATTCTTTCAAAAACAAGCATTTTAGAAAGAAGTTAATTTTATTTACTTTCCTTTTTATTAATCTATTTCATAAAAGAAATCTATCTCTTGTAGAAGAGCTATAAATCATATCAGTAATATGTTAATTATTTTGTTTTTTTTTTAAACAGCTATATCAGAAACTTTACCATTTATACTTTCATTCCTAAATGGACACTATTAAAACATTCAGGGGATTAGCCCTAAATCCTTTAACCCAGAGAGAGCCCAGGAACATTGGTAAAGTAGAAAGCTGCACAAAATCTCAGCTCTCATTTGCAAATTTTATTTCCATCTAATTTAACTTTGAAGCTTTTCCACTCGGAGATTTAACCATATGACATCAACAAAACACTTCAATCAAAATCAAGTTACCTTAGGGCGGCACAGTTCTCTAGATTACTAAAAAGGTAAAATGAGAAATCAATGCTCTTTTCATTATTTCCCTTTATTTTCTCTTGATGCAAGGCAGCATGCCTGGATTCCAAAAGAAATTGCCCTGAAACATCACTATCCCCCAATGCCGGTTTTCATTCTAGGACACTTGCTTATAAACTAAGCCTTCTCCTGACATAAACAGTGAGTTGCTGCAGTGCAGAATGTCAGTTTAGTCGGTTAGAACTTTCCATGCAGAAATTCAGCGCGGTGCAGCTCAGATCTAGCAGCACTTACCTTAATTGAAATATTCTCTGTGAATGAGGTGAGACATCAGTCAAATCAACCGTGAATGGGGTGGGGAGATCCAAGTTTTCAATCAACACTCTCCAAGTAGCTGCCTGCGGTGCGTCTTTTCCCTGTTTATGCTGAGCCTCTCACTGTCTACGAGGACAAAAAGATAAGCTGAAATCCTTAGAGGTTCCAGTGAGTAAATGAGGACTAAGCGATGTTTCCTAACGGGAGATCCTCCGCCAGCACGCTGCGTTTGGTGGCTCCCTAACTGCTGTGATAGGCTCCTGGCAGGTCCCCGGAGCCGGGCGATAATCATTGACCTGATTAGCGGGGAAACACTCCCTGTGCGCACGCAACACGCGCGGAGGGTCGGCGGGTCTCCTGGGCACTGGAAAAGGCTCCGAGGCCACTTGGGAATCTTGTCTTTTCCAGCCTGATGGATGAACTGCAACTATGACTATAATTTGCAAGGAGATTAGCCACCGTGTTAAGCCATCGGAGGACTTAAACAAATGTGCTTTCTCCTGCGGCGTTGCAAGGTGCATTCCTGTTAGAGATCAGGTACAGTGAAACAATTAAGAGCCTGATAGAGCTGATTTGCAAGGAAAGTCTAAAGCTCAATGTTTAAAGCGATGTGATAAAAGAGATAGCTGCATAGGTCTTTGCTTCCAAGCCTGGTGCGTACTTCAACCTATGTCTACCTAAAATGAATTTAGAGGTTTATCACAGCCCTCCAGAGTGCAACTCTCTGATGTATTAAAATTATTCATACTAAATAAGCTTGTTTGGCAGTTTCTTACAGATGTGAACACTCAAATCAAGGCATGGAGAATAGAGCATTGCTTGTGTCGTTTTTCAGATAGCATTTTAAGTTAGCAACAGACTTAACAGAGACGTTTGCATTATACTATTAACCTGAGTAGCAAGAGACTATATTACATTGAACTGAATCATCTTTTCTATTATCAGTTGAAATAGTGATTTCTAAAACTAAAGCAAACAAGAGTAGGAGAGCATCCAAAATGCAACACATTTTTATATAGTCATGTGCGGTTAACAACCCTGCTGATACTTATCCACCGACCACCTGAGAAGTTCAACATCTCGGACTTTAAAAGTTATCACTTCCCTGAAGAGATCTAGTTTCTCCAAAAGGTGGCATAACTAAACACGGAAACCCCAAATGGTTAATTTTTGACAGCCCTTACTTCTATAGGAGAACATTATTCAAATAACATAAAAAGAACAGATGAAAAAAGTCATTTGCATGTCTTGAGGGTGAGAAAAATCTCATTGCCAGAGAGAAAACTGACAAATGTCCTCTCACAATGGTATTGCGTGATATGTTCAACATTTCTGCTTTTCCAAGTAGGTTTCACTAGGGACATATGGCATTCCCTTGATGTGTGTGTGTGTAAGGCAGACAGAAGGGGGGGGGGTTGTATTTGCATCATAATGTTTTAATATTAACATATATCTGAGGACAATGTCAAATTTCAGTAAAGGAATGCACAAAGTATTATAGAGAATTTATTTCTCAAATATTATATTTTAAACAGATTTCATTAAAATACAAGTTCTTTGATGGAACTTATTGGACAAAGTAAAACTTCAGTGTAACTGAGTTGCTATAATAGGCTAGACACTTGAACTTAAAACAGAGAAACTGCTGAGAAGCCCCAGGACAAGGGGCTGTGAGCCTGTGTCCCTTGCAGAGGAGGACTCTTGCTCCCTCCGCTGGTGGAGGGGGAGACCTGAAGGCAAAGAAACCCAGTCGATACACTTCAGGAGAGGGAGTAACTTCTGCAGCTGCTAAGCAGGAAATCCATTATCCAATTATAGACTGGCCGTAGAGTGTTCTGGTAGAAAAGAGGCTGCTTAAATCAAAATTGATGCACATAAATTGTAAATAAACAGTCAACAGGAAACACAACTGCAAATTCTTCTGTGAGGATCCTGACTCATTGTTAACACAGCACTTGGAAATGAATATCTGATGGATTCTAAGATTCCCATGTTTGGGTGGTCATGCAATTAAAGCACTCTGTTCTCTTATTAGTCTAAGGCTCATTCTGAAGATCTTAAATAGCGACCTCTTCTAAAAACTTTCTAATTAAGATAGTGCTTATTTTTATTTATTTATTTATTTATTTTGAACCCTATCCACTTGGAATTATCGTCACTACTAACTTAAAATGCTATTTGAAAAACTATGCAAGCAATGCTATAACAAGCATAGGCTAAGTTGAGCTAATTTGGTGCTATCGTAGATGGTTTCTATCTGGAAAGCCCCGACTGCATACGTTTGCACTGATGCGATTTCTAAATGACGGGTCCTCTTGTTCTCATAGACTCCAAGTGTCTTTCACCTTAAACATTTTCTACAAAGAATATGAGTGACTCTACAGTAGTCTTTTAAACAAATAATTGATTTTAGGTGGAAGTACATTCATGAGTAGCAAAGTAAATTATTATTCATTGGTGGGCAGTATGAAAAAGATAGAGCAGTCATCCTTATGTAAGTGCTTGCCATGTGGCACACGTTCTGCACGCACTCTAACTGTAATTGTTATCCATGGCATCCTTAGAACAATCCTATTAAGCAGGCATTATTATTTTTTAAATTTTTATTAATTAAGCTAAGATGCTGAGAAGCTTACTAAATTTATCAGTGCCTCACAGCCAGTACAGAGCAAATCTAAAATTAAAACTCAGGTCACTTTAACAGTAAAATCTTCTTGCTTAGAAATTTCCAAACATTAAAACCAACAAGAACAACATCCACAAAAAAATACCTGATTCTAAAAGAAGAGGAAATTTTCTTGTTTTTATAATGTGAAAAAATACATTTGTATCTCTAAAAATGTAGGTCTTGTAACTGATAAAATATTATACTATAAAAGTTTAGTCACAGTAAATAGTTATATATCTTTTAGTAGAAAAAGAAAACCAACAACAAAAAACTTTTTTAGCCAAAAAAAAAAAAATAAACAATCTAGAATTTCCAAATGGTGTAATTTCATTAGCATGTGCACGCACACACATACAATCCCTTTTAAGATTCATTCTCCCTCTTCTTCAAAAATTATACTTTATGTTTTTTAAACAGGAAAAGGACCCTACCCTAATATATGTGTACATCAAGCACATTTACTTATACAGTAGGCCACAATTTTGATGATTTCTGATATTTTATTCTGATATTTATTCTGATATTACTTCTCCAGCAGTAGTAATGGAACAGCAAACTCATAGGAATTGCAGACCTGAGAAATTCATTTCTAGCATGTTTTTACATTATCTAGAAGTTTCTTAAACCTCACTTGAATTCCGCCATTTCATATGCGCTGCTGGAATTATGAGACACATTCATAATCTCACAGAGAAATGTTGTGACCACATTTTTTCAAGGCGTCTAATAAAAATTCTGTCTAAAAGAAAAGAATGATGATAACTCAAATTAATTCAGTCCTTAAACTTTGCCAAGAAGTTTCCCACCTATTATCTCATTTGATTTTTATGGGAATCTTTTGATATAAATTACGAGAAGTATTTTATTCATAGTTTAATGATGGGGAATTAAGAAGAAAAAGAGCGAAGTGATTGTTCTTTAGTCTCTGATTCTTAGTGGAAAATCTGATGTCTTCCTTTCCAGACAGTGTTATTGTTTCCCACCATACCTCAAATAATATGTTTGTCTGAGTCATGTTGCAGTCAATAAAGACTCAAACGGATATCTAAATGGAAGCCACTCTTTCTTCATTTACTTGGGTTTGTACTAAAGAATGACAATTGAGATTATCATTTAAAGAGTGACAGTTGAGATTATCATGTAGTAACGGCTGGTAGGATGGCTGTGATTGATATGTACAGGAATTTCTCCACAGAGAAATATTCTGAGCTGGTTGGAAGGTTGTGATTGATATATACAGGAATTTCTCCATTTAGATTTCTTATATTTTTCTCATATAATAATAGTCAAGATCAAAAAAGCCTTCTTGACTACTCCTATATTAGATATTGGTCATATGATCCTTGTATGAATCCCTTCTTCTTCTCTATGGACTTCAGATTCAAATATTACCTCCCTACTTCTTTCTTGGTGATTTAATAATCAAGAGAAAGGAAATCTCCTAACATTAGTGTTAGTTGTTTTAAATCTTAAAAATAAATAAATAAATAAATAAATAAATAAGTTGAACAAGCAAGCAATCTAACAAAGTAATGACAAATTGACTTTCATCAGTAGCACTAGCTAATACTAACATAGGAATGCTTGCTGAGTACTACCGTTCTCATAGATTATACATACCATTCTCATATATTGTACCTATTTCTACTTATGTGTAAGGACAGGGGTAGAATGGCTGAAATCTAATAGCCTTAAGGTAAACTGTTCCAATTTGAGGCCAGCTCACATGAATGAGGCCAGGCTTCACTCATACATACTCATGGATTTGAAATACTATGAACTTCTGGAGATAAAGAAGGCTCAACTGGGTAACAGAAAGCTTGAACCAGAGTCAAAATTCTGGCACCACTAGCTTTATAACCTGGAGTCATTTAAAAAAGTTTCCATTTAATGGGGCACCTGAGTGGTTCAGTTGGTCAAGCGTCTGTCTCTTGATTTTGGCTTAGGTCGTGATCTCAGGGTCATCAAATGGAGACCCCATTGGGCTCTACACTCAGCACAGAATCTGCTTGAGGTTCTCTCTTTCTCTGCCTCCCTCTGACCCTCCATTCCTCACTCTCTCTCTCTCTTTCTCTTTCCCATTCTCTAAAATAAATAAATAAATAAATAAATAAATCTTAAAAACAAAACAAAAACAAAAAAACAAAAGGAAGAAGCTTCCAGTCAAAAATTTCATTGGAACATGTGAGGAAATCAGTATATACTATCTCAAAGATTTCAGTCAGCTATTTAAATTATGTTATCTATTTGGCTAATAGTGTGGGATATATTTTCAACTTAATTCAGAAATAATCAGGCAGCCAACAAGAAAAGATTATAAGCAAATACACTTTTTCTCCCCTCTCCCACCCTGTCATGCCCTAACAGTTTAATTTTATTCCATAAATGACATTATGGGAAAAATATTTTGTTTTTGTAACTGAAGCAACTTAAGATTCAGCCAGGAGTCACTGATTTGAAATTTCACATGGAGTACATGAAAAAAGTTGCTATTTTTTTAAGTAACTATAATACTTCCCTTTTAAAGGATATTGTTATTACATTACATCTAGAATGGATCCTTAGCCTATTTAATTAAAATGACTGAGAATTAAATTAGGAAACATAGGGACGCCTGGGTGGCTCAGTTGGTTGAGCGGCTGCCTTCGGCTCAGGTCATGATCCCGGCGTCCTGGGATCGAGTCCCACGTCGGGCTCCTTGCTCCGCGGGGATGGCCTCTGCCTTCCACTAATCTGCCTTGCTCGCTCTACTCGCTCTCTCTCTTTTAAAATCTTTAAAAAAAAAAAAAAAAAAAAAAAAAAAAAAAAAAAATCACATAATTTGGACATTCAATATGATTTTGTATTTTTATTTTACACTTCAGTATGAAAACAAAAAACAAAAAATCACAGTACATAATTAAAAGAAAAACAAATAGCTTTCAGTAGCCACAATTACTTGATGTTTTACCCCTTTCCTGTTAGCTCAGATTTATTTTACTTTGTATCTTGTAGGTATGATTATTCAGTGTAAACAAAATGAAGTAAATAATATATACAGCCTTAAGACTATTAGAGTCAATTCATATCAAACTCACTTAAAACCACCGAAAATTCATGATGTCTAGAATTATGCCTATAAATTCCAAACCACGCACATTTTAAGCAATGATTAAAGACAGGTTATTAAAGACATACATATAAAATACTATGTAGTGAACAGTCTGCTTAATAGAAAAAGGATAGGTGTGTTTATTTCTTTATTAAGCAGATATTTTGACTCTCTGTGGAAAGTCAGAAAGCAGGGAAGTTCCAGTGATTGTAAAATTATGGAAGGTAGAAACATCTGGAAGCGGTGAAGTGAAAAACAGTATCAGATTAATTTGCTGTTCACTAAAAACTAGAACAAAAAAAAATCCAATTTACATGGGTCTCTTAATTTGAAACTATATATTTAAATTGTTTAAAGTCATTTCTGCTACCATGCATCTATTACACAGTTAAAATAAAAAAAAAAAGAAAGAAAGAAAAACTTAACAATACCGAGTAGAGTCAATGATGCAGAACATCTATAACCCTCACGTACTGCTCATGGGAATATAAAATGGTACAACCACTCTGAAACACATTTTGGTAATTTCTTAAAAAGTTAAGAATAAGCCTATTGTGTGATGCCGCTATCTCCTTCCAATGTATATACCCCAAACAAGAGAAAGCATATGTCCATTCAAAGACTGATACACAAATGATTCACTCTATTCATAATAGCAAAAAACTACAAAAAATCCAAAGCACCAACAAGTACCCTCAGACAGTGAAATATTACTCATCAATTAAAAAGAATAAACTACTTATATACTCAACAATCACAAGGTCTTTGTGCTGACTAAAAAGAACCAGACACAAATAGAACGCAAGTAACTGGTGTATCATTCCACTTATGAAAACTTTTAAAATATGGAAATTAAACCAAAGTGACAGAAGGCAAGAAAGTGACTGATGGAGGAGGAGGGCACAGCAAGGAATGACAAAAGGATGATGAGAATGTGCCGTCTCTTGATTACGGTGGCGGTTTCACAGTTGTACACATCCGTCAAAACTCATCTAATTTGCACTTTAAATATGGGCAGCTTATTTTATGGGTTACACTTCAATAAAGTTGCAAGACTACACATCTTCCTCAACTGTTCTTTAGTAGAATATGACTGTAATTAAACTGCTAATGCTATATTATATCCATAATAAGATAACGGTGTGCACGCCTTTAACTCTATTTCTCATTTTCCAAACAAACCATATTTAAGATGGAATAAAATCACCTACTTTATATTTCTATTGGTTTCTTTAATTGTACACAGCATTCCTCATTCAATCATAGTTTAAGACAACTTTAAACTTAATGCCCTAGTACCTATCCAGATAATAGTTCAGTAAAATTTTACCAAGGGAAATAAAGTACCATTCTATTTCAAACAACGGCCACCGTGAAATGCTTAATTACTTCTTGATACACATATTATTGTCCATTTATTTCTAACGTCTCTTTAATGTGAAATCTTACCATAGCTTATCTTCTGCATCTATGCAACAGCAGGTGACTCTGTTACAGGAAAATAATTGAACTTTCTCAGGCTCTAACAGCATTTGACAGGCTTAAGCTGAAAATAATTTATATAGCATCACAAAGTTGATATGGGTACAGAGCGGCTCTAAAAGGATCTCCCTCTTCCTCTTATTTACTTATTTGCTAAATTGCACTTTTTCTTTGGGTTTCATGGCAACTCCATTAACTTCTGAATACTGTTTCCTTCCAGCCTCAGTTACGCTGACTGTAACATGCAGGTTCCTCTCATGTCAACTTGTTCTTTCTCACTATCAGCAAAAGTCAGTAATTTGCCACAACATAAAGAATAGGTAACTTCTATCGGCCTTGCTGACTCTAGTTTCCTTATTAAAAGAATTTAAACAGGGGCGCCTGGGTGGCTCAGTGGGTTAAGCCGCTGCCTTCGGCTCAGGTCATGATCTCAGAGGGTCCTGGGATAGAGCCCCACATCAAGCTCCCTGCTCAGCGGGGAGCCTGCTTCCCACCCCCTCCCTTTGCTTGCATCTCTGCCTGCTTGTGATCTCTGTCTGTCAAATAAAGAAATAAAATCTTAAAAAAAAAAAAAAGAATTTAAACAATCCACAGGAATACAGGGCTTTAACATATCCCAGACTGTTGGTGAAGAGTCGGAAATAACACTTTTACTATCTCATGTACATCAACTACATGGACTTATTTTAATCATGGTGCAGTGGTAAAATATGTGATAAAAATAGCAGAAATCTGGGTGGCTCACTTCCTGGGATTAAAACAACACAGCAGCATGACAGGAGAAAACAGTACTGTGAACCCTTGGGTTTTTGCTTAAACCACATTTACCTCCATTTCCTCAGATAAGAAAATAGGATAGGGGCGCCTGGGTGGCTCAGTGGGTTAAGCTGCTGCCTTCAGCTCAGGTCATGATCTCAGGGTCCTGGGATCGAGTCCCACATCGGGCTCTCTGCTCAGCAGGGGGCCTGCTTCCCTTCCTCTCTCTGTGATCTCTTCCCTTCCTCTCTCCTACTGTGATCTCTCTCTGTCAAATAAATAAATAAAATCTTTAAAAAAAAAAAGAAAATAGGATAAAATAGTGTAATATGAGTTCATGGCTTGTGAGGAAATAGGATTAAATGTCTTAGTAGACATATACTAGCCAAAAGGTAACTGATAGAAAGTAAGGGCTCAATAAACATTAGCAACTGTTTTTTGTTAAATAGGCAATAGGCACACTATGAAAACCCTAAAGAAAACTTTGTTTTTAATTGTAATGATTATATCCAATTGGATGTAGGCTAAACATGTCATATATTGTTTTGTTTTATATTGTGAATCCTGAAGAAATTTTTTCTCATTAAAGATATAAAATAAGATCATATCATTTTATTTTTGGGCAATTTTATTACAAAGCATAATAATGAATTGCTATTGGACATATAAACTGCTACTAATTTCAAGGGAATGATTTTGACATTTGCAACAAAAATATTACAAATGACTCATGACTCCAGAGATGTTTATTGAGAAAATTTTGTGTATTATGTCACTGCGCTTTTAATATTGAAATATTGTATATACTAATGTATTGATTAAATATAAATGAGAAAATTTGATAAATGAATGCATCCTTAACATCATATCAACATATTTTTTACATGGGAAGTTTTCACAGTTTCTTAATAGAAAAAAACAGATTATAATATACAGGTCTATTTACACATTTTTAAAGGAAGATTATGCATCATGAGAAACTAAGGGTTTTTTTCCTTGATGAGATTAACATTGGAGTTTTAATAGGCTCACTCACCAGTTTCTGTATATAAGAAGTGTAAACTGAAGAAAAATGAAGAAAAAGGATAATCTTTAGTTTGTTTTATTTACCCTTCCTCTTCCAATTTTTTTTCCTTTTTTTTTTTTTAATGTTTACATAAATAAAGGTGAAGGAGCTGGCTATACCTCCTTAATTTCATACGGTTCCGGTTTAAATATTTTAAGTTCAAGAGATACATGACTTCTTGCAGAGTAGATGTTGATACTGTCATAGGTCTCTCATAGGTCATCTCATTCCAGATGAGCCTGGAAAGCATCAGCTGGAAAACATCCGTACCAACTCCTTATGGTTGACCAGTGGTATGAGCTGTATTTTCATTTTCTCTCTGTCCTCTTTCATCAAGAAGGGTAAAAACTAATGAAACCGATTCCCATTCCACAGGGAGACAGATCAGCTAACATGGAGGGGTGTGGCTTCTAGAAAGAAGCCTTGGTCACAAAAAAATATAAGTATTCTGGTATTGAGCAAAGTCCCTCCCCTGCTTTTGTGGAATCTGCTTTTCCCTGTTGAATGAGCTCCAGCACGGCCATTGTACGGAAGGGGTGAAATCTGAGATGTGTGGTGGACCCTGGACTAGAAATAGACAAGGAGCCCATTTCCTTTCATTTAGTTTCAATTGTTTTCCAACTTGCTATTACAAAATTTCAGGCAAGTATAAAAAAAATAAAGACACAGGATTGAGAGACACCCATTTTTGCATCATCCAGCTTTATCATTTGGCTATGTGTGGCCAATCTTGTTCCCTCTATATTCTCCAACTCTGTTCTTGGATAGATTTGAAAAAAAAAAAAAAAAATCCCAGGCGTGATATTATTCCATTCGTAAAACTTTCAGTGTGCTGTGTAAAAGATAAGGGCTCCTCCCCCCATCCCAACATATCCCAAGTATCATTAACACAGTGTGTCTTCTCTGGCTTTGGCTTTAAGTGACTAATACTAATGGGCCTGCCCCGACAGTGTAGTCTAGCTCACTACACTTGGACCGCCATTGTGTTTCCTGTAGTAGTATAGGATGTTAATATTATTTTATTGCAATCCTCACAAAGAAGTTAGCCGGCCAATAAGATCTTAAACTTGATTCCAGAAACTATTACCCCCATTTCCCAACATATCCTATCGATAGTGGTGAAAAACAGCTGAAGGTATATTATTCATTATAAAGCTTAATAATTGACATGTCACTCATTTGTCAAAGAAAGCGCCATAGTCCTCACTTCCTTATTGAATAAAATGTAAATTTCTTGCCTATAATTAAAAATTCACCTTGATAGTCCTATACAGTGACTTCCAACTATTCCAAGGAAACAGCCAGTCCCTTTCCTCTAATTGTTATCATAATATAAGTTCCTGATCTCTAGATTTTTATTCCTGGGTCTTATCTGACTTCTTTCCAAACTTCAACATTATGTGTTTATTTAAAGCACCTCTACTCTCTGATAATGCTCACAGTGTTTAATGTAATTACTAGATACAAAATAGACCCTCAGTAAATATTTGCTGAACACACAGTCTAATGCCCTATTGAACAAAATATCGGTTTCCTGTAACTGGCAGATGTTTACCTGTTCCATCATTTCACTATTCTGTTTAAAAGTAGCACGGAAAACTCTTCGGGGAATTAGACTTCCAGATGCTTCCACCCTGTTGGGTATATGAAAAGCTATCACAATTCACCACACCAGAACACTTTCATTCAGAACAGTTATCTCAAAGGGACTACAAAGCAAGGACCATTTACCTTTATCACATAGTGTTATTTTTCTTATCTAAAGACCCAAAATTAGAGGCTTGATTTCTAATGGAGAAAACCCTTGTTATTTTAAGGTGCCATTTTATGCAAATAATTTTTCATCATGAACAAAACAACTTCACAATTAAATTGAATGCTTTTCAGTCTTACTGTGTATGTACTCTCCTCCACTTAAAAATGAGTTATTTTTCATTTCATAAAATTGTCATTTTAACTTATTTTTGACTAATTTTAACCTCAGTGCTATGGATCTGAAAATATAAGAATTATATATTATTAATAAACATTTCTTGAGAAAATTAATATTTCATCATTTACATCTTCATTTATAATTAAAGCATACAATTCATTACATTAATGACAGAGGATAGACATACAACTAGCTGCAAGATAATGAATTATGGTAAAACTAAGTTGCTATATTCTGCTTTTAGTGGCTTTAATTAAGAAAAAATTCTCATAGTTATGAGAATTCTATCCTAAAGCATGACAGTTTAGCAATAATTTAAATACATTAAAAAATAAAATAAGAATGGGGGTAACCCTTTTACCAATAACTTGAAGTAATTCTAATTATTCCAGAATCATTACGCTATAAACTTTATGTTTTCTCTCTGATACTTACAATTAATAGGAAGACTATTAGCCTTGTTCTGGTGAACTCTGATTGCCTTCAAAGTGAGCTACTTGATGGAAAAATTCAGGCTTTTCTGAATTGAGTTTTGGCATGGTCGTTGAATGAACATCTTAGATAAGGATATGTATGGAGCCAGACTTCTCAGGATCATCAATTCAATTTTAGAAATTCAATTCAATTCAATTTTAGAAAAGCCAGGAAATACACAGGCTGATCAAAGGTGTTAAAGAGGTGTTAAAATTCTGATTTTTTAGGAGTAAATACTTAATGCTCAGGAGGTCTGAGGTTTCGTAGTGAGCTTAAGTGACTCAGGGACATGGAGCCCTGAAGCTGGCTGAAAGTTGAGGGTATCTTTAAGTCGCCCTAAGCTGAGAGCCCATGTAATCTATTGACCATGCAGAAGACGTCAACTAAAAACAAAATTTTTGTAGTGTAACACAAGTATTTCTGCTTAATTTAGATGGGCATCTTTATGAGGGATTTTTGCTGGAGTGGTTCTCAGACAAAGTAAACACAGGAGCCCTGTTTTACCACTAGGCTTCGTGGCCTGGCATAGACCATGGCAACATCCACTAAAAGGATGTCATTCTTAGGTTTTCCATTACCCTTCCTGACTATTGCTGTTCAGCAAACAAGTGAGATTTATGGTATCTCTGTAGGTAAAGGGGAATTCATATAGTAGGAACTTGGCCCTAATCTATTTGGAATTCTGTGTTGGGCTTCACCCACACTAAATGCAATGGCCCCTCAGTATTCCAGGACTTCTGAGGAGGAGATAAGTCAGAAGACAGACAGACCTTCCACTTAGTGTGGGAAGGGCTACAAAACACTGACATACCTCTCAAAGCTGGCTCGAGAGGCAATATCCTGGCAATAAAAACACCATGCCTAAATTACAGAGCGAGATGAGGGGTGGGTGTTTTCCAAACCATTGGACCATAAAGGAGTAAGTCCCATAAGAGGGCTATTCCAGAACAAACCAACTGTTGTCAGGAAATTCGTCACTGCCAATGGGTGGAAGCAGGTAAGAGCTAATCAGGGGCATAAGGCTATACCAACAGCTACTTCTTAGCAGGACCTCAACTCTTACAAAGAACTAGGTTATGGAAAGTTTTTGCTGGCTACAGTATTTAGATTAATTTAGGATAAGTTTCCTCAAATCAATAATGTTAGGAATTGGATTATTGGGGATTGAAATTCACCAGTTACTCAAAGCTTGCTCTGAAGCCAAGCTCTATGTGTATGCTGATTCCATAATATGCCCATTTTATAGTGTTACATACTTTTCAAAGAGATGGCATGAATATTATTTCCTTTGAGAATTACTGTATGTACAGGATGAGTAAATCATACTATTACGTTCATTTTGCAGGTGAAGAAATCAAGGCTAATATAAATGAAATCCAGCCTCCCTAAGGTCACACGGATAATAACTAAAAACTATAAGTTAGACTTCAGGTTTGCTTACTCTCCATTATTCTATGTTCATCTGACATACAGTTTGGCAAAGTGGCTTCTTAAAGGACAAGATAGTAAGTGTTTTAGAGTTTATAGCAAAAAGGCAAAATTAAGGATATTTTGTAGGTACAATAATTTAAAATGTAACCATTAAAAATATAAAATCTTTCTTTGTCATCTATACAAAAATAGATAGTAGGTCAGATTTGACCCATAAGCCTTAGTTTATTAACCCCAACTATACCAATGCTGGCTTAAATAGTTGTTGGCAATCGCAACTTAGTCTAGTAGTGATGTGTTGAACATTGCTAGAGCACTGTGCATCTTTTACTCAAACCGTGTTTTGTATAGAAGAAACTTAAATAAATCCTGACTTACAACACATGAAATAACAGTGATATCCATAAACTTATGAAATAGTATAAATAATTTCTATATTTTACGCACCATAATATTTTTATTTCAGTTAAACACTTGTCAATTCCAATCTCTTTCAACGTAAAATTATCATGACTTGTAGTAAAACAAATTTATATTTACATTTTTTTTCTCCATAGTTAAAATTTGTAGGTTGGAATAATCACAGAGTATATCTTACAGCACTTCCAAAAGTAGAACCGAAGTCATTTAATCCTTCTCCATCATAACAATATGGTTGTGCACTCTATTCCAGACAATGGTGACCTTATGACTTTTTTTTATGATAATGTAGAAAGGAATTCTAAGCTTATAAACATAGACAAGCATAGCTCTTTAATATGTTCCCCCCCTCAGGATAAAATTAGCCTAAGGATGTAAGCCTTGGAAAAAGACTTCAATTTTTTACTCAAATATAAGTAAATGGGAGAATTTTATTAAACATAATAACAAGGAAAAATGTCAATATGCTCTTTCATATCACAATTAAAACCAATCATTTTGTCTTTCCAGTTTTCCAAGTCTTTATGTTCTCTATCAATAAATGACAGCAATTGTTGGTATTACAAATGAAATGACATTTAAAAATCACTAAAAAGGATTATAGCTCTGCTATGAGTTTTTAATATTTTTTATCTGGAAAATTTTAAGACAAAGCCATTGCTTTTTAGAGAGAAGTTTATTGACTGAACATTTTTGTTGATAAATGAATGACCTTTTCTTTCTCCTATCATTTGTACATGTAGATATTACCTAGGGAAAAGGAAGTACCAATTTGTCATTCTATAGCATGATATATGGATTGAAGTAATCTCAGGGAAGGTTTGGTATCTAAGTTTACATGAAAAACATCTGATTCTCTTGGAGAACCAAGGTAGCCACAGAAGTCTGCCATTAAATAAGCATCGGTTTCTATATCCTGCCATATTCAAGGTCTTCCTTTGGAATATGGGCAAACATGGCACTGAGTAGAAGGAATATGCAGGAACGTAGCACTTTGTGTTTGATCTGAAACCATTTTACTACCCTGACTGTGGACACCAATAAGTAGCTCCAGTACTTGAAGTGTGAGTTGACTCTGAATTTACTGTAATGGCAAAATGAAATTATAAAATATATAGAGAGAACGTTATTTTATACCATTGATGTCTACCTATTTTGGTCATGGAAAAAAAAATGAAAGTGGATGGTTATTTCTAAAATACCATGATTGTTAAGTCATGTACAAGGCCACCAAGCACTTGCTCACACAAGTGACATTGTAATATGTATCTGACATTGTAATATGCATTTAGGGAAATTAATGTTAAAAAGAAATAATACTGTTTTCAACAGAGTGTGGTAGAATGACACTGTGGAAAGAAAGCAGATCACTTAGTTTAAAAGTAAAAACAAGAACTAGTGATGGTGTTTTTTTCTGTCAACTTGGCCAGGTGACAGTCACCAGCTCTGTAATCAAATAGCAATCTAGGTGTTGCTGCAAAAGTATTTTGGACATGTGACTAAAGTTCATAATTAGTTGGCTTTAAGTAAGGAGATTATCATAGATAATTTGTGTGGGCTTGATTCGATCCCCTGAAAGTCTTAAAGAGCATAGACAAGGCTTCCCTGGAAGAAAAGGAGGAAGGAAGGAAGGAAGGAAGGAAGGAAGGAAGGAAGGAAGGAAGGAAGGAATAAATTCTGCCTGTAGGCAGTGGCTTTGCTTGTGTCTCAGAGATGCAGCCTGCCCTCTCATGGCCTGCCCTACAAATGTTGAATTTGCCTACCCAGCTCCTACTTATTCATAAGCCAATTCCTGGCAATAAAATTTTCATTCTCTCTCTCTCTCTTTCTCTCTCCCTCCAGTATATATATATATATACATATATATGCATATATACATATATGCATATATATGTATATATATATATGGTTCTTGTTCTCTGGTGTAACCCTAACCGATACACCTAGACACTCACTTGATAAAAGACTTAAAAACTTTCTGCAAAATTCCCAAGGGAAAGTAAATCTTTTATAATGTTAACATCAAATACATGTTGGTTGGCTAACAATATCAACGACACAAATGTAGCAGCAATGAAAACTAAACCACTCGGGATCAAGAGTATAACATGAAACAGAATACAGAATAACGGATTCAGACATAGATTACTAACTAGGTTTAGTTGGAAAAAAAAAAAAAAAAAGAAGTATGGTTCCCTTCTTTCCCACAATCTCTACCCCCTTTCTTTAACATTTCTTTTTATGTTCAGATGTTTGCATTACTGAGATATTTACAGCAGCAAATGCAAGTATAAAGATAACTCTGCAAAGGCTAACTTCTCTATTCTCTGTATTCTACCGCCATCTGTGTTGGTGAATTCTACAATAATCCCAAGGTCCCTCTTTTATAATAGCAAAATAATTTTTGCAGATGTAATTAAAGTTGCAATTAATAGTAAATAATATTATCCTGGTGAGCCTAATCTAATTTATTGCACCATTTAAAAACAGCGTTTTCTCCATCAGGGGACAGAAGGGGAGGTCAAAGATTTGAAAAACAAGAAGGCTGTTTCTGGCTTAAAGATAGCCAAGACCCTGTGCAAAGGATCTACAAGTTGCCTCTCTCTGAGAAAGACTCCCAGCTGCCAGTGAGAAAATAGGAACTCAGTCCTACTACGGTGGGTAATTTCTTCTGCCAAGAACCTGAATGAGATTGGAATTCGACTCTTCCCTAGATCCTCCAGATAAGAGACCAGCCTGGGTTAAACCTTGAGTTCCACCTCGTGACCCTCTAACTAAAGAGCAGAGTTAAGCCTGCCCAGACTTCTAGTACACAGAAATGTGAGATAAAAAACAGGAGTCCATTTGTGCTACAAAGCTTGTTGTAATTTGTTACACAGCGTAAGAAAACCAGCATCATGCCTTGCAAGATACTTGAGTCTCTTCAGTACTCGTAGCACAGTTTATTTCTTGTATCACAAGTGCTCAGTACAAAACACCTAATTACGTGAATGAACAGAATGCCACAGAAGACCTAACAGCTGACCTTTCGTGACTTGACTTAGATTAGCCCTTTTCCCCAATGTGTTGACTCAATATAACACATGTAGAAAAAAAGAGTAAGGGGCGCCTGGGTGGCTCAGTGGTTTAAAGCCTCTGCCTTTGGCTCAGGTCATGATCCCAGGGTCCTGGGATTAAGCCCTATATTGGGCTCTCTGCTCCATGGGGAGCCTGCTTCCTCTTCTCTCTCTGCCTCCCTCTCTGCCTACTTATGACCTCTGTCTGTCAAATAAATAAATAAAATCTTAAAAAAAAAAAGTAAGACTAGGTACTTCCAATTTTTAAGATAATATTCATAGATGTCAATAGCCATATGCCTTCCTATTCTATTTTAATTTTTGATGTGTGTACATTTTAATGTATCCAAATTAATCAGGACTAGGAAAATTGGGTTAATATAGAAATACCTCTCAATTGCCTTCCAGTGAATTATAAAGGACTTAGATGGATCTAGAGTGGAGTTGTCCAGAAATCTGAGCTGTCCGTAATTTGTTCTAATTCCAATATGGTTAAGTATTTTGCTTCGTTGGATCAGACAAAGTATATATTATTTGGGTGGAGGAGAGGAGGAGGGAATACTGGATACTGAATACTGAATACATCTAGGTACTGAGAGATCCAGAGATTAAATAATCAAATGAATCATTCTATATAGGCAAATAAGTTTCCATATATATATTTTTTAAATTAGAAACATTAATAGTGTCTTGGTTTCTAGTATTTCAGAAATAGTTTGAGCAATGAATGTTTGGTTTCATTTTGGACGGATCTCCCCAGAATTTCTTGAAGTCAATTTACAAATTACTCATAGTGAGAATTTTGAAGAAACAGTTACATTTGAAACCTCAACTAGTATTATTTATTTATTTATTTTCTCAACTAGTATAATTTAGCTTCTCTGAGAACATTCCTTTGTGTGAGAAAACAGGACACTTCAGTACAACAGACATTTTATACAATTATTTATAATGTATTCTCTTTCATTTGTTCAAAACACGGAGCAACTTCAAAAAATGCTAAAACAAAACCTGTAGAAGGGTTCAGATTGTCCAGTCCTGGGACTGCCTGTGTTGACGTTCTAAGATAAGCACTTCTGTGGTCATAACGGCCCCATTAGGCTGGGAATGAAATGAGAACACCAAAGCTGGGAGAAGGGAGTGAAGTTTGCAAAACCTTTGTTTTGAAATTCACAAAATAGGGAAAACAGTCCCTACTTTAAGATCTTTAGCTTCAGTTAACACATTCAGGAAAGCTTCAGTAGTACTTAGTTCTTAATAAATGGTAGCTGTTATTGACTATTACTATTAATAATATAACTTTAATAACAAGTAGCAATATTGTATTTAAAAAAAAAATAGATGAAACATAGCAGGGAGCTGAAAAGAACGTTGGCCAAATGTAATTGGGAAGTAGAAGACGTTGTGTTCACATTTTAGACCATAGTACAGGCATTACATTTTTCTGTTAAATAATAAGAAAACTGAGCTTTGCACAATTTCAAACTAACATTTATTAGTGGGTAGAGTATTTTTCCAAAGGAAAAAGGAGATTATCTCTGTCTGTATAAACACTTTCTTTTATGCTCTGTGAAAAAAATAAGATAAATGGATAAACAAATAAATAAAAATAAACATGTTACTCATTTTTCATAAAGGAAGACTGAATCATTTACTCTCCTGACCTGTGATAATCAAAAGAGGAACTCAATTTCTTATCATGTAATAGACATTTTTATCATAAACTTGAGGAATTACTCTTCTGCTCCCACTAATGAAAACATAAGCATGATTTTAATTAGCCTGAATGTACCCTGGAAAAGCACAAATCCCTTAATCAGATATGAGAGATGAATGCTGGTCACCACCTCTACGTGCCAAATTTATCATAACCAAAAAAAAAAAAAAAAAAAAAAAGAAGAAGAAGAAAGAAAGGAAAAAAATACATTCTTGTTCTTATTCTTTCTTACAATTATTTCTTCTAATGAAAATTATAGTTTCCATAATAAATACAACAGAATTAAAGATATAACAAATTCATCGAAGAAAGCTTTTGTTTCCCTATATATAAACCTGGTTTAATAATTATATTAATAAAACTGGTTTTACAGAGGGGATATTTAAATTGTCCATTCATAATTACAGACACAATAATTCTTCAGTTGAGTAGATCTTCACGAAAGTACTAGCTTTTATTTTTATTTAAATATTTTATTTATTTATTTGACAGACAGAGATCATAAGTAGGCAGAGAGGCAGGCAGAGAGAGAGGAAAGGAAGCAGGCTCCCTGCTAAGCAGAAAGCCCAATGTGGGGGCTTGATCCCAGGATCCCAGGATCATGACCCTAACCGAAGGCAGAGGCATTAACCCACTGAACCACCCAGGCACCCCCAAACTACTAGTTTTTAAAAAACTTCACACTATCAGATTTATAGCAGCAGTTATCATCCCCTTCTAGCAAATTTGCAAACCTTCTCCCTTAGTATGTTCACTGGCATTATGAGGAGCTTTCTTCTTTTTAGTAATGCAATTCCAACTTTCTCTGGAATTGTATTTATTCCGGTATATTCCATTCTCATTTTTTGGAATGAAAATTCATACTGATACCCATTCTATTTAATCAACTTTCTCTCATTTCCAGGATCAAGTACACATGCAATTTAAATTTACCTTATTTTCTCTGCTTTGATGAAAAAAATATAGCAGGTATTATGTCTAAAATCAGAATTGGGCTTTGTTCCCATATTAAAAGGGCACAAGAGTAATATCAAGTCATAGAGATTACAAGAATGTCTCACATGGAATGCCAATTACTCAGTTATTTGGCAAAATGTGTTTTGTAATGGTGTTTGGGATTTTGGCAAAATAACTCCCTGTTAATTTGTAAACTTTCAGGTATTTCTCCCAAAATAATTCTAGATGATCACTTTTGATCTTTTAGAAAGCTTTGCTTGGTTTACCTTACAATTAAGCCTACATCTGAAATGTGTGCCCTTATAATGATTTCCCCTTCTTTATCTACAGTGCATTCAGTGCTGTAGATACTCTCTACATTTAACCTGTCAGCAGAGTCAAGAGTACTAGTCTTAATGCCCTGAGTGGACGCCCTGAGCTGACCTCCTTGGATTATCCCATACATACAAACATGACACTATTTTATATCCATGCTATATTTTAAATAATAAGGTCTATTTTGTTGTTAATTTTTAATCTACCCAAGTGACATCTTAAAGGTTAATGAAAAATTAGTGAAAAAAGTAATGCCTGTTGATAAATGAATGAGAGCGTGACTATAGATATACTGATTAGAAACCCAATTTGAGACAATAATTTAGAAATTTAAACATGAAGTGTACTGCTGAAAACTATTTGGCTGTTTTGGATCAGAATCTTAATATGGTCCCAAGAATATGTAGAAAATACACACACACATGCACACACATACACACAAACGCACACATGGAAAAAAGAAATTGCAAAGAGATGCTTTCCTGGTTTTCTGTTCTTTTCAAGGACAAAAGTCAAAGCTAATAGTAAAGGAAGTTTATTTGGACTACCTTTTTTTTATGGCACAATACATAATAATGCTATATTTGTTTTTCCAATAATCTTAGTATTACATTAGAATCAGACCGATTGCCCTGTTCATATTCTTACTCCTTCCATTCACCAGAAAATAGATTCATGCTAAAGTAGTTTGTTTTGTTTATAAACGATTGTCACAAAAATGAGAGTTCATAATTCTTTAATAGCCAAGATGATTTATGGGGGGAGACTGCACAAAGCATGCACACATCTCTTTCACTTTTTCAACCCTGTTGTAAGAAATGGGGGAAACACTAACTTATCATCTTTAGTAGATTTATGAATAAATAAAATGGAGTAATAATAGTAAATCACACCGAAATGGTCACATTAGCGTGTTCTTTTACTGTTTTCACATAACAATGCCATATTTTGTGACTCGAATGTACACAGAACATTGGGAAAATAAGACTATATAAGTAAACCCTGCTTTTTGAAAGTTTCATGTCAGGTCACTTTACTTTTAGAATGACCACAATTAGTACCTGATTTTATAACTAAAAGACATCGGAAGAGGACTTTTGCTTTTATGAAAAAGAGAGAAGACTGATAATAGTGTTCCACATTTCTTTTGCAATGAACTCCTACAGAGGCAGTGCACGCCCTGAGCCTTGAGAGTGGCCCCACCCAGCTCCTTCCCTGGACTCACTCTCAGCCATTCCAGCATCCTAGCCCCAGAGCTTTGAACTCTGTCTGTGAACATCTGTGAGTTAGCTCCACTCAGCTGTGCATCCATTAGCAAGATGTGTGTAAAATATCAGAACAGACTAAAATAGGTCCTTTCAGGGGCCTGGGTGGAGGGGGTCCTCAAAATTTTTACTATAGAAATTAACGGGTCTTGCTTCTTTAAGTCATTTCAGTTTATGAAAGCTTTCATAGGAAGGCTCTATTTCAGATAGCAGGGAAACCTGGATATCCTTAAGATAATAATATTGATGATACTGTGTGTGTGTGTGTGTGTGTAGGTTACATATGTCAGGTGAGCTGATTTCTTTTGTGTGTATATATATATTATAAACTGTATATATAAACTGTGTATATAAATATTATATATAATATATTATATATATAAACTATATATATTATACACTGCATATATAAATATTATATATATATAATATACATACACACACACAGAACCAATTTCATCGCAGCCATGAAATTGTGATCTATAGACTCTTTTCCATTTTAATATTTGTGTTATATCAGTATGTAAAAGAATTATCTGGAAATTAACACTAAAGAAGAAAATCCCCACTTGACAATAGTGATTATACCTTATAAATGGGACTGGGAGCTTTGACTAGAAAAATACCTATTGGCTCAAATTTGTCTCCTTAGGATGGGATGTGATTAAACATAGAATGTAGAGAATTTATGAAGAATAACTATGGTTTTCTTAATTATTTTAATGGTTTTTTTCTTTCTTTTTAATTTAATGGGTATTCAACAAACTGTTCATTAGGGGATTCTATGTTTAATACTATTAATAAAATTAAATGAAAAAGATATATAGTATCATTAAAATAGCATGTAAGAAAAATGCTAGTGCTAAAACAACGCTTTATTTAGTAGGTACCAAGAGATACATATGAAAACCATATTTCAGAAGGTAAACCTTTTATTGAAAACTACTACACCATGAGGGATATTTATCCCTTTTTCCCTGTAGAGGTATAAAAACCAAGTATGTTATTATTTTAATCATAAATTATACATTTTATGGGATATTAAAAGTAGTGCCTAAATAAATGGAAGAGAAAAATTGCAAAAAAAAAAAGTTTTACTATATATGGAAACAAAAGCAAAGCTTTTGTTTGACCTGCTTGAATTGCAATAATAAAGTCAACCACCATTATGAATGCATCATCTCTATACCACTCAAAAATAATTACTAAAATGAATGAAGGGGAGTGAGAATTTCTATCATGCAAGAAAAAAAAAATAAATTTCTTGGAAAAGCAAGAATACAGCTATTTTAGAATATATTTTCGAGATTCCCTAAACTTTTAATTAAAATAGGCAATTTGTTTTTGGTATAATCTTTACATAACTTGTAAGGATTCGTCATTTACATTCTTAAGAACTACAGAAAAAATGTGCATTTCACTGCATTTCATAAATAGGATTATATTAAATAACTGAAAGACAAAAATTACTATTTTGCTTTATGTTTCCAATTTGTTTAGTTGATATTTTGTCTTAATAAACCTGTCATTTTTTTAAAAATTCAAAGCAATAGAAAACCTCTTCTTTGAATTGTAATTATTTTCCAGAGAGTTGTATGTAAAATTGGTATTTTTTAAAAAACTATTTGGAAATATTTCCTATATAACCCTGGAAACAACTTTGAGTAACAAAAGCACAGAACCGTAAGTCATTTCCTGGAAACAGTGGCAAAATAAAAATTTAAAGAACTATAAATGATAGAAAGTATTTGGTACATTAAATTTAAATGCCCTTATTTCCTACTAATAACTACCTAAAGAACACAGAACCACTGCAGCTAGTAGTGGCCTCTGGGAAAACATCAGTGACACCAAAATAATGGTTAGTAAGATAACATTACAAATTTCTTTTTTTTCTTTTTTAAATCTATTTATTTATTTATTTATTTATTTATTAGGTTTATTTATTTATTTATTTGACAGACAGAGATCACAAGCAGGCAGAGAGGCAGGCAGAGAGAGAGGAGGAGGAAGCGGGCTCCCCGCTGAGCAGAGAGCCCGATGTGGGGCTCGATCCCAGGACCCTGAGATCATGACCTGAGCTGAAGGCAGAGGCTTTAACCCACTTAGTCACCCAGGTGCCCTAAATTACAAATTTCTAATGGTTGGTTCTTCCAATTGAATTATTTCCTGTATTGGAATATGATGCTGGAAATGGTTATTTTAATTTCTAGATGGTTTTAATATCTTGTAAAAAAAAAAAAAGAAATATTTTATCTCATGGTTGAGAAATCTCTTTCTCATTCCCTCTCTCTTCCTCCCCCCACCCCCCCTCTCCTTTTCTATCTTTCTCAGCCTATTTCTTTCTTAAAGTTGGAATAACTATAACTTAAATTCAATATATATTTATTGAGGTTCTACTATAAGAAATATCCAGCTTCTTCTGTATGTGGGTATCTTAAATGATATTTAGGGACCTTGTGCGTGTGGCAAAAAGGCAGTTTTGCTCATGTACAAGCCCCTGCATGTTTCAACCACTCTAACTTGTTAGCTTGCTACCATGTCCAGTAAACTAGAAGCATCATCTCAAGTCCACAGTTTGCTAATAAAAATGTCATCAGTAATTCAATGTTACTGCTGTTTTACTGTTTGATATAAAAATAAAACAATATTAATGTGAGTGATCAAACACCAAATGCCATTTCTTCAGAGTCAGAATGGTGTTTTATAGAGAGACTCTCCGAAGGTACAGTATTTTTTGAACAACATGAGCAGCAACACTTTATCAGTGTCATGGTTATATTTTTGATAGTGAATGATATAAACTGGGACAAGAAAAACCAGATAAGGCCTATAAATTTCAAGACAACACACAGAAATGTGGCTCGTATTTTACAGAAGTTTAGTTGGAACTAAATTGGTTGACACTATTCTGTTCTATACTCATGGTAAGCATACTTTGATGTGCACCCAAGTATCAAAATCCCATCAGTTGAAATAATTGTCAATCTATAGTCCCAACAGTGCCATTTATTATACATTTATATGATAACTATGGATTAGTTTATACAACAAAGAGAGCATAAAATGTCTACAACTTTGCAAGCTGATATGGAAAATTTTGGATGAAGAAAATAATAAACATGATGACGGTTACCCATTTCCTTTAAATAAACAAATTCGTAGGTTTTCAAACACCTTTGTCTACAAAAAAATAACTTTAAATATCATATTAGGATATTTAATTATCCCAAGTAATATGTTCTATGTAGAAAAATTAAAAAACATAAATCAACAATAAAAATAAACATTATACATACAAGGGGAGCTATATCTCTGCTACCTTGAATCTATTATCTGTATAGATGTGACTGTGTGCATATATGTGTGTGTGTGTATTTCTATCTCTATTTTCTACCAATGCTTTTCTAAGACAGAAAACTCAGGTGTCAAAACACACATAGATAAATGCATCAGCATAGAAATTAAAATAACTAAAATATAAATAAAAACTTTAAATATTTTCATCCCATTTGAAAGACAAAGTGTTATTATTATTCTTTTACTTTATATAAATGCTCATACAAATCAACAAAACCTGACATACCAATCAAAAACTATTAAGAGACTTATACAGGTAGTACATGGTATAGAGATGAGGATACATTCAAAATGACTTATAAGCACATGAAATAATGTCTAACAATACTCCATAAATAATATATTATTATTTTTTTTTTTTTTTTTTAAAGATTTTATTTATTTATTTGACAGAGAGAAATCACAAGTAGATGGAGAGGCAGGCAGAGAGAGAGAGAGAGAGAGGGAAGCAGGCTCCCTGCTGAGCAGAGAGCCCGATGCGGGACTCGATCCCAGGACTCTGAGATCATGACCTGAGCTGAAGGCAGCGGCTTAACCCACTTAGCCACCCAGGCGCCCCTATATTATTATTTCTATATTTGCATTTTAGATCATCAACTCGCATAGATGCTATGTGATTTGCCTGAATCTGTTTGTTAAAACTTAAAACTTTACTTACAAATCATGGGAAAAATGAATGTATGCATATACACTAAGACAAAATACATCAGTCTAACATGACCTATTATGTGATGACTAGCATATATAATAAACAGAAACAGATCAACATTTTGAGTTAAAGAAAGTATTTTATATAATCTTCCTTCAAATCAACTGTTCTGGTAAAATACTAATTTTGGTAATATTTCTCTACTTTTAGACTCCTATATTAAAGTAAATGATAGTAGGCATAATGAACGAATAGGGATAGTACAAAATAAAGAATAACAAAAGAAAACAAAAGAGAGTGGTATATGCTGAGTTTAAAGAAATAAATTAATGCTGGTCGTTTGACTTCTCAAGTGATCTGCCCAAAGTGTTTTCCACTTATACCTCAGTTTGTCTTCAAAAATTTAAGGGGGGAACCCTTTACAAAGCACGATATTGACTAGATATACATAGCTACATACAGAGTTTAGAAAGAGAATTCACTCTGTTAAACAGAAGATGACGAAGGTATCATGCTGAGCTGGACAATTTATAACACCATGGATGACTTTTTATTATATATAAGTATCTGACTTGATTCTAATATATATTTTTCATGTAATGGCAAACAGTTTATTATATTGTTCTCCTTAATTTTTGTACTTATAGTGAAGACAGGCTAGACACAGCAAAAATTACCTCCAAGTTATGGTTAATATAATTTCCAAATGATTGACCTTCTCTTCTCATTGGCATGTTTTGTATATTTGAATCTAATTGACCTAAACATAACAGAAGATTCAGGCATTGAGCCAGCAACCTTCTTGATTGACCCTGCTCTGAATGCCAACTCTTGAAGGAGCTTCAAGAGCAGACCAACCTCTCCAGGCAATATTTAAAATAGATTCCTTTCCTGAGCAACACAACATGGCCCTACACCTACTCCAAATGGGAAGAACTTCTCCAAGAGTTCACATGTGTTTAACAGTTGGCAAATGCTGTAATTTGTTACCAGTATGTCTCTTCCTGGTGAAGCCTGTTGTTTTTTATTATATTATATTATATTATATTATATTAATATATATATTATATTAAGTTTTTTTGGAGAAAACAGCTGGAGAAATACTCAAACAATCCATCTATTTTTAGGGATTGATAATTATGAGAATCCAAATAAATAGTTAACAATCTTGTGTGTCTTATATACTTTCCCAACAGTTCTCAGTGTAAACAAAATCCATGAGAGCATTTTTGAGGCCTGAAAAGAAGACAATAATAAAGCAGGTAAAGGTATGGTAGGCCTTACTAAAAGAACCACTTTGAAAAAGGGGAAGACTGTGGGAAGGAAAGAAAAGGCACTGGGGAGATTATCTTTCCAGTGCTAATCTAAGGCAGGTAATTAAAAACATTTTCATCCAATAGGTGTGAAAGAAGACTTTTGCTAATTTTGTAAGTGGATATAACCATAACAAACCCAGATGTGCCAGGAGGAACATATATGTTGCAAAGCATCCAAAATTCATAGAATACAGTATCATAGTACAAGCCCTATTGCATATATTTTCATTTAATTGCCCATTTTGAAACAGAGGACATGGCACTCTCTCTATATCCTTATATAGAGAGAACTCCCAGCATAGTTATAATTTCAAGATAAGTTGAATTTCCTGTATCAGGAAGTGAAACTATCCATTATTAGAGTGACAAGCTAACAGGCATTAGATGCACAGAGCAGAATACAGGGCAGAATACATTTTGTTAATTTTTTCATGTTCTTTTTAGTTTAACCAAAAATTTAGGATTCAGGTCAATTAATATGATTCTAGTTCTTTGGAAAATATTTGCAGAAGACTATGCATCCCAATATTGCTTTTTAAAAATCAATATATTACCTTCCTTAATATGAAATATTGTAGTATATCAAATGGAAAAGAAAAGAAAGCTGGGATAGCAATAATTATATTGGGCAAAATAGACTTTATGGGCCCAGCACGCTTCCGCTGCGCGACTCTGCTGGGCAAAATAGACTTTAAAACAAAGTCTGCAACAAGAGATAAAAAAGAACACTACATAATGTTAAAAGGAACAATCCAACAAGAGGATATAATAACTGTGACTATTTATGCACTCAATGTGAAAGCATCTAAATACATAAAACAATTATTAACAAACATAAAGGAAGTGATTGACAGTAATACAATAATAGTAGGGAATTTTAACACCCCAGTTACAACAATGGATAGATCATCCAGAGAGAAAATCAACAAAGAAATAGTGGCTTTGAATGACACACTAGACCAGATGGATCTAACAAATATATTCAGAACATTCCACTCGAAAGCAATGCAGTACACATTCTTTTGAAGTGCATGTGGAACACTATTCAGAGTAGAGCACATGTTAAGCAACAAAAAAAAGTTTCAATAAATTCAAAAAGTTAGAAATCATATCATGAATCTTTTTCAACCATCACAGTATGAAACTAGAAATCAATCACAAAATATAATCTGGGAAAAACACAAATGCATGGAGGCTAAATAACATGCTATTAAACAATGAATGGGACAACCATGAGATCAAAGAGGAAATAGAAAAATACATGGAGACAAATGAAAATGAAAATGCAATGGTCCAAAATCTTTGGGGAGCAGGAAAAGCTGTTCCAAGTTGGAAAATTATAGCAATAAAGGCCTACTGCAAGAAACAGGAAAAATCTCAAATAATCTAATCTTATACCTAAAAGGGCTAGAAAAATAAGAACAAAGAAAAGTCAATGCTACGAGAAGACAGGGAATTTAGTAAAGATTAAAGAAGAAATGAATGAAATAGAGACAAAAAAAAAATGAACAGATCAGTGAGTCCAGGAACTGGGGTTTTTTGAAAAAAATATAATAAAAAACAACAAAATTGATAAACCTTTTATTCAAATTCATAAAGAGAGAGAGAGAGAAAGGGAGAGATTAAGGATTCAAAAAAATAAAACCAGAAATGAGGGATGAGAAATAACAACCACTGCCACAGAAATACAAAGGATTATAAGAAAATGATATGTAAAATTATATGTTAACAAATTAAAAACCTGGAAGAAATGGATAAATTCCTACTAACATAAGCAAAACAAAATCAGAAAGGGAAAAACAAACAAACAAAAACAAAGAGAAAGGAAAAAAAACACAACAACAAAGAATCAAACAGACCAATTACCAGCAATAAAATTGAACCAGTAATAAAAAACAAAGCAAAACAAAACAAAACAAAACAAAACAAAAAAAGAAATTCCTTATGAATAAAAATCTGGGATGGCTTTACAGGTGAATTCTACCAAATATTTAAAGAAAAGTTAGTATCTATTATTCTCAAACTATCTTAAAAAAAAACAGAAGAGGAAGGAAAGCTTCCAATTAATTCTATAATGCTAAGATTGCTCTGACACCAAAATCAAATAAAGATTGAACATAATAATAATAATAATAATAATAATAAGAAGAAGAAGAAGAAGAAGAAGAAGAAGATACTACAAAAAATAAAACAAACAAAGCTACAGGTCAATATCTCTGATAAATATGATGCAAAAATCTTCAACAAAATACTAGCAAATCAAATCCAACAATATATTAAAAAAAATTCTTGAGAATGATCAGGTGAGATTTATTCCAGGGATGCAAAGGTGGTTCAATATTTGCACATCAATCAATGTGACATTTTAGAAAGGATTGAAAAACATGTAATCATCTCAATAGACAATAAAAGCATCTGACAAAGTATGATATCCATTCACTAGTCTCAATAAAGTAGGATTCAAGGGACCATACCTCAACAATAAAGGCTAGATATGAAAAACACACAGCTAACATTCTCATCAATGGTGAAAATCTGAAAGCTTGTTCCCTAAGATCAAGAAAACAAAAAACAAAAACAAAAACAAGGATATCTATTGTCACCACTTTCATTTACTATAAAATTGGAAGTCTTAGCCACAGCAATCAGACAAGAAAAAGGAAAAAAAGGGGGGGGGCGTCATCCAAGTAAAATTTCACTATTTGCAAATAACATAATCCTATAAACAAAAAATTGTACACTTCACCAAAAACTACTAGAACTGATAAATGAATTCAATTAAGTTGCAGGACACAAAATTAATATAGTCAAACCAGTTGCATTTCTATACACTAATAATGAAGTATTAGAAAAAGAATTAAGAGATTGATCCCATTTATAATTACACCAAAAATAATAAAATAGTCATGAAAAAAAGGTTACGCAAGGAGGTGAAAGATCTGTACTCTGAAAACTATAAAATATTGATGAAAGAAATTGAAGATGACATAAACAAATGGAAAGATATGCCATGCTCAAGGATTGGAAGAACTAGTATTGTTAAAATGTCCACACTACCCAGAGCAATCCATAGATGTAGTGCAATCCCTATCAAAACAACAACATTTTTCACAAAAATAGAAGAACAGTCTTAAATTTGTATTTAAAGAAATACACGAAAGACTGTGAATAAGTAAATTAATTTTGAACATGAAATGCAAAGCTGGAGGTATCACAATCCCAGATTTCAAGATATACCACAAACCTATAGTAATCAAAACAATATGGTTCTGGCAAAAAAAAAAAAAAAAAAAAAAAAAAAAAAAAAAAAGACACAAAAGTAAATAGAACAGAATAAAGAACCTAAAAATAAACCCACACTTCTATGGTCAATTAATTTATAACAAAAAAAAAACGTGAATTGGGGCGCCTGGGTGGCTCAGTGGGTTAAAGCCTCTGCCTTCGGCTCAGGTCATGATCCCAGGGTCCTGGGATCGAGGCCAGCATCGGGCTCTCTGCTCAGCAGGGAGCCTGCTTCCTCCTCTGTCTCTCTGCCTGCCTCTCTGCCTACTTGTGATCTCTGTCTGTCAAATAAATAAATAAAATCTTAAAAAAAAAAAAACCAAACGTGAATATATAATGGGAAAAAAGACAGTTTTTTCAATAAGTAGTGTTGGGAAAACTAACCAGTTACATACATAGAAAAGAAACTAGACCACATTCTTACGCTATATGCAAAAATAAACTCGAGGTTGATTAAAGACCTAAATATGTGACCAGAAACCATAAAGTTCCCAGAAGAAAACACAAACAGTAATTTCTTTGGCATCAGCAGCATCCTTTCCTCTGGTAAGGAAAATAAAAATTAAATTATTGGGCCTATTCCAAAATAAAAAGTTTTTACACAGTGAAAGACCATCAACAACAAAAAAGGCAAGATTCTTATTGAACAGAAGATTTCTGAAAATGATATATCCAATAAGGCATTAAAATTCTAAATTTATAAAGAACTTACACAACACCAAAAAACAAATAATCTGATTAAAAATGGACAGAGGACTTGAATAGACATTTTCCAAAGAGATATACGGATGGCCAACAGATACATGAAAAGATGTTCAATATCACCAGTCATCAGTTAAATGCAAATTAAAACCACAGTGAGATATTTTACACTTGTCAGAACAGCTAAAATAAAAAACAAGAAATGCAAGTGTTGACAAGGATGTAGAGAAAAAGGAACCCTTGTGTATCGCTGGTGGGAATGAAAGCTGGTGCAGCCACTGAGTAAAACAATACAGGTGTTCCTCCAAAAATTAAAAATAGAATTATTACATGATCCAGTAATTCCACTACTAGTAATTTACCCAGAGAAAATGGATACACTAAGTTGAAAAGATATATGCACTCCTTTGTTTATTTACAGCATTATTTACAATAGTCAAATTACAGAAGCAACCCAAATATCCATTGACAGATGACTGGATACGTGCACACACACACACACACACACACACACACACACACAAACAGGAATATTACTCCGCCATAAGAAAGAATGAAATCTTGCTACTTGAGACAACGTGGATGAAACTAGAAGGTATAAAACTGAGTGAAATAAGTCAGAGAAAGACAAATTCTATATGATTTTGCTCATATGTAGAATTTAAGAAACAAAGAGAAAGAGACAAAAAACCAGACACAAATTACAGAGAATAAACTGGTAGATCTAGAAGAGAGCTGGGTGGGGAGGTTGGATGAAATATATAAAATGGATTAAGAGTATATTTATACTAATGAGTACTGAGAAATGTACATAATTGTTGAATTATTATATTGGTACACCTGAAACCAATATAACACTGTATATTAATTATACTTGAATAAAAAACTAAAAAGAAATTAAAATTGAACAAAAGAAATATTATAGCATTATAAGAAATATTATAAGAAATAAGAAATATTATAGCATTAAAAGAATTCCTTAAAAATTACTTCCCATCGGGGCACCTGGCTGGCTCAGTCAGTTAAGTGTCCGACTTCTGATTTCAGCTCAGGTCATGATCCTGGGGGGTGGGATCAAGTCCCAAGGAGAGTTCCACATTTAGCAGAGTCTGTTTCTCTCCCTCTCCCTCTGTCCTTCCTTGTGTGCTGCCCCCCTCTCTCTCTCTCAAATAAATAAATAAATCTTTAATAAATTACTTCTCATCATTATAGACAAAGCATGCATAATTTTCAAGAGAATTCATTTACTCTTAGAAACTCAAACACCATTTTAGGATTTAACTCCAGAGTAACCTTCATCTGTTCTTTCTGAAACACTTTGATACTCATAAAAATGACACACAATGATTTTTTTAAATGATTATTGATACCCTACTGTTTTTGTTTATACAACAGAATAATGATTGTTTTCACCAGTATCACCTTCATATACACAGAAACGAGCACTAGAAATATTATGCAATATAATTGTCTTGTAACTGTGTGACACAAAAATGATAAAGTAATGATTACCAGGTCTGTGATAAACAGGAAGACTGTTCAAAACATAGAAGCTATAAACCAAGAAACAAAGATAAAATCCTTCCTCCAAATCACTTAAAAAATTAAGCAGAATTTGTATCATTATGGTCAAGAAAATGAACAATAACATTTCTAAAGTAATAATTGTTAACCTATACCTAGAGCAGTAATTTTTCATACCATGGGTTATGATCAACTAAGGAAAATAAAAATAGAAGGAAAGGAGAGGAAGTAGCAGGAAGGAAAGGGAGGAAAAAAAGGAGGAAGAGGAAGAGGAATAGTTAAAGTATGGAAAGAATAGAACACAGTAGTGTAGACTACACTAGACTAGGACAGAACAGACATTTCAGAAAGAGTTTGATCTTGTAAGATTAAATATCTCACATTTTTTTAAATGGTATATACACAAAGTAAAACTGCTTTTCCTATTGTGGGTGGTAATTTAGAACATTAGAAAGCTCCTGTTTGAAAATGTTAACACATATATTTATTATAAATACTATTTATATTTAAATTATTGATGACCAGCAAATACATTTTCCCACAACAGCCACACTTTAAAAACTAAGCGCCTATTTGATATTACAGTAACAACTTTATTCCAACTCAACTTCAAATTCAGATTTAAATCTACTTTAAATTAAGTTTCTGTCATCAGGACCCACATGTGGAGCTAATGGCTAAACTAAAACTTAGGATGAGAGCAGTTCTATAATGGTTTGGTGTCACACATGTTTGAATTGTTGCCTTATTCTGAAAGTAGATTATACAATCTAATCTTATCACACATATCTTTATGGTCTATACTTTGGTAATTACTATTTTTTTAAAAATAGTATTTCAGAAATGTATGTTATGTAGTGCTTGTTTTTTCTAATATTTCCTAGTTTGTTGTGCTACAACTAAATCATAGTGGAAGAGTAAAATTGTTACTGTTACTGTTAAAATTGTTTTGTATCAGAACACTTACAAGACTCACTGTCAACACAACTCCAGCTTCCTTGTCACCATGACTACAAGAGAGCTAATTAGAACATTATTGATAAATATCTAAAAATATGCATTATAGATAGCTTAAATTAATTCCAACCAAATTTATAGCCTTTGAATTACAATAAAAAACAAATAAGGAACCTTTGCATAAACTGTGTATCTAGTTTCTTAAAGTTAAGTGTGAAATATGCAGATTCTTTCTCATGGGTCATTACAAATTTGCATTATATTTATATTATATACAAAAAGGTTTATCCATAGTTATTACCATCATTTATAGGTATAGGCATAGTGATAATATCTTTGCTAATATTTTCTCACCTAATTTTTAAAAACAATGTTGTTTCTATAATAAGTTTAAAAGTAGCCCCACTGACATTTATCATGTTTTATTTCTAAGTATTTGTATCAAAATCAACACTTTCCTTAATTTGTATTAAATAGTAGTCAATCGAGAGAAATGTTTTAAAGAGGGTGAGTGCTCAAATAAGAAAAATTATGAAATCATTCCAATATTTATAAAGATAATTATTCATTACCACCAAACACTTAAACTATTTTACTAAATTATATTTATACATAGATTCTCAGATATGTATGCCACTTCTACTTCTTTCATTGTTTTTCATTTGAGGCTAAATATTAAATCATAACTCTGCAAGCATTTTAACAAGGGGCCAAGCTGATAAATTTCCGGTACTTAGGTTTCTGGTCATTTCATTTAATATTGCCCTGCCAAGAGAGTAGAAAATGAGGGTGCCCATGCTCTGATCTCTCATCTCTACATTCACTCTTCTGGAGTCATCCTGTGATGTCAGGACCATGGTTCACTAGCAAACCTCATTACCTGACTCTTGCCCATTGACGTTCGAGCCAATGATGATTGAGAGCACCTAGAAGGCTTTGGGAAGAGGCAGAAGAACATCTTTCTTATTTTCCTTCCAGCACAAGTAGGATCCCCCAAGCAATGGTAGGTGGTGCTGGCCTCCGGCTTTTCTTAACTCCCTCTGAACCAACCAGCATCATTCTATCAAGCCCTGGAGACTCCAGTCACATTCAGGAAAAGCTCTTTCAACAGACAACTGAGCACCTACTCTGTAGGAGTGCCCAATGAGCTACTCGCTTTGGTAAAGTCAACTCTTTCTCCTTTTCTCTGCAGTTTTGTCTCCTGTGGTAAAGGCTTACTGCTGCAAGTTTTAGTTTGGACTGATTTTCCTTTTTTTTTTTTTTTTTCCTTTCAGTTTTCTGGTGTCTATAATCCCCTATAAATGCTCTCTTATATCTGTTTGTCTTGATTTCTTGATGGAGTCACTCCAAAAGATTTTCTCTTTAAAGACCTCTTTCTTATAGAGCACAATAATCATGAAAGCTAGAATTAAAATATATCTTACCTTGAGCTCTCTATCTATCTATTTATCATCTATCTATGGAGTGGAGAGAATCTTTCCTTCTGGGGGTTATCCAATGGGATCTGGTCCAAACCTTAGTTACAGGTGTGCATTAGCAAGTGTATAAATAAATAGTAACTGTATATCAAGGAAACTGTCCAGATTCACTACCCTCCTATTACATAATCTAAATTAGTTATTTTAATAAGAATAGCAAGGAGACTTATGACCTAGAACATCGATGATAAAAATAAATGTACAACTAAATTTTGCTGTGGAGACAGGAGACCGGTGGTTAGCACTCAGAAGGGCCAACATTGTATCAGTGACATATCAGCTGAACCTGAAAGTTTATCTTAGTGTTTCATTTAACACACAATTTTTATATTTGCAATAAAGTGATTAACACTAATTTACATCCAAATTGTACAGGAGGTGTTTTTTAAAGTTTATTAAAGTATAATTACAAATAAAATTGTAAAATATTTAAAATGTATAGCATGATGCTTTAATATATGTAGAAATTGTGAAAGGATTCCTAATTTCCTTTTTTAAGGATTCCTAATTTTTTAACTAACATATTCATCACCTCGCATATTTACTCTCTCTTTTCATCTCCCTCTCTCTCTTTTGGTAAGAGCATTTCCCTCTCAGTAAGTTTCAATTACAACCATATTAGCAACTATGATCACCATGTTCCACATTAGATCCCCAGACTTTATACATTTTAAAATTGTAAATTTGTACCATTTGACTAACATCTAACCCATCCCCAGCCCCCACCAAAATCCTTGGCAATCACCATTCTATTTTTTATTGGTTTTAAGATTCCACAAAGAAGTGATACTATGTAGTAGTCATCTTTCTGTGTTTAGCTTCTTTCACTTAGCATAATGTTTATCCATGTTCTTACAAATGGTAGCATATCCTTTTTTGAAGGCTAAAAAATGTTCCATTGTATAAAAATATGATATTTTCTTTATCCATTCATGTATCAATAATCACTGTTAGATTGTTTCCATTCCTTGGCTATTGGGGATGATATTGTTATGAATACGCAGTTATAGAGATTTTTTTTAAAGATTTTATTTATTTATTTGACAGACAGAAATCACAAGTAGGTGGAGAGGCAGGCAGAGAGAGAGGAGGAACCAAGCTCCCCGCTGAGCAGAGAGCCCAATGCGGGGCTCGATCCCAGGACCCTGGAATCATGACCTGAGCCGGAGGCAGAGGCTTTCTTTAACCCACTGAGCCACCCAGGCGCCCCTATAGAGATCTTTTTGAAATAATGATGTCATTTCTTTTTGAAATAATGATCTCATAGCCAGAGAGCTGGGATGACTGAGATGTCTGGATCATATGATGCCTTTATTTTTAATATCTTCAGAGACCACTATATTGTTCCCATGGTGTTTTCTCACCAACCATGTAGAAGGGTTCTCTTTTCTTTACATCCTGACCAAAACTTGATAATAGTCATTCTAATATGTGTAAGTTCATATCTCATTGTGGTTTTCCTTTGTATTTCCCTAATGTTTACTGATGTCAATCACCTTTACATGTACTTGTTAGCCATTTGTAATGTCTTCTTTAGAAAATGTCAACTCAGGTCTGGGACACTGGGTGGATCAGTAGGTTAAGCAACTGCCTTTGGCTTAGGTTCTGATCCCAGAGTCCTGGGACTGAGTTCTGCATAGGGCTCCCTGTCCTGTGGGGAGCCTGCTTCTGCCTCTGCCCTTCCCCTCAGCTTCTGCTTCTCTCCTTCTCTCCCGCACACTTACAAATAAAGATACAAAAATACAACCTTTTTAAAGATTTATTTATTTTTAATAAAATCTTTAAAAGATTTTATTTTTCATTTGTCAGAGAGAAAAGGAGACAGAGGCAGAGAGAAAGCACACTAGGGGGAGCTGCAGGCAGAGGGAGAAGCAGAACCCCACATAGCAAGGAGCCCGATGTCAGACTCTATCTCAGGACCCCGGGATCATGATCTGGGTCAAAGGCAGATGCTTAACTGACTGAACCACCCAGCCATCCCAATAAATAAAATATTTAAAAAAAATGTGTATTCAAGCCTTTTGCCCATTTGTTAACTGGGGTATTTTCTTTTTTGCTATTTAGCTATATGAGTTCATTGTATATTCTCGATACTAACCTTTTATTGGATATGAGGTTTCCCAATATTTTCTCCCATTCCAGAGGTTGCCTTTTGTTGCTGTTGTTGATGACTGTGTAGCAGCCTTTTTGTTTGCTATGATCAAATTTATTTTAATTTGTTTATTTTTGCTTCTGTTTCTTTTATTTTTGGTGTCAAATCCAAAAAGTTAATTGATAAAATCACTGTCAAGGAGATTATCTTTAAGTTTTCTTCTAGGAATTGTATGGTTTCACATGTCGTGTTTAATTCTTTAATCTATTTTGAGTTAATTTTTGTGTGTTGTGTAAGATGGGGGCCCAGTTTCATTCTTTCACTTATGGTTATCCAGTTTTTCTAACATCACTTATTAAAGAGAATATTCTTTCACTGTTGCATATTCCTGGCACCTTTATTGAATATTAATTGAGCATATATGCACAGGTTTCATTCTGGGCCCTCTATTCTGTTAATTCATCTATGTTTTTATGTGGTTTAATTCTGGACCCTCTATTCTGTTACATTCATCTATGTTCTTATGTGTTTAAAGGTTTCATGCCAATACATTATTATTTTGAATACAGTAGCTTTGTAATACAGTTTGCACTGTGATAAATTCAGCTTTGTTCTTTCTCAAGCTTTATTTGGCTATGTGGAGTCTTTTATGATTCCATATAAATTTTAGGATTGTTTGCTCTATTTCTGTGAAAAAACCTATAGGAATTTTGATAGGGAAAGCATTGAATCTGTAGCCTTTATTGGGTAGTATGGACATATGGACATTTTAACACTATTAACTATTCAAATCCATAAGCATGGACTATCTTTCCACTTATTTGTATCTCTTTTTAATTTGTTTCATCAGTTCTCAGTGTACATATCTGTCATTTCCTTGGTTAAATTCACTCGTAAATATTTGATTCCTCATGATGCTATTAAAAAGGGATTGTTTTCTTAATTCTTTTTCCAATATTTTGTTATTAATGTACAGAGATGTAACTGCTTTTTGCATTTTGTTTCTGTATCCTGCACTTTCCTGAATTTATCTATTCATTCTAAGGTTTGTTTTTGTTTTTGTTTTTGTTTTTAAGATTTTATTTATTTATTTGACAGAAAGAGATCACAAGTAGGCAGAGAGGCAGGCAGAGAAAGAGGGGGAAGCAGGCTCCCCGCTGAGCAGAAAGCCCAATGCGGGGCTCCATCCCAGGACCTTGGGATCATGACATGAGCTGAAGGCAGAGGCTTAACCCACTGAGCTACCCACACACCCCTCATTCTAACAGTTTTTGGTGGAGTCTACAGGGCTTTCCACATATAATATCAGTCATCTGCAAACAGGGACAATTTTACTTCTTTTTTTGGATTTGGATGTTTTAATTCACTTTCTTACATAATTTATCTGGCTAGAAATTCCAGTTCCAGTACTATGTTGAATAAAAGTGGTGAGAGTAGGCATTCTTACTTTCTTGTTGATCTTAGAGAAAAAGCATTTAGCTTTTCACACTTGACTATGAAGTAGCTATGTGCTTGTCACAGATGGCCTTCATTATGTTGAGGTAAATCCTGGATTTGTTAAAAGTTTGTTTTTATTTCATTGAGCAATATATACATTCATTATAGTTGCCGGCTTATAATTTTATTTTCTTCTATCCTGGTATGGCTTCGTTTTCAGGGTAAATGTGGCCTCATAAAATCAGCTTGCAAGTGTTCCTTCCTTTTCAATCTTTTTGAAGAGTTTGAGAATAACTGGCGTTAATTATTTTTTAAATGTTTCATTGAAGTCACCAGTGGTATCATCCGGTCCTGGACTTTCTTTTGTTGGAAGGTATTTGGTTATGGATGCAATCCCCTCTATTCCAATTTTTTTATTTATTCATCATTCAATTTTGGTAAACTGTATGTTTCTAGGAATTGAGCCATTTCTTCTAAATTATCTAATTTGTTGGCATTATCACTGTTCATAGTAGTTTCTTATGATCCTTAGTATTTCCATATTGTCAGTTATAATGCCTTTCATTTCTGATTTTTTTGTCTTCCCTTTTTTTTCTTATCCTAGCTAAAGATTGTCCATTTTATCTTTAAAAACAAAAACAAAACAACCAACCAACCAAACAAACAAACAAAAAAACTCTTAATTTCATTGATATTTTCTACTTTCCAGTTTCTGCTTCATTTATCTACACTCTGATCAGAGTTTGTCCCTTGGGTTGCAGCCCTAAAAGTGGGAGCGTCAGCTGTGTGGATAAGCTCCTTTCAAGGAGTTGATGGTGGACTTGGTTTTATTTTTGAAGCCAGTAGAATAAGAAGGCAGGGGAAGTACCCAATAGCTTTTTCACATTCCTTGGAGGATCCCACTTAGTTCTAAAATATAGCCAAGTTAGAAGCTGAACCCTCAGGCAGCAGCTGGTAGCGTGTACTAAACTCCTTCCAGGAACAAACTGTGAAATACATGTTTTTGTCTGTTCCTTCTGTACTAAGATAAGGGGCACAGCTCTGAGAAGTGTTGAGCAACTTTATTTTTCTGATAAGCAATAGAGCGTAAGTCCAAATTTGGAGAACATCATAATTATAAACAGCGGCAACCATTTACCAACAGCTTCTTTGTAAGCTGCAGTGCCGTGGGATTCATAAAAGCAAGCCCCACTGGTTCTTAGAACTAGGTGGACTGGAGGCCTATCTCTTGGGTGACAGCTCTAAAAGTTGAATTGCTGTATGTGTGATCCAAATCCTATGCCCCTTAGGGAGAAGTGGGGATTTGAGGGTTAGCATCCAAATGTAAGGCCCTGTTTCGAGAGCAAAGTTTATAGACAGAGTGTGTCAGGCTTTTCTCATTCTTTCAAGGTGGGTATTTTCTCAACCACTCGATGTGTAGGAATCACTCAACTGGTATTCCGAATTTCTCTCAGATGGAATTGATTAGCGTGTATCTGTATAATCAGTGCATCCATGTGAGGAGAGAAATTCAGAAAATTCCTATGCCACCATCCTGGTGATGTCAATCATCCAGGGATATTTTATGTTTTAAAGAAGAATTATATTTTCGAAGTTCAATTGCATAGATTGGTCATTATATTTCAGTGCTAGTTAATTCAAGTATAAATGGTTATTAATGACATACTCTGTATAAGGCACTGGAGAAAATACATTTATCAGTAAAACATAATACCACCCTTAACATTTTTATAGTCTAAAATCATTTGTTCAATTTTCCACACAAAGCTAACATTGAGCTCCACTGTCTGGTAATCTGAACAACACGTAAGTCACAGAAATTAAAAGAACAGAATTGAACCAATATAGAAGAAAATAATCCATTCTACGATGTAAGCTTTGAGATTTCAGTTCTACTTTAGTAACTTGTTTCACATTTCTGAAGAAAATGATGAAATATAGATTGAAGACAATATTGAAAATACAATGTAATTTCAGTTCCCCAGGCATTATTTCAAAGACAAAATGCTTAAGTCATTTTGTATAAATCCTTGAAAAAAAAAAAAACAGAGACATGTTCAAGTTCAACATTTTATTTTTGTAAAAATGAAGTTCTTTATTTCAGCTAAACACATTAATTCCTTAAGTGTTTATTAATTGTGCTCCACAAAATACAATACACCTTCTCTCAATAAGGACATATGAACCTGGCTTTGGTAATGACATATGATAGGTTTTCAACTATATGTATTCCAAAATAAAGTTACATTTATCTTTTATTATAAATATTATTTACTGGGGGTGCCTGGGTGGTGTAATGGGTTAAAGCCTCTGCCTTCGGTTCCGGTCATGATCCCAGGGTCCTGGGATCGAGCCCCACATCAGGCTCTCTGCTCAGTGGGGAGCTTGCTTCCCCCCCCACTGCCTATCTCTCTGCCTGCTTGTGATCTCTGTCTGTCAAATAAATAAATAAAATATTAAAAAAACAAGAAATATTATTTACCTATAAGACATGACTTGGATCACTTTATTCTTAAATATTTTTATATTCTTCGAAAGAATGAGTCACATTTTCTTTATGCAAATTGGCATACAAAGGAATAAAAGGTTAACATTTCATATTTCAAAAATTTTATTAGAATGATTAAGCTGTATGAGTTAATGATATCGTCTCAATTATATAAATAAAAATTCTGGACTAAATTTAAATTATAAAGTATGTCCAGGGCTATACACAGTTAAGTACTTGAGACTTACATAAACTTTTAAGCTAAAGACATTCAGTATCAGTTCAGAATACTCCCAGGGAGGTTAAGTAGGAATGACTCATTCAAAGACAGTTGTTGGTTGTGCCAGAGTCAAGTCTACAGTGGAAAGTTCAATATGCTCTAATAGGGTTAGCAAGTATCCACTAAATACACAGCTGTTTTGCCTTTTCTTCCCACAGATCATTACTCTAAGTGATTCCAACCTTCACTCAGACTAACTCTTCACCATGCTTCACCTCTTTGTACAGCAGTTAAATCATCACATTCACGTAGGTCTATGGAAAAGTTTGGCAACTGTGATTCACAAGTTGCTTCCACGTTAATAAATACCGTGATGGATAAAGATCTATACCGTTTAGTGTCCAGTGCACTGTTTTATTATGGAAATGAATAGTTATACAAAGCAAAAACTATACATAAGCTTCAGTTCTAAACAAATGTGCACAGGTCGATCAGCAGAGATATGCTCAACATTTAAATGAACAAATCTTGCACAGGTTCATAAAAAATTCAATATCATTCCATGAAGCCCCAAGAGCTTAAACTTGGTAATATACCTTTTGTAAGGTAGGTCATTTTAATATCAAGAATATCTCATTTTCCAATTTTGGCTTATTTTTAATCATTAATATTTCAAACCCTAAATACCAAGAGACTCTCAGGAGTATTTTCAGAGTTCTTGAATAATTTCCGGAGATATTTCAAGTCAGAGAGAAAATAATGTTGTCTGCAACCTCTGTAGTCCTTTCTTGTCTTATACAAAGGGTATTTATGTAAAAATGCATGCCCCAAAGTCTATTTTCACTTGATTGCCTGGACATGATCACTTCTAGATATCACATTTTTAGCTAACCCCAATGAATGAAATATAAAAGGAAAATAAAGAGAAACTTAAGATGGGACCGGAATACTCATTTTTGGAGATAATACTTTTGTTATGTTTGTTAAGGAATCTACCCAATAGGATTTTGGAGGTTTCTTTTCCACATTCTCTAAGTTTGATAGCTTTGTGTTAACGGTGGCTGATTTATAAATTATTATGCACTCCAAGTTTGGACTTATGCTCTATTGCTTATCAGAAAAATAACAAAACATTATCATGAAATATTATGTTTTCTGTAATCTTTTATATTTCCAATGAGCAGAACAATGCTCTCAATAAAAATGTTAGGCAGAAATCTAACCTCATTATATGCAACTTTACTCAACATTTTATTTTTCCTTTCTTTCTATAATTTTCCACTCCATAAATATGAAATTTAAAACTTGGGACTTATATGTAGTAATGAATCTATAAACTCTTTACAGTTTTTCTGTGAATACCCAAAGAAAATACTACATTGCAATGCAGTTGTGACTACATGACTGATACCCCTTTTTACTGAGGAAAAAAAAAACTTGAAAAAAGAGTATCACTGAACCATAGTGTCAATTAATTTGGGATTCACAGAACAGCTGTGAATGTTAAGAGCTCTACCTAGAGCAGAGCTCTTTCTTGCACCCCTGTGGATTATCTGTCATGGGTAAAGGAAGCAGAACTATTTGCCACAGGTATACCCTGAAGGAATGAACTCGTAGGAGAGCAAAGAGAAGACTTTGGAGCAGTCACTACCGAGTGTGATTGGAGACCAATGGATGGGAAAAAGAGATAAGGCCGTCAACGTAGAGGTGGGATGGAAAATAATGAAAGCGTTAATGGAAGAGACCAATAGTGACCAATAGTGTAGAGATTCAGTTTACAAACCCGGGTCTGTATCTATAACTCAAAGCTAGGAGAAGAACATTTCTGCACTTCCAAGATCCTCAAGGAGATGGTCTACATTGAATACAATTCAACAGCAACAATAAAGTGCTGGCACCATGCCTACTTCCTCGGTGTCTAAAATGATATGATTATAGTTCATGAGTGGAATCATCAACCAACTTTATTTCCCCAAAGGATGGGAAACACAAACATAACGGAGTTAGTATCACTCCATGTGTCATTGGCAGTTTGTACTTTTGATTCTGATATTAATACCAGTTACTAAGGTTGAATTCTACTAGAAAGATAACAAAGACATTTTGCTACGTTACCTTTATGACATTTTGGTACATTACATATGTCAATTGCAATGCAATGAAAACTTCTGTATTAATTCAATATCTATATGGCATTATGGGCGTTATGGACAATGCTAAGGTAAAACAAAGAATGGAATTCTAAAGCAGACTGGGGGTTATGAGAAGCCACTTAGAAGAAGAATCATCATTTGAGACCTAAATAATAGCTTCACTGAAGTGGAGTGGTTGGGAAGTGTTCCAGAAAGAACTGAATAGGATTTTCAAAAGCCTTGGGATCTGAATAAACATGCTGTCTATAGGGAATTTTAGACTTTAATATAATTTGAGCTAAGGATGCACTAGAGAGTATTGGATTAAGCTAAACATGGTGTGTGTGTGTGTGTGTGTGTGTGTGTGTGTGTGTGTGTATTTTAAAGCTTAGTAGCTTTATACAGTAAAATGATTTACCTCTTAGGAATCTGCAGTTTGCACAGGGCTTGGCAGAAACATCTCATCTTTGCCTACTTGGCATCAGCACTCGTAATCATCTGAAGGCTCCTGCACTCCCACATTGGGTGGTTGATTCTGGCTGTCATCTGAGACCTCATCTGGGGCTCTGATCAGAATCCTTACAGGTGGGTGCTGAATTCCAATGAGGGGTATCACCTTTTCATCCCCCAGCCTTAGAAGTCATGCACTGTTGTTTTCACCACATGCTATTCATAAGAAGTTAGTCACTCAGTCCCATCTATATGCGCAGTAAGGGTGATTAGACCTCATCTCTCAACGTGTTAATGTCAGTAGCACACTGCAAACTAAACTGAACTAAAGATGGTAAAACATATCCATCCTGGTGATTTTCAAACAGACAGGAGGCACTATCAGATATGCAGTTTAGGTGGTGCTCTCTGGCAGCTTTGTGGCAAACTGGCGCGAGCGCTTACATTTAATGGAAGAGAGAAATAGTTAAGCAACTATTGCCGAAAGTAGCGATGACACCGTGGGTTACAGCAGGGGAAGGGGAAAAGGGTTAGATTACAATGTACTTTCAGGAAAGTGGAAGGGACCTAGAAAGGCAGATGCTGCATAGAGGTAGGGTAAAATGAGGAAGCCTTGTCATATATCTTGGGAACAATCTAAGCATCAATGCCGAATACTGGATGAATAAAAACTGAAACAATTTCTAAGGCTAATGAAACACTGGAAACTTGAGAAGTGCAAATACATAGAGGTTAGTGACTCGTGACAAGAGAGAAGACTGCATAGTAAGTAGCTAGAGGAAGTAGATGAAAAGCTGACACTTCCTTTTATTTATAATTGTCTTGGATTCCTGTTTTAAAATGTGCTAGGTTGACATTTCATTGGAAGAGGCTGAAGTTACATTGGAAGAAAAAGGCGTGGAGGTGTAGGATTCTGTGATTCCTCATACCAGAAGAAGGGTCAGCTGTTGGACCGTCTTCTGTTGCATGGGTGGACAGGGCACAGGTTCAGATAAGGTATTGCTGAGAAGGGGACACAATTTGTTGAAGTAGGGAATTGGGTCAAGAACAGCAAGCCAATTATTGAGTTTGGAAAACTCAGTGCCAGTATACTTTGGCACTAAAGTAGATATCTTGAAGAGTAAGGTGCACAAACAGGAATTTTTCCTTATCTCTTACTACCATCCTACTTCTAAGCTGCAAGAAAACGAGTTTATTTCTCAACTTCTCATTGTCCCAGTTTCCTTATTTGTAAAGCAGGGGTTGTGTTTATTAAATGACTTAATTTAAGGAATACACTTAGGCAATGTGTCCCATAATGTATCTACATAAATAGTAATTAATTTTATTAGAGAAAATACTTGTATTAAACCAAAAGTGCTTTGGCCACAGAACACAATAGCACTATTGTAATTCCCTCTACATTAATAATCTTACTAGCGGTATGTTAATTTGGCACATTGGGGGAGATATTACTTAACAAAAATATTTTAAATGAACTGAACGTTGTTCAAACAGCAGAAAAAAAAAAACAGATTCATTTCTACTAAAATATTTTAAAATATATTCCCAAACATATCATATAATAATGAACATCTGGGTAGATTTTAAACCATCCCAGATCATAATCATAGCATAAAATAACACATTTTCTTTAAGATAAAGGCATGCTACTATTAAATTTCTTCTTTGAAACAGTATCTATCCAAATAGATTTGGTGATTTCTAGCTAACTTCTCATTTTTAAATGCGTTGATGAATAAATAATTTTCTTGGTTCTCAGTTGCCATGTTCTCTAAGAGATGTCATTAATAAGAACAGCTTTCCGGGAGGGGCACCTAGGTGGCACAGTCAGTTAACCATCTGACTCTTGGTTTCAGTTCAGATCATGATCTCAAGATCTCAGATCATGATCTCAAGATCTTGAGTTTGAGCCTCATGTGGGGCTCCATGCTCAGCGCTCAGCAGAGTCCACTTGGACGTCTCTTTCCCTCTCTCTGCCCCTCCCCTACCTCTGCAGGTGCAAGCATGTTCTTTCTCTCCCAAATAAATAAATATATCTTTAAAAAAAATAAGAACAGCTTTCTGGGAATAAGAGAACAGAGAAAAAGAAAAATAATACTACAGTAATAATGTTGATTATCTACTGTTAGATGTGTCCTAATTTTTAAAATGTTGAAGTAAAAAAAAAGATAGAATGAGCATATTTAGAAATAGAACATTATTTTGTCTACGTATGAAGAGTAAAACCTTTTGTAGCATCATTACGGACATGTCATGATGGTACATGGAAACAAAAAAAAAGGTTAAGAAAATACTAGAGTCACTAAAAACCAACACTTGCTTTCTATTCAGATTTTTATTTTTATTTGCCTATTCCAAAATTGTTATTTCAACACCCCCCTTTCATGGGAATGCCAGAGTCAAAGTCCAAATAATCCAAAAGAAGCTTAGGACTTACTTTTCCTCTCATAGCCTAGGTCTAGATCATCATAAGCTTTAAGAACTTTCCCTTCATAAATCTCCCCCAAAGTCCACCATTTTTTCCTTCTCCACCAGACCCACCAGTACCTATCCTGGATCACAGCAAAGACTCCTGCTGCTATATTTCGACACATCACCTTTCTCTGATTTGTCCTCCCAGCTTGAGATGAAGTAATTTACTTTTCAAATGTCAAATCTCATATTATTATCTTCCTGCTTCACAACTTCAAGGACTCTGCCTGCTTGGACCATTGCCTGCCTCAATCTCCAGCCTCCTCAAGCTCCCACACATCTCCAGGTCTCTGGGCTGCAGTCACACTGGCTTCAATCTCTGATAAACCCCATCAGTGGAATATCCTTTCTAACCTCTTTTTCTAAAAAGCCTTCCTCATGTGTTGTCTTAGTTTAATTGCTTCTTATGCAGTGATTTTTCCTGCCAAATTTCAGAAGAAGAGTTCAAAGAAATTATTCATTCCTTCCTTTCATTTAGTCCAATCCCTGAAATTATGATATTTTTCTTTCATGTTTATCTAAATCTAATTATTCAAGCACACTGCTTGACCGTTTCTGCACAATCAGGTTGCATAAAGAGAAGAAAAAACCAGTGACTGATCGGGCTTCATTGTAAAATCAAGCCAAGTTGCTTCTCAAGTTTGTTTCCCTGTTTAAATTCCTCTCAAAGGCAATCATCTCCAACAACTGATTTCTCATTGTGATTCTAATTTGTGGATATTGGTGAAAGACAATACAATATTTGTAAGTGCAAAGTTCACATGTTCAATGATTACTTCCTCTCAGCGACTTTGAAACTGGTGTCTTAAAACTATTCTCATTTTAATGCCTCATTGTTTACTAACCATAATTTCTATCCACCTCCACCCTGAGCATAAGAATTGAAAGAAGATGAGAAATGGAGAGGAGGAGAAATAGGAGGAGGAAAAGGAAGTATTTTGATCTCAGAAAGTTTTTTGGAACTAGACAAAGAATTCTGAGAAGGCAAGAAGTTATAGAGTCAATATTTGGGGATTCAGTGTAAACAAGGTGTGTTTGTAGGAATTAGATGAATGAAATAGGAAAATAAGCCTTTGAGCTAAAAGAGGAAAGGCACAGGGAGGGATATACATAAATTATTTAGGATGTATCATTTGTTAGATGATTCACTTTTGTGATAAATTATAATTATTTCAATTAAATTGATACTTGTGTCACTTATTTAACCTCATTTGATTTTTAAGTATTATTGAAAATTTCTTTAATTTTAAGAATCCTAAATAAGTAAATCATATACAGTTTTATTTATCAGTTTTAGACTAAAGCTAAGTAATGATATTCTGAAGAAAAGGTAGTCACCTTCATTTATACTAGCCTATACTTCAAATAGCATGTAATATTCCAAATGTATTTTATTTTTAAAATGTTATATTAAATAATCTCATGTTACTATATCATATCACATACCGTATTATCTTAGATCAATTCTTGGATGTAGTCAGTATCAATGGGTTCATTCAATTTGAGTATTTTTTCTACCTAAAAATGTACATTTTGAATGTGCTTACTTACATATATTAGGCAAACAGCACAAGTTACAGAGATCAATAGACTGCTTCCATTGAACACTATATAGACCCAAATATTAACTCATGATATATAAGAAATTAGAACAAAACAAGCAAAATGTCCTTCACTCAGATAATCTGAGAAGTACTCATCTAATTAATTTTGACTCTCAAATGCCCAATATGTGGTTCTTAAAAAATTAGATGTACATATACTCTTCATAAACAAGTTATTATTATTTGAAACAATGAAAAAAATGTATGGAAAATATATACCATTGCAGGCTGTAAAATTTTCATATCATGCCCCAGGAGATTGCTAATACCTGTTTGAAGACTAGGTCTGGCCTAAACTATCATAGTAATGAAAAATAACCTTTCTTATTTTTATAAATAAGTTGGTTATTTCAATTTCAGAAACACTTTCCCAGCTCTGAAACATTTCAAAATGAGACAGTGAGAATATCAGTAACCATTATTCTAATTATGAGCAATTTATCTATCACAAAGGAACACTGGATATATAAACATGGTCATTTTTAGGTTCTAATATATTGAACCCAGTAAACAACTATGTTTATGGGTTGAAATTAATAAAAATAAAACTATTGGTGTTTTTCATAATTATACCTAAACTACTGGCTTTGTTGCTGTTTTTCTTTCATATTATCCCTTGATCTGCAGGTAATTTAAGATATGCAAAGGATTTTTTTTTTCCTCCCCTAGCACTGATGTATTTTTTAAGATATTGGCCTTGGAGAACAAACTATTCAAGTGTAATTAATTCAGCCTCTGCTGAGGTAATCTTTGAAGTTGACCGAATAGAAGATCCTCAGATCAAAATTCTGGCAAATTAATAATAAAACATACATCGAGATTAGTAGTAGAAGACCCTAAAGGTGAGCAAAGCTGTTCTTTAACAGATGGAAGAAACAGGGCACTAGCACCATTAAAAATACATAGTTAGAAATATTTCTTCCAAAAGTTAGCATGCATATCCTTTTAAATCCAAAAATGACCCCATCAAACCCCGGTGCTAGTGGTATAAGAAAATAAAAGTGAATTAACCTTTATATTTTGGTCATATAGATTTTAAAAAAATCAGGAAATAGTATCTTATTGTTCAATGTTGATTTTTCATAAGTTTGAAATATGAGAATTTTGAGCAAATTTTAACCTCTTTTAAAAGTGTGTTTGTGGGCATCTGGGTGGCTCAGTGGGTTAAGCTTCTGCCTTCGGCTCAGGTCATTGCCTCAGGGTCCTGGGATGGAGGCCCACATTGGGCTCTCTGCTTGGAGCCTGCTTCTCTTTCTCTCTCTCTGCCTGCCTCTCTGCCTGCTTGTGATCTCTCTCTCTCTCTGTGAAATAAATAAACAAAATCTTAAATAAAAAAAAAAAGTGTGTTTGTGTGTGTGCATGCACACAAAATTTAATATGATGCCAATAGTTTAAATATATATAAAACAGAATTACTCATATTGCTTCCTATATTTATTTGAAACTGATCATTTTGCATAACATGCATCCAATTCTCCTTTTACTAGTCATCTTAAAAATTTCTTGAGATATAATTAACATGTAACATACTAGTTTCAGGTTATAGAATAATGATTTGATATATGCATATATTATAAAATGACTACTATCATATGTCTAGTAAATATTCACCACCATTAGTAGACACAGTATCTTTTCTTGTGATGAGAATTTTAGATCTACAGTAGATCTAAATTTGAAATATAAATTTCAAATATACATTACAGTATTATTAACTATAGTCATCACGCTGTACCTTACACTCCCATGACTTAATTACTTTATTAAGTGAAGTTTAAACCTTTTGAACACCTTCACCCTTTTAACACACCTCCTCCCACACCCTCTTCTGGAATCCACCAGTCTGTTCTCTATATCTGTTTTTGGTTTTGTTTTAGATTCCAGATATAAATAAGATAATACACTATTTGTCTTTCCAATGAACTAATTTCAGTGAACTTGATTAACACCAACTTCCCAGGCTAGGGTAAATTTTTTTCAACCCATGTTTTAAATAAATTTTTAGGAATTTTTATTCTGGGAAGATATACATGAGAAACAAACAAGCAGAAAATCAAGCTTACCTATATTGTACCCAGTTCTTTTTAGGAGTGTTGGTGAATAAGTGTATATCTTTCTAGCACAGTGTTAATTTTAAATTTCTGAGGATTAAAACAAGGCAGGTACCAGTTGCTACCTTTAAGGAGATATTTCAACATCATTAAAGACATAAATGATCAATCAGATCAGTGAGTTAATCCTTCAGACAGGGTTTCATTTTTTGTCTTTAATTATCCTTTCATTTTTTATGCCAGAGTACAGTATTTCTGTGTTTATATTAAGGAATGCAGGTGCTCCTAAGATAAACACATTATAGGCATAAAATTATAATTGCATACTTACAATTATTTTAAGGTGTTTATATATTAAACACCTGTGGTTGATTATACTTATGAACCTAAAAGATGCTTCACTATTTCAGATAAACACCTTTAGTTTTTGTAATAATTGATAGTTGAATGTTTAATAAACCATCTGTAATATTGTATTCAAATATTTAACCAAAATTTTGGATTTTTAATAAACTTATAGAAAATAATTAACAGATATCAATTAAAATCCAGACAATGTCAATCTATAGTTGTGTGTCTTGGGTTTATTAGGTACATTATTCCGCTGCTCTGGACTCCAGTTTCTCATCTGCAAATCCATAGTTATTTCGAGATTTAAATAAGATAAAGTTCATTAAATACTATGTGTTTTGTTTGGGCCATGATAAGTGCCCAGTAAATAATAGCTGTGACTAACATTTGGAAACAACACTTCCAAATTCAGGTATGATGAAAAATATATTCTTTGGGTGTAAAATCAAGTCCTGATAAGCATATAAACACAGAAGTGTATGCTTGCCTAGTATTTATTCAGATCTATTTGGACACTTGTAACAATTCATTATGGTTTGCAAAGGGGAAAAAATATGGAATTATAAAATGTATTGATTAACAATCAAAGATTTAAAAAACTGACTTGCTAGAAGTGTGCAAATGCTAGAGAGTTAAGGGACTAGTTAATGAAAAAGAATAGAAACAATAAATTATAATTATTTTATTCATTAGAGAATAGGGATACAAATATATAATAAGAAAACTATTGAACAAAATAATGTGAAATGCTTAAGCCTTTGGATTATGATATATTCTGTATCACTTAGTAAAAATCAAATTTTATCTTTACCTTTTTGAAGGAGGTAATAACTCTGACCACAGAATTTAATTTTAAAGTAGATACCTAGCTTACTTCTTCTCTCACAATAATAGCACAGCAAACACTGAGAGTCTATACAATTCAACTTATTGTATAAATGCTAAAACCTTAGCCCTTCAACAGAAATCTGGAACAGTCAGATGGGTCACATAAAACAGAACATTTTTATCACATACTCTAAGATGACCATCTGTCAATAGACTTCATACAAAACACTGCGTATAACTCCCTCATGAAAGTCGAAGAGTACAGTTCATATGTATAATTTGGCTTAAAAGTAAATATCAAAATGATTGGTTACTTTTCCCCTCAGTTATCTCATTTTTCTTATTAATTGATTTCCTGTCATTTTTTTTCCAGCTGTTCCCCCCTGGTTGTCATGTTACTTTCAAGATGTACTCATTCTTAATAGCTATTTTCCCTGTTATCTGTTCTTTAGCAAAATTGTAGCCAGATCATGCACACTGATACAGTTGAGGTAGTGTCAGCATTTCATAATAAAAACTTCTCAGAGGTTTATAATTCAACTGTAAAAATTCACACTGAGCTTATCTTGGCATAGACGGTCAGAGCCTGAGGCAAATTTGTTACAATTTTCAAGCAAATTAATATAGTCAGTACCCTGAGTGGTGCAAACATAAATCAAACACTGAGGAAATATATCTCCCCAAAATAATAATAACCATTTTTCTGATGTTTCTTTTCAAGTTGCTGAGTTGTGGTTGTTAAATTTGCATATATCCCACACAGGTGTTGAAAGAATAGTTCTAGGAGAAAAAAAAAAAAAAGGCAAAAAATGGTGGCTTTACTCCAAGCAACCAACACTAACATATGTGGTCATAAAATAAATAGCCTTCATGGCAGGTGGCTTACCCTCAAACAACAACCCAATCTCTCAGTATTTTACATATACAACTATGTAAAATATGTTAAAGCTCTATTTAGAGAAAAAAAACCATGTCAACAACCTTCCAAAACCACTTAAATAATACTGTAAGAACTCCACAAATGTTTTTCTCATTCTACATAATTTTGAATTTACCCACAAATAGTGATTTATATAATATTTTGCACAGTTTTATATCAATGTTGGGTTTCTTTAGATATGCATCCAAAAGCAAAGACATAGTCAAATAGAAGCAGGTTTGTACCATGACTGGATCCAGGAATTAAAGCTTTGGGAAAGAAAAACAAAAATGAGTGTTCCATTTCAAGACAGTCCCTACAAAATCACTTGCAGAATCTGTAGACCACTATTTTCAAACCACGCTAATGTTTATTTGTGTGTAAAGCAACATAAGAAAAAAAAAAAAAAGACAGGAAAGAAATGAAGAGTAGGAGAAAAGAAGAAAGAAAGAAAGAAAGAAAGAAAGAAAGAAAAAAGAAAGAAATCCATTGCAACAAGAATATTGCCATTCTGGAAAATTCAAGAGAAGCAATTCACATGAAGAAGCTATTATTATTAAAGAATTTGAAGTTAGGAGTTTATTAATAAATAGAAGTAAGGCCCCATAATGAATGCTAAAATTCAAACAAAGTCTCATCACCTTATTCACATCCGTGCCTTTTTGTAATCCCATTCCCTTTGGAAGGACACACATCCATGTTCTTATCAGAGATGTAATGATACAATTTTTTATTTTGATCTTATTACATTCTTATTTGAAAACTTTATAGTGTTTACATAGACATAATAATGATAAAAAATCGTAATCGTAATAATAGCTAAAACCTACATAGCGCTTACCCTGTGCTTCGTGTATTTTTATTTCATCTCCACAGCAGCTTTCAAGTTCAGTATTATTATTAACTCTACTTTATACCCAAGAGGAAACTTGGAGTTAGCGAGTTTTAGTAAGTGGCTCGAGGTCTCATGATTATGAGATAGTAAACCTGGAATTCAAAGCCAGGCAACACATCTATATAATGTCCTCCTCACCACTATGTTAGATGTTTCTCTTTTTAATATGCCGTTCAGTAGCTGTTGTTCACATATTTCCGTGCTATTAGAAAGAACGGTCGTTTTCTGTCATTCCTTTTAAGAAACCACATTGTCTTGAATATCTTCACATGTATGGTTTCCTATTATTTCATCAAGATTGATGGAACAGAAGTGGTATTAGTGAACTGAAATGGCTACACTTATGTTACATATGTGGTTTGATTGCATTCTATTTATTCAATGTCATTTTTTTAAAGATTTTTATTTATTTATTTGACAGACAGAGCACAAGTAGGTAGAGAGGCAGGCAAAGAGAGAGAGAGGAGAAAGCAGACTCCCTGCAGAGCAGAGAGCCCGATGTGGGGCTCGATCCCAGGATCCCAGGATCATGATCAGAGCCAAAGGCAGAGACTTTAACCCACTGAGCCACCCAGGTGCCCCTCAATGTCATTATTAATCTATATCCCTGTCAATATAAAATTAGGTATATGTGTAAATATGCACATGCACAAATACACATTTCTAATCAAAGAGTAACAAAATGAGGCCTCGTTCATATGTTAATCATTTGTGAAGTTAAACATTTCTTACACTTTTAAATAAATTTGTTTCCTTACTTTATTCATACCCTATCTCCATCCTGGAAATTGTTAATGCCCTATTATCTTTGGTAAATTAACCTGCATTTGCAATACAATTTACTAGAGTCATGACAAAATTATATTCACAAACAGAGCAATCAGATGTAGAGGTTAAAAATGCTCGGTATATAGAAGAAAAATTCAGAAATTCAATTTAGTTTAAATTTTGTCGACTAAGGTGTGCAGGTTATTGGTCAGAGGCTATCATTAGGAGAGATGAGTGAGGGCGCCTGGGTGGCTCAGTGGGTTAAGCTGCTGCCTTTGGCTCAGGTCATGATCTCAGGGTCCTGGGATCAAGTCCCGCATTGGGCTCTCTGCTCAGCAGGGAGCCTGCATCCCTCTCTCTCTCTGCCTGCCTCTCTGCCTACTTGTGATCTTTCTCTGTCAAATAAACAAATAAAATCTTAAAAAAATAAAAATAAAAAGGAGAGACGAGTGAAAACGATCGTGACAGCTAGATCAAGAGTCCTCACATGCCAATAGAGTCAAACATTTGAATAGCTTCATAGTGAATCACACCTCACCGAGCTTATTAGAAATGTAATCATGGCTCCGATCGTGAATGGTGAATGGCTGCACTGGGGAAGAGAACTGGCTCTGCATGAGAATCTAAATGAGAAGGGCTTGTCCCTCGGTCCATGGGTCCATGGATCACAACTAGGGGTTCATGACCTTGTTCTCTTTGTTCTCACAACCTCGAGCTGAAATTTGTGCTTCCCTCCATTAGATATTGAGGCATGAGGGCCAATGCCTGTGACTTCAACACTAAAACAATCCCATGTTTTTAATCTCTCCTATAGCTATTGCAATTATCTCAAAATACTATGTATAGTCACTTGAAGTAATTATTAGGCCCACTACTAGGTCTTGTTTTTCTAAAAGTATATGTCACATGTTTCAAATACTGATTAAATAGTTTAATAATACTTTATAATATTATTATAAAATAATAATAATTTTCTAGTTTTTTTTTTTAAATCTAAAACATCTCATTTGATGAATTGAACAATATTATTTTGAGAAAGGGTCAGAGTACCTGAAAGTTAAGAGGCTCTGAAGAAGTGTGAGATTTTTGTGATATTCAGACAATGAGGGCCTGACCAGAATAGAAGTGCCCAGATGGTGAAGACAACACACATTCTAAAGAGGGCACAGGAGCTAATTATCTCTTTCACACTATTTCCAGTCAGTTCAGTGAAGTGGGAGTAGACCTCTGGGGTCTTGATTCCTTACCAAAAGCCTAAATCCAATCCTATTTCATGCTTAGCTTCTAAAATCCAGGACTGTTTTTCCCAGAAATGTACTTAAACCAAGAAAATCAAGGAGCATCTGGATGGCTCAGTCAGTTAAGCATCTGACTCCTTATTTTGGCCCAGGATGTGATGTTAGGGTTGCAAAATCAAGCCCTATGTGGGGCTGCGTGCTCAGCAGGGAGTCTGCTTAAGATTCTCTCTCTCTCTCTCTCCTTCTGCCTCTCCCCCATTCATGCATGTTCTCGCTCTCTAACTCTCTCTCTCTCTTTCTGTCAAATCTATCTATCTATCATCTATCTATTTATATAAAGAAAGCCATCATTTTTAACGCTATGGGTATTAGCAAATACCATCTGATGTATGTGGTGGTAGATTTTGACCTAAAATGTGATAGCGAGTTGACTCTAAGATCATCTTTCACTTACTTGGTTGCAATGCAAGATGTTGCTTTCTTGATATCAAAAAGGAATTTCTTCTTCCGTAACTGTAACTGTCCCGGTGTTGCCTGTGTGAGGCAAGAAGTGTGTGCTGCCTTGGGCCCCACTGGGAATCCAATCTGTGTTTGCAATGTGTTATAGGCCTGTCACCCCAAATTGTTTATGGCCAGACATTCTTTGACTTATAGACATTTGTCAAGGTCATGCTACTGTAAATGACCCTCAGTTTGGGAACTGAGAGCAATCTTTTCACAATAACTTTTCTCTAAATAGTTTCTGTTAGGCTGAAGCTCTTCTAGCTACTCGAGAAACTAGCCACCAAACTTCAACGATGACAAATTAAGTCAGACAAGACTTGTGGGCAGAGAACAGTGTAGGTACACAAATTGGTCTCTGACAGAATGCAACACACAAAATATCAGTGGGGTACCATTATGTATAACATCAATCGGAAGTTTAGAATGTTAGGAGAAATATATGAGGGGAAGAAAATTGAAAATAGGAGAAACACAGGCTATTTTTTAAGCAGAAATTACAAGGACTGATTCTAAAACACGTTTCTTTATCAATTAATGAAGCAATCAAATTTCTGGAAAATTGAAAATAATCAGTCTTAAGATGCAATTTCATTATATTTTAACAATTGTGTTAAAATCTCCTCAACTTCTGGAATACTTAAGTACTGGCCTTGTCATAATTACATTTCAACCTTCTCTTTAAAGAGCAAAATTCTTTTTGTTCACATTTAATTTTCTTATTTAGAAATAGAACTGATAAGGTATACTTAGCCACTTTTACCTAGCTGTGTTATGTTGACAATGAATTAATTCATTGGAAATCCATTCATTTTATTGGATACTAGTTTAGATGGAAGATGTGGTTTCTGTTTTCTAGGAACTCTCAATCAATTGAAAAAGAGTGTTATGAAAATAACCTGTATAATATAATTTGGGACAATATAGTTGGGACAAAATAGAAATTAACTCAACTAGTGTCTTGACGATAACTTCAACTTACTCTGGGCAAGGCTAAGACATGTTTCCTATCCTCAAAGGATTCTAAGATACTACAGAAGTTAAGGTATAAAGATATATAAAGCAAAATAAAATACATACAGATACAATTAGTGAAACTAAAGATTGAGGAGCTTACAAACAGGGGCCCCTAAAAATCCTCCTAGTCACTGGGCTCTCTTAACTTTAGAAGCTAAGTCAGTGATTCCTCAAGCATGTTAATATATTATTACATCTCACATTAAATATTACGTGTGTGCTGTCTAACTGACATGCCGCTATCCATGCTTTCTCCACTTTTAATTAAACATTAAACTCAAATTTGGTTTTTCTTCCAGGGCTTGAATATTTTATTGCCCTTTGCAAAGCTGTCAGGCTCTGGGCCCTGTACCTAAAGCACCAGGAGGATGGGAACCCAGCAGAGCACACGGAGGCCTGGTGTGCTCCTGCAGTGGATGGGCTTTCAGCCAGGCTGAGATTTCTAAAAGTCCACGGAGTTGCCCGCAGATGTGAGGTTACCCCAAGACAGGGAACTAGCTTGGACGAAGCCACATGGACAGCACATGGCATGGCTGGAGGAATGCATAGTTCAGTGAGCCTGCCAAATTGTGGAGTCTATAAGCCATTGGGACATTGTTAGAAATTGTTGAACATTTTTATTATAAAATTCACCATGGTGCATATACGACTTTTTTAAAATTAATGGAATTGTAAAACAGCTATTTATCTGAGAAATATTTTCATTAGCTAGGCTTAAACATATGAGGGGAATGAATATTCCCCAAATGTGGTCCTTGTCCAACTTTACTTTTCTTATAAAATTAAGTTATTTTAGGCTTTAAAACTGCTGAAGAAAATATTTGAAACAGATTGTTTCTAAGATTTTTTTTACATTTAATAAATCACATGATATTCATTATAAAAAAGGAGTCATTCTTAATCAAATTCATCCCTTTCTTCTTCCTTTTGTCTTTCACGTTTCCCACAAATATTCATTTCATATACACGACACACACATATCCAACATTGTGCCATGAATGCTGCGAAATAATGACAAACACTAAATAGTCTGTTCTACCAAGGAGTCCATCGTCTCATAGTGGGTATAGGTAAGTTAAAATACCCGATGCAGTATCTAAGGAACGGTTTCCCATGACAGTACAAGTAGTGACGATTTGGGTGGTCTGTTGTTTTCGTCTGGGAGACGGTATTATTCTGGGAAGTCTTCATAGACTCTAGAGATGACAGGATACTGGAAAGAGTGCCAAACATTTTACACTAGAAGTAAATTCACTTCCATATGCACAAGCCTACTATCTTTTCTTGCATGCCACTACTATGTCAAACCATTTTTGAGTGGAGAAATATGTAAAAGTCTTAGTAATTCATATTTCCTCTGGAGACTTAAAGTAGACATCCATTTTATTTTAGAAGTGAGTGAACATTTGGATTATGGAGAACAATTTAATTCTGCATAGAATATATTTCCTATGTTCTACTGATCAGCAGATATTTCCAATAGAAAGTACTTATAGGCAACTTAGTTAGAAGTAAAAGCTTCTTTTAGATACTGAATTGTTTCCACTTGCTACATTTCCATTTGCTTTGGGAAAAAGAAAGGATTTCATTATCTCAAAGAGCCACTACATTTTTTCTTTTGTCAAACATAATTTGGATTTCTTTGAATCATGTTTTAGACTGTCTGAGATACATGCAGAATAAATCATATGTATTATTTTTATGCATTTTCATTTCCAAGCTACAAAATTTTTTTTAAGAATCTCACCAGTTATACACATGTCTGCAGTTTCTCAGTAAAAACAAAATAATGTGTAGTTAGGAAATTTTAGTCCATTTAACTAACTCCTTTTCCACCACCACCTCCATTGTCTCTGAAGAGGCTTTGTTTTGTGGCATATCTTATCACTACTAATGGATGACTATTGTATTTGTGTTTGAACAGACAGGAAGGAGAGATCATCGAAAAGCAATAAAGGAGGAAAATCCATTATTCTTGGAGAAACTAGCTGAATAATTTCTCCCATTGATTGACCAGTTATAAGTAATCCATTTTTAATTCCTTAGTACTTCAAAATCTATAGTGAATGTTTGCCATTAGTCATGATTTCTGGAATCCAACATGACCAGGTGAAAATCTGAAAAATTAATCAAACTTATTTAAAACCCTTTAATACCATTGAATGATATCTCATTTCAGACACTTTATGCTGCCTGCCAAATAGTCATCCCCACTTTTTTTTTCCTAAGAGACCTCATTATATTCAAAAGGTACAGACCTTCTGGAAAGTGCGTCAGTTAATTCAGGGTAGAATATACTGTATTATGCTCCAGAGGAAAAAAATCTGTTTGGCACTGACCAATCCTAATGGTCCCTATTTATACTTCGTTCTACAAATGAATGGTAGACAAACAAATGTTTTGTTTGTTTGTTTTGCTCCTGTTGTTTTTGTACAAGCTACCTCACCTCTTTAAAAGAGAGTGGCAGGAAAGACCCTTTTATTCTCTGGATGTGGCACGTCAACCTTAATGAAGATACCAAAATCTTGTGTGTGGTTGTAGAGAAAACAAAGAGAAACACGGAAAATAGAGTGGGAGCCTAGAGGTAGATGTACCGTGTGAAAAAAAACAAAGCTGTTTGCATTTAAGTTGCATTTCCTATTTCTTACAATTTTAAGTTTCCCAACCCTTACATACAAAGTCTGTGCCTAGGTGAGATCAAGTCAGTACTTTCTAAGACCATCTAAGGAAGTGAAACAATCCTCAGTCACTCCTTGGGAATGATTAACGTATATACGGTAGGTAGGGAATGGGGACTGTGTAAAGGGACTTCAGGTCCCTTAGAAGTGAAGGGACTATTAGAATCATACATGTTGTCTTCCATTTTCAAAGATGATCATTCAAAATGAATCCAGGGCAGCTTCTTTCTCTGCCACCCCCAAACCTCTCTCCCTCCCTCTCTCTCTCTCTCTCTCTCTCATACACACGCACCCACCCACCCACACACACACACTCACAGGCATACACACATCCAGATTTGCGTGTGTATATGTATTTATGAATTTACAGACACCATCTTGGACAAGTAGGGTCCACTGTATTTTAGAGGATAAACATCTAGAGGAGCAGTATGCAATGTACTGATTGCTAGAAATTCATGAAATAGAGAAATTGCTGTTTTAACTCTGATTAGTAAACCAAAAAGAAAAAGAAAGAGAATGCCCAACTCTAATGAGAACAGAAATATTATCTGTATAGTTGGAAATGTTTTAAAAATTATTTAGTCCAAATTATAAAATATATAAGAAGACATGGTATATCTCAGTTGAAGAGGATAAAACAATATATACTTCTGATTTTAGTTTTTAAAAAAAAAAAAAAAAAAAACTACTGCATATCATAAGATGTTAAGGTACAGCCAATAACCAACTTTAATTATTCAAACTGTATATTGCGTGTTGGTTTTAATTCATTAACTTTTATTATCTGCAAAACACATGGTAGTATTATTTGGCAAGTAGAATTAGCACATTTTAAAAATAACTAATTTTTCCCCCCCACCAAAATGGCAGCTTTTAATAATTAAGCACATCTTACATAATATTCAAAGTGTTTTAAATATTTACGGGGTCTTACACATCACACTGTGCGTTACATTAAATGCGATCTCCTTACATGCGTTTTATGAGAGAGAGAGTGCATGCACACACGGGTGTATCTGAAAGCCTGGAGAGACCAGTGGTGGAGAGCATCAGGACTGAGGGCCCCAATCCTGGCTTTCCCACTTAGGTGCTTTATGATCTAAAGTGAAATTTCAGATCTCCCTTTGTCTCTGTAGTCTCATCCCATTTCTCCTTTAGTTGGTGTTATTTTCACTGCTCGGTTAAAAAAATAAAAATGTTTTGGGAAAACACAAAATTCATACATGTAACCATGGTTCACTTTTCCCATTCTTAAAATATCTAAAGAAGTAACAGAGTATCACAGCGATATCCATCCTGACTCCACTTTTTTATGCTATTAACACTCACTTTAAAGTCATTGTATTCCTGTGTTATCGTATCTACCCCTTGGCATTCTAAGTGGGATCTCTCCCTAAAATATATAGAATCTATCTCAAATTAGCATGTTGTTTTTAACTTCTGTTACATATACTCGTTCCCATGTTATCCATATCAGAGCAATTTACTCCATTTTCAAACTAATGTAAAACTAGCCACAAAAAAACAAAATAGAATCAAATGCCTTGATCTTAGACAGGAGCAAGGCAGACAGTCTGCTGATGACATGAGAAACCCCAAACAAATTCCCCATCCTTCATCTGAAATGAAACTCTGCTTACAGAATATTATGAGATCAATTACATCTCGCTCTCTTTGGATGAATAATTTATATTTTGTATTAAATAAAAAGTATAAGTTAGCTACAAAATATGTTCAATGGAAATAGTCCCAAAACACGGAAGTTCAGACCATGTAAATGTCTAGTACAAGCTTGGGACCAATTTTAATTTTCATTAAAAAAAAAAATCACCATCAACAGGACACAAGCATTTCCTGGAAGGATACTTCAAATGATAAAATTGTGATTGGTTCTGCTTATTTCAGTATGGATAATTGCATACATATTCATATGTTTTAAAGTAGCTTTTTTATTCTGTCATCTGACTCACCATTTACATAAAGGTATCTTCTAAATTAAAGCCATCTGTGAGAAAGGCTGGAAATCTGGAATTTCGCTTATTGTTTAAATGTTTTATTTCTCTTTTCCTGGGTCCCAATTTACTAATTAACAACTTGGCGTTCTCAGGATGGAAAGGATAACATAAGAAGACCACTGCATTCCTATATTTCCATTCCTGTGACTGAAATTAAAAGGAATGTTAAAGATTGGTTTCAATATATAATAAATAATAAATCATGTCTGATAACAAAAGTTTTGAAAATATTTTCTTTTTCATCTTAACTTTATGTTCTCTTTGCTAAACAGCCTGTGCTTTACACTGTGAACAAGTATTTTTCATCATATTTTCTTTAATAAGTGAAATTTACTTTTATTCCTTTTTCTTTTTTTAATTTAAAATCAATTAGCCTACGGTACATCATTAGCTTCAGATGCAGTATTCAATAATTTATCAGTTGCCTATAACATTCAGTGCTCATCACATCATGTGTCCTACTTAATGCCCATCATTCGATAAGTCAAATTTACTTTTCAAGACCTAACTTTTCATGAGAGAAAAAATTCACTATACTTTTAATTCAGTGATCGTGATCTCCACTAATGGTTTCTTTAATTCAAATATAAGCTGTGTATTGAATAACCTTAAAACCCATTGGAAAAACAGAAGGCGCAAATTATGATACAAGGCATCTGCTTTTGCCCCTCAATACTATTCAAGTTGACCATAAAATATAAACAAAATAATATTAACAACCCATGGGAGAAAGAAAGGAGAGAGGGGAAAAAAAGAGGGGGGAGGGGCACCTGGGTGGCTCAGTGGGTTAAAGCCTCTGCCTTCTGCTCAGGTCATGATCTCAGGGTCCTGGGATCGAGCCCCACATCAGGCTCCCTGAGCAGCAGGGAGCCTGCTTCCTCCTCTCTCTCTCTGTGATCTCTGTCTGTCAGAGAAATGAATTTTAAAAAATCTTAAAAAAAAAAAAAAAAGGAAGAAAAAAGAGAGAGAGAGAGAGAGATCAGACAGGACAACATGGAAGACGAAGCTAGTAGTTATAATCCGTATCTTGCTACAAACTAAAGACATAGAACAGGCTGGATAAAAAATAACATGAAACGTTAAATATGTGGCCAAATTCAAAGACAGAAAAATGTCCTGTTGTTAGAAAGGAAGAGAGAAACCAAAGCCAGCCTGTGGTGACTTCTGGGGACACAGCAGAGGCTTTAGGGCCTGGGATCGTCAGTTCCGATGCTCATGAGTAGTCGGGAGGAATAGTCTGAGCTTCTGCTCACCACGACATCAGCAACAAGCTGGGAACTTTCCAGTATTTTCCATGCCCAGTAGTAGCACCAGCAATAATACAATAACAATACACAATGGTACAGAATTTGTTAATTTCATTTGGATATAAATGGCCTGGGGATAGGATAGAGTATTTTAGATCCTATATGGACTATTCTTCCATATAGCAGTGTTAGATATGTATATTTTTTCAGTGTCTTTCCTAAATGGTGAAATAAAATATACCTTTAAGTTCTGAATCATTTTATAGTATTGTTATGGACTGAATTGTGCCCCTACTCCAAATTTATACATTTACACCCTATCCCCCATGCTCCAACCTCAGAATGTGACTGTGTTTGGAGATCGGGTGTTTAAAGAGGTAATTAATTTAAAATGAGGCCCTTGTGCCGTGCCCTAATCTAATCTGAATTCTTGTGAGAAGAGAAAATTTGGACATGCGTGGGGATGCCGTGACTTCATATGATTTTTAATCTGTATGTAGCTGTCTGCAAGCCAAGGACAGAGGTCATGGAAGAAACAAACCTGCTCATACCTTGATATTGAACTTTGAACCTCCAGAAGAGTAAGAAAATAAACTATTGTTGTCTAAGTCATGTAGTCTGTGGCATTTTGTTATGAAAGCTCTAATAAATTAATATAATTACCTAAGTGCAATTGGAGAAAAGGTGCATAATGAAACCATGCATAGGTGATTTGAGTTTTAAATTTGTTTATAGTGATTTCTTATGTTGAAGGACTTATAAAATTTTATTGGTTTTCTATCCTTCTTTTAACATGTCTATATGTATCTTTTTGTTTGTTTGTTTCTTTCTTTTTTATTTAGACTTGGAGCTTTCTGCCATTTTAGAAATGCTTCCCTATTCAAAAGTAGTAAAGAACATGGTGTATTCTAGGTAAACTTTGGAGTTTCTGGCCCTTACAAAATCCTTGCCTTAACTGGAACTTGTCTTATAAAAAGTCAGTAAAAGGCTCTGAATTTCACAAAGAAAGGAAATATTTTTCACAATTGTGAGGAAGTTCATGACCCTGTTCTCACGATTTTTATAGACTACAAATAATTTTCACATGTCTCATATTGTATGGACACCTCAGGCAGTAAAAGAAAACAATGGCCATCTGACTCCTTAAGAAGGATGAGAAGCCAAATAATAAGTGCTTGGAGTTCTGGATATCTTGTGTGCGTAATTTCATTAATTAAGCCTTATCACAACTCTGATGCAGCTCGTATATTTCCATTTAACAATTATGATTCTTAGTGCTTTATCTCTCTTTCCATTTACTGCCTGAAGAAGTTGCTTTGACAGAATTCATCTTTTATCTTCTCAGTTTGTGCCAGAAATGTCTCCACAATGAGCTGCTTCGGTTTTGTTTATGAACAAAATGAGAGGACTGAGAGGTTGTTTCCTCATCCTTCCCATATCTACTCATTTATATTCCTTCTACTCAAAATAAGAATTTAAAAAGTGTGGAAATAGAAATCTATTTCAGTGAGGCATTCTATTTTCCCTTGATTCATGTTGTTTAAAATCATAGCATTAAACTGGTATAATCAGTAAGAATTCTCATCAATAAGAATTAAGCTGTGGGGCGCCTGGGTGGCTCAGTGGGTTGGGCCTCCGCCTTTGACTCAGGTCATGATATCAGGGTCCTGGGATCGAGCCCTGCTTTGGGCTCTCTGCTCAGTGGGGCATCTGCTTCCCCCTCCCTCTCTCTCTGCTTCACTCTCTGCCTACCTGTAATCTCTCTCTCTGTCAAATAAATCAATAATATCTTAAAAAAAAAAAAAAAAAAAGAATTAACCTGGGACTTTTAAAGTATATGTAAATTCTTGAATTTGTAGCCACAGTTGTTAATAGTTAGGACCATTACAAGGAATAGATGAGTAGTTAATACCTATGGAGAATGTGTTATGCCAGGGACTGTATTATGCATATTATATGTATTATTTCAGTTATTCCCAATATAATAGCAATTAATAACAGTAATAATTATTTAGCTATTATAATATGCAAAATATTGTGTGCTAAGTATAGGCCATACATTTTCAATTAAAGTATACATTTTGGAATCAGGACATGGGATTTTATATGAAAAGAGTAAAAGAAAATACAGTTGAATATTTCCAAGGAAAATTTAACAATACAATCTGTCAAAAAACAAATATTATAATTTTTTAAATTGAATTTTACTGAACTTTTCATGAAATTTAAAAGGAATTTACCAGGATGTCTAGGTGGTTCAGTGGTTTAAGCCTCTGCCTTCGGCTCAGGTCATGATCTTAGGGTCCCTGGATCGAGTCCTGCATCAGGCTTTCTGCTCAGCAGGAAGCCGGCTTCCCCTCTCTCTCTGCCTGCCTCTCTGCCTGCTTGTGCTCTCTCTGTCCTGTCAAATAAACAAATAAAATCTTAAAAAAAAAAAGTATTTACCATGTATTCTTCCCACTTTACTATTTAGAACCATTCTTAAAATTAATATTTGACAAATATTGACAGAAATTTTAGCACACTTATGTTTTAGACTTTAGACTTAGACTGTTCTTTTTTTTTTTTTTTTTTTTTAGATTTTTATTTATTTATTTGAAAGAGAGATAAAGAACAAGAGAGGGAACACAAGCAGGGGAAGTGAGAGAGGAAGGAACAGATTTCTGCTGACCAGGAAACCTGATGAGGGGCTCAATCCCAGGACCCTGGGATCATGACCTAAGCCAAAGGCAGACCCTTAACAGCCACTCAGGCACCGTGACTGTTGACTTTTTAAAAAATGAATAAATTTTATGGCAAACAATATATTAAACATAAATATAAGTTTATATGTATCATTTACTATTTTTGTATTGCTATTTTCAGTAACCTAGACACATACATATCCTTATTCATCTGTATATTATGTAATGTGTTGAATATTCACATACATGAAATATAAACATCAAAGTCTATATAATTGTACATCTGAAACTAGTAGAACACTGTACGTTAATTACACTGGAATTAATGTTAATTAATTTTAAAAAGTAGATACAGATCTTAATGATGAATTATATGGACTCCTGGAATAAGAGTCTTTTAGTCTGAAAGTAAATTTTACCTCAGTTCTAAAAGTGAATTTACCTGATAAGCTGTAATGAAATTCAGAAGCAAGATTTTATAGTTATATGCATCTATGATTTTTATTTCTTAAGCTAAATTTCAGTGCCTTTGGAAAATATGATTTAATTAAAACAAATAGTCAAACTTAGACTTTACAGTGAGTTGTATGAGATTCAATGTAAGAGAATCCTGCAAGAATCTCTTTATCTTGACTCAGTAAAATAATAAAATTAGATTTATGAAAAGTTCAGCAACTTCTGAATCCTATTGTCCTGAAGTATCTCACAATAAAACCTTTCCTTGAATAATAATTACATTTCAAAATCATGAAAATTAAAAATCCACTCATATTTTATTTTTAAGTAAACTCAGTCATGGAAATTGAAACAATACAGAAACGAGCTATAAGAGAAGATATATTTACAATTAATTTTTAATCATGGAAGTTGAATGTTGGGTTCTGCAGTAAGAGATTTAAAATATGTATCTGAAGATACGGAATGAGGCTCTGAAGAATATTTCTAAAGCAAGTGGGTTAAATAATTTACTTTCATCCTTTCCTTTCAGTAATTAAAAAATCAGCCCAAACTCATTCATGTTGTTGAGAAACTAAAAAGACATGAGAGTCTTCTCACTGTGTGGCTTCCATCAAAGCTGCAGAAAGAGCTACAGAGATCAGATTTCCTAAAGCTAGTGAAAAAGGTGTAAAACTTAATTTGTATGAAGAGAAATCCCTGCATCTAATTTTTTGCCTGCTTGGCTCTTTTCACTATGACAAAGAAGCACCCTGCAGAGCAAATGTATTTCATAGATAAAATTAACATGTGTCATAATGAAATATGGAGAGTTGTAAAAAGATCATATTATTTTACAGATCTTCGATATGACAACAAGTATTCTTGGAATTGAATCTAGAGTTTGGACCACATTCATTACTTTTAATAATTATCTAAGTAATTTAGACTGAGGTTGTATTAATCAAGCTTTAAGTGTTCTGAAATTAAATTATTTCAAAAAGCATCATTGTACTTTCTGACTGCCATTAGAATGGGTCCCTTCATCCTACAAAATGTAAGCATTATCTTTAGATAATCGGGATATTAAAAGAAAGATTCAGGAGAAGGTTGATAAAAGAAACCTCAGTATGTATTTTAAATTTGAATATGAATAATTGTTTGAAGTGTGGGGGAATAAAGATAAATCAGTCAAAAAAATTAAAAATGGTCATAAAGATGTGTTTATCAGTTCAAAAATTTGTTAACTAATATTGTGTGTTTGGGGGTATCTGATTTGGCGTAAGTGAATCTTGGTATCAAGAGAAGCAATAGCAAAGGCAATGGTTACAATCCATGCTCTTTTTTTTTTTTTTAAGATTTTTATTTATTTATTTGACAGAGATCACAAGTAGGCAGGGAGGCAGGCAGAGAGAGAGAGGAGGAAGCAGGCTCCCTGCCAAGCAGAGAGCCTGATGTGGGGTTCAATCCCAGAACTCTGGGATTGTGACCCGAGCTGAAGGCAGAGGCTTTAACCCACTAAGCTACCCAGGCGCCCCTACAATCCATGCTCTTGATGGAAGATTCATATTCTGCAATTCATCATGTAGGTGATATGTAGTGGAAGAATTACTCACTCGCCATAAGGAGAATTAATCGTTCACTCTGCAAATGAACATTAACACTAGGAGTTCTACTTGTGAGCAAACAATAACCATTGTTAGTATATTTACTTAGTAATTATGAGGTAATACTTTACTGATGAATTCTTATGATGTAATACTTATGTTGTAATACTTTATTCAACAGTTTGTCTCACAATAATCTTGTGAGTATAGTTACACATATAACGTCCATTTCATAGATGAGAACAAGGAGACAGAGACTACAATGCTCACCCAGGATTAGGAAGCTTAACTACACTGCCAAAATTCCAACTAAAGTCATCAGTTTTCAGTGTCTGTAATCTTACTCAGGTCTCGGTGAACTTTGAAACCTGCTCCCAACCGCTGCTATCAAGCCTTGCCAGACAGCTCTGCTGAAGCTGGTTTACTTCCCTGTAACAACAACCTGTATTTCTCAGCCAAGTACACTCTCAGGTGGCATGAAAACCAGCTCCAGTTGAGCTAGTTTTTCTGCCTCACCAACCACCCATGATAGGTCCCAGAACTTTCTCCAACCTGGTCTACTATTGAAGATCTGGATTGCAAAGGTCCTGGCTTGTTTAGCAGAAATATGCATCACTGAACATATTCTGGGAAGGTGGGGTGAGTAGACCAGATCTTTCTGCTCAGAGGGTTCTTCCCTGAGACACCTTCTCTGAGACACACTTTGGTCAGTGACCTTCATGAAAGACGATACTCTGATCAAATACACAGCTAAGATTGATGTGATATGGGACTCCCTCCCCAATCCTGGACACAAGTGGGCAGCACACCAGTTTAGCTGGATATTACCACGTACAGGAATGATGTTGCAGAAATAGAGATTGCACTTCTAATGGCTGGCCTGCGGGCACATGAATATAAAATTGAAAAACAGGGTATTTCACTTATAAATAGAAGAGAAGAAAGAATATTCAATGACTTAATTGCAAAACAGCAAACAATAGAACAGTACAACAATTCTTACTAAAAGAAGAGGGTATTTTATATATTGCAATTAAAAATGAAACAGATGATCACAGAAATCGGTAACACACAAGGCAACTCACTCCTCATTTAATTGAATAAAGTAAAATAATGAGGCCAATGAAAATGCTAGTATGACATTTAAGATTTGAGCTTTGTTGATTTTCCCAGCACTTTACATTCTATTGAAGATTTGTTGGCTCTACCACCTGGCCTAACTACTGAACCTGTGTCAGCCAGAAGGATGGGAAAATGAATCAAATAAATGAGACAATGTAGACAGTGTTCAAATGAGTATCTAACTCTCCCTCCTTGCAAAATGCTGAGTTACACAAATGACAAGACACAAATCACCTGACTCTGCTGAAAGAGAAGTAGGGGAGCGTAAGGCATTTTAGAAATCTTTCTAGCCATAATTTTTTTCAGTTAGATGCTGGCACTTGAACAGATAAATTTGTGTTATCTAAAAATCCATTTAGGTAGAAAACTTCCTTCTTAAATATAATATACAGATTATTATTATTCAACAATGTAATTATTTCTAATTTGGATCTTAATAGACATAATTCTTGATGGATTATGAAACATACACCTCACCCTAAGGTATATTTTCCTGTTCTACTTTCAAAGACGAAATAATTTTACTTTCCAAAGAACAGAGGGGAAAGGAGCTGTAGGGGTCATTATGTTACCTAAATAAACCAGAATAAGCTAAAATTGCAACAAAAGAAATGTATGAACATTGTCCTAGTCTCTTTGGATGAGTTTATAAGGTCTTTGAGTCTATCTCCAAGGATGCTAACAGCACAAGTTACACACAATTAAAATCTTTCCACTTCAAATTTCCTGAACCCTTGTTATTTAAAAGAGCTGGCAACAAAAGTAGTGACACATATGAATTTGGTATGTATTATATTCATAGTTAAAGACAAATATTGACACCTTTATAATATGTATAAATATTTATCTGTACTTAAACATTCAGATGTTTCATCACCCATAGAAATTCTGGCATTCTGACTAGAACCCGAAACACTTGAAAAGTAATATAAATTGCGAGAAGCATGACAGTTTTAGTGGATGTTTTAGGCTCCATGATAGTTACATAATAGGTTAGCTTCACACATTATTTTCATTAGGTTTTCGGCTTCAGAGTTAGTACAAGTAATACCTTGATGAAACTATGTGTAATACTCTGATGCTATAAAATTTTACTTAAAAATCATCTTAATGGTTTTTAATGTCCTTTCCTATCAATTTTCCTATAAATTTCCTATGAACTAATGAACTCAACTAAACTCGATTGTAAATTACAATTTATTCTATTGAGGTAATAAATAGTCATTTTATTTTTATTTATTTTTTTTTAAAGATTTTATTTATTTATTTGCCAGAGACAGAGGGAGAGAGAGCAAGCACAGGCAGACAAAGAGGCAGGCAGAGGCAGAGGGAGAAGCAGGCTCCCTGCCGAGCAAGGAGCCCGATGTGGGACTCGATCCCAGGACCCTGGGATCATGACCTGAGCCGAAGGCAGCTGCTTAACCAACTGAGCCACCCAGGCGTCCCATAAATAGTCATTTTAATATATTGTTTGTATTAATTTAGCATGTATGATTTCTGTAAATCTAAAAGGCAAAGAAAAAATGTTAGTTACATCTCATTAATTCCTAAAGGACATAATTCTGATTATATATTCCATTGTGAGAAAAATAGTCACGATACACACTGCATCTTGTTACATATGCTATGTATGATAATTTTCAATGCATAAAAATGAAAAGGTGTGAAAACATGATATTGTGGAAATAAAAGTTACTAAAAGTTAAAAATAAAAGCTAATAAAAGTTAAAAATAAACTAATATGCAGTACACGTTCATCTACTAAATAGTATTCAAGTTTGTGTAGAACTATGTAATGCTAAAAAAAAAGGTGGATTCTGGAGCTATATGACCTAAGCTCAATTATTAGTTATATTACTAGAAACTGAATGTGCAGTTTCTCTAAGATACTTTCTTTGTAAAATATGCATAAAAAGACTCACTTTATGGACACCATAAACTATATTTTGGGTGCCTGGAGCAATCTGTTTCTGCCCGTTGTCTTAGCAACCTGTCTAGTTACGCATATCTGGACCAGGTTTTTAAATAAAGGATTATTAGTAGCGATTGCAATAAAATAATCTAAGATGTTTTGGCATTTTTATAAATAAATGAACTTTGTACTAACAAGTTCTGTGCAGTGGTCTGTGAGGCACATGTGCCAAAAACAGTTTTTACCTTAACACACCAGGGTGAAATGTGAATAACCACCCATGGCAACGCAGATCTCTTTTCCTGAGCCTTTATAAATGCTCTGCACTTTAAAAGACACCATGGAAGACACATGCTGATAAAATGAAACAGACATGGGTATGTACTCTCTGGTTTCCAGTGATGGTGGGCAGCTGTCTGACACACATATGCAGTTATCTGCAACCCAATGTAGCAAAGAAGGGAGTATGTGAAGGAGTTAGACTGCTCATTGGAGTGGTCAGTGCGAAAAGTGTAAAAGCACAGATTACTCAAAATAGATGAATGAAGTAGGGGCTATATTATAGATACACATGAAAAATAAACCTATATGAGCAGAACACAGAAGGTTCATGATGGATATGGTCTTCCTTATGGATTATTCATTTACTGTAAGATCTAAATCTGTCTTTGTTTGGGGGCGTCTGGGTAGCCCAGTAGGGTTGAGCGTGGGACTCTTGGTTTTGGCTCAGGTCATGATATCAGGGTAGTGAAATTGAGCCCTGCGGGGGGCTCCCTGCTCAGCAGGGAGTCTGCTTGGGGTTGTCACTCCCTCTCCTTCTGCCCCCTCCCACCACCTCACTCGTGCTCACTCTCTCTCAAATAAATAAACAAATCTTTAAAAAAGACATATCTGTATTTGTTTTACTGCTTGATTACACATTTTAAAAGATTATAATAAATGCTTTGGCATCAAAAAGTTAAATGTGAAAGAGAAAGTATGAAATTTTATTTATGAAGAAAGGCAGTAATGAATATAAAACTTGTGGAAAATATTTGTCCGATGATCTGCCATGGGTTTGACAGTAATGTCACATGGAAAACATAAGACAAAAATCTACAAGAGAGGCATTAACATCTACTTAAAAGTTGTCAGTTATTTTTAAGAAAATTATGCCCCAAGATGGTCCATGAGGTGTGCAGCCACAAAAGATAGATTTATATATTCCTTTGCAAATCTGTATTGTAATGAAAAAAGATTTTTCTAAATTAAATTCACCACTTTTTACTTTATAATCACTGATATATGTACAAAGGTGAAGCAGTAATAGTTAATTATTGACCCTATAATAGGAAAAAGATCTTGCCAGTTAAATGAACAAATACAAAGCTGACAATTGCATGGCTTTTCAAGGGTTTCCCTAGAAGTTGTGCCTTAAAACCCCTCACTCACCTCATCCTAGTCCCAGCCCTGGTTGTTGTGTGTTTCAAACAGAAAATTTGCTGATTCCAATTAAGAATTCAAGATTTTCATTCAGTCCCTTGTATCAAAAATTTCAAAAAGTCAATTTGTGCTAGGTAACATATCTGATATTATTGAAAATTCAGTTCTGAAATTCAACATGAAAGTTAAAATTGTGTAGAGAATAATAACATACACACAAGTTTGGGTGGATTATAATATGGGGGCAAAGGCAATATTCTTCTGAACTAAGAACGTAATTAGAATCAGTTGTGGTGCACACACGATCCATAATCAGATCTATAGAAGCTATGCCAGTCTACCACTCAAAATAAAAAGTATTGTCAATTTTACAAGAGTTTTAATATATTAAACTGATTTACTGACTATATTTTTCATTGGTCATCAAGTTTATGTTAGAGCTAACACTGAGTACAGAAAAGAATTAAAAATTTAAAGCATGGCAGTGCACACACATTTTTTCTTTGCCTCTATCAAACAGATTTTAAAATATGCCCTTGAAGGACTCTTAAATCTTTTTAAAAATATGATTTAAGGAAAAATTGTAGCAAGTAGCACAGAAAAGCTTATGTATTTGTTATTTATTGCTGCCTAAAATATTACCACAAAACCCAGGATAAAACAATAGGTACTTATTAGCTTATAACTTCTGTGGGTTGCAAACTAAGCACAGATTAGCTGGATTCTCTTACACCCTACAATCAAGATACTAGTTAGCAATGGTGTCTCATTTTCAGACTGAACTAGGGAAAGATTTACTTCTAAACTCCCTGTTGTTTGGAACAACGGAGTTTCTTGGAGGATATTGCACGAATGGTTCCAGTTCCTGCTTGCTGTGAGCTGAAGGCCACCATCAGGCCCTGACCTTGTGGGCCTTGATAGCATGGAAGCTTGTTACATCAACGTGTGGAAGCCAAAAAGACAGCTGAGAGTCTCTGCTAGCAAGTGAAACTCAGAATCTTATGTAACCTAATTATAAGAATTACACTCCAAAACTTTCACCATAGTCTCTGGGATAGAAACACATTTCTATGCCAGCCCACACTCACAGAGAGAGGATTCCATGAAAGGTGTAAGTTTCAGGAGGTGGGCATGACTGAGATACAGCTTAGAGTCAGCCTGCCACGACTTAACTACATTCTATTTAAGGATCTGCTTTAAAAAAAAAAAAAAAATGTGGAACAGAAAAGAAAGAAACAAGGGATGAAAAAACAAACACAAACACAAACAAACAAACAAAAAACAAAAGAAGGCCAGGAGAAAAGAAGATGGGGAGAAAAAGAAAATAAGATAAAAAGAATAAAGACAAAAGAGAAAAAAGCAAAAGCAGATATGAGAGATGAAAAAGATGAATGGAAGAGAGTACAATTAAAGTTAAGTAAAGAAAAAGATAATTAAATTTTAAAGCCTCTTATTGAGGCTGAAATAGCATGCATTGAAAAAAATAGGTTATCTATCTTATAAAGCTCTGGAATAAAGTCACCAAAAAATCAATTTGTTGTCACTCAAAAATGGAAGAGGCAATGGAAAATATTTTGCAAGTAAATAAATGTTTCTCTACTTGAATAATAATGGAGGAAAATGTATTTGAAAACCATCATAAACGTTATTTTTAAAAGCTGGAAAAATAGGTTGTTTTTCTTAAAAAAAAAGTTTGGTCATGAATACAGGAGGAATAATTTTTTCCAAGATGTTTAAAATAAGTGAAGATTTGCAAGTCAGGTGTATATGTTTCTTTTTTGTTCATAGCTTGATTTCAGAATTTCATGTATATGAATGGTTACACAGCAGGAAGTCCAGATATACATTTCTTCAATATTTTAATTACATGGTTCCTGGCAAACATTTGATTTATTCAGTGTAGCTCTGGAAGAGATATGTCGAGTCTTGTTCCCACATGTTAAAATATGAAAATGAATAATTATTTCAGGGTACTAAGAACTAACAATACAACTATTAGCATTTTGTTGAACACTTAAGAAATGTTTACTAAATATCTATTGACTGCATGGATTACTAGTATTCTATGGAATTATGTAAACCCCATACCAGTCTGCATTCGAAGGAAAAACTGGGTTTTTAAAACTTAAGATCTTGTTAACACAGTCAATTTTCAGTTGTAAAAAAGTCCTTTATAAAATTGTATTGCTCTTTTCTTTCACTGTCAATTAACAATTTTAAAAAGGCATTAAAAGACTGTCTAGTTCTTCCTTTACTCACTGGCTACTCAGGGAAAGCCTCTATGCATCAGGCCCTTTCTTGCCTTTGAACAAAGCAGAGAAGGATGTTACAGTGTATCTCATAGAGGTGACTTTCTTATCCATGAGTAGGTGTATATAGTATAATCACACATAGACTCTTCTTGGAATTATCCTTATAATTTTATCTCTACCTTTATAATTATGTTATAATTTATCATGTACATTAATAAGAAACATTATACCATATTGACTATATAAAGATTCTTAGCTTGCATCATAATATACCTTAATAGTCGTTTATTTTCTGTAGCCTCAGAGATTTCTTTCCGCATTTTATCATACACCTTGCTTCCCAATTTCTGCAGAATCAAAATGTCTTAGATGCAATGCTCTGGACAAAACACTACAGCTAGAAATCAAATCAAAAGTGTAATTCTCACAAAGTCAAGTCACGCGAAACAGAAGGAGAATAAATTGCATACTAGCAACTTTTGCAATAATTTCCCCCCTTCAATTAATCAGACACTCAATTGGCTTGAAAAAAATATGTATCATCTAAGACAAGTCATCCGTCTTGGCTGGCACCTAAAGTAGATGGGCCATTCTTTACCTTATAGCACTTCGGCTATATAAACCTAAAAGTACAAAATGGAATTCTAGACACACAAGGTTAAAGAAAAGCAGAGTCAGGTTTCATCTTCTCAATAATGTTAAATGGTCAAGGTGAGGAACAAAAAGTAATATCCCTGTTTTGTGATGTATACAAGAGATGTGAAGCAGAATGTCAAGAATGATGAATATAACAGAAATCCTCTCCTAGAAAGAACTTAGTCTACACAGCATTTTCAACAAATAAATCACATATTCTTTTCTGCTCTTAGATCAAGCAGTGAGTCAATAATTTGCAGTAAGGGTTAATTTGAGCCTTTGAGTGGATGTGACTACATATTTGGCTGAATTTGGTTGTTTGAAAGTAAAGGGATTAAAAATAAAAGGAGAAGAAGAAGAAAGAAAAGGGATTTTGAATGAGTTCTAACAAAGTCATTTTTATATACAGTTTGGATCTGGTGATACTGACACGTTTGAGATGTAAGACAGTTTATCCTGGTGGCTCTACCTTCCTGTCCCTGTGAGTTAGAAAGTTCTTCAGTGACTCATGAGACATTAAAGAAAAAAAAATACAATTTTTTCAATAATCAGGTGTGCCTTCAGGGAGCATCTGAAAGTTGAACAGACACGGCAATGAAGAAGCCTCCTACCCGTCCCTGAGGTTATCATTCAACCTCTATGTAAATGAGACACCAATGAAACTGGTAGACCAGGAAAGAAGAATGAAGTAGAGGTACAGTCAGCACTGCACATTAAAGAAAAAGAGCCTCTGGTTTTGGTTCTAACACTTTGCTCTACCTTCCAGGTACATTTTGTTCTATCTTCCAGATATTTCTACATTTGGGTCCTGCGACATATCCCTACAACCTAATGGTAATATTTGCCTTTTGCCATAAGTCTGGTTGTTTTGGTGTCTCTTATGTACAGCTCAAAGAATGCTAAATAATATTCAGTTTTATTAATATTTTACGAGATATTCTGATATTATTTTTGTGAAATTGACTCAGAAAAAAGGCTTCCATTTGATAATATAAACACCAGTGTATATTCCCCAATACAAATTTTTCAGAATATACATATTAATTTAATACAATTTTGAACAAAATATTGTATATCAATTATATAACACTATATAAAATATAAAATAAATTATTTTTAAATTAATTTGGGTTTGAGGTTGTTTATAATGGTGTATTCTGAGAAAGTGTTACCAAGACAATCATGATGAATGGGTTTCTAGAAACCATCCTCAGTTCTTTTTCTAGGACCTAGCTCTTCTCCTTGTGCAAGCTCTCTGGTTTAGCACATATTTGAATGTTTAGTTTGAGTGTTGAATGCTCACATTTGACCTATGCAATTAAATGAATCTTGGATAGTGCATAAAGGGTTATGTGTAAGTTCTACTTAATTATGACTCTCTGGGTACCCTTAGATGTAATTTCAGATTTAACTGTACAATAACACCATCGCCTTGGATTCCATGATTAAAATGTTTGAATGTTATGTAAAAGTCAGATTCATTTTCTGGTTCACTGACAACACATGCAGATGTATCTCCCTATGTCTCCTATTCAAATCTTATTTGTCTAGATTTAATGATGGGAAGAATTAGCAAAAATCTTACTGCTTAACAGAGAAGTGAGAAATATCTAGGGTACATATGATCGATTTTAAAAATTACATATGAATATAAATGCACAGTTAAAGTATTAATGTTGAATGCATTTTATATATACATAGTTTACCTGATGCTCCTTCAAAAATAATGTCATCATGATTTCAAGGAATATGAAACTTCATATCTATATCTGTATCTGCATCTCTTTTCTATTCTATTTATGTCATTACACTTAGAAATGCAGGATGATTTGGAGGAAAAGAAGGATAATAAGTTAATGCCAGATCTGAGTGGCCTGCTGTTTTGTGCACAATTTGTATTTTTGACATATTGCTGAGATAAATAGGCAGGTGCTGTTTAGAGAAAGGCTTGCTGTTTGATGTCATGTTCTGGCCTGAAATTGTCATTGTTTGAAATAAAGATCTCTCATAATCCTGAATATTAGAAATACCCCTGTTGTGTTAATACTAAATAGCTGGAAAATTATCACTCATCCATTTATAGTACAAACTGAATCAATGTTTCAAAGATCTGACCATTCTGCTCACTTTGCTCTAAACAAACAAACAATTTCCAACTCCAGGAAACATTTCCAGTGTTAAAATGGTAGTCTGTGGTAACCTGGCTTCCGGAAAGTAAGGGATTAGGTAGGATATTGGTGACTCCTTTTTATTCTATTGGGGGGTAAGGTGGTAGAATATAGAAGCATATCTAAATGTACAGTTTCCTCAGGATATTCTAGGAAAGAATTCACTCATCCTGGAAGAAGAGATTAGGATTTTCCTTAAGAAGAGATTTAAGATTAGGACTTAAAATCAGAAGCAGGGGAGAGGGTTTTCCTGGAGGCACAAAGAAAAAAAAAAAATCATGTTTTCTAAGGGCACCTGGGTTGCAAACTGCCACCAGTGAAATAGGAATTGGTTAGACTTTTGACTCTGAGCAGACCTGCTTGATCCTACTGACCCCAGCACTTGCTTATAGCGACAATAGCGGACTGACGTGCAGACATTCCTGGTGGTCAGGAGGAACCCGCCATTTTTACCCAGAAGAAACGGACCATGTAGGTAAGCACAAGATTTAGCATTAATAAACTTTGAGTTTACAATGTCTTTAACTACACGAATCGGATAATCACCACTAAAACCCGAATTGATAGTCTGCAGCATCAGAGAGACTAAAAAGCACTTAATATTGAATTAGTATAAAAAGGGATGGACAATAAAATAAGTTGAAACAGAGAGCAAGGCAAATCATGAGAGACTCTTAACTCTAGGAAACAAAATGAGGTTTGCTGGAGGAGAAGTGGGTGGGGAAAGGGTGATGGGCATTAAGGAGGCACTTGATGTGATGAGCACTGGGTGTTATAAGCAACTGACGAATCACTAAATTCTACTCTGAAACTAATAAAACACTGTATGTTGACTGACTTGAATTGAAACAAAAAAAAATCTTTTAATAAACATATAAATTAAAAAAAAAAGATGGAAAGTAATAGGGAAAAGCTAAGAAACCTGTTTCACATAGCAGATGTAACAACAGGTCATGGATGAGAAAGGAATGAAGAACAGGAAAATCAAGTAAGAGATGCATTTTCTCTGAGCCTGGAGATTTAAGGTGCTTATCAAGTCCGACAGAAGATTAATGAAAAATGACACACAATACAGAATACCCTGATACATATCCTTAATTCAAACAACAGGAAAAAATAATCCTTAAAATCACTGGGGTAGAAAGAAAAGATCTCCTAAGAAAGATGGTAAACCTGGACCATTGGACTTCTCATCTACATAATGGTAATTGTAGGACATCTGTGGGTAATGGAAAGAAGGTATCTACTATTCATAAAGGTTACACTGTTATAATTCCAATTATAACAGTCAATTGTTATGATTATCATAATTACATGTTTAAATTAAAAAGGAAGCTAGTATTAAATACTGGAAAACTTGGAGCCTGTGATTTCCATGTGTCTTTGGGCAATGCTAGAAAAAGTATCTTAATTTGGTAAGTATAGAATCAAAACAGAGTTGCTAAAAAATGGAAAAAAAAATAGGAACCATGAATTTATATATATTTTTTTCTTTTTTTTCTTTTTTTTTTTTAAGATTTTATTTATTTATTTGACAGAGAGAAATCACAAGTAGATGGAGAGGCAGGCAGAGAAAGAGAGAGGGAAGCAGGCTCTCTGCTGAGCAGGGAGCCCGATGTGGGACTCGATCCCAGTACTCTGAGATCATGACCTGAGCCGAAGGCAGCGGCTTAACCCACTGAGCCACCCAGGCGCCCATGAATTTATATTTTTAAGTACACATTTTAGTCAATAATATAATTAGAATTTTTCCATATAAGTATTATTTACAAGTTATTAAACTAGAGGAGTTATATTCTTAGTAAATACTTAATGGTCTAGACTTAAAAATAGGTGAGAGAAAAGATTAGATGGATGGATAGGTAGGTAGGTAATTCGGGAGGTAGGTAGGGAGATATTCAGCCAAATAGGCTAAGTCAATCAGAGTAAAATGTAGAAGTAGGGCAAGGATTAAGAAATACTAGTTTCTCATCCAGGTGGTAGTTAAGGGGAGAAGTTTAGGCAAGTAAATTGTCTTCAGAGGATGTAGTCATAGAAAAAAGCTATTTTGTGCATAGAGGCCATGAGGGCCTTAAGGTTTTCTTTGGCTTGACTAAACTTTCGACAAGTCTCTTCCTGATTATAGGCCTCCTAACTCCCATTTCTGAGCATTTACTTTAGAAAACCTACAGTTGTCAATTCTTTTTCTGTCTCTTTGAGATGTAATTATGCTCCCGCCTTTAGCCAGGGTCACAACCAAGAGGAGCCACCTGGGAGCCACTTCTTCAAAATGTAATCATCAGGAAAGATGGACTCGTTAGAAAGCCCTGGGAATCTAATGTATAGCATGGTGATTGTAGGTAAAAATACTATGTAATATACTTGAAAGCTGCTAAGAGAGTATATCTTCAATGTCCTTAGCACATAAAAGGAATGGTAATTATATAAGATGGAGGTGCTAGCTAACCTTATGATAGCAATCATTGCGCAATATCTATGTGTCAAATCAACAGGTTCTTAGATTTATAAATATAGTATGTCAATTATACCTCAACAAAGTTGGGAGGGAGAGATAGGGCCCTTTCTCCTCATCTCTGTGCGAAGATAGGAACCTAACTTCAATAAGCATCAATTATTAAACACAGATGGCATAATCACACTGACTAATCTCCCTAGAAATGCCCTATATTACTTTTCAATTAGCTTACCCTAGTGCTTAAAAATTCTCCTTTGTCTTATCAAAGTTGAAATCAGTCTCTCTTTCCTACTGTAACAGTCTTGAGCAAAGTCTTTCTTTCCTGTCCCACCTGATGTAATTTTTGTTTCATTTTCTTTTTTTTTTTAATGTATTGATAAAAATTTCAAGGGAAGAAACTTAAATCATGAAAATAATGGGATATTAGATTAACCCCACTACTGATTAATACTCTACAAATGCTCTGCAAATGCAAACCACAAGTTTTCTTATTCTAAACATAACTTTTGGTTAAAGATGCAAGTGTTTATTATCATGCACAATAACTCAAATAAATGGATATAATTTAGTGGAGTCCAAACTGCTACACTGTTTTTAAAAATAAGTCTACAAATTTATATCAAAATTACAAATTTATACTCAACCCAGCAATACCACATTTAGTAATCTAGATTATAAAAATAAAAGCATTAATTCCTTTGGGTATATATACAAATATATTTATTAAAATGTTATTTTAGTGGTTAGAACATGCAAATTAACTGTTCCATTCAGTGCCAGTGGGTTAATAAACATGTGTTATATTTACATCATGGACAAGTGCTATTAACTGAACTAGGATCAATTGAATATGATTTTGATGTAGACCATGGCTATTTTTATTTTTTTGAATACTTTATTTCATTTATTTGACAGAGAGACAGCAGAGAGGGAACACAAACAGGGTCATGGGGAGAGGGAGAAGCAGCCTCCCTGCTGAGCAGGGAGCTCAAGGCAGGCTGGATTCTAGCACCCTGGGATCAAGACCTGAGCCTGAGCTGAAGGCAGATGCTTAATGACAGCCACCCAGGTGCCCCAGATCATGAATAATTTTAAAGGGGAGAGAATTTTCAATTTGTGATGGATACTTGAAAAATTAGAGAGGTTTTATTTTATAGTTTATTGTAGCTTTCTGTAATGAATTAAGCTCCAAAGTAGGAAAAAAAAAAAAAAAAGGATTGGGGGTGCCTGGGTGGCTCAGTGGGTTAAAGTCTCTGCCTTTGACTCAGGTCATGATCCTAGGGTCCTGGGATCAAGCCCCGCATCAGGCGCTCTGCTCAGTGGGGGGCCTGCTTCCTCCTCTCTCTCTCTCTGCCTGTCTCTCTGTCTACTGGTGGTATCTCTCTCTATCAAATAAATAAATAGATAAAATCTTTTAAAAAAAAAAAGGACTGGAATTACTGAATATGAAATATTTCTAAATGAACTATTGGATAGACATTAGTTGGTTGTAATTAATTTGACTTCTATATTTTCAAGTACACATGATATTTATCTTAGAGAAATTGAGTCTTTATTAATAGAGAAAATTAAGTTGTGCTAATCTGTTTGAAGAGTGTGGTTTCTTAAGAGCTTTCGAATGATTTCAGAAAACTTTTGAGTAAACATTTCTTTTTTTTTTTAAGATTTATTTATTTTTTTGAGGGAGAGGGAATGTATGGGGGCGGGGCAGAGGGCTAGTACCTCAAACAGACTCCCCAAGGAGCAGGGAGCCCAAGGCTGGATCTCATGACCCATGAGATCATGATCTGAACTGAAATCAAGAGTCAGACTCTCAACTTCCTGAGCTGCTCAGGCGCCCCTTCAGTAAACATAATAAGCAATGAAGTCTGGTTATCTTGTTCAACTGACAAATAATTTTTTTTTAAGATTTTGTTTATTTATTTGACAGGCAGAGATCACAAGTAGGCAGAGAGGCAGGCAGAGAGAGAGAGGGGGAAGCAGGCTCCCCGCTGAGCAGAGAGCCCAATTAGGGGCTTGTTCCCAGGACTCTGGGATTATGACTTGAGCGGAAGGCTGAGGCTTTAACCATTGAGCCAACCAGGTGCCCCCTGACAAATATTAAAGACAAGGCAGCAGGGCTTCACTCTTTTGCATAACACTATGAAAGTATGAACACAATGGGAACAGATAGTTTTATGAAAGCATACAAACTGTCAATATTGCCTTTTGAAAAGCAAATGATTATACTATATTTTTCCGTTTTCACTGGAAAGTGGCATATGCCTGTGCATGTATGTATGTATGTGTGTGTGTATTACTGAATGAGTTGGATGATATCAATTAGTTAAATTATGTGAAGCTTTTAAAAGGCCTGTATTTACACTGATATCTGATAAGAGTACAATGATGATTCAGTACTTTATATGCATTCCTTCCACACTCCTAGTTTGGTCTAGGGTAATCAATAGCAGACATAGTGAAAAAGTGCTTTCTTACTATGTTGCAGCTGCTTCTAAACCTGACTTATGAAATACAAATCGTGTTTCATTCATAATTTACCTTCAATTATTAAGTACATTAAATGGGATTAAAAATTTTCCAAACATCATTTGAAGTGCTAGATTGAAGATGAACATGGGAAGAGATTTTAACACAGAGGTAACAGACAGCTGATTTAAGTTAAATCATTTAATCTCTGTCATTCCTGTTTCTTATCTTCAAATTTGAAATAAATCTTTTTTTTTTTTTTTAAGAGATTTTGTTTATTTGTTTGACAGACAGAGATCACAAGTAGGCAGAGAGGCAGGCAGAGAAAGAGGAGGAGCCTGATGTGGGGCTCGATTCCAGGACCCTGGGATCATGACCTGAGCAAAAGGCAGAGGCTTTAAGCCACTGAGCCACCCAGGCACCCCTGAAATAAATCTTTTATCTAAACATAGATGGGAGATGTTGATTTTATTTTATTTTTTTAAGATTTTAGTTTTATTTATTTGACAGACAGAGATCACAAGTAGGCAGAGAGGCAGGTAGAGAGAGAGGAAAAGAAGCAGGCTCCCTACAGAGAGGGGCTCCATGTGGGGTTCGATCCCAGGACCCCGAGATCATGCCCTGAGCCGAAGGCAGAGGCTTAATCCACTGAGCCACCCAGGCACCCTGGAGAGGTTGATTTTAATCAGTGAAATTATATCCTGGTTGTTGGCTGTAAAAAATAGAAAACTTAAACCTTGTTATCTGGTGTTCAACAACTTACAGCAGCACTTCCATTTTATCTGTCTACCTAGTTTTATCTCTTTTTGTGAAAAGAGTGGTATAAAATTCATTGAATATTGTTTCATTCATATTTAAAATGTTTGAAGACTTTATTTAATGTAAGACTAAGATTAGAATCTTTACTTGCAGAATGAGATTTTATTGATTAGAAATTACTAACAACATTAAATAACCTGTTTTTTTTATGGAACAATTGCATTTTTCTGAGCCCCGACTTCGTCAGCAGTCAAAGGTGGGTTACCTATTCCACTGTAAGGCTCTTAGACTTATAGAAGCTGAACCAGAGAATTTATGGAAGAAATATACCATCCCTAAAACAAGGATTTTATAGGATAGAGGACTATTAATGGAATCAAGATGTTTTTACATCTGTTCCCCAGTTTTCTAAAGAATTAATTCTATTTAGATATTTTCTCCAGTTCAGGTGATCAGGTTCAGGAGACAAGTTTAAACTAACAAAATTTAAAATTTATATAATTTATATATATATATGTGTGTGTGTGTATATGTATATATATATAGTTTATATTTTCACATGTATAAGATTTAAATGTGTGTGTATTTTGTATATACAACTATCTAACAGAAATTTGCTTATTTTTTTCCAAAATAATTTAGTTACTTTTGTTTTTCTAAAAGCCTATTCTTATTTTGTTAACTTTCATATATACTCTCTGAAGGGAGGGATCTTTCCAATGTTTTTTTTTTCAGTGTTGCCTCTCCAGTGCCTACCACCTAAGTTCATGACATCCAAAAATACTTAATATATATTTGTTTACTGTATGAATGAACTAATGGTTTAATGTGTAAAGGAAAATATAGCTGTTTTAATTAGTAATAAGGAATATTGCTTCAGTTTTCAGATCCCCTTTCTCTAGGAATAGTCTAACAAACCATTGCTTTGTAAATTGTTATGCTATAATAAACAACGGCCATTTAGTTAATACAACATCTGTTTCACTTATCACTTTCTCCCCTAGCTATTCAGAATTTCCCCTAGATATGATATTTTTGGTATGAGCAGACATCATATAGCAAAATTACAAAATAAGCCCCAGTATTTGATATTTTATTTTCTGGAAAAATCACTAAATTGCACAGTTCAATATTTTAAGGGTAAAAGATAGGAAACTTCCCTCATTTGGTTGGGGAGGTGCCAATACATTTGGAAGTCACTGTCTATGTTAAATATTTAATTACAAAGTAGTAATTAGTAAAAAGGGGACAAAATCTGTATTAGAACTTTGGTATAATACACATCAAATTTTGGTTCGTATGTGTTTCAAAAAGAAAAAAATGGAAAATATTATTAAATAGAGCTTTTGTTGTACTGTTTTTAATTTTTTTTTTTTTTTTTTAAGTAAACTCTATGCCACACATGGGGCTTGAACTCATGACCCTAGGATCAAGAGTCACATGCTCTATTGAGTGAGCCAGACAGGCCAACAGTACTGTTTTTAATAGAAATAACTGTGATGGTGTAAAATTACATTAGTATATATTGCTATTTTCTTGCTTAGAACTAAGAATGTCCTAATTGTACTGGCAACACCGATTGAATTGATTGATTAATTGATTTTAATTCATTACACGGTTCTCAGATTAAGGCACGCTGCCATCATTTGTCCTTGAAATATTTCCTTTACTTGCTTCCTTTTGTTATCTTTTCATTGTCTGTCCTTTTTTCCAATCATGGGTAAACATTCTGATTCATTTTAAACTAAGTTTTGTCTGTAGAGAATTTTTCAAAATCCACTTTTAGCCATTCCTTTTACATATTGGTTTCTATATAATTGTATACCTATGTATGCATGCCATGGATGTGTATGTACACACACACATATATAATAGTCTTTTTCAGTAAACCTAATGTATATGTATGTGTGTGTGTATATATATACACACATATAAAAATACATATATACATATATACTATTAAATATATAAATTCATAAATATATATACACATGAAATATATATATACACTGAAAAAATAGGTTTACTGAAAAAGATAATATATAGATAGATATAGCTATATATCTACATGTATGTATACACATATATACAGATTTCATATATATGCTTTCTTATGTTTTTGATAAATAGCCATTTTAAAGTTCTATCCATTTTTTTTTTTTTTTTTTTTTAAAGACAGCATTTATTTATTTGAGAGGGAAAGAGCATGCACGAGCAGGGAGGGGCAGAGGGAGAAGGAGAAGATTCTCCACTGAGCAGGGAGCCCAACGCAGGGCTTGATCCCAGGACGCCTGGATCATGACCGAAGCCAAAGGCAGACACTTAACTGACTGAGCCGCCCGGGCGTCACTTCTATCCATGTTTTTGTATACACATCAGTGGACATATCTGATCTGCTGCTCCACACTGCTGCACAGTGCCCCATTACATGTGGCTACCAAATTTGATCTATTTATTCTTCTTCCAGTGATGGATTTGGGAGCTGGCACCTTTGAATGAATTTTTTTATCTCCAAACAATTTTAATCTCCAAATATTTATTTTTATTTATTCTTTCTCCAAATATTGACCTAAATTCCACAGAATACATACAGTTTTTAAATATAAATATAACCTATAGCTTCTTAAGAATTTGTTAAATATTCACTGTTCTCATTCTTACCATTAGTGGTTATAATAGGGATGACAGAGAGATAAAACTATCTCTTGGCTGCTAACACTATGACACAAGGTGGCAGGAATGTTATAGGATAGAATAAAACAGAAAGCAGTTTATTCAATTATTGGTAAAATTTTAAATATTCCCATTTCCCCCCCAATAACTCAATGTGTAGTTCTTCTATGCCAACAAGGAAAACATTTGATTGACACTCCCTATTGACCTTATATAATTTTTTTTTTGAAAAACGAATAAATATTTTTTCCTTTATGAATGTAGCAACAAAAAGTTTGATGGCCTCCTATGGCCCAGATACTGTTTTTGAGGGTAGGGATATAACAGTGAATAAAATAAAATAAAAAAAACTTAGAGTAGGCTAGTCAGGAAAACACTCTTTTAGAAAGAGAGATTTAAAGATTTGTAGAAGGCAAGGAATTGAACCCCACCTGTAACTGTGGGGAGAACATTCAAGGAAAAGGAAGGAGGAAGTGTAAGTCCTCATATTAGAAGCATGGTTAGATGTTTGTTTAAAGTCTGGAAGCCAACATAGCCGGAGTGAATCATGAAGGGAGGGAGAAACAGAAGATAGGGTAAAGGAAAGCAGGGGTGGAATGGTTCATCTCTGATCATGTAGGTCACTGGACAGACCCTGGCTTCTTTTCCGAATAAGATGGGAACCACTGAATGATTTGTTGCAAAGAAGAGGTAAGGTATGACTTAGAAATCTTTTGGAGTACTTGGGCTACTTCTGAACAAATTTGTAAAAAATATAAAATCCAGCTATTAAAAAACACATACAGGGGTGCCTGGGTGGCTCAGTGGGTTAAAGCCTCTGCCTTTGGCTCAGGTCAGGGTCCTGGGATCAAGCCCCACATCGGGCTCTCTGCTCAGCAGGGAGCCTGCTTCCCTCCTCTCTCTCTCTGCCTGTCTCTCTGCCTGCTTCTGATATCTGTCTGCCAAATAAATAAATAAAATCTTAAAAAAAAAAAAAACCCACACACATACAAATGCTGTTTCAATAGTTACATAAGAAGAAAGAATAGTGTATGCAGTGTGATCCAAAGGGGCACCTGAACTCCAATGTTTATAGGAGCAATGTCCACAATAGCCAAACTGTGGAAAGAGCCCAGATGTCCATCAGCAGATGAACAGATAAAGGAGATACGGTATGTATACACAGTGGACTACTACTCAGTCATGAGAAGGAGGAATTCTTACTATTTACTTCGAAGTGTATGGAACTGGAGGGTATTATGCTGAGCGAAATAAGACAGTCAGAGAAAGACAGTTATCACGGTTTCACTCGTATATGGAATATAAAAAATAGTGGAGAGTGATCATAGGGGAAGGGAGGGAAAACTGAATGGCAATTCAGAGAGGGAGACAAACCAAAAGAGACTCTTAACTCTAGGAAACAGTGAGGGTTGCTGAAGGGCAGGTGGGTAGAGGAATGGGGTAACTGGGTGACAGACATTAAGGCGGCACGTGATGTGATGAGCACTGGGTGTCATATGCAACTGATGAATTAGTGAACGCTACATCTGAAACTAATGATGTACTACTCTATGTTGCCTAATTAAGTTGTTTAAAAAAAAGTAGAATAGTGTAATATAAAAAACATCTTTAAAAGACCTTGAATATGTGGGAACAGTCCCATGTTTAACGGTAACTGATACTATGAACCTGAGTAAGTTACTAAGTCTCTTGGTCTCAGCTTCCTATTGGCTGAAAGACATTGCCAGCTGGGACTTGTAATGTTTCCCATTTCAGGTCTAAATTTCTAGGACTCCGAACTCTGAGTCAACCCCTTAAGCCCTGCTGCTCAAGTTGTTAGGCAGAGAAATACTAGAGTAGGAAACAATTTTACTTTGGTGAAAGGAGATAGTATAGCAATAACCTGAGGTGCATTTTTATTATTTTCCTATTCTTTTGCAAATTCACACACTTTTTAGAAAAATAAAGTCCAAGCAAATTAGCTAGACTTTCACTGAAATACACATGTACAAAGGACCAATAACAGTTTGAGAGGTTATAATGCTACATTTTAAAATCCACATACATTTATTTAAGCCAAAGTAGTAGATTTTTTTTTTTTTTTTTTTTAGTAAGTTGGAATGGTAGTAGGAGTGAATAGAAGCTGAAGAGAATAATATTTGGATGAAAATGAAATTACTTCACACAAAAATAGCATTGTCTAAAAGGTACATCAATTTGTGTTAAAGATGTGGACAGCCAGAAGCCACAAAGTAAAAGTGTGGGTGCCATTGGGTCTGTGGTGTGCACTCTGGATATGTGAGAGCTACAGCTATGACAACAACATTTATTAAAAACCCACAGCATGTATACACTGGTTCCTCTCCTCTTTGTGAAACTTACAGCTGGTTCCTCTCTACTTTTTAAATTACTCTCTAATATTAACCAAGGAAAGTGGATGCTTCTTCCATCTGCGGTTCCAAATTAAATTTCCCCTTAAGTCCATACCTTCCAAAGGTCAAAATCATGAACTACTCTTGAGAATTCCCTACCATGTTATTACAGTTGTCACTTTCAGAGAACTGATTACCAGCCCTATTTTACTCCAGAGTTCAACTGAAAATTGTGAATCATAACAATTTTGAAGCCATACGTTTTAAACTTTCTGCAATAAAAATCAATTCTCAGTATAACATATTTCACCATGATGTTGTGAAATGTTATGAAACATTTCTCAAATGCAAGAGTGTGGCTATTAGGATTCTGATTTTTGTATTTTGTATGTGTAATGCTGTTCCCATACAGAATTCATTAATAATCATGTACAAAACTCATTCATCTTTTAAATGTTTAATGTTGTGCTGATGTATAGAACTGAAGTAGAAAACTAATAGCATTCTTGACTTTTGTCAATTTTCCCTTCAAAGTTATTTTCCAAGGTAAATAATTTATAGACATATATATACACACACAGAATATACCTTCAATTAAATAATATTTAGATAATACCTTTTAAATGAATCAATATAAAAACTGATTATTTTGGATAGGATAAATAGTATTTTGATATCATTAACTATGGCCATAAAATGAGCATTAAAATTAATTTCACTCCCAAAAGTAGAAACTTTAACAATTTTGTCTTTAAAAAATTGTTTGGATCTCACAGATTTTGTCTTTTTACTTCAGAGATTAGTTTCAATATTTTTATTGAATGAGATTTTCTCTCAAGGACTATTTAAATTCTACACATGCTTCTTAGAAAACTGTTAGGTGTTAGAATATTGTGGCTATTATGACATATAAAAATATTGTCCTTGTCCTCAGGAGACTATCAAGAGAAAAAAAAAAATATCATTCATCTATTTATTCAACAAACAGTTTTCAAGGACACCCGATGCACCTGGAACTGGTTATCATGCCATGCCCAGAACTCATTTAGTTCTTTTTGATGACAAGGATAATAAGAAGCATTTACTGTCATCAAGTGTATAGTGTGGATGCATAAACAAAAGTGACTAAAGCACCAGGGGAAGAAAGTACCATTAAATGATGACGAAGACAATCCCTTTCTACAAAACAGCTAACTAAATTTTAGCTAGTGATAAAATACAGTGCAAAATATGGCAGAACATAAAAGATATGACTAACTTCTAATTTTATAATAATGGGGTTTATTAATTACTGAAACATGTTTTACTTACTTTATGCAAGCATATATTATAAAATAATTAATTCCTATTAAATACTTGAATTCATAAAATATAAGATGTTATTATCTTGTTAATTTCAGATATTACACATGATTGCAGTTGAATGTGTAAAAAAGGGAATTTAAACAGTCAAGAAAATAAAAATGAATAAATCAAGAGTAAAAAGAAAGTAACAGAAATGTACAGTGCTTTTTAGACTGTGTAAGTACAGGGAAAAATACAAACACACACACAGACACATACACACATAGCCATAGGCAATTTAGTCCATATGTCAAGAAATTTGAAATAAGGAAATATTTAAACCGGACATTGCATCATGGGGTTTTTATAAATTGCCAATCAAGTATGCTAAAAAAAAAAAAAATTGTCATCAAGGAATCCTTCAAGAGGGCCATCCTGGGATACTGGGAAAACATGTAATTAATGTAGATTTGAGTGTTGGGTTTAAGTTGCTTACAAGAACTCTAGATGGAGAAGTCAAGGAAGTAGCTGGGAACGCAATTCTCAGTTTAGGAGAGTCTAAAAAGTTTGAAGTCATCCACATGGAAAGTCAAATCTCAAAGGAGGATAGCTTATAAAAGAGTAAAAATGTTGTCAAGACACAGATTTTTCAATAATATGCATATTAGAGAAGAGCAACTAGAAGAAAATGACATTGGAAATAAAAGTAAAATGAAGACTTTATTACTAACATGGAGAAGAGGAGAAACTGTTAAAAAGAAGAAATTGTCAACCAATGGCACATACTCTAGAAATGTCAAATCACTTAAGGACCACACACACACAACTCTCTCTCTCTCTGTGAAATTGTCAATCTTCACAGAATAATTTTAAACATTGGAGTGAAGGCTAATTTGGATCATAAATGTTAACATCTGAGTGTGGTTGAGGTTTTGGAGACAAGAAATGTATACTGTTTTGCCAATATTTGTCTGAGAATAAAAGAAGAGGAAGAAAACTAGAGGGTTGGGTTTTGTTTGTTTGTTTGTTTATTTTTGTTTTTTAAAGTGGATAAAAATATTTAAAGGCAAAAAATTTTGCATTAGATATTGGATGACAGTAACTTTAAGTGTCATAATTGACAGGAAGACAACTCACTGAGAAAGGAACATTTCAAACGTATGAAAAAAACATTTTTTTTAAAGGTCAGACTCTGGAGTGATTTCAAAAAATAAAAAAAAAACACAAATGGCTCTTTTCAACATAATGCAAAACATTATTATTTCAGTATAAAAAGCTACTTCATTGAAAATATCTGTTACTTAATTTTATTGATTATGTCTAAATAAGCTTTTATTCACAAAATTATCTTAAAGACTCATGAAGTTCCAATCATTGGACACTTGAGAGTGCTTATGATGTCAGTAAGATATTTACTTTAAAATCTTGAAAACTATTATACACAAACCGGGAATAGAACATATTTCTATCCGGAAAATGATGATCACTGAATTAACGGAAGAAATTTGAATAAGTAAAGATTATAGAGATAAAATCATTATTAGCAATGTCATGGTTTGTACATTATAAAGTCAGCAGTATCCAAAACAAAAGCCAGTATGAATTCACAAAAGCAATGAATTTATCATCACTAAAGTCCTCGTTATCCAAGCACTCCAGAATCATGGGTATTTTGAAAGGATTTGTGCCACAGAAATCAACTTATGACTGATGATCTTATGCATCTAGACAATACTTTAGAAAATGATATTTCGATTATGATCAACTATATTTGTAGAGAACACTGAAGGTGAAGTGTGCTGTCCCATCGATGCCTCATAGTAAACTAACAACACCTCAGAATCTCCTGCATCGGGATCAGCGATCGTGCTGCCATTCTGTTTACATCAGGTTCAGAAACCAATATATTTTAAGACCAACTGAATTTTTAAATGATAAATTCCATATCTTTCCAAAATAAATTATAATAAACATTTCATAAGCATTCAAACCCCAAAACATTCAAACCACTATTTCCTTCTAGGAATAATAATTTGGTTCATACATTAGAATTATTTAATAAAAAGTTTGTGACAGGTCACATGCTACCCAACGTAGTGATAGACTAAATTATTAAATAATCTACAAGTACTCAAGGTAAGGTGGCCATAGGACTTAATAAGCCGCGATACTTTGGAGAATGAAAGGGATGTTGTAGATGACTGTGTAGGAACAACAGGCAGGAACCAGGACTATTCTAGGCAAATTAGGATACACAATCTCCATTCTTACAGATCCCATTCATTTAAATATCTTTGCCTGTTTTACTAAATATAAGAGGGCACTGTACTCTACATTAATTCTTCCTGTCAAATATTTAACTACTTGGAGTAATTTATAGGAGCAATCTCTCCGTATCATCTTAAGACAAAGTGTATGTGTGTATGTCTGTTGTGTGTGTGTGTGTGTGTGTGTGTGTGTGTGTGTGTATGCTGGAATCATTTCCATTTGATTATCAGTAGCAGATGCCTCTCATTTTATGCACTCTTAAATCTAACTGCAAAGTCATACATGTATATATTATTTACTTGGTACAAATCCAATACTATTAACTATGAAATGTGAAATCAAAAAGGCATAAGAGGGCTAACTAGAAAATAAAGCAGCCTGAGGATGCCACTCAGCATTCAAATACACATGTAGGAGAGATGAAGGTGAAGAAATAAACTTCTTGCATCTCTTCCTGTGTTTATAGATGATATGATATGAATAATCACTAACAGTTCTCATTTAAATGTACAAGTTACCCTTGGGCATCAATTATAACTAACTGAGGACATAAGCAACAGCTAAAAGCTGACAAATGTGTGTGTAGAAAGCCCCTTAAACATAATCACTTTCCCATCAAAGAAGAAGCAAGGATATCATAACCAGGCAATTGGGACACCTTGTCAGTTTTGTATAAATTGGGCAATAAAGAAAATAGCTTGACATAAGAGATGCCACATCCTGAGAGAGCTGCCCAGGGAATGGAATCTTGACTTCAGTTTGGACTTGTCTGCTGTAAGCCATCAACAGCATTAGATGATGCCAAGTCGCACAGCAGAATTAATGAATAAATATTCAAAGAGACAATGAAAAGAGTTCTAAAGTCTCCTTATAGTAAACAGAATATATTTTTTGTTGCTTTTAATTATAATTTTGGAAAAATAGGCTATGAAATATACCTATGACATACAATAAAAAATGTGAAAGATATTTTGGATTTGTTTTTTAAAAAAAGTTCTCAAGTACCCATGTCCACTCACCCTTTACTCTGGAGCAATAGCCCTGAATATTTTTCCATGTGCAAGAGATCTTTATCTAGCTCACCCACTGCTCCCTTGAATATAACACTCTAAAACTAAATGAATTACTTTTACCATTTTCCCTTTGGTATTTCCAATTTTGATAAGGAAGCCTCAGGTTAGACATTATCACAGGCCGGGTTCTCTGAAAGCAGAGAGAGACGGTGTTTGAGGTGAGATCCTTTGGGTTTTTTGTTTGGTTTTGTTTTTGTTTTTTAAGGGTTGTCTGTCAAAGAAAGGGAGGAAGCAGTATTGAGCAGAGGCCAAAGTTGGAGGGCATGGGGGCTGATGCAGACTTAGGCAAAGCTCCAGATGAAGAATGACTCATCAAATCATTCTTAACTGGCTTCAGATACTTGGACCTTTCTATGTGCCCTTTGATCACACACTGGATGCAGGCTGCACTTGGGAAGAGACTGATCTCAAGGCCAATGTGTCCGTGAAGCTAGCTCAGCCTTCAGAAGGGAAATCTGAGGATTCTGGGGACCTATCACCTGTCTACCACATTCCACACTTCAGTCCCATATACCAGCATTCACTCACTACTTCTAATAAATGTTGAAGAATTTTTTTTCCTATCTGCTACATATTTCATAGCTTTGGTGGTACTCTTAATCTTGGTTGTCTTTTCTTTTTTTCTTAGTATTTGTGCCAATTTCCTTCATCAGTTTTATGCCCAGGCTGCCTGAATTATCCTCTTTCACAAGCTGCTTTGATTACAAAATGACCTCCCTTGCCTTTTAGGTGGATGCACACTGACAGTAGTTAACTTCTTTAAACGCCCATTTACCTATACAACTGTCCAACCAAAGAGCAGTAATTCTGTCTCTGTGTCATGATCTTCACTGTCTTTATCCTCTTTCTCAGGCTTTTTCCTCGACCCCTTGCATACCAGCCTGGTTAAGTTCCACTCTCTAACAAGAACTCTGCCCACCAGCAGTAGTTCATACTTTTCTTCTCTGAACTAGCTCCATAATGAGCTGTTGGTTAGCCTCTTTAGAAATATTAGTGTAACATCTGTATTTGCCTAATACGTAAAATATCACATCATGGAAATTAAATAGCAAGTGAAGTCATTTATGGTTTCTGGCACACAGTTTGTGCTCAATAAAATATAATTATTACAACTCTGTGTTCTGAGGTCAGTTGAATGAGATTTGTCTCTTCTACTTACTGGCAAAATAACCCATTTTTAACAAGTTATTTCAAAGTTATGTGTGAAAATCAAGTTCCTCGGTGCTTCATAAGATAATGTGTTAAATATTAAGATTAAAATGATGAGAAAAAAAAATTAAATGTACCATGTCCCTGCAGTAAAAATCTTACAATTTTAAAATCTTAGCCAGGCTTTTTTTAATTGCTTGGTTTTTAAAAAAGTATAGACTCTCATTCTTCAATGTAAAATTCTATGGGTGCGTCGTTAAGATGCTATTTCCATTCAAGTATATTTAGTTATATGCTAATATGAACATTATTTCTTAGTAAAACCAAGTTGTTTTATAGAGTGGATCGGAAACACTTGAGGTCTATGGGTGAAGCTGATTCAAAACAATTTTCTAAAGAGAATTTTCCTCTGAATGTGGACATGCCCACAGCTCACCCTGATTGCTTTATTGAGATTTTAAGCCTCCATAAAAAGATTATAACCCTAACCCCACCTTGACTATTCCTAAGGAACATGGTTCTCAATTCTCATGGCTACATAGAAGAGCTATATTTCTGGCATTTGCCAGGAGTAAAATCTCAAATCAATGTCAGCCAAAATTTACTGGAAGAATGGTGATGCTAAATGGTTTTCAAGGACACAGTCTTTATAATTGGTTTTGCTAAGTTGTGACTGTGGGTTGATGCCTTAGGTAACTCATTCTAAGCCCCTTTAGAGGACATTAGAAACATCTGGATGATCTGAGTGCAGAGGGTTTTATCTCTTTCTTTTTTGATGCATCACAAGTATGTAGTACTCACGTTGGACACACTGAATAAGTACTTGTGGATGCATGATTCCACTTTATTACAGTGTCATCATCAGGATTATTATTTTCTAATAATTACACCAGAAAATACATGTTTTCCTGGACAATTAGTTTATTTTTGCATCAAGGCCATTTAAGACCGTGGTGGTGGGGTGGGGAGAGTTCTCTTTTCAGTTTTGAAAAGCTTGGTAACAAATTCTGTTCCAGCTCAGGTAACTGATGTGGGTCCCTACAGTGTGCAGTTTCAGCTCAATTCCCGGCTATCCTTTGTGATGAAAGTTTAATTTCTATAATGTTTTTCTTGCTTTTATTTTAGATTCTTTGGAAGTCTTCTGAGATACTTTCTGGAATAAGCAATATGCATGGAAAGGAAGAGATGGTGCTGAAATTTCCTTTCTATTCCAAGATTAATCTGGATTTCTTCTTATTAGTAATGGGTGTTTTAGATGGAAAAGGGTTCCTGTAAACAATACAGGACTACAGACATTTCCTCAAAAGTCTTTACCTATTTTCACCTCGACCCCCATCTCTACCCCATTCCTAACAAAAGTTTAATTATTTTAACAAGTTATCACTGGGATGCTGTCACCTATATTAAGCAGCAGTCATGTTATTTTTAATAAGAGTATATCCTTACATACAGGTATGAGATTTCTTTTGAGAAATCAGATTATGGTAATAGTCGAACAACTCGTAAATATACTACACGACTTAAGTATGTCATTTATATAAATTATATTTCAGCAAAGCTTTTTCTTTTGCTTATATATATATATATATATTTTTTTTTTGTATTAGTTTCTTATTTCTGTCATAACAAAATATCACAAACCTACTAACTTCAAGCAATGCAGATTTGTTCTTTAACTATTCTGGAGGTCAGAAGCAGACTCACTGAAAGCAGTCTCACTGGGCTACAGTCAGCATATCCACAAGGATGATTCCTTCTGGAGACTCTGAGATGAGACTCCCTTTCCTTGAGTCCTTTTCAGCTCCAGGTGGCCACTTTTATTCTTTTTTTAAAGATTTTTATTTATTTATTTGACAGGCAGAGATCACAAGTAGGCAGAGAGGCAGGCAGAGAGAGAGAGGAGGAAGCAGGCTCCCCACTGAGCAGAGAGCCCGACGTGGGGCTCGATCCCAGGACCCTGGGATCATGACCTGAGCCGGAGGCAGAGGGCTTAACCCACTGAGCCACCCAGGCGCCCCTGCCACTTTTATTCTTTAGCTTGTGGTCCTGTCCTGCATCGTCAAAGTGCACCTTCATTCCAGTCTCCACTTTTGTCAGTCACCTTCTCTTCACACTCGCACTCCCACTCGGCCCACTGGATAATCTAGAGTCATTGGCCCATCTCAAAATCCTTAACTTGACAACATCAAGTGGTTACCTTCCAGATAAGATAACCTTTACAAGTTCTGGGAATTAAGACATGGACATTTTAGGAAGGTCATTATGTAGTCTAACACAATGTCTTGAGTGTAAATATTCACAACATACCAAATTTTTTTTTTTTTTTGTAAATCAAAGAAAAGCATATATAGAGAAAGGTAATCAATTATACAAAGTGATAGAACAATTTCAGTAACAGCACAGATGTGAGTCACCTAACAAGGTGTGTAGTACATGCACCATAGCTCACGTGGTCACATAGAAATACATAGGCCACTTCAGCTTACATATTGAGGTTCATGCATAAATATAATGTATTATATGAAATATAATTCCAGTTACATCAAGAGTGTACAAATTACTCCCTGTTCTCTAGCATTGTTGTCTAATTTTATCAGGTTAGAAAAAGCACAAGAATATGTATGTTTCTAAATACCTCAACTCTTGATTTTGGTTCAGGTCATGATCTCAGGGTCCTGGGATCGAGCACACCCCCCCAATCAGGTTCCATACTTAGCATGGAAGCTGCTCCAGATTCTCCCTACCACCTCCCTCTGCCCCTGTACTCACTCACTCCCTCTCTTTCTCAAATAAATAAAGAAATAAACTTTTTTAAAAAATCATAATATATACAGAGAAGGTGAAAAGGAGGAGAAAAAGGAAAAATAAACAGGAAATGGTGGATAAAGGTATGGGTATCTTTGCACATTCAAAGTACAAATGTGGTTGAGTCATCAGATCCAACTGATGAGTCTCAAACTATAATTTTTGACTTTATGTAGTGCTAGTGGAGTAGGTCATCAAGGGATTCTCATTCCAAGTGAGTTCCCCCAAGGACAAACAAATACTTCATTAGATGGCTTCTGCCAGTCAACATTCTTCCAAAGTAAACGGCTACAACAAGCTTTTAATAGAGCCAAATAAAAAGCCTATCTTAAATCCTCTGGCTCCCAGGTCCTGCCATTAATAAATAAACAATCAAACAACAGCAAAACAACAAAGGCAAAGATATAATAAATCTTGCTACTGTGGCTCATCTGAGCCAAACTTTTATCTCTAATTTGATAATGCGCCAGTCTGACACTTTGCTTTTTGGCATGTGGAAACCTCCTTCTATTTCAGGCAAGTCTGTCCCATAGCATCCATCTAATAGAGAGAAAAAATGGATCTTGTTATCCATATGACCACCTTGAGGGCACACTGCAGCTTGCAGAGCACATGGTGATACTTATGGTGTCAATAACAATGTCTAAATAACACAAGTTTTAATCGCAGTCATCTTTTATCGACATGGTTGCTCCCTGGGCTCTGTTTAATTCGATCATATTGAAATGTGCTGTCCTGATTTTCATGAATTAGGGCAAAGTCACCCTTACTCGCCATCTGAAGTCTCAGATGTTCCTTCCCACCCAGTAATGAAAATGAAAATTATTTTCCTTGGCAACTCAGATGGTATTCTGGTTAATTATGTGGATGTAAGTCTTAGATTATTTGCATATTTTATAGCTAGAAAGCCCTCTACTTTATGGCCAGCTCTGTTTTTTATTTTTTCTTTCAACTTTCTTAAAATGTTCTTTATTTTATGTTATTTTATTGTGTTTTAAGAACTTTCTAAGTTTTCCTGAAATTATTTTTGTAATCAAGCAGGTTCTAGTATACGTTTAGCATATATATTCTAGGCTTTTTTAAAAAATTAAATTCACAATATTTATAAATAGTATTTATAATCTGAATATGATATGTCCCCAAAACTTTTATGTTTATAAAAGGCCAACTGATAAAATATAAGCTAAAAATAATAAATACATAAATAATTGGGTTAGGTATCTTTTGCAACTACAAAGGATGGAATGGAATTGGAATGGAATTTAGAAGTAGATAGGTACTGCTTGCCTCAAAACAAAATAAATAACATAAAGAAGAACATTATTGGCAAAAGATTAAACATTGCTAATAAAAATAAATTACATGTTTGGAAATTATGAACTAAAATGGACTATTTTGAGTGAATATGCTATCCAATTGGATGCTTTTCACAAATAAGGTTACTGGATTATGGGGGTGGGTATAACTTGAATGAATGGATATGATGGATTTTTAATTTTTAAGGTAATTTCTTTTTAATGACAGACTGCCCAGCTGCACAGCTGGTCAGTGGCAGGGACTACAAATGTAAAAAAACAAAAGCTTCTCACATTATGTATTGTTTGTTTCTAGATAATTTAAAAATCCCCTAACATGACTATAATGTCTGATATCTGCCATTTATTGAGTACAAAACTTGTTATATGGGCTTAACGTACATCATTTCACTTAATAATTGTAATAATCCTGAAGACAGTCATTACTGGAAACTTTTGGAGGATTTCATAGTCTACATAATAATCATGTTAAACCCCAGACAGAATTAGAACTAAAACCCAGGTCTGATGACCTTCGCTTAGACCTTAGGCCTTAGAATCTGAAGAAATAAATTTTGCTATTGTTCCAATACAGTCTAACTGGCTTTAGATGATACTGCTTATTTCCTGCAGAATAGGAGAGAACAGAAGCTCAGGTTTATATCTCCCGGTATAAGGACAGGTCTGCAGGGCTAACAGCTTTGTACAGGTGTCAGTAATAAGTAGTTTCCCCCTATACAGGTGTCAGTAGTTATCCCCCATAACTACTCTGGGGGATAAAGAAGACAAAGAAAAAAGTTACATGTGTTCCATATGAATCTGCGTAATTACCATTGATTTTAATAGAACTGATTTTAATAGAACACAATCATCTTCCATCATCTTTTTCTTAGATTTTAAAGAAACAGAATGGTACTGAAGAAAAAAAAAATTCTTTATTGATTTTATGATCTTCTGTTAGCAAGTTCCTCCCAGGCCCTGAACAAGACAGTTCATGTCACTGCTGTAAGTTTCCTATCATATAAAATGACTTCAACTTTTGGAATGTTGAACTCTTAGAGTTATGTCAGGTTTTAAAATTAAATGACTTGATTGGACTTCTGATTCCAGAAAGATGGAGAAGATTTGTTTTCTTAATCCTCCCACTAAGTACTCTAAACATGCTGAGAATTATATATAAAATGAACACAGAAGACCCTTGAAAGGTGGAGAGAAAAAGGACAGATAAACTAGGGACTTCAGACTCCAAGAAATGGCACAGTGATGTGTGTTCTAGCCTTATAGATCCCAGACTGAAGCTGAAGAAGCTGGTGTCCCAGAAATGCTAATGGGTACACAGAAAGACCCCCAAATACCCATGCTTTCTATCCAAAGTATCATCAGGTAAGACAGAGAATCTTAAATAATAAGTATTTGTATAACAGCAAAACGACACAGAAAAAAAAGGAAGAAACAAACAAACAACAATTTCCTTGTATTACCTATGTCAGAAGAGGCCAAGTGGAGTCTCAAGAGTTCTACACTCATCAGGCCATAATGAGGTGCCCCAATCATCCTGTCAGAGTTTTGGGTCAGAAATGGTTAGGTAGGGGTTGGAATTTCATCCTAGCTGATGGCAATGAAGTCAACTTCCACCCCACCCACAGTCTCAGTGAAGACCACTGCAATTTTAAAACTGAAAACAACAACAAAAACACAATGGATGGGCTCAACATCAGAATGGAAATGGCAGATAAAAGAATCAGTGAACTGGAACACAGAATAATGGTAATTATGCTATCTAAAAAGCACAGAGAAAAATCAACTCAAAAAAATTAATGAACTGAGACTGTGGGGCTATAACAAAATATCTAACATTCTTATCACTTGAGTCCCAGAATAGAGAAGAAAAACAGTGAGGCCAGAAAGGCGTTTTAGGGGGGGAAAAAAAAGACAAAAAAATTTCTTAGATTTGGCAAAGTATATAAACCTACAGGCTCACTAAGCTGAATGAACTCCAACATCAACTCGAATAAATCCACCTAAAAACACATCATAGCCAAGCTTCTGAAAAATAAAAGCAAAGAAAAAAACCTCATAATAAGAGAGTAAATGATACCTTACCTATAAGGAAAAAAAATGAGATTAATGGATTTTTCATTAGAAATTTTGGAAGCCAGAAAAATTTTGAGTACTGACAGAAAAGAGCTATCAACTCAGAATTCTGTATCTAGTAAAGTAAATCCCAGGAATTACAGAAAAATAAAAAAAAAATTAAAGATTTTATTTATTTGTTTGACAGAGAGAGAGAGAACGAGAGCACAAGCAGGGACAGTGGCAGGCAGAGAGAGAAGAAGCAGGCACCCTACAGAGCAAGGAGAGCCCCACGTGGGACTCGATCGTAGGACCCCGGGACCATGACCTGAGCTGAAGGCAGACCCTTAACCAACTGAGCCACCCAGGTGCCCCCCAAATATTTTTTTAATCAAAATATTTTTCAGGACGCCTGGGTGGCTCAGTTGGTTAAGCAGCTGCCTTTGGCTCAGGTCATGATCCCAGCGTCCTGGGATTGAGTCCCACGTCGGGCTCCTTGCTCAGCAGGGAGCCTGCTTCTCCCTCTGCCTCTGCCTGCCATTCTGTCTGCCTGTGCTCGCTCTCTCCCCCCTCTCTCTCTGATAAATAAATAACATATTAAAATATATATATATATTTTTTTTTCAGTGAAGGAAAACTAAGAAAATTTATCACCAATGACTTACCTATCCTCAAAAAATGGTAAGATCTTAAACTAGAAAAAAAATTACAGAAGAAGAAATCTTTGAACATCAGGAAGGAAGAGCAACATTTACCTTTTCCTCACTAGTTTTCTAAAGTATCTTTGATGGTTGAAGCAAAAATTATAACATTGTTTGGTGTGGTTCTAATTACATGGAAAGGACCTATTTAAGACAATTATATTCTAAAGGAAGGAAACTAGAGAGACATAAAGGAAAGTAAAATTCCTTCATTTAAACTGGGAAAATGTCACACCAGTAGATTGTGATGGTCTGAATAGATAATGTGATACGCAGAGCTCAGTGTATAATTGCCCCAAACTGTAAAAATCCCAGATGTTCTGCAACAGATGAATTACTAACCATAATGAAGTACATCCATATCACAGAATATTAAACAGCATATACAAAGGGACAAACCATGGATATATTAAACTAAGGTGGATCTCTGGAGAATTAGGCTGAGTGAGAAAAACAGCCATTCCCCAAAGTTTACTTATTTCAGAGTCCATTTATATAATGATTGTCAAACTTAAAATAGTAAAAAGTGTTGAAATGGTAAACAGATTAATGGCTCTAGGGTTAGCTAAGGGGGTGAGAGGCAGGTTTTCAGAAGTGAGCATGACCATAAAAGGGTATCATGAAGATCTCTGGAGATCACGGAAATGCTTTGTATCTTGTCTGTGCCAAAATATTTTGATTGTCACATTTTATTGTAGTTTTGCAAGGTGAAACTTGTTTTGCTGGGGGAAACTTGGTAAAAGATTCGTGGAATCCATTATTTCTTATCACCATGTGGGAATTGACCATTATCTCAAAATAAAGCCATTTATATAAAAGGTTAGATGACTCTAAGAAATAAGAATTAAAAAACAAATGTGCATTCATATTCTGGTTTTTATATTGTATTTTCCTATTTATTCATCAATAGGTTGTTCATCATTATTCATTCATTCATGCGTTCTTATGCTTTTGGCTTTCTTTTCACTGTACTTATGGATTTATGAACTAAAATGGGTATTTTGTGAAATTATTCATTTGAATCTTTTCATTCATGGTGACTTACTGTGCATTTGGGATGCTGCCAAGATATCGAACTGATAATAATAATTATAAATTTTTATATGGTATCTTGTCAAGATGGGATGGGATTCTTGATTTACTTCTTTGTAAATCAGTTGTTTTCTGCTTTCTAGCAAATGCCAATATATCTTTTCTGTCTCCATACATATATTCAGCACATATTTGTTTAGCACCTACTTTGTGGCGTATGTTGTTCCAAACACTGAACATTATAGTGGTGAAAATATAGTTTCTTTCTCTCATACTCAGAAGTGTGGGTATAGATAGAGGTGGAAAGGTCAATACATAATGAGTTAACAAATGCAACAAGAATATATATTCTGCTGAGTAAAGAGCCTGATGCGGGGCTCGATCCCAGGACCCTGAGATCATGATCTGAGGCAAAGGCAGTGGCTTGGGCTCTTTGCTCAGCGGGAATCCTGCTTCTCTGTCATTTTGCCTGCCTCTCTGCCTACTTGTGATCTCTCTCTGTTCAAAAAAAAAAAAAAAAAAAAAAATCCTAAAAAAAAAAGAATATATTTTCAAATGCTTAACAGGTATATTCTACACCCTTCTTAGAATTCTTAGAACACTTCTCATTTGGGGCACCCACATGGCGAAGTCAGTTAGGCATCTGCCTTCAGCTCAGGTCAGGATCTAGGATCCTGGAATTGAGTCCCACATTGGGCTCCCTGCTCAGCAGAGAGCCTGCTTCTTCCTCTTCTTCTGCCCCTCCCCCCACTCATGTTCTCTTGCTCTGCTCTCTCTCTCAAATAAATAAATAAATAAATAATCTTTAAAAACTAACTAAATAAAAAGAGACACTTCTCCTTTGAGTCTTTCCGTCTCTTAGGACAATGTTTATTGACCGCCTTGGTATTACAGGCTCCATAGTTTGCTGTGGGGATGACTGTGTCTCCACCCACTCATGCTGGTAGCACCACTTCCCTACTTATGACAAGAGGAATTTTTTATAGACTTTTTGCCAAATGTCTCCAGTTTTCAGGAGAAATGTATCTCTTAGGCAGGAGGAAGACCATGGTTGCAAACCACCGTCTGAGAGACTCTTGAGGTTTTTGCCCCAGGGTATCTCAGGATGGGTATTAAAACTTTTTATCAAGACAATAAGTTCTGAAGCTCGCCTTTGTGGGGAGAGAAAGTTCAATGCTTCCCTAAATATCCTGTCATAGACAAGTTAGAAAGAAAAAAATGGAAACTAAAATCAGAGGGGGTATATGAATCTTTCAAATAATTCTGACAGCAACTCTGGTGAGATGAATGCCCTTTGGAAGCTTTTTGACCAGAGAGTGATGTAACATATTACATGAATTTAAGGTTGCTTGGTTGTCTGGAACTCTCGCAGTTTTTGTCCTGAAAATTCCTTCCTTCCTTCCTCCTTTTCTCTCTCTTTTAAGATTTATTTATTCATTTTAGAGAGAGCAGTGGGGAGGGGCAGAGGGAGAGGAAGAGAGGCCCAAGCAGATCTCACACTAAAAGAGGAGCCTGACTCCTCTTTTGGGCTCCATCTCAAGACCCTGTGATCACGACCTGAGCTAAAGCCAAGAGTCAGTCACTTAACCAACTGAACCATCCAGGCTCCCATAAAGTCTTGTTTCCTATGAACACTTAGCCCCGGGCAAACCAGATTGATTGATCAGGCTATATAAGTTTTATTTAGAAGTGATTACTCTGCCTGATTTAAGAAGAATATATGATGGGGCAGAGGTTGACAGCAGAAAGTGTAAGGTATTAGGACAACATGGCATAATCTATTCAAGAGAAAAAGGATGCTACCCTAGGTGCTGTCTTGTTCCACTTTGTATACATTAAGTGTGAGATGTGCATTACGTATCAAACTCGCGATATCAATAGACAATGTGTACAAATTTGGATATAAATAGACTGGACATAAACTAGGAGTAATCAGGTTTTTTAAAGGACACAGTATTATAGGTTGAATTGTGTTCCCCTCAAAATGCATATGCTGAAGTCCCAACTCCCAGTACATTAGGTGGGACACGAATCCAATATGGCTGAATGATGGTTGTCCTATGAGAGGAGGAAGAGACACCACAGGTACACTTGCACAGAGGAAAAGCCATGTGAGGAGCAGTGAGAAAAACAAACAAACAAACAAAACTAAGTGAAGAAAGATCATAAACATGAGAGTTCATTGAGGTCATTGGAATTAATGAGTTTTTTTTTCTTCTTTTTTTTAGTTTAAGAAGGAAAATACTAAATTTATGGTATATGTATATATACTATGTTTGAATCCTTGAGTGGATGAAAGGAGACATTCCTGGGTTAATAGTTCATATAAGAGAAAAATCCTTTACTCTTTTATCATAGTAGAAAAAATAGCATATGCAGAGAGTTCGCATTGTGTCAGGTTCATGAGGTTGTATTTATTTGGTTTTCCATTTACTTAATAAGAAATGAAAGGAAGAAGGTGAATGAAGCTTACAGAGATTTTAAGTTAGAACATACCATCTCTGAGAGTGAAAAAGTGAATTTATTATACATATTATATACATCTGTTAATTGAAAAATCTTTATCCATAATATATACATATATATATGTATGTATATACACACACATATAGAAATAGTCATATAACCAAAAATACATATAAATATGTATTTATACATATAAGTATGTATTTATACAATGTGTATAAATTTGGATATAAATTTATACATATATGTATATATGTATACATATATATATTTATACATGTATATATAATACATAAATATATTATGTATATGTTTATATACATGATATATTTATATATAAATATATATATTTATATGTGTATATATACATATATATGTATGTATGTATATACATATGTACACACACACACACACATATATATAGAAATAGTAATATAACCACAAATGTCAAGAAGAGAAAATCATAGAATGTCATACATTTGTAGTGCTTGCTGAACTGACTGTAATCTGGATGAGTACTTCCTATAATGCTGGCTGTTTTAGCTTTTAAAAAATATATATAAAATGATAAATTTTTAGATACAAGTCCTCCACCCTTCCCCACCATTTGAAAGTAGAACAGTCCTCTGAAATCTTTTGTAAGCCAGAATGGTGTAAAGCAAAGAAGCCGTTGCCATTAATGTACATTGATGGAAAAATTTTTGGACGTTCCCAGAGCCCCAAAATTACCTCCTTAGCCTTTTCTGATACCTTAGGACACACCTTACTAACACATGCATACAGCTGATGTGCATAGACACAGTTCAGAACCACTGTGGTTTCATGCTGAGATAGGGAGTGTAGTGCCCTTGGGACCACCCTGGCTGCTCAGGTGCACACCGCCTCTGTAAATTTCTCTGCAAAACAGATGCTGGATGCTATTTTTGCCTTTTCACCTTCTTCTGTAAAAGTAGAACTCTCTGAATATCTTTTACTTGGGGAAAACAGGTATTAAATGTAGGTCTTTTCTAAGAACAAATTGACTAAAGACAAACTTTTTGAAAAGTGGGGGATACTTGTATATTAAAAATTGTCTACTTTGTAGCTTGTAGTGACTAGAAAAACTCAAAGGAAAATAAACATTTGGGGACTAAATATCCTTGTGCCTGCCACTTGTGGTGCTAACATGATTATTATAAAATTAATCATGAATATGACCCCATGTCAAGTGGCCAGATGCAAATTTAGATTTCCTTTCTATGCACAAAGCAAAGAGGTCACTTAGGGCAACTGTGACTAGCACTAAGGTATCGACACACAGCAAAACTCACTTTTTGTCCGTGTGTTTGTTCCAGAATGGCACTTCAGTGTTTAAATAAGTTGCATAATCATCCAAGAAACAAAGACCAGTGTTGCACTTTCTGAACCTGTCCTTAGAAGTTTCTCTTTTTTTCCATCTTAATTTATTAAATCCAGAATACCTTAATAGGGGAAAAGCTGTTTCAGTTGCTTTGAGAAAATTAAAGGACTGAAAAAGGCTTCATTTGGAAAACAATCAGTAGAGGAACTTCAACTGGCAAGCAGACTGTCAAATCGAGTCCCATTAGAAAGGAGTCCTTACGTGTTTAGGTCTCATTAGCCAGTGGGAACAAAGGGATTCTCATTAAAACGTGCGTACAGCTAACTTTGATTCTGGTATTTCATGGTCTATAGAGATATCACGCGGCACTAATAAACCTGGCCAATTTGCCTTTTCTGGGCTGCCTCCGGCATCACCACTTCCTGACTTTTTGTCTCCCACAAGGATTAGCACACTGTCTTCGCTGAACCACCATTCCGGAATGTGTGCACACTGTTGCCTCAAACTGTCAGCTCTGAATCAAAGTTCATTCCTCCATGTGAATGTGCAGGGGGAAGTTCTCTTAGTCCTCTATGAGCATCACTTATCAAAGTTGCATTTGAAGATTGCACGGCCTCCAGAGTACTACATTTTTTTTTTCTCTCCAGTGAATGTTCACAAAAGTTTAATGTGTATGGATTGAGGCAATTCAAGTAATAGGCTTCAAACTGGACCCGAAGCCATTGTCCTCTCAGCCCTCAGGCCATCAGGGGCTGTGTCAGACTTGATTTTTATTCAGGGTAGATTTTCTTCCAGGGGAGCAGCAAGGCCAGCCTTGCTATTTGCCTTTAGAAGGGATCCTTTTCAGTTTGCCCTGTCTGTCCATATAAATATGTTCATATAAACACATTGGTATATGCACAGACATATTTCCCAAACATTTAAACTATTTTAATTATTTATACCTGAAGGTCCTCATGTCTGTGTAAATCAACCTTAAAAATATATATACTAACAGGAAAAAAAATGTTGATGGATTTATATACCAATTATATACTTAGATGTTTATGCTCTCATGGAAAACAAAAACAAAAACAAACAAACAAACAAAACGTATAGTTTTGAGGGCCTAGAAAAAATATAAGATCATTTATGACAATGTTATGTACTGATTCCCCATAACCTCAGTTTTCAGAAGAAAATAGACATTTCATCACACACACAATCTGTGTTACGAAACAAAGGAAACATCAGACTGACTTAGACTTGGATTTAAAGCAAATCAGGAAATATTTGAGAGATGTTAATTCAGCACCACGAGTTAAAGGAAGGATAGGTAATGCAGATGGGAGCCCCAATTATATGAATTAGGACAAAAAATGGGATCCTATGATACTCTAGAAACAGGAGAGAGTGATGAGTGGAGTACAGAAGAAAGAAAAAATTCACAAGAAAGCTAGGATGTCACCACTCCTACTCCTTAGAAAGGAGACAACAGAACAACTCAGGATCAAAGTCTGATGTGGGAAAAGAAGGGATAAAAGACAAAAGACTTTATACAGATATTAGCAACATTCTATGGACATTTAGGTTTTTTTTTTCCATCTAGAATGGTAAACTCAGCTTACAAGTATATAGATGGAATACAGACTTGTCCAATCACTATATTTACACCTGAAATCAATGTTGCATTGTGTGTCAACTATACTTCCAAAAAAATGAATACAGTTGGCCTCACAAGGCTCCACTGCTCAGTACTGTGGTAACACAATATGATGGTAGCTCAGAAGAACTAAATGATACCATTAATTTTATTATGAAAATGGAAATTAATAAAAACACATGGTGATTAGGTTAATAAAACATTCTTCAAACATTTGGGTAAACTGTATTTATAAATCCTTCATTTTAATTTTCATTTCAAGCTAAAACAAAAGACATATGAACTAGACTAATAAAACATCCCCTCTCCATTGTGATCTTTTAAATTTTTAAATTTTATTTATTTTTTATTTATTTATTTTTAATTTTGACCAGTTTATTTCTATTTATTTATTTATTTATTTATTTATTTTATTTGAAAGTTTTGATTTATTTATTTGACAGAGAGAGAGATCACAAGCATGCAGGGAGGAAGGCAGAGAGAGGAAGGGAAGCAGGCTCTACTCAGAGCAGAGAGCCTGATGTGGGGCTCGATCCCAGGACGCTGGGATCGTGACCTAAGGCGAAGGCAGAGGCTTTAACCCACTGAGCCACCCAGGCGCCCCTCATTGTGATCCTTTTAAATTTCCTAAAGAGATGGGGACAGAGAGAAGAAGGAGAAAGAGGAAGAGGGGGAGAAGGCAGAAAAGGGGGAGAAAGAAGAGAAAGAAAGAAAAGAAGAGGAGGAAGGGAAGGCAGATTGAGAGGTACTGAGGCTTGTATCTGTTGAGCAGTGGGCAGATACCTGGAGTACCATGTTCCTAAGCCTTCAACCTTAAACGAAAGCACACCTTCAGAGCTAAAGCAACTTGGGTCCTCCCCTTATTCTAACCCAGGAGGAGGACTGAGACTAGTTTTCCTTGGTGAGTTTCTAACATGTGACCTGAAAAAGTGGAGAAGTGAGAAAAAAATAGAAAGTATAACAAACAGAATCGACGGATGCCTAACAGGAGATCAGAAAGCATAACATATTAAAAATGAAGAAATTAACTATAAGCGATTTTATGTTTCAGGTAAAGGAGGTATGAAATTGATATAAATTATTAAAATAATAAAGAGATGCTATATCTAGTTACTGTTTTGATTACCTTGGGATAAGAAAAATCACAAAGGGCTTGTCCAATTTATGTAGCAGGTTTTGTTTTTTGTTTTTTTTTTTTAATAAAACTTGAATGGCTTTTTACTATTTAAAATAAAATCAATAAAGCATTTTATTAAATAAATATCCCAAGTTTTTTTTAATAAATTAGAATTATCATATATTGAATATACTTAAAGTGGAACATACCTAGGTAGAATGCAAATAGACAAGGAAAACTCCAGGAATCACATCTCTGGTAATTATTTACTGAAGATCCATGTACTTAGTATTTTATGTTCTATCAGAAAGAGATTTAAGGTTAAACATTTGACATGAGATCTTTGAACTTTCCTCCCAGTATTAATTAGTGAGGCTAAATTATACGATCTCTGGGACTTTTAACAACAAAGGTCTATTTCCTGCTTTTAGTTCATGTCCATCTCTGGTCACTACTTTCATGCTAGGTTCCAGGCTGGTGGAAGAGCCCCCATCTAAGGTGCTGTAAAATGATTTTCTTGAGGAGAGGGTCAGAACAAATTTTGAATAATCATGCAGTGTATCATAGTCCAACTGAGTGATCATTTCAGAGAGGGCAAGGAAATTAATTCCAAATAATACTTCCTGTGCCTCTCCATATTAGCTTGCACAGAATAAACAGTACATAAATAGTTCTGACCAGAGGTTCATAATAAAATAACCCTCATTCCATGAAAGTTTAATTTTAGTAAAAGGGCTATACAACTGATAGGGGACACGAGGAAAATTATTGTCTTATAGAACAATAAATTCAATATTAAAAGCATCCCTCTCTTACTGGTTTATATTTCGGTAGCATTTTGTTGATAAGTAGGCTGAGTTAATTTTGAACTCTTTTTTAATTTTTGTTTTTTTTAGTAGTAGCTCAGAATAGGTTCTTAGTCACACACCCTTCCTGCTATAGAATGACAAGTAGCAAAGTATCTTTAAAGCAAGCATAGGTTAAGCACAGAAGAAAAAAAATCCTTATGATAGGACAGACGAAGAATGTAGAGAGCTAAATTTCAGATCAAAAGCTGTGTCTCCAGTCCTGACAGAACAATCAGTCCTTGACTTTTACACAATAAGCAAATTCGATACGCATTTCATAAATAGCAAATAAATGGGCAACCTCAGAATATCATTTTAATGAGTGTGACTTTCCTGACTACAACCACACATTCTGTATTCACTGAAGCTTCCTGTGTAGGATGCAAGTCAGGAAAACTTAAAAAGCACTTAAAAACCATAGCAGACCATCAAAAGTAAAAAGGCCATTTAGGTTTGTTGAAAGAGAAGCATAACAATATGCCTTCAAAAGATTCTCCAGAGCCTCAGCTTAGGATTCTTCTCATGGAGTTGAGGACACTCTTGAAAAGAAAATATTATCAGAAGCAGGAAAAAAAAAAATCCTTTTTAAAAAACACTCAAAGTTTCATAAATGTATTTTGGTTTAAAAACATTAATGGTAATCTTCTTTGATTTAATGTTATTTATGAATGCATGAAATAATACTCGTGTGAAGGTTAGGATTCCAGAAATATTTTAAATCATTATTTTCTCTGCTCTGTCTGTGCCACTGCCAAATACCCAGTGGGAACTCAATAAATATAAATTGATGATGATGATGATAACTTCCCTGGGACACACACGCACACTTTGAAAAATTAGTTATTAAGTCCATAAGCATTTTAACTTCGAATTTGTCTTTCTAAAGAACTCGAAGTCAGATTTATTTTGGTTTTGTCTCTGCTATATTTTGATGAGAAGTGAAGAAACTGCAGACACAGACTTTTTATATTGATGATGCAAGATTTATTTATTAGGCTCATTCACTGGGCAGGTTAGTGAGCTATCTTTTTTGATGTCACCCACCGCATTCTGGGGCAATGAGCCCTTGTAAAATTACAAACTCAATTATAGCATGAATTAATATTTTATACATTAAATTTCATAAGTTATACTTGGTTGAACAGAGTAACTGAATTAAAATACGATTTATAATTAAATCCTTATCAATCACCCTAAGAGTGCAACCAATCTGTATATTTGGTCCTCGGTTCTCATTTAAAAGTATGAAGTGACTTGTCAGGTAATAAGAGTAATCAGTTTTAGGCAAGAGACAATTGCTTGCTGCAACACAGTCACATTTGTAATTGATCAGCAATGGCATGATGATTTATCATTCATGAGATGTGTATCACTTCAGAAAGCTTAACTTATACTGTGGTGCATTCAGCCTCAAACTTGTAAACATTTCAGAATTAGAACAGCTCTATACTCATAAGAAATGTTACATGCTTATTCCCACTTAAAAATATAGAAATTAAACTAGGTCTACTTCTAATCACCATATGGTTCAAAGTATTACCATTAAAAATTAAATACAAATGTTTAAGTGAGTATTATTATTCTCATAAAATATTTTAAAACTATTCATGATATGCAAAAATGTCATCCTGAGCTGTATTAGAGAAAGATTATTTATTTTCATGAACTTTTAAAGTTTTTCATTAGGGTCCTTTTTTTTTTTGTTTTTTTAAAGATTTTATTTATTTATCAGAGAGAGAGAGGGAGAGAGTGAGCACAGGCAGACAGAATGGCAGACAGAGGCAGAGGGAGAAGCAGGCTCCCTGCTGAGCAAGGAGCCCGATGTGGGACTCGATTCCAGGACGCTGGGATCATGACCTGAGCCGAAGGCAGCTGCTTAACCAACTGAGCCACCCAGGCGTCCCTAGGGTCCTTTTTTTAAGGCAGTTTTAGGTTAATGAATACTCACTTTTTCATTAACCACAACAACAAAAATCAAGGAAATTTTATCTATTGGCCTTTATTTGACTATAAATGCTCATCTAGTATCACAAATCCCAATAGAAGATTAGAAATTTTATATTTATTGGCATAAGTTACTTAATATGAAACATGGAAAATAATTGTGTAAAGCTTTAGATTTGATATGGGTTCCTATAAAAGAGTCAAGCAACATATCTCCAGTTTGTTGGTGGTTTTTATGTATAAGATCAGGGAAAGGCAGAAAATAAAGGAAAAATGAAATAGGATTAAAATAAAAAGATATGGAGTTACATCACAATAAATACAAAATTGAATATTGGTTTGTTTTTGCTTTAAATTATGGAGAGGAGAAAAAAAAACAAATTATGAGGAGGAAAGGGAGCAGAAATGTGTTATACATCAAGTCTATAATCTAGATCCCAACTTCTTTACCCATTTATTAGTCAGTGGACATTTGGGTTCTTTCCATAATTCGACTGTTGTTAACAATGCTGCTATAAACATCAGGGGGCCTGTGTCCCTTTAAGTAAGTATTTTTGTATTTTGGGGATAAATACCTAGTAGTGCAATTGCTGGGTTGCAGGGTAATTCTATTTTTCACTTTTTGAGGAACCTCCATCCATTTTCCAGAGTGGTTGCACCAATTTACATTCCCACCCACAGTTTAAGGCACTTCCCCCTTTCTCCACATCCTCACCAACACCTGTTATTTCCTGTGTTGTTAATTTTAGCCATTCTGACATGGGAGAGGTGGTATCTCATCATGGTTTTGATTTGTAGTTTCCTGATCTTGATTGATGTTGAGCAACTGTGAGATGACAGACATCTGTATGTCTCAGATCAACATAGGGTAAGGGAAAACAAACATACAAACAAAAGGGATGGATGCAAACATAAGAGATTCTTAACTAGAGAGAACAAACTGAGGGTTGCTAGAGAGGAGTGGTTGAAGAATGGGGCTACATAGGTGATGAGTATTAAGGAGGACACTTGTAGTGAGCACTGAGTGTTATACATAAGTTATGAATCACTAAACTCTACTTCTTAAAACCAATATTACACTAAATATTAACCAACTAGAAATTAAATAAAAGCCTGAAATAAACAAACAAAAGAATAGAGCCTAGATTCCAGAGCATCACTTTAAGTTTAGATAAATCACTTGCTTTTTTGCATCCTTCATTTCTTCAACTATAAATGTACATAGTAGTAGTTTACCTCAAAGAGTCATGAGGCCCATCAAATTAGCACATGCAAAACAAACTTCCTAATAATTTAGTTCAAATAAGCAAACAATTATTTTAACTTTTCCTACAATAGTCAAGTTGAGTTGTTTTATCCTTTTGCTAATTTTGCATAAGCTTAAAATGAACTTATTTTCTCAATACAAAGTACAAAATTAACAATATTGAGCACATTATGTAAGTGAAGACAATTCTTACAGTGATGATCTTATAAAGAAGTTTATTCCTTAATTTTTGTAAAGAAATCACAGGTCATAAAAAATCAGATACAAATTTTACTATAAAATTAATAGTCAATAGGACATCAGAAAATATTCCACCATTTTGATTACAATTATGGAATTTTTATCTTATTGGTAAAACAACACATAATTTTGTGGACAATTTATCCTTTTTGGAAAAAAAGTCCTAGGTTTATGTTTCCATATGAAATATTTTAATTTTTAAATATTTTTAATTTAAATTTTGCTAGTTAACATACAGTGCAATATTGGTTTCCGGAGAAGAATTCTGTGATTCATCACTTATGTACAACACCCAGTCTCATCACAAAAATGCTCTCTTTAATGTCTATCACCCATCTTGCTCATTCCCCACCCACACCCCTCCATCAACCCTCCATTTGTTCTCTATCATTAAGAGTCACTTATAGCTTGTTTCCCTCTCCTTTTTCTCCTTTATTTCCCTTCCTATATGTCCATCTGTTCTCTTTCTTAAATTTCATAGATGGTATTTGTCTTTCTCTGACTGATCTACTTTGCTTAGCATAATCACTGTAGTTCCATCCAAGTCATTGCAAATGGCAAGATTTCATTCTTTTTGATGATTGAATAATATATTCAAAATGGATGAAAGACCTAAATGTGAGACAGGAAACCATCAGAATCCTAGAGGATAACACAGGCAGAAACCTCTTTGACCTCACCCATAGAAACTTCTTACTAGACATGTCACCAGAAGCAAGGGAAACAAAAGCAAAAATGAACTATTGGAATTTCATCAAAATAAAAATCTTCTGCACAGTGAAGGAAACAATCAACAAAACTAAAAGGCAGCCTACAGAATGGGAGAAGATATTTGCAAATGACAAATTTGATAAAGGGTTAGTATCCAAAATCTATTAAGAACTTACCAAACTCAATACCCAAAGAACAAATGACCTAGAGATATGAGAAGAAGACATTAACGGATAGTTCTCCAAAGAAGATATCTGGATGGCCAACAGACACATGAAAAGATGCTCAACATCACTCATCTTCAGGGAAATACAAATCAAAACCACAAGGAGATACTACCTGATAGCTGTCAGAATGGCTTAAATTAACAACACAGGAAACAACAGGTGTTGGTGAAGATGCAGATACAGGGGAACACTCTCCATGGTTGGTGGGAAGGCAAACTAATACAGTTACTCTGGACAACAGTTTGTAGGTGCCTCAAAATGTTAAAAAGAGAACTACCTGACAATCTACAATTTTAATACTAGGTATTTACCCAAAGGACACAAAATTACAGATTCAAAGGGGTATATGCACCCCAATGTTTACAGCAGCCTTATCAACAATAGTCAAACTACGTAGAGAGCCCAAAAGTCCATCAATTAAATAATGGATAAAGAAGATGCAGTGTGTGTGTATGTGGTATATTATTCAGCAATACAATGAAATATTTAAAATTCACTTTGGTTTATACTATCCCATTTATGGAGTGACAGTGTAGTCTTTATAATTTGAAATGTATAACATACAATTGTGTAAGTTAAATTTTGAAAAATTACTAAATTACCATACATTACCTTTACTAAGAATGGATCTCAAGCCCTAATCTAAAAAAAGAAAAAGAATGAGAAAACTTAAACTTCCATATTGCAAGAAATCACCAAATTACATTATCCCATAAAATATATTTAAGTGTTTGATCTGACTGCTTAACTTTAAGTAGCAGAAAAAATATATTTATGTATATTTATAGTCTTTACTTTTAGCTTAAAAGAGGACATGGAAATAATTGTAATTGAATATATCCTTTTATTTATTTTTAAATCCTCATTTGCTATTATGCTCTTTAATAATAGAACACAGCAAGTCTCTTTATTTCAAATCTGAAAATGAGGTTTCCCTTCAATATAGCTTATAATCAAATATAACAGTTTATAGGAAAATTAGAGGTCAGTTTACATTAAACAACATAAACCGAAGGTAGCTAACTTAACAAAGCACGGTGGGAAGACCATTATCTAAGTGGGAGGCAGGCTTAATATACCCTGTACCTGTAAAATGCCATTCATACAAAATTGACTCAAGATTTATAGCTGTAGGTAATAATTCAATGTCAGTGAAATCCAGGGCACATGTTTCAGCACCAGGAATTAACCCGTAAGAAAATGGTAGTGTTATTTTTCTGGGTAGGAGAATTACAACTGCTGATGGCCTAAATATATATCATTTAGAATTCATCAGAAATCCAAAAAATTGTTTATGTATTTTATACAAATAATGTCAAAATATGTCATAGCAAAAAATAAGCTTCTTTTGATTGCACTCAAAACTATATTCATTTATGTTACATACTAAATAAAAATCAAAATACTAAGCAACAAAACCAAAGCAGAAAGCGTATTGAAAAGTCTGTTTTTAGAGGGATAGAAAAGTCTAATCAGATGGTATTTAAAAAAAATAATAAGAGTTATATCGTGTTGATTTTACATAACACTATTATAAGGAAATATATATGTTACATCCAGAAAGTAATTAAAATTTATATTAATTTATATTTCCATCATGTCACATTAACTACACAAAACAAACTGAAAGATGAAAATTTACAGTATCAGTGATCAGTACTCTAGAAAGGGAAACCTACCCTTCAATCTGAGTGAAGCATTTCACTTGTGTAACTAATCCCAAAACACAGGTAATCACAAGCACTAGAACTCATCAAAATAAATAAATTGGATTAATGAGAGAGAAATTCAGACTGAAGATGATCCTACAGGGAATGGGCAGTAATAAATCCTTTGCAGGTGGTTAATATCATATATATCAATGCAAAAATTGCATTTTTCAAAATATATGCATTTAGGATTTTTTTTCCCCTTTCCCTTCTAATGTCAGTATTTGGAAAGAAAGCAAAATAAAACTCATGCCTTAATCAAGGATTTATCTATTTCTGCAGGATTTTAATTTCCCAGTTGGCTTTACAACTCATGAAACTACAAAGAATAACCGTGTTAACATTCCAGGCATCTAACAGCACACTGCATCAAATATATGCCCCAAACTGTCCTAGACAGACTGAATTGTAGAACAAGAAATAGACATAAGGGATAAATGTTTCCTTTCCAGTTGTGAAAACCTGTACTTGTAAAACCCTGACAAATTCTGCGTCTTATTTGACAGTGAAAATACACTGCATATCAAGTCATTTTTCTGTCTCTACCGTGGATACTGATCAGATTGAAAGGGCAAGTTTTAATGTTTCAAAATATTCAAGACACTGAAATGTAGGCTGTATTTCACTTATTCCAGCTATGTATGCATTGTATAAAAGTCTGGTTACAAAAATAATTTTCAGGTATGCAAAGCAGCCAAAGAGTTGAAATAAATCATATCGTCTAAGAAATCTTGGAATCCTGTTCTTTTTGATTAGTAAAGAGAGAAAAAAATACATTGAGGAGGGAGAAACAAAATCTTTTTTATTAAGTGACCATTTCATTTCACAGGGCTTATTTGTCCTTGTTTTTAGGCAGGATACCATTCTTTTAAAGGGCACAAAAGAATAGAGAGAAATATTTTTTCTGGTTGACATGAGACATTTATACAATAGAATTGTCTAACTGGTGTCACATAAGGTCAAATGACTTTGTCCCCACACTCAGGGACTCCTGTGAAATGAAAGGTCAATATGTTTAGGTCTCTAAACCTACCAAGGAAGAATTGCATTTTCCCCCATAACACACACACACACAGAGTTTTTTTTTTTAATTATAAAAATAAGCAAAAAAAAAAAAAAAGTGGCACCCATTAAAATGATAATGTTCTTCATGAACTGTCAGTATTTTATTATTTTCTATTAAAATGGCAGTTTACCCAGAGGACTACTGACTGAGAGATAAAATATGTCCGTGTATGTCTTTATATATGTGTCTATGTGTATGTAAAGTAAGTGTGTTTCCTATGAAAAATTGCAATTGCATTTTGGAGGCAATTTACATAAAATAGACTGACACTTTCTGATATGCTTAAGATTTATCTGTGTAAAATAAGTTATTCCTCTGGAAGGTCATAGAAGGTTGATCCTAGGAATAGAGGTTTTTCTCTTCACCTCTTGTCACCATGACCACTCAAGTTTTGAAAGCCTATAACTAACTCTTCTCTGTCTTACTATTCTATTGTAAGTCATCTCCTGCTAAAATTCTTTGGGTCACTGTCTTCCCCTAGGTTATACATCATATTCCAAATTTTAACAGCCTTTAATTAAACAAAATTATCTCTTCTGGGGACTTGCCCTTGAGAGGTATTGCTGATTCCAATCTGATAACAAATTCCAAAAATATGTTTCTATAATAAATGTAAACAGATTATAATGGATTAATATGTTAGCTGGCAGTATGGACATTTACATAGAAATAGATTTATGTACTATAATGAAAAACATGAGTATCTAATCTAATAGTACAGTCACCATGGCTTAATTTATGCCATTTGGAAATGGTGGTGGGAAGTTGGATTTGATAGAAAAAAGAAAAAAGCTTAACAGACATGACTTTACACATATTATCAAATCACAGGACGTTGGGACCCATACACTCTATACTTTTTTTTTTAAGATTTTATTTATATTTGACAGAGATCATAAGTGGGCAAAGAGGCAAGCAGAGAGAGAGAGAGGGAAGCAAGCTCCCTGCTGATCAGAGATCCTGATGCAGGGCTCAATCCCAGGACCCGATCCCAGGACTCTGGGATCATGACCTGAGCCGAAGGCAGAGGCTTAACCCCCTGAGTCACCCAGGCGCCTCCAAAATCTATACTTCTTAAACTTATATTTGAGACTTAAGTGACTGATTCTACCTTACCAAATCATTTTTTTTTAAATACCTGATTAGTCTTTTCAGCTCTACTACTGTTCATTCAAGGTTACCAGTTACTGTCAAATAATTTCAATATTCAATATTGTTAAACACTGTTTCTATAAGAAATACCAGGTTTATATAGAAATGTGTTTATTTGTCCTACACACATTTATTAAAAGGTAACTCATGGGTGTACCATGCCAATATGTAGTCCTAGAGAGCCATACAGCCAGTCACTGATGAAGACTTTTGCTTGTGTTCATGTCCTAAAAATAAAATTGAATATTTACATGTGGCAAAAAAATCCCAACATTTTTTAAGGCAATGTTTATATATATATGTTAAACATATAAAAGTGAGAAGAGTTGACTAAATGATATCGAAGAAGACTGAAGAGCCATTTGTTTGGTAAAACTACTGGATTTGGTGTCTGCACAGAGATTGGAAGGAGAGAAGTTGAAAAAAAATTACAGAGGCTCTGAATATCTATATCTGGCAATAGAAGTCATTCAAAGTATGTTAAAGGATTAACAGAGAAGATGCTGAACTGGGTTCGGTCAAATCTGCTATGGGCTTTTAAAGAAATCTGTATTTAGGGATTAGAGTGTAGGGATTCTTGGATCTGGAATATTCCAAGGAAATAGAAAGAGTGAGAAGGCATGGAGACTTGGAAGGCAACTTGAATCCACACCAAGGTGCTAGTAAAGAAAGTTGAGAAGAAATGTAGAAGGACAGGTAAACCAGGATAAGATAAGTGAGAATTTAGAGAGATTTTCAAATAAAACTGAGTAGTAAATGTATTCCAGGTTCAATGAATTAACACTCAATTGAGGATAAAAATTACCTTGATAATCAGTTCTCTAGGGTGGTCAGATAATATCAAAAAGTTAATGCTAGCGGGAGGTTAAATAGAATGTTGGTTAAAAACAAACAGAACATGCAGTTTGGCAAAACTGAGAGTTGAGGTCAGATTTAAATAGGATGAAACTCACAGAGAAGTTGAAACAGTCCAAGACTGCAAATAGAGCCTCTTCCTTTAAAGGCTAAAGTTGCAAGGGTGGTGGGGGGAAGCCCAAAGCTTTGGCAGGTAGAGAGATCTGAGTGTTGGGCAAAATTGTAAGACACTCCCCAATGAACTGCACTTTCATACAATCCCTTCCCCCTAAGTCCCTGTGTTTTTTCCTAGCCCATTGAATATGGCAGATGATGTCACTCCATAATTATGTCATGGTATGTGACAACCTGTTAGCTGACTGGAGAGGGACTTGTTGCTGACTTGAAAGAAGTAAACTGTTATGTTGAGGGGAGGCCCAGGGCAGGCCATGTGCAGGGGAAGTAAGAGACTAATGTGGCCTCTAGGACGAGAAGGCAACCCTTAGCTGACATCCAGCAAAAAAGCAGTGGCCTCAGTCCTGCAACAGTGAGGAACTACAAGCAGTCACGTGACCTTGACAGAGGATGTAGAATTTGAGAAAGAAACAATGTCCCATGAGACTTTCATGGCAGCCTTGTGATTGCTCAGCAGAGGAAACAACCAGGCTGGACTCCTGCCCCATGGAAACTGTGACATAATGAATGTTTCTTATTTTAAGCTACTACGTTTGTGATAAACTTTCATTGCACAGTATAAAAATAGCACAGTCTGGAAGGAAAACTTGAATGCATTTTTTTTTCCTTTTTTTTTTTTTTTCTGTCTTGGGTAGAGCAGGGCTAAGTGACTCAACAAACAGAAAATGCATCTGAGCCTGGATTCAAATCCTGCTCTGGCAATTTTTAGTGTTGTGAGCAATACTTAAGTTCTCTGCATTTCAGTGACTTTATCAGCCAAAGAAGATACTATAGTTATCTCATACAATTACTGTGAATGGTGAGTGAGTTAATTCAGGTTAAATTCTTGACACGTGGTAAGGAAGCAAATAAATGTTAGTGATGCCTACTAATGTTTGGGTTGGGGTGGTTTTTGTTTTGTTTTTCTTAAAGGAGAAATAATGGAACTAATGTGGAGAGTGAGGAGAAGGAGCAGATGAAACTAATGATTTGTGAGAAAGAAATCATTAAGGAACATAACCCTGGAAGAAATTGGATCCAGAGAACATGCAAAGTAAAAAATGAGGTAAATAAATGTGACTATAAAAAACATAATCTGGCCTTACTTCATTTTGAAAAGTGAAAATATAATTCAACGATTTTAGTAAACAAAATTCACGAGCCTCCAGCAGGTCCTCGAAAAACAGATGAAAGAAAACAGATGGCCAGTATCAGGACATTATTGAACATTTATTTTTCCCTTAAAAAGCAGAAGAATGAGAGAGAGCTGTAACAAATATACATACAAAAGATTTTTCTTAATAATGTTTTGGGAATCCTTAAAACTTAAAATTATTTATTACTTATATTCTCCATATACATGTGTACGTGTATATATGTATGTATATTTTTTCAAAGACATCTATTTCAAACACTCCAAAGAAAGAAATACACTGAAATGAATTTACTCTAGAGATTTTTTACATCTACAGAGTGTCTTTTGAACAAATTTCTTGGGAGTACTTGAAATTTATATGTGTATTAAACATTAGCACGCTTAAGAAAAATGTTTTTTTCCCTCAGCCTTCCCTATCAAAAGCTAATTTCTTCAACCTCAGGGAATGGTATCTCTAATGACACTTTCTGAAAATACTGTTTTTTCAAACTCTATTAATTTCAGAACTAGAAAATGTTCTTTAAAGGATCTTCATTTATTTGAAATTACTCATTTACTTATTCTTTCTTGTATTCCCAAATATTTATTGAGTGCCTACCAAGGCTTTTTTGAGAAGCTAAGTCAAATATTCTATACGCAATAATTCTATTTTATAACTTATCCTTGCAAAATTTTCTAAAATATTTTAATCTGTTTTAGATGCTTATAATAAATGTAGCTAATGGCTTTTGCATCTCAGTTTATTGAAGTTTTGGTGTTATGTTTAATTTATTCTTCAGAATGACTTGGGTTATTAAATAAAAATACCTACAATTTCCCAAGAAAACCATTGTTCAGGATCTATTGGGTCTTAATAGTCAATTCTTTGAGTGCCTTATAATTGTGATATAAATGAGAAATTTTATTTGAAGTTAATTTCTGTGTCTACATTTTCATGCAGTCTGTCATTTAGTTTACAGATCTAAAAGCATCCTATTAACCTGTGTAGATGAGTCTTACTATAACCTCTTTACTTTTTGAGTTTCAACTAAAATAAATTATTCCATTTTAAGAACTGCTTAATTTCTCAATAATCAGATATCATGGTGTCTCTCTGCCCATGAAAACAAACAGATAATCTTTCAAAATAAAGAATGGTCAGATTTATGATATAGGCTATGTTGTATTTGAGTAGTTACTGAAAAGATAAATGAGCATGCTTTCAAGCTAGCAGAACAAATCTATAAGGCATGCCCTTTGGACTTGTGGTAAAAAGTCTTGTGTTGGACATATTAAGCTGTGATACAAAGACAACAAACAAAAAACCAAACATGGTTTTCATTATGGATCCACAATAAAAAGCTATAATGACCAATTTTTCTAAAAGTAGGTTCTTTTGCTATTATTGTAGTTCCCACTTACTCATCTCCCTGTGGCAGCTTCAGGTGAAGAGTAGCAATGGTGTAGTTACTCAGTAAAGGTGATAAATATCCTGAGGAATTATCAAAGAGGCTACTATTTCTACACACAGGGAGGGACCACTGCTGAGTTTGGGAGCGGAAGTTGGGGTAAGGGAAGGAGAGGATTCTTCTACTTGATACTGCATCATAAGAGGATCAGAGCTGCTATTAACTCTTGGAAACCCCACAGTATATATCAGAGATCTTGGCAATACTATTAATTAATACATTATGTCTCTCCAAGTCTCGTAGGAAAATAGGCATGAATAAATATCACTGCATCCAGTAATATTTGGTATGGTTTGTTGTTGAGACCTAGGAGACAGCCCTAGTACTTTTGATTTGTTATCAAATTTCTACATCCACTGTTATTTTCAAGGTAGGATAATAGAGTAAAATGAGAATTTTTCTATATATTCGTGGTTTTCCATCTTTTAAGAATTTTAAATCAGACAAAAAATAAATCTAAGAAAGTAGGTTAAAGAGAAAATATAACACATACACGAATTACAGAATAAAGAATAATGAAAGGAAAAAATAAGCTGCATACCTCTCTCTTGATAATGATTAATATGGGTCAGTCAAAAGCCTAACTATGCACATATAAGTATAAAGACATTTTTTAAAGACTTCATTTATTCATTTGACAGAGAGAGAGAGAGAGAGAGCACACAAGCAGGGAGAGCAGCAGGCAGGGGGAAAGGGAGAAGCAGACCCCTGCAGAGGAGGAAGCCTGACGCAGGGCTGGATTCCATCATGACCTGAGCTGTAGGTAGACACTTAACACACTGAGCCATCCAGATGCCCCAGTATCAAGTCTTTTTAAAACACATCTTGGGGGAATCTGGGTGGCTCAGTGGTTTAAGGCTCTGCCTTCAGCTCAGGTCATGATCTCAGGGTCCTGGGATTGAGCCTCGTGTTTGGCTCTCTGCTCAAGGGGTGCGTGCTCCCCTGCACCTCTGCCTACTTGTGATCTCTCTCTCTGTCATGTAAATAGGTAGAATCTCTAAATAAATAAATAAATAATAAATAAATAAATAAACAAACCAAAAAAAACCCACACATCTTGAATGTACTTGATAGTCACTTCCATTTTTTCACCAATATCCAGCAACAGTAAAGTCTCTTTTAACACAAAAATCTAGTGTTATTTTCTCAATTTACCATGGCATATGTTGTAGGTTAATTTTCGCCTTAATGCACTCTGTCATTATTCTTTCAAGAGGATAACAAGTCGAACTGTTCATATTTTGTAAATACCCAAAGCAATGTTACTTTAGGAAAGGCTAAATATAGGAAATCACCTTAAAGACAACTTGAAGGGCTTGAAAAATAAATTATGGTCTTCTGTTTGGAGGAAATAAAGTTCTAATATGAGCAGGGAAAACTGTCTAGAGGAAGCCATCCAAAACTAATTGCCTTGTCATAAGCTAAAATTGGGCTTCAGGTTCTTGACATCAAAGATAGCTTATTCACAAATGTGTAGTTACCATATACACTTTCAATTATTTTTATGAACCCCAAGGAAATAGTACTGGTTTTCTTGTTGTACTATACATACTAATCACTTTAGATCCCTACACCATGAACTTATTTTAATCACTTCAGAAAGACAGTTTAAAAACTGAATGTGTTTCTGTTTTTACCCCAATGATGATAATGTCATGTATCAGCACTAAGTAGGTAGATCAATAATAAAGCAATGACATGATTCATGTAGTCATTAATCTGACAACCAAGAACGAAATTAATTTGTCCACTTAATCTATAATGCAATTTAAAATGTTTCAGAGCATTATGAGATTTTAAGGTAGCATGAGACTCAGATTTCATCTATAGCAACAACTGCCCATAGCTGACAGTTATGTAGCTATGAGAATTCTATAATAGTAAAGGAGAGCTACAGATGGGGTAGTTGTAGAATAGCTACTTACTAGATACGTAAACATGAGAAAATGGCTTAACTTTTTGTACTCTAAAGACTTCATTTTTAAAAAGCACGAAATTCCACTCTGAACTAAGATGGTAATAGAGGAGGCTCCTGAATTTCCCTTCTACCATGAACACATTTATTATACAGATGCACATGGAAAAGTTCTCTTTGAGAGAAATGCAGAAATTAGTTGAATGACTTCTATACATTCCATTTGAATGACTGAGAAAATACCTACATCAAAACAGGTAGGAAAAGCTGAGATATACTCTCCCTGTAAAACCGCTCCTGCCAACCACCAGAGCACAAATCTGTATATTCAGGAGGGAACCCTCAACTCCCAGCCTCTTCCTGACACTGAAGAGTTTGAAGCAGACATCTACCACCACAACTTTTAAAGCTGCTACCCAAGAGATGCACTCCAAGATCACTTAACTCTGACAGCTAATATGGCTTTCACTTATGAGTCCCATAGTACTAGGTAAACAACAACAACAAAGAAGTAGTTGTTAATAAGCATGGAAGCATTCATTGCATCATAGCAGGGCTCAGCAAAATGCTGTCTCAGTCTTTCCCAGTCTTCACTGCACAGGTTTGACTGCATCCATCCCCAGTTGTTGACTGGGAGCCTGACTTCTAATAAGCCTGGATCTAGGTGCTATTGTGATCCTTGCATTTGGGATGCTGATGGGTTTTAACTCATACTTAACTACTTGGAGCCTCGAAGTACAAAGATGATGAGACAGTGGCATGGAGAATCACAAAGGTTCGGAAGGCAACTGAGAACTTGCATTGGAATGATGCCCAGCTTTTACACAAAACTGGTGTGGTAAGACTAGAAAAGGAGCTGTTTTCTCCAGTGTGCAGAAACCAACCCAAAGAGTTAAGGAAAATAAAAAAAAAACAAAAGAATATGTTTCAAACAAAAGAATAAGAAACATCTCCAGAAACCAATCTTTATGAAATGGAGATATGTAATTACTCAGTAGAGAATTCTTAGTAACTCTCAGAAAGATGTTCACCTAAGTCAGGAGACTAAGGCATTTGCAAAGTAAAACTTTGAACAAAGAGTTAGAAAATATTTTAAAAGTACCAAACTGAAGTCAAAGCTTAAGAACTGAAAAATCCAATAGAGGGATTCAACATTGACTATATCAAGTAGAAGAAAGGACCAGCAAACTCAAACACATGGTATTCAAATTCATCCAATGAGAGAAGTAAGGATGTTCACTCTTGCCACTTTTAGTCAACATTGTACTAACAGTCCTCTCAAGAGCAGTTAAGAAAAAGAGATAAAGGACAATATAGCTGGAAGGGAATGAGTAAATTATCTGTTTGCAGATGAGATAATATTCTATATAGAAAACCCATAAACTCCACTAAAATCTATTAAAACTAATAAACAAATTCAGCAAAGTTACAGGATACAAAATCAATATTGAAAAATCAGTTGTCTTTACAACAGCATCAAAAACAATATAATACTAAGGAATAAATTTAACAAATAAGAGGAAAGATTTCTGCATTGAAACCTATAATACACTGATGAAAAAAATTGAAGAAGACACAATTAAATTGAAAGATTTTCCAAGATCATGGATTGGAGAAATTAATATTGTTAAATTGTCCATACTATCCAAAGAAATCTATGGATTCAATATAATTCCTATCAAAAATCCCAAGGGTGTATTTTACAGAAACAGAAAAATATAATTCTAAAATTCTTATAGAACCATAGAAAATCCCCAAATAGTCAAAGCAATGTTAAGAAGGAACAAAACTGACATCACATATCTTAATTTCATGCTATATTACAAAGCTCTCTTGAATATTAAGAATGGTAGTGGCATAACAGACACATATATCAGTGGACCAGAAGAGAGGGCCCAGAAATAAACCTGTGCATATACAGTTACTTTTTGGCAAAGACATCAAGAATATACAGCAAAAGAACAGTATCTTCAACAGTGTTGGGAAAACAAACAAACAAACATCCACTTGCAAAAGAACAAAACTGGATCCCTCTCTTCACACATAAACCAAGGGAATTAAATGTTTGAACATTAAAAAAAAAAAAAAAGTTTAAATGTAAAATCTGAGATTGTAAAAATACTAACAACAACAAAACTCAAACATAGGTGGTAATCTCCCTGACGGTTTTGCCAATGATTTTTTTGGATTTGAGACCAAAAGTTGGCAAAGGCAACAAAAGTTAAAAAAAAAAAAATGTGGGACTATATCAAACAAAACTGTGTAACAAAGGAAACCATCAGTGAAAGAAAAGGTAACCCACTTGGTGAGAGAAAATATTGGCAAACTGCCTCTTTGGTAAGGGGCTAATATAAATAATATACAAAGAATTTGTACAACCAATAGCAAAAAAACAACCCAATTTTTTTTTAAAGATTTTATTTATTTATTTGACAGACAGAGATCACAAGTAGGCAGAGAGGCAGGCAGAGAGAGAGTGAGAGAGGGAAGCAGGCTCCCTGCTGAGCAGAGAGCCCGATGCGGAACTCGATCCCAGGACCCTGAGATCATGACCTGAGCTGAAGGCAGCAGCTTAACCCACTGAGCCACCCAGTTGCCCCAAAACAACCCAATTTTTAAAAGGGTTAAGGATCAGTATGCCTGGGTGGCTTCGGCTCAGATCATGATCTTGGCGTCCTGGGATTGACTTCTGCATTGGGGTCCTGCTCAGTGGGGAGCCTGCCTCTCCCTCTGCCCTACCCCCTGCTTGTGTGCATTCTCTCTCTCTCTCTCAAACAAATAAATAAGATTTTTTAAAAAGGGGGGGTGTAAGGATCTTAACATTTTTTTTTTCCAAAAAAAGACATACAAATAGGCAATGGGTACCAGGAAAGGTGCTCCATATCACTAATCATTAGGGAAATGTAAATCAAAGCCAAGGTGAAATATTAACTTACATCATTTTAGGATGTCTGTCATCAAAAAGGAGATAGAAAATGTTGGCAAAGATGTGAAGAAAAGGAAACCTTTGCACGCTGTTGATGGGACTGTAAACTGGTATAGCCATTATGAGAAACAATAGTCTTCTCAAGAAATTAAAACTACCAAATTAGAACTACTGTGTAATCCAGCTATCCTACTTCTGGGTATATATCTAAAGAAATGAAATCATTACCTCAAATAGATATCTATTCTCCCATATTCACTGTAGCATCATTCACATCAGCCAAGAAATGAAAATAACTTAAGTATCCACTAATGGATGAGCAGATAAAGAAAATTTAATCTTTGTATACAATGGATAATAGTGAGCCTTTAAAAAGAGGGCTATACTGCCATTTTTGAGAACCTGGTGAACTTGGTGGGCATAATGGTAAGTGAAAAAACCTATACAGAAGATGACAAATAAATGTATGGCATCAATTATATGTAGAATCTAAAAACAAGCTGAACTCATAGAAACATAGAGTACATTGGTAGTTGCCAGGGGCTGGAGGGTGGGAGAAATAGGAAGGGTTCGTAAAAGGGCACAAACTCTCAGTTATAAGATAAAGAATGAGGATCTAGGAGCGCCTGGGTGGCTCAGTGGGTTAAGCCGCTGCCTTCAGCTCAGGTCTTGATCTCAGGGTCCTGAGATCAAGTCCCGCATCGGGCTCTCTGCTCAGCAGGGAGCCTGCTTCCTCCTCTCTCTCTCTCTCTCTGCCTGCTTCTCTGCCTACTTGTGATCTCTCTCTGTCAAATAAATAAATAAAATTTAAAAAAAAAAAGAATGAGGATTTAATGTGTAACATGATGACTATAACGGGCAATTCCGTATTGTATGACTGAACTTTGCTGAGAGTAGAAGTTAAGTATTCTTACACACAAAAAAGGCAAACATGTGAGGTGATGGATATGTTAATTAACTCAATAGTGAGAATACTTTCACAAAGCCTACGTATGTAGATCATCACATTGTGCACATTAAATAGATTATGATTTTGCTTACCAAATAGATCACTAAGAAATAAAAGAAAAGCATAAAAAGCAACATCTATTTCCGGAAGTTATTTTGATTTTGGCATAAAATATCATATAAATGTAAGGTGTATCATGAACATCACCGTAGATATTTCCAGTGACAACCAGTTCACAAGGCAACGTGCTAGCTCCTTCTCCCTGAATAGATATGTGTGTGCATGTGTATGTGGATCACCCAAATTTAAAGTTCTCTTCATCTTTCCCTCACCACCTCGTCGGAGAGTCATTTAGATAGGTTATCATAACTCTTTAATATGATCTTTCCCAAGATGACTCATTTCTCTAACTGACACAGATTTTAAGATTACCAATGTCCTAACTAATTTTGATTTAGAAATTTGCTAATTTTAAAATAAGACAGAATGTTGAACTTAACAGCACATGCTAGCACTGATGTTTTGAGGACATTGTAAAAAGTCCATGGCATTCCTCTTCTGACATTCGTTCGTTAATGTGGCTCAAATCCTTTTTTTTTTTTTGTATTCATATCATGTTGTTGGCTCATATTGAGCTCACAGTCAGTTAAACCTCGTACCTTGGTACTTCTCACAGGAAATTTTGTGAAACCAGTCCTTTCCCTGTCCTGTAATTGTCAAGTGGTCCTCTTAAAATTTAATGTAGAAATACCTATTATGCCTTGTTAAATAGTATATGCCATTCAAATATGGAAAAACTCTCTGCATCACAACTCTAAAATCCAAGGCACCAGAGTCTGAACCAGATTTGTCTCAGCTACAGACCCTTAAACTTATACTGCTATCTTCATGTAAGTTGCTAATGCAAATGTTAAATGTATTATTTAACATTAATAAAGGTGAATCTATAAAGATATTTTATTTATTAACCTCTGATTGATGACTATAATTTCATAAATTGGTTCTATTTAGGTATATTTGCTCAACCAACTAGAATCACTTAATTGTAAATTCAAATTTCTCTATATTTCAAAAGAGAATATTAGAAGAAACTTTGTCAAAGGTTTACTGAGATCAAGATGCACTACACATAACTATAGCAACTTCAAGATTGTGTAGTCTACTGATTCTATCAAAAAGGAGAATGGAGCTCTTTGCCATAATGTTCTTGCAACACCAACATTGGTTTTAGTGGTTTTCGCATTGTATCTTGAAGCTTTACACAAACTTTAAAAACATTGACATTCTAGAAATTTAGATTCACATCAATCTCAGCTGTTCCTGGTTCAACAAATCTCTTTTATTCCACTTTCGAAAAGGGTATAATTTTCATCTCTTAGTTTACTTTTGTAATTTCAAAAGCATTTCTAAAATGACAAGTTTATTTTCTCCCCAGATCACCCTCAAACCTACCTCAGTAATTGGTTCATTGTGGTCCAAATTTAGGACAAACTGTTCCTCTCATTAGTGTCACATACTTTGAGAGAGAACACCACCTAAATTACTGTTAAAAATGTCACAGATATGTCACCTTCCACACAAAAGTATGTGAATGCAATCCTCAGTTAATAGATTCTAGGTTTTAGCAATATAAAAATAATACTTCAAACATTTACTAAAATTATCTTGTGTAGGAAATTTCAACCTGGGAATTGGGGCGTTTCAGGGAAGTTGAATATGAAACATGGCCCTCACTCCAGGGGCCCTTGACATTGCTTGGTAGTAGAATGTTGTTCAGGGGTCGATTGCCCACTATGGGTTCTTTTTACAGGAATCTCTTCATGTATAGTACAACCTGCTGGAAAAGTTCAGTGGAAAGTCAAAACCCTTAAAGATGGGGGAGTTTTATGTCTTAATGATTCTTTGAAATGTTACTCACTACACAGTAGAGTGTGTATACTTCAGATCACCTCTATATAACTGGGAAGGAAACAACAGCAACAAAGAACTGAATTGAGGAAAGCTGGAGCTGAGTTGCCCGTTTCCATTTGTTTGTTATCGTACGTGGAATAATACAGAAAACCAGTTTCAGACGGAAATCCCTCATTTATAAAGTGAGCTTAAGATTTCTACCTTGGATTCATTTGCAAAGGATAGAAGATATTGTGGCTACCAGAGCCATGTTTAGTATTGGATAAATATTTAATGCTATTTATTTATTTATTTGAGAGAGAGAGAGAAAGAGAGAGAGAGTATATGTACACAAGTCGGAAGAGGGGCAGAGGGAGAGAAACTCAAGCTGACTCCAAGCTAAGCGTGGTGCCCAAAGCAGGGCTTGATCCCATGACCCTGAGATCATGACCTGAGGCAAAAATCAAGAGTCAGACGCCTGAAGGACTGAGCCATCCAGATGCCCCAATGCTATTATTGTTTACTTATGACCTACACATTATTTGAGGCATATGATGGTTAATTGTCATCGTTATTTGTAGCATTATTTTTAGTAGCAGTGCCATTAGTATTACTAGGAGCACTGGCACTGGTTGTAGCTTTGCTGAGGTAAAGGTCATGTACTTGGGTTGAGTTTCTACCTTTGGTGCTCTGGCCCTCCTTTAGGATGCTTCATCTTCTAATAACCAAAACGGAAGATGATGCCTAGAGAACTCTGTGGCGAGGGACAACATCAGAATGCTGTTAAGGTGGAGGCTGTTTCGACTGTGCGGTCTAGTCTGGCACCAAGATTAGAGGCAGCAGAAACCTCTACAGCTCTTAAAGAGTCAGGACCTGGACAATCTTCCTGGCTGCCCTTGGCCCTGGCTCCTGTCATTTTGCTGAAATAACCCTCACAGCTTTCTTGAAGCCTGAAAGCATCTGAAGCAGAGGAGAGAGTGACAACCTCTCTCTGAGACATTAGAGATGGCAAAGAGGTTACTGTCAATTTCCTGAAATCATGTATTCTGTGTCATTTATTTCTGGTGTGGGAAGTTGTTTTGTCTGCTGAACCAAGTCAGTGCAACACTAATTTGATTAGAGAAAAAGGCTTTCATTTTGACTTCAGCTCTGCTTACTTACTATTTAAAGCTTCAATGAAGAAATGTATTTTTTCTTTCTTGCAACTATATAGTATAGGAATAGACTAAAATTAAATGATTGTTCATATATATATATGTATATATATATGTATATATTTTTTTTTCCATGGATATAAAACCACGAAGAGATAGAATTTCATACTTGAGGGGGACCTGGGTGGCTCAGTTGGTTAGCTCAGCTAGTGGCTCAGTTGGTGGCTCAGTTAGTCAGTCAGGTAACTGCCTTTGGATCAGGTCATGATTCTGGAGTTTCAGGATCCAGTCGGTCTCCCTGCCCAGCAGTGAGTCTGCTTCTCCCTCTGACCCTCCCCCACCATGCTCTCTCTCTCTCAAGTATGCAAATAAATAAAAATCTTAAGGAAAAAAGAATATTATACTTAAAAGCAAAGATATTTGGAATCAAAACATTAATCTGGAATTTGAGAGCTCGATTACCCTGCATACTCAGTTTTAGTTGTCTCATCTGTAAACTGTTTCTCATGATATCAGTCTAGCAGGATAGGATGTGGATTAAACTAACCTACCTATTTAACAGATATAGATGAGATGTTCATTATGCTAGGTACTCGCAGAATTAAGCAGTAGCGACATGGTAGGTACCCTGGGCATACGTTTCAGTGATGGCAATGTAGGAAATAAAGACAGCATAGACTCTGGCATACAGCAGGCACTCAATAAATGCCTTTGTCTCCTGTATCTGGGACCATTGTGTGGAGGCACATTCAGATTTTAAAAATGGTACGTAATTCCCTGTTAATATTGTAAAGCGTATTATATCTGAATTTCTATCAATCTGAAATTATAATTTCTTTTTTCTCTATTTATATATGTCTTATTCACACTTCAATTCTGTTTATAGACTTACTCCTTTGGTCTCAAACTACAAAGTTACATTTTACTCAGTGAATTTGATTCTTCCACATAATTTCAATTCCCTTCTCTGCTGGTTCAATATGACATCAATATGATGTGTTAGCCTGACATTCAAGGCATTTCTCTAAAGTCTTTTTCTCTTTACCTCTCTTTGCTCCTACTATACCAGCCAAGATTGGTGATTTGCCCTCACGAGGTATGTTCTTTGCATTCCTAAAACTTAGCATTTTCATTTGCATGTCACTGTTTTAGAATCCATACAAACCTGATCTAGCTAATCTTTAAAGAATTTGTGACCCAGGCGGTCATTAAAAAATTAACTAATGAACAAATGAATGAGTATGTACACAGGTCTGGACTGTGAAACTCCTAAAATCAAGGGCTCTTTTAAAATTTAATATAGAGTACAATTAGCATATACACACATTTATATATTATAAACTCTCAGTTAATTTAGTTTAGATTAATTTACCTACTTAGTTAACTCAGTTTAAAATCATAATTTCAAAAATGGATAAAAATATAGAAAGTAGTGAATTCTATGATTTCAGACACTTGATTTACTAGGATTTTGATTTTATTCTAGTCAAGAAATTATATAAATTGCAGGTAACACAATAAAATACTTAAATTTATATATTGAACAAAAATCTTTTTTTTTTTTTAAGATTTTATTTAATTGACAGACAGAGATCACAAGTAGGCAGAGAGGCAGGCAGAGAGAGGAGGAAGCAGACTCCCCACGGAGCAGAGAGCCCGATGCGGGGCTCAATCCCAGGACCCTGGGATCATGACCTGAGTGGAAGGCAGGGGCTTTAACCCACTGAGCCACCCAGGTGCCCCGAACAAAAATCTTTTATTGAAAATATTGTTCTTAAAGACTGTAGAAGTTACAACAGTTTTTGGTTTTTTTTGTTTTTTTTTTTCAAAAAATAATTTGACCTTGGGGCATCTGGGTAGCTCAGTCAGTTAAGCGTCCAACTTTGATTTCGACTCAGGTCAACAGGGTCCTGAGACTAACTCCCATGCTGGGCTCCACATTCAGCATGGAGTCTGCTTGTCCCTGCCTCTCTGCTGCTCCCCACTCCCTCTCTCTCTTAAATAAATAAAACCTTTTTAAAAAGTGTTAAGGGGTGCCTGGGTGGCTCAGTCAGTTGAGTGTCTGCCTTTGGCTCAGATCATGATCCCAGAGTCCTGAGATCGAATCCCACCTGCGCTTCCTGCTCAGCAGGGATTCTGCTTCTCCCTCTCCCTCTGCTCCTCCCCTCTGCTTGTGTGCTCTCTCTGTCTGTCTGCATCAAATAAATAAATAAATAAAATCTTTTTAAAAAAGTGTTATAAAAAAGAGAGAGACTTTATTATATTTATATATAACGGTGGTTACATTGTTTTTATTGAAATGTATGTCATATTAAGACTGCATAGTTCGCAATTAGGAAGTAAACTCATGAGTAGAGAAAGATTTTTGAAGGAAAGCAGAAGAGGTTACGTTTCTCTTTTAAATTTGAGTATCATAAGATAGTTCAATTGCACATTTTTATTCAATATCAAAGCATCTTTGCAGGGTTGTCCAGTGTTTAACTAAATATTATTACATAATGTGACCTTATTTACTGAAGAAAGCTGGAGAATAAATTAATTTCTATCTGTTAAATATTGCTTGATATCCTCCCACTTTTGTGTGTATAATTACTGATAATCATTCATAGCTATAGTAAGTTTAAAATAAAATGCAGATAGGCCAAGTGGCTAAAGATGCAGTCAAGACAGTCACAATGCTGTGAATAAATGTTAAATCTAATTTTAATCCAATTTATTATCATTGAATTCTCAACTTAAGTTGCTTTAGGTTTTACATCGGTAGGTGATGGGGAGATCATCTAAACAGGGGATAGGGTTTTCAAAGAGTAGAGTGGTGGGTTCTAAAGACTGGTAAACTGTATTCTCAAAACAGGCTTTGCTCGAGTTACATGTTAAACAACTTTTTAATATGACACTCAAGATAAGGAATTCTAGCAAAGAGCCTGGCTTTATAGAGTAATGTTTTTTAACTTCGACTATTTCCATGTGCTTATATAGTGGTATATTATGTCCAAGTAGCTGTAAAACCTCAGTGACAGTAAAACTTAACAGAGATATTGAGTATTCTATAAGAGCTTCCTAAATTAAATTATTTTTTTAATAAAGAAAAATACAAAATAACAAAGATGGAAATAAATAAAAGCCAGCTCTTTAAGTACATTAGATTGACAGACAATGGAAGCAAAGGAAAAAGTAAGAATGAGGGTAAGGTAAAGTCATGCATTGAGCATTGATGGATCAGGATGAGTGAAACAAAGATGGCGGCCCTGTCAAGCCAATGAACTCAACTGGAATAACTTAGGCTATAGAGGGTTTTTTAAAATAGCAAGCTGGTTTAGCAAGAATGAAGTAAAAATAACTGTTTTATCACATTGGTTCAAGATTATTAGTTCTCATTTGAGGATAAGGGGAGTTGAATAAAAAATTATAACATTTCAAAATGGAGTATTATATGACATTTTAAAATAGATTAGTTAATAATTTAATGGATAGCATCACCTTTTTTTTTAAGATTTTTGTTTTTTTAATTTTTTTTTTTTTTGGATTTTATTTATTTATTAGGCAGAGAGAAGCAGGGGAGCATCAGAGGGACAGGGACAAGCAGGTTCTCTGCTGAGCAGAAAGCCCAATGTGAAGGCCAACACAAGGCTCAGTACAAGGACCCTGGGATCATGACCTGAGCTGAAGGCAAATTTTAACTGACTGAACCACCCAGGTACCCTGCCATTATACTTTCTAAGATGTCTGCCATGATACATTTCTTTCTTCCTTTCTTTCTTTCTTTCTTTCTTTCTTTCTTTCTTTCTTTCTTTCTTTCTTTCTTCTTTCTTTCTTTCTTTAAGATTTTATTTATTTATTTAACAGACTAAGATCTCAAGTAGGCAGAGAGGCAGGCAGAAAGAGAGGAGGAAGCAGGCTCCCTGCCAAGCCCAATGCAGGGCTCAATTCCAGGACCCCGGGACCATGACCTGAGCTGAAGGCAGAGGCTTTAACCCACTGAGCCACCCAGACGCCCCTGCCATGATACTTTTTTAAAATGCCAGCATACTTTCTAAAAGTCTTCAAAGCTGCATATATATGTCTTATCAATTTACATATATTAAAAAATTAATTTTGCAGCATTATTATAATAATTAGAATACTAGCAATGGCTTTTAATATATTCATATCAAATATTATTTTAAGATATTTCCCCTGCAGAAATCTATTACAATCACTTAGTGATATATATCCCACAAGGGCAAGGATCTTTCCAGTTATTTAATGTGTCTAAATTATTTTCAAAAGTATGTTCAATTTAGAATTTTACCATTTATACTCATATGGTAGAAATGAAATGCTCTAGAATATTTTTTACAAATATGATCTTTCGTTACTACCAGATTCAATGACCTAGATAGTAGTAATTGGAAAGAAAATAATTCAGCAAACATTTCACTTGGGAAAGAAAGGAATAATTCTCTGAATGAAACAGTGTGTTTTATCTCACCACTATATCAAATTTGATTTTTGATGTCCCTATTTACTTTCCAACTTATCAAGTAACACATATTTTAAATCAAATTCATCAAATATATTTGTATTTAAAGCCCTGGTTGGTGTTTGGGATTACATTTTTAGCCATTTTCTTATACTTGGAAATCCAGCAGATTTCTCCCCTCTATTATCTCGCTCTTCCTTTTAGTTTTCAGAAAGCTGCATTATTTTATACCTACTGTTTGCTGTCAATAAAATTGAATCCATTCTTGTCTACTAGTCTTTTGTTACACAGTAGTTTGTGTTAGTAGTTGCTTGTCTTCTTTTCATATTTCTGACCCTTTTTTTCTTTTTATATGTTGTCTAGTGTTAGGAGACACACTGATGTAGACAGTTATGAAAGAAAAAATATAAAATAAAAGTTAAGGAAGGGGAAAAATAAAACCTACAATGCAGAAGTTGCTTTCTGGCAGCAAGAGAATTACAGAGAAAAGAAAAAGTTGAAATCTGACAAGATTAGCCTGCTGACTTGCTGAGTTTATGAGCCCTGTAAAGAATACCAATGAGAGAAAAAATAGAAGCTAAAAGACAATGTTATAAATCTCACCCGCATACTTCTTCACCAAAAGTTGGGAAATAAAACTAAGTTCTGAATACCATTAATGGATAGTATGTCACTGAAGAGAATCAGTTTGGCATCTGCTTCTCTGTTTGAAATGAACAGAAACACTGGAGGTGGGGCCGATCCGGAAATACTTATGTGATGTGCAGCAGAATAATGTGGACATCTTCTGCCTTCTGGCATTTGGGAATTATACTAAACAGAACTAGAACTAATGACGGATAGATATGTGAAAACTTTTGAGTAATCTACCTAGTGTGAGAACTAGTAACAATTTGCTAAGGATTAAAAGACTAGGAATAGGTCAAAGTATATTCTGATATAATAACTCGACATAAAGCAGAGACTAAACATCAGTCCCGCAAACCATGCAATACACATTCTGTAATGGTATTGCCAGACTACTCATCAAACAGGTCTTCATTTATTATGACAGATGGAGTATGTGCAATGACTCTGGAGTACTGAGACACAGATGGAGAATAAAATTGTCCTAGTCATAGAAGCCTTACACCATCATGGTCTTCCCAACAATGCTTACCTGCTTATATCAATTAGATGCTGTTTCTAGAAAAGTAGAGCCACATAAATTATTTCTAAAATCTTTAAAAATTTGATGAATATAGAATTCCTTCCAGGAATAAATTACCTATGCACAGAAACAAACATTTTCTACAAAATTACAGAGAGTAAATAAACCTACTGAAATCTGCCCAAAGACCCCAATTTAACTACTCTTAAGACTTACCTGTATGGTTTTATAGTTTTGTATATTTAACAATTATTACTTAGAGGAACAAATACATGATCTTATAGGAGCAAAAAAAAAAACTAGAAAATTCCTAAAATTCCTGCATTATTGGAATGGTTAAAAATATTATGGTATATACAAACAGTGGGATTTATTCAATATTTAAAATTTATATCTTCTTATTTAAGAGTTTAATATTTGTAAATGCATTGGTATTATATATTACTTACCAGAAAGACAAGTTTCAAAATTGTGGATACTATCAGAACCATTTTTGTTGTAAGAAAAAATACATATATGTGTAAATGAAAGTCTCAGAAAAATATACTCCAAAAGCTTGAAATTATTTTCTGTATTTGGTTAATCAATTTTGCTTATCTAAATTTTCTAATTTTCCACACCAAATGTATAGAAAATTTTACTTAGTGAAGATCAACATATCTTAGTGACACACATTTAAACCATAGCTATTTCTGAGAAGCAAAATGCATCACATGCTTACAACTCTGATATATGAATTGTATATGGGTTACCTGAATGGAGACAGAATTAATTTACAAAGAAATACAAACGTGAATGGTGGAAAGATGCAGATACTAAAACCTTCATTCCATGAGCAACCACTAACAGAAAGGAGAGACCAACAGCAAATTCCCTTGGGAAGTCATGAAATTCACATTCAAGTCCTAAAAAGTACTGTCCTTTGAAGCCAATCTTTAAATCTGAGAGTGGATCTTGTTTCTATATTCAGGAATTCAAAGCAGTTGCTATTAGATTGTCTAAGACTAACCTGGATCATCATTTTATAGTTATTTCCTAGAGAGCAGGTGAGGAAGCGTAGACATGAGTTTGGCCAAATAAGGCAAGAAATAATTTTTCAGTATACAAGCACCAGAGACCTAGGCAGCTGGGCATCCTCAAAGGCCTAAAGGCATCTTTGCTGAGAGGGAACAAAACATAAACAATGAATTTTGGAACACTGAAAAAATAATAAAATAAAATTCAAAAACATTAAAACAAAAACAGAAAGAAAATCATATCCTGCAACCATGATCCTCCCCTCTGCTCCCCAGCTGCGTATCACTATGGCTGATGCTACCACCAGTGATTTGTGGAAGTTGCTGTCTGCCACATCCTAGATATGTGAACCCTTACACAGAAGACAGACCATTTCAGAAAGCACATATAAATTAGAAGAGAACTCCTGATAGAGGGATAGAGTATCTGCTTTCAGTCCTGGCATGAAGCAAAGCTCTCTGAAGAATAGCCAGGACATATGGGATGGCTGGCCATGCAGGAAAAAATAGTGAAAGGATCAAGAGGTATTATTTCATATGTAGTAGCCATGGTTATAGCCAACTCCCAAGGCAGCACTTTCAGATGAATTACATCAGGGAAAATTATTCTTTTAAGAGACAAAAAGAAACATATTTATAGATGCATATAAAGGTACTTAAAACCTTTTTTTTTTTTAAATCTTCCCATTATATTTCACAGTCCTAAATAAAATAAACAGATATCTATGTAAAACAAACATATCATCTATGCATTGTTTCATAGTTTTCAGTTTCATTAGCATTATTTCTCTTGACCTTCATCATCAGGGTTAGGGATATCGATGTTTTACAAAGTGGGAGGCTAAATCATTGGAAATTTTGGAAACTTAACTGAATGAAATGAGACCAACTGAGTTTCAACAGAGCTGGGACTCACACCATAGACTTCTCAGTTCAGATGCCCTTATTCAATACATGTACCATGCTATCTTGCAAGATCCTATAAACCATAAAAAGAATGATTTATAGCCAAGTGTTCATTTTAAGTATAGTTAATTTCATTGTGGTAAATGATTTTAGATGTCTGCTCCTTTTGGGCATCATAATTACCTTCATTAGTAAACAAATTTGCATTTTAAAGTAGAGATTACATGGGTAATATTTTCCTCTTTGCAGGTAATTTATTGCCAGGGGGGATTTTCTCATTTTACAGTAATAATCCTCTTAAATGTGCTTTGGCAACACTGGAAATCAGAATACAGCTTGCCTTTAGTGAACTGAAATTGTCACCTAGGAAGAGTCCTGGTGTTCTGAAGTCCTAGTAAAAGCAATTAAATGATAATAAACATTGGTTAAGTTGTTGCGTACTTTTTTCTATAGAACTTCATATATTAAATACTAGCATCCCCCCAGCCTGTTGATTTAAAAAGATACCATCTTTTATAACGTATTTTGTATGTTTTAAAATTAAAAATGAGCAGTGTATTTTTAAATGAACTATCTTTTTCTACATAAATACACACTGCTTCTCCCATGTCAATGTACATTAAAAAACGATCCTAAGAAAAAAAGAAAAAAAATCCTGGTTCCAGATCTTGTCCAGATCATCTTTGAGTGCCCAATCTTCATCAGTCTTGGCATTCTTGGTACCTCACTGGATCCCTTAGATTGGTACATGAACATAGGTTTGAATCAGTCAACAAATGCAACCCTATACTAAAAAGAGTTTAAAAGGAGCCATAATTCTCTGATTACACAGTAGAAATTGGTAAAAGTACAGAAATAATTTTTGGATTGGATTGGATTATCCCACAAGTTAATCATATCATCAGTTCATATACCACACCACTGTCTTACTAAAGATGTCTTATTAAATCAATAAACCATTGACCATTCCCTTAATATTAATTTAACCAAATATAAAAACAAAAGTAACCAGAATGGTCAAACAACTTTTTCAGCATGGTGAAGTGCAAAACATTCCTGCTCAAAGCCCAAGACTGATTATATAAAAACAAAAGCCAAAGTCAGAAATGCATTTGATTTAAGCTTAGTAAAATCCAGGCAATCCATTTGTGTTATTTATGTAAATTTGGGGAAATGGGGGGAATAGCAATATTGCTTAAATAAGAACCTCTAATAGCAACCAATAAAACCATGCACATTTTAAAACTTTACATATATGAATATATGACACTGAAAGTTAGAAAAAGATAGTCATAAAACATCTAGATGAACACAGGTTTCATTATACCACTTACTTGAAGCAACCAAGTTGTCATTTTAAATATGTTTATCATTCTCTTTACAATGTGTAGTTAACCTGAATGTCAACTGAATTCATACCATCCTTTGGATTTTTTTTTTAAGATGTTATTTATTTATTTGATAGAGAGAAATCACAAGTAGATGGAGAGGCAGACAGAGAGAGAGAGGGGAAGCAGGCTCCCTTCTGAGCAGAGAGCCCGATGCGGGACTCGACCCCAGGACCCCGAGATCATGACCTGAGCCAAAGGCAGCAGCCCAACCCACTGAGCCACCCAGGTGCCTCCCATCCTTTGGATTTAGATGGACTTTTCTTGACTCTTATCTCACTTTCTGGAGAGGCCCAGGTTGGCCTTAGCAGTTATTTTTACTAATGTCCAGATTGACCCATTTTCAGGGTCACTGAAATTTCTTAATCATGGCAACTGCTGAGCTCCTCTTACAGCTGACATGTAATATTTATCTACATTAACTCAATTTATTTAAAGTTTCCAGGCAAACAAATTAAAAATTTTCTTTTTGATATATGGGAAACTTGGCTACACATCACAAAACAAACAAGTAAGATTGAATACTAGATTTGTTCCTGGTTAAATTTCCTTTGACCATATGTCTGTATCTTTATTCTGATGAGCCAATCTCCCATTACAGAACTCCAACTCTTCACATTTTCTGCTATCTATCCCTCTTCCATTGTTCCCATCTCCTTGTTTTGCTCTCTCCAGCCAAACTATGCTTTAGGTCATTTACCATCATCAAAATGGCTTGTGTAAAACAAAGCCACGTGAGTTTTGCGGAATTAGTCCCCAAATGTTAATGTCATCTATTTTTCCCTTGCTGTAAGAAGATTGTGTTTATTTATTTATAAAGCACTACCTATATTAGACACATACATACACATAACCATCATTTATTAAAAATAGTTACTGAATATCTAATATCAAGAAATAGTAACATTTAGAGAAGGAGAGTGATAAAATTAGTAATGATGACAACTCAAAAATATTTCTCATGTTTACACTAAGTGTTTTACCCACATTTTTAAAGAATCCTCATTGCAATTCTAGGAAACTATCCCCATTATATTATATACATATAATGTATGCATGTATATGTGTATATATATGCATGTACATATATATGTATATACATAAATACATTTATATACATAATGATTACACACACACATATATGTCTATATATGAGACTGAGTAATTTTTTAAGAATAATTTACAAATATTGATATATTGGTTCAGATCATATTGCAAATTAGTGCCAAACCATAATAAACTCCAAGCATATCTTGGGACATAGTTCATTAGCAACACTCTAAACAACTTCAATATTGTTTTAACTAAGAGATGAACTCTCAGACCTCAAGGACCATGTGATTCTCTTGAAGATAAGAACTGTATACAAAAATAACTAGAGATAATATTGGATATGTGTCAACTGATGCTGTAAGAAAAAAAAAAAGATTGCTTCTAATGAAAAAAAAAAAAAAGAAAGAAACAGTAGCCACTAAAATAATTAAGAAAAACAGCTTCAAGAGAGTTAATTAAATTTTCTGAGTAATTGGAAAATTTTGGTTAAATGGGCCTCTTCTAAATATGTGTACATTTTTCATATTTCTTCTGCCATTTAAAAGAAGACAAGATGATAATATAGCTATTTCTGATAAGCCAAGAGAGAGAATGGCAGAAACAGACAAAAATAGTGGAATTACAAAACTGTCTAGGTTGGGCATTCCCATGAGAGATGAGTGCATTATTTACTCTTGTGGCTATTGTCAATTATTTCTGATTTCTGGTATTTACTTACACCTCTGTTTCTATCCAGGTGGGCAGTGGACAACTATTTTAAAACTGACATACTGAAAGAGATTGCATATATCTCAAAGTTGTCTGCTCAAAGAATTTCCCTATCAAACATAAACTCAATATTTCAAATAGAAGATATCATAATGCATAAACAATAACCATCATAATGATGGTAAAAATGAAACTTCAATTAATATAAAAATTTCCTCTGCTTAATGAGGGAATGGGAAAAATCACTGTTAATGTCATCAATATTTAACCATGTTATTCTCTTTTTGTATTTTATAATTAAAGAGAGAGAAAGAGGGATGGAGAGAAACTACTGTCATACTAATTCAAGTAAAAAACTTTGGACTGATCCGAGAAAGTGTTCCATTCCCCATAAGGACATATAAGTCAGTAAGCAATTAGTACACTTATGTTTATTATTAACAGATTATTCAGGTATAGAACAAACACAAAACTAATATTACTTGAATCTCAATGTGAAACATATAGAGGATAATATAGAATTCATAGAAGAGAGAGTTATAATAAAAGTTTTGTTCAAATAAAAGTTCCTATTTAAATAAGATGTGTATTTTCTTGTAAAAAAATTCTAACTTCATGGAATTTCAGGAGTACTTTTATTTGGTATTTTAGTGCATTATTTCATTAAATGTGGGCTTTGAACACATGATTGATATTATTAACGGTAGCTCCTTCCATATTGTTGAGGTGCATGGACTAGTTTAAGCATTTAATAGTTCTCTGTGCTGGTACATCAACAGTTTTCTCAAGTTGTTTATGTACCATTTAATGGGTATATGATCTTTGTACTAAAAACAGAAGGGCAGACCCAGCCCTGAGACAACTTGACAAAGGCTGGTATTCTCAGGTCTATTCAATGTTTAATACTTCATTTACTATCTAATGAATGTCAGAAATCTGGATAATTCAGCAACACAGTATACATAAATGACTCAGAACAAAGATTAATAAAAATAGCCTCCTATTTTTCTTCTCAAATAAATTATCATGTGGCCTGGAACCTACTATACAGAATTACTGAGTTTACCAAAAACTGAAAAAGGAAAAAACAGAGAAAATTTCATTTCCCCTTAACTATATGTGTTAATTGTTCCACCCATGGTAACTACGAGACTGATTAAGCAAGATTCTCATGTGCTGCTTTCTTATGCCAATAAATAAAGTAATAGTAGTCCATATAAATTGAATCATTGAATTCTATTTATAGTGATGGTTCACAAAATTCCAAACTGATAAAGTAGCTATTAATGTAGAAGATAAACATATTATTCAAAGAAAAACATTTATATCCATTTATGTTTGTACTTAGAAGACATTTAAAATATTTTTAAAAATTATAACATACAAATAGATGAAACTCTGAGTTAAACAGATAATGTGTTTTCCAATGAAAAAATTTAGAGACTGTGAAGATAAAGTTGATAACTGAAGTTAAATAATTAAAATGTAACACTTAACTGAGTCTGTAAATGAATAATGGAAATACCCTTACAAGTTTCTTAAATTTATCAATATGCAAAGTTAATGGAGAAATGCAGATGGCCTTTATCAGCATATGTTTTTCCAGGTGTATTTACATTTTTATTAAATATTTTGATATTTAAATGGCAGTTAATTCATTTGAGAAACACTTATCTTAGAGAATGAAAACAACCATTAATTATATGCCAACTGGTCCTGTTATACAGGCAAAGTACAAAAAATATTTCTGTGATGTCTTTGAAAAGGCATGAAGAAGTCATTTCTGTTCTTCTAAAAAGACTTTCTCATAGATATACTCTACTGATTGAAATTATCTCCTTCATATGATCTCCCTGATATGAGGAAGTGGTGATGCAACATGGGGGCTTAAGTGGGTAGGAGAAGAATCAATGAAACAAGATGGGATTGGGAGGGAGACAAACCATAAGTGACTCTTAATCTCACAAAACAAACTGAGGGTTGCTGGGGGGAGGGGGTTTGGGAGAAGGGGGTGGGATTATGGACATTGGGGAGGCTATGTGCTTTGGTGAGTGCTGTGAAGTGTGTAAACCTGGTGATTCACAGACCTGTACCCCTGGGGATAAAAATATATGTTTATAAAAAATAAAAAATTAAAAAAAAAAAGAAATTATCTCCAAAAATGTAAAACATTTAGACTTAATAAGCTCCTTCTTTTCCTTTTTTTTTTTTTTTTCTTTTTTCCCCCAAAGGTAAGATGTCCTTAGGAAGCTGGAGAATATAATGATAGAAAACCTTCATAACTGTCTCGCTCAGCTTGAACTTCTGTAACAAAATACCATCTGCACTATGGCTTAAACAACAGACATTTATTTCTGAGTTCTGGAAGCTAAGAAGTCCAAGCATTTTTAGTACTTAGAGCAGGCTCTCTTCCTGACTTTCAGATAGCAAATTTCTCCCTGTATCTTAGCAAGGCATGGAGAGATCTGGTCTATTTTTCTTCTTATAAGGTCAGTAATCTAATTAGGATGACCCCACCCTCATGATATCATCTAGACCTAAACACTTCCCAAAAGTTTTTTACCTTGAAATATCATCACTTTGGAGTTTAATGCTTCAACCTATGGATTTGGGGGAACACTACTATTCAGTCCATAAGTTATGCATTTATATGCCTATATACACAATTTTTGTTTAAATAAGTCTTCAAAGAAACAAAGCATCTTTGGGAACTGGAAATATTATATCAATTTAGACAAAATGTATTGAGTGGAAATGGAGCCAATACCTGCATCATTTTTAATCAATCCAAGTAAAACCTGATCATCTAATATTAGATAATAAGAGAGTAAATTAGACAAACAAAAATAGATATTCCTTAGTAGGCTTCTCATATTCTGCCAACCATCATCCTGCTTTTATCAGATGGTTTTCATAAATAGCACCTTTGTTCTCTGGCTGTATAAAGGCACTGCCCTCGTGCTCATGGTTTGTAATGAGCAATAAAGCAGGTGTTGAAACTGATACCAAGAAATGTATTTGTGGTTTCTAATTTAATACAGTCCAGGTTTAAAAGATAAGAGTATTTTACTTTGGGCCAAAAAAGGCATTGCATGAACCAGAAGAAATGAGATTAGTTAGCTCTGTTTTGTTTTCAGAATATTCTCCATTATGTGTTAAAGAGGGTGGGGAGGAGGGAAAAAGAGAAAAGGAAATAGGGAAGCCCATACCCTCAGGAGAAGTGATAGAAAGAAACAAAACAAAACAAAACAAAACAACCTATGCTTTAATAAAATGCAGTTAAGGAGTTAAAACAGTAACCCAAACTATTTCTAGGTGAATCATATGTAATACAAGGAGATCTGATTCACAATCTAGTTTTGTGTATCTCTTGGGAAATCACTTTCCTAGTTCATGACAGATTTGCGATGAACCTTTGGTGGCTGGAATTCCACATGGGAGTTTTTCTATGTGGCAATTTATAGCAGGGAATTTGGAGGCTTACATTAGTTGAAAATGCTACCAATGAGAAAATAAGTGGAGAAGAATGGGAGCATCAAACCAAGACACAGCTGTAGCATAAACATGAAGTGAGTTCTTGGTATGAAAAAAAGTGCTAGTCACATAGTCACTACTCAATAACTGAATGAATGAAGGAATGAATGGTTTCAGATAATTTTATAAGAGAATAATTCATTAAAGTTAACTTCTCATCTGCCATCTCTGTGTAATACTTTTATGAACTTGCTCAGTGAATTTCATGAGGTGATGATGGGGCAGAACTTGAACAAGTGTATCTACGCCAAAGGGAGTGCTTTAAAATAGATGAGATTTGGTCAATAACAAAATTCAAGTCTCTTAAAGTTTTGTCTACATTGACATCATTGCAAACACTCGCCAAGGAGAGGAAGCGACAATCGAAAAATGCTTATTTACTTCCTAATACAAATATATTAAGTAACACTTCAAATTAAAATGTGAACAGTGGAATTGACTCCTTTTCTTCAATATGATTGAGTTTATTCAACTTCAAAGCTCAAATATTTGTATTTATAATACAATAACTGGGTACTTCATTTTTTATTTATTAATATGTATATTCCTCCCTCCAGTAATAGATATGGCCAGTGGGTAGTATTCTAGGAGTACAAGCATATACTGTATTTGGAAAATACAGTAAAGAAATGGAGAGAAGTATAAAAAAGGATTGTAGGAATTAATAATCTAATTAGAAAATAATTCTGGGTAAACCACAATGATACAGGTAAGAGTGCAATTAATAATAAGGAGGAAAAGACTCTGCTGGTTGAAATAGTCTCTAAGAGATTTGGTTTTAGTTGCAAGAGAGTTTAATAAGTATAATTTATTCTAGGTGATAATTTAAGAGCATACCTGAAATATTCAATGAACTACTGAATTCAGAGAAATATCATGAAAATAGTTATGATTTAAAGTAGAAAAATATCCAATGTACAACACACATTATATGTTTGTATATATAAATACTAAAAGCCAAATCAAAGCAAAATTGTATTAATTTTAAAACAGTTTTTGTAAATAACACAATTTAATCCATCATAATTTAAATTAATAGAGAAAGAGTTATTTCTAAATTGTAAAATAATGAATTGACTGTTTTATCAGTAAGGCAAAATAACTCAAGGTATTACTTTCAAACAAGAAATTGAGTTTACACTAGGTCTTCCATGTGTTCCCATCTGATTATTCTTTATTACCAACTGGCCTTAAATACAGCTACCTTGATTAAGACTTTGACTTGAACTTTTATCAATAGGTAGTTAATATGTGTCAACATTAATCTTTGTATAAGCATTTTTGTATGTTACTCATTAAGTAAACGAACTGGCTCTTAAAAGCAATTATATTTATTTTAGATATATAAAATAGCATGTGCCACGCAGTTATTACAGGAGGAGTCCGGGTACCCACAAGGAACTGAAAAAAAGAAGGTCTTGGCTAGAACAAAGAAAACAGTAAAAGAATACATAGGAATGAATCTGAGTATGTAAAAGGAGCCAGTTATTCAAGGACTTTGTGGGGGATATGAAGGTTTCTGTCCTTTATCTTTAGAAATTTGGAAAACCTTTGATAGATTTTAAGCTGGGGCAATATAGATTAATATTCCTAACATAGGATTCAATTCAAGAAATTAATTATGGGACAGATTTAAAATTAGTTAAGAAAAGGGCCTATTAAAAAGTAAGTAATCCAGAGATGATACTAGCTTACATTAGGGTGATTGGCATTCTAATGGATGGGAAAAAAAATACATTAAAAAAAATAAATTAAGAAAAAATATACACACACACATGTATACACACACACACGTGTGTGTGTGTGTGTGTGTGTGTGTGTACATATATATCAGTTAACGTGCACTGTGTGTCAGTTAAATAAAAATTCACATTTGAAGAATTGGCTAAGACATTAAATAAAATGCACTGGCCTATAACTTACCACTACAGGTATCGTAAAACCTTACTGAAAATAGCAAGCAGACTTCAGTATACAATTTCCAAAAAATTTTCCTGCCAGTTTCTTTAATGCCGTATCCTAAGTGAGGATACAGTGTAATCCCAGAGAGAATATGTAGGTTTTGTAAGGGCCTGCTTAGCCAGAGCGAGCCATTTTGTTGTTTATGCAGTAAACTCAGATTGACCCTGCCCCCTGCAGAGGAACTTACTTAGAAACAAGTCTGGGAAACCAGTAAAATATGACTGACCAGCCCCTGATAACAGAGCCCATATACCAGGATGTATCAGGTCAGGGGGAGGTAACAGAGCCCAGAATGCAAGGATGAGTCAAACCAGGTGGAGACATCCAATCAGGAAAGCATCTCCCTAACCACCCAAGAATGTGGGCCCTGCCTTCTGGGTGCCAATTCTGACCAGAGTGATAGGCTAGTTCAAATAGCTGCTATAGGGTGAACTATAATTCAATTGGTCACCTGTGTGTGGCCAGGCTCAACCACATGGCCTTTACTCTATAAAAGTTAGTCTGTGAGGCTGGGAGGGGTAGCCTCTTTGCAAGAGATGGCCCTGGCCAGTCAGTTTGATTCTCTATGCTTGGTGTGAAATAAAGCTTTGCTTGACCTTCCCTTTGTATCAGTCTCGCTCCTTTGACCATGGACCCAACAGGTTTCAGTTTGGGTTCATGCAGCAATTCAATGACATCAAGAACATACTGATATTCTTTTATTTTTTTCAGTGGTAGGAACAGAGTTTAAAAAAATATAGTAGACTCAGTATCTCAACAAGGTTATCAAGGACATGGTTTCATTATGTTCCCTGGTATGAACAAGTCTAATTTTAGTCTAAAATGAGTGGAATAAGATGGCTTCCAGTGCAGTGAGGGCCAAATGGTTCCTCATAGCATCTGGCTTGAGAGAGTGCAGGGACAATCATAGAAAGCTGTCATGAGCTTTACTTTTATTGAATTGATTGCGCTAAATGTTTTGCAATTGCATAGCACAGTCTGTTATTCCCCAGTTTAACTGTGCATCTTCCTTGCAATGTAGTCTATTCTTTTCAACATCTCATTCCTGTGACAAATTTCCAATATGATGCTTTCAGTTTTCAATAATACTTAATGAAGTCACATTTCACTTCTCATTTGACTAGTGACTCTTATGTCATAGCTTCTCAAATCATAAGGGAGGAGGGATGAATGACACCTTAAATTCCCAACACTTTGTTTCATTTCATTTGGTGAGCATGATAATATTGATCTGTTGTATCTGGAAACTGGTACTATGTCATACTGCTAATCTACTAAAGTTTGCTGGAAATTTGTGAAGATTAGTTTATAGAGCTAACATTATTTGACTCACTAATGGAGAAAATAGCTTTGAGGATATAACATTTATTAAGGTTTAGAAAATTTTATTTTATAACTAATAACACTTAATTCTATCCCCTCCCCACTACTTTTAGTGCAAAAACATGCTTGACATTTACATTATAGTATCTTTAGTTTTGGTCCTGAATCTGATCATCCCAGAATGGAGTTGCCATAACATGCACATGTAAAACCACTAAGTGTGTAGACAGAATCAGTTGCTTTTCAGAAGCTATTGAAATTCAAGACAAAATGCATTAAGGTACTGGAAGGGAATCAGCTGAAGGACTTTTTCCTCATTCTTAAAATTCATACTTTTCCTCTGATAAATATAGATCACATATATTACTAGAGCCTGCCCCAAAAGTATTTCATTGCAAATATTTATGCAGTATTTTTTGGTTTGGTTAATGATGAATGTCTTGGAATGCTACCATTAACTGAACAAGCAGTATCATAACTCAACTACAGTAGACATATATAGCAAAAGTAGTTTTGATAAGTAAAATCATATAGTTTATAGAGTTGGAGAAAAATAAACTTTTGGTTCAGACAGATATAAACAAAGAACCATAAATTAGGATTTAAATCAACTAAAATGACCCCTAATACAATTTCCAAAAACAAAGGGAGGATTATTTTATAAGTATTTACACTCAAAAGAACTTTTCTTGTATATATTTTGCTGGTTACTGCCACTGAGAAGCATCTCCTCATATAAGTCAGTAATACTTCTTAAACTTAAGAATAAGATCTATAGCAACAAATTTTGAGTTACATTATACTTTGGAGAATTATACAACATTTGACCCAAATTCGCTTGGTGTTGAGTTACTCCTTAGAGCTACAAAAATTCTCTTTAAAAATTATATTTATTTTTATAGATCACAAAGTGTAATGATTTGTATATGCCTACATTTATTGCTTGGAGTAACTTTTACTCGAAATAACTTGTAAAACTAGTCTACAATAGAAGGCGTACTGGTTGCTTTTTTACCTAATAAATTCTATTGTTTTATATTTGCCTATTTATTTGGCATTTTATTGAAACTAAAAAAACAAACACTTAGCATTGTAAAAGTGAAGACCATAGATAGTCTGAGAAACACAGATGTTTGTCTAGTAGCTGGGAAAAATAAGTCATGTGAGTAAAAGCTCACAACAGTGCTAGGAAAGTATAAAACACACAAACGCACACAACTATTTTGCTACCTTTAAGAAAGAAATTGCCAAACTGTGGTAAAATATGACTTACAAAAAGGCATCACATTCTACATTAAAGTGTTTTGGAGTAAAATTAATGTTCAGTTACTCTGCATGTTGAGAAGGAGGGTTCAGTAGAGATATGGTCGATAGATACAAAACTAGCACCCTAGCTATTTCTAGCTAGAAAAACAAAGAATGTTTCCAAAATTTTATTTATCTCAAGGGTTCAAGTTACTCTGGAACCCCCCTGGACAAGGAACAAATGGATCTACAGCTCCATGGCATGATTAAATGACTTGTTTACCTGGAAGATAAAAGCAGTGGCACCTATGAAATCATGGAAATGTTACTGAAATCAATGTTAACACATCTGTGAGTAAAGGTGTTTTCCTTTTACCTGCTATGCAATCTTAAGCCTCTGGCCTTAATTTATTCCCTTAATAATGTATTGGGAATAATAACACACCTTTCTAGGGATTGTCATAAGGCTTTGGTGGCAGAATGTGTTTGGTATGTGTGCTAAATTGTAACGCCCCACCCAAATTTTAGAAATGCTAAAATATTAAAAGAAAGAGATGCTAAAACCTCTAATATTAATGCAATATTATAAGAGATGTAGAGCTGGACAAAGGAAAAGAAGAATAAACTCATAGAAGAGCTGAGGCATAAAGAGACTTTTGAGTTGACAGACTTATACCAAATCATTATTCTTCAAACAACATTAATATAAACTGTTTAAGCCCCACTGGGGACTTCTTAGCATATATCATACTAATTATTTCTTTAGAAAGCTTTAACATAACCAAATTTCCTTGTCTCTTCTAAATTATTTATTCTCAAAGGCTCTTTTATTAGATCTCTCTCTAAAATACCTGAAAGGAATGGAATCAACTCAAAATACCTTTCCTGACAGACCTTATTTGTAATGTGTACAGTGTAAAGTAATACAATGCTTTTAATACTGGCTTGTCACAGTATTCTGTACTTACTAAGTAATAATATGATACAACACGCATAGAACAAAATGTAAACTACTATGGATTTCATAATGGAATTATTTTCAGATTGGCATATATATTAAGAACTGCATACATTCTTAAAGCTAACAGTTTATTATAATTTCTGTCTAATATATCTTATTTTTATGATATATATGAATAATGATGTAGTTGCCTCTTGTTAAATTAAATTAGGCATCTCTTACTGTTTTAGCAATTCATATAATTGCCCCATAATTTTGAAAATGTGCATAAAAAGAATGCACAAATGACATAAAGCTCATTTTTATGTAAACAGAGTAATTAATACAGAAATCTCAAATTCTCTTAACTGTCAAAATCAATATGCTTATAAGTTAAAAAAATCCTGGCTTACTGCCTTAAACAACTTAGAAAGCATTAGGCAATTGGCTTTCAGTACAACAAATATATTCATAAAGGATGTAAATGAGATTCAAGAAGGTATTATATAAGAAATGCTGGAGGATATGATACTGAGTTGCCTCCCCTTTCCTCTATGGTAATAAAAAAGACAAATTATGACAATGTTCATTTGAATAGGAAAAAAAAAGATAATTGATCTTAGCATAAGAGAATAAAAATTGATGTAGTTGATCACAACTGCAATCTATTCTATCTTTCCCTTGGGGAAAAGTGTCATTCTTATATACGCTCATCAAAATTGAATTGAATTGAAATAAAAGTGTACTTATTGACTGTCCTCCTTCAGAATATGTGAAACTATTATGCACACGTTCAAATACCCAAGTAGCCAATTAAAAATTATACTGTTGGCCCATAAACTTTTTACTGTCAATATTTTAAAATTATCAAAGTTGCTACATTTGGAAAATCTTTTTAAAACATTTTATAAATAGATAGTATTTGTTACTGAAAAGAACATTTTCAATCTTTGGATTGGCCATGCAATGACCTCTTCCAATATGAAAACGCACGTATTTCTGGGACATTTTATTTCCTTCTTGTTCTTTGATGTTTTATTCCCATACACTTTCTCTACTTTCCTTTATTAGAGTTCTTATTATTCAGATGTTGGGTGTCCTGGTCAACTGTCCTCTCCCCCCATCTCTGGGTGACATCTTAGTAGAAAACTCTTCCTATGGAGACTATAATACTCTGAATCATAGTGATCGGGTTTGGATTGGTAATGGCCTTGGGGCACTCAACTTTCAATGTATACATTTTTAACGTAGCTCTTTGTTTTCACTTTGGACATCTATCCTCAAATATCTTTGGTTTTCTCTAAGTCACAGACACAAAAGAAACTTTTCCAAAGAATAAAGCTCAGTCTTCTACCCAGAAGAGAGAGGGACTTTCATATAGCAGTCTGAAGTTAAGAAGAGAATCAGGAAATCTAATGGAGATTACATGTATGATTTTTCAACTATTCTCTTGTTGTAAGCCCACTTCCCTTCCAGGGTACTCATCCATACCAATCACAGAGTATTGTGTTTTGAGGGTTCTTGATGTTTTTCTCTGCTGTTTTAAGACTTAAATTTTTCAGGTCCCCTAGGTAAGCCTTACTTAGAACCTCAGCATTGCATCTTCAGAAAAAAAAAATAAAAATAATAAATTAATAATTTTTTCCTTTCCAAATTCCTTGCTAATTGGTTCAAAACACTAATAAAATATTTTAATACGTTTCTTAGTATGCAGTAAGTGCGAGTATGTCTCTATATAACCTTCCATCTTTAACTAGAAGCCTTCTGTTATTAAGTAAATGTAATAAAATCAGAATTTAGTGTTAGTGTTATATTAAAAAAATAGATACTACTTCCAAGAGCTGACACTGAATCAATCTTGGGCAAAAGTCAGCATTAAAATTTCATAATTGAATAAATAATTACAAAAAGTGTGCTGGTATTATTGAAGATGTGAAACTGAATAAGAATCCCTGCTCTCAGGGCCTCTGGGTCGATCAACTGCCTTCAGCTCAGGTCTTGATCCTGGAGACCCTGCATGGAGCCCTGTGTCCTGCTTCTTGATCAGCAGGGAGTATTCTTCTCCCTCTGACCCTTCCCCCACCATGTTCTCTCTCTCAAATAAATGAATAAAATCTTAAAAAAAAAAAAAAAAAGAATTCCACTCTCAGAAGACTAGCACCATAATTGGGAAGATTTATTAACTACTACAAAGTGATTAGGCTATTAGGAAGAGTATAAGGGAGTATAAGAGTATAAGGCCAATACAAATCTAGTGAATTACACAGAATAGGATATAAACCTAGAATAATTCAAAATGATTTGGGGAAAAAGGTGTCAATCATAATGAATTTTGAGACTCTTAGGACAACCATAGTAGGTGGAGAAGGTCATGCTTGGGGTGTCATTTTGAGAAAACATAAGTAAAGTCACAGCAAGGCAGCATCTATCTGAATATTTGACATCACCAAATATTTTCATTTGGTTAAAGTACAAGATACACTTGGAGAGTAGGAGAAATATTGCTCATAATATTTCAATTTCTGAGGGCTCTTTTCTTACTGAGCATTGCAGCTACTTCTCATGGATTTTCTTTAAGAACTAAATGGTCTAGGACAAAATAATCTCTTAATTCATATGTATATTTTTCTAAGAAGCATAAGTCAATCAAGAAACAATGAAATTCCATTGGCTACTCTGGGAAACTTTTCATATAAAAGTGGTTGTAAGAGACTAAGTATAAGCAAAAAATGAAAAAATTAAAAATAAATCTTATTTGGAGTACAGGTACATACTCTTCATTCCACCTTCTCCCCCTCTCATCTGTATGCTTTCTCCCAAAATTGAGCATAAAAAAATGAGACTTTTATGGTGATTATTTTTTATCTATCTGAAGACAGTTCTCTCTAAATTCTTTCACTCTTTTTCTCTTGTCTTAGGAAACGTTGTTCCGGTAGTATATACACACTCTGGCGATATGCAGTTTAGATAAATATTACAGAATTTCCAAAAGAAATTATCTCTGGTAGTTTTATCCATTACTAAAATGATAGTTCAGAAGGAAGAATTTAATTATGAGCTTGGTAATGCTTAGGTACTTCAGAGCTATTAGCCTGAATTCATGTTTTTAGAAGTTTTGATGTATGAGTACAGAAGTTTATTTCTATTAAAGATAGTTCATACAATAATCCTGATTGAAATGTGTCTTTTTGAGCAAATTAGAGTGACTGAATTTTAGCTTAGAAATTTCTTCTTTGTTATGGTTGAACAACGCTAAAACAATGTTATTAAATATACATTAGGTAATAAGACTAAGATTTTATTTCTAATGATTTGAATATTTCAGATTATCTATATGAGGGCTATTGGTTCCACAGGCTATCATTGTTTCAAATTAAATAAATTTAGCAGTAAATGAAATTTCAAACCAAAAATTTGTGTTAAGCAAACTACTATTGTAATAATGTATGCCCTTTTCTAAAGGATGTCTTTAAAAAAAAAAAGTGAAATTATGGGGTGCCTGGGTGGCTCAGCTGTTAAACATCTGCCTTCAGTTTAGATCATGATCCCAGGATCCTGGGATTGAGTCCCACATCGGGCTCCCTGCTCAGTAGGAGGCCTGCTTCTCTCTCTCTCACTTCCTAGGTTTGTGTTCCCTCTCTCACTGTCTCTCTGTCAAATAATAAATAAATAAATAATTTAAAAAAATTAAAAAAATTGGAATCTCATAAATTCTTATGATCCAACCTTAAAGTCTTCATATGTTGAATTAAATTATTTCAAGGTTTTAGTCTTAAACTAATATTAAATTGTAATTCCTTAGATATGTGGATAATTTCCCAAGTAATACATATATACATATATATTAGCTACAGTATATAATCTTAAATTGCTCTTCTTTCTTATTTTTATATACAGGTTAGCTAAAGATTAATAGGCCCTGAATATGTGGTTCTCTTTAAATATATATATTCAGGCATATAATATATATGAATGCATATATATATATATATATATATATATACTAAATATTATGTATAGACACATTTTACATTAAAATAAATATATTATAATTCTATTTTATCCTAGATAATATATGTCATATATTATACACACACACATACACACACACACATATTACATAATTTTCTTTATTTTGCACCATTTTTCCAAGATAGTTTTAATGTTCCCCTCAGGTTGACTGAACTTTAGGTAGGTTTATTTCTGATTCTAGTTCTCTGACTTCCCTTTTCTAGGATCACTTATTTTAGAGAACTTATGGTTGAATATTCTTTCTCTACCTCCTACTTGGGTAAATTTTTTCCCAGCCTCTTTCAGTTTTAACAACTGAAGAATAGCTCCTTCAAAGCCCTGGGAATTATCTTTTTGAAATCTAATCAAGAGAGATAGAGTTCCTATCTGCCAAATTCTGTGAGAGGAAAGAAGCCTAAGATCTGTAAGCACGGATGAGTAAATAGATGACCTAATAACACTGATCAACTTCCAAAATAAGGTCTTCTACTACTTTACTAGCTCATCCCAGTTCTTAAAAACTTGCCTGCCTTGTTTTAACAGAGATGAATTTAATCTCTCCTCTATTGCAATAGTCTGAACCTCTGTTGCAAATCTTCGATAAAGTCTTCTTTGTTTGTTTAATTCTGTCCAGTGCAATTTTTTTATACCTTAAAAAACACAGTGATATGTAATACATGTTTATTTAAAAGAGTTATTTGAAAAACTCTTGCTTTCCTGCTCTCTGGGTTTTTTTTATATACAGGTGAAATAAAGTTCATTACTTTCTTTAAATGCAATAATTAACACATAAATCTTCACAGAGAAATTGCAATAGGTATATAAAATATTTTGTCTGCTATTGTTCATTAAGATAAAAAATCAATAATATAGCACAAATATTGTAACCTTTAATACTGTGATGAGATTGACTCTATATTAAATGTAAAATTAAAAGTTTTAATTATACCATCTATTTGCATACTTATATATTTTTATGTTTACATACATAGGCATTTTTGAATTTCGAGGTTAATTTTAAAAATATATTAATAGACAAAACCATAATAAAAAACAAATTTGAAAGCATGCTGTAATTGTGAAAAATTTGGAAATGTGAATTTTTTTTCCTTTAGCTTATAATATAATGATTAATTGAGGAGAAAATGAATTATAATAAATTGTGTTGACAAAGTTGACTCAGTCTGGCAGGAATCACTTGCTATTTAATATAATCTTCAATGTTCAAGTACAAATTATGAGTTGGATTGTTTATAGAAATTAAGATTAGAATTTGGGCTTCCTTTCTGTAAACCAGTCAAATTATCCTGTGCCTAGATAACAGAAATTCCCTTTAACACCAAAATGTTCATGAACTCTTTGAACTTTGACATATTCCTAAATTATTTTGACCAAAAGTACATGTTCCCTTTTGTTGTTACAATTTGTTGCTTCTGAGTCTCCTTGATTTTGCTTTAGTAAAATTCATACCAGCTGTCTTTTAAACCTAAACCATGGCTTTGACTGAAAGCAGACCACTGATAGCTCTAATGACTGGCATTGTCTCTGTGGCAGAAGAGCCTATTGGCTGCATCTACAAATTGGCTTGTGTTACCTCAACAGAGTCATGTTTATCTCCGGATAGAACTTGGAATTTATTTTGGTCCTTCCTTCTCATAACTGAGAATGAGAGAGAGAGGGAGAGAAGAAAGAGAGAGAGATTGGAGGGGAAGTGAAGGGGGAGAACGGAGAGAAGGTGTTCTTTCGGTAATTCAAGTTTTAAAAAAGAGCAAAACAGCCTCCATTTGAATTCACAAACTGGAACCACTGAAGGGAAATTTTGCAATACCAATCTCTGTCCCCAAAGTTCTTTTTTTGTGTTTTAGGAGTCATGGAAGTAAGGAGACTAGCTCATGTTATAGTTCAGAGAACAGTAGAACTAGGTATTGTCACGAAGGCCATAAGACTATCAAAGAGATTCATGAAGGTGGATACATAAGGTTCCTTTTTTTTTTCTTCTTTTTAGTATTTTTACTTATTTATTTTAGAGAGAGTGAGATGGTAAGAGAGAAAGCGAGAGAGAGGATGGAGGAAATGCAAAGGGAAAGGGAGAAGCAGACCCCCACTGAGCCCAGCCAGGGACTGGATCATGACCCAGGGGACAGCAAACATTTAGCCAACTAAGCCACTGTAGGTGGATAGTCAGTGTCTTAATAGGACAATTATAGAACTAATAGTGCCTATTTGAGAGTTTACACTGACTTAGGGTACAATAATTGTATTTACATTCCTATATACTTATCTATGACACAGAATATTACTAAACAATTATGAAAGAAAAAAAAATCATGAAATTATATAATTGAGCTAATATTCCCAAATGGACTTTTTTGGGTTCTTTGGACTGGTGGCGATGATATGTTCTTAAAATTTAACTTGAGCTCTCCGGGCTTTTCCTTAGAAGTGAACTACAAAGTCTGATTATAATCCTTCTCTTGGCATGTGCTGTGTTGCTATGCTCAAATGAGTGACTTAAAGATAATTCAATGTTCCTCTGCAATTGCTAGCCAATCAGATGATCCAAAAAGTGATGTTCCAGCACAGAGAATAGAAAACCCTGACACAGATACTGGAACAATTACCTTTAAAAAATTACCACATGACCACTCTGTAGATTACACATCCATTATACAGTGGTAGAGATCTACAGTGGTTATGTCTCATTACAATGTCACACTTTAAGCTTAGGCTGAAAAATGCTAAAAGCTGGGGAGGAGGGGCTAATAATTGACAAAAAAAAACCCAGAATTTTTTGTTCCTGTGTTAAATAATCCCCAAACCAAACCGAACAAAAATCCTAACTGCTTTAGTTAAAAAACCACTAGTTTCTATAATATATGGCATGAACCAATTCAACAGCTTGCAAGACAAAAAACTTGTTTCAAAACATTCATTTCAAAATCCTAACCTTACCCCATGCCCAGAAATCCAGAGCCATCGTGTGGTAACTTCTGCCTCATGCAGAAAATTATCAGTATTGCATAACCAGTGTTAAAATCCTCCAGTCCAGGCTTTCAAACCAGCCCTATATATATTCTCCCCTAACTCCTCCATTTGAAGAAATAAACTGTTCAGCATGATTTTCTTCGTTACTGCAGTAATCCTAGTAAATTTAACTTTGATTAACAACAGTTGGAATCTACTAAGAGCTTCATGAGTCTATAGAGAATCACTTCTACAAGGATTTAGGAAGTTGACATCCTGTTGGATCAGACTTTAGAACACATAGGAAGTTTAAATTTGGCTTCAAAAATAAGTATTTCCATCTATGTGAGTTTTAGTTTAAACTCTACAGTATCAAAATATATATAACAGAAAAGTACTCTTTAACATGTAAAACAAATACAGGTAAAGAGATCAGAAAACTAAATTCTATTAATTTATAATAAGGCATTTTATCAAAAAATAGAATAAATGTTATTTTAGGAAGTGTTTAAATAGTTAGAGATAAAGTGACAATTCATTTGAAAATTTAAAAAACGATGAATGTCCAACATATAAAGTAATCCGAGATTATAAAGCTTAGAAAAATATTTCATGTGAAGATTTGAAGAGAACATTAATCAAGATCACAAATTCCAAGACAAGAAAAAGAGGATATTTTAATGTCTGCATTCCTTATCTTTTGATATGAGTTCTTTTTTAATAAGTCCCAATTTGAAGCATCTCAAAAAATTACGAAGCATTATATATAGTAGTGATTTTATTTAAAAAATAGAATTAATTTTAAAATATTTTAAAATTACATTAGCTTTAACTCTACATAGACTATCACCATCTAAATATGAATTGTTTTTGGGAAGGGATATTCATTTAAAAATAACTCTTCTGATAACTCTTAAATGCAATTTGATCAATATTTGGGATTACAGAAGCATTGAGTAGCTATTAAAATCTATAGCTGGAGGGCTTATGTTTATTTTTTGTAATACTTCCAAGAAAAGAAAATAATACAAACAAAGTACCACAGCTGGAGTTTAAACAAATGGCCATCCATTAAAGTTTTTCAAAGCGTTTTAAAAATCTTTTCTTATGATTCTTGACAGCTGAGGGCAAACAAGGTTCTTTGTCAATTTATGACTAAGCTGATACCTATAAAGATCCTCTGAGATTACTGTAAGCTCCAACTAACGTCCATTTCCTTTATGCTACATTTGGGCTTTCAAGAATGATGTCCTCCTAGGTGGCTATCTGTCTCCCAGACTCATTTACCTGAATGCATAAAATGAAAAGTGATGAGCTTTTGGGGTGGACTTAGTATTTGGCACATTAAAGCTAATTTATTATAGATTAATATGACCTTAGCAATACCACCTTTTCTTTTCCTCACTTTACTTTTCGAGTAAGAAAAAGACCTTATAGATAAGAACAGGCTGAAATAGATTGTATATTACAAACTATATTATGCATTTCCAAGTTTCATATTTGTGTACATTATATACACACATATAATCCTTAGGAGGTTGAAACCCATGTACAGTCACACTGAGGCTCTAGTTTCGGTATGAAAAAGTCGTCCTCATAATTTGTCTTAAGTAAAAGGACAAATGATATTCAAGTGGAAATGAGTTTTGTTTGAAATATCTGTATGAGCAAGGATATGAATATACTCTTTGGTATGCAAATAAAATGTAGGTGAGAACACTGATTTGAATTCTATTTTTTTACAGAAAGAATGTTTATGTTTTAAAAAATACTATATAATAATATGATTTATAATATTTGGTAGAGATGTAAAAACTGGTTTTGAGATCAAAAATACATATTAAAGACCATCTATAAAAACACAGACAGATATAGGTATGGATACAGATTCTAGCATCCTTAGAGACATACATCATTTAGCCTTTTTCTGCATATACTTGCAAATGCATTTTCCTAAAAGCCACTTATTAAATGAGCTTTAAAAAATGGTATCTTTTAGGTTTAGGACAGCAGCTGGTTTGACAGTTGCTATATTAACAGTGGAAAAGACAGAATCGTGGCCAAGAACACAAGGGCAAACCTTACTTGCATGAAAAGCAACACAGGAGTGCATATAAATCATTGCGCATAGTGCTGTTTAATCTACAGTCTTAAATATAAGTTATGCCCCCACACTGTGGGAACTTAAAAATAGCTACCCTAATATCTTAACTTGAAAAACATGACTCAAATGTTAATGTGGGAAAAAGTTTACTTACTAAAGAGGCCGAGATGGATGAGACCTTGTTTGGTGGGGATGACGCAAAATTCTATGCCGGAGTTAATCATAGAGAACTGCAACTCTATTAACAGAGCGAGGTCTCTCTACGGTAGGGGCAGGACCAGAGTCCTGAATCTTTCTCTGTGATAGAGCGATGTGCCAAGTGTTGTCAAAGATGGCCTGGTATTGTCGGGGACTATTTACCATATGAGGTGACATTCAAAAGGAGACCTGAAGGATAAATAGGGAGTCTCTCCAGGAAAGTCATTCCAAGTAGTGCGAATTGATTGTTCAAAACCCAAAGGCAAAATGAAATAGAAACACTTAAACTCCAAGTAACTTATTATCATTCACTAGTAATTCATTTATTTAACAAGTATATATTTAATGCCAGCCATGTGAGTGCACATATATTTTTGAAACCTCATCAAAATTTGAATTCGCCAGCTTTTTTTAAATTATTTTGAGCCTTACGTGGAAGAAACTTCCTCTGAGTCTTACTCCTTACTCCCTGTCCATAATGGAACTTTTCTTTGGTATTGACTCATTTTTATGCACATAGATTAAATATTTTATAACTACATGCTTAAAAAGCAACTATATTACATAAAATACATTGTAAGTGAAATCAATGTCCCTGTCAAACAATCAATACAAAATGTTTATTTATTACTGATAAAATTGAAAAAAAAAAAGTTCTGAAATTTCCCTACGCAGGTCAGAGCTAAAAATAAGAACTCATATAAAAACTCAAACACCCACTCCATAAATATCATGGTCAATATAAACCAATCATAGAACTAATAATAGCAGGAAACTTAAAGTAGATATGTCGATATTATAAATACGGTTTTAAATTTAAAAACAGACTTTTTATGAAGCAGCAAGTTTTTTTTTTTTTAATAAAAATAATACTATGGACCAAAACTTAAATGAATTTCATTGAAGAACTTTATAAGTCAGCAAGAAGCAAAACATTAAAGGTACAAAGAGGTACTGAACAAGGTAGGGATTGTCAGGCAAAAATGTGTTGGTTATTCCTGTTTCCAGGTGAAGGTACTGTTTCAGATCTCTTGTCCGACGTCTTCATTCAGTTTGTTCCGGGAAAGTAAGAAAGACACTGAACAGTGTTTCAGGAAGGAACCTGGACACAAATGACTAACTCCTCCAGGTTCTCTTCCCTTCTAAACCATCTGTCTGAACAAAGGGTGCTTTCCGGTCTGCAGAGAAGCCTAAAGTTGTCCAGGTTAATTGGACTCTAATGTGAGTCTTAGGAAACCATGTATCACACATACTCTCCGTTGTCCAACCTTTTATCAATCATGACGAGGCTGGGACTCATCTCCATCAGTTTGATCCTTGAATCTACCTCTCAACTACTTCTGCACCATTACTGGCTTTGGAGTGGACAAGACACTAAAACTCACTTTTATATCTGTAAAATGAAATGCTTTTTGAAGATTAAATTAGTATTACTAGTATTTTCAAAGCGATTAGCCATAGCTGGCACATACTGAGCACCAGTGAAGTGTTGTTAATAAATAAACATTTATTCATCCCTTTGCAGCTCTAGCCATGCGATCAGAGAGGGCATCTCGGGTTCATCTGAGTCAGGTATTTGTTGAACAGAGAAAGGAATTAGAGGGGCGCCTGGGTGGCTCAGTGGGTTAAAGCCTCTGCCTTCAGCTCAGATCATGGTCCCAGAGTCCTGGGATCGAGCTCCGTATCAGGCTCTCTGCTCAGCAGGGAGTCTGCTTCCCCCTCTCTCTCTGCCTGCTTCTCTGCCTACTTGTGATCTCCATCTATAAAATAAATAAATGGAATCTTAGGGAAAAAAAAGGAATTAGAATTCATTAAAACCACCATAGGAAGTGCAGCGCATAAGTTAGGTTATATGGAAGCAGGAAGAAGAAGTAACACCGGTATGAGCTGGGACAGAAGTAGACTGAGTGTGGCTGAGAGACTGGTAAGGGAAATTTTCCTTATATTGATCACAAACTTCTCAATCACGCTCCACCATGTTAGGAGTTAACGGGACAGGTAGTCAGGGTCAGGGTCCCCAACAAGAAAATATGGGGTCAGGAGAGCTAAGATAATATAGCACTAACATCCTGTTTTTGCAGCTTAGACAGGACCACAGCGTTCTGTTTCACAGCCTTTGCAGAAATGACTTCTGCAAAATGTCCTAAAATAAGTCAGTTAACCACAAAGCATCTGTCACTATCACTATCACGGACAAAGGGCAGTTAAGACACAAGCCTCCAGATGTCAGCCAAAAAAGACCCTCAGCACAGACATTAACCTAATAGGCGAATAGATACCTGACTAAAGAGGGTGCCTGGGTGGCTCAGGTTGTTGAGCAACTGCCTTCAGCTCAGGTCATGATTCTGGAGTCCCAGCACTGAGTCCCATGATCAGTCTCACGTCAGGCTCCCTGCTCAGTGGATAGTCTGCTTCTCCCTCTGACCCTCCCCCCTCTCATGTTCTCTCTCTCTCTTTCTCATTCTTTCTCTCTCAAATAAATAAATAAAATCTTAAAAAAAAAAAAAGAAAGAAAAAAGATACAAACTCAAAGCCCTGATCAGCACAACTCAGCACACCCTGATCACTTAAGACAGTTCCACAAAAGAGCTATTTAAAAACCTCTAATTAAAGGGTGCCTGGGTGGCTCAGTGGGTTAAAGCCTCTGCCTTCTGCTCAGGTCTGATCTCAGGGTCCTGGGATCAAGCCCCGCATTGGGCTCTCTGCTCAGTAGGGAGCCTGCTTCTTCCTCTCTCTCTGCCTGCTTCTCTGTGATCTCTGTCTGTCAAATAAATAAAGAAAATCTTAAAAAAAAAAAAACAGAAAAACAAAAACCCTCTAATTTAGAAACTCCAAGAGCAACCCTCGGAGGCCCTCTTCCCCTCTGGGAGCTTAACATTATTGCTCAATAAACTATCTCTTGCTGCCCACCACTCTCCGTCTGATCTCCCTCTTCATTCTTTTTGAAGTGGTGTGATCAAGGGCTGTGAGCACTGAAGGCAGAGAACTCCCATAATTAGAGTGAGATTCTGGCTTTTGTTCCAATACATTGGCAATCACCTGCAGGTAGGCTGTTTTCTCTTGAACAGGTATTTCCTAGAGACAGAGTGTTGAGTGATGGCTCAGAACATGGTATCTGCACGTCCCACTCCCTGCAACCTGTGAACATCACCTTTTGAGGAATAAAAATAATTTGCAGATTTTCAAATTTAAGAATCTTGAAACAGGGAGATTGTTCTAGATTATCTGAGTCCTAAGTCCAAGGACAAGGGCCCTTATAACAGAAAGGTAGAGGGCAGTATGAAATAGACAACAGAGGAGAAGACACAGAAAAGAAGAAAAAAGTGATTTATCAAAAAATCAGAGATTGGAGTGATGTGGCTCTAAGTGTAAGAAGCCAGAAATGCTAGAGATCAACAGAAACCGGAAGCTGGAAGAGGTGAAATACAGAGCAGTTAGGGAGGAGCTAGGCAGGAAAAGTGGAAGAAACACCCAGAGGCAGAGTCCTGAGTCTTGAAGGGGAATGATAGAGGCAGGATCTAGAGGAAAAGACAGTGATAAATGAGCTATACACTTTGGAAGTCTGAGGGCACAACATCCTGACCTTGTAGTCTCCAAGACCTTGGGCTGAAAAATCAAGAGCCAAGAGGTCTCGTGTTTGACCTCTGCCCCAGGATAACACCTAGATGCATTATAACATATTTGCACTGTGGGTGCAGCCCCTCTCCCCCACCAACCTCATGGAGGAAGGGTGCTATGGTGACTTCAGGGCTCATCTTGTGGGGTCAAAAACTCCACCACCCAACCTGTGGCTTGGAAGCAGCCTCTCCCACCCACTGGTAACACAACAAGGCTTCGCGAGAGAATGAAGCCCTGATGACGTACTGTTTTAAGGTTTTCAGCCCCCAAAGGGTAAGAAAATTAACTTCTCTTGTTTTAAGCCACCAGTTAGTTCTGGTAGTTGTTATGTTGTCATGGCAGCCACAGGAAACTAATGCAGATTTTGGCACTGGGCAGTGGGGTCCTGCTGTAATAAATATCTAAAAATGTAGATGTGGTTTTTGACTTAGATTATGGGTAAAGCCTGGAAGAATTTGGAGAAGCATGCCTGGATTGCTTTGAAAAGGTTGTTGGTAGAGAGATGGATGCTAAGGTCAGTTCTGGGAAAGGTTTAGATAGAAGTACAAAGCGCAGTAGAGAAAGTGTGTAATGCTTTGGAGAATAAATATATTTTCATAAACAGAATATTGATGGGTATTGAATGTTAAATACACTACAGGAAAGGGCTCAGGAGGAAATGAGAAACACATAATTGGAAACTGGAGGAAACAGAAGCCTTGTTATATAGTGTGTAGAAACTTGACTGAATTGTGGTCTCCTGTCAGATGGAAAGAACAACTTTTAAATGATAAACTTGAATATTTAGCTGGAGAGATTTCCAAAGTGTTGAAGATGCATCCTCATTCACCTACATATTTTTCTGTTCAGAGTAAAATGTGAGAGAAAAAGATAAAGTGAGGAAGAAACTGTGCAAAAAGCAACCAGCCATTGATGATTTTAGATGTTTTCAGCCTGTCCAAATTGCAATGGATGCTAAAATGAGGAAATTCAGTATCAGCAAAGTGTACTCTGGAGAGAGATCAGAGTGTGGCTGGACAACTTTATTTTCAAAGTTTATAAATTATGGATTATTTCAAAGACTTTAGCAAAAACCAAGAATAGATGAGATTATCCAGGAATGATCTGAGGGGGATCTTCTTGTCTACTAGTCTGATCACTGTGACATACATGGGAGAGTCACAAAGTTGTTGAAAATATTATATCAGCAGGAATCCGACCAGCATGGACTGGACAGGACAAGACTTGGGGATATGATACAATGCTACTGGGCTTCCAGAATTCTACAGGCAGGCAACCAGAATATATAGCTACTCAGCAGCAAACATGCGTCTTCCTTCAAGGAAATGGAAGAACAAATCTGAGGCAGAAACAGATAGATCATCAGGTCCAAAACGTAGAGACACATGTCCAGACAGTGGAGCTACAAGTCACAAATGATTATGCTGATTCTGAAACCTAACAGAATCTGTCTTTCTAGATTTAAAACTCACTTTTTAAAGAGAGTAATAAAGGGACTGGTGTAATAATAAATAATTAAAGGGTGTAATAAAAGGGACTGGGGACCTTTTTATTACTTAGAACTTCTACCTTTTGGAATGGGAATGTCTATCCTATGCTAGTCCTATCGCCATTTTGGAAGCAGATAATTTGTTTTCTAGTCTGATGGGTCCACAAATGGAGACCAGTTCTGCCTCAGAATTTATCATTCTCAAGAGTCTATTCATATCTGATTTAGGTGTTAAATGGTAAGATTTTGGTTTTCAACCTCGGGATATGTACATGATATTACGGACTTAGTTTATGTTGTAATGGGTTGAGACTTCTAGGAATTCATGGATATGTTTGTTGGATATCTTTGTGTATGAGTTACACATGAATTTTGAGAGGCCAGAGGGTAGACTGTGGTATCTCAAACCCTGGAAAGTGTAAACGTTAACTTATTTTGGAGAAGAGTCTTTACAGATGTAATTATAATAAGGACTTTGCAATAAAGATATAATCTGGATTATCTGGATAGGACCTAACTCTAAAGGCAAGTGTCATTATAAGGAAAAGGCAAGGCGATCTGAGCCAGATACAGGAGCAAAAGACCTGGAGAAGAGAAGTCAGTACAGCCACTGAGGCAGAGATTGGAGTGATGTGTGGCCATATTCCCAGGAAGCGAAGGAAGTAAATGGCTGTTAGAAGCTGGAAGAGAAAATGAATGGAATTTTTCCACAGTGTATGCAGGCAGTGGGACCCTGTGAACACATTGATTTTGGACTTGTGCCTTCCAAAATGTTTAGAGAATAAATTGATTTTGTTTTAAACGACTAAGTTTGTGATAATTTATTATGGCAGCAACAGGAAACTAATCCTCTCTAATAAAATCTTCACATATTTAGTCTTCTGTTGAGTTCTCTTTCTCTGAGGGTGTGCGCCAACATAACCGAGATAGAATATTTTTGTTATCGGGAGCTGAGAATCAATATCTTTATTTTGGAAATATTAAATATACAATGCCCCTAACAGATGCAAGTGGGAATGGCAAGTAGGCAGTTTGATGGTTCTAAAAATCAGTGGAGGTGCCAATCCTGGGAAAATAAATGTAGGGGCCATTGACACAAAGATTATATTTAAAGATACAGGCTGTTTGAGGCATCCTAATTTAAATGGTGTTGAGAAGAGAGTGTTAAGCTTGCCTGAAGTCCTTGCAGCATTTCATGTACTAAGATAATAAGGAGAAGGAACTAGTGAAGCGGATGAAGAAGGGAAAGGCAATGAAGTTATGTGGTTTGTGCTCGAGACCTCCTAATGCCTTTCCTGTCTTTAATTTTATCTCTCATCTCCTATCTCAGTCTTACTTCATTCCTTTCGTTTTTTTTAAGAGAGAGAGTAGGGGTGGGGGGAGGAGGGAGGGCCAGATGAAGAGGCAGAGAGAGAATCTTAAGCAGGTTCCATGCCCAGTGCAGAGCGTGACAAAGGGCTCGATCTCAAAACTCTGAGATCATGACCTGAGCAGAAATCAAGAGTCAGACTCTTAACCAACTGAGCCATCGGGGCACGCCAGTTTCACTTCACTTCTGTCCTCCATGTTCTGGATCCATCTTCTGGATCTTCACAGAAGTAAAGATTTGTTTGTATTGAGAGTGACTGGTTTTTACATTTTGTAGAGTTTCTTTAAACTGAAATGTGTACTAAATGTGCTGTAGTTCTTTACCAAAAAATTTTTTTAAAAAATTGAAAGATTCTACAAAGGATCTGTGTCAAAATATCACTGGAACAAAAGAACCCTATGAATATTATTAGGGGGAAAAAGTCATTTTTCTATTTGGTGTTTTTGGTGTACAAAGGCACAAAGAAGGGGCAGAGATGAGCTGCAGAGATCAGCATTAGAAGGCAAGGAGGCCTAAGGAACTCTGACTGGAAACAAAGATTCTATAGTCACTCTCACTCTCTGCCACACAACCGACAATATTTCTACTAGCATTTGTCTTCTTAGATGTCTTTATAGTCTCACTTTTAATTTCCTTGGATTCTCTCTGTGTCAACATGGCATTAAGTGAATAATCATTTTTATTCTCTCCTCTCCCATATTCATATAAACTTCACCTGCCTCACGGTCTGCTGGTTACTTCCCAACACTCGGGATTCAATCCCTACTTTCTCAGCTGGGTGTTTGGTCACCCAGAAGAAAAACGACATCCTCTTGCCTCCACAAAGGTAGGTATGGCTCTGTTATCAAGACATACCCAACAGATACAAGTGGAATTATCATGTAGCAGTTTCCACACATATTTTCTGAAAGAATAATGGCAAAGTCCCTTTCACCCATCATCCTTTTCCAACGGCTGGAAGGTAGACATAATGTCAAACTCCCAAGTGGAGATACTAGTAGAGAAGCAACAAGATTAGATTACAAAGGACTTGTGTCCCTTGGGACACATGGAGCTGAACCAGTTTAGGAGACTGTACTACCTGCTAAAGAATCTTTAAGAGAGAATTGCATTATTTATACCACTTTTAAATGGGAGTCCTTGCCATTTACAAATGATACTAATCTTGAGTATTATCGATTTTTTAATAATTTCCAATTGGGTTGGTAACAGAACATGTGTCATTGGTTTAATGGAAGTCGTCCAACAGCAGATGGCGAGGACTCACATTATGGACTTAAAAATGCAGTAGCAAAATATGGTTAAAAGTCTCTTGACAGATCTTTTGTCTCATAAGACAGATCAGGTACTGTTGAAGTTATATAATAAGAAGACACTATCAGAAATTACTATGGGCTGAAATAGATTTCTCGAAAATTCTTGTGGTGAAGTATTAATCTCCAGTACCTGAGAATGTGACTGCATTTGGAGATGAAGTCCTTGAAGAGGTAATTAATTTAAAATGAGATTATTAGTATAGTCCCTAATCCAATAAGATCGGTGTCCTTATAAGAGGAAATTAAGAATGGAGAGATGGCCATGTGAAGACACAAAGAATACAGCCATCCTACAAGCCAAGGAGAAAGGCTTCAGAGGAAACCAACCCCTTGATCTTGGACTTCCAATGTTTAGAATTGTGAGAAAATAAATTTCTGCTGTTTAAGCCAGGTAGGCTGTGGTACAATTTTATGGCAGTCCTAGATGACTAATACAGAGGCAATCAAAATTATATTGTGTATTAACTCCTCTGGCCATATTAGGAAACTCTGACAAGAAAGAGGAAAATTTACCATATAGATAAGCACTTGCTGAGAGAGATGAAGAGAAGTACAGTTTTGTTAGAGAAGGCTTTCTCTAAAGGCAGAGTATACCTCTGAACAGAGGTCCAGTAAGATGGCACATTGCTGGGTTGGAAAGTCAACAGCTGCTTTACCTCACAGGGAAACTACTCTCAGCGGTATCAAGGTAGAGCCTCCGAAGGAGACAAAGCCGTGCCTCAGGGCTCTTTCCAGAACCTGCTGTTAGGAGTTCTCAGCCAAACAATACAAATCAGCCTGGGTAAAACATCTGATTTGGATTTTGCTTCACATCACCATCAACCCGCTGAACACTATGTCTGGTTATCAGTCACAAAATCAGAAATGATGGCACTGTGAAGGGGACCCAAACCATATATGTTTCCAGACACAAGTTTCTTCTAGCAAGATGGTGGGTGGGGCTCCAAGGCATTTGGCTCTGAGTTTTCTGGTGTTTCTGCTCAGTCTAGACGGCCTCAGCAACAGAAATTTGCATACAGTAATGATAGAAAATGCCTCTTTTTCTTTTCCTCCAGTACCATCTGCTCTTTGTATTTTTAAGGTGGTAGATAAGGGAGTCTTTTTTTCTCCCTTCACAGAGACATCTGGCCCTGTTCAAAGTATAATAAAGGCTTTCTTATCTCTTGAGGAGCCAAGGTTTACATTCTTAGTTATAAAATTTCTCCTCCTTCCCTAAAAGCAGGTCTGTTTATGTTTCAGAATAAAAGACAAAAACTCTTTCTCTTAACTCCGGAAGGGGTGAGCATTGTGTCAGCACCTACCTATGCTTCAGGATTCATAATTTTGGAGTGCCTAACCTGTGGAATAAACCACTCTGTGCTCTCATGGTACAGACCACTCCATACACTTTTATTTCGTGGCCTCACAAGAGATTGAGGTGTGGGGGAATAACAGAGCACGAGGTATTCTGGGAATAAATAAAAAGTTGTTTATTTGTTTTCCTTTGTCTTGGATCAGTATCTGGTTGTCTGCTGACATATTTGGGCGTCTGTACCTATCAGGCTGCTAACCTGCCTATCTCTCTGTTTCCACAAGTAGGGTAACATCTCAAATTTTTCCGTTTCAGATGGAAGAGGTATAGGAATAGACAAATGGATGTGACACAGAGTAAATGTGTAAGAAGTGTTCTAAGGTGTTTTGTTTTTGTTTTTGTTTTGAGAACTTCATCACAAAAAAACAAAAGTAAACAATAAACATTCAACTATTACAAGTGTAGCTTGCAACCCTTCGAAATAATCCCTAGGCCAACAAACCTACATCAATGTAATTGTCATTTTAAAGTCACTCAGCCTCTAAAAAGGACATCTGTTTCATTGCCAACTTCACATGTGGACAGAGAGTATAATGGATAAAAATAAACCTTGCAGAAAGAGCGATCCAGAGGCCAGAGAGGACAATCAAAAAGGTAACTCCTGCCAGAAAACAAATCTAGCCATTAACAGATGGTCTAACAGGAATGAACTACACTGCCAGTGCAAGGAGCCTTCGGTTCCTTCCCAGACTAACGACTGCCTTGTGTTTCCCCATCCTTTTTCTGAATGCAGGTTTTGAAATGGGTTACTTACTATCTCAATACAATTGTATACCGAATATGTTAGGGACATATAACTTGAATTTTAATTTACATGTTTAAAGTAAATGTGTCTACCTAGAGCAGTGCTTGAAAAGGCAATATTAAAACTGACTGCTGTGCTTTATCGCAACCATTATAACCAAGAAAAGCTATTAAAAGTACAATGATCTCTAATTGACCCCACTATGCTGGAACCTCACTGGCCTGACCAATGAACAACAGCTTTTGTTTTAATCATTTCTGTGCTCATAGACTCATTCCTTCCTAACCAGACAACACTTTTCTGATCTCATTTAGCGTAACTAAGGAGAAATAACATAACATGCTTTCTGTCCTTTCTAGGATTTAGGCATCTCTAATTTGTTCCCTTCATTAAGTACTCTTAATTCTTTGTACTGGTGTGTCTCCTTGCCTAGTAAGTTAAATTCAGGTTTTTGTTTTGTTTAAATTTATTTTTTCTTTCTTTCTTTTTAAACTGTACATTCTTAAAAATTACTGAAGGACATTATTTACCAAGGTCACAGTACAACAAAAAGCTGTGTAATTGACCTGATAGTGGGCTGTCTATCATATAGAGATCTTAGAGACTGAACTGAATGACATAACCTCTTGAGACTTTAGGAATTTTTTTTTTTTTTTTTTTTTGCCTTAAAAGAGAAGTTGAATGTTGGACGTAGACAATCAATCAATCAATAAGTAAATAAATAAATAAATAAATATTTGTTGCAGCTGTCTTCTAAATAGTTTCTAAATAGCTATTGGCACAAACTTTATGTTTTTTCACTTCTTTTGATATCATTAGACTGTCAGATTATTTTGCTGTCCAGATAGCACTTTTTTTTTGTTTAATAGCTTCATTGCAGGTATAGTTATGCAAAAAAGTTCTGCCCACTAGGAAGTCAGTGGAGTTATGCACAGCTTCCAGTAACAATTTTGAAATGATAGTTAGCATATCACTTTCATCCTTTCTTCTTTGACCTAATCCTTCCCAAGGACTGGAATGCAAATGAGATGGTGGACTGGCCAACTTGGAAGTGAGTTCACCTTGTGAATGGAGGCTATATAAGGTGGAAGGAGATAAAAGTAATGAATTTTGTGCTTTGTGGACCAGAGCACCACATTGCACTCAATTTTTATACATCTGAATTCCTCCATGAAAGAAATAAAGTTCTATTCCGTCAAGCTATTGTTATCTGTGATCCTTCTTATTTCTAGTCAAGCCTAATCATAACTAAAAGATTGTCAAACTAAATTATTAAGTAGACAAATATTGTTAGACAAATGTTTTAACCTTTTCTCATTTTTTGTACACCACTGGAAATTTTCTTCTGTGCATGAAATCCCTTCCGTAACACAGCCATAATCTGAAATTTTTAATTACATCTAAAACTGCCACCTAAGATCTAAAACTTAGAGACCCCCCAAGATTTCCCCCTTCACTACTCCTCAGAACCTACTATTTCTATAAGAATATTCACTTACTAAAAAATGTCACCTATCACTGATGTCTTCCTTCTTCGAGTTCATTCAGCATTCATGTTTTAAGTATGATTTAGTTACTTTATAACACAGATGAATTATATTTTATAGTAGTTTCAATTTTTATTATTATATTCTTTTGACAGCTGTGGTAGGAATACAGTGGTACTAAACTAAACTGGTGGTAAACATTAAATAGAGATAACATTTACTGAGGTATATTGTATACCAAATGCTATACCACCTCATTCAATGTTCAGACTATTATACAAACAATTAATAATGATAGCATCTAGTGCATTGAACCCCTGAAAGATATGTCCAAGTCTTATCCCCCAGAAAATGTGAGAGTGATCTTATTTGGAAAGAATCTTTGTGATCTAATCAAAGTAAGGATCTCAAGGTGAGACCATCCTAAATTATGATAAGCCCTAAATCCAATGACACTGTGCTTATAAAAGAGAGATAATTAGAAGACACATAAAGACACACAGAAGGGAAGGCCATGTGGAGATAAAGAGATACAGAAAAGGACATTTGAGGATGGAGGCTGAGTTTGGAGCAATGGATCTAAGGTCTCCAAGCCAAGGAATGTCAAGGTTGCCTCCACTACTAGAAGCTACGGAGTAGCATGGAATAGATTCTTCAGAAGGAATCAATCCTGCCAACACTTGATTTTTGACTTCTGACCTCCAGAACTTTGAGAGAATAAATTTCTATTATTTTAAGCCATCTTATGTGTGACAATTTGTGTTGGTGGTCCTAGGGAAATAATTTGGATCTTACTACCATGAAGAAGACAGCTGCAACAAATACTTAAAATACCTAAAAATGAAGAAGTAGTTTTGGTTTTAGGTAACAGAGTCTGGTGAAATTGGGGGCAACATAACAGAAGAAGCCAAGGTTGTCTTGAAGAGATGATGGGTAGAAACATAGATGTTAATAACTATTCTGGTGAGGGAAGGAAATGACAACTGTAAAGAAAGTTTCTTTCATTTTAGAGAACACAGATTGTTATGAACAGATGTTGGTAGAAATATGACCACTAAAGATGTTCCTGGTAAGTCACATAATATAATATAGAACATGCTATTGTAAATCAAAAAGCAAGGTGATCCTTGTTACATAGTGTCAGAAAACTTAGCTGGATCGTTTCCTACTCATGGGGGATCTGCTGTTGGTTCTAAGCGATGAACTTGGACATTTACCAGAAAGATTTTGAAGGAAGATGGTGAAGGTGTAATCTGGTTTTTCCTTACTGCTGATAGCACAATAGGAGAGGAAGGAGACAAATTGAGGAAGAAACTGTTAGGCAAGAAGGAACCAGAACTTGATTGAGGAGATTCTTAACCTATTCAGATCCCAAAGGCTATTGTTGTAAAGCCTGTTCTCTGGAGAGGGTAAAGGGCGTGGCTAGGTAAACTACTGTTGCAGAGATTAGGTGTGTGATTAATGTTTCCAATTAACCATTTTAATAAAGCCAGTAATAGAGACAACATTATTTAGGAAGTTTTAATGCACAATCTTCTTTCTAATGCTGTGAATCCCCTCAACTTAACACAGAAGATGCAAAGTTTTGGGGGATACTGCCCTCGCCAAAACACCACCAACTCAGACTGAAAGGGAAAGAGTTGGAATATAATAAAGGAAGACTGCGGAGAGGTCAAGGGCTGAGAGACTTACTCAGCTGAAAACCCGTGCTAACCTTCAAATAAAGGAGGGATGATTAGAAGGTTATCTAGAGCAATGGATCCACTGCCAAGGACATGGAAAGAGGCATTTGGGACAGCTTCTCACTCAAAGCCTCTAGAAGGAACCAAATCCGCTACAACCTAGATCTCAGACTTACGGTCTCTAGAACTGTAAGGGATCTTCTAAGCCACTCGGTTTGGGTAATTTGTTATGGTAATGCTAGGAAGCTGACATATTGTATGTTCCCTTTACATGTGAGCATATGAAGCCTTGAAGAGTTTAAATAAATCACCAGGGTCACATAACTGTTCGGTAATAAAGTAAGCTTTGTACCCAAGGATTCAACACCAGAGAATTAATATTCAAAACAATCTCTGGAGAGACACTTTATACTTTTTTCAAGCAGTTCAGTGTGTAACAATGGACTGAACAGATAATCAAGGGATTCATTCAATTTGCAGTCATTCTACTATGTTCTATGTTTCACAGAAATTGCAATCATAAATGGCATGACCCTGATAGAAGTAGTGGGTACACAACCATGAGAAGACCAAGATGCAGCATGGTATTTCATCATTTCTGTTAAGGGCTTAGAATATAGTCCATGAGTTCGCCATAATCAGTATCACTAGATTTTCACTGCTGGTAAGTAAAGGAACTAGGAAATATGTTGCAGTGGTAAGATATGATTGGGACTTAGGTACTTGCAATTGTTCTTGTTCTTACTCAGTCAGTCATTAGAGGCATGCCTACATACATTAAATTCTGATTCTTCTAAACAGCATTAAATTTTAATGATTGTGTAATTAAGTGTAATCCTGTACAATATTCAACTATATCATGCTACTACATAATGCTTATATAATACCTATCTTGAATGCTGTTTCAAAGTCCTTCTGGTAGGTGAATGCCAAGGTTTGAGATAGGAGAGAAAGAGCATCTGTACTTTTCCAGAACAATAGTTGTAGGATCAATTTTTATCATACTTATTTGCATGTAATATCCAATCTATTCAAGTACATATTAGAAAGTTTTGTCTTTAGGGGCGCCTGGGTGTCTCAGCGGGTTAAAGCCTCTGCCTTCGGCCCAGGTCATGATCCCAGGGTCCTGGGATCAAGCCCCGCATCGGGCTCTCTGCTCAGTGCAGAGCCTGCTTCTCTCTCTCTCTCTCTCTGCCTGCCTCTCTGCCTACTTGTGTTCTCTGTCAAATAAATAAATAAAATCTTTAAAAAAAAAAAAAGTTTTGTCTTTAGCCTAAGAGATGATACATCTTTTATAATTTTGTATATTTGATATAAAGGCATATAAAATATATATTTATGCTTATATATGCAAATACATTTGTGTATATATACATATTTGTGTTTTTAAAATTTTTTTTCATTTCATTTTATTTCTTTTCAGTGTTCCAAAATTCATTTTTTATGTACCACACCAGTGCTCCATGCAACACATGCCCTCCTTATCACTCACCACTAGGCTCTTCCAACCCCTCATCCCCACCCCCTCCAAAACCCTCAGTTTGTTTCTTGGAGTCCACAGTCTCTCATGGTTTGTTTCTCCCTCCAATTTCCCCCAACTCACTTCTCTCCATTTTCCAATGTCCTCCATGTTGTTCCTTATGCTCCACAAGTAAGTGAAACCATATGATAATTAACTCTCTCTGCTTGACTTATTTAACTCAGCAAAATCTCTTCCAGTCCTGTCCATGTTGATACAAAAGTTGGGTATTCATCCTTTCTGATGGAGGCATAATACTCCATTGTATATATGGACCATATCTTCTTTATCCATTTGTCCACTGAAGGGCATCTTGGTTCTTTCAGTTTGGAAACCGTGGCTGCTGTTGCTATGAACATTGGGGTACATATGGCCCTTCTTTTCACTACATCTGTATCTTTGGGGTAAATACCCAGTAATTTCAGGGTCATGGGGAAGCTCTATTTTTAATTTCTTAAGGAATCTCCACACTGTTTTCCAAAGTGGCTGCACCAACTTGCATCCCCACCAACAGTGTAAGAGGATCCCCCTTTCTCCACATTCTCTCCAAACATGTTGTTTTCTGTCTTGTTAATTTTGGCCACTCTAACTGGTGTGAGGTGGTATCTCAATGTGGGTTTTTGTTGTCGTTGTTGTTTGTTTGTTTGTTTTTGTTTTTGTTTTTTAATATTTTATTTATTTATTTGACAGACAGAGATCACAAGTAGGCAGAGAGGCAGGCAGAGAGAGAGGAGGAAGCAGGCTCCCTGCTGAGCAGAGAGCCTGATGTGGGGCTCGATTCCAGGACCCCAAGATCACTACCTGAGCTGAAGGTAGAGGCTTTATCCCACTGAGCCACCCAGGCGCCCCCTCAATGTGGTTTTGATTTGAATCTCCCTGATGGCTAATGATGATGAACATTTCTTCATATGTCTGTTAGCCATTTGTATGTCTTCTTTGGAGAAGTGTCTGTTCATGTCTTCTGCCCATTTTTTGATGTCAAAAATGTCTCTTTTGTGTGTGTTGAGTTTGAGGAGTTCTTTATAGATCCTGGATATCAGCCCTTTGTCTATAGTGTCATTTGCGAATATCTTCTCCCATTCAGTGGATTGCCTCTTTGTTTTGCTGACTGTTTCTTTTGCTGCGCAGAATTGATAATGTGTGTCTATACACAGACATATATATGATTGAAATATATACATATATACATCACAACTTAAAAATTTTTAAGGACTAGCTATCTAAATCCTTCATTTTCAGTTGAGGAAATTCATATTGGTGGCACATAGAAGCTCACCTGTATAGATTAGGGTAGAATTTAGATGAGAATAAAAATCCTTGTTTCCCTTTCCAGTTCTTCCTATATATTATACAATATCTATACCTTTTATATGCTATGAGCTTCAATATCCATTCTAGTGATATAAAATATATGAACTTGGCTTGTACTTCCCAGTTTATTTCATCCTTCTAATCAAGCAGCCTTACGTTTTTGCTCTTTGTTGCTTGTTTGTTTTATTAGCTAAAATACACAGAGGCAGCATCATAGAAGGACATTAATGTGTAGAAAAAATGTTCTTACATACTTCCCTAAATTATGTATTTGATTAAAACTACTATAACAGCCATGATTTTCTAACCAGTAAAATGAATCTCATGCATCAAAGTAATGACTAGACCTTTAGCATGATATATTGTACACTACAGTACCTGTAGAAATGAGCAAAGAAAGAATAATTACAAAGGAAGTGTGTGTTTGAGGAAACAACTTTGCAATTAGAGGCATGCATATAAAAAATGCCAGTATCTCTTTGTTTGCCCTATGCATTCTTAGTAACCCCATGGTGTTTTAACAATTATAAGATATCACAAACTATTAATTATGAAAATTAGTGTTTAACCATGAAGAATATTTTAAAGTTAAATACCTTGTATCACTTTATGTGTCAAAAACATGTAACAATCATTTTGTTTACAAGGTACTAGCAATTTATTTTATAGGTTTGGTTTTGTATATTACTAGCTTCATTGTTAAACCTCCACCGTGACTTCATTCTACAGCACTCACTGGGAATCAATATGGAAAAAAAAAAATACCTATATTTAAAAATACATTAAAAATGAGGTGCCTGGGTGGCTCAGTGGGTTAAAGCTTCTGCCTTCTGCTCGGGTCATGATCTCAGGGTCCTGGGATCGAGCTCCACATCAGGCTCTCTGCTCAGCAGGGAACCTGCTTTTTCCTCTCCCTTGGCCTGCTCTTCTGCCTACTTGTGATCTCTGTCTGTCAAATAAATAAATAAAATCTTTAAAAAAAAATACTTTAAAAATAAGGAGAATTCTCCACAATCTTTAGAATGTTGATTCGGCCTTCTGAAAATATTTAATTGATACATCTTCTTGAAACCTCAAAATCTCTCGCATATTACAATGCAAAATGAAGTGCTGGTTTTCAACCAAAATATTACATCACGCCAAAGATAGTAACTGAATGAAAAAAAAAAAAGCAAAAACTGAAATCCTAATCAGAGTTACCTGAGTTATAGAAAACTGAAAAATAGTAGGCAGAATGGGAAATCAAATGTTTTTGTTGTTGTTTTTAAATTCCATTACAATCAGTCAATGTGACTTAATGATGACAGAATGGAGCCGAGTATATCACATAGACTGATATAATGACTTATAAGTCTACAAAAACAAAATCAAAACCAATACTAATAACACTTCTTATAATGGTAGTTGGAGATTACAAAATCCTTTCATAAACATAAGCTCTTTAAAATTTTTTTAAGGATTTATTTATTTTTTAGAGAAAGAGAGCGGGAAAGAGATATCTTCAAGCAGACTCCCCTATGAGCATGGAGTCAGACCTGGGGCTCTATCCTAGGACCCTGAGATCATGAGATGAGCTGAAACCAAGAGTTGGAAGCTTAACTGACTGAGCCACTGAGGCGCTCCCAATCTCTTTTTATTTTAACTTTAATCTTTACAATGGCCTTATTAGGTGGAAAAGGGAAGGTTTCAGGGCACCTGGGTGGCTCAGTTGGTTGAGTCTCTCACTCTTGATTTCGGCTCAGGTCATAATCTCAGGTCATGATCTCATGGGTCATGAGATCAAGCCCCACTTCCAGGTCTGTGCTCAGTACCTAGTCTGCTTGAAGATTTTCTCCTTCTGCCCCTCCCCCCACTCATAGGCACGTAGGTACACATGTGTGTATGTACGCGCTCTTTCTCTCAAAAAATAAATAAATCTTAAAAAAAAATCTTTAAGAATCTTAAAAAAAAAAAAGCAAAAATTAGTTTTTAATCTAACTTTGAGGGACTAGGACTAGAAAAATCTAGTCTGAACCTCAGCAGATTATCACATCAATGCAGGCAGAATATCTAATAACTGAAAACTACTATCCTCATTTCTCTTTAAAGTGTCTCCTCTTAGTATTGCATATATTAGCGTGAGGCACCAAGTACAATCCACCCTCCTTCTTAAACTATGATCCTGTGACCCCCTTTATCTTCCCTGTTCTGTATCAGTGATAGCCAAGGAACCACCAAATTCCATTTTCAAGGGTGATAATAGTTTAGAATCCACTTTCTATTGTTATCTAAGTTATTCCAGTTAATTCAAGCCATACCCTATCTGAGCTATGACAGTATCCTCCAACTCTAAGCTTTCTATTTCCTTTTGATTATTTCTGCGCTCCACAGTAAGAATGACTTTTCTGAACCCCACCCTGAATATAACACTACCTAATTTAAAACTTGTTTTATCTTTCTTCATGGCTCTCTGCCTAACCCTGACATGTGTCTTGATTTCTCTCTCTGCCTACCTTCTCTGGCATCATCCATCACTAAGCCGTCTATACCTCCTCAAACTATTTACACAGTACACTGCTACAAATCCACTGCTTGGCTTTGTTCTACAAAACCTTTGTGCCTACTGTTCCCTCTATTTAGAATTCTCATCTTTTCTCTTCTTTCACTTTCATCTGCACACCAAAACAACTACTTGTTGTTTCTTGGTAAAACTTCCTTTTCTCGGTCCAGATTTAGATTACAGGCTCAATCACATCTCCACATAGGACATGGTTCTTACATCTTCCTTCCACCTACCATGCTGTGTGGAAACTGCCGAGGTCTTCTCTATCTCTCTACCTGATTGCGAGTTTTGAGATGACATATCATAATTTTTTGTCCTCCGTTACATTCCTCAAATCTATTTATTCCAAGTTTACTTTTGACCTTCATACAGTTTTGAATGTGAAGTCTCATGAGTTATTGATACCGACAGTGATGTGGATGAAAGAGAACACGGTCTTTATTAAGTGAGCAAAACCCAGAGCAGAATGGTATGATTCCCACTTTTACCCCTGTTTATAAAAGTTGTGATTAAACAAGCTAAATCCTTAAAGAAACCATAGATACTTAGAACTTAGAGAGTATTGGGGGTGGCAGTTGTTATTGAAATGAACGTCTGTAACACTCTAGTGAGGGCTAATCTAGCACAGAATTATTCTAAATACATGTCCTCTTTCTCCATGCTTGCTCGTCAAAATAGTTGATCCCAATGTAGGTCAACTATCCAAAGTACAAGTTTCTAGCTGTCAAGATCATTTTTAATACATTCTTCAAAATATCCAGCAACCTTATGACCTGCAGCAGTAGAAACAATAAGAAACTTCAGGTTGCTCCTGATGAGCACTGTAAGATTCAAGTTGTATATTGAATCTTACATAAATAACATAATCTTATATAAATCTTATATAAATAACAGTGTATATGCATGCACAAATACAGTATTTTACATATATACTTGTATGCATGTATTTGAACTATAGCTTCACTGCTGAATGGGACCCAACATCATTTAAATGAAAATACCTAGAAGCAACAGATTCTAATACCTTCTGAAAAGCCCCTGGAATGATAAGGATTTCCTCTGGTAAAATTATTCTTGATGTCCACCCTATTATCCCTCAACAATTATAACAGATAATGTTTCCACTAAATAATGTAGTGAACTCTTTTTCAGTAAATAATTATTATCTGAATCTCTATTATCAGTATCCACAATATGCTATACTGACTTACCTTTACCAAAAGTATGAAGCCATATACTGTCAGCTAGGATATTTATTCCAATATATTAATGCAAAGTTCCAGAAAACTACCTACATATACAATAATTAAAATACATCTCTAGAGATTACCTATAAATATTTCAAGGTATCTTTTGCGCAAAAAAAAAAAAAATTAAGAGTACAAGTCCCTTATGTAAGTTCTCAAAGAATGAGAGTATAGTCTTAGAACTGTGTCCTATATTAAAGATTTCCACAGCAGCTAAGCCACTTTGACACTTAGAAAATTGTTTTTTCTCTTCCTCTTAGAGAAACCTCTTACACATGCTTTCACTGTGTTTCGGTCTACTTCTTTGAGGTATACAATCATAACACAGTATGCTCCTCAGCAAGAACCCAAAAAAAAGGTAGTTATACTCTATGCTTTATTTACTTATGTTTATTTCCCCAATAGAAACTCGATTGAAAACTAATGTATTCTACAAAGCTAAGGGATAAGACTTATTGTTTGGCACAAGATGACACTCACGGATCTTTGCTCTTTCTTGTGATAAAATCCATGTTAATAGAGGATGCAAGCGTCTCTTCTTTAATCTTGGTTTGAATTTCCTTTCTACTATTTCATAAGTGAAGATAAATCTATTACCTCTACACAATGTTTCTTATACAAAATTAATAAAAGCTCAGTGGTGTGATGACCATTGAAATAGAGGAAAAAAGGCTTCAATATTCGAAGGGGAGGGTAGGCCAAGCCTGAATACTAGTGTTGTGCCATTGATATTGATTGCCTGGAGCATGGTATTACTAAGGGTTTTGAGGCGAAGATTGGTAATTCTGGTAAAGAATATCTGGGTCAGTTCAGTTAGTCTTGTTTTTAAACTTGGAAGTTAAATGCTGAGAATAGTGGCTGGTTCATAGTAAGTATGATAAAAATATAGACTATGATTATTACTTTATACACATTATAATAATAACATTACTGTTGTTGTTATTACAATTTCACTCACTAGAACTAAAACTGATGTTTCATTTGGATTATGAATAGTTAAATGACAGGATATAAGAGTGTTCATTCCAATGAAGAAGTTTAATGCTAGATTAGAAGATAATTTGTTTAAAATACACTTGGGATAGAGAAAAGATGGCATATGTTAGATTTCATGAAACAAATTCTAAGAGAGGAGAGACAACACCTGCCCAAAAGAAGGATTAGGGAAAGATAGGATTAGCATAACAGGTGCTAGACTTTGAATGTGCCACACCAATCTGCTTTTCCAGTTGGTCAAGGTTATTAAAAAAAAAGGAATAGATAAGGAAGCTAGAAAGAAAAGTGGGTCTGGCAGAGTAAAGATGGATTCTAAACAGCAAGAACATCGTTTTTGGAATAAAGGCACTCTGTGAAAGGAGACTGTTGCCATCCCTAATTATGAAAAGGTGTCTGGAAATAAATTTGTCAGGAAGGATACATAACTAAAACTTAAGATAAAAAAGAAGAAAATAAAGTACTGAATTTTGTTTCTAAAAATCCTTTTACAATAATTTAAAAATAGATGAAATATACTTTATAATATAAACTTTTTTCCATTAATAAATTTATTATAACAACTGACAACCCATATTCCAGGCATTATGTAGTACTGGTAATTGTCATAATACATCAATGAGGTAGGAATTATCTCAACTCAATCATCTCGTGTTAATTTACAGATGATAAACTCAGGTTCGTTTATATCATTTGCTCAAATCATATGATTAGCAAATGGTAAGAGATAGGCTTCTTACCTTATCTTACTGACCATTCATCAGATCTGCAGGTTATCTTGGTGAATTTTATCATGTGATTTTATTTTTTTTATTGTTTTTTTTTTCAAAAATTTTATTTAATCCCAGTTAGTTAACATACCATGTAATATTAGTTTCAGGTATAGAATTTAGTGAGTCATAACTTACATACAACCCCCAGTGCTCATCACAAGTGCCCTCCTGAATACCCATCACCCATTTAACCTTGTGATTTTAAACCAGAAACCTTCCAAAGGAGATGTTGGTTAGCACAATTAGAGCTCAAGAGATTATTCTATGTCCCTACTTTTAAATATTATTTTCTCCCAGAGGACAGCCAAAAATTACTTAAGTTGTAGTGTTCAAATCAATGTAATTCATTCACAGATATTATTGAAGAGTGTGCTTATTTTTTAACTTACATAGTTTGGACCTAATATTTTTGTTGCTATATTTTAGAAATTCAGACAAGACAGTTTCAATTTATGTTGTCTTTAGTATGATATCCCTGGTTCCTACATAGCTTCCTAGGAAAATAATGACTTTGGAGGATAGGTTTATGTGCATTTTCATGAAGACTTCAGGGAACACCTCATCAATCTATTTGTTGAGGTGACAACTGGGTTAGATTAATTGGATAATGATTTAATCCTGCATTCCAATGTTTTCTCAATGGCAATTTTTTTTCCTCTAAAGTCATTCTACTCACTCAGTTGTCAAGTGACGACAGAATATACACAATAAGTACTATATGTTCTTAAACCACAATTATTTTTAATTCAAAATGTCTTCCTTCATCTCCATCCCCAGATGCACATCAACACTGAGATTTCCATCATCTTTTGAAGAAAATATGAGTATTCCCTTGTCAATGTTTCTAGTCTTTACTATGCATAAGACTCAGCTAGCTTCCAGCATTCTAACTCCAATAGGGATAAAGCATACGCACACACACACACACACACACACAAACATATACACACACTGCGGTGTTTTATAATGAAATATCAACTACAATATTCATATACTATTAATATAAAACCATAAAAAAACTCACCTTAGGTTCATATGGTATAGCCTATTGAATCAGAGTTCAATGTTCAGTTGCAATTCAGAAATGTGTGCATATTTTTCAATTTCTTTTATAGAGGACCACTGACAACTAATATTAGGGTTAACCATTACTTTCAATATATAATACCAATAAAATTTGGAATCATATTTTACAAATTGGCATGTGTTTAATGTAATGCTTATTAAATTAATATGTTGATATGTACCTTGTCATTTTATCTTCATAGAAAGTTATTGTGAATAGGATTATAGTGTATAAAAATAATTTGGTGAATAAAAATGCTACCAGAAATATAAACAAAAATAAAAACTAAAAACATTTTATTTACTAAACCATTTAATTGTGGCTTATACTGTTTATAAATATCTTCACAATTTGTCGGTTTTCTCTTTGTTATGTACTCTTAAGAAACATCATATAAAAAAGGGTCAGGTACATTTATTATATTCATTATTGAGAAGAAAAATGTGGCATTGTTAAATGAAGAAAAAGTAAGTATAAGTAGAAGAGGATGCCCAGTGTTGAAGATGAGAAATCCATGCCTACTCCTTGGTTGATAATACAGGCTCTACATAAACAATCATCTTTATTTTAATCCTCCTGTCCTTGAGGAAATGATGTTCTTTGTGTCTAAGGCCATTTTTTCTATCTGTGTTTTAGGCTCCTATACATTTTTTTTTTCAAAAATTTCCTTTGCAGTTATGCCATCTGTAATGCCCAATCTATTGTATTTTCAATACTTCCCTCCCTTTATCTGCCTTCATCAAAATACTAAAATGCTTGATATTCTTCTATCATCAAAATAATACTCATTCAAGGGGCACCTGGGTGACTCAGTCAGTTAAGACCCAGATTTCAGCTCAGGTCTTAATCTCAGGGTCATGAGTTCAAGCCCCACATTGGACTCTATCCTGGATGTAAAGCCTACTTAAAAATAAATAAAAAATAATAATCCTCCTTCATACCTACATACCTATAGTCATCAGATATCATTCCACCTCTGGTCTTACATTAACAGCCATTCTTCTAGAAAGAGAAGTCCTTTGCTCTTGGTATGTTTTAATAACTTATTCAAAATTGCACTTGTTTAACTCTGTCTACTATTCCTATCCAGTTAGAATGACCACATTGAAAAAATCATGAGAGTAGAGATATATATTTGAAAATCACCAGAATTTAAATAACCGTTGGAGCTATGTGAGGTTAAAGTGTATTATAGGGATTATGTCTATCATGAAAAGTCAGGGCAGCAAGTGTTAAACTCAAAGTGCAGGAGGTTCCAGAAAAATAAGGCAGAATACTTGAACAAGCATGGCTGGCTTGAGAATTTACAAGAAAACTAGGACAAAGCAGTAGAACACTGGGAGATCAGACTTATAAAGGAAAGAGTGATCAGAGGTCTAAAATGTCCTATGAAAGAAAAGCTATGTATGATAGACTGCACCAACATGAATTCACAGTGAGCTTGTTGATAGAGGACTCAGTGAAAGGTGGGGGAGAAATGAGATTATATTGCTTTGCAATGTGAATAAATGGGCCGTGCAGAGGCAGACACAATAGTTTCATGTTTCTATTTCAAGGAATCTGGCCATGATAGAAAGTTACAGAATAATAGCTTTGGCACATGCGCTTAAGGCAAAATTGTGTTTTATAATAATAACATTTCTTTACATTAACATAGCATAAAGGTATGGATATCACACACACAATGTATCTTCACATTACTTTAGCGGTTTTCTAGTATTTTATTTAGCTTTGTTTTGTCATTTTTCAGCTTGTTCACTTTCTTCAGGAATTGGTATGTTAATGTCACTATTTTGGAAATCTAAGTTTTCTGTTCTTTGCAGCTAATTTTGTTTTTTCCTCTCTTCTTATATATCACTAGCATTTTATTTTTCAAATATTTTTTAATTTTATTTTTTTCAGTGTTCCAAAATTCACTGTTTATGTACCACACCCAGTGTTCCATGGGTATATTATTTAGTAGAAATTTTCCTAAGCCTGGTAATTTAATTATATTTAGTCTCCAAATTCAAACTCAGTAATATGCATATATACATAAATGGACATACTTCGCATTTATAATTACATGCTTTGTTTCAAACTGAAAATGTTTGCATTATCCAGGTAGGCAAAAACATACAGAATTAAAATCTGTTTATGGACGCCTGGATGGCTCAATGAGTTAAAGCCTCTGCCTTCAGCTCAGGTCATGGTCTCAGGGTCCTCGGATTGAGCCCCGCATGGGGCTCTCTGCTCAGTGAGGAGCCTGCTTCCTCCTCTCTGTCTCTGCCTGACTCTCTGACTACTTGTGGTCTCTATCTGTCAAATAAATAAATAAAATCTTTTAAAAAATTATTTAAAAAATTATTAAAATCTATTTAAAATGTGTACAAAGAAGTCTAAATAATCAACACACATTCTAAATATAAATTTATGAAAGCAACTCAGCCATTCAGTTTTGCACTTATTAGGTTGTCAAAAAGATGCTGACTTTTAGGCATATGAGATTAACTTTTAGTCAATTACTATTTGTTTGCTTTAAAGATTCTATTTATTTGTGGGTGTGAGAGAGAGAGCCTGAGAAGAGGAACAGAGGGAGAGGGAGAAGCAGGCTCCCTGCGGAACAGAAAGGTCCTGGAGCTTGATCTCAGGACCCTGAGATCCTGACCTGAGCTGAAGGCAGATGCTTAACCATTTAACCGACTGAGCCATCCAGGGACCCCTGTTTGTTAAAGATTTTATTTTTACGGAATCTCTACACCCAATGTGGGGCTCAAGCTCACAACTTTGAAATCAAAATCACATGCTCCACTGACTGTGCCAACCAGATGCCCCTCAATTATTCTTTTAATGGTGGAAGGACTCATTTATTCTAACTATCACAATATTATGACCTTGTGGTTTGAATAAAGATTAACAAGCTCAAATTCCTGGGGCACCTGGTGTCTCAGTCATTAAACGTCTGCCTTTGGCTCAGGTCATGATCCAAGGGTCCTGAGATAGAGCACCGGATTGGGCTCCCTGCTCAGCAAGAAGCCTGCTTCTCCCTCTTCCACTACCCCGGTTGTGTTCCCTCTCTCACTGTGTCCCTCTCTGTCAAATAAATGAATAAAATCTTAAAAAAAAGAAAAAAACAAAAACAAGCTCAAATTCCTATTTCCATCAAATATTTTACATTATATATACCATACTTCTACACAATAACTGATAGTCACTAGCAGAATCTTCAAGAACAAAAAAGTTGGGGCTCCTGGGTGGCTCAGTGGGTTAAGCCGCTGCCTTTGGCTCAGGTCATGATCTCAGGGTCCTGGGATCGAGTCCCGCATCGGGCTCTCTGCTCAGCAGGAAGCCTGCTTCCCTCTCTCTCTCTCTCTCTGCCTGCCTCTCTGCCTCCTTGTGATCTCTGCCTGTCAAATAAATAAATAAAATCTTAAAAAAAAAAAAAAGAACAAAAAAGTTTTGGTAGCTTAAAATTTTAGCAGGTTAGAGTTGAATCACAAGGTTTTTGTAAGAGCTGATTTTTCAATAGACTCAAAATTTTCTAAATGTTAACATTGTTCTGGGTAATTCATATGTTTAGAATGAACAGACTTGCTATATAGTCTTTTTTATTGAATCACTGATTCAATGAACAAACATAAAGCACTTGCACATTAACCATTCTAACACTGAAGTCCCACAAATAATTATTATATTTCAATTATAAATTTCAGAAGTCAAGTGAAATGTAGTTTATTTGGATTTAGCTTTTCTAATGATAAAATTTTTAACAGAAATAGAGAAGTGAAAAAAAATCTTTAAACCATTTTAAAACATTCACTGAGTTAATTAAAATATTTATTTAAAAAAATTAAGAACATTACTTAGAGCCATATATGCAAAATGAAGGCTGCTTACTTAGTAACTAATATATTGTTCTTCCCTCAGCAGACAAGTCTCAGATTAGCCATTTCTATTACTAAAATATATGTCAACTCACATACAGGATGAATAAAAATGTTCAATGCAAATATAATTTTAGTATTTTAGACCATTCAACTTTCCACGAAAATAATATGAAAAAATGGCCAAATTTTTTAAATTGTTAGAATTTTCACTCATTCTTTAGTGTAGGTAGTATTTTTAAAATGCATAAAAATTAACTTTAGCAAAATAACAAAAAGGAAATTGATACTTCATTGTTTTTGAAAACTGACTGCAATTATGGAAAGTAATTCTAGTTTTAGTTTTAGAAGAAACAAGCTGTCCACAAGGTTAGAGAATAATGGTAGGAATAATTTCAAAATCAATATCACTTCTTGGCAGGTTACAGAAATGCTAGGTTCTTTCCCTTCTTCTATCCATCTCTCCCTCTGGGAGTCTTGCTTTCCATAATGACTCTGGTTCCACTTGTGATTTGCTTTGTCTAAGGGGATGTTAACAGAAATGAATATACAGGCTTGCTTCATTCATTTTGATAAAATGTCCACCAAATAAGCCAGTCTGAATTATGACAGTCTGGCAATTATCCTTTCAAGTGAAAATTAAATCCCATGGGAAAATTTGCCTAGTTCAGCCCACAACTCAAATAATCACATGTGTGTTTATCCTTGATGTGCCACACTTCAGTGTGCAGTAGATGTTTTTATGTGTACTTGCATTTTATGTCAGAGTATTTTAAAACATTGGGTACTGGGGGTCAAGATCTAATAATTTTAATGATCTTTCCTGCTTCTTCAATGAAAAAGTCATCCTGATTTTTACTTTTCTTCCAATGAGTGACCAGTGAAGAGTACTCCTGGTGCTGTTTGGTGGCACTGCCTTGGTCTGTGTTAATGTGCCAGCAATTTTACTCACCACTGATTTTGCACCATTAGTGCAACTACGAATACAGTAAAATAATAATAATAATAACTCTTTTTTAAAAAAGATTTTTTTTTTAATTTGAGAGAGCAGAGGGGGAGAGCAAAGAGAGAGGTAAATACCCCACTGAGCAAGAAGCCAGATGGATCCCAGGATCCTGGAATCATGACTTGAGTTGAAGGCAGATGCTTAACCTGACTGAATCAACCAGGTGCCCCAAGAATAATAATTCTTAATGTCTTTATGAAAATGGTTTTGATTTCAGGGTGCCTGTGTGGCTCATTGGTTAAGCACCCAATTCTTGATTTTGGCTCAGGTCATGATCTCTGGGTCCTGGGATTAAGCCCTGTTCAGAGGGTATTCTGCTTGGGATTCTATGTCTCCCTCACCCTCTGCGCCTCTCTCTCTCTCTCTCGTAAACAAATAAATGATTCCTTCAAGAAAAAAAGAAAAAAAATAGGTTTGATTTCGGGACCCCTTGAAAGGTCTTAGGGTACCCCAGATGTCCAAGCATCACTTCTGAGAATTGCTAGATTCAAGAACCACTCCCAAGAAACAGTAGAAGACAAGGGACTTGAAGCCACTCTGAGGGGGCAGAATTAGAACCTAGTCCAGAAAAATCCATGCTTCCATACTGGACAAGCCTAGCCATCCTGATCTGAGAATTTTAGAATAGCTATGGCCCAGTGATTTCTCTGATTCTCACCATCCTGTCACTTTTCCAGTGTGGGATAGGTCTATTCAATTTGATGACACTTCGGTGCTACTCAAAGGAGGTGACAGTGTTATGCTTGTGCAGGGCCCCTGAAAAGTTTGTGGCCAGAGGATCAGACTGTGGACTGTAATAGTGACCACAAGTTCTTTCTCTCCCTGTAACCACATCCTTTTGCCATGTTATCTATGAATGTGGTCTTAGTTTGACTCTGGGCTTGAAACTGTCTTGCTTTATCCAAAGGGATCAGAATTAACAGAATGTAAGCAGTGGACTCAGAGTGAGGCTTGCCATCTTTATTGTTTCTTTTAAGAACTTTGTGAATGATTTCAGGTGAAAGAGCCCAGGCACAGATATTAGAGAATGAGAGACGTATGACCTAATTACCACTACAGCTTTGGCTGAAAGTCAGCCAACCCCAACCGAGTGGCAACTGGCAACAGAAACAGAAGTGGTACCAGAACAACTATCCACCCAAGCCCAGTGAAACTGCTAATCCACAGAATCGGGAAGTAAGCAAATGATTCATGTTTTCTCCCACTAAATCATGTGGTACTTTGTTACTAAACAAAAGCTGATGCACACATTATGTCTGTATCCAGTGTTCTTTGCATCTGATTGCATTCCTCTTTTTTAGAAAAGTCCCCTCTTCTTGGATTATCCTCGCCTTGCCCTTCTGACCTGGTCTTACTCATTCAATTCCTTTTATGCTTTACATGTCATTAATGTAAAGACCTGACTAATATCAGTGACGTGCTTTTTCACTTGGTTTTAGGCCTGTAAGAATTTTGGACATTTGCATATCTGTATCTTACTTCTTTTTTTCTCTTTTTAAAAACATTTTATTTATTTATTTGACAGAGAGTGAGAGACCACAAGCAGGAGGAACAGCGGGGAGAGAGAGGGAGAAGCAGACTCCTGGCCAAGCAGGGAGCCCCATGCTCCCGAGCTCATGACCTGAGCTAAAGGCAGATGCCTAACCAAGAACATGATATAAATATCAATGTGAAGATGAATTCCTTTAGCTTCCTGGCCACTCAAATGAATCTAAATGTAATTATAGTAAATCAAGTTGATTTACTGTAATGCTGATGTAAAGTTGATGGAGGACAACTGTCCTCCATCCCTACAAGTCATCTATTATTTTTTTCACATTGCAGTTGATCATATTGCCATAGGAATTCCTCCCTTGTATTATATCATTTAAAAAAAAATAAAGAAAATGGGACATTTAGGCAAAACCATTGCATAGAGCTTGGCTGTTTTGCCTGATGCACCCCCTCCTAAGCAGACTCATCCCAATATTCGATAATTTTTCTCCCTTCTTCTTTCCCACCTCACTTCAACCTCCCCTTCTCTCCAGGTTCTTGGTCTTTCTTCCCCTCCCTTTTCTGCTTTCCCCCTCCCCTTCTCCCTCTCCTTTCTCCCCTGTGCTTCTCCTGTGCCTCCTCTTCAGCTCCTTTGTAAAGATAGCTACCTGGATGGGCAGGTGGTTATTAAGTAACTGTCACCTATTCATAGAAAGACTAATCTTCAGAAAAAAAATAGAATACTTTGTATCTGAATGACCTTACATCCCCTAGTCAAAAAACTAAAATCATTTAACACAGAGCTTGGGTTCTATATGCTCTTTTATTTTCTTTGTCTTTTGTATTCCTACAGTAAGTGCCTACAAGATATTTAATAGGTAAAATGATTTTCATTTGCTAAATTCCATTTAACTTCAAGAAACTATTTCTTCCATGAAGGTTTCTAAATATTGTAAAGCAACAAAACCAGTATTCTTGTGTATATAAAAATGTAATACTTTCAAGACTATAATATGCTATACATTACAGTATAAATGTACATAATCAAATATACAAAGACATAGAAAACAATAAGCAGCATACGTAATGTACTTGTAGTATACAGGATTAGATTTAACTCTGAGAAACAGACACCCCAAACTGACCATTAGATAAAACTCATCTCTCAAGTAAATGTATAGATAGATATAGGTTAGCCAGGGAAGGTGTAGTAATTTTTCTCCCCCCAAAAGCCCTCACACATAAGATATTTTCTAGTTTATGGTCTGTCCTCTCTAGTGTATAGTCCTTGTCTTCATGATCCAAAGTAGCAATTAGATGTCAATCCATTATACTAACATTGCAAGATGCAGGATGGGGAAGGGAAAAGAAGAGAAGGGACAAAGGATATATATCACCTCTATTTTAACAAAGGTTCCAAAGCTGTTCACCCAATATTCCTGATTTCTTTTCAGCATTTAAGACTAGTCACATAGTCATGCCTGTTTTCACCCAAAAAAAAAAAAAAAGAAAAATAAAAGAAAAAAAGGATATACAGTGTTTATTCTGAGAAACTACATGTAGAGCTAAAATTTGAGGCTCTAGTACTACAAGAAAGAATTACGACAGATACTGAGAGACTGCTGGTAGGTACTCCTACAGTATTTACTAAGTTATACCAATTATTACTTATTTTACAGACTGGGAATGAGTTTAGGGGTAGCATTAGAACACTATAGAGAAAGTTATGTATATTATAGCTTCCTGCTAGTCCAACTCTGGAAGGAGATATTTTACAATATGCTAGAAGTGTCTGTACATTACATAGATATACTTATATCTATAGTGGAAATTCTTTCAACTGCACTAAGAGTTTATAATTCTTTTCATATGAAGTATAAACATTAAACTTAATTTGGAATATATGCATGATCAGAGGCTTATTGCAAGGTTTCCAGAGAAAGAAAGAGAGAAAAAGAGAGATCTAGAAACCCATCATAATTATGTCATGTGCAAACAAAATTATTATAACCAACTAACTGACATGCATACATAAACTACTGTAGGGAGAGGCAAGATGGAGGAGGAGTAGCAGACTGAAATGACATCAGATCCCAGGAGTTCAGCTAGATAGGTATCAAACCAATCCAAACACCTACAAACTTAACAGAAGATAGAAGAGAAGAAGAGCAGCAATTCTAGGAATAGAAAATCGACCACTTTCTGGAAGGTAGGATGTTTGGAGACATGAATACGAAGCTATGGGAAGATAGACCACAGGGAGAGGACCAGCTCCCAGCAAGAGGCAGAGCAGCAGAGCACAAAATCAGAACTTTTAGAAGTCTGCTCCACTGAGGGACATCACTCTAGAGGCTAAGCAGAGGTGGAGCCCTTGAGGGGACAGTGTGGTCTCAGGTCCCAAGGGGTCACAGAAAGACCGAGGGTGTCTGAGTGTGGCAGAGCTCTCAGGTATCAGAGCTGTGAAGCTGAGTAGTGAGCTTTCAGATCAGGGTTACCTTAAACCATGATCCATAGCACAGTCGGGCTACTGCTCTTCAAGCAGGGACCCCACAAGAGGCATATCCAGGAAGATTCACCTTCCTCCTCCAGGAGAAACAGCCCAGCAGGGATCTGCTGGGTGGACACTCCAAGTAGGGCCGTGTGCCAGAGACAGAAACACTTGGTCGCAGGCTGGGTGAGCTTGTAGTACAGCTGGAGACCAGGGAGACAGAAGTGATTGACTACTTATCTCTGAGGGCGCACTGAGGAGTGGGGCCCTGAGCTCTTAGCTCCTCTAGGCCAGAGATTGGGAGGCCATAATTTTCATTCCCATCCTACAAAGCAGTAGAGAAAGTGCTCAGGGAACAAAATCTCCAAGAGTGAACCTGAGCAGATTACTTAGCCCTGTTCCTGGCAAGGGTGGTGCAATTCCGTCTCAGGCAAAGACATTTGAGAATCACTGCAACAGGCCCCTTCCCCAGAAGGTCAACAAGAACATCCAGCCAAGACCAAGCTCACCAATGAAGAAAGCAGAATTCCAGAGCTAGGGGAAAGCAACACATAGAATTCATGCCTTTTCCCCCATGATCCTTCTTAGTCTTGCAAAGTTAAATTTTTTAAATTATCTTTTTTCTAATTCTATTTTTTTAACTTTTCCACTTTCCTCTTTTAACTTTTTAAACTAGTTTATCTTAATAATACCTTTCTTTAAAAAAATCTTTTAAAATCTTCATTGTTATAGTCATATTTTATCCCATCTTTGTATTTAATCTTATTTTTTGTATACATATAGCTTTCTTCCCTAAGAAATTTTGAGATACAATTTCTTCTAATAAATCAAAATATGCCCTAATCTAGCACATGGCTATTCTAGTCTCCAGCCTTAGCACATTCCTTCCTCGTTTTCTTTTTCCTTTATCAACCAAAATATCTTAATCAGTTCTGTTTTTAGGATTTTTTTTTAAATTTTCATCTTTAGAGTCATATTCCATCCCTTCATCATGTTTACCCTTATATTTGTGTGTGTGTTTGTGTGTGTGTGTGTGTGTGTGTGTGTGTGTATTTTTTTTCTCTCCTTAAAATTTTGGGAGGTAGTTTCTTCTAAGAGACCAAAACATACCCTAAATCAAGTGGATGGTTCTGTTCTACACACTAGTCACACAATATTATTTTTTATTTTTTATTTTTATTTCTTTTTTCCCCCTTTCTTCTCCCCTCCCAGGTCTGGATCTCTTCTGATTTGGTTAGCATACATTTTTCTAGGGTCTTTGCCACCATTTTAGTATTTTATTCTCTTGTTCATATATTCTTATCTGGGTTAAATGACAAGGAAGAAAAATTCACCACAAAAAAACACACACAAAAACAAAAACAAGAGGCAGTACCAATGGCTAGGGATTAATCAACATGGACATCGGTAATATGTCAGAACTAGAGTTCAGAATGATGATTCTCAAGTGCTAGCTGAGCTTGAAAAGGCATGGAAGATATTAGAGAAATGCTTTCTGGAGAAATAAAAAATCACTTTCTGGAGAAATAAAAGAACTAAAATATAACCAATTAGAAATCAAAAAAGCTATTAATGTGCATAAAGGGAGGCTTTTACTACTAGGATAATGAGGCAGAACAGAGAATTATTGATAAAGGAGAACAAATGACAGAGAATAAAGAAGCTGAGCAAAAGAGAGACAAACAACTACTGGACCATGAGGGGAGAATTCGAGAGATAAGTGATATCATAAGACAAAACAATATTAGAATAATTGGGATTCCAGAAGAAGGACAAAGAGACGGAGGGGGAGAAGGTATATTGGAGCAAACTATAGTACAGAATTTCCCTAATATGGCAAAGGGAACAAGCATCAAGATCCAGGGGCCAAAGAGAACCACTGTCAAAGTTAATAAAAATAGGTTCACACCCTATCATCTTATAGTAAAACTTACAAATCTTAGTGACAAAGAGAAAATCCTGAAAGCAGCTCAGGACAAGAAGTCTGTAACATACAATGGTAGAAATATTAGAGTGGCAGCAGACTTATCCACAAAGACCTAGCAGGCCAAAAAGAACTTGCATGATAGATTCAGAGCACTAGATGAGAAAGATGTGCAGCCAAGAATAGTATATCCAGGGATTGAAAATAGAGGGAGAGATAAGATTCCAGGACAAATAAAAAATTAAAAGAAATTGCAAACACCAAACCAGCCCTACAGGAAATATTCAAAGTATTCCTCTAAGCAAAGAGAGAACCTAAAAGTTCTAGACCAGAAAGGAAGAGAGAGACAATATACAGTAACAGTCACAATTTAGGCAATACAATGGCACTAAATTCGTATCTTTCAGTAGTTACTCTAAATGTAAATGGGTTAAATACCCCAATCAAAAGACACATGGTATCAGAATGGATAAAGAAAACAGGAACCACAGATATGCTGTTTATAAGAAATTCATTTTAGACTCAAAGACCCTCCAGATTTAAAGTGAGGGTGTAAAAACAACTTACTATGTTAATGTACATCAAAAGAAAACTGGGGTGGCAATCCTTACATCAGACAAATTAGATTTTAAACCAAAGACTATAATAAGAGATGAAGAAGGACACTATATCATACTTAAAGGGTCTGTCCAACAAGAAGATATAACAATTTTAAATATCTATGCTCTTTACAGGGGGGCACCCAACTATATAAACCAATTAAAAACAAAATAAAAAAACCACATCAGGGGCGCCTGGGTGGCTCAGAGAGTTAAGCCTCTGCCTTCGGCCCCGGTCATGATCTCAGGGTCCTGGGATCGAGTCCCGCATCGGGCTCTCTGCTCAGCAGGGAGCCTGCTTCCTCCTCTCTCTCTCTCTCTGCCTGCCTCTCTACCTGCTTGTGATCTCTGTCTGTCAAATAAATAAATAAAATCTTAAAAAAAAAAACACATCAACAATAATACAATAATAGTAGACAACTTTAACACCCCCCTCACTGAAATGGACAGATTTCCAAGCAAAAGATGAACAAGGAAATAAAGGCCTTAAATGACACAGTAGACCAGACGGACATCACAGATATATTCAGAACATTCCATTCCAAAGCAACAGAACATACATTCTTCTTCAGTGCACATGGAACAGTCTCCAGAATAGATCACATCCTAGGCCACAAGTAAGGTCTCAACCAGTATCAAAAGATTGGGATCATTCCCTGCATATTTTCAGACCACAATGCTCTGGAGCTAGAACTCAATCACAAGAGGAAAGTTGGAAAGAACCCAAATACATGGAGGCTAAAGAGCATCCTACTAAAGAATGAATGTGTCAACCAGGAAATTGAAGAAGGAATTAAAAAATTCATGGAAACAAATGATAATGAAAATACAACTGTTCAAAATCTGTGAGACACAGCAAAGGTGGTCCTCAGACAAAAGTATATAGTGATAGAAGACTGTCTCAAGAAACAAGAAAGGACTAAAGTATACAACCTAACCCTACACCTAAAGGAGCTGGAGAAAGAATAGCAAAGAAAGCATAAACCCAGCAGGAGAAGAGAAATCATAAAGAACCGAGAAGAAATAAATGAAATAGAAACCTAAAAAACAGTAGAATAGATCAACAAAACTCAGAGCTGGTTCTTTGAAAGAATTAATAAAATTGATGAGCCCTTGGCCAGACTTATCAAAAAGAAAAGAGAAAGGACCCAAACTAATCCAATCATGAATGAAAAAGGAGAGATCATAACCAACACCAAAGAAATACAAACAATTATAAGAACATATTATGAGCAACTATACATCAGCAAATTTGATAATCTAGAAGAAATGGAAACATTTCTAAAAATGTATAAACTACCAAAACTGAACCAGGAAAAAATTAAAAACCTGAACAGACCCATAACCAGTAAAGAGATTGAAGAAATCATCAAAAATCTGCCACCAAACAAGAGCCCAGGGTGAGATGGCTTCTCAGGGGAATTCTACCAAACAGTTAAAGAAGAATTAATATCTGTTCTCCTGAAACTGTTCCAAAAGGTATAAATGGAAGGAAAACTTCCAAACTCATTTTATGAGGCCAGCATTACCTTGATCCCAAAACCAGACAAAGGCCCCACCAAAAAAGAGAATTACGGATTGATAGCCTTCATGAACACTGATGCAAAAGTTCTCACCGAAATACTAGTCAATAGGATCCAACGGTATTTTAAAAGGATTATACACCACGACCAAGTGGGATTTCTTCCTGGGCTTTAAGGTTGGTTCAACATCTGCAAACCAATCCATGTGATGCAATACATTAATAAAGGAAAGAACAAGAATCACAGGATACTCCCAATAGGTGCTGAAAAAACATTTGACAAATTACAGCATCCTTTCTAGATCAAAACTCTTCACAGTGTAGGAATAGAGGGTACAGACCTCAATATCATCAAAGCCATTTATGAAAAATCCACAGCGAATATCATTCTCACTGGGGAAAAACAGAGCTTTTCCCCTAAGGTCAGGAACACAGCAGGGATGTCCACTGTCACCACTACTATTCAACATAGTACTAGAAGTCCTAGCCTCAGCAATTAGACAACAAAAAGAAATAAAAGACATCCAAATTGTCAAAGAAGAAGTCACACTCTCATTCTTTGCAGATGAAATGATACTTTAAGTGGAAAACCCAAAAGACTCCACTCCAAAACAGATAGAATTCATACAGGAATTCAGTAAAGTGACAGGATATAAAACCAATGCTCAGAAACAAGTTGCATTTCTATACACCAACAGCAAAACAGAAGAAAGAGAAATTAAAGAATCAATCCCATTTGTAGTTGCACCAAAAACCATAAGATATCTAGGAATAAACCTAACCAAAGAGGCAAAATATCTATACTCAGAAAACTATAAAGTACTCATGAAAGAAACTGAGGAAGACACAAAGAAATGGAAAAAAATGTTCCATGCTCATGGATTGGAAGAAAAAATATTGCAAAAATGTCTATGCTACCTAAAGCAATCTACATGTTTAATGTAATCCTTATCAAAACACCATCGATTTTTTTTTTAAATGGAACAAATGATCCTAAAATTTATACGGTATTAGAAAAGACACTGAATAGCCAGAGGGATGTTGAAAAAGAAAGTCAAAGTGGGTAGCATCACAATTCCAGACTTCAATCTCTATTACAAAGCAGTCATTATCAAGACAGTATGGTACTGGCACAAAAACAGATACATAGGTCAATGGAAATAGAACAGGGAGCCCAGAAATAGCTTAACTCTATGGTCAACTAATCTTCAACAAAGCAGAAAAGAATGTTCTATGAACAAAAGACAGCCTCTTCAACAAATGGTGCTGGGAAAAATTGGACAGCCACATGCAGAAGAATGAAACTAGACACACACACACAAATATACTCAAAATGGATGAAAGACCTCAATGTGAGACAGGAATCCATCAAAATCCTTGAGAAGAACACAGGCAGCAACCTCTTTGACCTCAGCCACAGCAACTTCTTCCTAGAAACATTACCAAAGGCAAGGGAAGCAAGGGCAAAAATGGACTATTGGGACTTCATCAAGATCAAAAGCTTTTGCATAGCAAAGCAAACCGTCAACAAAACCAAAAGATGACTGACAGAATGGGAGAAGAAATTCTCAAATGACATATCAGATAAAGGACTAGTATCCAAAATCTAGAAAGAACTTATCAAACTCAACACCCAAAGAACAAATAATCCAATCAAGAAATGGGCAAAAGACATGAATAGACATTTCAGCAAAGAAGATATCCACATGGCTAACATACACATGAAAAAGTGCTCCACATCATTTGGCATCAGGGAAATACAAATCAAAACCACAATGAGATACCACTTCACACCAGTCAGAATGGCTAAAATTAACGAGTCAGAAAAGGACAGATGTTGGCAAGGATGCAGAAAAAAGGGAACCCTCCTATGCTGTTGGTGGGAATGCAAGCTGGTGAAGCCATTCTGGAAAACAGCATGGAGGCTCCTCAAAAAGTTGAAAACAGAGCTACCTTATGACCCAGCAATCGCACTATGGGGTATTTACCCTAAAGATACAATCATAGTGATCTGAAGGGGCATGTGCAACTGAAAATTTACAGCAGCAATGTCCACAATAGTCATATGATAGTCATATAGTATGGAAAGAACCTAGATGTCTATCAACAGATGAATGGATAAAGAAGATGTGGTATATACATACAATGGAATACTATGTAGACATCAAAAGAAATGAAATTTTGCCATTTGCAATGACGTGGATGGAACTAGAGGGTATTATGCTGAGCTAAATACGTCAATCTGAGAAAGATAATTATCATATGATCTCCTTGATATGAGGAATTTGAGAGGCTGGGTAGGGGGCTTGGGGGGGGTAGGGAAGGAAAAAATGAAACAAGGTGGGATCGGGAGGGAGACAAACCATAAGAGACTCTTAATCTCACACAACAAACTGAGGGCTGTTTGGGGGAGGAGGGTTGTGGAGAGGGTGGTTGGATTATGGGCATTGGGGAGGGTATGTGCTATGGTGAGTGCTGTGAAATGGGTAAGCCTGATGATTCACAAACCTGTACCCCTGGGGCAAATAATACATTATATGTTAATAAAAATAATTAATAAAAAATATAAAAATAGACTACTGTACTAGTGTGTGTGTGTGTGTGTGTGTGTATACATACATGCTTTCAGTTAAATTATTTGGGCACTTACTATGTCTAGGGCCCTGAGTCTAGCACTCTATAGGCCCTTTAACATGAGTCAATGAAGAAACTAAGGTAAAGAAAAGAGGAAAGCTTGAAAGTCCAATGCAGATGGGTGACAAGCTGAATGATCAAAGTCTGTCTCTATTTTAAGGCATTTTCTTCTCTTCTCTAGCAAATCCACTTACCAGATTTAATGAAATCCCTTATTAAGCTGAAAGAAGAACCTTCCTTTAAGAATATGTTAGCAATCCTAAATATCTCAAAGCTAAATTGCATGTTCTTCAAGACTCCAAAATGGTCTCCTGAACCTTACATCATTTTGTCACATTATATCTTGGCTTAACTCAAGAACAGACCAACCTTTTACCAATCGTCACATAAAATATCTTTATTATAATCTCTGAAACTACTAATTTGTCTCGTATTTGGCCACATTTTTTTTTCTGCGAATTAAAATCCCCGCTTCTTTTAATTGCTTAAAACTCACCCTCCAAGGAAATCTTTCTTCAAAGAAAAAAGAAAAGAAAATTCTTAGTTATAACTATTTGTTCATACCTTTCTATGATGCTTAGTATTTTCTTATTTTTCTTTTCCCTTTCTCCTGTCAGTACCTCTGTTATTTATTTTCACTGTGGTATTATGTATATCAAGTATTATATTCTGACTTAGTAGACACTCTGTAAACTAAACATGAATTTATTAGATCAAAGTAACAAAAACTATTTTGATAGAGATTACTTTTTTTGAAGTAGAGATATTTCATGGTAAATTATCCAAATTGGAATCTATTTAATTTTGTAGTTTTTGCAACATTTATATGTAGTTCTTCTGACAAATTTGCAATTTAATAAACTGTGTCCATGACATTGAAATAGTCACTCTGTATAATTAATTGGACTGTTCAAAGTCATAGCATCTTTGAATGAGAGATGAAGATTATCTAATTATCTGATGAGATATTAATAATGTGATATTAAACACTAAAGACACTAATAAGGACTCAGTGCAAAGATACTTCCAGAATTATTCCAGGGTATTACACTAGTTACAGTAACTACCATTTATCATGATAAAGATTGACTATTTTTACATTGGTTTTTTTACAAATCTTCAAGATTCTTTTAGTACTTAAGAAAGTACTTCAGATTCTTGCAGTCCTAGTGGGGAAGTAATTTTCTGCTAAATTAATTTGTTGGAAGTAATCTCCCACTGACTTCCAGTGTACTCTTTGCATGCTCCAGAAACTTTAGCTATTTGAGGTGTTCGAATAGTGCTCCTGGTAATAATGGTGTTCACTCAAACCTCAGGAAGATCTCTTGAACTTCACTGCTCATAGCAGAGAGATAAAAGAATTTTCAGTGATACATCTCTCAAGTAAATAGAAACAGGACCCTGGTGATGATCTTGTGTAAATTAAAAAGAAAAGAGAAAAGAATACGTCATCACACATAAATATCAGGGTTTTAGAAAATTCATTTGGAAAGTGATAAAAATTCACATCCATTTGAGTAGACCGAAATTAAAAAAAAAAAAAAATCATGGGAAGGTTTTAAAAGTCCAGTTTTAGAGGTGCCTGGGTATCTCAGTTAAGCACCTGACTTAATTTCAGCCCAGGTCATGATATTGAGGTTGTATGATCAAGCCCTGCTTTGGGATGGCATGGAGACTGCTTAAGATTCTCTCCCTTACTCTCCCTCTGCCCCTCCACCCCCTCTTGTGTCTCCCTCCCTCTCTAAAAAAAATAAAAAAATAAAAAATAAAAGTCCAGTTTTATTTAACTAGCATTTTTCCTTTTCAGTGTTTTTTTTTTTTTCCTGAGTGCTGCAGTTATTGAAAATCAACTGCAAGACCACAGCTGTCTTTCCTCCTGTTTTCTTTTTTTTTTTTTTTTTTTTTATTGCATATGTTAACTCTGCACAGGTACGCTGCAATAAATTGTTACTAAGCAATTGAGAATCTATACTTGGAATAAGTGGCTATCACACAGCAGAAATGATGGCAAATGGAATTGTTTACCATTGAATATAATGGTGCAGCCAGCAATGATTTGGTTTTGTGCTTCTTGCCTACCAACAAGCTAAATTTAGGGACTGTTTTTTGTTTTTTGTTTTTCTTGGCAAGTACCTCACTTCCAAGCTCAGCATTCTTTAGAGATTTCTTTGAAGTATATTGATTTTAAGTAAAAGAGAGTGAAAAACAAACATTTCCTGGCATATGACAACATGACCTGTTTATATTAACAAATAGGAACATACAATATTAAGAAATGTTCCTATGGATATATGCTTGCACTGCCCTGAAAATCACAGTTAATATAGTTTCCATAGTTTTGCCTTTTCCAGAAAGTCATATTACTAGAATCACACTGTGAACCCCTTTCAAATTGGCCTCTTTCAGTTGATAATATGTGTCCAAATTTCTTCCATGTCTTTTCATGACTTGTGAGCTCATTTCCTTTTAGCCTTAATATTTCATTGTCTGAAAGTACCAGAGTTTATTCATTCATTCACCTACTGAGAGATCTTTTGGCTGCTTCTCTCTTTTGGCAACTATCAATAACGCTACCCTAAACACCTGTGTGCAGGTTTTTGTGTAGACATGCATTTTCAGCCCTTTTGGATAAATACCAAGGAGCAGGATTGCTGGATCATATAATCAGTCTGATTACTTTTGTAAGAAATTGCCGAACTGTCTTTCAAGTGGCTGTGACATTTTGCATTCCCATCAGCAATGAGTGAGACTTCATGTTTTTCCACATCCACACGAGAATTTGGTGGTGTCAGTATTCCAGATTTTAGCCATTCGAACAGGTACATAGTAGTATGGTATTTTTTGTTTGTTTGTTTGTTTTTGTTTTTCTAAAAAAATATTTATTTATTTATTTTTAAAGATTTTATTTATTTATTTGACAGACAGCACAGTAGGCAGAGAAGCAGGCAGAGAGAGGGGAGGAAGCAGGCTCCCTGCTAAGCAGAGAGCCCGATATGTGGCTCAATCCCAGGAGCCTGGGATCATGACCTGGGCGGATGGCAGAGGCTTTAACTCACTGAGTCACCCAGGCGCCCCCATAGTAAGTAGTATGTTACTGATTTTTTTTTTTTAAGATTTTATTTATTTATTTGACAGAAATCACAAGTAGATGGAGAGGCAGGCAGAGAGAGAGAGAGGGAAGCAGGCTCCCTGCCGAGCAGAGAGCCCGATGCGGGACTCGATCCTAGGACCCTGAGATCATGACCTGAGCCGAAGGCAGCGGCTTAACCCACTGAGCCACCCAGGCACCCCTGTTACTGCTGTTTTAATTGACTACATTTTCAAAAATATTTTAATAGAAAGATACAAGATGTTTGATAAGCAATATATACTTTACATTTTCTAATATGGAGAAAAAATATATTTTTATATCCCTTATATTTTTATATCCCTTATATTGGTCTCTATCCCTATGCTTAAATTTCTTCTTCCATTCTTTTCTTTTTATACTCTCCTTGATTAGCTTTGTTTTGAAGCCCAGCTCTTGAATAAGCTCAGGTTTTCACCTTTTTTCAATAAAAGCTTTTTTTTTTTTTCATGATCACACATTCAAATCTCATTCATTATCATTCTGCTGTATGTTTGTGCAATCATTCTTTAGTTCAACACACATTTATTCAATTCCCAGTTTGTAGCTGATAAAATATCAGAAATATTAAAGCTCATATGAATGCATTCTTTGTCATAATCTGACAAATTCAACAGATATGTGAAGGAAAAATCACAGCATAATAGGGTAAGTAATATAACAATAAAATCTTAAAATAAAAATAATAGCTAATTCCGTGTACTGTTACTGATCCTCTATCATCACAAAATCTGTACAGAGTATTTAATATATATATTTTAAGTTTTATAACAAAGCTATAAAATAAGTTATATAGTAGCATTTATATTTGCAAATGAACAGTAAGAAAATTAAGTACTTTGCCAAGGAAACTCAGAACTTCCTGGGTGGGAAGGAATTCAAATGCAGTTTGACCACAGTGTAGGTATCCTTCCGCTAATGGATGTGCACGTTTTATCTTTTGGAAGTGATTTTTTTTTTTTTTAATATATATAATGAGTTGAGCATGAGTATTAAAACTCAGATTTTGGAATTACAACCTTTAAAACCTAAAATGAAACTTCTGTCTCTTGTAATGTTTCCACAATCAGACTATGTATTCTATATGTTCTAAGTATTTCTGGTAACCAATCATTTCTCCTGGATATAAGTACAGCAAGCCTTGGAAACATCCTTTATAGTAAGCTTGCAATAAATGCCTCTCAAAGGACTAAGGAATTAAAAGGGTGCATCAGAAATGACCCCATTTCTATGTATAAAGCTACCAAAATGTTAACATTTCAACAAATGTTAAGATTTGTTGAAATATGGACATATTAGACAGAATTTGAGGAAATGATGGAAAGAAGAAGAAAGGCACAGTCAAATCAGATGAAAAATTTTCCCTCAAATCATTATAGCCTGAGTATCTTAGAGTTAGGCGTTTATCAGGAATATCTCTACATATATTTTCTCTACAAATACCCTTATATTGACATGTTAAAATATACACCTAATACAAATTTTCTCCTCTATTTTAATTTCCTTTCCATTCCTACACTGACGTACATTTTTACTGACTTACTAGATATTTCCATTTGGGTATGCTATAGGAGCATTAAATAAAACATATTCAAAATAGACCTCATCATCTTACTCCCCAAATGAACTTTTACCTCTATTCTTTTTGGTTAAATGGGATAATCAACAACACAATCTATCACAATACCATCTCATATTCCTTGCATCCTGTCATTATATTAGCTACACAATATCATGGATTACACATAATGTCACTTAACAGAAGATTTATTATCTAAACTTATTCACCCTTCTAATTCCATTGCCCACCTTAAAATTACACATTTCATGATTGTAAATATAATTGGGGTTTCTGAAATAATATGTAGAGAATTTCATGATGGCAACTATGGTAGTAAGAATTTTCACTGGAGGGCGCCTGGGTGGCTCAGTGGGTTAAGCCGCTGCCTTCGGCTCAGGTCATGATCTCAGGGATCGAGTCCCGCATCGGGCTCTCTGCTCAGCAAGGAGCCTGCTTCCTTCTCTCTCTCTCTGCCTGCCTCTCAGTGTACTTGTAATTTCTCTCTGTCAAATAAATAAATAAAATCTTTTAAAAAAAAATTAAAAAAAAAGAATTTTCACTGGAAAAGGAGAAAGAGAAAGAAGAGTAGGGCAAGGACAGAAAGAAAGAGAGGGGCTGTGGGAGGAAGAGGGAGGGTTGAGAAGAAGGAGAAGGGAAAAAAAAGAGAAGAAGAAAAAGAAAGGTTTTCTATGGTTACAAAAGTTTAGGGGAATAATTCTTAGTTAAGTTGTTCTCCAAGATTTGCATTACTCAAGATTCCAATAAACCAAGATGCCAATAATTTTACCTTAAATATACTCAAGGTTCCAATAACTCTTAGCACATAGAAATTTATCTTTGTCAAACCTAGCTTTCCCAAATATATTGGAACATAAAAATCATCTTTTTTTTGTCATAAAGATTACTTAATGTAACACTTATTTGGATGATAATAGCTCAATCCCTAAACTGTTTGTTGCTCCATAAATTTTTTAAAGGTAGTAAAATCCCTTGGAATGTCTAGTAACTAGCAGAGTGCATGGCAAATTAGGTGTATCTGTCTTTACATAGAAATGTCCTAATATTCATTCTAAGCTAAATTTAAAAATCACTTCTTCCTGAAAGCTTTCTCAGAACCATCAGACCTAGTCAGGACTTCAGTCTCATGTGCTTTCCTTAGACTTTGCACTGTCTTTCCAGAATCTCTCTCACAATTTTAACTAAACAATTAATTATAGCATTATTAGCATCATTTTCCCCTAGAGATACCAATTCTGACAAAATGATCATTGAATTCACATCACTTAGAACAGTTCACAGGATTTAGCAGATGCTCAATTAAAAAAAAAAGTTACTGATCGAATAGAGACATTGAAGCTCAGAGAGTTGATATGATTGTGCCCAACAGAACCTGCTAAATGAGTAGTAAGTTTAAGCAAGATTCCAGATCTAAACCAGAGCTCACAACTCTTTGTTCTAGACTTACATTTTCAATACAGTAACAACAAGACAGTTCTGGCTATCTGAACCTGAACTTAAATTAAATATAATTAAAATTTTAGGAATGTATACACACAAGGCATATTTCAAATGCTCAATGTCTCATATAGCCAATGACTCACATACTGGAGAGTGCAGAATTTTTCCATCTTTACAGAAAATCCTACCAGAGAGCACTTCTTGTGCTTGATTTTATCCAAAAAACTGTGATACAAAACCAATAAATTACAACTCTCCTGAAACTGAAATATTAATTATATCTACCATATTACTGTATCTAGCTAGGAATTCTATATATATATATTTTAAGATTTATGTATTTATTTTGGAGAGGGAGGGGAAGAAGAAGAGGGAGAGAGAATCCTCAGGCAGACTCCTTGTTGAGTGTGGAGCCTGACACAGAGCTCAAACCAAGGACCCTGAAATCCTAACCTAAGCTGATCTCAAGAGTCAGATGTTTAGCTGACAGCCATGCATGTTCCACAGGAATTCTTTATTTTTAAAGAGAGTTATTATTTTTTAAAAAATCTGCAAAAACATCAAAAATAACACTTGAGTAGTAAGTTTGAATCTAGTAGTCTTGCCATTCTGCTTAAAAATTGTATAAATATAGTAATGTAAAAATGAAAATGAACCTCTGATTTATCTGTGCCAATGATGGACAGTAAGAAATTAGGTTCATCTTAGTAGGAAAGATTTAATCAGGACAAATAATTTGACACTGCCTATGTCTACAAAGCACAATGTAAATTGAGGATCAGGTTAATTTGATGACCATTGATAAGCCAATAAAAGTAAGGACAAAAAATATAACCTCCAATATTAATTTGGGATATATAAGTTGACTCTACTATTATTAAATTTGTAGAGTAAGAGGCAAGAATGTTTTGGATAGCGACAAGGTATATTATTTAGCAATAAAAATTTACTCCTTACTTAGGCAAAAAACATAAAAAATGGGAAAATATTACTCTTTATATTTTAAAAATTACCTTAAAATGCATTGTTTCAGGAAAATATTTATAGAATTAAATATCATTAAATACTCTTTAAAAATTGTTATAATGTGGAAATGATTTAATGGGTCAAAATGGATTTAGTATATTTAGTGCATGTTTCAGGGTAAAGAAAAACAATGAACACTCAATTTCATCAATTTCTGTGTTGTAAAATGGAGACATTCTCTGACATTTCAAAATCAAAAGCTATTAACCTTGTTGGAGGCAAAGTAGACATTTTGTCTTTCAAAATATGAAATTTTGTGCAAGGGGTATTTTCAGGTGGTACAAATAATAGAAAAAACTCTATAAAGAAGTGGGAACTGCATTGTTCCTTGAACTATAATAAGTGGGAAACCTAAAGTATGAATTAATGTGTGGAAAGATCTATGTTTGATCCAGATTTACTGACTGCTACTACAAAGTGCTGGAACAGATACTATCCACAGTTAATTAAGAAAGTCACAATCCATTTAAAATGGGAAATCATTATCCTTTAGAACCTCTTCTCTCATCCAAGTCAATTCTACTCTCTAAGGTTGCATTAGTTCCCACTACCTAACAAATTACCACCAGTGAGTGTTTAAAACAACATAAGTATATTATCTTATACTTCTGGCGGTCAGAATTCCAAAATCCGTTTCACCAGACTAAAATCAATGTATCAGCAGAAATTTGTTCCTTCCAGAGTCTCTGGGGGCAAATCTGTTTTCTTAACTTCTCTCTACTTTTAGAAGCATTGCTCCCTTTCCTTGGCTTGTGTCCTTGTATGATCTAATTTCTGTTTGGAGCCTCACATCACGTTCCCGGACACTGACATTATTAGGACCTTCGTGATTATATTGGATCAACCTAGATTACCCAGGATAATCTTCCTATATCAATATCCTTATATTAATCACTTCTGCAAAGTGACTTTTCCCACATAAGGTAAAATAGTCATAGGTTTATGGGGATTAGGACATGGATGTCTAGGGGAGGCATTATTCAGCCTGCCACAAAGGCTTCTTAGGAAACATGCTTCACTTTGTTGGTACAAGTATGCAAATCCTTGTGAGCAGAGGAGAGATTTCAGCTGGTGCTTCAAGCCCTAGGCCACATGTTTTTGTAGGTCAGAAAAACACAACTGTATACAGTGTGTCTACTATTCATTCTGTAAATGATTTGATAATATCTGCTATCTGCTCCAAGGTATATTTGTAAATATGTACATATATATTTAATTATTCTGCTTTACCTTTTCATTCTTTGTTGGGAAGCAATCGATAGCAGCTCCCTTGCTGGAAAGTGAGTTTAAAAGTAAGATGCTAATATATTTATCTGAAAGTATGTTCTAAAAGGTAACTCATGTAATTTTTCATTGACTTTTTTTTTTTTTTGGTGTAACCCAAATACAGTTGCCAGAAAAAGAGGAATACAGCAATACCCTGATGTCATGTGCTTAAAAGTCTCCAAAATTGTTTAAAATACATTTTTTAATTATTCTAATGTTTTAATTGTGGATTTTGATTGCATAAACTAAAATTAGTCAGTAGCTTAAACTTGTAAAACATTCTCTTTTAATCATTCTAGTAGAACATTCATTGAATTAACATGTTTTTTACCATTCTCCATTTATTGCAAGCACACACATAATAGTAAAATCATAATAAAGGTATTTTTTTATTTTAATGCAACCTTGAATTATTAAGGAGAATTTAAAGAAATATAAATAAAAGAATGTCCAAATATTAATATGAAAACATGGATGTTTATCACTGCTTTAATAAGAACAAATTGTCTAAAACATTTGTTTCCTAAAATATATTAGTTCATTATGTGATACCTCTAGAATATTATCAGCAGATTAGTTTAAATAATGATGTTTATCCCTTAATTTAAGATTCTAAGAAAATCAGTTTGTCTCTCCAATCAATTTGTCTCTTTGATTTTGTGAATGAAATCACAGCTACTATGATAAAGGATGATTTATTAAAGCTGTGATTAAACTCATGATCCCATAGTAAAAACAACAACAGTAAAAGCTCAAACATTTTATATTACCAGGAAAAGTGTCCAAAATACGTTTCATATAACAATAACACTCCAAAAAATTATTCTTTTTAATTTTGATAATTTATTCAAAGTTAAGACATTAGTTAATGGTTGGCATTTGAATTTAGACTTGCTGAAAAAAAAATTTATGGTCCAAAGATACCAAAAAAAGTCAGTGACCTGGATGGCTCAGTGGGTTAAGCCTCTGCCTTCAGCTCAGGTCATGATCTCAGAGTTCTGGGATCGAGCCCCACATCAGGCTCTATGCTTGACGGAGAGCCTGCTTCCCCTCTCTGCCTGCCTCTCTGCCTAATTGTGATCCCTCTCTCTCTCCCTGTCAAATAAAATAAAATCTTAAAAAAAAAAAATGTCAGTGACTTACTTCCACTTTTTGCATTTTTTCCTGTGTATGTCTTTTTAGAGAATCGGGACAATTTTCTTCTGGCTTTCTAGCTATGATTTCAAACTCAAGTAATTATGTTGTGCTTTCCATGATTTCTTCTGGCTTTCTAACTATGATTTCAAACTCAAGTAATTATGTTGTGTTTTCCATGATTCCAAGTATAATTTTAGTTGTAAAATGTCTCCTTATTAAATATTTTTGTAGCAAAATAATTACATAGTAAAGAAAAGCAACTCAAACACCAAAAAAGAAACGATGAATTATTGCTTCCAACAACTAAGTAGTACTACTATCTCATTGTGTACATTTTTTGGAGAAAGGAACTGTTATAAAAGTGGAGTCTGAATTTTTTGTCAGCATAGGTTGTGTCTGAGAATGACTGTGACTGTGGACATAGTCATATTTTTACTGTATTTTTACTATAACAGCTGAGGGTTAGCAGTAAAAACTTTAAATGCCTGGTTCATGGAAATAGAAAGAGGAAATGCAAGAGATCTCTTCTCCAAGGAAGTCTAAAAATCATGAGTAGGTATTTTTTAAAATAGGATCCTAAGTGACAAACTGAATTATTATACTTAAAATGTCATTCTCATAATATGTTACCGATGATTATATTGTTATATTTATTCACTAAATTGTAAAAGACAGTTTCAGTAAACACTGGCAAATGAAAGAAAGCTACACAAAATAATCTATCATATTACTACTCCCCTTTAGCCCTGGTTTTGCTTACCCTTTTTAAACATTTTTCTACTTTGGCACCCTTCATTTCTTTTTCTTTTCCTCCTATGTTTTTGCATTATTAGTAAGCAATATGAAGACTATAAGTCCCAGATAAGACTGAAGTCTCAGTGACTTATATTTATTCTTGTATTATATTATATATATTATAATACAGTATATATTATATACTAACTCTTGTGTTATAGTCCATTGCAAAACAGATACTTTCTGTGATCTCCCTGCTTTTCTATTCTGTTACTACTGTTGTGATGGTGTGTAGGTATAGTCAGGCATCTCAGTTTAAGACTACACCCCATTTTAGCCATTCACTGGAAAAGAGTAATGGGATTTACCCACAGTGAAACAGTCAATCAGAGTCTTGAGAATGGATAAGGAGTCTGGCGTCCTATCGCGGGTCATCTTTGATGGGAGTGGTTAAGATGTGAAGGGGAATCAGTATTCCCCTCGAGGAGTAAAGAGCATGCCTAGTTCCAAACTTGAGTCTATATGTTGTAACTGAGTCATTAGTCCAATCATTTTTAGTTAGTTGCGATGTAAACAATTCCAACACAAATTATGTATCAACACTGTATAGGTGTGAATGCTTGTCTTCCCTGCCGAGTAATGGCACAAGAATTTCACAGGTCAACTTTAATTCATGTTCATTTAAACAGACATTATTTTTCCGGACCCCTTCACTGTGACACAATGGTCATGTGTTCAAAAGCAGACTTATTGAAAAAATTCCTATGTGGGATAGCATATCTGCATATCTATAGGAGCAATCTTCCTCTTTAAAACAGAAGTCTAGCTGAAGATTTTCATTTAATTTCAAGTGATTTTCCTGTGATTTGTTTCCTATCCATAGAAATTCTATTCAGGCTAACACAGCAACACTAAAATATCACTATACCATTCATTTATGAATTATCTTGTGGAAAAGGTTCAACACAGCCTTAATAATTAATAACTAATTGTTGAAGTCCAAGGCTTAAGCTGTCATATGTAAAATGAGCCCATAGTGACTTGTTAAATCCTAAAACTATCATGAAAATAAAAAGTAGCACCAATTATGTATAAAAGTTGGTACTTAAGAAGTTTCATATGACAGTTTTCAAATAAATGGCATATTGTGAATGTAAGACAAGCAGCCTTAGCGCTTTATTAATCAATTCAATTTCCAGAACATGAACCAGAAAATGTAAAGGGATTTATTTCCATGCTTGCATTTGATTTAAAATATATTCTCAAATGATCACAACCCATGATTCAAATACATTAGAATAAAGCAAAGTTATATGTATCTCACTTAGGTTGTATACATTAATCCATGATTATTAGGAAAAAATGCAACTTGTTTAACTAGTACAGGTTAGTATAACTAGCTATCAACTGAGGGATTTCAAATTACTATATTCCAAATCTAGTTTTGGTTCTAAAGACTTTTCATTTTCTAAAATAATAAACTATTTTCCCACACATACACATATATGTATATTCACACACATGCATACTGTATATGTATATGTGTCAGTGTGTTTTAAATGCAAAGCCAGGACTTTAACATATATAAAAGAAAGAGGTAAGGTTTGAGTCATTTCAAGAAAATGTAGAAGAGTGATGGGATTGAATTGTTTTTAGCTTTCAAACCAAATTAGGAGCCATAAGAGATAAAATAATGATAATAGGGATTTTTAATTAAAATAACCAATTGAAATCACACAACTACTAAAAGGAAGTGTGTGTGTGTGTGTATATGTTTATATATAAACTTACAAACTTATAAGTTTATATATATAAGTTTATTATTTTGTAATGCCACCAAAGCTCAAATATAATGTGATTTTCTAGATGTATTTGCTGTGAACACACACACACACACACACACACACACATGCTGAATGAATCCTGAATCCTGAATTTCTCTTTTATTTCTCTTGAAGACAAATTAAGCCACGCAAACTAAAAAACAACAACAACAATATGTCTGGGAAAGAGGTTTATCACTTGCTATACCATATCTAAAATAAAACCAATTCATTTAAAATAATGATATTAGAGAATATAGACTTAAACATTGGAAAATGAAAAAAAAAGGTTTTTAAAGTAACACATAAAAAGGGAAAATTAAATCCTTATATTTATACTGTAAGCTTCTTTAATATATCATACTGTTTCCTTTTTAATGTTTACTTATTTATTTTAGAGAGATTGCATTGCATGTACCTGTGTAGGCAGGGAGGTGTCGAAGGGGGAGGGATAAACAGACTCAGCTCTGAGCCTGATGTTGGGCTCATTCCCACCACTCTGAGATCAGAACCTTAGCCAAAATCAAGAGTCAGAGTCAATCAACCAATGGAGTCACCCAGGCACCCTAATATGCCATACAGTTTTAACATTAGTCAATGCATAAAAATTATGTCAATTAATGAGTTCAATTTCCTCTATCCTTCCCTCACCTCCCTCCAAAGTAAATAAAACAGACACATTCTAAGCCAGATATTTGTAATGAGATTCAGTTTCTTAAAATTCATTCAGCAATAATGAAGTTATATAGAAGTATAGATCAAAATGCCATTATCCAGTTAATGACTGTGATACAGTCAAGTAATTTAAATAATGCACAACAATAACCAGAGACTTAATCCTCTGTATGCTTAAATCCCTGAATCCTTACACTAATTTTAACTCCTTTTGACTGTATGGTTCAAAATACATTAGAATGAGGCAGCACTAAGGTATGTTTAAAATTATAAAAGCATTTGTCCCATTGAAGTTTAAACAAAAACTGATATTTTAATTTTTTAATAAAGGTAAAAAATAGGCTGATCTTAGATGCAAAGAATACATATTTCCTATATTTTTCCAAGCTATTTATTTTGGTCTCAAGAATATGATGTAAGAATTTGGGGTCTCTTTGCTTCTAGGGAGTAGCAAATAAAACAATATAACTATAAACACTTTATGATGAAAGTTTTTTCAATAGATGTCACCTGGGTACTAAGTACAATTGTGTTACTATCACAATAAGAATTCTTATTTACCTCAATGGCTTTATATAACCACAACAAAAAAGGAACAAAAATCACAAAACAAAAAGAACAAAGTTTAAAAGATAAAAAATAAAAACAAAGATTTCCAGTTGATAATATGTGTAATGCCTTTAATATATTGTTTTATTAATTTTTTTGTTCAGATGTTATGAAACAGACCTTTTACTATTACTAGCTTATACTAAAATCATAGATAACGCTTGACAGGAAATAAATAGCACTGACAGAATGAACAAAAGTTTTCAACAATCCTTGAGCAGAATTATGCGCCCCTTTCATATACAAGTTAAGGAAATCTGAAATGCCTAGTTTTGAATGCAATGTGAACATGCCTTTTTACAGAAAGCACACCACAGCATTTCTCTTTTCATTTCTCACCCCATTAACTCCCTTGACAAAATGCATGCAGATCTTTGAAGGGTTCAAAGTTTTTGAAAGTTTCAGATATGCCAAACTCTAAGAGTGGGAGTGTCACATCAATTCCACTTGAATAACAAGCATTTTTCAAAAATAATATTTTTTCTTAGGTCTCTACGGAGTCCTTACATAAAAATTTAACAAGTGGGTCTAACCAACTCTACTTTTGACTTGAAAATGAAAGACACATAATCAGAAAACTTTGAAAATGAGGTGATTTGCTATAATCAAATGAGATAATTTGGAAACTGGCTGTAATTAACTTTTCACTCAACACTGTTATCCTCCTTGATGGAGGAAAATACTAGAAAGCCTAACACATTTGATATCAGATATAGGTACCTACTTCTTTTAAAGAGCAATAGGCATTATAAAATATAAATCACTTTTGCAAAATTAAAAATATTGGCCATGTCAGACGGGAGAAGAATCAATGTTGCATGAGGACACTAACATCCGTTTCAGTTCATTGATATGGACAGGGTTGCAGTTTTATGTATGGACAACCACTCCTTCATCTTTTTTTTTTTTTTTAAAGATTTTATTTATTTATTTGACACAGAGAGAGAGAGATCACAAGTAGGCAGAGAGGCAGGCAGGGAGGCAGGGAGAGAAAGAGGGGGAAGCAGGCTCCCTGCTGAGCAGAGAGCCTGAAGCAGGACTCCATCCCAGGACCCTGAGATCATGACCTGAGCCGAAGGCAGAGGCTTAACCTACTGAACCCCCAGGCACCTTTTTTTTTTAAATAATCTTAGTGATTTAATGTATCTTTTTAAAAATGTCTAAAATACTGCCTGGTTGTAAAGGAATAAAATTATAACACTAACTCATTGAAATTAGAATGAACTAAATATCCTTTTTAGCTTTCCTCTTTAATTACAGAAAATTGTTAGAGATATTTCATAATTATCATGTCTATGACATCACTCAAAATTATAATAACTTCTTTTTTTATAATAACCTTTTTCAAAGCTCATTGAAATCAGTTAATAATCACTTTACAAGCATACTCTGTATTATTCTTAGCTCTCCAAAACCAAGTGATCTTCCAAGTGAGTAGCCACATAATATATATAGCATGCTCTTGCCATAAATCAGGTATTAGATTCATACTTGGTATTTCCCATGAATAAGCATGTAAAAGCTAAAAATGACCATAGCCAAAACAAAACATGCATCTACTTTTCTTCTGAAGTCTGCTCAAAGTCTTCTCTTGACAAAGAACACCAGTTGCTCAAAATAAAAATATAAAGATTATGATTATTCATCGTTCCTTATCCATTGTGTCAATTTTTAGCAAATTTTTCCAACTGCAATTTAAAATCCTATATTTCCCTCTCTCCTTTTATTTCTTTTTTCTTAATACTACTATAACATTTCACTTGAAATACTACCATAATATCTTAACTTGACATTCTCCCTCCATCCTTGCTCCATATTTCTCAGCCAATCAAATGATTCTTTAAAACATAAATTACATGATATAAGTTCTCTGTCTCAAATCCACAAATGATTTCCATTTATTTAAATAAAAGTCAATCCTGCCCTGGCTAACAAGGCCTAGTTTATCACCTGTTTGGAAGACCTGCTTACCACTGTGGGCCTATATAAGGTCATTTTGAAAGAAGATACACTTTTGGTATTGCTATTGCAATTTTAATTAATCCATGAACGTCTAGTATTTAGAATTATGGCATTACCCCAATTAAGGCAGATATTTAACATTTTGAATACGAGATGTTCTATAGAAGTAAAATATGAAGTGAAGTTAAAAGTAGAAAATGGTACTTTTTGTAAATTCTTAAATGTATATTCACTGTAAGAAAAACACAGTGGTCAATACATAATTTATTCCCTGAATTCCCTAAAGAAGTAATTGGCCTATAAATACCATTTAAAAGCATAGAAATGGAGAGGAGTCAAGATGGCGGAGAAGTAGCAGGCTGAGACAAAATCAGGTAGCAGGAGATCAGCTAGATAGCTTATCTAACCATTGTCAACACCTACAAATGCAAAGGGAAATGGAAGAGAAGAAGAGAAACAATTCTAGAAACAGAAAATTGATCACTTTCTGAAAGGTAGGACCTGCGGAGAAGTGACAGCATGATAGACCGCGGGGGAGGGGCCAGCTTCCTGCAAGCAGAGGAGCAACGAGCACAAAATCAGGACTTTTAAAAGTCTGCTTTTGGAGGGACATTGCTCCAGAGGCTAAACCGGGGGGAAGCCCATGCAGGGTCAGTATAACCCCATCCCGTGGGGTCACAGAAGGACCAGGGGTCTCTGAGTGTCGCAGAGCTTGCAGATATTAGAGCGGGGAAGCTGGCTACAGCAACAAAACCGAGGAGCAAGCTCACAGCTCGGGGTTACCTTGAGCCAGTCTCAGGCTCGGTGAGCTTGGAGCCCGGCCGGAGGCCATTGAGACAGAAGCGACCGGTTGCTTTCCTCCAAGTGCGACTGATTGAGCACTTTCCTACAAGCGCAACCAGAGGCCAGGGAGACAGAGGCAGTTGGGCGCTTTTGTCTGAGGGTGCACTGAGGAACGGGAGCCTGAGCTCTCCACTCCTCTGGGCTGGAGACTGGGAGGCCACCATCTTCAATCCCATCCTCCGGAACTCTACGGAAAGTGCTCAGAGAGCACAAGCTACTGAAAGCAAACCCGAGCCAATTACTTAGCCTGGCTCCTGGTAGGGGCGGTGCAATTCTGCCTGGGCAGACACTTGAGAATCATTACAAGAGGCCTCTCCCCCAGAAGATCAACAAGAAACCCAGCCAAGATCAAATTCACTCATCAAGGAGAACAGTGGAATTCCAGAGGAGGAGAAAGCAAATCTTATCTGGACAAAATGACAAGGCAGAAAACTCACCACAAACAAACAAACAAACAAACAAAAAAAACCAAGAGGCAGTATCGAAGGCTGGGAACATAATCAATAAGACATTGCTAATATAACAGATCTAAAGTTCAGAACGATGATTCTCAAGGTTCTAGCCAGGCTCAAAAAAGACATAGAAGATATTAGAGAAACCCTCTTTGGAGAGATAAAAGCCCTTTCTGGAGAAATAAAAGAACTAAAATCTAACCAAGTTGAAATTTAAAAAGCTATTAATGATGTGCAATAAAAATTGGAGGCTCTTACTTCTAGGATAAATGAGGCAGAAGAAAGAATTAGTGACATAGAAGACCAAATGACAGAGAATAAAGAAGCTGAGCAAAAGAGAGACAAATACTGGTCCACAAGGAGAGAATTCGAGAGATAAGTGACACCATAAAATGACACAACATTAGAATAATTGGGATTCCAGAAGAAGAAAGAGAGAGGGGAGCAGAAGGTATATTGGAGAGAATTATTGTAGAGAATTTCCCTAATATGGCAAAGGGAACAAACATCAAAATCCAAGAGATGCTAAGAACGCCCCTCAAAATCAGTAAAATAGGTCCACACCTTGTCACATGATAGTAAAATTTACAAGTCTTAGCAACAAAGAGAAAATCCTGAAAGCAGCCCAGGAAAAGAAGTCTGTAACATACAAGGGTAAAAACATTAGATTGGCAGCGGACTATCCACAGAGACCTGGCAGGCCAGAAAGAACTGGCAAAATATATTCAGAGCACTAAACGAGAAAAACATGCAGCCAAGAATACTATATCCAGCTAGGCTATCATTGAAAATAGAAGGAGAGATTAAAAGCTTCCAGGACAAACAAAACTGAAAGAATATGCAAACACCAAGCCAGTTCTACAGGAAATATTGAAAGGGGTCTTCTAAGCAAAGAGAGAGCCTACAAGTAGTAGATCAGAAAGAAACAGAAACAATATACAGTAACAGTCACCTTACAGGCAATACAATGGCACTAAATTCATATCTCTCAATAGTTGCCCTAAATGCTCATGGGCTAAATGCCCCAATCAAAAGACACAAGGTATCAGAATGGATTAAAAAATAAAACCCATCAATATGCTGCCTACACGAAACTCATTTTAGACCCGAAGACACCTCCAGATTTAAAGTGAGGGGGTGGAAAACAATGTACTATGCTAATGGACATCAGAAGAAAGCTCAGGTGACAATCCTTATATCAGATCAATTTTAAGCCAAAGACTATAATAAGAGATGAGGAAGGACACTATATCATACTCAAAGGGTCTGTCCAACAAAAAGACCTAACAATTTTAAATATCTATGCCCCTAGCATGGGAGCAGCCATGCTAGGAGCATAGATATAAACCAATTAATATTAATTAATATAAACCAATTAATAACAAAATATAGCCAATATAATCCAATTAATAACAAAATCAAAGAAATACACCGACAATAATACAATAATAGTAGGGGACTTTAACACTCCCCTCACTGAAATGGACAGATCATCTAAGCAAAAGATCAACAAGGAAATAAAGGCCTTAAATGACACACTGGACCAGATGGACATCACAGATATATTCAGAACATTTCATCCCAAAGCAACAGAATATACATTCTTCTCTAATGCACATGGAACATTCTCCAGAATAGATCATATCCTGGGACATAAATCAGGTCTCAACTGGTATCAAAGGATTGGGATCATCCCCTGCATTTTTCCAGACCACAGTGCTCTGAAGCTAGAACTCAATCACAAGAGGAAATTTGGAAAGAACCCAAATACATGGAGACTAAACTGCATCATTCTAAGGAATGAATAGGTCAACCAGGAAATTAAAGAAGAATTTAAAAGTTTCATGGAAACAAATGATAATGAAGACACAATGGTTCAAAATCTGTGGGACACAACAAAGGCAGTCCTGAGAAGAAAATACATAGTAGTACAAGCCTTTCTCAAGAAACAAGAAAGGTCTCAAATACACAACCTAACCCTATACTTAAAGGAGCTGGAGAAAGAACAACAAAGAAAGCCTAAACCCAGCAGGAGAAGAGAAATCATAAAGATCAGAGCAGAAATCAATGAAATAGAAACTAAAAAAAAAAAAAAAACAAAAAAAAAAAACGATAGAACAAATCAACAAAACTAGGAGCTGGTTCTTTGAAAGAGTTAATAAGATTGACAAACCCCTGGCTAGACTTATCAAAAAGAAAAGAGAAATGACCCAAATAAATAAAATCATGAATGAAAGAGGAGAGATCACAACCAACACCAAAGAAGTACAAACAATTGTAAGAACATACTATTAGCAACTCTACGCCAACAAATTTGACAATCTGGAAGAAATGGATGCATTCCTAGAAACATATAAACTACCACAACTGAACCAGGAAGAAATAGAAAACCTGAACAGACCCATAACCAGTAAGGAGATTGAAAAAGTCATCAAAAATCTCCAAATAAACAAAAGTCCAGGGCCAGATGGCTTCCCGGGGGAATTCTACCAAACATTTAAAGAAGAATTAAATCCTATTCTCCTGAAACTGTTCCAAAAAATAGAAATGGAAGGAAAACTTCCAAACTCATTTTATGAGGCCAGCATCACCTTGATCCCCAAACCAGACAAGGATCCCATCAAAAAAGAGAATTACAGACCAATATCTTTGATGAACACAGATGCGAAAATTCTCACCAAATTACTGGCCAATAGGATCTAACAGTACATTAAAAGGATTATTCACCATGACCAAGTGGGATATATTCCAGGGCTGCAAGGTTGGTTCAACATCCACAAATCAATCAATGTGATACAATATATTAAAAAAAAAAGAGTAAGAACCATATGATATGCTCAATAGATGCTGAAAAAACATTTGACAAAGTGCAGCATCCCTTCCTGATTATAACTCTTCAAAGTGTAGGGATAGAGTGCACACACCTCAATATTATCAAAGCCATCTATGAAAAACCCACTGCAAATATCATTCTCAATGGAGAAAAACTGAAAGCTTTTCCGCTAAGGTCAGTACACGGCAAGGATGTCCGCTATCACCACTGCTGTTCAACATAGTACTAGAAGTCCTAGCCTCAGCAATCAGACAACAAAAATAAATTAAAGGCATCCAAATCAGCAAAGAAGAAGTAAAACTATCACTCTTTGCAGATGATATGATACTATATGTGGAAAACCCAAAAGACTACACTCCAAAACTGCGAGAACTTGTACAGGAATTCAGTAAAGTGTCAGGATATAAAGTCAATGCACAGAAATCAGTTGCATTTCTTTACACTAACAACAAGACAGAAGAAAGAGAAATTAAGGAGTCAATCCCATTTACAATTGCACCCCAAACCCTAAGATATCTAGGAATAAACCTAACCAAAGTGGCAAATAATCTATACTCAGAAAACTATAAAGTACTCATGAAAGAAATTGAGGAAGACACAAAGAAATGGAAAAATGTTTCATGCTCATGGATTGGAAGAACAAATATTGTGAAAATGTCTATTCTACCGAAAGCAATCTACATATTTAATGCAAACCTTATCAAAATCCCATCCATTTTTTTTCAAAGAAATAGAATAAAAAATCCTAAAATTTATATGGAACCAGAAAAGACCTCGAATAGCCAAAGAAATATTGAAAAAGAAAGCCAAAGTTGGTGGCATCACAATTCCGGACTTCGAGCTCTATTACAAAGCTGTCATCATCAAGACAGCATGGGACTGGCACAAAAACAGACACATAGATCAATGGAACAGAATAGAGAACCCAGAAATAGACCCTCAACTCTATGGTCAACTAATTTTTGACAAAGCAGGAAGGAACGTCCAATGGAAAAAAGACAGACTCTTCAACAAATGGTGTTGGGAAAATTGGACAGCCACATGCAGAAAAAATGTGGACTATTTCCTTACACCATACATGAAAATAGACTCAAAATGGATGAAGGACCTCAATGTGAGAAAGGAATCCATCAAAATCCTTGAGGAGAACACCTTAAGCAACCTCTTTGACCTCAACCACAGCAACTACTTCCTAGGAACATCGCCAAAGACAAAAGAAGCAAGGGCAAAAATGGACTATTGGGACTTAATCAAGATCAAAAGCTTTGCACAGCAAAGGAAACAGTTAACAAAACCAAAAGACAACTGACGGAATGGGAGAAGATGTTTGCAAACGACATATCAGATAAAGGGCTAGTATCCAAAATCTATAAAGAGCTTAGCAAACTCAACACCCAAAGAACAAATAATCCAATTAAGAAATGGGCAGAGGACATGAACAGACATTTCGGCAAAGAAGACATCCAGATGGCCAGGAGACACATAAAAAAATGCTCTACATCACTGAGCATCAGGGAAATACAAATCAAAACCACAATGAGATACCACCTCACACCAGTCAGAATGGCTAAATTTAACAAGTCAAGAAATGACAGATGCTGGCGAGGATGCGGAGAGAGGGAAACCCTCATACACTGTTGGTGGGAATGAAAGCTGGTGCAACCACGTGTGGAGGTTCCTCAAAAAACTGAAAATAGAGCTACCTTATGACCCAGCGATTGCACTTCTGGGTATATATCCTAAAGATACAAACGTGGTGCTCCAAAGAGGCACATGCACCTGAATGTTTATACCAGCAATGTCCACAATAGCCAAACTATGGAAAGAATCTAGATGTCCATCAACAGATGAATGGATACAGAAGATGTGGTATATATACACAATGGAATACTATGCAGCAATCAAAAGAAATGAAATCTTGCCATTTGCAACAACGTGGATGGAACTAGAGGGTATTATGCTTAGCAAAATAAGTCAATCGGAGAAAGACAACTCATATGGTCTCCCTGATATGAAGAAGTGGAGATGCAATGTGGGGGGTTGGGGGGTAGGAAAAGAAAAAATAAAAAAAAGGTTGGATTGGGAGGGAATCAAACCATAAAAGATTCAATCTCAAAAAACAGACTCAGTGTTGCTGGGGGGAGGGGGGACGGGAGTGGGTGGTGAGCATATGGACTTTGGGGAGGGTATGTGCTATGATGAGTGCTGTGAAATGTGTAAACCTGGCAATTCACAGACCTGTACCCATGGGGATAAAAATACATTATATGTTTATTAAAAAAATAAATTTAATTAAAACAATAAATAAATAAAAGCATAGAAATGGTTGAAATTACTTATACTGAGTAGGACAAAAGTGCCAGGACTGAAACCAACATTTCTAGTTTTTGGTAGTCTGTGAAAAAGTAATACCCAGAGAGACAGGAGGAAAGTGAGGGATGTGATATATTATGGAAGTTATGTGAAAAAAGAGATTTTATAAGGAGAAAGTGATAAACAATATTCATGGAAGCTGAGAAATTCAGCACACTATAGACAGTGCTGTGCTGGGTGCTGATTAATGTTTAATGTCTGGCTCTCTGGAGAAAAAGAGCAAACAAAAACAAATTAGCAATGTTTGCCAATTTCTGTTCAGTAATTCCCTGCATTGTTAGTTTCAAACTACCAACCTGACGTCACTGCATAGTATGCAGAGTTGGGAAGAATCTATAATAGCATTCTATTATACAGTATTTCTGCCATAGGTAAACAATAGATTTAAAATATCCTTAAAAATGTAGACAATGGCAAAATGTAAAATAATTAGAAACAGATGTTTTACATAATTAATGTTTTACATAATGAATAGGTATAATTATATATATACATAATTATAGATATAAGTATGTGATTAATTTTTAATAATGGCTGTGTTTAATACCCACCTTGAAAAATTTCTGAGAAATTTAGTAATCAGCTCTCCTAAGCCAGTATGAACAGCTCCTACACATCATTCCTAACATAGCTAAAACTTCAAGTGAGGTTTTTTTTCCAAGTTTATTTAACACACACTCTATTTGTTAGCTTTGTATCATCTACTCAATTTGCGCTGTTCAAAAGCACAGGACATATTGTGCCATATAATATGTATTCTTAAATTAAATAGCACAGACCTGAACATGTAACAGTTATTTGATAAAATTATCTGCTTGTTAGTACATCTATGACCTGCTTCTTCTATTTCTAAAAGTTTTTGAGAGGAAAGAACATTTCTGTGTAAGACTTTGAAACTTACAAAGGTTAAGTCTGTTTTCAGAGTTATATTCATGATATAAATGAATTAGCTCATGCAAATTTCAATTCTAACATAATTTATGCAAAATCCTGACATATTTTCTCCATCTTAAGACATAAGTCACCCGAGAGTACAGGATCTCTGTGTGGTTGACTTTTGTTGGAGCTTCAGGGTAAAAATGACAAGTGTAATCATAGCAAAGTAAATCAAGAGGGTGCGTAACACTGCTGAGTGAGTTTGGGAGTTCAACCTGGTTAATCTGAACCAAATTATTTATGGCTTTTCTCTCTCTCTCTTTCTTTTCTTTCTTTCTTTCTTTTTTTCTGACTTCTTCCTTCCTTTCCTTTCTTTTCCTTCCTTCCTTCTTTCTTTCCTTTTTTTCCTTCTTTCCTTCTTCCTTCCCTCCTTTCCTTACTCCCTCCGTCCCTCTCTCCCTACCTCTTTTAGGGCTATGAAATTATTCTTTCTAAAGTAAAAGAAAACCATGGTTAATTTATCTCCTGAAAATTCCAAGTTTTTTTTTCCTGACGTGAAAGATATTAGAGACCTCAGAAACAGTCCCAGATTCTGAAACTTCAGGCGTGAATAGAATTCATACAAGCCAATACGTTTTCTTTGCCGAACAAGTGTCCCTACAATTAACAGGGATATATTCCAAATGTCTCATGTCTGCACTATTTCCTAAGGCTGCATCAAAAAAAAAAAAAAAAAAACCACAATCTGGTGGCTGAAAACACCACATTTATTGGGTCTTCACAGTTCTAGAGCTTAGAAGTCTAAAACCAAAGACATTAGGATCATGTTGTCTTTGACATCTTTAGAAGAGAATCCTTCCCTTCCTCTTTTTAGCTTCTGGTGCTTTGCTGGAAATTCCTGGAGTTAGCTGGCTTACAAACACATCACTCCAATTTCTGCCTCTACTGTCACAGGGCTCCCTTTACCTAGTGTATCTCTATCTTTTTCTTACAAAGACACCAATAATGTTGGATTAAGATCCACCCTAAGGACTTCATCTTAACTTGATTACTTCTGCAAAACCCTCTTCCCCAAAAGTCACATTCATAGGTACTGGGGAATATTCAACACATTCTTCTTGCAGATGCAATTCAACCCATAACAACATCTTACTAAGTATGATCCATTCTGCCTCTAGGAGAGCAATAAATACAACTTTGAATGTATCACAGATTTTAGCTGACAGTCCAACTCTTGGGGACTTAATTGTTACACAACTGCTGCTACATAATTAGTAGGTCTGAGGTTTAAAGGAAGTTAACATCACACAGTTGATATTAACCTTTTCCAATTTAATATGTAATGTATCTTTTTAGGTATTTTAATGCTGCATGTTAGTTTACAATTATATTTCAATAACACTCACTTTGTACACTCAAATTAAAATAATATTTAATGTGAGGTTCCAAAGTGCTTCCATTCAACAGCTCCTTTTAATCTATTTCCATTATTGTTAATCATGCTTCCTGTTCATCTCAAATTTAAAAAAAAATTTAAATGGCAGTAAACATCATTTTTTTAATCTATTAAAACCTGTTCCCTTTCATGTACCTTGAGTACGTCCATTAATAGCACTATAAAAAAAAATAGCACTATAAAAATGTTGGTGTGACTGTAATGATATCATTAACTTTATTGCTATAATCATGGTATGAGGCTAAATTGTACCCTCAGCAACAGAATTAGTACCCCAACTGTTTTAAGTGTCTAAGAATTTTCACAGTATAATACGTATTCCTCTGTAATTTAATTTTTAATTATTTACCATTCATATTTCAGTTTTTATCTTAAAAAGACATTTTATCATAACAGGTCATAAAATAAATTTTCCTATTTACCCATCCTTGATTTGTTTGGTTTGTTTGATGTATATAACAAAATTTATATTACAGACTTTTAAATGAATTATCATTTGATGACAATGAATTATCAACCATACAACACTTTATACTTATTTAAAATTTTTTTAAAGATTTTATTTATTTATTTGACAGGCAGAGATCACAAATAGGCAGAGATCACAAGTAGGCAGAGAGGTAGGCAGAGAGAGAGAGGGGAAAGCAGGCTTCCTGCTGAGTAGAGAGCCTGATGCAGGGCTTGATCCCAGGACCCTGGGATCAGACCTGAGCCAAAGGCAGAGGCTCTAACCCACTGTGCCTGGGTGGCACCCAGGTGCCCCTTTATACTTATTTTAATGTCAAAATTCAGATTGCAATTATTATGTCTTATACAATCTTCCACAAGCATTGAAAAGTTAATATATTCCAACATTAAAGTGTTGTCTGTCTATGCTTTCTTTAATCAAATAACAAATAAAAAGCTCAGTCATACATCATCCAAACACTCAATTATTGTGTGAGCCAAGAATAGCTGAAAGGAATTATAAAGACTAAGGATCTCTCAGTTGAGTTGGTTCATGCTTTTCAAATGAGTGAATGAGATGCATGTGACTATGATAACAACAGAAACTAGGAAGTTACTTTGCTGTGAAACTGCAGCATGTGGAGAAGAAAATCATATTCCTGTGGAGCACATTAGGAAAATAATATAAATAATTAATTAAATAATAAAATAATTGATATATAAAATGAAGCAAAGAAATAATTGTGAATTTAAAATGGATGACTTCCCAAATTAAAAAAAAAAAAAAAAAGGAAAATTAGATAAAACAAGTACAGGGAACAGGAAAAAGTAGAAACTAAAGGCAACTATAAATATCAACTTTAAAATACCAAAATTTTAAAATGACATTGGAAAACTGACAGAATCTTTCTCTTTTTATTTTGAAAGGCCAAATATGAATTAAAATTTTGTGGTGTATTATTTGAGTCTCTTTATAAAGTGTAGCTCAGGGATACCTGGTTGGCTTGGTCATGTAAGTATCTGCCATTGACTCAGGTCATCCCAGGGTTCTGGGATCTAGTCCTGTATCAGGCTTCCTGCTTAGCAGCCTGCTTCTCCCTCTACCTGCTCTGCCTGCTGTTTACCCTGCTTGTACACTCTCTCTCTGACAAATAAATAAAATCTTTTAAAATTAAAAAAAATAAAGTGTAACTCAAAAATTACTCATAATTTAAGAAATCTAAAAACAAAGATGGTATTTTAACTTTCCACTTACAGGAGACACATTTAAGAAATTTCATGATATCCAGTAATATCAAGGACATTAGAAATGAGGATCTTTCTTTCTTTCTTTCTTTCTTTCTTTCTTTCTTTCTTTGACAGAGAGAGCTCACAAGCAGGCAGAGAGGCAGGCAGAAAGAGAGAGAAGGAAGCAGACTTCCTGCTGAGCAGAGAGCCTGATGTGGGGCTCTATCCCAGGACCCTGGGATCATGACCTGAGCTGAAGGCAGAGGCTTTAACCCACTGAGCCACCCAGGTGTCCCTATTCATAATCTTTTGAAAATAGTTTAAATTAATGATATAAATTTTAGGGAGCAATTGACAATATTTAACAATACTTCAATATGCCAATGATCATAACAAGAAGTGAGTACAGAGTAGTCATTTTGCTATTGCTAGAAAAAGCAAAGTGTATTCAAGTGAGGACAACCAATTAAACAAACTATGGTCATCCCTAGGTAAAAAAATAAAAGTGAAACAAAACAAAACAAAATTATGAGTCCAGGAAAGAATGATATCTAAGTGAATACAGTAAGATACCAAACAGTGTGTGTATTATGATTGCCTTTGTGAAAATAATTTTTTATTTCAATATAAATGACACATATAAACCTTTGAGAAGGTACAAAGTGGAGAGTGAAAGGAAATCTCATATTTTGCTTTATCTATTTTACCTCTATTTGCTTGTTATCTATTCACTTATTTATTTCATGTGTGGTTATTCCTGCTCTGATCGTGATGGGCTTGTTAGTTTTTACCATTATATTTTTCTATTTTACACAAATTCTGAAACATTGTATAAAAATATCAATAGTATAAGAAAAAGTGAGGAAAAGGCAATCAATAAATAATCTGAAATTTTTTCAACAATTGAGAAAAATTAACTAAAATTTCACCTCATTGTAAAGATGACCTTATACATATACCTCATATATATCTATTCATTCCAGATGGACCAAAGTCTCATTGAAAATAAACTGAAATATATCATAAGGAATATTCATTAAACACTGAAGGAACGATAGCTTAAGACTCTTAGAGGTCTAACAGAAATAACAAATATAACCCCAACTACTATGCATTCTGGAAAAACAACAACAAAAAAATCTCGTAAGGATATTATAGGAAAATTCCTCATTAAAAAGTCTGACATATAAAATGAAAACATTAAAAGCATAGAGCTGAGTGAAAAGCAAAAATCACAAATAAGTCATCACAAACAAAGAGGGAGTCAAAACCAGAGACATGAGAGGGGAAAAAAAAAAGAGTTAGAACCAGGAATAAGTATACACTATTAGAGCCAATTTTGAATGCTCGTGGAAATTTGGGATATAAGGCTATGCCCATCATTTAGAAAGTTGTTCAGCTTTCTGCACAAGCCTGAGTGAAGAGAAAGGACTTTCAGCATTTTTTTTTTGACTTTCAGCATTTTAATGGCAACTAGGAAAATAATCTCTGAGCCAAAGTCAGGAAAAATAGCCATTGAAGAAAAAAATCAGGTGCTACCTGTCCCTATGAAAAACTGAGTCTCAGCAGACATTAACATGAAAAACTGAACTACAATCAATATCATCCATTGGACTCCTGCAGAATTAAAAACAAAATATGCCCATAGGAGCATTTATAAATACAGGACACCTGCAAAACTTCTAGAAAGGACACAGCACACTCTTCGGACAAACCAGGAAGCACAAGAAAATAAGTGAAAAAATTTGCTATCAGGCAAGAGTCTATCAAAGCAGAAAGGAACCAACTCACTCCATATAAATACTGTTAATTTAGTTAACTGGAGAATTAGTAAGAGATTGAAAATCATGACTGGAATCTATGGTGGGAAATTTGTCTCAGTAGAAACACCAAGAGAAGAATATATCATTAAGTGAAGAGAGAGAATAAGTAGAAAACAGCTATGATTCTAGTAAATGAACCAGGCAGACCACAAACATACAATTTACCAAAAGATAAAGTATAATTAAGAGTAAATTGAGAAAATTGTTTAAACTAAAATTTGAGAAACATGAAACAAAATAATGAATAATCTAATTAGCAAAATATATTACCCAACGTTGGCAACATGGAACTGTATCAAATCACTCCATAATTGCTAATATATGTATGTAAATGGCACAATGCTTTTGAATAGACTTTGACAATGTTCACACAGAGCCTGAAATACTCATGATCAATATCTTAATTCCTTTTTGAGCAACTTTTCAATGAAAATGATGGTAAATGTAAAATGCTCCACAAATTCAAATGTATTCATAGTATTTTATATATATATATGTATATATATATATATATATAATATTTTACAATATGAGGTTAAGTTATATAAGCAAACATATATATACCCAGTAGATTATCGGCTGATTCTAAATAATAATGTCTACAGAAAATACATAATAATATCTAGTACCACCGGAGTTCCTGATGTATAATTGTTCAAAAGTATTTGTTGAATAAATGGGTGTAAGAGGGGTTAAATCAATCAAAGTGAAAACATAACATATATATGTACATATATGCACTATGCATATATATGTATAACATATATACATATCTATGTATACACAACCATTGAATGAGAAATACAGGAAAGCTACCATACCCGCATCTAAACTACAAATGAAGTTTTGCAAATATTTGCATAAAGTTCTCAATAGTAAAGTTATTGAACTGTAAGCCATCTAACTAAATTATTTATTAATATATTAATATATTAACTTATTAGATACATTTACCATTAACCCTTCTATTATTTAATAATTTCAAAGTAGGTATGATTTTATGGTAATAAAAAAAGGCAGATAATTTTTGTAAAGATTTTATTTATTCATTTTAGAGAGAGACAGAGGGGGAGGGAGAGAGAGAGAGAGAGGAGGAAAGAATCTCAGACTCCACAATGAGAGTGAGATCACGACCTGAGTCAAAACCAAGAGTCAGGTGTTTAACCTACTGAGCCACCCAGGTGTACCAGGGCATATAATTTTTTAAAAACCAATTCAGAATACATACCCTTTAGGAAAAAAAAAATACATTCACTAATTCCCCTTGAATGTTCCTATTTTAGTCTTTAACTTTCTTCCATGGTTGTCTTAGCTGGCTGGGGGTGGTATTAAAAAATGGCATAGACTGAAACAACAGGCATTTATTTCTCACTGTTCTGAATGCTGAAGTCCAACTGGAAGACTGGCTCCTGGTGAAGGTCCTCTTTCTAGCTTGGAGATAGCTACCTTCTTGCTGTGCCCTCAGATGGCCTTTCCTTGGAATAAGTGAGCCCTCATTCTCTTCCTTTTGTTAAAAAGGCACTAATCTCATCCTGAAGGAACCAATTTAATAATCTGATTTAAATCTAATCACGTCCCAGAGATTCTACCTGCAATACCATTATATCAGGAGTTATGGATTCCACATAGGAATTTTGGGGAGGACACAAACATTCAGTCCATAGCAATTATTATGCAAGAAATTTCTATTACAGTAAAATTCAATTATTTTCCTAAAGTATTTAAATGTATTTTTCATTTCCTTTTGGTGTTGCATTGGCTTTTAACCTTCTTCCCTTTTTATAGTGGTTGCCATTAACTTAAACTTCTTTCTCTTCATGTTAGTGAAATTTATTCTATTTCTGCTGGTGACAAGTCTCTTTCCTTTTACAGGACCCAATTCTTCCTGCAGTAAATGTTATTTTCCCTATAGTTCTGACAGTGTTCACCTTTCTTCACCATCTCAGCCTCCCCTGCTTAAAGCTCCTTCATTTCTCTGATATTTAAAAATGTTGGATGAGTGATTCTGGATATCCCATTGACATGCAAGCAGTGAGAAATGTCACTTTCTGCCCAAAAACTTAGTGGACATCAAAAAAGGTGGTTTTGAAAATTTCCCTCTAGTTCTGAGTTTCTGGAATCTATTGTAAATCCATTACTGATTTCTAGCCAGACCTTCTATTACATATCTAGTCTAACTGCTTACTGGGAATTTATATATTAATAGTATAATCATCTAATATGTTTGTCTTCCAATTATATTTCTAGTCCTGACCTAACTCCCAGATCAAATATCCAAAAAAACTATTTTATGTATCCAATTTAGATATCTCACAGATATTCCAAATAATCATGTCACGGCAGAACTCCAGACTTATTTCTTCCATCATTATTTCCAACACCATGATCACATCTCAGTAAATGGCATGATGATGTACTTGGTGTGTCATGCGAAAAGTCTAGAAATCATTCTTCATTCCTGATTTCCCTGAATTTCCTCTATCCAGTTCATCACCAAGACCCAGTCAATCCACCTTCTATATATACTACAAATACATCCATTGCTGACCATGAACATTTACTATAACAATATTCCCAAAACACAATTACTTAGGCCCAAGTTGTAATAGTCAATTAACTCTCTTTGCATCCACATATGGACACTGGAATTGATGATTTTCCTGATGTAGACCAGATTAATTCACTCTCTCACTAAAACCCACCAGCAATTTCTAATTGCCATCATCATAAAATTCAGATTGCTCACCACAGCTCACAGGACTTCACATAATTTGCCTTCTTGTCACAATTTAGATCACATTTTTTATTCTTACTTTGACTAAATTAACTCTACTAAACTGGCCATCTTATTTTTCCTCCAGTCAGCCAAAGCTTCTCCTACTGTAGGATCTGGAAGCATTTCCAGATCAATAATCGCCTCTCCCCAAGTCCTTTGATTTAGAAGACCCTGCAGATCACAAATGGCTGAAACATTGGTCTATCCTTGTTTTCCTGTTTGAAGGATATGAGGGTTTTTTTTGTTTGGTTGGTTTTGCTTTTGTTTTTAGTACTTGGAAGTTCAGTAAGGCAATGAGTACATGGGGATCATGGGAAGATGGTCATCCCAAACCTGAACTGAGATGTGCAGACCAAAGGATGTGAGTTTGAGATAGCAAAAAAGGTGGAGGAGAGTGTGTGTGACTGTATGTGTTGGTGTAAGTGTATAAGCCCGTTTGACAAGGTGTGACGGAGCTTGTGGCAGTGTGTGTGGATGTGGGAGAGAAGGTGAGTGATAGAGGGTATGTGTGTGTGTGTGTGTGTGTGTGTGTGTGTGTGTGTGTGTAGGAGGGAAAGCAGGGAGGAGAAAATCATGGTCTCTGAACTGGTAAACCAGAATAAGAGAAGATTCAATTCAGCTTCCCCAAATTCCCAAAGTGGGTGTGAAGTCCCTCTTACTCTTTCATTTCTACTAATGTTTCATATTAGAGACACTTTTAATGGCTCAGAAATCTCAAGTGGGAAAAATATGACATACAGAAGCTGCTAGGGGAGTTTGATGGGATGTCCTGTCCTAGGTTCAAGGCCTTCAATCCCCAGTTGCTAGGGATCCAGGTGAGTCCTTCTGGCTCAAAATGGTTTGAGGTGAAAATAGACCAGGGTGCAGAAGGCCTTGACAGGCCAGCTTGTATTTAAATGTTAATATTGTAACTACTGACAGAGACATGTAGATCTCCCTTTATACTCCTTATCAGCTCCCTCGCATGTCCAGGGTGTTATTGAAGTTCCTGGTCTGAAAAAAACTCCCTTGAGACACCGTCCCCATGGCTCATTCCCATCTCCTCTCACATGTTACTTTGAATTGGCTACCATGATGAAACCACCTAAGAGTTCTCATCCCACTTCCTCTCTCACACTGCTTTCTACTTGTTTCAAATCACCCCTATCTGACATTCAATTTTAACTTTTTGTTAAGGAATTACTTTTCTCTCTCCTGTACTAGAAATGAGAGCTCAGTCAGAGGAGAGACTTGGTCTCCTTTTTTTTTTTTTTTTTTAAACATGGTATTGTCACTGCTTAGAGCAATGTTGGTGCATAGTAGTTGCTCAGTAAATATTGTCTGAATGAAATGAAACCACAGATATAATGTCTAAAAGCATATAATATAATGATTAAATAATGTTTACTGATTAAATATATGACTCATATTTGTAACTAGTTTTCCCCTGTCCCTGCCATCTAAAGGGTGTGTGAAAGACAACCGGGTTCATCTTTACAAATTATTAATGAGATTATGAATATTTTCCCCCTGAGCAACTTCAGAAATTTTATTTTGTTTTGTTTTGCTTTTGTTTAGTAAGGTTTATAATCTTTGGGAAAAATTTTATATTCCTTAGTCAGCAGTTCTAGGCCTCCAAAATACAGATAGAATTTCTGAATTTTAGCATTTGTTTTCAGGAGACTTCAAGTTGCAATGGCTTTGCTTCATCTGGCAATTAAGATTCAATGCCTCAACAGGAGACATCCTACTCTTCAGCACCCAAAGAATCTCACAGAGAGAAAGCCTTTGGTTCTTTTGAAGATTTTATTTATTTGGGAGAGAGAGCAAGCATGCGTGTAGGGGGAGGAACAGAAGGTGAGGGAGAAAGAGGGGACAGGATCTCAAGCACACTCTCACTGCGTGTGGACGCTGTCATGGGGCTTGGTCTCACTACTCCAAGTCATGACCTGAGCCGAAACCCAAGAGCTGGAGGATGGTCAGCTGATTGGTCTACCCAGGTGCCCCAGCCCTTGGTTCTTTTCACTAGCTGGGAAATGCATGCAGGTTCACAGAGCTAAAATAAATGACAGCTTTGGCTCTCCCCTTTGGCCTCTTTGGCATATTGGACGTTTGTGTTTTTGTAACTATATAACCATGATTTCATAAAAAGAGTACTCAATACAGTAATAACTCTCCAACTAATCTTCCAATTTCTCACTTTAATGACTTGTGACATATAGTTATTAATTACATGTGCATGTATATCATTCAAAAATGTATGTTTTTAATAGAGGAGCTTCCAAATATACTCTTGATTAACCACCTAACAGAGTTAAATAGGTGAAATATTTTTGCGATTTAATTTGCATGTAATTCATTCTCCAAATATAACATTCAGCATTTGGAAAGCACAGTAAGAAATATCAACTGTTATCATTAATTAATGACATACCTACCTCCTTCATGAAAATAAAGCTTATTTCACTTTTATCAAGATGTTTATAGGAGCATTTGTATTCCAATTTTTAATACTTTCATTGAGGATACCAATGATGTCTCTAGCATTGTATATATAGTTTTGAAACAATAAAACCTTTTCATTACAATTCCTCTTTTAATGTAAAATTTATAATGAAACATTTTGTCTAATATATATTTTAAATAAATAAATACAGATATAGATATATGAACCCATATATAGAATTTTAGGTATGGATACAGATATACATGCTCTTATATCTTCTCCAAAGTAGTGGAATGCTTACAATGTTTAACATATTGGAAATAATTAGAATTTTGTCATGTAATATACCAGTTCTTTCTTTTACACATCTGAAATTTTTATGATTTTTTACATTACTGATACAACTTTTCATAAATTACAATTTCCCTAACTTGCCTGAGGATTACGGTTACCCGAAGTACTTAATAAATGTTCTCATTCTTGGATCCCAGTTCAAACCAATGGAATCAAAATTTTTGAGGGTGAACAGCTAGGACAATTGTCATCATCAAATAAGCAGGTAAACTCACTACTCTAGAAAGCATGTGACTCTATAGATTGCCTTGAATTAAACACCAAACTTCCTCCTTTTGTAAATACTCAAGCCCTGTTGGTTTGGGAACCACCCAATGGCCTTTTTTAAAGTCAATTACTTCTTTTAAAGCTCTAGCTCCAAATCAGGTCAGGATTTCATCAAACAAATTTGAAGGAAGGGACACAATTCAACCATAACGGTTCAATGCCAAATATTGATTTCCCAGTATTATTCATCTATGTTTAATTTTACTAATTATTATTTGATATATATTCACCACTCATTTATTTCTAAACTTTCCTCCATCTTCTCTTAGGAGAAAATCACATATGTAGAGAGGCTGACTTTGTGATCAAGGTGAATGTGTCTAGACACTTCCATGGATAGGAAGTACAAAACGTTCTCATAATCTCAGAGAAATTTCTAATTTGTTTCTGCCAAAACTTTGGATTTGGGGTAATTCCTCAAAGCTGTGGGGCAATTCTTTCCCACTTGACATAAACGAGTGAGTTTGCATGTCTCTTTTATGTATGTATATATGTATGTATAGGCGTAGGTATTTACTTACTAGAAGACACAGGAACCCCTAAGAGAACAGAATGAAAACTGCTGGGTTAGCCTTGGCTGAGGTGAAAAGATCAAAGACAAGGTAGAGCCTTCAAGCATGGAGTTTTTGTCATGATGAATAATTAATGAGCCCCTGAGAGCACAATCTGCTTTTTCTAAGCATCCAGCCCTGGCATAGTATGGTATATGAATCTCAAGTCCTAAAAGGATGCTTATTTTATAAGCCATGCTGAAGATCTGGGTAATTAGATTCTGAAGTTTATATCTCATGTAAGTGGCTTAAAAGAATCATGAACTATGAAGGTCCTAATTCAGTTGCCCTTCTATTACTGATACTTTGAAATCTGTACTCTTTTACTTTTCATTTTTCCATTTTATGAATAATTGATACAATTATTCTTTTCCATTTTATGATGGATAATGTTTCTCAGATTATTTGGGAGATAGGAAGATAGAGTATCTCTAGATTTCATCTGTTAAGTACAAGGTATTTCTGAGTCCTCAGTTTTCTTGTTCCTTTGTCCCCCCCATCACACTTTATTGACAAAACTATAATTCTTACATTATCCCATCATCCCTGCTACTTTCCATCTGCATTTGAAAAACTAAATTTATTTATTGAACGAGACAGAATCACAGTAAATGTTCTTCATTTCAAGAACCATGCATAAGCATGTCCCTGAAGTGGACAATTAGCGTTACCTGGAATCCAACTAGATTTCTCTAATCATTCCTTCTGCTTCTCACAAAGAAGAGAAATCAAAACACTTTCTCTTGTCAAACTTCTAATGTACTTGTCTCCTTAGCTGATAAATTCCCTCTTAATTTTCTAGAAAATAAGAAGCGTTTTGAAGAAAAGTTACACATTCTCCCAACACCCCATTTACACACTCCCCGCTTTTTGTACTTGTGTGGATATATATATTTCTCTGCCTTGTTTTCTAGCACAATGGAAGAAACTGCCATGCTTTTCTCTAAGTCCAAAGCCTACCTGTCCCTTATGCACGGGATCCTATGACTTCTGTCCTACTCAAACTTTCTATGTTTACAATAGTTTGTCATATTTCTGTGACCATTATTTTACTTAGTTCCTATAGAATCACTACCAGAGATACAAAAGTATTCTGTAATACTATGTTCTATCTCAAAACAAGCTAAATACTTCCTTTTAATAAAAACTTTCTCTATTATTATCATTATTATTATTATTAGAGAGCATGAGTGGGGTGGTGGGGAGGTAGGAAGAAGGAAAGAATCTTAAGAAAATAGCATGCCCAGTGTGGAGCCTGAAATCAAGAGTTGGATGTTTAACCAACTGAGCTCCCCTGGTGCCCCAAGCTAAATACTTCTTTAATTCAACATTGTACTCTACATATAAGGCTTTGTTTGTTCCAATATTAGATAAAACTCCTATATTCTGTCTCTAGTTCATCTTTTATCATTTTCCCTGGAACAAATTCCACAAATTCAAAATATTTTATTCCTTCAGGTAAGTGTCTGTTTAAGGTCACCAATGACTTCATATCCCAGTAGGTCTCAGTCATTACTTTGTTCTAATAGCACCACACACCACAAATCAATCAGACCTCATTTTGTGAAGTGTTTTCTTTATTTAATTTCTAGAACATCACTCTCCTGAGCCTCACTCTCTATCTAAGTTTCCTCCAGTTTTGTAGACTGTTTCCTTTTAGGTTGTTTTGCTGGTTAATTTTTTTTTTCTAAACTTGTTAAAATGGTAAAGAAGATTTTATTCATAGCTACTGTAATAGAGGTAAATGCACTAGGGGAAGGAGATGGAACTCAACTCTGAATATAGCCAAGGCAGCTGGGGATTTGTAGCCAATGGGCAGAATGAGAGGGTTCAGTGGATAGAAATTACTAAAAGGAGACTTTAAATTAGAAAGATTCTTGCAAATCTGATTTAACATGATTCTTACTGAAGGCAGGTCAGGGACTTACCCATCATTGATAGAGGATGAAGACCTTGGTCAGATAACAAGCATGATTAGGTACCAAGGATGGCAGTATTCCCATTAAATTGTCATGGCAGGATTTTTGTCAAGACTAGGCTAAAAAAGCCAAAGACACTGTGGGTACTTGACTAAAGTTTGGTCAAGGATAGAATTTTTCTCAAATCCCACTTTTTACTAGTTCTGAAAGCAAAATGCCCCAGGACTTTGTCTTTGGGCACTTTATCTTCTTTGTATTCTTCCAATTTTCATATTTCAGTGATCTATATTCTTCCAATTTTCATATTTCATTTTCTAACCTGAATATTTTCCCTAAATTGAGGCAAGTATATCCAACTGGCTACCAGACATGCCTAGTTGGATTACCTGTATGAACTGACATCTCAACATTTCCTAAATCTAATTTTTTATTTCCTCCCCTACACCTATATGTCTCCCCTCTATTTCCCACATCACGGAATCACGTTAAATTATCTTTCATACTTTATTTATTTCATTACTATATCCATTCTTTCATACCCTTGTGGCTTATCTTCAAAAAAGATTCAAAATTTTGCCATATCCAGCAACATGATCTAAGCACATAATATCTTCAACTTCTAGCAGTATATTATGCTAGCCTCCTACCAATTCTTGTTTTCATACTTATCTTCTTATATTATATTCATCACTCAGAACCCAGAACAATATTTTTTGCATGTAAGTCATATTTGCTCAATGCCCTCCAATGACTTCATATTTTAGAAGGATTTTTGTAATCAAATCCAAGTTCAGGTTCATTATCAGGACCTTTGAGGTCTTGCTCAATCTGTCCTTGGAATGCTCTGTCCTCGACAACTTCTGCATCTTTCCAGCCTTTCTTATTGTGTTCCAGCCACAATGACTGATGAGTTTTGAATACTGCACACGTATTCCTGCATCTGTGCCTTTGTACTGGATATTCCCTCTTCCAAATGTTGTCCCTTAATTTTGGATATGACTCATTTCCTCACTTAAATTACATCTTTGCTCACATATCAATTTATTCAAGAAGGCATCCCAGATTCTATATAAATAGACCCACATCCTGATCCATCACTTTTTATGTACAAAGCCTGACTTATATTCTTCATAGCACTTAACATCTATTAACATATTGTTTGCCTACAGCCTACTAAAATATAAGTTAAATTATAAAGAGCATTTGACTTTTTTTTTCCACTGCTGTATCTTAATACTTTAAAACTTTCATGGTAAGTATTTAATACATATTATTGAATGAATAAAAGTGCACAGAGTGCTCATCAAAGTTAAATACATTTCATTTTGGAAAATATATAGGAGGCATAAGGATAAAAACCTTTATGAATGAATATATAGAAGTAATGTTATTAAAATTGGGGGTAGAAGATAGGATATAAGACTACGTCTGTCTTTTATTTTCTTTGAAGATTTTTAAAAGTTTATTTGTCAGAGAGAGAGATTACAAGTAGGCAGAGAGGCAGGCAGAGAGAGGAGGAAGCAGGCTCCCTGATGAAGAGAGAGCCCGATGTGGGGCTCAATCCCAGGACCCTGAGATCATGACCTGAGCTGAAGGCAGAGGCTTAACCCACTGAGCCACCCAGGTGCCCTGTCTTATATAGTAAACATTTTTGAACAAAAAACTTGAATGTACAAAATGTATCCTTAACTTTTCAAAGCAAGAAACGGGGAATCCTCTTACACTGTTGGTGGGAATGCAAGTCGACACCAACACTTTGGAAAACAGTGTGGAGGTTCCTAAAAAAGTTAAAGATAGTGCTATCCTATCACCTAGCAATTGCACTACTGAGTATTTACCCCAAAGATACAGATGTAGTGAAAAGAAGGGCCACGTGCACTCTAATGTTCATAGCAACAATGTCCACAATAGCCAAAGTGGAAGGAGCCAAGATGCTCTTCAAAAGATGAATGGATAAAGAAGATTCCATACATGGGGTGCCTGGGTGGCTCGGTGGGTTGGGCCTCTGCCTTCGGCTCAGGTCAGGGTCCCGGGGTGCTGGGATCCGCCCTGCATCGGACTCTCTGCTCGGTGGGGGGCCCGCTCCCTCCTCTTTCTCTGCCTGCCTCTCTGCCTACTTGTGATCTCTCCATTTATTTTATCCAATAAATGGATAAAATCTTTAAAAAAAAAAAAAAAGAAGGAGAAGAAGATTCCATACATACAATGGAATATTACTCAGCCATCAGAAAGGATGAATACCCAACATTTACATCAACATGGATGGAACTGGAGCATATTATGCTAAGTGAAATAAGTCAAGCAGAGAAAGATAATTATATGGTTTCAGTTATTTGTGGAACATAAGGAATAGCATGGAGGACATTAGGAGAAGGAAGGGAAAAACGAAAGGGGGAAATCAGAGGGGGAGATGAACCATGAGAGACTTTGGACTCCAGGAAACAATCTGAGGATTTTAGAGGGGAGGTGAATAGGGGGGATGGGTTGGCCCAGTGCTGGGTATTAAGGACAGCACATATTGTAAGGAGCACTGGGTGTTAAACACAAACAATGAATCATGGAACACTGCATCAAAACCTAATGGTGTACTGTATGGTGACTAATATAACATAAAACAAACAAACAAACAAACAAAAAAAAAAAACCTTAATGTCCTAACTAATATGATTATATACATACAGACCTTCCTTAATTAGTATACACACACGGATCTTATTTTTGTCAGCTTCTAAGGTTATACACATTAAGGCTAATACAACGTAGGTTGGTGTAAATATATTATAAATTACAATTCAGTTTTCTTTTTCTGGTGTCAGTCTCTGTATATATTCTTCTCAATAATATTGAACTATCTGAAGTGCCTGGGTGGCTTGGTTGTTTAAACATCTGCCTTCAGCTCAGATGATCCCTGAGTCCTGGGATCAAGCTCCATGATCCCCACGTTGGCTCCCTGCTCAGCGGGGAGCCTGCTTCTCCCTCTTCTTCTGCACCTCTCCTGACTTGTGCTCTCTCACTCTCTCTCAAATGAATAAATAAAATATTTAAGTAATAATAATGATGATATTTCACTATCTCAAGAAGTAACTGAATAGCATTCAAGAAATGATAAAAATCCACAGATTTGAACAAAAAGAAAAATCGTGCCTTGAGACATAGTAAAATTGAGCAATTGGCTCAAAGTGATATAGGGACTAAATGATGAACCAACATAATTATAATTCAGAGTTCCTCTTCTTACATAATTAACAGTATTAGGATATGCTTGTACTGTTTAACTAAAGACTTAATAAGAAGTCATAAAGTATAGCATGGCGTTGAAGAGGGTCATTTATTTTCTTTCATGTATGTTTCTGGAAGAAGGGAAGGAGGTAGTAACACTGAGGGACTGCTTAGAGGATGGAGTGGCTGTAGTTTGGTGAGAACTCCGATTACAATGAGGCTCCCCCACAAAAGATGAAAGCTCTATTTTCAAAGAACTTTGGCAGATAACCTGGACAGATACAATGCTGGAGGAAGAGGCAGTCACATAAGGAGGGTCAACCAAGAAACACTGCAGAAATTAGACTACAGTGAATGATTCTCAGCAGAGGGGCATGAGAAAGACATAAACCCAACTGAGTTTTGAAGATGTACAGCATCGTAGTCAAATAAATATAGGTAGTGCCAGAAAACTAGCCATGAGAAATGCCACAGGTGACTGCAAACATTATAGCAAACTGATAGTAAAGGGAAATATTGGAAGGGGAGTTGATTTGGTAGAGTTATGTTGAGGAATAATGATGACTTCCATTGTGGTGAATAAACAGATACACAAATAGGAATTGACAGAAAACTTATATGGTAGAATAAATCTAAGATGGTGTGTGGAACATCAGGGTATTAACGGTTTTATGTAATAAATAGATCAGTATGTGTTATATATATCATCGCAGAGAAACTATTTTCAATTTCTGTGTTTTGTATAGTTACTAATGCAGAAAGACACCCCCAAAGCAGGCTCAACTCTGATATCTGCAGGACTCAGACAAGAATACAAATGAAGTCACTTGGAATATGCCCAAATAGTGAAAACTAATGAATTATTTAATATGTTCCATTCTGTTATCTTGACAAATAAACTTTTACAATAGCCTGGAAGTCCAGGTTGAATAGATGGAGTCAGAACTCTATCATCAAGCAGCCCCAGGAGCAATCTTTGATTGCTCGGTTAAAGAATGTTTAGGTATCTAGAAGACACTTTATCTTGAATAGTTTGACTCATTCCCTGTTGGTGAGAGGTACAGCCGAGAACATCCTGAACATGGCAGGACACCCTACTACCTAAATTTTAAAAGTCAAACTGTCCAAAGCCCCTGAAATGTCCATAGCATTTTCGCTGGGGCATTATGATCTAGCATAACTTTTAACTTTCACACTTTACTATATTGTATTATTTAAATTCTCTTTGGGGAAATGTTTTAAGTTTATATTATAAATGGAACATCATGTGTTTTAATTTTACCACCTGATATAGGAAAAATAACTCACCCATTAATAGAACATTATTAATATAAACTTTGCAGACCTATAACTTACATCTTTAGATGAAAAGTATAAGAGACTGGTATGAAAGTATTTAACAAGGTGAATAGAAATTAAAATACTATCTGAACATAAATATATTTTCAGTAGAGGGAATGTATAAAGATACTGCATTAAACAACAAAAAAATACTTTCTATTTGATATTAGATTCACTACGACTCAAACTGAAATGCAGAAGACCTTAAGTCCATTTTGTTACATAAAGAGAACCATAAATATTGTAAAATGAGAAGTCACTAAAGAGATTTTCCTTAAACTTTTTCATGCATCTTTCCCAAAATCTCTTTATTCTAAAACTAAGAAACTGTATTTTAATCTTTAAAGATATATGTTGCAGTTGGAAAAAAAAAAATATCCAGGGACTGAACTACTGGCCAAGAAACAAGATATCCTAAATATAAATTTCAGATTCTATCTTTCTATCACCTATCTACTTATATATCTGTCTTGAAGTAATATTGGCATACAACATTATATTTGTATATACTGAAAAATGATCACCAAAAAGTCTAGTTATCATCTGTCACCATACAGTTATATATTTTTTTCTTGTGTTGAGAACTTTTAAGATTTACTCCTTTAGCAACTTTAAACGTGCAGTACAGTATTTCTGCCTATAGTTATAATGCCATACATTATATCCCCATGACTAATTTATTTTATAGCTGGAAGTTCACACCTCTTTTCCCACTTCACCTGTATGTCCACCTTTTGACACTCCTCCCCTCTAGCCATCACCAATCTGTTTTCTGTATCTATGAGTTCAGTTTTGTATTATTTTGTTTGTTTGGGTTTTTTTTAGATTCCAAATATAAGTGAAATAATATGGCCTTTGTCTTTCTATGACTCATTTCACTTAGCATAATAACCTTGTTATGAATGCAAGATTTTCCTTATTTTATGGCTGAGTATTATATTGTATACACACACACACACACACACACACACACACACACAACAACAACTTCTTTATTCATTCATGCACCAGTGGACACTTTGGGTGTTTTCATATCTTGGCTATTATAACTAATGCTGCAAGGAACATATGGGTGCATATAATTTTAAGTCGTGTTTTTATTTTCTTCAGATAAATACCTAGATGTAGAATATCTGGATCCTATGGTAGTTCTATTTTTATTTTTTTGAGAAACACCATATTATTTTCCATAGTGGTTGCACCAAATTACATTTCCACCAACACATCACAAGGGTTTCTTTATCCTCATATCCTCTCCAACATTTGCTCCTTTTTGTTTTTTGGTAATAGCCATTCTAACAGGTGGTACATGATACTTTACTGTGTTTTTGATTTGCATTTCCATGATAATTAGTGATGTTAAGCAGTCCTTTCAAATGCCTGTTGGCCATCTCTATATCTTCTTTGGAAAATGACCTACTTATATCATGTGTTCATTTTTTTTTAAAGATTTTATTTATTTATTTGACAGACAGAGATCACAAGTAGGCAGAGAGGCAGGCAGGCAATGGGGGGAAGCAGGCTCCCTGCTGAGCAGAGAGCCTGATGCGGGGCTTGAACACAGGACCCTGGGACCACGACCAGAGCTGAAGGCAGAGGCCCAAGCCACTGAACCACCCAGGTGCCCCCATGTGTCCATTTTTAATAGGATTGCTTGAATTTGTTATTAAGTTGTTTGAATTCTTTATGTATTTTGTAATATTAGCTCCTTATCAATTATATGATGTACAAATATTTTCTCCCATTCAGTAGATTGCCTTTACATTTTGTTGATGGTTTTCTTTGCTATGCATAAACTTTTTAGTTTGATGCAGTCCCATTTGTTTATTCTGACTTTTGTTGACTTGCTTTTGGAGTCAGATCTGACAATTAAATGCCAAGACTAATGTCAAGGAGCTACCATCTTTGTTTTTTGTTTTTTGTTTTGTTTTTTTGTTTGTTTGTTTTTATAGGAGTTTAAGTGTCACTTATTGCATTCATTCAAGTCTTTAACCCATTTGAGTTACTTTTTGGGTTTGGTGTAAGGGAGTGTTTAAATTTCTTTCTCATGCATGTGACTGCCCAGTTTTCCCAGTACCATTTATTGAAGAGTCATTTCATCCCTCATTTTATATTCTTGCCTCCTCTGTCATAAATTAATTGACCATATATGCATGTGTTTATTTCTAGGCTCTCTATTCCCTTCCATTGATCTGTTTGTTTTTGTATCATTACCACACTGTTATTTTGATCACTATAGCTTTGTAGTATGGTTTTAAATCAGAGTGTGATGGCCACTCTGATTCTTTCTCAAGGTTGTTTAAAGTATATGGAGTCTTTTGTGTTTTTTGTGGTTCTAAAACACAAATTTTAATATTGCTTATTCTATTTTGGTGAAAAATGCCATTGGAATTTTGATATGGATTGCACTGATCTGTAGAATGTTTCTAGTAGTACAGATATTTTAACAAAGTTAATTCTTCCAACCAGTGGGCATGGGATCTGTTTCGATTTACTTGTGTCCTCTTAGTTTATCTTAACAATGTCTTATAGGTTTTATTGTCAAAGTTTTCACCTCTTTGGTTAAAATTATCCCAAGATATTTTATCCTTTTGATGCTATTGGAAATGGGATTATTTTCTTAATTTATCTTTCTGATAGTTTGCTGTCAGTGTATTGATACACAATGGATTTTTGTCTATAGATTTTGTACTTTGCAACTTTACTGATTGTGTCTACTGATTCTAAGAGTGTTTGGTGGAATCATTAGGGTCTTCTGTATGTAAAATTACATTTCCCACAAATAGTAATAACTTTACTTTTTTCTTTCCAATTTGGATAAATCTTATTTTGTTTTCTTACCTGATTGTTCTGGCTAGGACTTCTAACACTATGTTGAATAAAAGTGGCAAGAGTAGACATTCTGTCTTTCCTGATCTTAGAGAAAATGCTTTCTGATTTTCCAGGCTGTTAGCCAGGAAACAGCCAGGCTGTTAGCTGTTTTCCAGATGTTAGCTATAGGCTCTTAATATATGTTTATTATGTTGAGATATGTTCCCCTTATACCCACTTTCTTGAGTGTTTTTATCATAAATGAATATCTAATTGTGTCAAATGGTTTTTCTGGACCTATTCAGATGGTCATATGATTATTTTATTTTTTATTGTGGCATATCACAGTGATTGATTTGTGGATGTTGAACCATCCTTGCATTCCTAAAATAAATCTCACTTGATGATGGAGAATGTTCCTTTTAATGTACTACAAAATTCAGTTTGTTATTATTTTGTTGAGGACTTCTGCATCTACATTCATCAGGGACACTGGCCTGTAATTTTCCTGTGTGTGTACCCCTGAAGCCATCTGAAAGGTTTTTGATTACTGAATCTGAACTTACTAGTAACTGTTCTATTAAGATTTTCTATTTATTCATGATTCAGTCTTGGAAAACAATGTTTCTAGGAATTTATCCTTTTCTTCTAGGTTGTCCAATTTGCAGAATATAATTGTAAATAATAGTCCCTTCTGATGTTTTTCACTTCTGTGGCATCAGCTGTAACTGCTTTCACTTCTGATTCTAATTATTTGAGCCCTCTCTGTTTTTGCCTGCTGAGTCTAGGCAAAGGCTAATTAATTTTGCTTATCTTACCATAGAAGCAGCTCTTAGTTTATTTCCCCTCTTCTTTTTATTATTTCCTTCAAATTTGGACTTCATTTGTTCTTTTTCTAGCTTCTTTAGGCACAAAGTTATATTATTCACTTGAGACATTTTTATTTTTTAATGTAGGGCTGTGACATGATGAAATTCCTTTTTAGCACCACTTGAGAATCATCTTATATCCCATAGATTTTGGTTGTAGTACCATTTCCCCTTGTTTCAAGGTATTTTTCTAAATTTATTTGATATTTTTTTCATTGACTCATTGGTTGTTCAGTAGCATGTTTAATCTCCAATATTTTTGTTGTATTTTTAGTTTACTTCTTGTAATTGATTTCAAATTTCACACCATTGCGGTCAGAAAAAAAATTCTTATCCCACTGAGCCATGCAGGCATCCTAGAAAAGAATTTCTTGATATGATTTCAGTCTTCTTAAATTTAATGAAACTTGTTCTGTGGCCTAACATGTAATCTATTCTGGAGAACATTCCATGTGCACTTGAGAAAAATGTGTAGTCTCCTGCTTTTTGATGGAATATCTAAGTCCCTCTGGTCTTTTAAGGCTGATGTTCCCTATTAATTCTTTGTCTGGCTGATCTGTCCCTTGATGTAAATGTAGCATCAAAATCTCCTACTATTACTGTATTACTGTCAATTTCTCTCTTAACAGTAATTAGTATTTGTTTTATAGATTTAGGTATTCCTATGTTGGGTGTATGAATATTTACTAATGTTATATCCTTTGTTGGACTGACCCCTTTGTCATTATACAATGACTTTCTTTGTCTTTCATTACAGTCTTTGTTTTAAAGTCCATTTTGTCTGATAAAAGCATATTTACACCACATTTCTTCCCTTTTTCATTTTCATGTAATATTTTTTACCATCCCTTCACTTTCTTTCTATGTGTAACCTTATGTCTGAAGTGTCTTGTGTGCAGCATAGAGATGGATCTTATATTTTTTAACCCATTCAGACACTCGCATTTGATTGGAAAATTTCGTTCATTTACATTGAAAGGATTTATTGGTATGTATGTATTTATTGTCATTTTGTTAGCTGCTTTCTGGCTATTTTTATAGTTCTTCTCTGTTCCTTTCTTCTCCTCTTGCACTCTTACCCTGTCATTTGATGACTATATTAAGTGTTATGTCTAGATTTCTTTCTCATTATCTTTTGTGTATCTGCTGTAGGTTTTTGCTTTGTGATTATCATGAAGTTCACATGTAATAACTTAAATGTATCAGTTTATTTTAAGTTGATAGCATCATATGTTTGAACACATTCTAAAACTCTACATTTTTAGCACCCACCATTTTATGTTTTTATGTCATATTTTACATCTTTTTATTTTATTTACACCTTAATAAATTATTATAGTTATAATTAATTTTACTAGTTTTGTCTTAACCTTCATGCTACCTTTATAAGTAATTAATCCGCTACCTTTACTCTGCATTTACATTTACCAATGAGACTTTTACTTTCATTTTTTTTTCTTGTTATTAGTTGCTAACTTTTCTTTTCTGCTTAAAGAAGTACCTTTAACATTTCTCATAAGGATGATTTCATGGTGAAGAACTCCTTTAGCTTTAGGTTGTCTGGAAAAATATCTATCTCTCCTTCAATTCTGAATAGTAACCTTGCCAGACAGAATATTCTTGGTTGGAAGATTTTTTTTTTTTTTTTTTTTTAAATTTTATTTATTTATTTATTTATTTATTAATTTTTTATTTTTTATAAACATAGGAAGATTTTTTTTTTTTAATTCATCATTTTGAATAAATCACACCACTCCTTTCTGGCCTTCAAAGTTTCTGCCCAAAAAATTAGCTGATAATCTTCTAGGAGTTTCCTTGTGCATAACAATTTGTCTTTATCTTGCTGTTTTTAAGATTATTTATCTTTAATTTTTTTAAATGCTTTAATTTAATGTGTCAGTATGCATAATTGCATGTATAAACCCTTTTTGGGTTTATCTTATTTGGAACTCCCTGTGCTTCCTGAACCTACAGTCTATTTCCTTCCTCATATTAGGGAAGTTTTCAGCCACTTTTTCTTCAAATAATGGTTCTTTTCCTTTCTTTCTTCTCTTTATGCATCTCTTATACTGCAAATGTAATTCTGCTTTCGACCCTATGTCCCTTAAAACTCTCTTCACTTTTTTTTTCTTTTGTTGTTTTGTTTATGTGAATTCCACCAGCCTATCTTCCAAGTCACCATTTTTTTCTTCTGCTTCATCTAGTCTGTTTTATTATCCCCTCTGGTTTATTCTTCAGTTATTGTATACTCCTACTCTATGACTTCTATTTGGTATTTTCTTATATTTTTCTCCTTGTTGAAGTTCTCTTTTTGTTCCTTCATTCTTCTCCATGGTTCAGTGAGCATCTTCATGACCATTACTTTGAACTTTTTAACACATAATTTATCTCTGTTTCAATAAAGTATTTTTATGAGGCTTTTTTTTTTAACTTAGAACATATTCTTTTTCATTTTGTTTGACTATCTGCATTTGTTACTGTGTATTAGGTGAAAGAGCAGTCTCATCTAGTCTTGAGGGAGTGGCCTTGCCTCAGAGATCAAACTCATCATTCCACTTTACCCTAGCTGTTGGTTATCCCTCAAAATTTTGTGATTGTTTAAGTAGCCTGGTTTACTCTTGATAGGCCCCAGTTGTTGAGGGTATGCCAAGACTTACCAGTATTCCAAAAGGAGGGATCTCAGTAAGCACATAATTTTGGGCTAATTGAAAATCAAATCCTCAGGCTGCAATTTCTAAGGTATGCAGATATATATCTTGTAAGATCACAATCATAAACCATGCTAGCCTCCAAATCTGGAGATCTGGAAGAGATTCCTTGGGAGAGAGTTACAGAAATCAGGCTTAAGGTGAGCATATAAACTCTTTTTTGGGGGTACCAACAAGCTCTAGTGAGGCCGAAGAAGGGTGCAAAGATGGTGTCTTCCTGTCAGCTTTCTCTGAGAGTAAATTCATAGTCTCAAGATCAATCGCAAACCTGAAGCCTGTTCTGTAGGATGAAATTTCAGGACTAATAAATAGAAATTTTCACTGGCAGATGGGTCTGTGTTTGTGTGTATATGTGTGTGTGTGTGTGTGTGTGCGCATGTTTTAGCCTGCTCTCTGTGCAAAGCCCAAGTATGGTAGCCTGAAAAGAATTGGCTTTTTTTGTTTGTTTGTGCTTGTGTTTGTTTCTGTTTTTTGTTTGTTTGTTTGTTTGTTTTATCCAGTTATCACAGACCTGTGGGGCAGAGAAAATAAGATCCCCTGGCAGGGGATGGTGATCAAGGGATGGCCTCTTGGCAGTGTGGACTACCCTTGTTTGCTGGCTTCATGGAAGCAGCAAAAGATAACTGTATCTGTAAATGTCTCCCAGTGCTAGCAAGATAGAGGGGAAGTGCAAAATGGCATCTGCTGACTACCTCTATCCTTGGAGAAAATCCTGACTGGTCCCTGCCCCTCCAGCAGATGATTTATGATTACAAATTGAATCTTTCTTACATATTATCTAGGTATTTTTGAAGATCTGTTTTTGTATTAGGTCCTGTAGCAAGAAAGCCTGCATGCAAAGCCCTTATAAAAGGAGCATCTCAAATTTCCTACAGTCCTTTGGGTCTCCTAGACATAAACACCATTGGTTCTCAGGACCAATGTCTTTCTGGTGCACGTCCAAGGACTGGGTGCTTGATGTGAGGCACCAAATCCCTGCTCTTCAAGAAGTTCCAAACTTGTGAGATCCCTGTCACTGTGTGGGAATGGATTTTAAACAGGACCACAATTCTTCCTTTCTACTCATCATGATGTGACCATTTTATCTTTGTTGTGAAAAAAACTCTTCAGCTAGTTTTCATTCTTTTTCTGAGAAAATTGTTCCATATGTGGCTGTAGGTTTGGTGTACCCATGGGAGGAGGTGAGATTTGATGTGTCCATATGAGGAGGTGAGTTCAGGACCTTCCTATATTGCTATCTTGGACTTCCTGAATTCAGATCACTTTTAAATACTAGAAGCTTAATTTGCTATAGTTATCTGGTCTTGCAAAAATAACATTTCATATATCACTCACAGAATTTCCTAGAGATTATTTTTCCTCTGAGCCATCAATATACTAATAAAAAATAGTAATGAAAAACTGCTTTCCATCTAAATGTTAAATCCTTAGCTATATATTTTATGAAAAAATTTAAGCATTCACGTGTATAATTGCTTTTCAAATTATAGTTTTCTTCATATAACTGTTCTACTTATCTTTCTTTATAAATATTTGAGGTAAAATGAGGTTGACTTACTATGCATTTAGTAGTCCATCAGCTGTCTACTTATCGTGTTCAGAAATCCTGCTTATTTTTCATTAACTGCAATATTAATTTCCACAGAAGTGTATACTTACATAAATGGATTGGATAATATAAGTTTCAGAACTTTATAATTTCATTACATAAATTACATGATTTTAGTACCCTTGGGACAATTTGAATTTAAGAACAAAACCAAGTAAGATTGTTTCTATTTATTAAATGGTGCAACGAATATTGTAATTAAACTGATTTCAGGAAATGATTAATCCAGATTGAATATGAAAGTCATGTTTTAAGAAGTGCAGGAGTGTCACATATTTTATAAAGTAAGCAGTCAGGTCTCTTCTCTTCTCCTTCCCTAATTAATAAGTCAGTAACACTGACAATGGTACCTGTGAAATGTCACCTGGCCCCATCTCCCTTCTCCCCTTTCTCACTTCCAAATCACACTTAGTATCATCAAAAATGAGGAGATTAAATTGACCATATACTATACTCTGTCATCTTACATGTAATCAATATATTTAATTTTATAAGATACCACACAAACAAGTATAATTAACATATTAAGGTATTTTTAATCTGCTTTAATGTATCTTCAAATTTGTGTATTAAAACCATATACAGTAATTATCTACCACTCACTATACATGGTATGCAGCGGTACTAGATATTTGGAATTTTAATGTGTATTATAGATGATTTAATCTCTGACTTCAAATGTTTCCTAACTCTTTAGTCCTAATCAACCATTTATTTACCTATTTCTATAACTGAAAAATGTGACAGACACATAGTAGAGAAATATATTGAAGTGGATTGAGTGGTTTTTCAAAAGTCTATCCCAAGGCCCAGCAGGAGGTCTTCTACCTTGATGTCTAGAGACACAGTAGGTTTTATCCACCTATTTTAAGTCTTTTATACAGACACACACACACACACACACACACACACACACATTACTGAGCCTACTGTGTCATCCTCAGGGCTAAAATGCAGAACAACAACAAAAAGGACAGCAAACAAAAACTTCCCGAGCAACAAGAACTCTTAAGACTTCAACTCTTTCAGCTGTTCTGGTTGCCATTAATGGTGCTGCAAAGATTGTGTAAACGTTTCACATCTTGAATCATATTCACAAACCCACTTTGGTAAGAAAACTTAGTTCTCTGTGAGTGGTAAAAATGGATTAACCTTTGCATTATCAGTTGTATCTCCTGGCATTTTCAAAATAAGATCACATCACTGTAAACATGGTAAGACACATGTCTTATCCAAGTCATGTGTTTGACTCATGTTTTGCACCATGAGAGAGTTTCTATTTCTTTGCAATATGTTCCTGATAGGGAGGAATCCAGTTTAAAGCCAAAATTTGTTTGAAAATTGCCAAGAAGGGGCATCTGGGTGGCTCTGTTTGTTGTGTCTGTCCTCAGCTCAGGTCATGATCCTGGAGTCCTGGGAATGAGCCCCACATCAGACTGCCTGCTCAGTGGGTAGTTTGCTTCTCTCTCAGCTCCTTTCTCTTCTTGTGTTCTCTCTCTCTCAAATAAATAAATAAAATTTAACAAAATTTGCCCCCAAAAATGAAATTTTCATTGGTATTTGTATTTTAAATATTCAAGTTGAGAAATCGTTTTCATTCAATTTTGTTAAGCAAATAGTCTAAACCAGTATAGGATACAATCATTTGCAGCTAAATATATTAATAATATCTGAAAGAGAAGTGCTTGAATAGTGAAGCGCAGTTTAGCCATCTCTGTCAGAGTACTTAAATAAATAATATCAAAAGCAAATGTATTATGATGGGGCTTTGACTTCTACTCTCCTCGCCTAAAAGACTTGGTCTGCCCTAAAAATCTAGTTACTAGATGGATTGAATTTGTGGGGGGAAAAGAAAGCTCCATTTGTTGTTAATTATGGGTTTAAAATCACAGAGCACATCCATTTACTCACATAATTAAATCCTATATATCATATATCCTTATCTGGGTGTTATTTTTCTTTTCCTTTTCCTAAAAATGCCAATAGACAGATATTATCATTTAGATAATTTTGAAAGTTCTTTTCTAGTGTAATATAAGAATGAAAAAGGAGGAAAAGCCTTTCTGTTTGCTCTTTATCATAAAAAAGGATACTATAAATCCAATTAACTATGCTAATATTTCAAAGTGTTCTCGCAAGTTTATGTTTTAGGTTCTTATTATCCATTGAGTGATTTAGAGGCCATTAACTGTATACATGAAAATGAAAAGCAACAGGCTCATATTTTAAAACAGAAGAAACAGAGCCTGCAGAAACATGGTGCCCTGGTATTCCTGAGTAGAGTGTTAATAGTGAACATTTCCTTGTTTCAAATACAACTTCTGAAGATAATAAAATTCATCTTAAACATACTTTTCACAACCTGTTTTATGATTTATTTTCACTCTATTATTTTAATGATTAATCCACCATCTCCACGAAATTTTAGTAGAGAATCATCTCTATTTAACTCCTTCAAAATGGAAGCTTTCTTTGTCTCTGTTTTTTAATTTATAGACTTAAAATATTCTCTCTCCCATTATATAATAAAAAGAAATGTGGTTCCTTTAGTCTTTATATTCTCATTTTCTGGAATTCTCCCTTGCTGATAGACTATAGCAAATGTTTGTAGCTTTCATTCAGAACAAACAAACACAAAAATGGCATTTAGTAACCTTTTACTAAGTGCCCAGTACTATGCTAATTACTTCATATAAAATAGTAAACAACAGGCATATGATCTCTGATCCAATCAAGTTAATAGTTCAGTGAGAAAGGGAGACCCTATAGAAAAGAGGACACAAATAATACACCATACAAAGTATCCAGTGTTGGGGACCCAATGTACAGAAAGAATACCACACTGAAGTTGTGACAGGGATGGTTTCTCTGAGGAAAAGATGTTTATCACGAAATGTGCAGGATAAGAGAGAACCCAACAATTTGTTGACTTGCACTGATACCCTGAATAGAGATTTCCTGGTTTCACCTAAAAATTCAGTGGGCCAATTGCAAACATTTTAAACAGCATGTAAATAGGTATCAATATGTTGGAAAATGGATATTGACATGTGTTAAGGTAAGAAATTTAAAAAGTTACATTTCAATAAAATTTATTATATTTCATTAAAATATATCAAAGATTGATATTTAGAAGGGAATACATATCTATTTCATTTTTTTTTATTTTTAACTTTTGTCCTTTCTAATATGCTTTTACTGGCACCCATACAGTTAAAAAGGAACAAAATGTGTTCATTACGCAAAACCAAAACAAACCCAAAGACAAAGACGTTAAACTCTGTTTAGATCTAAGCAAAAATATCTACTCTAAAATCACCCTTCTGCTCTTCTGTTATACCAGAGTTTCTTTTGAAGAAACAGTGTTTTTTTTTTCACTAGATAGCTTCACAAAGTACCTTTAAATTCACTAAGTATATTCATAAAGTACATTTAAAATAAACTTTAAGATTGAGTTTTGTGAGTTTTGCCCAATGTGCACAAGCTTAAACCTCACAAAAGCACACAAGCTTTTCCTGAAACAATAGTTTCTGAAGGTGCCTCTGATCACTATGTCTGCTCTAGAATTTTCCATCTTGAATGCCCATGTGCCAGACTAGGTAGTCAGAGAGTCCAAAGAGTATGGGAAACAACAAACATTCATTTTATTTCTTCTTTCTAACTGCAAAAGAGATTACTAGTATTGGCAAAATTGGGTACAATGTCACTAAAACAAAAGAGAAACACAAATCTTTTTCCAGCAAGAGTTAATTTTCAGCATATTTCCTTCAGATTTATTTTTATCCAATCAAGAGAGAGTATTTCCTTTCATTCTTATTGGTTATTAATGACCATAAAAATTAAAGCTGCTTTATAACTTTGTAGGTAACATCACCTAGTGTCTCCTGTGCTTATATTTGGCTAATCCTTTCATCTTACTTAAATTCACTAATCATTATAAGTGAAATAATAAAATTAATGAAAATCAGTGAAGCCTTTGCAAGTTTCATAAACAATGATTCCCTATAAAATCTTGAGGTCTATTGGGACAGTGACTACTTGAGGAAAGAATCTATAAAAGATAAAATGTTAGAATACTAAAGTTACAGATTATTTACTAGACTTTCACATTCTAGATGAGAAATCCAAATTCTAAAAGAACCGGGATCCCTGATTTACATTCCATTGGACTTTTATTTATATAGTATTCTTCCTTCACAAAATTACTGTCTATAAAGTACCTGATAGCATGCTAGGCATATCATTTGCTCTCCTAGCTCCACCTAGTCTAGATTTATTGTAAAACAAAACAAAACAAAACACCCTCCCATTTAATCTAAAGCAGTATACCACTCTACATGACTTTATGTGAACAAAACTAGCTAAAACCAGAAGAAAACATTCTTGAGAGCAAATCAGTTATTTCAAATGTATTCCTTATGTAAGTGAATCCCTTCCTTATAAAATCATCTGTAACAAGCAGTAACTTTCCATATTCCATATTTTTAAAATGAAGTACAATTTAGGCAATTTTAAAATATATTATTAAGGTTTAATTTTGTCAGCATAAGGGAATTATATAATTTGTTCCTTGATTTATCAAGCTATTAAAATATTATTCTTTCTTTTACTCCCTGTTTTATGTTAATCTTATATCTCATCATCAAATTCCTACCAAGGTGATAAATATGATTGTGTCTAAGATTTTTCCCAACAAATACCATTCACCTTGGAAGATGATGAATTGATATATCTCCATCTTAAAATGTCCAAACTAATGCAGTCAATTCATCCATATGGCCAGAGTGTTCTTTTAGTGATGGACACCCTCTGACAATTTAATGCTTCATTTGCTTAGCTGGTATTTCATTCAACTTTCCTAAAACAAAAATTATCTGGTGACTTTCAGAAGGTATAGAGGAAGACACTCAGATATATCTCTCATTTCCAGCTACTGCTCTTTCTCATCTCTTTGCTTCTTCTAGGGCATAAAGTTCTGTTGCTGTTGTTTGTATTTTTAAAATTAATCATTATAGTTATAAAAGGAAATGCGGAGTTAGTAAAGAAAAATTTTTTAAAAAATATTAATTACTGATTGAAACTATGCCATGTAAAAAATTCTGCCTTGTCAAGCCATTCTTCCATGTATGGGAGGAGAGGCATAAAGAGTGTAAGACACTATGTAAGATGCATAAGACAACTTTCTTAAAATTTAGTTAGGGAAACAAAGTCTACGCAAATTAAGAAAACAAAAAATATATACAAACATATTCATTTATTCTTCAGTAACTATTCATTTATTAAAAATTTTACTTATTTATTTGAGAGAGAGAGAACAAGTGGGGGTGGGGAGGAGCAGAGGGAAAGGGAGAAACAGACTCCCTGCTGAAAAGGGAGCCCAACATTGGGCTTGATCCCAGGACACTAAGAACCTGACCAGAGCTGAAGGCAGTTGCTTAACCAACTGAGTCACCCAGGAGCCCCTTCAGTAACTATTGATTGAACAACAACTCTGTGCCAGCAGCTATTTTAGGTAATAGGAATACAGCAGTGGATCTGGTTTGTGCTCTCATAAAGATTAGGCAAAGCAAATGAGCCAAGTAATGAAAGGGAATAGATAGTTGATGGGTTTGCTACTCTAAAACTGCACGGTGATGAAAGACCTCTGAAATAATGAGACCTCTGGTCAGAGATCTAAATACAATAAGGGAACAAGCTTGGTGAACATCTGCTGGAAGTTACCTACAGAGGAAATGTCAATATGGCAAATATGCACCCTAACACAGAACTGAGGTTGGCCTGTTCAAGACTGGGCAAGTCTTGGGTATAGAAAGTAAGAAAAAGTGAGTGATAGCAGAAGACAATAGGACTCATATAGGGCTAGGAACTCTAAGAACAGAAACAGATTTTGTTCAACAATAAGCAGTCATTTATTTATTATTTATGACTTATCTAGTTGATGGAGTATGACATTGCTGAGCTTAAAAATCAGATGGAACACATGAAAAAAAAACTACAAATCAAAATATTCTATATTATCTTTGAATATTGGGCTATGAGTGTTATCTATTATCTTCTTTTTTCTTCTAGTGATTTTTCATTTATCTAAAATATATTTATATTAAAGTAACATTTAATTCCTGACATTGTATCAACAATTGACTTCTTAAAAGGGAGAGATTCCACAGGGAGGTCTTAATAACAGATGTACCACATGAGATTTATTTGAAAGATAACTTTGTGGGTAAGTAAACTGGGGTATTAACCCAGCTCTGGCTGGATTTAGATCTGATATCTATCTGCCAACACTACTGCTTTCATTGTATCATGGTCAATCTGTTTGAGACACGTAAAGGATTTGAAAGCCTAGAGAGAATTGTCTAATGAATAATGTAGACAATACACAGTGAAATTGGAAGAATAAGTGATCACCGTAAACTTGGACTAGACAACAAAAACATGTCTAGCTCTTCAAGTTGGTAAAGGCTTTTAGAGAGTAAAGGTGCATCTGTTTTAAAATAATATGTAAACATATACTAAATCATCAAGAGACTGCGAGGGCAACCAAAATGCAAAAAACAACATAAGCACAGAAGATGAGAAAATGAAAACATATGGTCATCCATGCTACTACTGCTATATGTGAACTTCACAAAAATTAATACAAGTTCTACTAATTGTTTATAATTTACGAACATGTTTATTAAAATTCATGCTGTATGTTTTGCCATTTTTTAAATTTACACAATGATACTGTAATCTTTAAGAGGCTTTGGACATAGTTTAAAATATCTGAAGAATATTAGGGGAAATAAAAATTTACCTATTTTAGAAAAATATATAGTCTGAAAAAAAGTTTACTATTTGCAAAGAAAGATCAATGTACTTCTCTTAGTTGATACATCGATCTACTCAACATGAATACTGCTTAGCTGCAAAGATTTATTATTTTTACCAAGTTATTTACAGAATATTTATTATTTACAGAATGTTTTTATATACTCTGTAACCCTTTTTAAAAAATTCTTTCTTCCTTCCTCTATTCTTATGTTTTATTTTTATTACATCATTGAATTACATCCTTTAGATTTTTTCAACAAATTATTTTGATTAAATTAAATTCAGAATACGTCTTTGTAGTTTTATCTTCATTTTCTTTCCTGGTGTCCTTATTCCTAAGTTAAAAATAGAGCTCTAAGTAAGATTTTGGCTCAATTTATATATTCTGATGGACTCAGAAAACATCTGCAGCATGTAAGAAATCATTTTATAATTTTCCAGGCAATATAGGAAAACACCTTTGTTAGAAGAGATCAATCATAGCAAAATAATGGAGGTGATATTCACCTTTCGATTTTTTAAATTTATTCATGCATGTGTAATATTTTTGTTAAGGACTTTGCTAAGAGAATATCAGGGTAACAGGGAGATTCAGCATAAGAGTAACAGTAAGTTTCAAGCATTTCTTGTTGAATATCGGCAGCTCTCCAGCACCGAGTTAGGAAACTTACAGAGTAACCTGCAAGACCGTTGTACCAATGCAGGAGGTAGAATGGCCTCCACAACTAGCTTCACACAGCTGCTGCCCATACCTGCCCTCAGTTTCTCCTTGCCACACCTCATTAGACCTCTTCTATTGGGGACCCCAGCCAAACCTGCCTTTTGGTTCTTCTCATGATCTTCCTCTTCTGGCTGTTTCATGTCAACTCTTCTTTCTCCTCTGAAAAATAATTTTATGTCTCCTTTCCTCCCCATACTAGGTCCTTTAGGACATGGCGGCCTTATACATAAAAATCCTCACACATTGACCAATATTATCACTTTATTTGCTTTCTAGATTTAGAGTTTAGACCAAGACCCCCAAAACAAAAACAAAAACAAAACAAAACAAATAAAAAATCCTTATCTTGTCATAATGTAAATCAAGACAAGTAGAAATAAGATTAGAATTTACTGAGGAGGCAAAAGGATGAGAAGTGAAATTTTGACCAAAAGCTTTTTTTTAAAAAATTCCTATAAGGACTTTAAAAATTAGCTTTGGTGACCTATAATTGACATATATAATTGTAAGATAGGGGTGCCTGGGTGGCTTAATGGGTTAAGTGTGTGACTCAAGCTCAGGTCCTGGGATTGAGCCCCACATGGGACTCCCTGCTCAGCAGGAAGTCTACTTGTCCTTCTGCCCCTCCCCCCTGCTCACGTGCTTGCTCTCTCTCTCGCTCTCTCTTTCTCTCTCCCTCTCAAATAAAATCTTTTTTGAAGGAACACATTCCTTTTTTTTTTTTTTAAGAATTTATTTATTTATTTGACAGAGAAAGCGACATCACAAGTAGGCAGAGAGGCAGGCAGAGAGAGAGAGAGAGAGAGGAAAGCAGGCTCCCTGCTGAGCAGAGAACCCAATGTGGGGCTTTATCCCAGGACCCTGAGATCATGACCCTAGCCAGTCAGAGGCTTAATCCACTGAGGGACCCAGGCACCCCTCAAATAAAATCTTTTTTTGAAAATTGTAAGATACTTAACATGTACCTTGTAATGATTTGATATAGTTATGCATTGTGGATGGATTCTCCTTATCTAGTTAATTAAAATATCTGTCATCTCACATATTTACCTTTCTTTCGGTGGGTGGGGAGAGGAAGAAAATATTGAAGTTCTTCTTTCTTAGCAGATTTAAATTATACAATGCACTGTTATCAGTTATAGTCACCATGTTTTATAGTAGATCTTCAGACTTTTTTCATCCTATAGCTGAAAGTTTGTAACCTTTTGATGCAGATTTGAAAACCCTGGATACACTGGATACACTGGATACACTGGATACACTGACTATGGGAAATTATATGTAATCATGGGTTGTACAGTGAGGAGGCTAATACTTCCAATTTCTACATCCTGACCTTAATGTTTGGAGAGATCAAGTATTTGTGAGGATTTTCTGACCTAACCTTGGGGTCCGATAGTGACGTGTCTATGGACAAACTAAGAACGAGACTATTGAAAAGGAAATGTATGTTAAGAAAAATGCACAGATTTCTGATCAAGCAATCAAATAAGAATATTTTTTATATTATTGACTGTTAAAACAGAGTATATGTTGGATAATAAAGTGAAGAGTAGAAATAAAAGTCAAGTCACACAGGCTGGCAATGAATGATAGAAGAAAAAAGCAAAAGTGTCCAGAATTAAAGGGGATTATTATACTTATTATAATTCTGCCTCCTATACTGCTTCCTATACTATAATTCTGGAAGAAGCTGAATATCGAGTACACATAAAGCAAAAAATAGAAGGAACTACATTAAATAAACAGTTGAAAGTGAAAAAAAGAAAAAAGAAAAAAAATAAAAAAGCTGTGCCAAATACTGAATCTAGGATTTCCAGAAATGTCAGTGATAGATATCAGAGATGAAACTAAGTCTATAAAGAAACGTTTACTCTTCTTTGGTTAATGACTAAAAGCCAAGTACAACATTGAAGAAGGTAAGAACTGCTTCCCTCAGGGCTAGCAAAACCAAACATATGCATCTGCATTGTTGTCCACACACAGATAAGCAAACACCTCACAGCAACATCAGTATGTGAGCATCTGAGAACAGCATCTAAAATTGGCATGAAGTCCTGGATACTAAAGTTTTGTTTTTCACAAAATTATATGTTTGACTGGTTACATAAATCTATCATTTATTTCATATAAAAGACACATCTGGTAATATAAATGTCGATTGGTTTCGATAACCGATTCCGATACAACATCGATACAACATTTACTGTGAAAACATTCTTTATCACAGTAAAGAATTAATGGCAGAAACAAAAATCATGTAATATATTCTAGAATTGGGAATGATGTAACTTGGAGGAAAGTTTTTTATAACAAAGAAACAACATAGGAATATAGTGTTCTGATTTAACTTGGTTTGACAAACCTGATACAGAAAAGTACTGAAACTGACAGCTAAGTAAGTCTTCAAACAAAATCTGACAATATTCTTTGTCTGCTTTTCCTTCATTATTTTAAATTATTCAGCAAAAGTGACTTAGTCATTTAAATCATAAATGGAAGGTCTTTTAAAATGTCTAATATGGCACAAAATAAGAATTTAGTTCCTTGGTGCCAGTTTACCTTACGATTATTTCAATTATTTTACTTTGTCTATATGGTGACTATATAAAAAAATACAGATTTAAAAATCACTGTTTTTGTAAAGAAAATCAAGTGAATGCAGTTGTATAAACTATGTTTTTTATTTTCTATATTCTGTTCGTAGATCCCTGTTGACCCTGAAGCTACTGCCCATCAGAGTTAGCTCTGAAAATATCTAAAAAGAGCAAACAACTCATAAGGAGTGTACCTTTTATATGCAAGCCAACCAAAGCCCACCAATAACAACCTGCTTTATTGGACTCCTACTGGCTGGGCCATTAGCCACCAGAGGACAGGTACTAGACAAGTCAGGAAAGCCCCTACATCTCAAAGCCCACTGAAATTATGCAAACTAGCCAATCCTAAACCTGCTTATTCTGTCTTGCCCATCCTTCTTATGGAAACCTTAAAGCCTTTCATGTGTTCTCTTTCCCCCCATTTCTCTCTTGCTCCCTCTACGTCCTGACCAATCACAGGGCTTTCTGTGTGGTCCTGCCTTCTGTTTCTAGGGAACCATGACTAGAAATTTCTTCCTTTATGACTCTCATTTCCATTCACTTCTGCATGTCTTACCAGACCCGATTAAAATAGATTGCAGGTATCCCTAAAACGGCAGCCTTTTCTATAAAATCGTAAAAACAAAGGTTATTTGATAACAACTTTTTATTTTGTTATACAATGACATTAAAATTAAAATGACCTTTCTACTATTGGCATAATTTTGTTACAATTTAGATATTAAAGCTACGGTCACAAAAATAATTGTAAGGATTTTAAATTTTAATTGGACAATATTTTATTTAAAACATCAGATGCATAAACTGCAAATTTATAATTGCAAATGTAACTTTAAAAAGTCCTAACTTTATTAGACTACTTCACCATGCCTTGTGTAGAGTGAATCACTGTTACTAATTTAAATGTATGTCATATCCTAATTTCATACAGTTCTTTGATGTTCCTTGAGTTTGCCCGTGGAGATACAAAAATTATGATTTTTAAATTATATTATCACTGAATGTAATTGTTACAATATTAATAGCTGGAACAATCGTGGTGAATATATTGCTTTTGCTTTTTCTTTTCAATTGCATGGAAAAAATATTTTCAACCATAGAGAATAGACAGTGTTATGTTCATCATTCACAAGAAAAACTTACACTACTAATTTCAATTCAAACTTGGCTGCAATGAAGAGAAGATGAATATTATATAAAGTTAGTATTTATTCTCTCATATCATCGCTTTACACTCCTTCCTTGATAATCCCAATTGCGCTGCCCCAGATTCAAAGCAATCCATTTTGTCTAGATCCCAGAGAGTACTGCTTTCTCCTTACTGCACTGTACTTTAATCAAACCAAGAAATTCCTACATAACCAGACATCTCATACTAGGATGTAGGTCAGGGAAAGAGGAAAATCAAGAAATAAGAAATAAATATCTACCGTTCATAAGGGGAGATTCCGCAAAGACAGAAAATCCATAGAAGAAAAGGAGAAAAATATGGGCCTCTGCAGATTTCTCAACTTTGGAATTTCCTTAATCAGCAATTGTTAAAACGCATGGGGATCAGCATAGCTCGCCAGCTTTTTTCCTACTAAATACAAACATTTTAAACCTTGCACAACTGCTGACTGCTACTAACATGTATCATTTATAAATAAAGAGATTTCTTTTATAGTAAAAACATAAGGACACAATACTGGTACCTTTGATTATGGACCCTTACAGGTTTTATAAAGAAGCAGTAAACTCCTAGAGGATTAACCTTGTGGGCAGGGTGTGTGGGAGTTCAGCGCTAGTCACTCCTGCCTTCTTGCCTTTGCATATGAAACTGCTTGGCCTCCCTTTGAATGGATTACCTTGTCCTGACTTAGAAAGTTCATCCATCGGGGATAGTATAGTAGGGCTGCTATATAGCAAAGTATCACACACAGGGTGCCTTAATCAACGGAAACTCATTGTTTCCCAGTTCTGGAGACCTAAGTCTCAGATCAAGGTGTCTGCATGGCTTGTTCCTTCTGAGGGTTGTGACAGATGGATCTGATCCAGACCTTTCCCCCTGGCCGGTACATGACTGTCTTGTCCCTGCATTTTCACATCATCTCTGTTCCTGTATATGCCCAGAGTTCCTCTTATAAGGGCACAAGTCTATTGGATTAGGGCCCTCTTTAATGACCTCATTAATTTAATTACCTCTTTAAGGACATTATCCTCAGTCACACTCTGAGGTAATAGGAGTTAGGACTTCAGCATATGAAATTGGAAAGGGACACAATTCAGCCTATAACAGAGGGCATTTCTGATTATTGAAAGCTGTGACCAAGAGGTATTCTCACAGAAGGAGTAATGGACGTGCCATGAAGAGTATTTTCACAGTCTAGAATTCAACGTGTGGGGTTTGCAAAAAAGAAGAAGCAAAACAAGTGCTCAAAAAAGACACATCAGTGAAAGTCCCCAGAAGTCTCCGATTTACCTTCTAGCATTCTTTCTAGGCAAATATAGCACTCTAAGTGTGAAATCCACCTCTTCCAAATAATTTTTCATTTCCTGCAATTCCTTCACTTTTTCATTCTTCTACCACTATGCAATCCTGTCTTAAATTTGTCAAAATATTGTTCCTTCTTTATGTTCTATCTCAATGCCTAACTCTTTCAGGATGTCATCTGTAGGGTAAGCACAGTGTAACTAGCTTGTACAGGCACATCCTGAATGTCCCTGTGTAATCATTATCTTGAGAATGTAGCGATCCCACCCCCCACGCTATGTTCCCATCAAGCAGAATATGTAGAAGAACATGTTCAGCATTCAAGGTCAGAGGCTCAGGATAGCCAACCCAGAGTGTCTCCTTTGTAACAAAGAGTGTTCTGTGGTAGGCTTTGATTTCTTTGGAACCCTAGCCATGCAAGGAGTAGGAGGCTGCAGATAGCTGCTAGGCTAAGTTGCTAAGCTATAAAAAGCTTGCCGCATGGAGATCCCAGGAGCAGATACTTTGTCCAGTCTGCTGAGCCTGGACTCCTCGTATGTAAGTTCTGCCAACAGACGTGTGTCTCAATTGCTGTCTCTGGGTCATTTCTTCGATCTCACCCACGACTGGCTTATAGTCAGGGGGTGGGGGGTGGTGTAGCTACCCAATGAGTAAGCCAGTCCAGAGGCCAGAGGAAAACCTGGGATGTTGGAAAATGGAAAAGCGAAATCTATGGGGGAATTCCTAAGTTGGCCATTGTCTTCTGTGGGGGAGGGAGGTGGCCCACATGTCTGGTATTTGTAGAATGCTCCATCATGAGTATGGTAACACCCTCAAAGTGCTAACCAGTCTAATGTACTTGTGGCAGGAATGTGCTCTGTAGAAAGGAAGGGAAGCCTATGCTAGCCACAGTAGGCCGGCCTCCACTACAGGCAGTCCATCTGACCACCAACGGCCGGCTGGAGTTGAGGCTCACGTCTGGAAGTTAAAAGACAAGCCAAGATTAGAAAATGGCAGGATGTGGCCCCTAAGCTGATGGCCTCAGGACTGGTGGAAGATGGGCAAACAGGATAATAAATGAGAGACCTTGGTGTGTTGTTTTGCAAAGCTAGGAGGGCACAAGCTGCCCCACATTAAGATCTGGGCCCTTGCAACAAAGCCTGATTAGAAATTGATGAGAAAACAGACAAATGTCCCATGTTTTCTGACCCTTAATACAAAGGAGATTTTTAAATAGTAATTACGCCTAAACCTCTTTCTAGAATAAAGCTTGCCTCCTTTCTCTGTCCCTTGAAGTTATAAATCTGATCATGGTTTTAAGATGAAAACACTCCAGGAGAGAGCCAAAACATTGTCCACAGAGGCTGGAGAAAAATAAAGAGGGTCAGGGGCATGGCGGGGGAGGCCATTTAAAATTTAAAATTAAGACCACTACAAAGGATAAAGAAAGCAACTCTCTATGTAGGGAAGTAGGAGAATTACAAAGTTTCTATGTTTTGTCCTTTCCAGGTTTATAAAAAAACTCTCATCAGATCTTTAACTGTGGCCATTTTTAAGTCTTTGTTATTTACAGAGTCATTGTTTAACCCTGATGCTTTGGCAAAAATGTGTTCCTGCAAAAGTACTTCATCTTCCAGGAGGATCATGGAAAAGGCTTTGACAAGTACAGGTTTCTGATAACTACAATCTATTTGACTTCATGTAGGAGGGACAGTGATAAGCCCTTCAAGCCACCCCCAAGGCTACCTCCATGGCCCCACAATACGTCAAGGGATGATGGCCTGAGACCAATCCTTCTTCTCCTTCCCCACATCAGTGAGATGGGCACATTACACTCATGATGCATTGTTAAAGGTGAAGACTTGTTTGTGCTACAAAACACCCTGCTGGTTTTGCTGGAGGACTGTGAGGGAGAGGATGGACAATGAACCCACAGAAAATTCAGGGTGCTGGTTTATCAGTCAAGTACTTGGGTGTTATCTGCTCCAGTAAGACAGAAGTTGTCCCTGCAGCAGTTACTGATAAAATACAGGCACACCCACGTCTTCACACCTCAAAGCAGCTGCCAACTTTCCTAGGGTATGGGCGTCTGTTTATCCCTTGCCTGATTGTATGGCTTTGGCCCTTTCCCAGACTGGTAACACACACACACACACACACACACACACACACAGCCCAATGGGGCTGGTTCTCAAAGGAAAGTGAAGCATTTGACCAGGCTGAGGTGGCCATTAAATAGACCCGAGCCCTGGGTGTTCTGGTTCAGGGACAGCCATGCCAATTGGACGTAGCCAGCTTTCCAGAAAGGTCTGGATGGAGCAGGTGGTCAAAGCAAGGGCACAAACAAGTACTGTTAGGTTTCTGGTCACAATTGTGGAAAGGAGCTGAGACACAATACAGCATTTTGGAACAAGAGCTGTGTGTTACTACTTATCATGCCTTCCAGAAAGTAGAAAACTTCCCCAAAGGGATCCCAGTGTCTGTTCAAGCTCCGTATCCTATAACAGGGTGACTAAAGGATATGTTCCAAAAGCTCAAATCACACAGTGCCTGAACCTAACCTGCAGCCAAAGGGCAAGCCCACTTGCAACAGCATCCCTCTTGACAAAGAGCCCCCGCAGTGTGGAGTTGCACTCCGTTCTTGGCCCGGTAATCTATGTGACCTCTAACAGACAGCCATTCCCGGAGGCAGCAGAGACACCACAGCTGCCATCCTTTGTGCAGGAAGGAGACAGACCAATTCCTGAGCATGCCTGGGACACTAATGGGTCAGCAAGGGGCAAGCCCTGCACCTGGACAGCCATTGCCATCCAGCCCTGCACTGACACTATCTGGATAGCCTCTGGCCCTGGACACGTTACTCAGTGGGTCGCACTGCGAGCAGCATGGCTGGTATTGCTCCAGGAGCCTGACCTCATTGTTCTCTGCACAGACAGCTGGCAGCCTACAGAGGACTGATCGCATGGCTTCTCTAATGGGGAGCACAGGACTGGACGCTAGCAGGGCATCTGCTCTAAGGCAACAACATGTGGAAGGACATACTCCAACACATACCAGGTACAAACACCATTGTCTATTATACAGATGCACCCAAGGCATACATCCTGCTCGTGAATCGACAGGCTGATGAGTTGGCCTATGTCTACCTCCTGGAAGATACACCAGCAGAAGCCCCTGCCACCTGGCTACACACGAAGACAGGACATTGAGGGCAATGGCCCAGTGGGCGATTGCTAAAAACTGGTGCTTACTACTATATTAGAAGAGTTGTCTTCCAACAGTGCCCAACCTGTGCCCAGGAATGACCGTGACCTTAGCCAAGAGATTCTAGACAGATAGTAAGGAGGTAGCACCCTGTTCAGAGATGGCAGATCAATTACATTAGCTTGATTACATTTTACGGTTTCTTAGCTATTTGTAAATAATGGATACACTGCTCCTTTCTGAGGGCTGATGTTATGCTTTGACATGTGCTGAAGCTTATTCAGAACTCCAGCAAGCTTACCCCAGGAAGTGTGTTGTGAAGAAGGCCACCACCTGTGGTCTGCAACAGGTGTGTGCCATATATGGGCTACCTACTGATACTGACAGCAACGGAGACTCCCACTGTTTAGGATGTGAAATGAAGAAGAAGACCCAAGCTCTAGACATCATCAGCATTTCCACCTACTATATAGTCCCACTGTGTGTGGATTGATAGAACTCACAAGTGGATTGTTAAAACAAAACTTTTGAGAAGAAACCTATTCACTGGCCTTTTAGACATGCCACCTGTCAAGAGCTTTATCGATATTAAATGAGCATGTACATTCCAATTGGTCCAGTGCCTGTCTACCCACTGTCTAATCACTCAAGGACCTGCCACCACCCTTACAATACAAGGAGGCAGCAGACAAGAAGGATGTTCTTTGCCACAGGTAGGGACACAAGGTAACTTTTTTTTGCCCTTGCCGCAAGATCTGCCTATAGGGGAACATAGAATTAAATGACCCTGGAATTGGCAGACAGGTCCATGATGGTTTGGGTTTTCAGTCCATCAGGAACAGGGATAAGACAGGACTTCACCATCAGTCCATTTCTCTACCCCACTCTACCGAAGATAACGAAGGTGCATAACCCCAGGCGAGTTAGTTAAAAAGGACACTATCACGATTGCTTTATGGGAGCATTGTTATACCTCTGCTGTCCTTTTCAGGTTTGCCCCACCTCAGAACTGAGAAGAGGGCAAACGATTTGGAGCTACAAACCTAGAGAGAAGCCACTGCTTCAGCCCAGAATAACGCCACCACCTGAATTCTATTAGACAACCGTGACTTGCCTTTTCTGGTGCCTATTAAACATCTTAATTTTTGACCTTAGATTCTCCACGGGAAACCTTGTTGCTGAATGGGTCCTGAAGGCAGCTTCTATACAGAGTAAGACCAACTGTTGGGTATGTTGTGAATTGCCCCCTAGTGGTGACTACAGGCTTTCCCCGGAGAAATGCATTTTTACAGTGTTTTCACGATCTGTGCTGTATTATTTGGTGCTGCGGCTTGTACTGTTGCTGTGGGATTTGGATGCAATGCACCTCAGCGTACCTGGGCCCAGGGACACTGTGGAAGAGGGGCACGTGACGAGTATATGGGCCAGCCCAGGTATGCTGGGGTGGAGTATTTGGTACATACTGGAAGCTGGCTTGCACAAGCACACCCAGAATGTTCCTGCTAATTACTATCTTGAGAATACGGACATCCCATCCTCCCTCTATATTCCCATCAAGCATCAAGCAGAATGTGTAGAAGAACACGTGATTCAGCATTCAAGGTCAGGGGCTCCATGGGTGGCAAACCCAACGTGTCTTCTTTGTAACAGAGAGAGTTCCGATGGCAGGCCTTGATCTCTTTGGAACACTGGCCGTACAGGGAGGGAGAGGCTGCAGATAGTTACCAGGCTAAGTTGCTAGGCTGTGAAAGCTTGCTGCATGTATTCATGATGCCTTGTCCCATCTGCTGCTCCTGGACTCCCCGTATGTTTGTCCTCCCAACAGACGTGACACTGGATTGCTGCGTCTCGGACATTTCTTCGATCTTGCTGGACTCACCCACCCTTGGCTTACAGTCTGTTAGGGTGCAGTTGTACCTCATCAGTCCCCAACCCCTGTACTATAAATAAACTCCTCTGCTTTCCTCAGAAGTTAATAATTTTGTGTTTCGTCATCATGCTATTCCCTTCGTAATTCAGTCTTACAACCACCGATCATACAGGAAAGGCCCAAGCTCCTTACCTTCCCAACAAGATCTGCAATATTTGCTCCTGGCAATCTCTTAGACTTCATCCCCTTGTTCACATACATTGTTCACCCATCCCAGCAATGCCGGGGCTCTCTTCCGTCCTCCCCGTATGCCAAACTTGTTCCCCCTGGTTCCCTTCCACCAGCTCTCGCTTCTGCCTCGTAAACACTCCCTACATAGGATCACATCACAAGCTCTTCCCGGTCACTGAAAACTTGGCTTAATGATTCCATCTCAGAGACAGTTTCTCTGACCACCAATTAGACGTGAACACCCAGACACTGTTATTTCAACTTGCTTGACTTATTACTCTATTAATCTCTAATCATTTCTTATAAATTCACAATTCATTTGTTGATCTTTTTTTGTCATTCTGAATCACAATATAAACTCTAGGGGAGCAGAAACATATCATGAAACTCTCAAGATAACCAAATTGGTGCTTAGACTGCCTTGTTGAAAACTGTTGAATGAATGAATCAATGCATGGACGCATATGATAAATTTCAGTCATGTACTCATGAGTATTTGCTTAGGCACTATGCTTGGCACTGAGAATAGTTTTAAAGCTTAAGGAACACACATTATTTTAAAGATGCCATTATTACTGAAACTAAAATAGAATTTCTAAATTAGGTAAAGAAGATTCAATTTTTCACTTCATGTAAATTATTTCTGGATAATTTTAATTTGGTCTCCAAGTATATATGTGTTCCCTCCAATGTATTCTCCTGTAGAGAGGTATCTCTTTCTCCATCGCTAGCCCAACTAGCCATATGAGCCAAAATAAGAAATGAAAATATTTCACAATTTAAGCAAGTTTAGAACCAAGTTGTAATCTCTGTATCCCCTAGGCTAGAAATGTAATTATCTGAGTGTCTATTTCTTTGTTTCAATGGTTGTGTATACAACAGTCACTAACCACATGCATGTGGCTAATTGAACATGTGAAATGTGGCTAGTGAGACAGGAACTGACTTCATAATTTCATTTTATGTTAATTTAAATTTAAAACTTGGAGTAGTATGAAAGATTTCCTACAAGAAACCTGAAACATACTTGGTCAATTACATTTACTCCTAAGTTAAAAAAAAAAACATTAGGGCGCCTGGGTGGCTCAGTGGGTTAAGCCGCTGCCTTCGGCTCGGGTCATGATCTCAGGGTCCTGGGATCGAGTCCCGCATCGGGCTCTCTGCTAAGCGGGGAGCCTGCTTCCCTCTCTCTCTCTCTGCCTGCCTCTCCGACTACTTGTGATTTCTCTCTGTCAAATAAATAAATAAAATCTTTAAAAAAAAAAAAAAAACAACATTATATTCATGTTATGTAATGTGCAAACACAGCACCATTTTGTGGTTAAAGGCCTAAAATGAAGTCCTGGTATTGTGTGTATTGTGGTATTGTGTGTGCCATAACCAGGAGGGCCTTGAATGTCTTAATGGCAAGTTCCCTTCCCTATTGTGTGCCCGTGAACAAGGTCTTCTAGCCAAACAACTGTCCTAATCACGGGAACCAGGCACTGTGCCCGATTATCCCTGGGGAGCAGATGTCACTTTCCAATAGCCCACAGCATTATTCACAGAAGTCAATCACATCCTCCTGCAGTAACAGGAGAGCTTCTAATCCTTTTGTTATTACCAAGCCGGCCTCCCACAGCCCTTGCTTGTTTATTCTTCCCAAGTGCATCCCCAGTGTGGCCCCATATGGCACAGTGTCCTTCTCCCCCATGCTGAGTACAAGTGCCTAATAAACTCTGGTCCGTAGCATCTTCCCCAGGTCAGGTGTCATGTGTTCAGCAATGGCAGTAACCTGGGCAGAATTCCCCTCTGCCAAGGTGAAAAGAAGGCAATCAAAACACTATAACATTTTAGTCTATTTATAACATTTTAGTTACATTAATAACATTTTAGTCTATTTACTCTTCCTTTATGAGCAATAGCTTATATATACTCAGAGTATATATTTTAAACTTACAAATAACATTTTACCACTGTCCAATGGCCTATTATCAATAACCACTGTTTCTTGCTATAACATTTATCTCATATCATTTGAATAATAAAAGAACTGCCAATCTTCGCTCATTTTTGTTCTATAAAAATTGCAATTTTGAATGGTTTGGATTAATATTTGAAAAATACCTTTTAATGCTAAGCATTAAAGTCTTTAAAGCATACTGGTTCACTGAGCAACTCTTAAGCCACTTCCTTCTAGTTAGCTTAGACTGCATTGAGTCTGGCGGATGCTACAAAGTAAAATTTGCTTTCCACATTTTGTCAAGCTAGGACTTCACGTGATTTATTTTCTGCCAATGAGATGCATTCTAAGACTCAGCTGTGAACAAAGTTAAGCAGGAAAAGAGGGGATGATGATGCCGAATCACCCAGTTTACCGGCATAGATGAGGCAGGAGGGCGTGGTTCTACACCATCTGTTCTGGCTGGAGCTTGCTGATACCTAGGCTGTAGTGAAGGTCATGTACTCTTGCAGCTAGCTGTGCTGTGGGGATTTTGACACATGGGATTTTGGTTAAAATGGAATTATCTCAGAACTGTCAGTCTCTTTTCCCCCTACACTCCTTCCTGTCCCAAGGGAGAAAATCCTGTGGCTGGTCATTGCTCTGATGCTGTTCCGAGTCTCATCCCATGAAGTCCAGAGAGTACTCCTCTCCTATCCTACCTAACATATTTTCAAACATGTACTTCTTTATAAAAATCAACTTTCTGCCTAACATAGAGATTTCTGTTATCTCTTAACGAACCCCAGATTTATACTAGTCTCCTAGAATGAAGCAGCATAATAATGTATCCCTTGATAACACAGTTCTGAATATGGCGTGACTGGTACTTACTCCTACCTTCCATAATCTCATTGCTTTGCAATGATGCAGTGACTAATTTTAAATGATTGCATTTTGAACCCCTTTTAAAATATTATGGTGAATTTAATATACTTTTGAAACAAGCCTAATTCTTCTAGTCACTGATAATCATTCTTCTAAACCCACATTATAAGCTGAACATCAAATGCAACGTAATTGTTGCTCATGATTTAGGCTCACCTCCTCTAATTCAGATTTTTTTTAAAAGATTTTATTTATTTACTTGACAAAGATCACAAAGGCAGAGAGGCAGAGAGAGACCACTAGGTGATCCGAAAGTTGGGTAAAAATTTGCAAGGTTATTATTGATGGAAGAGGATAAAGGTGTTTCTTTAAAGATGTTTCTTTCTTCCCCTGAGCTGGGTGGGGGAAGACCGAGGAACTGGAAGAAAGCCAGTGTCATAGGAACATACTAGATTGAGAATAGATCATTGGGAACCATGGAGACAGGGCTTGAGATGAGGCCAGGGGACCATGAAACCTGCAATTTCATATCAGATACAGACAAATAAACAGTCTATAACCCAATGCGATGGGATGGACAAAGTAATGAACCTGCCACAGATTCTGGAGACAAGAGAGACACCAAGAACAGAGTGACAGCCGAATTATGAGCAGCGAGATGTTCAGGGAAGGAAGGCGCATGCAGGTGGGCAGTGGGGGAGGGAAGATCTGGGCAGAGCGTGAGCATGTTAGAGCTTTGTAAGAGAGTAGGGCTGTAGCTGAGAAACTGGATGTTTTGTAGTGTGTATGTGTTAGCACAGTGCACAGGGGAGAAGAGGGGCTCTAAATAAAGCTGCAAAACAAAAATGGGACCATGAAGAGCTTTGCAAGATGTATAAGGTCAGGATAAATTTATCACTAGAGTTACCTATTGCTGCTCTGTAACACAAGGAGCCCTCTGCGAGAAGGCTGAAGAATTCGATTTTAGATATAATTACACCCCAGAGACATTTATGCCAAGTTTCAATATTCCTTAGCTTTAAGAACACCCATCTAGTTATGAAATGAAATGCAATGATAATTAAACTACCAGAAGGCTACAACACAGCATCACACACTATGCAAGGAATATCAGTTGCAAAAAGGAAACTCCCTTTTGTACAATTGAAGATGCAGTTATCCTATATTTCTCCCCTTTTGTCAGCCCCATGGGATACACAGGACATATGCTTTCTATCTAGTTTCAAACATGTGTTTAGATGACAGGCATCCCCTAGGGGTAAGGGGAAGAATAGATTTCAAATAACATAGGAAGATGGAATAAATATCATGCTTAAAGAAATGAATTTCTCCATCTGTTTCATCATATGCAGCAAAACGGTTTAAAGGAGCCTACCATTCTTGATATAAGCATTCCCTACCAATGTTCATTGAAAATCTTCAAACACTGGCTGTGGTAATAGGCTGTTCATGTGTGGGGGAGAATTATTAAGCTAGAAAAGGGAGATGTATTTTTGCAATATTAATTCAATTAACAGGGTTATGAGACTATATGTGTTATGTGCAAACAATTTATTATTTTCAAGGACCTTGTGTCTGTCCACAGTTTAAGCAGCAGTTTCCACATGGCAGTAAAGTCTGGCTATGAAGAATGTATGAAAAGTCATTGAATGATGAGAGCGAAAAACACGAAGGGAAAAAGAGTCTTTATTCAGGGCTCTTGAGGACTCAATAAGGCAACAAAGTGGCCACACTCAAATTCTGCAACCTCAGAAGAATTGTGAGGTCGAACTGGCATGGTTAACAAAGGAAAGATCTGGATGAACTGAGAAGAAGAGATGACATGTTTATCAGCCAAGAATATCAACCATAGGTACCAAGTCTATTCATGGAAGCAACTGGACTGAACATAACTCAGCAAATGTCAGATCTCCCACAACCCAGGATCATCACTGCTCCAAGAACCCCTCTTGCTCTCAATTCCACCAAGATCCCATGAACCTCTTTATCTTATAAGGAAGCACAGGGAGGGATGAGAAAGACTGAATGAACAATACCCCAGAGAAACTGATATGTATCTTCACACACTACTTAGATTGTTGGACCTCATGAATGACATTTTAAACTGAGGGAAAGGCTGATCACAAGAGATGTCCTATCAGTTCTGAAAACAGACACAATATCGTCATTATATATTTAAGTCTTCTTGCAAATATAATCAGGGATGTTGTAATGTATGCAGTTATGAAAAGAATGCTTAGATACATGCTTTCTTATCATTTGGGGGCACTGGCTAAAACTATTCTTAAATAATATATACTATAATAATAATGATAAATAATATTAATAAATGACCATGGTTAAAAGTTAGAAGTTAGGGGGCGCCTGGGTGGCTCAGTGGGTTAAAGCCTCTGCCTTCGGCTCAGGTCATGATCCCAGGGTCCTGGGATCCAGCCCCACATCGGGCTCTCTGCTCAACAGGGAACCTGCTTCCTCCTCTCTCTCTGCCTGCTTCTCTGCCTACTTGTGATCTCTGTCTGTCAAATAAATAAATAAAATCTTAAAAAAAAAAGTTAGAAGTTAGGTAGATGAAGTTCGAAGATATACTTTTGATAATGTAGGTAATTATATGTAGGTACAAGGGCTTTTCAAACTGAATTACTGTATCTCCTATTAATGGGACTATCTAATGAGAAGGCTCAAAGTAAGTTGATTATCTCATCTTTGGATATCACAAAGATACAGTTCTTGGAAAATCAGGGCAAGGTAAGAACATAGGAAAGGCTATATTTATATGTGTCATAAATCTGACAGAAGCATCTGACTGTTACAAGAAAGACGCGGCATGAGTTCTTCTAACCCTATAAAAATCTCAGTATTTACCTATGGTGCTTGGGTGGGAAGATATCAGAAACATTTTACTAATTTCCACTGTTGTCATGCTCTGGTTATATTAGAAACTTATTATACTTATTAGACTTTAACAATAGTCTCTTATAGAGACCTTAGAGTACCTAAGTAATTAAGCTGGGATTCATTTTTGGCAGTTCTAGAAGTCTGGCAATGTTTCATTTTCTGTGGTCAGAAAACTTCCACCACCATGTCTTAATCATATCCTTTGTATTTATATGCAGCCCATGTAACACTGAGTTTCACGGACTCTTACTACCACTTTGAGTTTCTTTATGGCTTTTTATCTTATCTCAAAACCATTCTCAGGATTTCTGCAACTTTTCCTGATCCTACTACAGCCTTGGTACACTTTCAGTGGTGTGGCCTCCTCACTTTTTTGTAAGAACACCCTTAGTGGGTGCCACTCTTATAGATCCTATTACAGCCAACTATGCAGCTAAAATGAAGGGGGACATGCAGATTATTCAGGTATAATAGCAGTTTGTCTATTTGGGATTTCTATGCTATTTTAAAACAATTAAGGATTTCTATGCTATTTTAAAACAATTAAGGACATATTTGTGGTTCATAGTTTAAAAGCCATAAAAAATATTTGTCATATACATATCAGAGTACCAAAGTAAGATTATAACAAAGTGACACAGGTCAAAATAAATCTACATTATGTTTCATCACTTTTCCCAGAGCATGTAAACTCAGAGTCAAAAAACAAATTTTTATGTCCTCAAAATAGAATGAAATGCATTATTTAACCATACGATTAACAGAGTAGTGTCTACTCCACTGGGCCCCCTTGGGTTGCCTAGATAGCTTAAGGTTCTGGTAGACAGAGGTCTTAGATGTGGCACCAAATTATAAAAGTTACGAGCATAGACTTTTTGCTAGATTGTCTAGATTGGAATCCAGCGTAGTCATTTATTAGTATTGGGAACTTGGGCAAATTATTTAACCTCTCCACGCTTCATTTCCTTTATCTATAATATAGTATAATGTAAATCAAAGAATAATGTCATTCCAGAGGGTTGTTAAAAGGATTATATAAGTTAGTATTTTGATATACCATTTGTAAATGCTTAGAACAGTGTCTGGACTATAATAAACCAATTTAAGTGGCTTTTAATAAATAGATTCTGTTTTTGTTTTATTATGGGATTTGGAGGGAGTATAATACTCTCCTTTTTCTATATTTCTTTGATGCCAGAAACACATGGGCTCCCATTTCAAGCCAACTAACTTCAATTGCAAAAGTTTTAAAGATTCATACTCGGTTTTTGTGTTTTGCTTTTTTTTTTTTTCATAATTTTCAATATATCCTTAGTGATTGTTTTTCCTAAACTTTGTTTTTCTTGTATTTCTGAAGTTAGTTCTTTCATTGTTCTACTAATTACTTCATCATTAATTTATTGAAATGTCTTAAGATGAACAACTATTTTTGACATATGTACATCATCTACGTGTGTACCTGCATGGTTTGCTTTGTGAAACTTCAAGTCTTCCGATTCTTTCATGTTATTTTATTGCGAAGATCTTGAACCGAAAGAGTTCAAGGCTTTTCAAGTCTTTTCATTTGTTATTTTTCGGGAAGACCTTCTCTAACTATGTGTTTAAAATTGGCAAAATACTGTCTCCTTTCCTCTACAACACAAAAACTTCTTATCCCTCATCCTGGCTTATTTTCTGCATAGCATTTATGACTTTTATAAACAGATTTATCTGTAATTTTAACATAAATTAAAAATATATATAACTTAATTACCTGGTTCTTTTCTTCTCTTTACTAGAATGTAAGTACTGAGGTGGTTACTAATTTTTAAAGTGACTTAGTTCTTGTCTTATGTCACCCCATTTTAAAAAGGTCTTTGAAACATAAAACAGCATTTTAAAATGTTACTGAGATCCATTTAACATATAATATAATTTCTCTTAATCTATTTTCCCCATTTAGTAATTTAAGAAAATAATCCAGATAAGTAGACATAGGGGCAAATATTTGCTCTCTGGTAGCCTTTTTTTTTGAGCAGATTTTAGGACCCACGATTTTGTGGTTAAATAGCAGATACTATTATGAAGTTGAAAGTGATTTAGTCTATTTTTAGTGCATCAATATACAGTAAGGATCTGTCATATAGTTAGCACCGGTCTTAGTTTACGGGGCAGAGAAGACTCACTGAGTCCCGAAGTTCGGTCTCCTTCTCTTGGACTGTTAATGAAATACCCAGTGCAGTGTTGTTACAAAACAGATAAACGAAGAACCAAATGCAATGGTACACAGTACAACAAAACTGTTTGACTCAAAAATCATTATACAAGCTTGTATCAGAGCATACGGTACTGAATCACCATTCCAGGGAAAGGAAACATAGTAGCTAAAGAGATATTTGAACTAAATTGGACTAATGTCGATAGTGGGAAGAAAGTTATTTGTCCCAGCCATGGGGTGTAGAATATGGTGTCCTCAGTGCAAAAATAGCCCAAATTAAAATGTCTGCCATTTACTCTGGTTGTTTTCAAAGAAAGGGAGTTGAGACTTTCTAAAATAGCAGATGAAATCATGTTCATATATAACACAAAATATGTTTCAATGCCAGCATAAATATATATTTTTAATTATCAGCCACTCTGGATTAGTCACGCCACAGCTCCCCTTAACTAAAACAGATAATTAAGTATCAGCTACATTAAAAAAAAAAAAATCATTGCCAACGGATATTTGGTATTAAACCAGGGAATCAGAAACTGGAATCTACTTGTGTCTCCTTAATAAGCTCATAATTATTCTCGAATAAGTGAGTCTGTCACTCTGTGCCCTTTCCTTGTGAGTTCATAAAATCACCAAGTTCAGCTGCATCATGAACTGATTTAAACAATGCTGAAAAAATTAACAAGCTGTTTTTTCAAAAGCTTTAAAATTTGATTAACGTGTTTATCTTCAACAAAAACAAAAAAAATGAAACTTCTCACTGTGTACGATTCACTCATCTGCCTCCGAAGACCTTTGATTAGAATAATTTCTCAAATATAAACAATTAGTAACAGGCCATTTGTTTACTAACTGTTATAGGAGAGACCCAGCTGTCTGTATTTCCTCCATTTGACTATTGTGAAGTTAGAATTTTCTCACGACATTCTGCTATTTAAAAATGGTTAGCTAAATAATGAAGTTTTCTCAGATTAGATATTTTAAGGTTACTTCCCATCTGCTGTCCAAGAAGAAACGTTTCAATCTAAGAAAATGATTAGCATTTCTATATAATTCGACTCCACTTTTCATACACCCTCGAAATAGATCTTACCACTTATTTTGACGTGGAAGGAGGCTTTTTAAAATCGACTTTAAAATTATGTTCTGCTGACTTGCAAATGACAGGGCAGTGGTAATTGAGAGAAGCCTTCAAAACTCTGACACCTTTTATCCCTGCACAAAGATTCTACGCTCTGTATGTTCTAATCCTTGGCTTTCCAATATTGCCTTTGTGAGGTTACGAAGACGAATGCTCATTGCTTTTAATCCTTACCATGATTTATGAGCCTCTTGGTATCCTTTCCCCAGAGCAGCTACAACTGTGTGGTTGTTCTGCCTGCTGCTTAAATTACACAGACATCTGCAAAGTAAATTATGGATTGTTGTCCCATAGACCAGAACCAAGCATTCTCTTCCTCTCTCCTGCAGGATTTTTTCTTTTTCTTTTTTTTTTTCTTTTTTTAGAACAAAGACCACATCCAGTTTTACTTACTTTTGTCCTAAAGAAATGCTAAGCTGACCTGAATGATCGCACAATGACCTGGATTATGACCCGTTACATAAAATGAAAGCAGCATGACATATAAGCAAGATTACTTTAAGGCGAGGGGGAAAAATTAATTTATATCTTTCTTCTTTATTTAAAAAACACCATCTTTAGGGTCACAGAAGGAAGGTGGCCTTTAAAATTAACTAAGATGTGTGCTATGCAATAAAGACACATGTTAAGTGACCTTTCAATCTCCCGTGTGCAAGAGCATCTTGTGGCCTATGGTCCTTTGAACGAAATATTGACAAAGAAATAATAAAAAACACATTACCTAAAGGAAACTTCATGGACGATCGAAGCACCTCTTTCAGATTTTGTTTTTCTTCTACTGTTATCACTTAGAATAAACCTGTTTTAATAATCTTGAACACTTGCAGTGATCATGAGTAATTGGAACAATTCTTTCTTCTGAATAAGAAGTCTAAGAGAGTCTAAGAAGATGTAGTCAACTCCCTCTGTATTTTCCTTTCTTTTCTCTGCTTATTATTTTGTGCAGTTGATGGCTCATAATTCCCAATGACAAGTCCACTGTGAAATCCTAACAGGCATGTCTCAAATGACTAGTCTTTGACAGTTACCTAAACTTAGAAATATCCCAGCATTTATTTTTTTTTTTCAAATGTGCTAATTGCAGCGCCAACAATAAACTACCAGGGGAAAACCTCACTAACAAAATTTACAAAATGATTTCTAGTAATGCCTTACAAACTCCACTTCTTTTTTTAAACAGATGACTCTGTAATTCATTTTTTGAACCCTATTGTCAACTCAGCAGGATGTTGTGAGCACTAAAACCAGAAATGCTCAAATCCACTCCTGGCTGAGCAGATCTGTTGCTCCCTATGTGTTTCCATCAGTTTCCTTTTCACCTCATCACTCTGAGAGGCATGGTTCCCTTGGTGTCAGGACCTGATATTCATACTAATACCCTAAAGACTTTTATTTTTTTCCTTTAAGACAGACCTTATCATTGTTTACACCTGTGTCGTCTCTGTATTCATTTTCAAAACTTTCCTTTTATGACCACACTTTGCTTCCTTGGCCTCATGAAGTATTAAAAGAATTCTGAAGGATGTGATTTAGTTAAACCCTAAACTAAATATATCTCTAAATAAACAAATGCATTTTGAATAGTGATTACAGACAAATAATTGTCTAGGAAATTATAAGATCTAGACACAAATAAGATAGATTGGCACTTCCTGAAGACTGGGTAAATATACATATATTTGTATATGTATAATATACATATCTATAATCCCCCAATATATTGCCACCAATTATTTTCTTAAACACGTACACATATGCACACATGCACATATACATATCCTGTCCAGGTTATTTCTTCATATTCAAAAATAAATAGCAACAATAAACATAGCTCCATATGTTCTAAAACATAAATCCCACAGCACAGATATGTTTTTAAATTTCATTCAAGGTTCTTCATCTCCTGAACTCACTCTTCTAGATTTATCTACCAACTGTCCTCATCTCCTGAACCCACTCTTCTAGATTTATCTACCAACTGTCCTCATACTTGATATTCACTGCATTTCCTAACTGTCCAAAGACTGAAAATTCACCACACATGAATTATTACATATCTTAATGTCTTATATACATGTATTCCCTTCTCTTTATAGATTTGTAGTCACTTACCTTTAAAGTCTGTGATTTCCCTCCCCTTTCCACCATAACGTACAGAAGAAATCCTACCCCAACTTCTCTGCAACCATAGCATTTTTCATATTGGAACATAGAAGTAGTCTATAAATAATCAAAGGGTGCTGTCTGACTGTACGAAAAAAGAATGATTTCTTTCATCTTGTTTTTCATTTTCAGATGATTTATAATAAGTTACTCTAATTACTTGCTAGGCAATCATGAACGTAAGTGACAAATAACAGGACAAACACTAAATTTTGTGAAATTTGGGGGGGGGGCAAATTGATTGCTCTTTCTTTGATTGTTTGAAAAAGAATGTATTGAAGAAGCCCCAGAACATTACTCTATTCAAAATCGAATTAATGAAAGACAAATACTTTAACACTAAGTTTGTTTGCCTTGAAACCTATACCGTCAGTGTTCTTGGATATCACTTCATCCTCTTTCTTGGATTTCATTCCATTGAGATTACTTTCAGGTCTATTTTCTTACTTGAAGTTTATGAAAACCCTTATATTAAAAGGAGAGAAATTTCAAGCCATTCTCTATAAATGTCTTCTACATTCATTTGAATTATTTCCTCATTGAAAGAAGTGAACATTCTTACTACTTTGAGTTTATCCTTTCTCGTTACTATGTTTAAATTATTCCTATGTAAAATGATGCTTAAATTCTTATATATTCTTTTGAAATTTGGATATAGCACAGAGAGAACCAAAGGACACTTGAGAAGAGTGTACTTCTTCTTCTTATTTTTTTTTTTTTTGATCTTTGGATATTTTAATGCTTCATTGAGCTTTAAAGGAAAAGATGTAAAATTCTATATTAATAATTAGTATCATGTGGTATGATTTTTTATTACTCATACTTGTATCATAGATAATATTTAGGTTGCTGAAATTATAGTTTTGTAAAAAGGACAAGTTGCTGATTACAGGAATTAATTCTGAAGTATGAAGCTTTCTTACTTATCAATCTGAGTATAAGATCTGGAATGAAATCCCTATTCCAAAATTATCCAAGAATAGAAATTTTAAAATATCTAAATTTTCTATAAAAATGTGAAGATCTTATGAGGTAAGATCTTACAAGGTAACATTTTTCCCCATGGAAATCCTGCATATTGATAACAAATTAAAAGATAAGATAGATTACAAAAGGAATTAGTATTTGATATCAAATGGTTAATTTCAAGCTTTTAATATTGAAAAATTATATCTAAAATTTGTATTACTCAAATCTGATACTTGAAATTAACTGATAATTTCTAAAACTAGATTAAAGTATAACACTTTTTGGATAAATCTATCTCATCAAAGAAAGCTAAAAACAAAAAGAAACTGTTTAGTTTCTCATTTGAATAATAATTCAGAGTTGAATAAATATCACAGCAAGATCCATAAAACACTTTAGTTTAATTATGTTTGCCTTATCTCTTTAACCTTTTCTTTCTGAGCTATGATATCAATGGTTAATCTTAACTGATCACTGATTGAGAATTGAGACTCTGAAGCTTGTTTTGACGAGATCCTAAGGATAGATGCTACAATTACCAAGCAGAGTGTCAAGGCAGTGTTTTAATTATTGTCTCCAGAAGGTTAACTCTAAGTGTCTAAATCTCAGAGTTCAGATTCCTGTCATCAGCAAAGGAAAAGCAGCCTACAACTGCCTGCCCAAGATACAACTGAGCTAGACCCTGCCGAATTACTATCAACAAAGACAAAAAAATTTGAGACAGTGTCTCTTTGTTTTCTGTGTCAGAGCATCAGCTTAAGTTTGCCTTCGACATGAGATATCCCCAATTGTAATACCCACTAATTATGAGGGAGTTGGCAATGTGTCATAAAAATACAGAAGGAAAAAATCAATCTCTGTTCTTAAAGAGGCACATAGTCACTAGATTTTCTCAAATCTGCATGTAAATGGAAACAGTGTGAGAAAAATTCAGTGAAGAAGCTTAAACATATAGAATTCTTACTAAAAGAAATGATTACTTAAGTTTTATGGCCATGTCATGTATACGCCAACTGCCGGTAAATATATGAACATTTGAATATTTTGATTTCTCATAAAATATTTTTAAAGTAAAGAAGTTTTTAAAAGAATTTGAATTTTGAATTATTTATTAAGAGGTAGAAGCATATGTGTTAATGATATTTAAGTGTCACCTACCTTTGAAAAGGCTGGCATCCTTTAAAACTCCAACATGCTAGTGAGTTCCAAATGGACTGTATTCCCAAACAGAGTCAAAGAGAGCTGGAAAAACAAACATACATAAAGTTGTAATGTCAAAAAAATATATAATATATATTTATTTTAGAAGATTTCACATTTAGGGATACCCAGGTGGCTCAGTTGTTAAGCATCTGCCTTCGGCTTGGGTCAAGATCCCAGGGTCTTGGGATCGAGTCCCACATCGAGCTCCCTGCTCAGTAGGGAGTCTGCTTCTACCTCTCCCACTCCCCCTCTTGTGTTCCCTCTCTGGCTGTATCTCCTCTCTCTGTCAAATAAATAAATAAAATCTTAAAAAAAAAAAAAGAATATTTCACATTTACTTAAAAGCTGCAAAGATTGTTCAGAGTTCTCATAAACCCCACATCCAGTTTCTTCTGTTGTTAGCATTTTACATTACAGTGATTTAACTGTCATAACTTCTGATACATTGTGATATATGGACTCAAGTGAACTAACATTGATACATTATTCTGATTTCATGAGTTTTTCTCCCAATGTATTTTTTCTGTTCTGGATATCATATTGATTTTAGCCTTTATGTCTCCTCAGCCTGCTCTGGAAGGTGATAGTTTCTCAGATTTTCCTTGTTTTTGATGACTTTAAACATTTTGAAAAGTAATGATCAGACATGTACAGAATGTCTCTCAATTGGAATCTGCCTGATTTTGTTCCTCATGACTATACAAGGGAGACCGATGGAGAGTCTAATTATTCTCATTAGATTGGTTTTTGGAGGAAGACCATATAGATAGTGTCCTTCTCATAACTTCACATTGAGGATGTATGAGCTCAGCTTGACTTCTGTTCTTCCTTTCCATAGGGTACCTGTGGAAGGAAGTCAACAAACACCGTCCACACTCAGGGCTAAGAAATTAAGTTCCACCTCCATGAGGGGGAAATACCTGGAGAATTATTTGAAATTCTGTTGCAAGAAAGATTTTTCTATTCTCCTAGTTTGCTTGTTTGTGTATTCAATCATTCATTAATTCATTCAGAAATTTGTTTATATCAGTATGAATTCATGGATATTGATTTTGTACTTTGTGTTATAATACAATACTACACCATTTATTTTGGGACTCAAATTATTCCAGCTTGGGCCTCTGTGAACTCTTTCACTTGGTTTTTGACCTTTTGATATACCAGATAAATCTGTTGATTGAACAGTTCCTTATACTGTAGTATTCAGAGCAAATTCATGCTAATCTTATATATCGTTTGCCTCAGCTCTAGACTCAGCAACATCTCCAAGGATCCTGGTTCCTTGTACTGTGAATGCCTTAGAAAACAGTATGTGAACACTCAATGAGCTTGTTCCTATGGGAGTGCCATTGTTGTTAAGTTTTCTCTGTGGGCTCAACTGGTAAATATGCATATTTATATTGGCATACATACACATATATTCAAAGAAGTTTTTCTTAAGGAAAACACTATTTTATACTGACATCTCTGACCCTAATGATATAATATTTTTCAATTCAACACTGTCTTAGTTTTAACAGAGTATAGTGTTAAAAATGCATCGTACATTTCTGTTTGAAATTTTCCTATCTGGGTAATTGGTCAAGGGTGACTTGAAAAAAGATGCCCACACAAGTTAGAAAATACATATCTCATATTTGATTCTGAAGGATCTTTTTTTTTTTTTGTCTTTTTAAGATTTTACTTATTTATTTGAGAGAGAGAGAAAGTGAGAGAGAGAGAGAGCACAAACAAAGAGAAGCAAACTCCCCCTTGAGCAGGAAGTCTGATGTAAGAATTGATCCCAGGACTCCGGGATCATGACCTGAGCTGAAGATAGATGCTTAACCTACTGAGCCACCCAGGTGCTCTGAAGAATTTTTAAGATAGTCCATGGATATTTATTGTCACTTATTCTTTTTTCTTTCATTTTTTAAAAAAGATTTTATTTATTTATTTGACCCACAGAGAGAGAGATCACAAGTAGGCAGAGAGGCAGGCAGAGAGAGAGGGGGAAGTAGGCTCCCTGCTGAGCAGAGAGCCTGATGCAGGACCAGATCCCAGGACCCTGAGACAATGACCGGAGCCAAAGGCAGAGGCTGAACCATCTGAGCCACCAAGGCACCCCCTATTGTCACTTATACTTACTGAAGTTTATCATACTTTAAAAAAAAATAGCTTTTAACACCATGGGCACACAACCATAGCTGCCTGGTTTTTTAGTCAAGTGTCATACACTAAAAATAATAAAAAGAGCATGTGGAAATATGTTATTTAATAAGAACCAATATATTTTCTTCTGCTGGTACATCCTATTGCTATGGCCATATTTTATACATTTAAAAAAATATATATTTATGGGGCACCTGGGTGGCTCAGTGGATTAAAGCCTCTGCCTTCGACTTAGGTCATGATCCCAGGGTCCTAGGATCAAGCCCCACATCGGACTCTCTGTTCAACAGGGAGCCTGCTTCCTTCTCTCTCTCTCTGCCTGCCTCTCTGCCTGCTTGTGATCTCTATCTATCAAATGAATAAATAAAAATCTTCAAATATATATATATATAATATATATAGATAGATTATTTAAATATATAAATATATATTTATATATTTAAATAATCTCTACACCCAACATGGGGCTCGAACTCCTAAGACCAAGATCAAGAGTTCTTCCAACTGAGTTAGCATGTTCTTCCAACTGAGTTAGCCACATGCATGTTCTTCCAACTGAGTTAGCCACATGCTCCCAAGAAGCTGTTTTTTTTTAATTTGTTTGTTTTTAAATAGGCTCCACACCCAACATGGAGCTCAACATGCAGCTCGCACTCAAGACCCTGAGATCAAGACAAGATCAAGAGATCAAGAGTAAGATGTACAACCAACTGAGCCACCCAGGTGCCCTGTATGATTAGATGTTTTTAAAATATTTTATTTGTTTGAAAGAGAAAGAGATAGAGAGGGCACTAATTCTGTTACTTTATAACTATTCTAATGCTTCTGTTTTTATAAAGTTATAAACCATATGTTTGTGTTCTACAAATTTTTATGTTATAACCTTAATCCCCAATGTGATGGTATTTGGAGGTGAGGCTTTTGGCAGTAACAGAATTAGTGCCCTTACAAGAGATAGGAGAGAACTTTCTTCTCTTTGCTCTCTGCTGTGTGAGGACACAGTTTAAAAAAAAAAAAAAAAAAAGAAAGGCTATCAGCAAACCAGAAAGAGGACCCAGAAAGAGGGCCCTAAGAATCCAAGAACTGCATCATCCAGCATCTTGATCTTGGAGCTCCCCATCTGCAGAACTGTGAAAAATAAATGTTTGCTTTTTAGACCAATCAGGCTATAGTAATTTGTTATGACAGCCTGAGAAAACTAAGAGATCTGGTAACTAACAGAGGTTTTTCCCTGTCAAGCAAAATCCTTTAGATTAAAAAATGTTAAAGTCATCAAGAAATTCAAAAGAAATTCCAAGCTGTCCCAAACCTTTAAATTAGATTAGAAATGTTGGTTAAAAAATACAAAAATCTGTATCAATTTCTTGTGGATGTGATAAGAAATGGCCACATAAGAAGTAGTTTAAAGCAACAAAAATTTATTCTGTCACAGTGATAGACATCAGAAGTCTTAAACCAAGGAGCGCAGGGCTCTCCTCCCATCAGAGGGCCTAAAGAAGAATCCTGTCCTTGTCTTTTCTAATTTCTAGTGACTTGTGCCTTGTGACCACACTCTGTGCCTGGTGACCACCATACCAATCTTCAAGGCTGACAGCTTTGAATCTATCTTTCCTCTTTCACATTGCTTCCCCTCAGGGTGTGTCAAAGCTCCCCACAGCTGCAGTCATCTATAGATGGTCTCTGACTTAGGAGAATTCAACTTAGGACTTTTTGATATTATGATGGTGTGAACATGATACACATTCAGTGGAAATCATATTGTGAATTCTGAATTTTGACCTTCTTTTAGACTCATGAGATGCATAGGATCATCTCATGATGTTGGGCAAGGTCCTGAGTGCAGCAGTCAGCCATCCAGTCATGAGGGTCTACAAGTGACACAATAGGGACCATTCTGGACCCACACAGACATTCTGTTTTTCACTTTCAGTACAATATTCAGTATTTACATGAGATATTCAACACATTATTATCAAATAGGCTTAGTGTTGCCCAGCTATAGGCTAATGGAAATGTTCTGAGTGTGTTTAAGGTAGGCTAGGCTAAGCTATGATGTTTTGAAGGTTAGGGTATTAAATGCATTTTTGAATTAAGATATTTTCAAATTCTAATAAGTTTATTCAAATGTTACCCAGGAAGATCTGTATGTGATTGCATTTTGGGCCCACCTAAGTAGTCCAGGATAACCCCCCCTCTCAAGATCCTTCACTTAAGAGGGGAAGCAAGATGGGGGTGGGGGGGATAGGAGACTGAAGTATCATTAAGTCCCAGGAGTTCAGCTAGATAGTTATCAAACCATTCCAAACACTTACAAACTCAACAGGAGATAGAAGAGAAGAAAAGCTGAATCTGAAGCAACGGGAAGATAGACCATAGGGGGAAGGTTCCAGCTCCCAGGAAGCAGTGGAGCAGCAGAGCATAAAATCAGAACATTTAGAGGTCTGCTCCACAGAAGGATATTGCTTCAAAGGCTAAACAGGGGTGGAGCCCTCTCAGGGAGGTCTCAGGACCCATGGGGTTATAGAAACACGGCGTGTATGAGTGTGGCAGAACTGCCTGGTATCAGAGCAGGGAAGCCGGCTACAGAGATGGAACCAAAAAATGAGCTCTCATATTGGAGTTACCTTAAAGCATGAGCCAAGGCACAGTTGGGCCAGTGCTCTTTGAACAGGGACCCTACATGTGGCAAATCTGGAGAGAACACCTCCTTCCTCCTCCAGGAGGAGCAGCGCAGGAGGGAGCGGCAGGAATCTGTTGGGTTTGGAGACTCCAAACAGGGCTGTGTGCCAGAGATATAAATGCTTGGTCACAGGCCAGGTGAGCACAGAGTGTAGCTGGAGACAAGGGAGACAGGAGGGATTGAATGCTTCTCTCTGAGGGGGAACTGAGGAGTGGGGCCCAAGCTCTTGGCTTCTCAGGGCCAGAGATTGGGAGGCTGCCATTTTCATTCCCATACTCCAGAGCTCTACAGAAAGCGTTCTAAGAACAAAAGCTACCTAGAGTGAACCCCAGCAGATCACTTAGCCTGGCACCTGGCCAGGGCGGTACAATTCTGTCTCAGGCAAAGACATTTGAGACTCACTGCAACAAGCCCTTCCCCCAGAAGATCAGCAAGAACATCCAGCCAAGACCAAGTTCACTATTCAATGAGAGCTGTGGAACACAAGAGCTAAGGGAAAGGAACGAACAGCTCCCCCCCACCATGATCCTTTAGTTTTGCAAAGTTAAATTTTTTTAATTTACTTTTTTCTTATTCTATTTTTTTTTACGCTTCCTCTTTCAACTTTTAATGTTTTTTGTAACTATTTTAACTTAACAATACCTTTTTTTTAATCTTTTTAAATTTTCATTGTTATAGTCATATTTTAGCACTTCGTAATATTTAAACTTATTTTAGGTGTACATATAGGATTTTTTATTTTTTTCTTTAAGATTTTGGGATGCAATTTCTTCTAATAGATCAAAATATACTCTAAATCTAGCACATGGTTTTGTTCTAGTACCAACCTGATCACATGCTCTCCTCTTTTCTTTTTTTCTTTTTCTAACCAACTAATCAATTCCTTTTTTTTAGCTCTTTTTCTAATTTTCATCTTTACAATCATATTCCATCCCTTTGTCCAGTTTACCTTTATTTTTGTATATATATAATATATACAAGTTTTTTATTCCTTAAAAATTTGTGAGGTACTTCCTTCTAAGAAAACAGAATACACCCAAAATCAAGTGGTTGGCTCCATTCTCTCTCTCTCTTTCTCTCTCTCTCTCTCTCTATATATATATATATATATACCCCTTTCTTCTTCTCCTGGCTTTGGGTCTTTTCTGATTTGCTTAACATATATGTTTATAAGGTCGTTCCCATCATTTTAGTATTATATTCTCTCATTCATATATTCTTATCTGGATAAAATGACAAGGTGGAAAAACTCACCACCAAAAAAATAACAAGAGGCAGCACCAATTGCTAGGGACCTAATCAATATGGACATTGGTAATATTTCAGAACTAGAGTTCAGAATGATGATTATCAAGGTCCTAGTTTGGGCTCAAAAAATGTATGGAAAATATTAGAAAATCCCTTTCTGGAGAAATATAATCCCTTTCTGGAGAAATAAAAGAACTAAAATCTAACCAATTTGTAAACAAAAAGCTATTAATAGGTACAATAAAAAACGGAGGATTTTACTCCTAGGAAAATTAGGCAGAAGAGAGAATTAGTGATAAAGAAGACCAAATGACAGAGAATAAAGAAGCTGAGCAAAAGAGAGACAAACAACTACTGGACCACGAGGGGAAAATGAGAGAGATAAGTGGTACCATAAGACAAAACGATATTAGAGTAATTGGGATTCCAGAAGAAGAACAAAGAGGAATGGAGGAGAAGGTATATTGCAGTGAACTATAGTACAGAATTTCCCTAATATGGCAAAGGGAACAAGCATCAAAATCCAGAAGCCAAAAAGAATCCCCCTCGAAGTCAATAAAAATAGGTCCACATGCCATCATCTGATAGTAAAGCTTACAAGTCTCAGTGACAAAGAGAAAATCCTGAAAGCAGCTCAGGACAAGAAGTCTGTAACATACAATGGTAGAAATATTAGAGTGGCAGCAGACTTATCCACAGAGACCCAGCAGGCCAGAAAGAACAGGTATGGTAAATTCAGAGCACTAAATGAGAAAAATATGCAGCCAAGAATACTATATCCAGTGAGGCTATCATTGAAAAAAGAAGGAGAGATAAAAAAAATCTTCCAGGAAAAACAAAAATTAAAAGAATTTGCAAACACCAAACCAATCCTATAGGAAATATTGAAAGGGGTCCTCTAAGCAAACAGAGAGCCTAAAAGTAGTAGACCAGAAAGGAACAGAGACAATATACAGTAACAGTCACCTTACAGACAATAATATATATATAAATACTATAGTATAGTATACTATACTATAAAAATTCATATTTTTTCAATACTTACCCTGAATGTAAATGAGCTAAATGCCCCAATCAAAAGACACAGGGTATCAGAATGGGAAAAACAAAACAAAACAAAATAAAAACACTATTGATTTCTGTCTATAAGAAATCCATTTTAGACGCAAAAACACCTCCAGATTTAAAGTGAGGGAGGGGATAGAAAACAATTTACCATGCTAATGGACATCAAAAGAAAGCTCAGGTGGCAATTCTTACATCAGACTTATTAGATTTTATGCCAAAGACTATAATCTATAACCCTCATCGAATTGTTCAAAATCGAATAAGAGATGAGGAAGGACACTATATCATACTTAAAGGGTCTGTCCACCAAGAAGATCTAACAATTTTAAATATCTATGCCCCTAACATGGGACCAGCCAACTATATAAACCAATTAATAACAAATTAAAAGAAACACAGCGACAATAAAACAGTAATATTAAGGGACTTTTACACCCCTTTCACTGAAATGGACAGACCATTCAAGCAAAAGATTAACAAGAAAATAAAGACTTTAAATGACACACTGGACCAGAGGGACATCACAGATATATTCAAAACATTCCATCCCAAAGCAACAGAATATTCACTCTTCTCCAGTGCACACGGAGCATTCTCCAAAATAGATCACATCCTGGGTCACAAATCAGGTCTCAACTGGTACCAAAAGACTGGGATCATGCCCTGCATATTTTTAGACCACAATGTTCTGAAGCTAAAACTCAATCACAAGAGGAAAGTTGTAAAGAACTCAAAAGCATGGAGGCTAGGGGCACCTGGGTGGCTCAGTGGGTTAAGCAGCTGCCTTCGGCTCAGGTCGTGATCTCAGGGTCCTGGGATCAAGTCCCGTATCGGGCTCTCTGCTCAGCAGGGAGCCTGCTTCCCTCTCTCTCTCTCTGCCTGACTCTCTGTCTACTTGTTATTTCTCTCTGCCAAATAAATAAATAAAATCTTAAAAAAAAAAAAAAAGGCATGGAGGCTAAAGAACATCTGACGAAAGAATGAAAGGATCAACCAGAAAATTAAAGAAGAATTGAAAAAAATTCATAGAAAAATGAAAATGAAAACACAATTGTTCAAAATCTGTAGGACACAGCAAAGGCTGACCTGAAAGGAAAGAATATAGTGATAGAAGCCTTTCTCAAGAAATAAGAAAGGTCTCAAGTACACAATCTAACCCTACACCTAAGGAACTGGAGAAAGAACAACAATGAAAGCCTAAACCCAACAAGAGAAGAGAAAGATCAGTAGAACAAATCAACAAAACTAGGAGCTGGTTCTTTGAAAGAATTAATAAGATTTTTTTTTTTTAAGATTTTATTTACTTATTTGACAGAGTAGGAAATCACAACTAGGCAGAGAGGAGGCAGGCAGAGGGTGGGGGATGCGGGCTCCGTGCTGAGCAGAAAGCCTGATGTGGGTCTTGATCCCAGGACCCCGAGATCATGACCTGACCCAAAGGCAGAGGCTTAACCCACTGAACCACCCAGGTGTCCAAGAATTAATAAGACTGATAAACCCCTGCCCAGACTTATCAAAAAGAAAAGTGAAAGGACCCAAATTAATAAAATCATGAATGAAAGAGGAGAGATCACAACCAACACCAAAGAAATACAAACAATTATAAGAATGTATTATGGCCAACTATATGCTAGCAAATTTGACAATCTGGAAGAAATGGATGCATTCCTAGGGACATATAAACTACCAAAACAGAACCACAAAGAAATAGAAAACCTGAACAGACCATAACCAGTAAGGAGATGGAAGCAGTCATCAAAAATTTCCCAACAAATAAGATCCCAGAGCCAGATGTCTTTCCAGAGGAATTCTACCAAACATTTAAAGAAGAATTAACACCTGTTCACCTAAAACTGTTCAAAAAATTAGAAATGGAAGGAAAAACTCCAAACTCATTTTATGAGGCCCAGCATTACCTTGATCCCAAAACCAGACAAAGACCCCATCCAAAAAGATAATTACAGACTAATATCCTTGATGAACAAGGATGCAAAAATTCTCACCAAAATGCTGGCCAATAGGATCCAACAGTACAATTAAAGGATTATTCAGGGGCGCCTGGGTGGCTCAGTGGGTTAAAGCCTCTGTCTTTAGCTCAGGTCTTGATCCCAGGGTCCTGAGATTGAGCCCCACATCAGGCTCTCTGCTCAGCAGGGAGCCTGCTTCCTCCTCTCTCTCTGCCACCTTGTGATCTCTGTTTGTCAAATAAATAAATAAAATCTTTTTTAAAAAATAAAAAATAAATAAAATTAAAAATTAAAAAGGATTATTTACCATGACCAAGTGGGATTTATTCCTGGGTTGTAAAGTTGGCTCAACATCTGCAAATCAATAAATGTGATACAATACATTAATAAAATAAAGAACTAGAACTATAGGATACTCTCAATAGAAGCTGAAAAAGCATTTGACAAAGTATAGCATCCTTTCTTGATCAAAACTCTTCCTGATGTAGGGATACAGGGTACAGACCTCAATATCATCAAAGCCATCTATAAAAAACCCACAGCGAATATCATTCTCAATGGGGAAAAACTGAGAGCTTTTCCCTTAAGGTCAGGAACACGGCAGGGATGTCCACTATCACCACTGCTATTCAACATAGTACTAGAAGTCCTAGCCTTGGCAATCAGACATCAAAAAGAAATAAAAGGCATCCAAATCAACAAAGAAGAAGTCAAACTCTCACTCTTTGCAGATGAAAAGATACTTTATGTGGAAAACCCAAAAGACTCCACTCCAAATCTGCTAGAACTTGTACAGGAATTCAGTAAACTGTCAGGATATAAATTGATGCATGAAATCAGTTGCATTTCTTTACACCAACAACAAGACAGAAGAAAGAGAAATTAAGGAGTCAATCCCATTTACAGCTGCACCCAAAACCATAAGATACCTAGGAATAAACCTAATCAAAGAGGCAAAGAATCTATACTCAGGAAACTATAAAGTACTCATGAAATAAATTGAAGAAGACCAAAGAAATGGACAAATGTTCCATGCTCCTGGATTGGAAGAACAAGTATTGTGAAAATGTCTATGCCACCTAAAGCAATCTATATGTTTAATGCAATCCCTATCAAAATCCCATCAATTTTTTTCAAAGAAATGGAACAAATAATCCTAAAATTTGTATAGAACAAGAAAAGACACTGAATAGTCAGAGGAATGTTGAAAAAGAAAGCCAAAGTTTGTGGCATCACAATTCCAGATCAAGGTCTTTTACAAAGCTGTCATTATCAAGACAGTATGGTATTGGCACAAAAACAGACACATAGATCAATGGAACAGAATAAAGAGTGCAGAAATAGACCCTCAACTCTATGGCCAACTAATCTTTGACAAAGCAGGAAAGAATGTCCAATGGACAAAAGATAGCCTCTTCAACAAATGGTGTTGGGAAAATTGGACAGTCACATGCAGAAGAATAAAACTGGACCACTTCCTTATGTCACACACAAAAATAGACTCAAAATGGATGAAAGACCTTGGTGAGACAGGAATCCATCAAAATCCTTGAGAAGAACACAGGCATCAACCTCTTTGACCTCAGCTGCAAAAACTTCTTCCTAGAAACATCACCAAAAGCAAGGGAAACAAGGGCAAAAATGAACTATTGGGACTCCATCAAGATAAAAAATTTTTGCACAGCAAAGGAAAGAAACAGTCAGCAAAACCAAACAACAACTGACAGAATGGGAGAAGATATTCACAAATGACATATCAGATAAAGGATTAGTATCTAAAATATAGGAAGAACTTACCAAACTCAACACCCAAAGAACAAATAATCCAATCAAGAAATGGGCAGAAGACATGAACAGAGTTTTCTGCAAAGAAGACATTGAGATGGCCAACAGACACATGAAAAAGTGTTCAACATCACTTGGCATCAGGGAAAGACAAATCAAAACCACAATGAGATACCACCTCACACCAGTCAGAATGGCTAAAATTAACAAGTCAGGAAATGACAGATGTTGGCGAGGATGTGAAGAAAGGCGGAATCCTCCTACACTGTTAGTGGGAATGCAAGCTGGTGAAGCTACTCTGGAAAACAGCATGGAATTTCCTCAAAAAGTTGAAAATAAAGCTACGCTATGACCCAGCAATCGCACTATGGGGTATTTACCTTAAAGATACAAATGTTGTGATCTGAAGGGATCCATGCACCCCAATATTTATAGCAGCAATGTCCTCAATAACCAAACTATGGAAAGAACCTAGATGTCCATCAACAGATGAATGGATAAAGAAAATGTGGTGTATATATGGACAACGGAATACTATGCAGCCATGAAAAGAAATGAAATCTTGCCATTTGCAACAATGTGGATCGAACAACAGGATATTATGCTGAGCAATATAAGTCCATTGGAGAAAGACAATTATCATATAATCTCTCTGATATGAGGAATATGAGGGGCAGGGCTGGGGGCTTGGGAGATAGGGAAGGAAAAACTGAAACAAGACATGACTGGGGAGGGAGACAAACTGCAACAGACTCTTAATCTCACAAAGGAAACTGAGGGTTGGTGGGGGGAGGGGTTAGAGGGAGGGTGGTTGGGTTATGGACATTGGGGAGGGTATGTGGTATGGTGAGTGCTGTGAAGTATATAAGACTGATGATTCACAGACCTGTACCCCTGCGGAAAATAATACATTACATGTTAATAAAAATAATCTAGAAAAAAAAAAGAAGACACTAAAACTTTCTGCTCATACAAACACAGGCTAATAAAGTTCTATAATACAGTTAAAACTATTTGTTCACCAAGCGATAAATTAAAAAGACATGGCATAGGCTGAGAAACAGTATTTGTCATAGATATAATAAATATGCATTACCCTGTTTATATAAAGTTTCAAATACAACTAGAAAATAAACTCTATGATAAAAATAGTTAAAACTCACAAACTTATTTCAGAAAAGAAAACAGTAATGTGAATGGAACCTTAAAAATCTATTTAATAATGCCCAAACTTACTAGTAAAGAGATAAAAACACATGAAGGTCATAGTAAGCTACAATCTACAACTAAGCTGGCAAAAATAAAACATATAAAAATTACTATTGTTGAGAAGATGGGGACCTATTTGAACATTCCTATAGTACTTGCACAAATATAAATTGGTCCAGGTCACTGACAAATAATTTATCATTATCCTGAAAACATCAGCCGGTAAGTATCAGTTAACCCCAAATTCTGACTCTTAGGCATAAACAATTGTACAAAAAGAGAAAAAAATCAAATACACTTAAGGAAATAAGTAGGAATGATAAGTAGCATTTGCTTTAAAAAATATATCATTTATTTGAGAGAGAGGACAAGACTGAGGAGACGGACAGAAGGAGAGAAAGAAGCAGACTCCCTGCTGAGGAGGGAGGAGCCCAAGGCAGGTCTCCATTCCTTGACCCCAGGACCATGATCTGTACTGAAGGCAGATGCTTAACCAAGTGAACCCCCCAGACCCTGCTATTTGCTTTATTCTGAGGAAGAGACATAATGGCTAAATTGCATCAAAAAAGTCTAGGAAGCAGTGAAATAAATTATAATAATTATTTTATTTTTCATTTTTATTAAGAAGTTAATTGCTATACTCTAATTCTTGGTAGTGGTAATCAGAAAACTCTACATTTATAATTACAAACACATAAGGTAATGTTAACAAAATTGAAATGTGATATATTCATTATTTCAACTAGAAAAAAAAAAGTAAAGGGAAAATAAGATAAAAATACAGAAATGGAAGGAATCATCAGAAAGGTGTTAAGAAATAAACGGACAAAAAATACTAGATAAAAGAAGATGAGAACAAGCGTATACCTACAAAAACTATATTGCTTCCACCACTGAATTATATGTATCTTCTTTTTTCTAATTTTTGAAAATACCTATAGTGAGGTTCCATATCAGTAAAAGAAATTAATGTGTACTTTAAAAGACTATTAGTTCTAATAGACTAATGTATGAAAGATGAAGCCACTAAATATACAATAATTTTAAAATATTTTACACTTTCAAAATTAAGTGTTTTTAGGGGTGTCTGGATAGCTCACTTGACTGAGCCTCTGAATCTTGATTTGGGCCCAGGGTCCTGGGATCAAGCCCTAACCCAGGCTCTGCTGTCAGCAGGGGTCTGCTTGAGAGTCGCTCCCCCTACCTCTTCCCCTTCCCCCACAAGTAAATAAATATATATATTTTTTTAAATATAAAAGAAATGTGTTTAGATTTTTGGAAATATTTATGATTGCTTGAAAATTGGAATAGCACTTATAATTGCAAATAATGCTTAAATATTTCCCTTACTTTATATTTATTTATATAGTATTATATTTAAAGTTGTGCTTATTCACACTTAAAAATTTGTTTCCGTATCAATAGAATATAAATTCTATACTTTAATCACTCTGACAACAAAGTCACATTTTACTCACCCCAAAATTGTTATACTCATAGGGAGTTTAAAATATCATTTCCAAAATGAAGTTAACATTATCAACCAGGAAACTACAGAAAAAAAAAATTGTTAAAGCAAATGATCTAGAGACTCCATTTGTGGAAGAAAATCACATTATTAAAATTAAAGCTCCTCTTTAAGACAAAAAAATTAGCCACAGAACTAACAAGTTCAAATTCCATTAAATTACTGATATTGAATCTATTTTATAGCTTACATATTAGGAAAGTTGTTAAAGCTAGAGTTTTTATACCTTTTTTTCTAACAATAAATTAGTAACATTAGAATTCAAGCACGTAAAGAACAAAAAGCTCTAGGAGTGCCTAGGTGGTTCATTGGATTAAATGGCCAACTCTTGCTTTTGGCTCAGGTCATAATCTCAGGGCCATGGGATAGAGCCCCACATTCAGCTCCACACTCAGCATGGAGTCTGCTTGTCCCTCTCGCTGCTCCTCCCGTAGATGCATACATGAGTGCACTCTCTCTCTAAATTAATTTTTTGAAATCTAAGAAAAAAAAAATCTAGAGTTTCTAGTTTTATTACTCTTGCTTCTCGATGTTTTAAGCTTCCTAATGTCAATATAAATATATTTATTCAAACTGGTATTTTGAATTTTCATCTCAAGTTAATGTATCTCTCTTGTTTTACGCACATGTATTCATGGAAGTCATGTTGTCTGGACTTATATGTCATCACATATATTTGCATGTCATATATTTATATGCATATCCTAAATACATGCATGACAAATATGCATGACAATATGTGACTTTTATGTCATGCATATATTTAGAATTATATAATTGATGATAATTGAACTGGATAGTACAATACCTCCCTTCTTGGTTTTCTTTGTTATTCAAGAAGAAAAGAGCAGAGAGAGGGAAAGGGAAAAAGAGACAGAGAGTAGGCTCATTTTTTGTTTTGCTTTGTTTTGTTTTCCATGCTTTATTTTCAGTATTTATTCTATTATTCATTTAGCAAACTGCTGAGAATAGAGTCAGAAATAGGAAAATAAACTTGATGTAATTTCTGATGAACAAAATAGGAAAATGAACTAAATATAATTTCTGTCCTGAGAAAATGCACAAAATTGAAGATAAAATTGATAAATTAGCAAATGTTTAAAATAAAATATTGCAAGTCATGTAACAGAGGTTCTATAGACACACATAGATGCAGAAAGTAACTGAAACAGCAAAGAGAATTAGGCTTTTCACAAATGCTTAAAAATTTAAAGTAAATCTTGGGGGATAAACAGGAATTTTCAAGAAAAGTAAAATGAGAGGTGTTTCAGAAAGAAGGAGTCCATGTAGTCAAATGTGTAGATAGAAACCAATGAGATCTGGGGAACAAACCCACTTTGGGGGATGATTTTAAAATAAAAATAACCCATTGACACATTACAAAAAGCTATGACCAGAAAAACCACATCAAAATAAGATGTTTGTATTTCCTGCTATAAATTGTGAAGGACACTAGACCATTGTTTTTTCTTCTTAAGCCCCCACCCCTATCTAGTCATGGTAACACAATATACAAGTTAATAATCCTTGTCTCTACCCTATCTCTCTCCTGGTCCATTGTTTCTCTACTTTCATTTCACTAGAAACTAAGCAAAGATGATTCTTTCCTCTTTCAACAACCAAGCAGTTGGGTGCTGGGTCAAAGAATATCTCATGATTTTATAGATTAATGCCATGACAAATTCTTGGCCTCCGCCCTCAGCTGGACCCTCCATGCCTCCTAGCATATTTCATCAACTTTCATGATCATTCTGTACACCAGCTCTTTAAAGTTACCTCCAGGGTGTACAGGGTCCAGGCAGATATTTTCATGGACTTCTGTCTATATGAACACTATGATTAAAAGCTGCATTGCAAAATCTAAGGGCTCATCTGAGGTACAGTGATTTATCGATAAAGATTGAGGATAAAGGTAAAGAAAAGAGGTGCCATAATATTTGTTTACTTCCAAAATAGTGCATGTGGCTCCCAGTGTCCAGGCTACGTTTCTTCCTCTTCAGGTCCAAGAACCATCTCCTGCGTCCTTTACTCAAAGGCACCATTTGCTGGCTAGTTTCCCATGGTCTGCCACAAGAGGCAGCAGCAGCATTATCACTCACAATGGTTCCTGGGAGTCCACTTCTTGCCTCTGCAGTGTCCCAATGCTACTTACTTAATAAAGCTTGTGTTATTACCCATTGCCTTATCCATGAATATTGGCTCTCAGTGACTCAACACTTCTGTATGTACTTTGATAATGAAAACAATGAATGCAACTCTTTTCTGGATTAGATAGAAAAAATGTTAAAGGTTATTTTGTTTTGTTTTATTTTTGTTTTTGTTTTGTTTTATTTTTCCTGGACATGTTTAATTTGCTGCTTGGAATTTGATAATGTAGAATGTAAAATATTCCAAGCACACCTTTTCTTGGACTAGTAATCCATAATCCTTGAACTCCTAGAATGTAATCTTTTATTTTATAGTGTTGGCCTTATCTCTGACTCCTTACCTGGCCACCACACGAGAAGGGAGGATAGCCAAGGACTATTGAGAAGAGTGAGAAGAGCAGTCTCATTGGCACAAGAAATGTCTGCCTCTTCCTTGATCAATATAGCATAAGACTAACTCTGAGTAACATGAGTCATCACATTGACTAGAAACAAGAGAGAAAATAAATACAGATGTCATTACTGAGCCATGATCTTCAGAAGCCTTTGAGAAGACAGGCCCAGTCAACCCCTGAATGCTGCCTGCCATGAGGCCTGGACCTGGCCAAGTGTAGGGTGACCTTCTTGGGTGTCAATTTCCAGGGACACACTGTGCCAATATGGCTTTGTCAGTACCAGCTATTCATTTCACCAGAGGGAGAAAAAAGATTTTGAGGTAGACACTTTCACAACAGGGACATATGCGGGACAAGATTTGCTGTGCCCTGTCCTGTCATATGATCAGGCTTGGAGGAAGCACTGGAGGGGGACCCCATGAACCACAGGGTTAAGGGTAGGGCCCCACTTGCCCAAGACCAAGTGTTGTACTGCTCCATTAAACCTATCTATGTTGTCCTTTAAGTATCTAACACTTCATTATCATCTTTTTTTTCCCTCCAGATCATGTCAATTTCTACTTTAGTGTGAACATTGAAGATATACAGTGGGATTCTTTCATATTACCAACACTCATCGCCAATTTATAGACTTCTCTGTATCCACATTCATTTTTAATTAACTCTGTCAATCTATGGTAATTGTCAACTTTGGAGCCAGGATGGTAGAATGCCTCAAGGCACAATGTCTAATGTTTCATGGAATCACTGTTTTACTGCAAATAGAATAGAGGTACAATCTAGTTCATGCAGTTGTAGTGAGGTTTAAATGCTGTGTGTATTTGCGTGTGTGTGTGTATGTGTCTACATCTCCTAGAATATAGCACATACAATACATTATATAGAGGTAGTATATTTGTGCTTATACAATGATATGAATGCAGTTTTTTTTTTCTTTTCTGACTTAAAAATATAAAGATCATACTTCATTAAAGTTTACCTTCTATGAAGAAAAAGAGCTAAAACAAAAGAAACTTAAATTACATTTTAGGTATGAGATTTAGGAGCAGAAATAGGAGCTGGCTACAGATTAAAGAAGAGCACTTGAGCAAGCTCCTGAATGAGGAGGAAACCTTTACAGTCCCAGCCAGAACCAACTTAAGAGAAAAGCAAAAACACAAGGTGAATAAAGATGATGATACTTATCACTCACTTAATTACAAATAATAATTTATTTGTATTTATCAAAGTTGATTTGCATTAATATGATGGAAACATAGACTGGGACATTATACTTCCATGTGTGGACAGGTATGGATAAGTATGCCTGTGGATTTTTTCAATGAACGAGATTTTGCTCTTCAGAAATTTTCGTTATACATGAGGACTCTCATTATAAAGAATCCATAAATAGGTTAGATCCAATGAACTCTAAGAGTAATTATGGAGGAGTCATTAAAACCAATGTACGTTTCACTGCATGCGTCCTTGTATGGATAATACATTTATGTGTTCTCACTAATCCAAACTGGCTTAAAGCATAGAAATATGGAGTTGTATTTATTGGAGCATGAGATAAAAGACAACATGTACAAAGGTGTGCAGGTGCTCAGTACGTAAGGGTTTTAATTAATGATGTCAACTCAAGGGGAAGTAGAACATAGTCAGTGATCCTAATAGTTAGCAAAAGGGACATCTTGGTCCATGTTTCAGAAAGACAATGTAGTCATTTTTCGATAACGATATGTGTGACTAAGACATGTAATATAATGAAATATCTGGCAGCTAGACATGAACTAAATTAAAAGGATCATCCACTTGTATTTTTATAGGTACACACAAATATATCGCACTTGGTTTGGGTTAATTATTTGTTATGAAATTCTGCTATTTACCTTTTAGATGCTTTTGCTCTGTAGCATTATTTGTAAGACAAGTGATCAAGCATACCTTCTTTATTCTTTCTCTTTCTTACCAGAACATATATATTTTTTTCGACAAGTAGTTCTTTATCTTGGGAGAAGTTGGGAGGAAGAAAGGGGGTGGCTTGTTTCATGTCCCTAATATGCTTCTAGTAACATAGAGCTCATTAAAAAGAGAAATCCCTACAGGAAGTGTTTTGTTTCCACTTTTCTCAATTAGAATTTTGAACTTTGTCTTTGCAGCTTAATGGACAATTGAATGGGGGAAGTAGAATCACTGATGGCCATTAATATTTTATTATATTAATATTTAATGATATTTTTTCTTAGTAATATATATTAATTGCTTTTTTATAAACTAATCTTTTTGCTGGTCCCTTAGCAGTTCTGAAGTTTGGACATATAATGATTAACACTTTATTCTTTAAATGTGGTAAGTAAAAAAGTAAATAGCAGCAATATTAAAATTTTGGAGCCTATACTTATGATCAGGTCTTTCATAAACAGTACAGAAAGGAACTGTAATATTTACCCTCATACAACTTCCAGAAGAATGAGGAACCTGATCCATGTATTATCTACCACACTATAAAGTGACAGAGATTGCTCATGAACAAATACAAATGCTGACTAGGGCTACGGTGACCTGACATCCAGACACTATTTTACTAACGATTTTAATTTATTACCTAGAATGGGGCCAGCCAGCTTTTTTTTTCCCCCCCAAAACTAGACATTAAATCTTTTAGGATTTGAAGTAGGTCTCTGTTGCAACTGCTCCCTTTCATATATATATATATATATATATATATATATATATATATATATACATACACACACACACACACACACATATATGTATATATGGCATATATATATATATATATGTTTATATTGCATACACACACACACACACACACACACACACAAAAGAGATGGCCAGATTTGAACTGCAGGTCATAGATTATGGGCTCCTAAAATAAAAGGAATTTGATACCTTCCAAAATGTGTTCCCTGCCAAATCTGAGGGTCATTTTTATGATGCATTAATCAAGGTTTAAGTTCGTGAGACGCAACCAAATCAGCCACAAGGACTTAATACTTGAGTATTAAATATTACTGTGAGTCACAATTAATAACAATTAATGTGGTATATCCTTGAGTACGTCAGGAAAGGATTAGATTTCTCAAATTACTCCTGCTATCAACTGCCCAAGACAAGAAAGCTTTCACAGTGAGAGCGCCATTGTTTTCGAGCTGTGGTAAGTCACAGTCACCATTTGAAGATAACTAAATATTAAATAAGCACTATAGTTATGCATATTACCTAAGTGATAAGAAAACAATAACACAAATGGGAAGAAATATTTTCCCCAGGTTACAGATTAGGAACCTGAAGTTTAGCGTGAATATGTAAACTGAGTGAGGTTATGCCCATGGTAAATTAAATCAAAGAATCAAATAGCATTTCCAAATCAAAAGCTCCTGCCTTTTTATTTTGTTTGTTTTTTGTTTTTTGTTTTTTGTTGTTGTTGTTGTTGTTGCTTATTCTGGTCTATTTAAGCTTTGCTGGGGAAAATGACTTGCTATTTGCAGTCCTGCAAATTTCAGTGCTCCCTCCTTGTTGGCCAGCTTTATATTTCATTTCCACTCTCCTCCAAACTCAGATTTTCTCCACACCTTCGTTAGATTCAGCAATGAAACTGTTTTCTATTCACTAAACGACAAGACCATCTTACAGGAGATCCTAGAACTTCACTACTTCTGATTCCAAATACCTTGTAAGTGTTTCATAATTTTCTTTTGTTTTTCTCTCCCAAATAATCTGCCCTCTACTTCCTTCAGCCAGCCTGTGCAACCTTCTAGATTCCATCTTTTCCCACTACCTCTTCAGTTATGATTTTGTTCAGAAGAACTGCGGGTTTCTAATCCTCAGCCTACAAACATGTCCAGGCATCTTCTAGCCTGATCTTAAACCTTCCATTGCTCACATTATTCCCAATTGCTCCCCTATTTATTTCACTGAAAAACTTCTTTAAATAAAAAAATGGTCTAGAATCTTTAAATCTAATCAGATTATAGAATGAATTCCAGAAATCTATGCCAGCCACTCACACACCATACCCCTGGGCCCTCTAGTTTTTGCCATCATGGGTCTGCTGAAATTCTCTCTCTCAACGAGATTTCCAGCAATTCTGGGCAAAATCTCCCCTAACTGGATTTAGCACTAGGTATCTGGATCTTGTGGTAGCAATTCATATTGCTAATCTTTCTTTTCATTTAGAAATAGTTTCTTGGGTTTTCTTTTTCTTTGTTCTTCCCCTGGACTGCCTCGGTGACAGCCTTCTCTTAATTTCTGTTTTCCTTATCCTAAGTGGTGGTGCTGATTTTATGTCATATTTGTTCTCTTCATAGTCTTCTCCATGGGAATATCATCTACTTTCATATATTCAAATATCATTCCATGAAGATTCTACAGCTATATATGCTCTATAGGCTCCAGATTCTGTCTTCCATTTTTAGCAGACTGTCTGACATCTCTCCATAAATATATCACCAACCATCTAAATGTAATATGGCCTAAAACAAACTCACTCCATGTGCACGCACATGAAGAAAACCAATCTCTCTCAATCTTTCCTAGTCATCTATGGCTCAAATGTCAGTCCGTCCCTTCCTTCCTCTCTCCCTTCCTTTTTTCTTTCCTTCCTCCCTGTCCCCCCTTCCTTTCCTTCCTTCCTTCCAACCTTCCTCCCTCCCTCCCTTCCTCTTTCCTCTCCTTTTTCTTGTCCCTTTCCTTTTACTTTTCTTTCTTTCTCATAATTTGTTTTCCCAGGCATGCAACCTTGCATGTTCTACGTGTACACTATAATTTGTATCCAATGCTCTCTTTCTGATCCTGTGCTGGTGCTCTCAGTCCTCAAACTTCTCCATTTTATTACTAACCTTATTAAGCTCTTCAATTCTCTCACCAGTTGAAAATTGTAAGCCATATTAGCATTAGCAGATGATATTTTTCAGGTGTCTCATCATGCAATCCTCTTTTTCTCAAACATTGTTCATGGCTTCCCAGCCCATTTAATGAAATACTCTCTTCCTTTCCTGACACCTGTGGTTGTCCACCAGCATGGCCCTGGATTACATATCTGATTTTGTATATACAATACTTGAATCAGACTGACTCATCACTCACCAGGCAGATGAAAGCATCCTGCCCCACTTCTAAGACGTGTTCTCACTATTTCTAGTACCTGGAATGTTTTATACTTAGTTGATAATTTCTAGCATTTTAAATTTTTATCTATTCTTCCAGACTCATCTCAAATACTAGTTCTTCTGTGATTGCTTTCATTTAATTCCTCAGTAGGACAATCCCTTTCCTTTTGGAATAACTACTTTACACATCTCTTATGATAATTATCTCACTATTAATATCCTCCGCCTTATTTTAAAAGGATTAAGCACCAAAACTATATTTTTCACCACACAAATGTAAACTTGTGACATGCATACACTCCACACAGGTTTTATGTTTTAAATTAATTAATTATTTTTAGTTGAGAACACAAAAAGTTAATTCCTTTGGCTTCATATTGAACTGGAGCTGTTGCATCTGACAGGTGGCCTAGAAAAGGTAGCAATTCTCTAGTGCCAATCAGAATAGACTGGGCTATATTGTAGCAATTCAGGTCTTCAAATCAGAGTAGTTGCTGACACAAAACAATCTTTCTTGCTCATGCTCTGTGTCCTCCCAGTGACATATAGCACATCTCATATTGCATTAGGCAAAACAAATTGCACGATTCTGACAAAGTTAAACTAGGTAGAGGAAGGCAGAGAATATGGATGAACAGTTAAACCATCTACATCAGGAAGCAATGATATGACCTTGAGGAGCTTGTTCCCACTTAAATGAGCTAATATATGATTTCTGGAGAATAGAATACATAGACATGGGTGTGCATGCAAGATGCCTTTTGCACGGCTAAGAATGTTCTATAATAGTCACTACTTACTGCCTTTTACACCCCAGAAGCCAATTCTTTTCTCTCTCTGTTTATACCTTTCCCATCCTTGGAAAATTGTCCAAAGGCTAAAGAAGACCAAGGTCCCAAGGTCTAACCCATGCAGTTACTTTGCTTCGGATAAAGTCAGCTGCTTCAGGATTGTGGAGAACAGCGTAAACCCAGTAAATTCCATGAGCATGGACCCATCACTGCAATTATTTTCCTGTGAAGTAAGTTCCATGAGCAGAAGCAATGTTGTATAGAATGTCATAATAGTGGATAAAGACATACTGTTAGTCTGCAGATGGTATTTTGGGCAGAAGCATGATATGCAGACAAGGTAAAACTGTAGCCAGAGTGAGTCTCTATTCCACTGAGAACAAGACACTGCCCCTTCCATGATGGAAGCAGCCTAATGCAATCAACCTGCCACCAGGTAGCTGGCTATTTACTCCAGGGCGTGGTACCTTGTGGGGACTCAGTTGTCAGTTCTTACTGCTAGCTAGCAGATTAGGCCTTTAGAAGTGGCTGTGACTGTGTTGGCTTTGGTAAGTGGAAGTCCATATTATTGAGCGCACATATAACCTTCATCCCTCCCACCGTGACCTTTTATTCTAGAGCCCATTGGGCCATGACTGGGGTTGCCGGAGAAAAAATCCAACTGGTATCAATAGAATAGACCATCCTATCCACTTGATTATCTAGATATTAATCCTTCTCTACCAAGATCACTATTTGTTCAGTATTTAAAAGGAACACATATACTTTAACATGTTTTTGCCCACTTCTAGAGGTTTTTAATGTAATTTTCCCTAAACTTCCTTGTCACCAATTTTATAGTCATGCTCCTTCTAAGTCCCTGACCATCCATACTGGCCATAACATCTGAATGGATATATAATTGCACATCTGGCCATTTCTCTTCCCAAAGTGAACCACCAACCAGGTGGTTCAGAGTAGTTTATGACACAAAGCAATCTTTGAATTTCTCCCAACTTGGGAGGAGGTGGGGAGGTTCTTTTAACCACTATCCTTCAGGGGCTCTCAGAAAGGGGCTGTAGTGCTGTAGCTCTGGCTTTCATGTGATATTATCCATAGGGCCATCTAACATATTGTGCAGGACCACATGTGAGCCAAGCTCGAGTCTGCTCCTCTTCTGTTAATTGAGTGTAAGGAAACCCCATGAAATCATAGATGCAGGCTGGGAGAAAGGTGGAGGTATAGTAGGAGTATGAACCATGAGCATTTGGGCCCCTTCGTATTTGTGTCTTCAGAGGCTGCTTGGGCTTGGTCATATATGCATCATCTCCGTTTGATGGTGGAGTACTACTAGGCACTTATGGCTTTATGGCTTGGTGAGTGAGCCATCTAACACCCTGTTTTATGATGAGCAGCTCAGTTCACATGATATACTGGTTGCCCATGGTAAAACATTCAGTCTCTATCAAGGCCAAGAAGTAGGTCAAGAGTTGTTTCTAAAAACGAGAGTAGATATCTATAGCAGATGGCAGGGCTTTCCTCCAAAGTCCTAAAGAATTTGGACTATGATACACCAATAAAAACCTTCCAAAGGCCCCAAAGAGCATCTCTATCTGCCACTGACCTTTCAAGCACCATTGGGTCTGCTGTATCATAGGCAGGTTGGCAACTTACACAGTAGCTTAAGCCTATTGTAGAGGTTTCTCTCATGCAAATGTCTTAGCATTTAGAGTTTTTGCTACTTCTTGCACGTTAGGTCAAACCAACATAAAGCTCAGTGCAGGAGAGATGATGAAGCTCCCTATGAGCTAAATTGTGATAGGGCTGGAGAGTTGATAGACTTCTGCGGTAGGACAGTGAAGGTGTATTGCTGGCCGTACCTACTCAAAACTAACTTCTAGGGCTCTTTACTAACACGTGTCTAGGAAAAAGCATTTTTTTCCCCCAGATCAATGCAAGAAATATGTTAATTTGCTCAAGCAATAAAACTATATGTAGGATAGTAGCTGCAACTGGAGTCACCACCTGGTTAAACATACCATAATCTGGCATTCTCCAAGGTTTGTTTTCTGCATTGCTCAAATAGATGAGATGAAAAAAAAATGTGGTGAAAATTACCATCCCTGCATCTTACTTGATGGGGGCATTCATCTCAATTGTCCTTCCAAGAATGTGGAAGTCAACATGGATATTCTGGCAGCTGTTGAGTATATGTGTTACATGTATACATTCCAGACCTGGGGAAATAACCAAAGGACTGGGTGCAATAGCACACTGTTCCTACAGGTTTCTTTAGAGAAAGCACAGAGGAAGATTAATAGTATACACTTCTAGTAGTATAGAGGGTTCTTCAAGGTTCTTCAAGAGAACCTAACCTCCCTTCATTCAAAGGGTTCTAGGTGTCAACCAGATCAAATCTTGGAATTGATTGAAGGATCATGAGACTTTTGTTTACTTGAGCCAGAAATGTCCTACTTTTACAGATCAAATTAGAAGTTAGTGGGCTATCAGACACATGAAAAAATGTTCATCATCACTAGCCATCAGGGAGATTCAAATTAAAACCACATTGAGATACCACCTTACACCAGTTAGAATGGCCAAAATTAACAAGACAGGAAACAACATGTGTTGGAGAGGATGTGGAGAAAGGGAAACCCTCCTACACTGTTGGTGGGAATGCAAGTTGGTGCAGCCACTTTGGAGAACAGTGTGGAGATTCCTCAAGAAATTAAAAATAGAGCTTCCCTATGACCCTGAAATTGCACTACTGGGTATTTACCCCAAAGATACAGATGTAGTGAAAAGAAGAGCCATCTGTACCCCAATGTTTATAGCAGCAATGGCCATGGTCTCTAAACTGTGGAAAGAACAAAGATGTCCTCCAACAGACAAATGGGTAAGGAAGATGTGGTCCATATACACTATGGAGTATTATGCCTCCATCAGAAAGCATGAATACCCAACTTTTGTAACAACATGGATGGGACTGGGAGAGATTATGCTGAGTGAAATAAGTCAAGCAGAGAGAGTCAAGTATCATATGGTTTCACTTATTTGTGGAGCATAACAAATAGTATGGAGGACAAGGGGAGATGGAGAGGAGAAGGGGGTTGAGGGAAATTGGAAGGGGAGGTGAACCATGAGAGACTATGGACTCTGAAAAACAATCTGAGGGTTTTGAAGGGGCTGGGGGGTGGGAGGTTGGGGGAACTAGGTGGTGGGTATTAGAGAGGGTATGGATTGCATGGAGCACTGGGTGTGGTGCAAAAACAATGAATACTGTTACACTGAAAAAAATAAATTAAAAAAAAAAGTTAGTGGGCTTTCTATGTATTTCACCTCTGGGAACACCATGATCAATGACCCAATGCCATAGATCTGCATGAGTTAGACCATTCTGATGGTGGCTTTGACTCCGCAATCCATTATAGTAACCACGCCCTCTTCGTCTTTGGAAGTTGAGTAACACCAGTAATTACAGAACTATTGAAGGATGTTGGGGCTCCCCTCGCAAATTTATTTCTCAGAGTTGTGGTGAGAGGATTTTGTCTTGTGGATCCTCTCCAGACGCGCAAGCAGGTTTTAAATGACAAATCCATTATCACATTGTGAACTCTAAGCATCTGAATCCCATCCTATACATTAAACCAGGGCACGTCCTGCACCTTCAACTCCCCACCATGGGCTACAGTTTGGTCCATAATTCAGCCAAACAACCAAGCTGTTAACTCCCCAAGCTACAATATTAAACACAGAATTTCTAATTACTGAGGTCATTTCAATGAATTTTGCCTGATCCAACTTTATATTCCTTTCACCATTATCCCACACCCTGAAGTATCCTTTCTTGTATATGTTCCCTAGACTTCTGCGTATATAAATTAGAAAACTCAAGTTGCTCTTTTGCTGTGAAGTGTGTCTTCTTGTGAGCCATGCTGTGTACCTCACCTTTAAGGGCCTGTTCATACTTGAGTGTGGTTATAGATCCAGAGGCAAAGAGGAATGGTCGGGGTGGGTCCTGAAGAGGATCAGCATTTTCCAGCATGGCAACTGCCTAAGAGGAGACCATTCAGTTTCCCCAGGCAATGGAGGGCTAATCTCCTCAGATGGGAGGAGAGGTTGGTTATGCTAAGTGTAGAGGGTTGAGAAGACTTGTCAGAATTTAGAAACTCAATGTCCCCAGCTTCACAAGGTCTTTCTACACATCACATCCCAACTTTCAGGATTCCGATCCTTCTTAATGACTCACTTCAACATTAGACCCCCTGCAGGGCTGAGAGTTCAATTTGTGTAGTAATTCAACCATTCCTAGGGTGAGATTCTGCATTTGATTTTCAGCAATCTCAGCCTTGTGGTTAGAGCAGATAAGGGTTTCCTCGGGCCACATAGGGAAACCATCAGGTCATTTATGGGTCACTGAAGCTGGGAATTCAAATCATGGAGCCCATTTTTATTTTTTTTCCTACTTTGTCCAGTGACGTTAGGGGCAACCAGCTATTATCCCTATATTCATTAGTCTGAGAAAAATGTTACCAGTGGTTGATTAGGAATACCTAAGGAGATATTTCAAGTATCTCTATTACCAGATCACACCACAAACTACCAGTGTGTGCCTAAGTACTAGCCATTAGAATCTTTTGTGCTTTTTTTGTTTGTTTTTAGATTTATTTATTTATTTGATTTGGGGGCAGTGAAAAGAGGGAGAGAGAGCATGGAGCCTTACATAACGCTCAATCCCATGACCCTGAGATCAAGACCTGATCAGAAACCAAGGGTCAGATGCTTAAGTATCTGTGCAAACCAAGTGCCCCTAGAATCTTTAAATCTAATCAGATGAGAGAATGAATTCCAGAAACCCCAGAATAAATTCAGAAGACTCATCCATATATATATATATATATATATATATATATATATATATATATATAACATAAATTATATAAATAATTATAATTGTAAAAATATATTATATATACACATATGATTATATATATACACAAGATTTTATACATACACATACATATATCTATATATCTCCATATACGCATATATATATGTCAGTGGTGCATTTCCATTCCACAGGCTGGCAGGCTGAGGTGCAGAAAGAACCAATATTTCACTTCAAGTCCAAATATGGAAATACCAAATATCTCAGCTCAAAAGAATCCGGCAGGAGGAAGTTCCCTCTCACTCATGGGAGTCTGCCTTTTTGTTGTATTCAGCCCTTCAACTGACTGGAAGAAGGTCACTCACATTAGGTCTACTCATTAGGTCTACACATTAGTGCACTGGTTAAAAGGGTTAATTTAATTCAGAAATACTCCGGTAGACGCACTGAAACAATGCTCAGCCAAATATATGGTCACTCCCTGGCCCAGTCACACTGAGACACAAAATTAACCATCATAGTCCCCTTTAGACATGGGCAAGACATTAGAGGCATTAGTCATCTTTACCCAGGTGCTGGTAGGCAATGCCAATAGGGAGAAAAATCTGGCTCCCTACTGCAAAATGATCACTCTATTCCAGGATCTAACAATACAGGATCAGCATGAAAGGAGCTTCTGAAAAATTACAGACGACTGACTGTCAAACATGTTACCTGAAGAAACTTCTTCTGGGCAACAGCACACTGGGGCACATCAAAGATAAAATAAAACACTAAAAGAATGAAATTAACCTGTTAGGATTCAAGTTCTCCATCCACTGGAATAACTGACTATTTTGATTAAGACTTTTGTCATTCCTGCTTCAAACTGTTAGCCACGATTAAGTTAAAGATGTCAGTTGTAAGTAAAATTTAAACCACCAGGCAATAAGTATGTCCCTGCTGAAAGATGGATCTTGCAGGAATGGGATTCTTAATAAAATTCCACGTTGAAAATAGCTCATCTTTATTCCAGGCAATAGAATTTTAGGAAAAGGTAACACTGGGAAAATCATTATAAGAGCGTGTATGCTTTTCATTTTGTCACAATTCTGCTTTTTCATATATTTAACTCCCATATTAACCTAGATGAATTTTATATGGACTCATTTGAAAGAAAAGATAACTTATCTTAAAGTCCATTAAAATATATTGGCTTCAGATATTTTTAGAAGGGCAGAATTTAAAGATGTTTAACATTTTGCTAAAAGCATGGAAGTATTCTTTCTTTGAATAAACTTGGCCCAAAAGAAATACCTGCCTCATTAAAATGCTTAGTTTGCTAAGTATGAACTTTAAAGTGCAATTTCTTTTCTAGTAAAAAAAAAAAAAATGACTATATTTAATGCTTTAAATTGAACTTTTCCAAAAAAGGCTGAATGAATTTTTTGAAACCATCTTAAAACCGAGATGAAAAAATAGTACACTTTAAAATTCAAACTTCTATTACCAGTAACAAAAGACTTTGGGATAACTATACCTTCTCAAATTTTTGTAGTTGTGCAAATGAAATAGTAAATACCTCCTCTCAAATTTTTATTTACTCTTCCTATTAACCTACACATATACTTATTATTGGATTATCAAAGCAATTTGCCTATTTTCTTCTTTCTGAACAAGTATTCTAAGTCTGAATTAATTTTTTTATTTATATTACCCATTACAGAACTTTAATATTTCTTCCAGAGTCTATGTACACATCCATATGCACATGTCAGAAATATTTTGTATATGTGTGTGTTTTGGGAACATTTTTCCCAAATTCTTGAATATTCCTTGAGGCCTGAGTGGTTCAGTTGGTTAGGCGTCTGCCTTCAACTCAGGTCATGACCCCAGGGGCCTTGGGATAGAGCCCTATGTCAGTCTTCCTGTTTACTGGAAAGTCTACTTCTCCCTTTCTCTCTCCTTCCTCTCTCCCTGGATAATGCTTGTGGTATTTCTCTCTCTCAATCTCTCAAATAAATAAATAAAATCTAAAACAGAAAAAAAAAAGAATAATTACTCCTCTTATTATCATCTTCTGCTGCCTACCTGCCCACTCCCCAGAAAGCTTGAACATAATGTGTTAAAGACATATGACACAATTCAACTTCATTTTCCAGTTTAATCACAATACAATAATTTTTGGAAGGTCAGGCTTTTGAGTGGGAGAAGATGGATAAGTTTGTTATCAATGCTATAAAGTCATCTTAAGTCTTATCTTTTCTTTAACTACACTGCTTTCCATCTTGTGTTCTATAGTAGAATGAGGTACTAGAAATATCCTAAAAATAATAAGCAGAAGATTAAAAAAAATGAATTGCTACTTTTTTAATACTTATAATTTGAATTTCTGGTGTATCCATCGTATCCATTAAGATGAACTACTGGATAGTTTTACTTTACTCCTCAGTGCATTCATCTGTAAAACCATGTACCTGGGAGAGGAGAGGGTGCATATCACTCTGAACTTAGAACATGAACATATTCTAATATGTAATATATTATGGAAAAATAGGTCAATTATTTCAGATATAATAGCATTTTTATTAAAATGATAATAATGTCCTGAGCTTCTAACATAACCATTATAAAATACAGATACAGTTAAAGAGTAACAGCTCATATAAATCAACATAAAGAGCACTAGACCCAACACCCACTATGTTAAATAGCAGTATTCTAAATTTTTGTAAATTTCTTAATTTTCTAAAGTAAAATAACTATATAAGTATATGTAGATATAGATTTCTATCAAAGTTTATAAGCCAACTTTTCAATTGTCTTGTAAATTTTCTACTTTAAAGAAATACTCAGAGATTTAAACATGAGGGTTAAAAATAATGTGTGACATGTTTATCTCTCTTCTTCCTAAAAAGCAGACTATTTTTTAAAAAAATACACCCACAAGGTTATAAAGAACATGATAGAAAACAGTAACAAAATTCAGCACACCAGAAAGTAGAAAAGAACAATGATAAAGGACTGAGTACATCAGAGAAATAATAGTTTGTAGGCACAGGTACAAAGAGGAAGTCCAATGCACACCAAGGAATCCAGAAAAGACTTAAGAATGGAGGCAACTGGTACCTTCCAATTTAAGGGAACATGTAAGTGTAAAGATAGAAAGCCTGTGTAAGAAGTAACTAATCCCCCAATTCTTTCTAGTTTCCCAAACAGCAGGATACAGCTCCTCCCACACCATGACTGCAGCCTGAGGTTACAACTGGAGTGTTGTCACAGAGGGTCTCGGGACTTTGGGCCACCAAGGAGAGCTGAGGGCAAAGAGAGCATCCTGAGAATGGAGAGGGTCAAAGAATTCTCTCCAGTTCTGTAATGTGGAAAGCACATAAATGTGGAAAGGGGTCAGGATCCCAGAGACTTTGAGAGACAAGCTACATGAAGCTGCACAAGAGGTCCAGAATAAGAAACAAAAAGTAAGAGAAGGAGAAAGAGAAGGAGAGAAAAATTAATTGCTATTGTAAACATACTCCACCAGGTTTTCTGATTCCTACCTTGGCACTATCACACACGCGCTCTGCTCTCTTTCTAACTGGCCTACAATTTCTGGTACTTTTTGATAGCTTCCTTTGTTCCTAGTAAGGGGATTTTACCTGGGAAATATGACACACACAGGATGGGTGCTACCATCTGATTTGTGTTGGTGTAGACAGTTCTGATGATCACGTGACAAAAATGTCATGTTTTGTCCTTATGCAATAAGAAAAAAATCAGCAATTTTTGAAAAATCTGGGTTCAATCAATCTAGGATGTATCAGCCTTTTTAAATTTAATTTAATTTAATTTTTTTTTTAAAGCAGGCCTCCCAGAGCTCAAAGTTAACTTATTCAAGCTCCAATTCTGGTAATTTAAATTTCTGCTGAATTAGGCTTGATTTAATTTCACCATAGGGAAGCCCGGATCCAGATTTGACTTGTAAATCTATAGTATGCTAGGTCTTTCTTACTCTTAAATTTTTTGATGACTTCTGGCTTACAAAGTCTCAGATGTGAATTGATATTAACATGATATAACTAAAACCTAAAACTGATCCCCAAAAGGGTTAGAATTGAAGGAAATTAAACCTGTAAAGCTTAAAAAGCTCTTGCAGCATGGCTAAAGAGATTGCGACCTATTTGTAACAAGTGGAATAAAAGTTTTAAAATATTAAATAAATGGTGCCTGGGTGGTTCAGTCAGATAAGCACCCAACTTTTGATTTTGGTTGAGATCACGATTTCAGGGTTATGAGATCAAGTCCCATACCAACAGCTTTCCTGGGTCTCTAGCTCGCACACAGCAGATCATGGGACTTTTTAGCCTCCAAAATTGTGCGAGCCAATTTCCTCAAAATAAATCTTATGTATACATATTAAATTTATAAATATATAAACACACACACACACAAGCATATATATATATATATATATATATATATATATACTATTGGTTTTGTAGTTCTGTTTGTTTAAGCCATTAAGTTTTGGGGTGGTATGTTAGAGAGCATTGCAAACTAAAACAGGGTAATTGGCACTTACACAGCCAAAGCCTAGTAAACACCTTTTTGTTTAAAATTTACTGTTATGTAATCTCATTACATTTAATAACTTTTATAAACATATATATGTTATGGTTCTTTAAACTAGACGACTTCGGCATTCCTACTGCTCTTTTAACTATCACAAACAATGCTTTTAGACTAACATTCATTAATTCAGTATATTTCAAAGTATTATCTGTGGATTCAAAACACAAATTCTTCTCGGTATTACTATTTTGTGTGTGAGATAAAAGGGTTTTGAGAGCTATGAGTTTGAAAGCTTAAATGCAGTATGCTGATGTGGAAGTAAAGTCTTTCTAAATTATGAATTGGAGAAGCAAGCCTTAGTAAGATAATGTGTTCTGATTTTCCAAGAGACAAATATAAAATGCGATGTTCCCAGAATTCATTGGACCAAACAACTTTTTATACTAAAGCATCTGCAGGCAGTAGGGTGACAACATTAGCTAAGAGGGAAGTAGACTATGAAAATACATAACCTTTGTTCTCAAGCAGTAAAATTTTGTTTTGTGTTCACTTTGAATTTTACTCCCTAATAACCTTCAGTGCCTAGGTATGCTTAGGTACTACTCTGATTTGGGGTTAGCAGTCTCTCTCTCTCTCTCTCACTTGTTTTTTTTTTTTTTTTTTTTGGTCTTAGTTTCTTTCCCTACATAAAAAGTGGGAGACTGTATAGTTTATATAGCTGCTATGAAGCTTTTAACATAGTAGATATTAAGAACTTAAAATAGTAATTATCATATTGCACGTGCCCCATAAATTTTAGCAATTGTTGTTATGATTAACTAGCCAAGGCATTTCTATTTGCTAGATAAAAAATAATATTTTTACAGGTCCTAATGTAGTTATTTATTTGTTGAGAATTGTGCTAATGTTTTTCATCAGCAAATAGCATATATGACTTTGATAAAGAGTGGCCTAACTGAACATACTACCTAAAACCCTACCTCTTCCTTAGAAATTCTAAGTACATAAACTATGAAAATATAACATCTGAATTTACAAAACATGAATAACTAAAAATGTAGAGCTAAAGCTATTAAGCTAGTGATCAAAAATTCAATTTACATGGGCACTATTAACTACCTTTTTTTTGTTGTTTATTTACATCGCAGGTTAATTATATGAACTTTAAGCTACACTTTCCAATGCTTAGCTCAGCTCTGAGTCCACCTGACTGCACAAAGACCTCTCTTTAGCTTTCTTTTTTTATCGTTTTCCTGATATAAATGGCCTTCTGCGTGACCTATAGAAATAACACTGAATTTTAAAAAGAATATTCAAAATTCATTAAAAAGATTAAAGCCCTAACCCTTGGGCTTTGACCCCATCAGTGCTGACATACCAGGGGCCTTTGCTTCTGAATCTTGCAGACCAAATAAGCACCTTTTATTATGACCTTGAGACACAGACATTTTCTTATTGTGCCATTAATAGAAAATGAGCATTAGGGCAGGCCAAAACTTTAGTAATATGCACATCAAGCAAAATTTTAAAGGTAATGGGTTTAAATACTGGTAACGAAATGTTCTTTATACCCAACTATCAATTGGCAGAGCATGTTGCCGTTAAACTATGATGTTAATAAGACATGCACTAAAGATGGTTTGAAGAAAAATGCCAAACAGAAAAAAGAAACAAACTTAAATCTACTCTGATTGGTTTAGGAGAAAAGTTAACTCCAAATAAAAATAATATGTGTATATAATCCTAAAGGAGTTTAACACGGTAGCATCGCTTCTTAAAACTTTCCTTAAAGGCTGGAAAGATGGCCATGTTTAGTTGACTGCAACTGTCTAAGCCTGGTGTATGAGTCTGCTCAGGCTACCATAGCAAAATACCATAGGTTAGTTGGTGAAAACAAGAGAAATCTATTTCTCATAGATCTGGGTGCTGGAAGTCTCAGATCAGAGCACCAGAATGGTTGGGTTCTGGTGAAACCTCTCTCCTTGGCTTACAGATACCTACCTTAATGCTGTTTTCCCACCTGGTGGGGTAGGGGGGTCACCGGAGAGATTGAGGAAGAAAGAGAATAAGAACAAAAACTCTCTGGTTTGTCTTTTTAAAGGGGCACGGATGCCATCACACCGAGCCTCCCCCTTTTGACCTCATCTAACCCTAACTCCCTGCCGTATGTCCCATCTGTAAATGTCATCACATTAAAGGCGAAGCTTCAACATATGAATTCATGGGCACACAAACGTTCAGTCCATAACACCAGGGTTTCTAACCCTGGCACCATAGACATTATGGCTGGACGATTCTTTGTTGTGGACTGCCCTGTAGGACGGTGAGCAGCATCTAGTATAGAGAGATAGTACAGATAGTAGCATAGAGCAAGATCGACATACAAAAAAATGGCTTATCTTTCCCAATCCCAATGTCCCAGTTGCTGCCAGTCCTGTTAGCAGCCTACTCTCACGGCCACAGGGGATTGATACGTTGGGAGGCATAAAAATGCTCCTTTCTTAGCCCTCATGCCACCTCACATAGCTCCTATTTGTTTTCCTCTCTCTAACTACTGTCTCTTCACCCTTGAATTACTGCAACACTCAGCCGATCAGCTCTCTCTAGGCTCATCTCATATCATTTCCTTAGCAGCTGTTTAAAAATTTTTCTCAGGGAAACTCTCTTTAGAAACCATGAACACAGATGGTATACTGTCTATACTATAAACTCCAAACTTCTCTAATCAGTTTAAGGCAGGTTTTCTCAACATCAGCACCATTAGCATTTTAGGCTAGAAAACGCTTTGCAGGGGATGCCTATCGTGTACATTGTGGAGTGTTCACAGTAACCATGGACTCAACCCACTAGATTCCACTCTGCCTTTGGCTCAGGTCAAGAGCTCAGGGTTTTGGGATCAAGCCCCTCATGGAGCCCCTCTTCTGGCTTCCTGCTCAGCAGGGAGTCTGCTTCTCTCTCTGCCTTTGCCCCTCCCCACTACATGCACATTTACACTCTCTCTTGATACCACGGATCCATTGATTGATACCACCCAACTCCAGTAGTAAACCAAAAATGCCTCTAGACATTGCCACATGTCCCCAAGGGAGAAGAGACGTAAAAAAATATCACACCTACATGAGAAACCTTCGTCCAGATCCCTGCTTCTCAAACCATCCTTGTCCATAGGACCAGTTTTGTTTTATTTAATTTTAATCTATGTCACACGGATACTTTCGGTCAAAACATTTGTGGAACACTAATACCCGACTTATGTCTTGTTGTCTTCAGATATCAAAGTGCTTGAGGAGTAGCCTTGGTATGTGTACATTAAAAGAGAGTACTACAGATCTTGCATCAGGAGTTATACTAATGTATTTTATAATAAAGTAGGTGGCAACTTGAATGATATTATAACACATGGGGAGCGATCTGGACACAGGTCTCAGTAGAGTTTGCACGTACTAAAATGGCGGGGGAGGGGATAGTTCTTTGGAAGAGCAAATGATGCACTTGCATACTGATATTCTGTACAATACCATAGCAGTACCTGCTTCTATTTATACATAAATTTCAATAAATGAATGAAAAGGATACTTAGATGTGTTCCTCCTTGAAAACACACAAAGTAAGTGAATTTCATGAGAGGCATGTCATGGATGCAGGGGCTCTCTAAGACCAGAGCCATATCTGCACCACACCATGACTGTTGCTGAACGCATAGTAGTTGCTCAATAAATAAGGACTGAGTTAATGGCTGTGCTATTCACTTCAATTTTGACTTTGCTGTCAGCTAATGAATGAATGTGTGAGTGAATAAAGGACTGATGAAGTAGAAGACTGTCCTGCAAAAGGTCGTAAAATATCTTCCTGTGTCACTGGGCACAGCAGACCATCACCTTTGCCTGTCCACAAGGTTTGTACTGTCAAGACGATGTATTGTATGAAAATACGTGTCAGAGTTTTGTATAAATATGAGATGGTTATCAACTAAGATACAGGCAAGTGGGCACATAAAGGAGGTGCTGCTGGAACTCACTTCTAGGAAAGTTCTGTTCCTTTGTCCTTGAGGGCACCCATAAAGGTATGCATGAGGAAATAAGTGGCTGTGTGTATGAGATCTGGACAGATGCTCTATTCTAACGCATCAGAGGTGCACCATTTAATCAAAGTAGCAAGGTTATAAAACGTGTATCTCTGAAACAGAACCCCATCTTGGTTTCAAATGATTTTATGATGTCAGCTCAACAACTTGATCATATCGCCTGCCTTGTAAAATGTTAAGACAGCTATCAGACTCTTTTTAATTTACTCTCTTGGCCTGGATCCACTCTAGTTCTTGTAACATTCTGTCAGCACTATTTTCCTATTGAATGTCAATGAGATGTTCTACTGTGATTTCTTGTTTCTAAGCCAATATTCCAAGTGAACAACAAAACATGTGCATGCTGATTGACAGAGACAAAATATTTATTTTTTTTCAGGATAGAACAATTCTATAGTTTTAATTACTAAAATATCACACAAGACAGTTGAAGGATGTTTAAGTATGTCCAAGTATGTCTCTCTGTATATGGTATCAGATACCATAATGTATATATTATGTATAGAGAAAGAGAGAAGGAGAGAGATTCTCTATCATCAATTCATTAATTAAATATTATATAGGAAGAAAATTATGCAATGTTATAGAAGTTATGATTTGTGCTTAACTCCAAATAAACCATTTTAAGAGGCTGGGATTTTTTTGATGTTGTTTATTTTTTGTGGGGGTTTTTTGTTTTGGGTTTTTTGTTGTCATTTTTTGTTGTTTTGTTTTTTGTTTTTGTTATTTGTTTGTTTTTGTAATTTAAACTTTTCCATGAACATTTGGGATCAGGAAAAAAAGAACATGTCTATTACCTTTTGAAAGCAGCTGTCTTCACATTTAGTAGTTGTGGTATAAAGAACTTCCTTTGAAGCTATTTTTCAATACACAAATTACTCTACAGGTTTTAAAAACAAATCCATTTGTAAAATTCCAAGGCTATAGTACTTTAGAAGTGATTATATACATCAGGGAAAAAATGATTCACCCAGGATTACTTTTAGTATCGTGTTACTCTGGTGAAATTAAAATATGATTCCACCTACATTTAAATCTAAAGAATATATTTGTCACACAAAACCAGGTTCAGTTGTACAACCCTGGCATCTGTTCACTGAGGGTTTCAAGCAAGCTCACTTGATGGAAAGACCCAAGAATTGAAAAAAGAAGTGTTAATGTTGTTAAGCAAAATTATCATATGGCCCATCAGTTACGTATAGATAGAAGCACATACGGTATACATACAACACACAAACACACACACACCTGAGAGATCTCAGTGTTTTAATTAATTACACACATCTGTCCTTATGATGTGCAGTCTCTGTATTTTCAGTACTCCTCAGATGATATGTACAAATGATCTCACTTTCCTGGTAGGGTTATCTCAGTCAGGGAAAAGAGATGCTGAGTCTCTCGGTCTCTAAGGGAAGTCATTTGTTTCCTGATATTTAGGTTTGTATTTTTAGAAATGACTAATAAGTCCTGTATAAAAGCCATTTCTGCTGACAGGATTAATTGTAGCTATCATGCCCACTAAGCCATCAAATGCCCCACCTCCTGCCATGAGAAGACAATGGTGTCAGACATTTGAGTGACATTTCCCCTGTCAAGGCCCCATAAAGTCCCACCTGGACATCCAGCTGCTGCGAGGCTTTGGCGGTTTGCCAAAATCTCATTTCACGCTTTTGCCTCTTCACTTGCACATGAAGTGTGAGATGAAGTGCTCAACGTTCAGCAAAATGATGTAAAGCGCTAGCGTCTCAAGTAAACATCATTTTAGAATTGCCAAGCCGTGTGGCGCGAGACGCCAAGTTTTTCCTAAAATTCGAATATCCTAAACGTACTGGAGGTGAAAAGATTTGTTCAGAGTTTGACACAAAATCTCCTGGTGGTAAAACCTAACCACATGCAAGGTCATGGGAGAATGAAAGTGTCTCCTTAGTGAGGTCGTTCGTGGTCCCCCTGTAGAAGTAATAATGTGATGTCCGCGAGCAGCCCCACAGCCCGGCAGTGGTGCTCTGTGACATTCCTTGTCTGTGACTTACTAGCATGGTGAAATGCAGAAAATGTCTGAATTTCAAAACCCATTTGCCTCCAAAGGTACAAAAGAGAGACTGAGGACCTGTAACTTAGAGGTACAATCCTGGCCTCTCAAATAGGAAGCCAGGGAATCTGGGATCAAAACCTTGGGACTTTTCCAAAGATAGACTGCCATGGGTAGGGCTCAGGGAGGATTTTTTCCTGACCCTTCCAGAACCTAAACCCAGTGTCAACACCCTATAACTCACCGATCTATTACTTTGGAATGGAGCAGAACTGATTCATGGCCATCAGTTTTTATTTGCTCAGTTAGCAAAGCTGCTGAAGAAGAAGTTCGTTGCCTTTGCATTACTTTTATAGATCACTTTGCTAAGCTTTGAAGGTGGTTCATGCCTTAGAAAGGTGACTACACTATTGCTTTTAAGACATGGTAGTTTTTTGATCCTGGTTTTAATTTATAAAGTTGAATCAATATTAACGACTGCAAAATAATTTTTATCTGCAAGTCCAAATAAGAAAAGATGATATTACTTAGTATAAACGCTAATGCTCTTGCTGACATGCAAGTTCATATTACATAAACCTTACCTTGTTTTCAAAATCAAAATCTTTTTTTATGTAGTAAATAATTATATATGCTGCCATGAAAATCCATCTGATAATTTCCTCTAGAATAATTGGTAGAACTAAGTGGGTAAAGGAGAGAATGGGTTTCCCATCGCCAAATGGTGGTTCCATCATGATTTCATCTAAGTTATTTTACAGTATATTAGTGCAGTCGTAAACCAATTTTAGTGATTTATAATCACCAGGAGAGTCCCCAGAAGTGGCCCTGAAGTTAATGATTGGTTTGCATTTAAAGCAACCCCCTTTAGCAACGGCTTTTTCTAAGTGGAGCTTCCTTAAGAGTAGCACTCTGACTTAATTACTGAGACAGTTCCTGTTTATCACCCTTTGGCTGCAGTGGGGGATTTTAAAAAGAATTAACATAAATGCGATTCTTTTTTCTCATGAGGTACGAGAGCAATGAAGCAATGTAAGACATTAAGAAAAATCCTAAAAATAGTAACACTTGTCAACTGGAACTAGGACATTGAACTTAATTGCTTAAGTTAATGACGCCTATGATACAGATTACAGCACTCTGCAAACGTGTGTGTGGAACTCACAGATGCTTGACTTCAATTTTATGTTCATTGGCACTGATAATTTTTTGACAGTAGCATCTAAATAGGCAAAGAACAATAAATATGATTCATTCAAAAGACATTTGCCTATGTATGATTTCTCAAATAATAAATGATGTGACTAGCAATTAATTTAAGAAGGTCAAAGAAAACTCTGACTAGAAGTTCCTACAATTCTTCAATTAAGGGAAAAGAGCAGTAACTTTGGAGACAGGGGAATTATGTTCATTCTCAACCTCTACATCTAGCTTACTGTGAGACATACTGAAAATAAATTATCTCCTAGTTGTGTTTCGTAAGTGCCAAGTGGGGTTAAAAATGCCTGTGCCAGGATACAATATAGGTTTACAGCAGGATCAAATGAGATAACACAAAACATGTAAATTGCCAACCAACTTCTTAATGTTACGCATGTAAAAAGATAAAACTTATATACCTTTGTCAATAAAAATACATGGGTGGACCCTGTTCCAGTAAGGTGGAAGGTGAATTCTTCTGGTTTTATGTATATACACTACTTTGAGATTTTTAAAAATTTTCTTAAATGTTATAATATATTTCTTTGCATGTGAATTACTAAACAAAGACCAATAAAAAAAATTCAGATATTACATAGATACTGGATAGCAGGGGTCTAAATTTTCCAGTCCAAGTTCACCAATTCACGAGTGAGTTAAAAATACTTGGTGACTATTTCAAAACAGTCATTTACACTAATAATAAAATTATTAATAATTAAACTATGATCTCTTCTATTACAATCCATCCAGTATGGACACAGCAGTATGGTCCGTCAAATATGGAGTCAGCAGTGTTACTAATACTGAACTACCAAAAGGAAATATAAAAGCTAATATTAAAATTATACCCAAGAAATAACATGCTATCGTTTTCATTTCTGAGAATGTACAGTAATGCAGAAAAAGAATTGCTAAAAGAGACACTGACATTCTTGGCTCATTTTCACACCTGCTAACATTTATACCACACATCCATTCCTATTTTTACTACAAACTAGCTGTGTCATGCTAAGCATGTTTAATGTCTGTACATCAGTTGTCTTATATCTAAAATGATGATGTTGAATCTCACAACTGCCAAGTTCAGCCACAGTCCTGTACTAGTACAGATCTTTGGTCCTAAGATTGAAAAATAAAATACATCAAATACAATTAATTAATTTGTTTTTACAAGCCTTTCCTGACATCCCTAAAACAGATACTTTTAGTGGCTCGGCACAAATCCACCATCTGAAGACTTTCCTCTAACCCTTGGACACTATTGGTGGGAATATAAATTGGTGCAGAAAACAGTATGGAATTTCCTCAAAGAATTAAAAATAGAGTTACCACATAATCCAGCAATTCCACTGCTGGGCATATATCTGAAGGAAATTAAATCACTATCTCAAAGAGACATCTGCACCCCCTTGTGCACTGTAAGACTGTCTCAGGGGCTGAATGGTTAAAGAAACTGTTACATACATTTATATGAAAACAAACAGAAATATATATGGAATTCAGCCATAAAAAAGAAGGAAACTCTGCCATCTGCGATAACATAGATGGATCCTGAGGGCATTATTTTAAGTAAACTAAGTCAGAGAAGGAAAAATACTATACAATCTTACTTAGATGTGAAATCTTTAAAAATGAACTCATAGAAACAGAAAACAGAGCCAGAGGTAGGGGATGAAGGGTGACAGATTCAAATCATTACATTGTACAACAAGAAGTCACACAATGTTATATGTTGATTATATTTCAAAAAAGCTGGGGTGCCTGGGTGGCTCAGTGGGTTAAGGTCTCTGCCTTCAGCTCGGGTCCTGATCCCAGGGTCCTGGGATTGAGCCCCATGTCGGGCTCTCTGCTCACCGGAGAGCCTGCTTCCCTTCCTCTCTCTCTGCCTGCCTCTCTGCCTGCTTGTGATCTCTGTCTGCCAAATAGATAAATAATCTTAAAAAAAAAAAAAAATTAACCACCAAAAAAGCTGAAAAAAAAAATCCAAGACTTGTCTCTTTCCCTTCATCCAAAAACCAAAGAATCAAAAAACAAACAAACAAACAAAAAAAAAAACCACCAAAACAAAACATGTAGAAGCAGTGAAACAAGACAATAATGAGGCAAAAATGGGTCTACTTTCTATTCTCTTCTCTAGGTTGTCTCCCACTAATCACAAATTGCCTTGCACTGATGCATAACGATATGAAATTAGACAATGTTCACAAACAGAGATTCCTGTTGTTTGAAAGTCTGATGAAAAATTAAACAGAAGAATGACAAGAAGATAACTGATGAGGATAGATCAGTTCCATATGTAATGGAGATATAATTATTTGGCAACAGCAATTAAGTCCCCTGAGTAGTCATGGATCTTCACTATATAACAAGACCAGCTCTTCCCTTATAAACTCAAGAACTGTCACATTCTGAACAAAGGTTAAAATAGTGTCCATGACATTAGAAGCGTAGATCATCCATCCTTGAGTAAGTAGCGAGTGCATTAAAAATTCTCTGTAGGATAACACCTCATAAAGTATTACTTCTTCCCTCCCATGTGATGACCATATGATCAGAAAATCGTATGTGCCACCATTGGAAGGAGATCATCATTTCTAAAATTAGTAGAAGCATAAACTGTATGAGGACATACATAAATACATACTACTGGATGTAGACATACTTGCACACAAAATACAACATAGTTTTTCAGTCCGTGGTCTTCCTGCCTAGCACATAGTTTTGGGACGTCTTTTTGCAAGGTGCTCTGGTTCCCTGGGAGCAGAACATGTGTGCAAAGAGAGAGGACAGATTCCTAATCCTAAAATTCTTAGGCTGTGTGAAGAGACATTCAGAGCAACATGGTTCAAAAGCCTCAAAGAAGCCATCTCCATTGCAAGCTTGATATGCATCCATGCTGGGGCGAATCTGTCTGTAGAGAATGTTCTTAGGTTATCCTGAATATGTAGACAGAAAGCAACTGCAACAGCATTTAAATCAGTTCGAACTATCTTTAGCTTCCGCAGTGGCAGGCCATGCTTTTGCCACTTCAAGCCATGAAATTGTTTGAAATTGTGTGACAGGAATTAATATTCTCACAGACATGTAGGGCAAAGTAAAGACAGAAAAAACTGCTATAATCTAGATCCCTTGATAATTCAGGATATGCTTGGGACACAAGAATAGCAGGGTCATAACAAACTCTACACTAAGACCGAAATAAGGCTACCAGCGGTCATAATCTGTTGTCTCAGACCCTCTATTTGAGAACATTTGGTGAGCATTCATAAAAATAAAGATACATCCTGTAGATAACACACGGACGATCATTCCTAAATATATTTTAATCTGCAAAATATCTTCTTTTGTACATTTTAAGTAATGTATAAATATGGTTGCTATAATTATACTCATTCTGTTTTTCTCATTTAGTTGGCCTATTTGAACTTCTATGTAATTGTTAAAGTACCAGAAAATTATCAGAGCCACAGAGAAAAAATCCGTATGGGTGAATAATTATATGAAATAACTTGTTTCAGTAAATATGTGGGCGTGTTAAATTATAATGTCAATAAAACACCATCTAGATTTATTGTGTCAGAAATTTATTGTTTTGCTAAATGCACTCATGTTATTAATTCTATAGTCAATGAAAGAAAGATTCATATTAATTAGTCTAAATTATGAAAACAATAGCAGCAGTGAGTACAAGTAAAAACAAATCTGTGAAAACTTTCTGGCATTTTTAGACCTTTTTTTTTGCATAAATTTCTATGTGCAAAAAAAATCATTGTTTAACTTAGATAATGTTAAATAATATCCTACTGGTAAAATATTATAAGACTTTTATTGCATACCTGGGAAAAAAGATTGTTCTTTAATGTTTCCACTGGTGTTATGCTGAACCCCACCATAAAGCACAAGGCAGATTATATTGGACAACAGTATATTATAGCCCAACATCTCAATTTAGTAAAGTGCATCACTGCTACATAGTTAAGAAGGAAGAAAGTGTAATGTGTTATCCTAGAAAGACAGAATTTCTACTATCTACATGTACACACATATCTCATAATATATTGGGAACTTTTGTATGGAATGTCAAAGTAAATTTATTTTCTAGGGCTCCACTTATGAGTTTAATATTTACATATTTCCGAATATTACTGAAGGCGAGACTAATTATCTTGCTCTGATCTCAAGCAAATATAAAACAAGCTAATTTATTCAGGTTTCACCTGTGAAATAGATAGATGGATTACATAGATCTATCTACCTGTCTATCTCTATACATATCCATTTTAAAATGGGAATGTGAATTGCTTCAGAGGGTCAGGCATTAGGAAACAACTTTTGCATTTCAAATCACACTGATTTATTTTGAATGGTGCATGCCCATTTAGGAATGTTTTTATATGGAATATATGTGAAAAACAATGCCTTACAGAAAACTAAGCTTAGAATTCTTGTAATTTAAACATTAAAAGAGCCACGTAGCAAAACTACACAAGGAGAATTAGTGTGAAATTATTTCTTAAGGTTATCTTGTGACTGTCTAGTCATTATTTACCAGATCTCCCTATATAATACAATACATTTTTTTACATAATTATATGTATACTTCATATACAGAGATGTGCCTCTTTTGAGAAGGTACAGGTGATTAAGTACTCTGATCATTTAAGTGAATTAATTAGTTGTCAGCCCATTTTCTCCTCAATGAAGAATGAACTTCTTCCTTTACTGAGGTATATTGGTGTAGCATTATATTAGTTTCAGGTGTATAACATAATAATTCTGTATTTCCAAGCATTTCAAAGTGAGCACCATGATAAGTCTAGTTGTCATCTGTCACCATACAATTGACCCCCTTCACCCTTTTTGCTTAACCCCTAAATTAATTAAGTTATTAATTTTAATAATTAATATTCATTATTAATTAAAATTCAACATGGTTTAAAGACTTGAATGTAACACCCCAAGCCATAAAACTCTTAGAAGAAAACATAGGGAATAAATTCCTTGGCATTGCTCTTGGAGATACATATTTTTTTAATCTGACTGCAAAAACCATGGTAAGGAAAGCAAAATAAACACGTGGGTCTGCAATGAGCTAAAAAGCTTCTGTCCAGCAAAGGAAACCACCAATAAAATAAAAGTGCCACCTGCCAAACGGGCGAAGATATTTGTACATCACATATCCAACATGGGGCTAATCTCTAATATGTACAAAGAACTCATACAGCTCAGTAACAACAACAAATTTGATGACAACCTTAATAGACATTTTCCCAAAGAAGACATGCAGATGGCCAACAAGAACATGAAAAGAAAGTCAGCATCACTAATCAGGGGAATGCAAGTCAAAACGACAATGAGATATCATCTCACACCTATCAGAGTGGCTGTTATCAAAAAGAGGAAATAAGGAATATTGGCAAGGATCTAAAGGGAACGCTTAGGCACCAACAATGGGGATGTAAATTGTTGCAGCCACTAGGTGAAACAGTATAGCGTTTCCTCAAAAAAGAATTTTAATAGGGATAAGGTTTTATTTATTTATTTAAGTTTTTATTTATTTATTTGACAGAGAGCAGGTGAGAGAGTGAGAGAAAGCACAAGCAGGGGGGAAAAGCAGAGGGACAGGGAGAAGCATGATCCCCACCAAGCAGGGAGCCCGATGCAGGGCTCAACCCAAGGCCGAAGACAGATGCTCAACCGACTGAGCCACCCAGGTGCCCCAGAATAAATTTGTTTTTAAAAGAATATTTTCAGATAATAACCTACTCTTAGATTTTCTAAACTATACCCTTTTCCTAAAGATAATACTAGGAAACAGTATTTCCCTTACTCTACTTATGTTGCATTCTAAATTTGGGACAAAATTAAAATGTGTGCAACCTATTCCAGGGTTATTAATATAGCCTATTTAGGATAGAGATATAAAAATACTTTTTTGGAAATAATTTATCAACTAATAGATATTTGGATCAATGTTCCAATAGTGGGTTAACTCATATAAATTATAGTTTACTCAGTTTTTAGAGAGATAACTTGTCTGGATGTGTTAAAGGAAATGTAGAAACAGACTCCATGGAGGACTGAATGAAGGTTTCAGTGGAGGACTGAGATCATGAATTGTGCCATGACTGAAAATATGGCTCTTGAACACCATTTTTCCCCCTAGAAACCTTCTCTCTCTTCCACACCCTGCCCATCTGTCTCCATTATTAACCTTATATGGGGTAGTTTTTACAAGCAAATAACCACACTTGGTCTAAAGTCCTGAAATAATTTATTTTGATTATTCTGTCAATCAACTTGCATAATTAATTTGATCTTAAACTTGAACTTTCTTTGATCCTATTTAATAAATGTCACGGCACTTCCTGAATCCTGACTTACAAAAACTAACTGCTTAATAGTCCACTTATTATTTTTCCTTTTAACCTGCCACTCAATATACTCCTTTAATAACTTTAGAGACTTCAGGTATACACAAAATAAATCAATTAACAAAAAACATGCTGGCACTCATGGTCTTGAGAACAGACCTGAGATAGTTTATTTATGCACATCGATTGCTTTCACGTTTGTTCTTGACAGAAAAGTAATAAATGAAAGTAGAGGGGACGCCTGGGTGGCTCAGTCAGTTATTCATCTGACTTTGGCTCAGGTCCTGATTTCAGACTCCTGAGATCAAGTCCCTTGTTGGGTTCTCTGTTCAGTGTTGGACTCCCTGCTCAGCAGAGAGCCTGTTTCTCCCTCTTCCTCTGACCCTTCCCCAGCTCGTGTGGACTCTCTCTCTTAAATAAATGAATAAAATCTTAAAAAAAAAATAAATAAATAAAATCTTTAAAAAAAAAGAAGAAGAAGAAGAAGAAAAATTGAGTGTATGAGAACATTATTTTAACAGCCCTCCTTTAATGCTTCTGCAACATGTTAATATGTTGTCTACCTCATATAATCTGAATCTTTACAGTATATTTTTATGTATCTAGAAATACAATTAAAGCAGCATATCTAGTGCTCTATAAAACCTCTGGAGTATCAGAGAAATTAATTTTGGTGTTTTTTCCCCGCTTAAAGCCCCCTGTATACATTAGAAGACATTAGAAGAGGTTGAAATAGTAGGTGGTTGTGGCCCTGCTGTCAGTGTCTGTCCATATCCCTTTAGCTTGTCCTCTAGGCACACAGTCTCTTCAGGAAAGGAAGCTTCTTGCATATATCACCCATCCTCTCTGACCAGCTGTGGAGCAGGGCAACTACTGGGAGGCAGGAAGCAGTAAATAAATACACCAGCTTCCTCATCCCTCGGTGCGAAAATTCTGAGGCAAGTTCCACAATTTATCTCAGAAGGTTGTCAAAGGGCCCAAACCAGTTTCTCATAGTCGTCATCTGTGCACCTTTCATTGTCACCCTCCTCCTGCCTCAACTTCTCACTGCTTCCTAGTGCTTCCTAGTATTGCCTCCCCTTAAAACTGTTGGATCCCAAATCCACCTTTGGAGATTTGCTTTTGAGAAACCCAAATTTGGACCTTTGTTTTCCTTTTCTCTCTCCCTCTCTCTTCCTTTCTTCCTTTTCCCCTTCCTCCTTCCCTCCCTTCCTTCCTCTTTCTTTCTTTTCCTTCCTTCCTTCCCTCCCTCTCTATTCGTTCATTCGTTCTTTCTTTTTCTCTTTCTTTCTTTCATAATGAATGGAGATGAAGGAATACAACATTTACTTCTCCATCATTGTAGCTCTCACCATCGCTATAATGTTGGGTCTTAAATCCCAGTTCATATGCATCATCGCCAAGACAATATTCTCTAATCAACTTTTCTTTTGTCCTTCAAGAAAGTTGATTTATTTTTGAGTTAAAAAAAATTAATGTTATATGTTCATTCATTATCTATAGAGTGGGTTTGTCAGTGAATAAGGAAGAAATGACATTTCATCTGCATTTCATCTAGTAGTGGCTTTGTACTTCTAATAAAAATTAAAACTTATAATATATATAGATATTTCATAGATGAACACTATTCTTATTGTTGTCATGGTTAATCTCCAAACCAGAAACCCATTATGAGAAAATTGAACTTTAATTTCATAATTGATATCAGGTAATGATTGACAATCTTCAGATTTTGCAAAGGAGTAAACATAGCTTAATTAATTTATTTTTTAAAAGATTTTATTTATTTATTTGACAGAGAGAGAGCACAAGCAGGTGGAGCAACAGGCAGAGGGAGCAGGAGAAACAGACTCCCTGATGAGCGGAGATCCCAACATTGACTGAATCCCAGACCCTAGGATCATGACCTAAGCTGAATGCAGATGCTTAACCGACTGAGCCTCCCAGGTCCCCCAACACAGCTTAATTTACAGGGAAACATTGTTCAAAGTACCCTCAGCTATGACTCTTACATGTAGGTTTCTTACTTAGCAGACCTCTTTGACAGTTCTAACTGTATCTGTTGCCACGACTCTGTTGTCTCCATTCTTGTCTCCAAATTAGACTTAAGTCCAACTTTTTCACTAAAATCACCTTCAAGCAAATTCATCCACAGCTTCATTTTATCAAATGCAATGGTCATTTCTTGGTCTTCCTTTCAGTCAGCCTTCTCAGCCACATTTCATAGTTAATCATAACTCCTTGAAACTCTTCTGTACCTTGGAATTCACGATTCCCTCTTTCTTTTGTTTCACTCACATCTCAGTAGAATTTCCCATGTCCTTTCTTAGTTTTTCCTACATAGGACAAGGGTTTGATTCTTCATCCTCTCCTCTAATTCTTCTTTTATTCTCTAACTGATTCCACTTAGTGACAGGATTTTAAATATCGTTTGTGTCTATAGCTCTGATTTTGTTTAGGAACTTTTGATTGACATTTCCATTGCCGATTTAACAAGTTCAACTGACTAACAAACAGCTTAAGGATAACATGTTTGACTCAGAAATCCTACTTTCCTTACAAAAACAAAAAACAAAACAAAAAACAAAAAACAAAACTATCTTTCATCTCAGGCTTTCCCTTCTCAGTACATGTCACTTAATTTCCCTTGGTGCTCAGGGTAAACCCAAGATTTTGCTCTTAATTGCTTCCTTTCTTGTAGTTTACATCAAAAGTTTCAAAGCACCCATTGGATTCTAACTCCAAAGTGTTTCCAGAATTGACTACTCAAAATACTTACCCTTACAATTTGAGTGTAAATAACCATTATTACTTTGCCCACATACTGCAAACTTGATGGTTTTCTTGATATTATTCCTGTCCTTATAGACCATTCTCCAACCAGTCTACATCATAGTCATGTAACTGCTTAACTCTAATTATAACATCCCCCTGCTTAAAATATTTATTGGTTTTCCTTTGCAATTAAAATAGCACCCTTTTTATAATGTCATGTAAAATTTTATTTATGTGCTCTGCCTCCTAATTCCATATTTCTGCCCATTCTACCTTCACTATTCTTTAGCAAGGCAGGGCTTTTTATGCACGTAATTGTCCACATTAAATTTACCTGATAGATGAGTGGAAGAACTCGAATAACCCATATCTTCCATTCAGTTTTTCATGTGATGTGGGGCTAGTTTGATTTCGTGAAACCATAGTCTTCTATTCTAGAAATTAGCAGTAATCTCTATCTTAACCAGTAATGGTGTGATTTGTACTAATACACGTAAACATCTGCAATACAGAAGGTATTTACTAGATCAAAGGTAACCTTTGATGATATTAGGAAGTCAATAATTCTGACCCAGACTCTAATGTTGGAAATCATCAAATGTTGAGCAATAAAACCCAAGACATAACAGGTCTGGGATACATGTGGCTAAAGTGTAGGTATATTAAATGGTCAAAATTATTTAGATAAAAGATGCATCAAAGTTTAAACTCAGGTATGTTTGTAAAATGTTGGCTGTACAACACACTGGCATGTAGCTTTGGGCAAAGACCATGACATTTTAGAGGTCTGACTTTCTCTGTGTTGTACCAATAATATTAAGATGACCTCCTTAGATTATTGGGAGGATTAAAATGGTAAATCCAGGAAAGATTTTAGTATAGCTCCCAACACATAGTAAACATTTCATTTAGTTGAGACGATAATGGTCTTGATAACCAGTGAAACGAGAAAGATTCAGTTTTTATCACCATTGCATGATATAAGTATAAATCGAATAAACATTACTCCAACACCCTCAGGGGATCTATCTTAGGATGGACCAAATGTTCAGTTTCCCAAACCTACTCCACATCATACTCAGCATCAGTGGATTCAGAAGGCATAAAACCTGTCTTCATTTGACACTGTTATGGATGAATTGTGCCCCCCCATTCATCTGTTGAAGCCCTAACCTCCAATGTGACTCTATTTGGAGATGGGCCCTTTAAGAAGGTAATTAAGGTTAAATAAGGTGGTTAGGGTGGGGTCCTAACCCAATCTCTTTATATGGAGATGAAGAGATACTACAGTTTCTTTCTGTGCAAACACAGGAAAAAAGGCCTTGTGAAAATACAGCAAGACAGCCATCTGCAAGCTAGGAAGAGAGGCCTCATCAGAAACCAACCCTGATGGCATTTCGATCTTGAATTTCCACCCTTCAGAAATGTGAGAAAGTAAAAGTCTGTTGTTTACACCATCCAGTCAGTGTGTTCCAATATAACAGCTTGAGCAGACTAAGACAAGCAGCCGTCCAGTCAGTCCAGTCACAAGGAAGGAGACAGTTGCACATCAGGCAATTAGAAGTACAGGTGAAAGACGTGAACAGACACCTAACCCAAGAAGATACACCCATGGCAAAAAAGCATACGAAAAAATGTTCTATATGATATGTCATTAGGGAAATGCAAATTAAAACGACAATGAGATATTACTATCTACCTATAATAATGGAAAAAATCCAGAACACCAACACCAAATGCTGGTGAAGATGGGGAGTAACAGAAACTTCCATTCATTGCTGGAGGAAATGCAAAATGGTGCAGCCACTTTGCAAGACAGTTTGTTGGCTTTTTAAAAATTAAACATACTTTTACCACACTATCCAGTAATCACGCTCTTTAGCTTTATCCAAAGGAGTTAAATACTTAGGTCTATACAAAAACTTGAAAACAGACATTTGCAGCAGTTTTATTTACAACTGCCATAACTTGGAAGCAATAGAGACGTCTTCCAGTAGGTAAATGGATAAATAACTTTGCTACATCTAGACAAGGGGACATGATTCAGCACTAAAAAGGATAAGCTATTAAGCTATGAGAAGAACTGGAAAGAACATAAAGAAGTAAAGAAGCCAATCTGAAAAGGTTACATACCGTATGATTCCAAATATATAACACTCTGAAAAAGGCAAAACTATGGATACAGTCAAAAATTCAATGGTTGCCAGGGTTAAGGGGTGGGGAACTGAGGAACAAACAGACCAAGAACAGAAGATGTTTAGAAGAGTGAAACTAGGGGCAGCTGGGTGGCTCAGTGGCTTGAGCCTCTGCCTTCAGCTCGGGTCATGATCTCAGGGTCCTGGGATCGAGCCCCACGTCGGGCTCTCTGCTCGGTGGGGAGCCTGCTTCCCCCTCTCTCTCTGCCTGTCTCTCTGCCTACTTGTGATCTCTCTCTCTCTCTGTGTCAAATAAATAAATAAAATATTAAAAAAAAGAAGAGTGAAACTAATCTCTTTAATATTATAATGGTGAATGTATGTCATTATGTATTTGCCAAAACTATAGAATGCACCACACCAAGAGTGAACTGTAAGGTAAACTGGGGACTTTTGGCGATTAGGATGTGTCACTGTAAGTTCATCCAATGTAGGTTTGAACAAATGTCCCACTCTGGTGGGAAATGGTGATAATGGGGAACGTTGTTTAAGCATGGGAGTGGGAGAACTATGGGGAATGTTTATACCCCCCACTCAATTTTGCTGTGAACCTAAAATTACTCTAAAAAATAAATCTATTTATATATCACAAAAAGAGTACATTGGGATTATTTGTTTAATGAATCCATTATTGACATAGACAAATATGGAATAAAATATCTAAAACTACCACAGACTAAGCATCTCATTAAATGCAACACAGTATTACTCAGCATGTCTTCATCTGAGAAAATGCTTGCTACAAGAGCGTGTTTAACTATATAGTGATGTCTGCTAAGATAAAGTGGGTTACTATTGCTTCTGACTTCATGAAATTGTATGTAGATATTATCTTGTTTATTTTCTATTTCTGGGCTGTGATGTGAGTTAATTACTATAGAAAAGAAATAAAAATCAAACAAGAAATTTTAAAAATGTACTTAAAATGGGTTAATTGTAGTGTTCTAGCTATTACACTCTCAAGAACTTAATCACAGTGATAGGACACTATAATTAAAATGAAAACAAAATGTTGCTTACCCAAGAAGAGTATATTTTATTCATATTTATCTTGTAAAAAATCCCAAATGGGTGATATATCACTTCATCTATCATAGAATACTGTTGGATTGAAAAAATTAAGTAAAAAGTCCCCACTGCTGTTCAGTTTCTTGAACTCATGGTGCCCTTTTCCTTCCCAACCACCTAGTTCAATCCTAAAAGTATCTTCTTGTCACCTGTCTCTCACAGCAATAGGGTAACAGAGTGAGAGGGAATGAATAAGGGAGGGAGAGGGAGAAGAGGAGAGAGGGAAGAGAGAGAACTCTTTGACTTTGATATGAAAGACACATTTCATGTTTTCTTTTATAAATTACAAAATATAACTAAAAAGCAAATAAAGTCATGAATTTTCTCCCTGGAAAACAATTAGATAGGAATAAACCCAATAGCTTCAATATTGAATCTTTCCTTAGATGCTTCATATATGTCCTGTCTTCACAGTAAACCAAACATACCAGGAAATCAGTAGTATGGATGCTTATGGAAAAGAAAATGCCATTTCTTTAAAAATACCCTCAAAATGAGTGATATGTGGGAAGATTATCCAACCTTTTGTTCTGCCAGAAGGACAAAACACTGGAAAATATAGAAGCTCAAAAAATATAGTGTCTTCTTCATTGAGAGTCTTTTTAAAAGTTATGGGTTTTAAATATAAAATAATTTAACCAGAGATACTGGGGGTGTTGTTGGCATTGTTTCTGTCCCCAATACTTCAAAGTTCTTCTTCAACTTATGATTATCAACAGTTGATTTTTACAGATTTTATAATAGATGTGTTTTTAAACCCACATCTTGGGATGCCTGGGTGGCTCAGTTGGTTAAGCATCTGCCTTCTGCTCTGGTCATGATCCCGGGGTCCTGGGATCCAGCCCCTTGCTGGGCTTTCTGCTCAGTGGAGAACCTGCGTCTCCCTCTGTCTTCCACTCACCCTGCTTGTGCACTCTCTCCTTTTCAGGGACAAATAAATAAAATCTTAGAAAAAAAATAATAAACCCACCTCTCAATTCGACATTTCCTTAAGCATCTATTTATTTAAGCATTCATGTACTTAAGATAACACATTTAGACTTCACACTATGTCATAAAGATTTTCAGTTACCCTGCTAAAAACATACATGATACTGAAGTGAAAAAATACAAAATAGAAAACCAAGAAAGGTAAACATTATAATAAAAATTAAGAAAATGTGAAAGAAACAGACACCTATATTTTGGATTTACAATTGTTAAAGGTCTGATTGTATTTTTTATAAACTTTTTGCATACCAAAGCATAATAAAGAAATAACCATATTCTCATCTGATAGGAAAAAACACTTAAGTTTTTCAGGGAAGAAACATTTTCAGCACTCTGTTCAAAAATGAAATTTAACATGGTGTAAAACAGGACAGAACGAGAGAAGTAAAAATGGTAAGGGCATCACTCACGCAAGTGCACTTGCTTTTGATAAAGGCACAGACATAGCGCATTCACACCTCCTGAAAGCAACTCTGTGGGCAGATTGAAGGAGGGACAGATTTATAAAATGCATGAAGTCAGAGACTGAGTTTTATTTAAAGTTAATCCCTGGGGTGCCTGGGTGGCCCAGTGGGTTGAGCCTCTGCCTTTGGCCCAGGTCATGGTCCCAGGGTCCTGGGATCGAGCCTCGCATCTGGCTCTCTGCTCAGCGAGGAGCCTGCTTCCCTTCTCTCTCTGCCTGCCTCTCAGCCTACTTGTGATCTCTCTCTCTGTCAAATAAATAAATAAAATCTTTAAAAAATAATAAATAAATAAATAAATAAATAAGTGAATTAATAAATAAAAAGTTGAACCCTAGCACTGGCACAATGAAATTGTGATACTTATTTTTTATGGAAAACAAATGGACAAGTACAATCTGATGGAGTGATATTCCACCTCTATAAGAAAGTGAGAAAAGGTAGTGATTTAAGGCACAAAAATAGTTTCTGAAGAGCCAGGTATGGTACCCTTAATATTCAGTGTATATATCCACATATCCTTCCATCCAGTTTATTTCATGTTGAGAGGACAGGTATAAGCAAGTCTAGTATTTAATTTATTTTATTACCTGACAACCATTGTCTGTTTTAGAATTTTAATTGATGACTGAATTTCATGTATAGTGGTTTTAAAAGAAAAAAAAAGAAAAATCATATATATATAATACATATTATACTATATATATTATTATAAATATATAGACAAAAATTGCTTTCATTCAGATTTCTTATTAGAGAATATTGACAGAGATAGGCTTAACATTCCCTTCAGCTTGACTTTAGACAAGTTTCTTTCTGACTATAAATCCTCTGATCTCTCTTCTTTTAAAGCATTTACTTTAGAAAACTTGCAATTGTAAATTTGTTCACTACTCTTTCGAGATGTAAATCTTTTTCTAGCCTCTTGCCAATGTTATAATGAACAAATGTCTTTCTCAAGGGCTGGGAACCATCCCTTTGAATTGTAATCACCAAGAAAGAGCCCCATCGCCCATTCTCTGTAGGAGGGTAGAAGCTTAACTTCCAAGACCCAATTAAGAGACATGGATGGCTGAATCACATTGACCAACTTCCTCTCCAACATTTCCAGTGCTTTTTCAATAGTTCAATCCAATGTTTAAAATCCTCTCAACTTTCTTTTCAGAGATGTTGGGTTTAATCTCTCTTCTCTACTGCAATGGTCTTTAATAAAATCTCCCTTGTCTATTTATCTTGCTCAGTGCAATTTTTCTTTGACAATATACATGCAATAGATATGCATATGATGAATTCCTTAATACATATATTTTCACATAACCCAGGAGAGAAACACTAAGTTAATAAAACAGGAATCAATGGTTTAATGTTTCCTACAAAATTTGTTCCCTACAAATTTGATTTGTTCCCTACAAAATTTTACAAATACATTGAGAGAAATATAAAGATATGCCAATTGAATTTCCATAATAGGTAAAAAGGACAGTGGATGAAACACACCCGATTCTGCGGAGAGAGGCCATGATGGCATTGTCCAGGAGGTCCTGTTAGAATGGAAACTTGAATAATGGTTGTAATTCTTTCAGGTGACCAAACCAGAGAAAGGCATTCTCAGCTTTCCTCTCAAAGAAAAGAGGGATTTAGAAGTGATCATATAAACCAAAAAAAAGAGGCTATGGAAGAATGAGAAAGGAAAAATTAACAAGAATATGATGTAATATAAAAGTCAATTCCAATGGGGTAATCTCTTCTTACACTTAGACAAAGTTCAAGGCAAGATTTCATCTGCATTATTTTCTTTGGCCCTAACTGGAGCTATAGTTAACAGCATAATCATTGACAATGACGTCTTAATGTTTTTACATAAATTGCAAAAAAATCAATAATATACCAAGTTAGAAGCTTGCATTATAAATATTAGCTGATTGCACTTGAAGTAAGTTAAGTCTCAATCTTTTCTTTTGGGAGACATAAACTTGATACTCTTTTAAGTATGTAATTTTTAAAATTTTTATTATTCAGTTTGTAAAGTAAATATTTTTGCCAAAAATATTTATGTCCTAAAAAAAAATTAAAATGCTCCCAAGTTTGCAATGGTGGGCTCAGCTTATTTCCACTCATTCTTAAGCCTTCACTACAATTACAATAAAGGAAAGGCATTGGTAAAAGCCCACCATCATGAGGAGAATAAAGAAGAGACATGAGAAGCAGAGATTTCAAAAAATGAGCTCATGGGAGAGATGGAACACTTGGCAGAGGCCAGGACCGAGAGCATATGCACAGGATTAAAGCAGAGGAAGTTTCTGTAAAACAGAAAAGGCTCCTAGACACAGAAAGACATATATTGTACAATCTTAATTATATGTGGAAGCTAAAAAAGTCACACTTCTAGCGAGTAGAGCCATGATTGTCAGAGGCTGTAGGGTGTGGTAAATGGGGAGATGCTGGTCAAGGATATAAACTTTCAGCTTAAGGGTGATTAAATTCTGGAGATCAAATATATGGCATGGTGAATACTGTCGCATTGCATACTTGAAATGTGTTAAGACAGTAGATCCTGATTTGCTACCATCACACACAAAAGGGTAACTCTGTGAGGTGATGGATGTGTTAATTAAATTGACTGTGGTACTCATTTCCGGTGTAAACATGTATTAAATCACATTCATGAACCTTGTACCACCTAAATACAAATAGTTTTATTTTTTCAGTTATACCTCAATAAAGCTGAAAAACCAACAAACCAGAAAGGCTTTTGAATCAGAGGTAGCAGTTACTAGAAAAGGTAGAAATGATGCTCATAACAGAGGGATTAATGGAAAGTGAGTGTTTGGAACCACAGATACCCAGGAGACTAGCACTTACTTCAAAGGATTAAAAAGATTGTTAAATGACGGGAGAGGGCAGGATGGGAGGCTTACAAAATACGTTAAAAGAAATACTTGGGAAAAAAGGTAGCTACTGCGTGTTAAGCCATTTTCACCCAGCATTTGGGAAGACTCCCAAGGATATGTCCGGCTCCTGATCTGCCAACTACAAAGTGAAGCCCGCAGGGGACAACCTTCACCCACTAAGAGTTAGCCTTTGTAGGGCTTCATTCTTAAATATAAAGAGATAACCTAACATGAATGGAGATCGAGAAACCTCACAATATGAAATAAAAACACAAAAATAAACAAGAGTAAAAATCTAGTACACAGGAGATGATAATTCAGGAAACTGAAGAGAAATTTAAAATCTCTCATTAATATACTTAGAAGAATTTTTGAATAGGAATATGCAATTTATATGTCAAAGGCTAGAAAGGAGAAAGGGATGAGAAAAAGGAAGGAAGGATTGTCCTTATTTGATAAAAAAAGTGAATGGATACTTTTTTTTAATGTAATAAGGAACAGAGAGGTGTAACAGATTAATCCTCCATATCACAGTAAAACAACGGACAACATGTAAAGTGGTACAAATATTATTTAAAGAAATGGTACTTAGTATGGAAAAAAAAGAAAAAAAAAAAGAGAGAGAGAGAGAGAAGACAGTCTCACTTGTTTGTTTGTGACAGCTTAAGTGACTAAGTGACTGACTATTCCGCCTTCTTTCTTTCCATTGGCTCCTGACCATCCCCCCTTTGGAGTCCCTGAAGCCCTGAAGTTCTGAGTACTGGGAAACTAGCTGTAAATTTGTTGTTCAAATAAAAATAAATAGGTTATTCTTCTAGTCCTGATAGTGAAACTGGCAGATAAGTAACTTTATCCCATAAAACAACTTAAAGGTCATAGGAACCCTTGGCTAGGCTGTATAAAAATCCCAATAAAATGGAAATCAAATAACAAAAGTGAAAACAAGAGCAGAGTAAAAATTCTTGACTCCGTTGTACTTTAGTTTGTGAACATAGATCAGAAAAATGCCAATTCAAGATTTCCAATTCAACATAGATTCATAATTCAACATAGATAATTCATAGATATTTCATAGATAATTCATAGATAATTCATCAATTCAACATAGGTTTCCAGTTCAAAATTATATAAACCATTTTGGAATAGTGTTATGAATCCTTTTATTTTGTATAAAAAATAAGAACCAATCAAATACTCATAAAAGAGTGGTGTTTGGTGACACTAGCTTTTATTTCTTTTTAATTATGTGTAATATTCCACATGGAAAATTTTCTGTGTTTTTCTCTCAGTATTTCTGTAAATTTTAACAGTATGAAAATTAAGACATCTGAACATACAACTGCAAAGGAAACACTAAAAAACCTGAAAGACAAGACAGGCTAGCATTCACCACTGGTATCTCATTTATACTTTTTGACAATAGTGTATCTCAAGTATTACTGACCTTAAACTATGTAGCATCTCTGAGTTATTAGTCAAAGTAGCTTTTATATTTTTATATATTATATCATATATGATGCAATCCATAAAGTTCTTTTAGCCCCAATCAAATATTTATTTCATTTTTGTTTCCTAAAGCAATGCTTTTTTGTCTTTTATCTTGCATTAAGTAGATTGTTGGAAACATTAAGTCAAAAATATGACCATGAAGTACTATCTAGTACTTAAGTCTCTATCAGTTACTCTCCAGAGTATTTGCCAGTGAAAAGGTATACATTTTGTGATAATTTGTGTGGCTAAAGGAGTCTTTAGGCTGATAAGGGTATCTTTAAAATGGCTTCAGTTTTCTTAATTTATATAGATCTAATTAGAACATTCTTCTCCCCACCTATCATGTGTACCATATAATTAATGAAATGTTGAAAACAAAAACAGTAACAACAAAAATAATATTGCAAATTTAAGATTATCTCAGAGGTACCTAAAAAGATAAAATAAAATCAATTCCTCTAAGAATCTTCCTGAAATAAGAAGACTGAGAAAAGGATGTAATGTGCTACAAATGTCAATCTTCCTTATAAAGATGTTTAATTTATTTTATATTAAAGTGCTTTAGGGAACTGTTGATTTTTACACCTTGTAGAACACTGTGGATTTTCAAAGAGTAGGAAATTGCTTTCTTCATTTAGTCTTTTTTTTTTTAAAGATTTTATTTATTTATCTGACAGAGATCACAAGTAATCAGAGAGGCAGGCAGAGAGAGCGGGGGAAGCAGGCTCCCTGCTGAGCAGAGACCCCCCCACACCACCATGGGGGCTCTCGATCCCAGGACCCTGGGATTATGACCTGAACCGAAGGCAGAGGCTTTAACCCACTGAGCCACCCAGGCACCCCTGCTTTCTTCATTTAGTCTTAAACCATGAAGTGAATAGAATAATATGCTTTCTAGAACAGAATGCTGTTTCGCACCGAAGTCTTCTACCTGGTATACCAAATGTGAGGCTACTTGGTATTTTGCTGTGGCAAGAGACACAAAAGATGGTAATGCTATGCTTTTGCTGTTTGTTACATCTCAAATCTTTTGTTTTGTTTTGTTTTGTTTTGTTTGTATTTAAAAGTGAAAAAAACACCAAATTGATGAAAACTTATTTCCTTTACATTCTTAGGTTGAAAAATTAATTCCTTTGTTTGTAAAATAAAGGTTTTGGCTTTTCTTTTTTTAATTTATTTATTTATTAGTCAGAGAGAAAGACAGAGAGCGAGCACAAGCAGGGGGATCAGCAGGCAGAGAGAGAAGCAGTTTCCCAGCTGAGCAACGAGCCCAACAAGGGACTCAATCCCAGGACCTGGGACCATGACCTATGCCAAAAGCAGATAAACTGAGCCACTTAGACACTCTGAAAAATAAATGGTTTTAAGCAATGCCATTTGTCCATCTCTTCGTAACAGTCTTGAGTTTCAAAGTGACTTTGATAAAAGCTGTCATATTTAGAGACATGCAACATTCAAAAAATGCTATCAGTGGGCTAAGTTGCGTAAAAGTTATAGGTATCTTAGACAAAGACCAGTTAGCCAGGAAAACTCATTCTCCTTATCCATACATAGGCACAATTCCTTCTTTATTCAAATATCTCCTTTTCCTTCTTTAGTTCAATGGTGAATATTCTAACCTAATGGATAATTCTAACTTTATAACGTATTATAATTTAACTTGAAATATTTATATATAAAAACAGTAATTTTATTAAATAAGTTAAAGCAAACTAATGCAGATTAAAGGCAGAGCTAGGTCTCTGAAAAGACAATCAATCCATGGTTTTTTTTTTTTTTCTTTTTTTTAACCTTAGGGACTTGAAAGTAATTCTTTATCCTATTTTTCAGCCTGGTGGGAATTTCGCATTATAAATGAAAGTTCTCAGAATATGAAGGCTATCTAATACATAGAGGCAAATATTCACTTCCAACTTTGAGCTAAGTGAGTTATACAGAAAGATGAGAATAGCAATTTTTGCCAAAGGAAACGGAAGTCAGGAGGGACCTAAATAGAATCTGAAATGCAGGATCTCTAAATTGCATACAGAGCATAAAATTTCAAGTTAGCAGTGTGTCAAGCATTGCATAAGAATCACATCCATGTGTGCTTTTCTAAGGTGAGAACTGGGTAGCACTCATGGTTTTGTTCTACTATATACTATCATGAATGGCAAATATTAAATATTTATTAAATAGAAATATCTTAAGGTGAATGGAAACATGAATGGATTAATCTTTTTATTGATAAGAAGTAGGAAATACAATACGCAGTGTAAAAAGACATTTATTTCATCACTGTAACTTAAATGTTGAGAGGTGACAATGCAAAAATGAAAGAGAATTCTGCAGAAAAAAAATATAAGCTCCATTTCTTAAGGGTAAAATGACAAAATTAAAAAAAAAATAAAATTGACATGGCTGATCTCTCCTAACAGTAAAATAAATATACAGATTTTCAAACAAAGAAAAATCTGTATTAGTCGAGAAAGTGAAAAGTTGGTGAATTTCTGGAAATTGGGAACTGGGAGGGATTGATTTTCTTTTCTTTTCTTTTCTTTTTTTTTTTTTTTGTTTTCATAAAAAAAGTAGCACACATAGAAAAAATAACAGAATATTGAGATCAAAGTGAGAAACACTTTTGGTTTCTCAATAGAGGGATGATGAGTCAGTCCCTCTTTTCAGAAAGAGCCAAATATACATACAAAAATCAGAAAAAAAGCCAAAATATGCATACAAAAAACCTGACCCCAGAGGAAAGAGAGATAATAAAGGATGCAGAAAACAATTATTTTTAAATCCATTCTGTTAAAAATACACCAGAAGAACTCTCCTAAATTAAATAATGGTTTTTTAGAGATTAAAGTATAAATGTTAAAAACAATAAAAGGAAAAACTAAAATCAAAGAAACCTCCTGGAAGATAGAGTCAATGAACAGAGGCATGTTGGGGCCAAGTTTGTGAAAATGAGCAGCTAGAAAAGGAAGTACATCCATCTCCATTCCTTCATCCAAAACCTAACAACCAAAAAATTGAAGTATGCAAAGTTGTGAAATCATGTGCCCTGTTTTTCATCATTTAGAGTATGCTTTTTGTCATAATTAAATTAGTTGTTTAGGATTGCTACAAGAAATCTAAATGATACTCCCATTGATACTGTGAAAATAAAGGTGTAATTGGCAAAAACATTTAAAGGGGAAAAAATGGGACAAATTTCAGAGAGTTAAAAAAAATCACCAAAAGTTCACAAAATGATGAAAAAAGATATTCACATGCACATTTTTAATGTTACAGAGACTATCAAAAGATGAACATGAGTGAAAGAAAGATCATACTTGTTTTGAATAGAATAAGAGAAGGGTAGAAGAAATTAAATAAATCTTTTTATTTTCATATGCAGGTTAACTCATTGTTGGAGGTTTACAAATAAACATCAGTGTGCACATACATTCAAAAGTTATGAGAGTAATCATGAGTAGATGTTCAAAAAAATAATTGTTTAAAAATGTGTTTAGAAATGAACTCCATATAGATTTACGTGCTATTTTTTAACTCATTTACTTGAATAAAGAATTGACAGTCTTGCTGCTATTTAAAACAAAACAAAACAAAACAAAACAAAACAAAACTTTTTTAATCAGTCATACTCCAAAATGGATATGATATGCTTTTGTTACCCAAAACATGTAATTTTTCTTTGCCTTGGAAAAGAAAAGGGAAGAAACAAAAGTCATATTTAAAGAGCCCTCATTGTGTGCAAACCTCCCTTCCAGGTGTGGGCATATGCTATATCCCTCCAGTGGGACAACACCCTGATTAACGACATCAGAGTTGACAACAGCCATGTCCAGGCTTGAGTAGCTAGTAGAGGGAGGAGATAAACTGAGCTAGGTCTGTTCTGTAGTCTTTCACGTTTCTCTATATCGCTTCAGTGTCTTTGGCGATTCTGAAACTAACTTTTTTTGTTATATTTTATTTTATTTATTTGACAGAGAGAGAGAGGAGAGAGAGAAAGCAAACAGAAGCAGGAGGAGCAGCAAGAAGAGAGAGAAGCAGACTCTTAGCTGAGTGGGGAGCCCGATACAGGACTTGAGCCAAAGACCCTGGGATCATGACCTGAGCCAAAGGCAGAGAGGCTTAACCAGCTGGGTCTTCCAGGTCCCCTTTTATTGTAGGTGTATTCTAAATTACATTTCACTTTCCACCAAGACACAACAACAATCTGTGAAGCAATACGTAAGAATGGTGCATGGGGAAACAAAATACATCAGGAAAAGTGAGAGCTTGGATCTGGATCACTACGGATGGCTGTTTTGAATGTTCTGCAGCTGTGAAAGAAGTCATTAGCCTCTGTGGCCTCGCTTTCCCCATCTGTAAACTGAGGGGTTGGACTGATGTCTAAAGTGGGTTCCAGCTTCCATTCAAGCAGAAGAGTCGATGACTGTCCTCAAAGGAGAAAACCCAAAAGAACAGATTTTATGGGCAGACTGCCAAGGAGACATAGTAAAGGAAAAACCTGAAAGCATTTGTACAAGTTATGTGCCTTTTAATTAGTTATTCTGTAACACAAATATGGTTGTGATTTTCATAAAAGCCAAAATGAATGAGGCTTCTCAAGATCTCCCCCCCCCCCGTGTTTGTGGTCTATTGACAAGCAAAGTGAACAGATGTACCTCCAGAATCCAGGCCCTAATTAGGATATTGTGAGATACTTGCATGTCAAATTAATTAGTGTAAGTACTCAAGAGTTTAGACCCAGGGCTTAGCAGGGGGTGGGGGGTGCAGTGCTGCTGGATAGTAGGATGCTGTAGATGTCTGCTATATTGTCGTTGCAATTTTGGTAAGCTTACTAACACACTTACCGAGACATTCCAAGCAGTACATTCTTCCCACATGCTATGTACCTTGTGAAGGCTGTTTCCTAAGTAACTGTGTCCTAACTCTGCCCATTTTCCTCTTGCTGGTTTTGGGACACACAAATACTATGTCAGGACAAAAGCAACCAAGGAACTAAGTGAGGGGGCTGCAGATGCGTTAGTCCAGACAGTCAGCATGGCCCCTGTGACCGAAGAGTGTTTTCTAAATACAACTTCTAGGGTTTTTAATAGAATTGCTGTAATATTGAAGAGTAATTATTTTCACGCTAACTGTAATAGCTAAGCATCAAAAATCTTCTCCAAGATGCATCAGTCGGCATCATTATTCCAAGGTTCAAAGTTGGTCATGTTATGTCAACGTCACTTTCAACCACTGTGCAGAAAATGTGCTTTAAAGAGGCACCATTTAATGTCAAAATTGACCTGAAAGTCCACTTTGAAAATCCTAAGACTAGAAACACCATCGCAGAGGATTTTCAAAGCAACGTTGATCGCTGTACAGAAGTCTGACCGGCAGGGGCACCTGTTCCTTGTCAGGGCTCATTTCCCAAAGTCCGGGTACAAGCAACTTATTCCGTTTATTGGGTAACTCCCGATTTTCTCATGTCTCTTTATTTTTATTTTTATTTTTATTTTTTATTTATTTATTTTTCTCTCTCATGTCTTTTTAAAACCACATATAGTTTAGGACAATCTTTATATGTATCATCAAAAAAAAAAAAAAATCTCAAACCCTAGAAAGTTCTTTGACTAAGTAGTACTTCATGGATAAATTACATTTTTATTTTCTGCTACAATTGACTCTTCTTAGTTATAATAATCAAAGACAAAGTTTTTTTTTCTTTGATTGTTTTTCTTTTCTTTTTTTTTCAAGTGCAGAAATGGAAAGTGACTATGTCTGACTGGTAAATATTGATTGAACAAATCCTATTTGTCAAAATTTGGATTAGTTACTGATTATGGATTGGTTAGTCAGAAAATGTTTCTGTGTGTACTCACACAGAGGCAGGCGTAGCATGGACATACCTTAATTATTAAGCACACTTCTTAACACTTATATCCTATGTCATATTTGGACTCACTCTTGCCATTGTCAGCCCCACTGAGCACCTGAGTAAACCTCATGGGAAAGATAATTCCCTATTCCTCAACATAGATAAATGATTGCTGCTGAATTTCTTCAGTGTTTATAACATGCACCATTTTGCAAGACACTTTATTTCTGTCTAATTTTCTGATAAATGTTAAAATAACAATGTCACATAAAAGGCTCTGACTTATTACTAAGACATTGAGGGGAAAAAAATGGATTATACTACGGATTCTAATAGCTCTTTGAACCCTACATAAATCCTTTTGGAATTTAAGATGCCTAAAAACCTATGCAAATGAGAGTTTACTATCCGAGGGTCAGCATAAGATTAAAGAAATACAATAAAAATGCTTTGCACCATAACTTTCCTTTTACACACTGTTTACTTTCTTTGAGAAGTTATTAAATTTATTTGTGCCCCGAGCTGTCAATCACATGTCCAGCTAAGGGCTTCTGAGAGTTTTATGATTCTTTAAAATAAAGATGTGAGCATCTCGGGGATGGCATGCATGCCGAGGAAAACTGAGGACCGAGTGAGATACTAACTCTACCGTACCTGCAACTTTCTTTTCCTGAGATTCGGCTGTAATTGCTTTACATACTTGTAAAAATGAAGACAATCCCTCTCCGTTCTGACATGACATGTAATTTTACATGTCAAATAGTAAATGTGTCTGCACCAAAATCCAATAATTCCTAAGGGATACCGGCAAGAGAAAGTTGTATAAAGGCTCTTCAGACAAATATTCTTAAAACAGATTAAAAGAAGGATGAAATGCTAAGAGCACACTGGATCCTAATAACATTAAATAACTAAATAATACTTTGCTGTATAATAATTTTAAATGCAATTCATCTCTCAGAGGAGCAAATTCAAGGAAACACTAATATAATATCCTATCATGCCCTGTAAGTCTAACTTACCGAAACAAAATCAAGTTGCTGAAAGGTCTCGTATATATGATGGAATGCGATGTCTTTTTCCTTTAACATTTAATACTAAAGTAACTACTGGTGGGACAATATTTTTCTTCCTTGAAAATTTATTTGACAGAAATATGCCAGTATTAAGTAATTAAATCAAGGGGACTGTCTCTTCTCGTTACTTAAATACAAGAAAACTCCATACTTATTTTATTCCTTTCACAGAAACATTTGGTGGAACATAATTGTGCATGGAAGGTTTCTTTTCCTCTAATTCCTTGCACAGGGGATTAATCTTTTTTTTTTTTTTTAATTTTGCAAATAGTAACAAGGTTTTCAAATCCGTACTCTGAACTTATTTTAGAACTGTAAAAAGCAACTCTTGTTATATTAGATTTGTAGATGTCTCAAGTTAACATCAATTCCATTTACACATTAGCATACAGAGAAAATGATACTTGCTTTTCAATTAAATAGTGTGAGGGCTAGGACTGAGAATTTCCTTCTTCTCATCTGATTTCTAAGTACATTCTCTCCCTCACATGTCCTGGAAGAATAAAGGTAGATTCAAGAAATAGTACAGTATTTTATAGGGCCCTCTATTAAAAGGGTCTTTCTTTACACGAGTTCAGAAATATATCTAAATGCTACCCTCATCCATCTGCCAGAGACACAGCAGGTGAAAACAACGGTTTTACATCCTCAGGACTGTCAGCAGGCATCAATTTATTTTATTCCATCCCCAAGTGATTCCATACAGTTTTGAAAACTGAAATGCTTTGTATTTTTTTTTTAATTGAGTAATGAAAATAGGGAACACTACACTGTGGTGTTTATTTTGCCTCGATGCAAAACCTCCCTCTCCAAGATTCATGAAATATCTTGTTGTGCTGATGTAAGAAACTTTTAAAATTTGCAGTACTGGTGGAACGTGTACTAACAAAAGGTAGATATTCCTCTAGGAGTGACAAAAAAGCTGTTTTATTACTCCCTAATACAAAACCGGGAGTTATTATCACAACATTATTTGAAGAAGTTTTTGCAACATTCTCCTCTTGTTAATCAGTGCATTTATATACCTAAAGACGTGTGTGTGTGTGTGTGTGTGTGTGTGTGTGTGTGTGTATATATATATATATATATATATATATATATATATATACATACATATATTTCTAAATTTTAAATCCACTTTCCAGGTCTCAAAGACTTGTTGGGGGTTTTAATATAAAACTTGAATTTATAAGTTTAATTTTGAAAAGGATTTTTCCAAATTGAACGAATTAGTTACATTAAGGTTTATTGAACAACATTTAGATATAAGTCACTATTCAAATATGCTTTTGGTGAAATGCATGTTTAAAAAAGAAAGAAAGGGGCACCTGGGTGGTGTAGTCTGCTAAGCATCCCTTTCTTGATGTCGGCTCAGGTCATGATCTCAGGGTCCTGAGATCGAGTCCCGCATCAGGCTCTGTGCTCGTGGATGTCTATCTGAGGACTCTCTCCCTCTCCTTGTGCCCCTCCCTCTGTTCCCTTACTCTCAAATAAATAAATAAATCCTAAAATGAGAAAGAAAGAAAAGAACGAAGGAATAATGACTAGAATACATTTTTGGTACATATTAACACAAACTGACTTTTGAAGGATTGGTGTCAATAATTCAGGCAAATTGTAGTGTTAAAATATTATGACTTTATTTGAACAGAATATTTAGCCCTATATATGTCATGTACCATGACATTTTTCTTCAAAGGCTCTTGCTTACTCCTTAAGATCTCTGATGAGCAAAATGTTAGATAAGCATCTTGAAACTGGGGATTATATCTTCTCTCCCAAAAATCCCAAACATAAACTTCCTGTGCTGGGCTGTGGGCCATCAGTGCATGCTGTCAGATCCACAGCGTGCCCCTCTAAACTGCTGAAATAGAATTTCCTTTTGGAGGAAACTAGCTCCCCTGTGAAGTGTCGCACTGAATGGGATTGAGCAATGTTGACTCACCTTGAAGTGCGAAAGAGATATTTTTAAAAGATTTTATTTACTTATTTATTTGACAGACAGAGATCACAAATAGGCAGAGAGGCAGGCAGAGAGAGAGGAGGGGAAGCAGGCTCCCTGCTGAGCAGAGAGCCTGATGCGGGGCTCCATCCAGGACCCTGGGATCATGACCTGAGCCAAAGGCAGAAGTTTTAAACCACTGAGCCACCCAAGCACCCCAAAAGACATTTTTAATAGGAACTTATTGTGTAATATTTGATAACACATTATAAGCTCTACCTTTTCTCTTTCCTCTGCTTACCTCTTTTTCCTAAAATTAGAAGCAAGCAGAAGCACGAAGGCTGTGTTTCCAACAGTACCTCTCACAGAAGGAAGGCAAAGTCAAGGAGAGAGGTCATAAGAAAACTTTCTTAATTCATATTTTCATAGAAAACTTTAAAGGTGTATGTGTGTGGGGGGGGGCCCTGGGTGACTAGTTGGTTAAGCCTCTGCCTCCAGCTCAGGTCATGATCCCAGGGTCCTGTGATGGAGCCCCACACAGGGCTCCCTGCTCCACGGGGGAGTTTGCTTCTCCCTCTCCCTCTGCTGCACCTCACTGCTTGTGCTCTCTCTCTCTCTGTCAAATAAATGAATAAAATCTTAAACAAAAATAACCTTAAAGGTAGGAATTGGATCTTCTGAAATAGAAAATTATGTCAAAAAAACAGAAACATTAATTAAATTCAACTACATTGTAAAAATATCATTTTTCCTAAAGCACATAACTGTAATACAAATCTGTATTCTAACCTTAGATGACAGACAATATCCTACACTTGTCTTCATACAGGTTCTGGCTAGACCAGGGCACTCCTTTCTGATTTCTTTTTTCTGTTTTTCATTTAATAACATACCAGTTATCTTTAGTGCTCTTAATTTATGGGCAGTTAGAAAAAATAACATTTATATAGTGGGTTTAAGTATAATTAGAGGATTTTTAAAAATATTTTATTTATTTGACAGAGAGAGAGAGAGATCACAAGTATAGACAGAGAGGCAGGCAGAGGGGGAGGGGGAAGCAGGCTCCCTGCTGAGCAGAGAGCCCGATGTGGGGCTCAATCCCAGGACCCTGAGATCATGACCTGAGCTAAAGGCAGAGGCTTAACCCACTGAGACACCCAGGCACCCTATTTTTGTTGTTTTTAATAAACATTTTTTAAGGGAGACATTTGCTATGTGTCTATTTTTGAATGGACTATGTGGGAATTTAAAACATTCCTTCTTCATCATGATCCATATTATTTGCCATTTTACAAACTGTACTACAGCATTTAACTCCAGAATTTACTCATATGTTAATGAATATAAACCTGTTTATAATTTTCCTTAACAGGAAGATTCAAATCATGTTTAATCTCTTCCTACAAGGATGATCATTGCTAAAAGTTTTCCGGTTCTTTAGATGATTTAATGTTAAATACACGTGGGCGCACACACGGTATGCTTATAAACACAGTGGTAACTTACTGCGCTTAGATTAAAATCAATGTAAATTCTTTCCAATGGTCTTCAGAAGGCCATGTGACCTGATTTCTTTTCTGAACTCCTTCCCTCACGTATCCCCTTGCTCTCTCTTCTCTAGCAATACTGGCCCTGTTACTCTCCATGGACACACCCAGCCCACTTCCTCATCATCTTCCTCTTTCCCATCTTCCCAAAATGTGAGCTGATTGCCTTTTGTGCACTGTGAATTGGGGATATGAGCACAACTTGTGTCCAGCTGGCCTGCATCTGTGTGGCTTTGAAAAGGACTTCCTTGCATTTTAGTAAACAACCACTGCCCAGAGATCCTCAAAACCCTATCCCATTTGCTATTCCCCTGGGAACCTCCTACCTCCCCCACTATATATAAACTTTTAAGTGCAGTGCCTGTCACAGCAGGGGTGTCTTGGACAGTGCTGAAGACAAGAAAATTTCTGATGTTATGACAACCATGTCCAACCACCCATCACAGCCCCCCCCCCCGCCCCAGCTGGTTTCTGGGCTTCACCACCTCCTTCTGTCTCATATCTCAGAGAGCCAAGCCATGTGCACCCCCCAAACTTCCCCTGTCCAGAGAGGGTAGGAGCATGCAGGTTGGGGAAGAGAAGGTCATCTTCATGTTGGTTACCAAAGCGTCTGTCCTCACCATTTGTCAGACATTTTGAATAGTACCCCAGAAAGTAGGATGAGAAAGATGTATCTAGTGCCTTCATATGAGTGGAAAAATAGATATGTTAAAATGTACTTGCTCTACTGTTAGGTTCCTTAGAGTTCTGTGCATTAAGCAGGATCCTTGAACCATCCTTAGAAGTACAAGAGGCAGAATCAGAAGAAATGCCCCTCAAGCAAAGTCCTGAAAGGCGGCGGCCAGGAAGGTTGGGTACAGTATGGAGAGGGCAGAGGAGTCATCCTGCGTAGAGCTCCCAGGGGATCATGGTCCTGGCATCTTGGGGGAACAGAACATGGTTCATGAGTAAGTGCTGGAATTAGAGGGAAAGGTCACACGTGGAAGTGAAAACTGGGGTGTAGAGACCATGTGTGCCAAGATGCTTCTGAAACATCTAAAGATGTTTCCTGACATCATCTTCTCCATGTCTCAGGGTGTTCCTTCTGAAAGGGAAATCTGGCCAAATCCCTGGACTTACAAACCATGTCAGTTACTCCTCATTTCCCAAAGGTCAAATCCAAGTCTCTTACATTTATCACATTAGAATCATATTTGCAAAATGGTTCTGACTATCTATCTATGTATCTATCTGTCTATACATCCATATACAGATGACTCCTCTTTCTACCTCCCAGGGGAATAGCAAATGGGATAGGGTTTTGAGGATCTCTGGGCAGTGGTTGTTTACTAAAATGCAAAAAGGGCAGATGGACAGATTATGGTAGTTAAGAGCCTGGACCCTGGAGCCAGGCAGCCTGGGGAGGACTCCAGGTTTTGCCCCTGATTAGTTCTGTGATGTAAAAGATATTCAGTCATGCAGCCCTCATCTATAAAACACAGATAACCATAGAACCTGCAGAGTATGTAGGAGACTGCTTGGCCCAGAGCAAGCACTCCCAGTACACATCAGGGACTACTGATTTTACTTCAATTATAGAACTGATACAGTAGAAACGATTACAGTTACAAGGGAAAACCGTATCATTATTTTCTCCCTGGATAACTATATCATTGCAGAATGATATTTTGTTCCAGGTATTACACAGTGTGGACAGCCTGGAAGGCAAGAAGTTATAAGGGCTAAATTTAAAGGCATGTCAGTGAGGTAAATTAACATATTTTAATAACTTCCTACATCATTGTAATAAGCCTGAAGCAGCTCCAGAATGTGTAGGCTGCCGTGGGGAGGCAGCCCAGAAGGAAACTAGATAAAGTGTAAACAATTCCCAAGATTATAGGCAGTTAATGGAATGGTGAGAATAAGATTGCATCTTCAATTCAAGGGGACAACAGGAGATAATTTAGGTAAATTAGACGGTTAGCAGCGATGTCCAGGTAATAGAAAACATATTGAAGTACTGATATTATTCCAAGTTGTTTCTATCTTCAGAATCATCTACACAATGCTCATCAAAGAAAGTAGTTGTATGCAAACTAATCCGTGACACGACCTAACATTTTCTTTACTGCAGAGAAAACTTGATTGCCTCACACCTTAAAAGGAACAGCTAACCTAAATTACAGTCAGAAAACTGCTTCTCTTTGCAGTCCCAAATTAACCTCTCTAAACACTTTAGTATACCCAAATATCACAAGAGATATAACTCTAAACTTATTTAAATGTATTAGCATTTATAACAACCCAGCTAGTGGATGGAAGCCCGTGTATTATCATATATATAGTATAGATAGCATATTGTGTAGCCCGGTATCAGGAAAACTAAAAAGCATATCGAATTTTCTTGCTTTTATTTTTCACTATCTTTACATATTTCTCCTTAAATGGAGGCTTTATATCAGCTTCTTTACACCTATTTCTGTAAAGGACAATCAATCAATCAACTAATAGGAAAAGCTTCAATAGCCATGGCCCTAAGTATCAGTGTTTTCACTTGAGATAGTTTTCCAAACATTTTTATCTTAAACTGGCTCATGTTCCAGAAGGGTCATGAAAATCATACCTTCCAAGTCTGTATTACCTTTATCTAAAATCCTGGTATGAACCATCAATGTTTTCCTTTAATGGAATGGGAGGGACACATTCTCAGCATATTAGAACAAGTTAGTAATGGAGCCAGTATTATACTTTTATGTTGTAGCAATTTAAACTATGTGTAAATGCTCATAAAACAAGTCCCACTCTTTTATAGGATATGTTTTCAGATTAGAAATATGCCTACAGTCTCAGAAAAGGGTACCTAACTATAAATTTACAGGAAATAAATAAATAAACAAGTTTCCACTGCTTTTAGAAATTCAAAATCTCTCCTTTTTAACATCTCAGTTCAATGTGCGTTCCGAAACAGGCTGGAACATGTTAACTATTTCTTGTCCTGCTCCCTCTTTTTTTTTTTTTTTTTTTTTTTTTAAGAACTATTACTTGAATACATATGTCTCCAGAAGGGAAATTAAACTGCTATTTAATTTGATTGGATCATTTCTGTCTTGAATCGTTCCTTCTCTTGTATTGCTGTATTTTAGGTTCAGAGTTCAATTAGGCGAAATTATGGTGTTGTTTTCCCGTGGTGAGTGCCTTTTAAATAAAATGATTTAACCAAGGAATTGCTTTGTGAGTGATCACATTTATCTCAGCATGCACTCTATTTCTCTCTGGTCTAGACAATTAGAGACATAACAAAGGCCTAGAACTCCCATCACTTCTAGGAACTACACTGCTTATCCTTAGCATTAACCCCCCCCAACCCCCTCACTATATGTGTTCCACTTTCTATACACAATTTACAGCTGAGATGTCCATCTAATTCAAAGCAGGGAGCTTATGAATAGCGGTTTCCTTTTGCTGCAGTGTGTGTCTCCCTGGGTGACATTGTCTCTAGTTGAATGATACATTTTAAAAATGATGAAAATAAATCTATTCAAACATGTCAGACATTATGAGGTCAACAACAGCTTTTTCTTGGGATGGAATTCTTTTTATTCTGACTTAATATCCTTTCCCTTTTTAGTCCTAAAATATTGGTTCTTTCTTTAGTAATGGCGATAATACTGAGTAGCTGCCTTGCCAGTATGTATTATGTTGGATTGGTAACATAAATTTTGCTTATGATTTTGTTATGACTTATTATTTATATATGCATCAAATCTATTCCTTTGTTTATGCATTTCACTGTTCTAAGAAAACTCAAGATTAGGGATACATAGTCCAAAGGTTGGACTGAAAACATTCTGATTATATTTTTAGGTTTTCTTGCCAAATTCCTATGAAAAAATAAATTTGGGCTGACATTTCTATTGGAAAGTGGGAAAGGGAAGAGTTTCAGCAAGTTTCTCTCCTGAACTCTTCTACATCTTGAAAATATTCTTTCTAAGAGCACTGAAATTCATAGTAAATTATATGAAAACAAGACTGGCCGGTACCTCTTAGGCAACAACTAGAAATGCAGAGCTATCACAGACATTAAAAAGCAAAGAGGGGGGCGCCTGGGTGGCTCAGTGGGTTAAGCCGCTGCCTTCGGCTCAGGTCATGATCTCAGGGTCCTGGGATCGAGTCCCGCATCGGGCTCTCTGCTCAGCAGGGAGCCTGCTTCCGTGTCTCTCTCTCTCTCTGCCTGCCTCTCCGACTACTTGTGATTTCTCTCTGTCAAATAAATAAATAAAATCTTTAAAAAAAAAAAAAAAAAAAAAGCAAAGAGGGGGTGCCTGGGTGGCTCAGTTGTTAAGCATCTGCTTTTGGCTCAGGTTATGATTCCAGGGTCCTGGGATGGAGCCTCACATCTAGCTCCCTACTCTATGACCTCTTCTTGTGTTCCCTCTCTCACTGTGTTTCTCTCTGTCAAATAAATAAATAAAATCTTTAAAAAACTGAAAAAGAAGGAGAAGAAAAAGCAAAGAGGGTACATTTTACACATGACCTAAGCTCAACTTTTATTCTGGGTAACATTATATGATGCCTTAGAAGATATTAAATTCTTATGACATTTATAAAGCAGAAATGACTACGAGAAGTTATTATCATTCCTGGCTACATTTTATTTTCTTTTAAAAATTATGATGATGTTTAGAGTTATATAGGAAATTTGCTTTAAAGCTCCAAGTTAAAAAAAAGAAAACAAAACACAACAGATACATGTGCCTACCATCTGGCCACAAAAAGAATACCCCTAGATCTTGAGAAACCTCCAATGCATTCTTGTCTCATTGTTTCTACCTATACCTGTACCCCTCTTGCTTGCCTTTTCCTCAATTGTTGTATTCTGTATTATTTTACAGCATATGCATGCATTTCTGAACTTACTAACCAAAGCTATATATGTTTTCTCCTTAATGTAAATGGCATCACACTTTATCTATTCTTACATAACTTTCTTCTCATCAACTGCATATTCTATTATTGAAATGCATCCACAGTGAGACAGGCAGCAATAATTCATTTATGAATATGACAAAATATATTCATCCATCCTAGTATTAATGCTATTTGAATAGTTTCCATTTTTTCCCCACTAAAAATAATGCTTTGTACTTTCTTATACATGCCTCCTAATAAAAGTATAAGTCTGTGTTTATAGGGCTTGAATTACTGAACAGCATGGAACCTACATCTTGAACTTTACCAAATAATCCTGAATTGTTCCTACAAGAGCATAGAAGAATTTCCATTGGCGCATACCTTTAGTAACACTTGCTATAATCCAATTTCTGAAATTTATTGTATCTGTTTAATGGGACATGATATTGTCAAATCACATTGTGGTTTTAGTTTGCACTTCCTGGGATGGAGCCTCACATCTAGTATGATTTCTCTGTAAATTACTATTTAAATATTTAAATGTACTATTTAACATTATATCCAGAAGGCATATTGAGCCCCTTGTGCATCTTGAGTTCAAAGAAGCCATTGCGACTCTTTTACATCATGTTCAAAGAAAGGATGGACAAAATATCATCAGACACATGCTTTTCTGACAGAGTCAGACAGATGCCTCACAGGCTCTTGAACTGAGTTATTGGCTATGGGCAAGCACGATATGGTGTGATACACACCCCTAAGTTTTCCTGGCTCTGTTCAAGCAAAGACACTCCTGTTGCTGGGAGGGCTTCTCCTGCAGATGAGGAAACTACTGGACTGTTACAGGAAAAACTCATACATTGCAGGAAGCACAAAGGCACAAAGATCTCGCAACAGGAATCCCAGGGCAACTGAGCAGAATAGCAACAGCAGCCTCTGCAGGAGATTCTGGGAAGACTGCTGAGCTAGAAAAGGGTTCTTTTTTTTTTAAGATTTTATTTATTTATTTGACAGACAGAGATCACAAGTAGGCAGAGAAGCAGGCAGAGAGAGAGAGGGAAGCAGGCTCCTTGCTAAGCAGAGAGTCCTATGTGGGGCTCGATCCCTGGGATCATGACCTGGCCTAAACAGAGCTTTTAACCCCCTGAGCACCCAGAAGCCCCTATAAAGGGGTTCTGACCAAAGTTCTCACCTGAGAAAGGATACACCAAAGCTCTCTTTATAGACTCTGTTCTTTTTTCCTTTTCCTTTTTTTTTTTTTAAGATTTTATTTATGTATTTTAGAGACAGAGAAAGTGAGAAAGAGAGAGAGCATGAGGAGCAGGGTGGGGGGCAGAGGGAGAAGCTGACTCCCCACTGAGCAGGGAGCCCTGACGCTGGGCTCAGTCCCACGATTCCAGAATTATGACCTGAGCCAAAGGCAGACGCTTAACCCACTGAGCCACGTAGGTGCTCCCGGACTCTGTTCTCTATCCAGTTCTGGTCAATGTTTTGATCAATCTCTTTAGTGAAGGCATTGAAACTATACATATTAAAAATGAAGATAGCTTCAAACTGGGAGCAATAACAGGGCAAAAATTGGTCAAATTGCATTTCCAAATAGCCATGGATGACAGCGACGAAGAAAACACATTTTAAAAGTATTACTGATATTTTTAAATTTGCATGTATAAGTACAGGCACAAGGATTGACTTAAAGAGAAATTGATGAGTTTAACTTAGCATAATTGCCTAGGTGAGTCAAAACTATGCTGAATTTGCAAAAATAAGATGATGAAATAATAATAGATTCCCTTAATGGAAGCCAACTGTCCAAATCAATTCAATCCCATTGTTCTGTTTACATTATATTGAGCAGGTTATTTGTCTTGGGGTGCCGAGGTTCTTGAGAGATAATGTAAAACGAGTCACCCAGAACAAAGAGTGGCAGCAGAACAGTGCTGGGACTTGGGAAGAGGTTAGACAAAGGAAAAAAAAAATGTTACAGAATCTGAGGATATTTAACTTGAAAAAGAGAATTATTAAGAAAGAAGACTCTTCAATAGTTTTCAAAGCTTTTTTGTTTTGTTTTGTTTTTAAGTAAGATCAATAAGGACAATGTACTGAGTTGTTATTGTGAAATTTTACAAATATATAAGCACTGTGAGTAGCCAAGTCTAATCTGTAAAATGGAATATTATCAGCTTCCCATAGGAAATACAAATATGTCACTTCCCAATCAGAATCGATTCATTTCCCCTAGAATGAAGCATATGCTAATAATCTCTCTCTCTTTTTTTTTTTTCTGGGACTGCCCTAATGTGTCCTTAAACCACATTGTTTAGTTCTTAATATTGAATTTTATATAAGTAGAATCATACTGTGTTTTCTTTAGAGATTTATTTTCCACTCTTTGCTATTATTCTTAAAAGATGATGATTTTATTTTTTTTGAAGCTGTAATTCACTTATGTTTATTTCTATACAGTGTGCTGCTTTAAAATAAACTGCAATTTACCTATACATGATTACTGTGGATTGACATTTCAGTTGTTTTGAATTTCTGCTTATTGTAAACAGTGCTGTCATGAATATTCTCACCTGTGCCCTGTACATATATGTGTGGAATTCTGAGGGTATAGACTTAGATCATTTCACTTCGTGCTTTTAATTTTTTTTTTTATTCTGGCATTTCTTTATAGCTTTTTTCTTTTCTTTTTATGTCTTGATTACTTTTTGTGATTCCATTCTTCTTCTTCTCTATAAATTCTGTTAGTTTTATTTGATAGCCTAAAAAAAGGAAATACGCATACTCTACATATAATAGCTTACTGATCATCATAATTTGTACCCTCTTAATAGACACCATGACAGCACAGATTTTTTTACACCCTTTAACTTCTTTGACTTGTGACATATTATTATTTTTAAAAAATCTACCATTAAAAAATGCTTGTAAGAATACTACTATATAATTATAGCTACCTTTCACTTCAGTTACCGACATGCATGGCTCTCTTCCTTCAAGCTGCATGGACCCCTCTATTTGGAGTCTGTTACTTTCTTTAATTAGGATCTTCTGGTAGAGCAAGCTTTTCTTGTTTGTTTTTTGTTGTTATTTCCTAAAAATAGCATTGTTTAGTCATTCTTTGAAAGACTTTTCCCTTTAAAGAATTCTACACTAGAGAATATTTTCTTTCAACATCTTGCCTATTTAATCTCACTGCCTCATATCATCCACTGTTGATATTGGGATAGAAGAGATATTTCTAATTGTCATGTTCTTAAAGGTACACTTTCTTCACTTTCTTGATACTTTTAAGATTTTCTTTTTGTCTTTGATTTTATATGGTATTAGTATGATTTGACTAGGCTTGGAAATCTTTTATGTATTCTGCTCAGGATTTGTTGGGGTTCTTAAATCTATGGATTAATGTCTTTAAACAACTCTGGGTAATTATTAATAATAATCTCTTAAAATATACTGCCAGTGACTCATTCTTCCCTCTATTCTCTGGGCACCTAAATAAATACATGGTACATCTCTCTCTGTCTCTGTCTCTCTGTCTCTCTCTCTTTCTCTTTTTTTTTTTTTTTTTTAAAGATTTATTTATTTCACAGAGAGAGAAAAGGAGCTGGGGAGGGGCAGAGGGAGAAGAAGAGAGAGAATCTCAGACAGACTCTCTACTGAGTGCAGAGCCCAACGTGGGCCCTGATCCCATAATTATAAGATCATGACCTGAACAGAAATCAATAGTCGCACACATAACCGATTGAGCCACCCACACACCCCTACATGTTACATCTTAACATTCTATTCTCTTAAGTCTCTTAACTTCTTTTGTGAATATTCAATGCTATTGTTTCTCTGTGTTGCATTTTAAAACTTCCTTCTGACCTAACTTTCAGTTTACCAAATGCCTCTTCAACTGGGGGTAATTTGCTTTTAAACATGCCCAGTGATATTTTCATTACAATTTTTTTTCAATTGCTTTTGTTATCATTATTGTCATTTTTCAAATATGTTTTGTTATTTTTTGTAGCTTTTTGGTTTCTTTGGAATTTTTTTTTTCAAAATTATTTCAAAAGTCTTTATTTTATTTTATTTATTTTATTTATTTTTAAAGATTTTATTTATTTATTTGACAGAGATCACAAGTAGGCAGAGAGGCAGGCAGAGAGAGAGAGAGAGAGAGGGAAGCAGGCTTCCTGCGGAGCAGAGAGCCAGATGCGGGGCTCGATCCCAGGACCCTGAGATCATGACCCGAGCCGAAGGCAGCAGCCCAAACCACTGAGCCACCCAGGCGCCCCATCAAAAGTCTTTATTTTAAAACATAAAATAATTATTCTGCAAAGAGGTATGGAAATTTAGAAACAAATCATTCATAACCAGATGATATGCAATAACTACCTAAACAATAAATGAATAGTTTGATCCTTGATCTGCCTAATATCTCTTAGGTCAGTTTTCCATACTTTTCCATACTGATTTGAGACCCATATTGATTGTATCAATGGGGTTCTACATTCACTCACTGACTTTCACTGTGTTTGTTTAGTTAGGAGCTTTGGAGGGAGCTAAGAGGGCAAGATGAGAGCAGGCTGGAATACTCATGGTCCTGGATCTTCCATTCTGTTTCATCAGAGTCTGACTGTGACATTTTTATAAAGGCCAGTGCTCTTGTGCAATAACCTAAATGTTATAGCTACAATCTCCCAGATCTGGTGATGGCTGTATCCTTTGTTTCTTCGGGCTAAGAGGTGATACCAGCTTCCTTATTGTTACACCTGGACACAGCAGTGTTAGTTGACCTTAACTCTACTCTGCTTTGTAACAACTCTCCCTTTATGAAATTTCCACTATTAGCCATTTTTCTTTATCATTTCTTTTCTCTGAGCTGATTCATGTGGACCTAGAATAAAACATTATTTTCCTATTAATCAACATTCAGTAGCTATTATCAAAACATAATAGCTATTGTCAAAACATTTTACAGAGATCTATTGTCTTTGGATATATATATATATATATATATATATATATATATATAGTATATAAAATACATAATAGGGGTACCTGGATGGCTCAGTAGGTTAAGCAACCAGCTCTTGACTTTGGTTCAGGTAATGATCTCAGGGTATGTTTAAAATACATAATATATATTTCACTATGTATTGTATGTAATATATAATAATATGTGATATAGTTCACTATATAGCATACAATACAGTGTATATATATATGTATATATATAGTACATAATATTCTATAACATTACTTTATATAATATAAAAATATTAATATTATTATATTGATACACTATCTAATAATAAGTAATACTTCATTTGGGGGACCTCTCATTCAATTTGGTTAAGTTATACATGTGCATACTTATATTACATTTCCGAACTAAGGTACAGAAATACAATAGACAGGAAATTATAATATTGAACATGAATATGTTAAAATCATGAACATGTTAAAATCAACAAATTTAGATCACTTACTAAATGTCATATTAAATAATGGTCGTGATAATATAAACTGTGATTCCGGACCATACAAAATGGTAAATTGAGGGTACTATTCAGAAAAATATGAAGAGAAAATACAATAGCAATATTTCCTAACTCATTTTTATATGCTCTTTGAGGAGTCAGCAAAATTTGCCCCTGAAGCTGTCTAGCAGTATGCCCTGCAAGGGTTGAGCATACATGAGGGAGATCAAGGCTTGAGGTACTGATTTGTTTATGTTTTTTGGTTTTTTAAATACTTTTACTTATTTATTTGAGAGAGAAAGAGAGCAAGCTAGCAAGAGAGCACAAACAGGGGGAGTGGCGGAGGGAAAGGGAGAAGCAGGCTCCCCACTAAGCAGAGAGCCCAATGTGGGGCTTAAGCCCAGGACCCTGAGACCATGACCTGATCCGAAGGCAGACACTTAACTGACTGAGCCACCCAGGGGTCCCCTGATTTGGGTGTAATTTGCAGAGATGAATGATTGAAGACAATACCCTGGTAATAGAAGGATCACAAGGACATATTTTCAAAAAACATCATTATGCAGGAGCAGATGAAACAAGAGCCAGACAATACTACGGGCAAGAAAGAGTAAAAGAGATTTAATTGTAAAAGAACTATCCTGTCGGCTGACCACCAATCTATTAGCCTACCCAGATCTTACCCCTATTCTCGGTCTTCTCTCCGACCACAGTGTGTTAAGCGCCCCTGCTCCCACTCAGACTCAGCCCTTTAACTTTTGCACTGGATTCCATTGCCTCCTACATCCCTTAAGAAACCCTGCTCTTGCTCTGTAATATTTCCCCTTCTCTATAGAATCGCTCTCATTAGGACACCGTCATGCCATTACACTCCAATTTCAAAGAGGGGGGAAAAAAGTTCACTTGCTAGAATAGTCCTGTGGTAGATTCCATTATATTTTTTTATATGAATCCTTAGTATCTCCTACAGATTTGCTTGCACACATCTCCCATCCCTGTTCATATTCAGTTTGGACATATTGCTTTGCCTAATGGAATATTAATGGGCATGGCATAAGCAGAAACTTTAAAATCTCTTCTGTCATTCTGCTTGCTCTCTTGAATTCCTATGAGGTTACCTGAGAAGCACAGGAGATATGTAAATGCTGGACCTTTAGCCCATGCCCCAGAATGAAGATTATGCTAAACAAAGCAGAACCATCTGGAAGCCTGGAATCTTACCAGTTCAGGAATAGGACTGATGTAGATATTGAACTAACCCCACACACATTGGACAGAGACAACTGATATGCGGACATAAAAATAAGTGGTTGGTATTCTAATGAGGTACATTACTCCTGAAGTTAAACCAGTTACTTCATTCTCTATTCTGACTGTCACTTTCCTTTTTCTTACAAATTATACTATTTTATGAAACTACTCACAGACAGGTCATCATCAAGGACCACCCTCTTGACGAATGTGATGGGTGATCAGCAGCCCTGTTCTAAAGCATTTAAGAGAGTTGCCCATTCCCTTCTGAAGGGAGACCTTGGCTTCTAGGACATCCTTCTACTTACTGTTCCCCTGCTTCACCAACACCGATCTTCATTCTCCTTCCTCTTCCTCGCATCTCAGTGGTGGGTACTCAAAATTTGGTTCTCAAACCCTTTCTCCCAGACCCCTCCCCCACATATTCACATTTTTCTTTTTTTTAAAACTCAAATCCTAGATTATTTTACCTTATCCCATAGTATTACCTACCATCATTTTGATAATGACTGCCAAATATATAGATCTATCCCACATCTCTCTTTTGGGTTCTGACTCACTTTTATCCCACTTGGTGGAGATTCTAAGAGGCATCTCGAATTCACTGTGTCATTCATTAATCAGGACAAATGTACCCTATTGACGTAAGAGTCTGATACAGAGGAAACAACGGTTGCTGTACATCAGAACGCTCTGGACTACCTTTCCAAATTTCCATAACTCTAAGACTTTTTTTTTTTTAAGATTTTATTTATTTATTTGACAGAGAGAGATAGATCACAAGTAGGCAAGGAGGCAGGCAGAGAGAGAGGAGGAAGCAGGTTCCCCGCTGAGCAGAGAGCCCGATGTAGAACTCAATCCCAGGACCCTGGGATCATGAACTGAGCCAAAGGCAGAGGCTTTAACCCACTGAGCCACCCAGGTGCCCCTCTAAGACTATTATAAGATAAAAAAGTTTAAGAAAATGAGACTCTTCTTCCTTAAGCCATTTAAATGATATCTGATTTAACACCAGCGGCAAATACAGTTATATCAGTTTTAAGGTATGAGAATATGCAGACTTTTTTTGTTTTAAGTGACTGAATCTGAAGATCATGAGCCCCTAAAATAAGTGCAGAAAAAAGGGAAAAAAATGAAAAAATAAAGCCCTCATACATCTGATACACCTAAATAAGTGTGAATTACACAACGGTGCATGAAATTACCACTTGCTATATCCTGCGATTTTAAAAACTTCCAAAATTCAGATCTTTAAAAGATTACAATTTCCTTCCACAAATTATGTGAATATTTAATAGAAAACTGATTACAAAGTTGAAATTGCTAAACACTGTTTTATAGAGAATGCTTTCCTCACCAAATATTCTTTAGTGATCTTTAACAAATCCAAGACAAGCAAAGGTAAAGATTAATCTTTATAATGTATTCAAAATAGTAAGAATCCCGAAGATCTAATGTATTTACTTTTGTGACAAGAATGCTTTTTAATGTATTGTGTTTTTTTCTAGGAAAAAAACTTACTTTTCAAAATAGCAATTAAACATTATTTATAGTCCAAAATCTACATGTTTTCAATATATTCCCCTCCAGTGAGAGCCTGTTTGCAGTTCTGCTCTATTGCATTTGTGTTTCCATGTTTCTTCCTCTTTTCAGTTTCAACTAAGTCTCCCTTTTGTCTCATACATTTCTTTTGACACTAAAGCTACGTATTTTACTCTATTGGCGGCTTGTCCTGAGGATAATTGTAAAATCTGTCTTTTTCCAATTATGAGAGGTGTTCTATAAATTCTTCGGGGTATATTCATTTTGAGATGTGTTCCCATAACCTCCATTAATGTTGCCCAGTTAAACTTGATCTATGGCTTTCCTTTTCTAAGTGACTTCAGCCCTGTGTTAATGCAGTTTTGTTTATCATCTCTAAACTCCCCCTGACCCACGTGCAATCTCTCACAAATGCTTTGCATGTAGGTCATTTATCACATCGCACACCACAAAGTAATATAATACCAACTGCTTTGCTTGAAAGGTGAAATATTACTACTTCTTTGTTGGTTGCCAGACCCCCACACTATGTAAAATACAATATTAAAGCATAATCAACTGAGCAAGAGTAGTATTGAACTAAAATAAACTTAGCTTTAAAAATCACATGCTTAGATTTCTCAACGAAACAAAGACCTGTAGGAAGTAGTATCACAAGTTATGTCCTAGGTGATATTCAAAAATGACATACTCCTCATTTTACAGTTGAGAATATATTACCAGCTTGTAAGTACATTTATTATGGTGAATAGGTGGTAATTTTTTTTTATACACGTTCTCTTGAGTATAGCCAATCTGTGAAGTTTCTGTATTTCATATCTTCTCATTTTCTTAAGCTTTTATTTTCCAACTTCCAAAATACCCCATAATACGCTTCTTTTTTTAAGACACGTATTTTTAACTCGTTTGAGATCCTAGTTTCCAGAATACTACTCTCGCATCACGAAAATGAATTTCAGTTCTATTTAATTTGAGTTTTCTATAATATGCATAGGAGTATAGATATTGTATAGTGTTTTTTATCTATAGAAAGTCCCAGATCTTGTCATCACCCTGGAGGCACAGGTTTGAGGAACTGGGCGGTGGTATCACACACCGACTCAGACTTCCCTCCTAGCTAACCCCGTCCTCTGGAGAACCTGCTCTCCAAGTGTCTCCTTCCCTTGCCAGGTCCCTTCACAAGCTTTTCAGCTTGAATCCTGTGTGTTATGTCAATCACTCAAACTGGCCTTTCACCATTAACTTTAGTTTATTTGCTACTCAAATTTTCTACCACAATCATACCTTGGGAAACCCCAGTCGTTTCATTTCTCAGATCTTGCAATAGCAGCTCAGCATTATTAAGAGACATAGTCACAGAGAGCTTCAATTACAAATACAACATTCCTAGCTCTCTGTGGAAACTCAGTTATACTCAGGGATTAGTTTTTGTTTTGTCTTGTTTTTAGTCACCCCCAGTCAACTCATCTAGGCCTTTTCCTATTTTCCACTATGGCTATTTTGAAACCTTAAGCCCCTAATTCCACTGGCTTTATTCTTAGTGTGTCAGCCAGCCTCCTTCTCCTCACCAAAGAAAGACAGGGCTTTCCCTTCTTCCCCATCTTCTGTCTCATAGCTAATGTTCCTCTTCACTTTGTTTTCCCTCCATGCTCAGGTCAAACTACACCCATCTTCCCCCAAGGCTGCAACTTTCTGCCCTCTCCAAAGCCATGGAAAATTGAATCTTCTCTGCTGTGTCTTTCATCTCTTATCGTGTCTTCTCTTCCTTCACTTCCTCCTTCTCCTTATTCCATAAAGTCATCTTCTCCTTATTCCATAAAAATTTGACAGAGAGAAATAATGGAGAGGCAGGCAGAGAGAGAGAGGGAAGCAGGCTCCCCGCCGAGCAATGCGGGTGTGTGATCATTGAGCCGAAGGCAGTTAATAGTGGCTTAACCCACTTTCTTAAACCTTGTTCTTAAACCTTCAAGTAACCCCCTATATAATATTTTCCTTCCATTGCCAGATTTATTTGAAAAGATGATTTGCCCTTTCTGGCTTCCTTCTTAGGCCCCAAATCTACTGAAGTTTGGTGATTGTTCTCCCCATTTTACAGTTATTATGGAAAATGATGATGACAGTTAACAGGTAAGATCCACCAATTTTTACTGACCCTCATTTTGCTTAAACTCCATTACTGAGTTTATAGGATCTCCATCTTTTGCTGTGGGAATGCCTCCCTCCTCAGCATCTGAGACACTAGAATGTTTGACTTGCCTCCAACCACTCATTTTGTCAACTATGTTAACAAATCCTAAATGTGCAGCGTGGGGGCTCATAATTCTTCTTCATATCAGAACCATATTCATAATACTTTCTAAAATCCCACATTAACTTCAAATGGGTAACCAAAACACAATGTTCCTGAAGCAAACGCCTCACTCCTTAACAACGCAGAAGCTGCCCCATCTTTCTTTCTGTTTTCCCTTTCAGTTACTCTTTGAAGTAAGAATTACTTTTCTCTTTTTCTTATCTTTAAATTTAATCATTACATCCTTCCAATTTTATGTCAGAACTCTCTGCTTGCTTTTATTTATTCTCCTAGTTCACGTCCATCCATATCAGCTACAGGGTTTTTTTTTTGTTGTTTTTTTTTTGTTTGTTTGTTTGGTTTTTTTTTTTTGTTGTTGTTGTTGAAATGGAAAAAAAATTCCATTTAGTTTAAATGAACAACAACAAAAAAGGAATTTGTTGGGTCAAGCGAGTACAGAAGAAATTTCAGCCTCGGGCATGACTGCATTCAAGTATGCAGATATCATCCATTATTTCTTTCTCAAATACTTTGTTTTTACTGACCTTTTTCTCTTTGCTTTCATAGTGGTGCTCTCAGGTGTATTTTATCAGGTTAGTAATTAATCAACATATTGATGAAATGCCTATGGTCTGAGAGTTCCAAATAATCAATTATCGATAAATACTTGATTTGCATATGTCTCATGAGAAAGACCAGAAGAAGGTGCGCTTGAATTGGCAAGTCTGAGGCTCATGACCATGCTACAGTGAAGTGAGGGCTGGTATCTATTCAGTATGAAAGGACTGCAAACAGAGATGGCCTGATACCCAAAGAGGAAAATGCTTGATATGCCAGGTCATGATGGGCCCAAGACCAATTTAATCTACATAGTCATTTTTTCAATTATCCAACTACTCACTGAAAACAAACAAACAAACAAAAAATCACTTAGGTAAGTAGGGAATTAACTAGGAGCTATGTAAATAGACCTACTTCATTCGTCTAACATATAAATCTGATACTTGACAAATACAGCCCAAATTCTTGAGGATGGCACTCAAAGCCCTCCACACACTGTCCAATTTGCCTTTCCATTTCAACTCAGTCCTAGTTACCCTGGAACTCTTGGCTACTTGAAGTACAGTCTATACATTACTTGCTTTTTAAGTTTTCAGCTTTGGGCATAATGCTGAGAAGAATGTGCTAGAGGAATTCCTGGCACAGAGTATGAGCTCAGTAAATATTTGTTGACTCAAGTCTCAGCAGTTGAACCTGTGCAGGAAGTAGCTGAAATGAGCATTTTCATTTATTGATGCAGATGGCGGGGGAGGGGGAAACAGCCAAGTATTTATATGGACCTAATTTTTATAGGCCAAAAATGACTTATCGTATTTTGATATTTGAAGTGTAAGTTCAGGAACACATGGCTGGGGGAGAGAATAAGAACTGGGTGTTCTCTATTCTCTCTGAATGCTTCTAAAATTTAGTGTGGAATGTACTTTTCCATCAGTCTTCCCTAGGTTAATGATCCGTAGCTGCCTTGAATTGGCAGCTCATTGCAACAGTTTGGTACGGTTTTCAGCTATCCAGAACACAGTAATTTTCCTAAAGATAAAATAATCCTTCCCATCATATTTTGCACAGGTAGCTATGCCCTCTCTCCTCAATTTTTAACTAAGACTCAAACAATTAAACAAAAGAAGTCAAGATATTTCTAATGAAAAGTCTATGCAAAAAAAGTGACATTAAAAACCGTCACAAAACTGGGGTGCCTGGGTGGCTCAATGGGTTAAACTTCTGCTTTTGGCTCACGTCATGATCTCAGGGTCCTGGGATCGAGCCCCTCATTGGGCTCTCTGCTCAGCAGGGAGCCTCCTCCCCCTCTCTCTCTGCCTGCCTCTCTGTCTACTTGTGATCTCTGTCAAATAAATAAATAAGATCTTAAAAAAAAAAAACTGTCACAAAACAAATTAATCCACTTTAAAAATATGGTTAAATACAATTACACTTTTTTTTTCATAAACCTATATTTTATATGATGTTGGTTCTTCCTGATGCAGGAAATTTATCTTTATTGTTTGACTAATGTAGGATATAGAATTGAATATAGAACTTCACGTATGATCTCAGAAAACATCAAAAGCATATCTGACACATCCTGAGCATCTATCTGAAGGTCATGTCCAAGTCAAGCACAGGTATGCAGACATTTGGCAGATGATCTCAAGAAAAAATGTCTGGAATTGCAATAGATATTCTTTTGCAAAAGTTGATATGCCAGGTCATGAGAAGCCTAAAACCAACTTAATCTACATAGTCATTGGTACATTATCCACATACTCATTAAAAAAACAACAATAAAAACAACAGCATCAACAACACCTAGATAAGTAGAGGGTTAAGTGGGAGCTATGTAAGTGTACTTACTTCATACTCAGGAAAATGTGAGTCATGGCTTCCATGATTTTTCTCAATTGATATCATAACACACAGTGTTACCTATTTCAAACCTAAGATTTGGTATTAGCAGTATGTGGAATTTACTAATAGTTTTCTGTTTCAACAGCTACTTGGGTCTTGAAAATCCCCTTTCATTAGTGTGTCTTCTATTTCCCAAACTGGAGATCAGACAACCTGAAATTTGTATCTTCTATAATAATTGTGACCATGTTTCATCAGACAATATAGTCATCAGTGGTTGCTAAACTTTGGTGCAATTAAAATCACCTTATAATGAATAAAAATAATCCAGGGGCCCAAGCCTGGAGAACGGAAATAAAACCTAGGCCTCTATTTTTACAAATTTTTTGGAGTCATCCTGATATACACCAAAGTTGAATTAGTCTTTCCATTAATATGGAGTTAAACAACAACAACAAAAAAACAAAACAACAATAACAAAAAACAAGGGTCCCCCCCACCATACATTCTTTGTTCTAGAAACTTTCATATTCATAAATCAAAATCACTCTCTCGGGTTCAACAACTCTGTCCCATATTTCCACATTTTCTCCCTCCTTATATTACATGTTATATTCTACATCAACATAGTTCAAATAGTACGTATTTAAAAAAAAAAAACACCTCTTTTTTTTTAATATTTTATTTATTTATTTGACAGAGAGAGATCACAAGTAGGCAGAGAGGCAGGCAGAGAGAGAGAGGGGAAGCAGGCTCCCTGCTGAGCAGACAGCCTGATGCGGGGACTCGATCCCAGGACCCTGAGATCATGACCTGAGCCGAAGGCAGCGGCTTAACCCACTGAGCCACCCAGGCGCCCCAAACACACCTCTTTTAAGAAACCCAACTTAAAATAGCTAAGTTAAAACTTAGTAAGTCATGCAATTTATGGGCAAAGTAAGTCACACTTTTTTTTTTTCTTTTTAAAGATTTTATTAGCTTTATTTGAGAGAGAAAACATGAGAGGGGAGAAGGTCAGAGGGAGAAGCAACTCCCCATGGGGCTGGGAGCCCGATGCGGGACTCTGAGATCATGACCTGAGCCAAAGGCAGTCCCTTAACCAACTGAGCCACCCAGGCACCCAAGCCAAACCTATCTAATTAACGAGGCTCTACATGTTGTTTGCAGAGATGAGAAGATTGTATTTAAATAGTTTGTTTTTGTTTTTGTTTTTGTTTTTGTTTTTTAAGTATGTGTGTGTTTTCTGCTTTGTTTTGTTTTGTTTTTACAGTAGATGCAGTGGTCGCACCCTTCAACAGCACATACTATGTCTTTGCACCTCTGGTCCTTATGTCTGGACTCATCCCACCCCCACACGCACCGGATCATTCTGTGGCAGACTCATCAGTCAGGACTCAGCTCAACAGATGACGTTCAGAGCTTTTCTCATGTATTTTATTTTAACTTGTGTTTTGCCAATCTCTTAAGAGCCTTTTTTCCCAAACATCTAAAATTGTGCCTCACAAATAATGGGTACTCAATACATATTTGTTAAATGAATAAATAAATAAAAGCACAAATGACTGAATAGATACACGAATGAATAATTCATCTAAGAGGCATCTTTCAGTAAGTAACGCAGATTTCCATAATATTATGCAAATATTTTCATGTATAGTCTTTCAGCTATATTTGGCATTTACTGTACATGGGGGATTATGTCTTTCATAAAAGTAACTTTACAAAATAAAATATGCGACAAAGAATTTTAAAAAATAGAAAATGCAAGATTGAGTTCATTGAATGAAGTGATTAGGAATGGAGAAGGTTCTGAAAAGCTGGATCTACTCCCAATCAATTGGCCATTTTCACACTGTGTAAATTTGAGCCCTATCTTCAGAGTAGGAGTTCTGAATTCTAATCATGCAGTAACGTAAACTACATCTGTGTTTTCTTTTCTTTTTTTTTTTTTTTTTAAGATTTTATTTATTTATTTGACAGAGTAGGCAGAGAGGCAGAGAGAGAGAGAGAGGAGGAAGCAGGCTTCCTCCTGAGCAGAGAGCCCGATGCGGGGCTTCATCCCAGGATCCTGAGATCATGACCAGAGCTGAAGGCAGATGGTTAACCCACTGAGCCACCCAGAGCTGAAGGCAGATGCTTAACCCACTGAGCCACCCAGAGCTGAAGGCAGATGCTTAACCCACTGAGCCACCCAGAGCTGAAGGCAGATGCTTAACCCACTGAGCCACCCAGAGCTGAAGGCAGATGCTTAACCCACTGAGCCACCCAGGCGCTCTACATCTGTGTTTTTTGTGTGGGTACAAGTAAGGGATTGGACGATGTCATTCTGAAGTCCCACTTCAATTTTCAGGTTCTAAGAATGAAATGGACTTCAGGAAGAAAAGATAATTCTGACACATCCCTATGAATATAAAGATAAATATTTATTGCTCGGTGAATTCAAAAATTCCAGACTATTTTTTTGTAAAGTAGATAAAGCTTGCTGATAGTCTATATTTCGTGACAATTAGAGTAACATCTCATTTGTATAACACTTTGGGTGTAATTTACACATTAGTTAGCGATTTGCAAGGAACTTTCACTTACATTATTTTAATTGACCCTCACAACTGTACATGTATCTACATGGCCCCGTGTGTGTAACCAGAGATGGTATCATCCTTTCATTCCCCTCCTCACCTCTGCATCCCCCACAGGAAGGTAATTGATGTTTAGAGAGCTCAAGTGATTCACTGAAATGTACACGGCTGGCAGTCACTGACCTTTTTTTTTTTTTCACTAAGTCAATATTCTAACTACTAATATCAACGCTTGTTCTTATGCTTGAATGTCAAAATTTAGAATCTCTCTCATAAGATCTCTCATAAGATGCAGACACACATATTCAATAGCCTACTGGATATTATCAGTTGATTATCCTATAGCTACCTATAGGTCAACATTTCTGTACATGTTCCTAAACCAGTTTAAACATATTCCCTGACACAGAAAATGACACTGTTCATTATCCAGTTGCCTCTGCTGAAAACTTGACAGTCATTCTTTGTACCCAATCAATCTTGGGTAGAGGAAAGAATACTGGTAAAATTTAATAATGGGCAAAATGATAGTAGAGATGACCAAAGCAAGTGGGAAATAAAACAAAAGGAAAGACACTAAGTGTCCCTCTGTTCCTACCTGACAATTTTTCTTTTTGAGAATTTCTAGTCTGAATGACTTTAATATCCTGGACAGAAAATTAAGCATTTTTCTGTAACTTATGGGGAATTATCTCTTCCATTAAGAGTATCCTCACAAAAGGGTGCCTGGGTGGCTCAGTCGACTAAGCAACTGCCTTCACCTCAGGTCATGATCCCAGAGTCCTGGGATCTAGTCCCTCATAGGGCTCCCAGCTCCGCAGGAAGTCTGCTTCTTCCTCTGACCTTCTACCCTCTCATGCTCTCTCTTACTCGCTCTCTCTCAAATATAAATAAAATCTAAAAAACAAAAACAAAAACAATAAAAAGAGTACCCTTACAAAATAAAAAGCATCAAAAATTTTTTTTAAAGTATGATCAAATAGTTGAGATTTAATTTCAAGCCCAGAATGATCCCTTCTGGCCATTCTCCCAATAAATTCTTATAGTGCGTTTTCATAAATCATAGTAGAAATATATCCTCCTTTTTTTTTGAAATTTGCTAACATACTTTATCATTGGAATTTCATGGTGTTGGATAGAAAAGGCATTTTCATTTATGCCCACTCTATAAACTACTTCTGGACTATTTAAACACTGTTAAAAAAAAACAATTTAGAATCAAATACCACTGGGATTAGAAAGAAAGCACTAAAATTTGGTCAGGATGAACATTAGTTCATTAGAACATTAATAAGGACATGCATATAAGTATCAAATATGTATATTATTTTATCATTAGAATATTTATAGTGCACCTCATCTTTTGCTCTTAAGTAAACAGAGAGATCCCAACAGAATCGTTATGTTGTATACTCTTTCCTAAAAAAAAAAATAAAAATAAAAACAAACAAACAAAAAAAACACTTTGGGAAAAGGCCATTGCTATGATTCTAATGGATTTTGACAACTTCCAGCCATATGTTACATTTTGGTTCTGACTTTAACCCATGTTTTTAAACCCATTTTTTAAAAACTAGCATAACAATAAAAGTAACTTGAACATCATATGGATTTCAGACTTTGTCTCAATAATGAAGAACACAGCTTCAGGACCGAGATTTTCTGGGTTAAATCTGGGTCCTGTGGTAATAGCTGTGCACCATTGGACAAACTCTTGGACTGACTTGCATCATCTGCAAGATGGGGTGACAGCAGCACCTGCTGTAGGAGATGGTTCTGAGTGTGAAATGAGTTCCTCTATGTGAGGCACGTGAGACAGGGTCCGGCTACAGCTACTTCTCCCCTCTTCTCCTATCCCATCCACTGGCTTCCCCTCCACCCTTAACAGTGACGACTGTAATAATTTTATGCTCATTTTATAGTCTTAGCTGATAATGCACGTATCTCCAGGTTTAATAGGTATGTGTGTACTTGATTTCTTTTTTTTTTTTTTTAACAATTGAGTTCTCCAAAAATGGTACATTATTGTATGTAGTTTCTGTAACATTTTTGTCACTCAATATTTTTTCTAACATTATTTATAGTTTTGATGTAGTTTATTCATTTTCACATTTTATATTTTTATAGTACTCCATGTGTCACTAGAGTACAAATTAATGTTTTTTTCTCTTATGAATATACATTTGGTTTTATTACTATTTTAAAAATAATTATTAACAATGTTAGCTTTCATGTGCCTGGGTGACTCAGTTGGTGAAGCCTCTGCCTTCTGCTTACAGCATGGTATCCTGGTACTGGGATTAGGGTGCATGGGGTTTCCTGCTTAGTAGAGAGTCTGTTTTTCCCTCTGTCCGGCACTGACCCCCACCCTGCAATTCATCTCCCTTTCCTCTCAAATAAATAAAATCTTTAAAAGAAATAGCCCCCAAAACAATGCTAGCTTTCCTTTGATAAGTTTTAGGTTTTTTTTTTTTTTTTCCACTTTTTAATCACATCCTTTATGTAATTATATGTTTTAGTGGACTAAGATGGAGGTCTGTTTTTGCTTGATCTGTTTGGAAAACAACCCATAATATGCAGGATTCACAACGACTTCAAACATTTGGGCTTTCCAATATTCCAATTCCAGTAGGTTTAATATGGACAAAACGATATATCTAATAGGTTCAAAAATCTTCTCCCTAATAGTAGATACCTTATAGGTTGTTAATATATAAAATATGACACAATTATTAATATTTAACATTTGAACATGAAAGTTATTATCAGGGTGGGTACGGTCATTGAAGAATTTTTATTGCAAACCTGCATTGTAACAAAAATTTAGTTGAGCAGGTTTTTTTGTTTTTGTTTTTTTTTCAGGTTTTTGAGTGCTATACTTCTACGGACACATTGAACACCTTCAGACCAACCTTAAGGGAAACAAAAAAAAAACAAAAACAAAAACAAAAAACAAACGTAAATTTAAGAGAAGGAAGACTTTCTGTGTTTGGAGGTTCTGACATGGGAGTGTAAAGGGCAAGTAAAGTGGTAAACTAAGAAGTGATCCTAAAGTATAAATGTAATAAAATAAGAAATATTAGAAACAGTGTCTCCTGATATGCCAAGAAATTGAGCTAAACACACATCATTATAGCGTTACTAACCAAAAGGTTTAACTCATTTGGGGAGAAATTTTCTGGTATTTTAGAAGAAAATTATTATCTTTTGCAAGCCATTTATTTTTAAGTCATTCTACTGGATGCTTTCTATATATGTGTGATCACATTTAATCCCTATACCTCACAGACCTATCCTTAGTAGATTCAAAAGCTGTGACAGACAAATGAGGCTGGGACTCCAAATTTACATCTCAAGTGGGTTGTTATTAAGGGACAGAGATGGTGTTAAAATGCAGGTCAACCTTACTCCAAAGTAATGATTTTACTTTTTTAAAAGAGAAAAGGAGATACTATCCTGAAGCCTACTGCTCTCCTCATTATTAGAGGTTTTCTCGAAAAAACAAAAAAGCATGTGTGTGCATGTGTGTGATAACTGTACAACAATTGGACAATCAGTATGCAAGATCTTTAAGAACATTCAGAGGGTAATAACCATATATGCAAATCAACCATTAAATAAAGATTCAAAGTATGCATTTTCCTTTTAATATAAGCATTTGAATAAGATGGTCATTGAAAATAACTAATTACTTCTATTAAAGAATTCATAATATACTGATGTATGTCAAAATAATTAGCTGTCAGAAAGCAGAAAAGCTTGTGTTATTCTTTAAAATAGCAAAACTTCTTTCACCTCTGACCTGCTTTGATTTTGTTGATTCAATAAGTGCCAGACATTTCCATTCAACCCAGAATTTATGTCTCTTATAACTATCACGATGACAGACTCAGCGCCCTGCTTCATCTTGCTGTTCTACTAAGACTAACCATGTGAAATAAAATAAGCTCGGCATGTCAGAATAATTCAGTAATTAAGGAAAAGTATCATTACCCTACGGATAACTAAACCAGGTCCTGAACAAAAGGAAAACAAAACGAATCTTGCTTCTTGTTTCATTACTTGTTCCAGACTCAAGGTCAATTTATCCACTCTTCATTGTCTCCCTAACGTAATAATCAAGCCTTGCCTGGAATGAAACCATAGAAGTCATGCAGAAGATTGAAAAAAATAAAATAAAGGGTCAGATGAAAGAATATTATGAATACAATGATCAAATAGGAATTAACCAGAATAATATATTTTTCCAAAATATTCTGTTCCTTACGAGATGACAGGTGATATATTCTCATGTCAATAACTGTGCATTTCAATTACTGCCAGCCAAAAGCTCTTGTCACTCATCATACACTACATTATATCTGGCACTTTGTGATGCCAGTTCCTTTGGGATTACAATAAAAATAATACCCTCATTAACAGAGTGATAAGTATTTGAACACTGTGCCAACATTTAACTCATGTCTGCCAATCGAAACAGGAAAATGTTCTTTATTGATTGGAGAAAGGATCTTGTTTGAAGATAATTGACTCTGAGTTTTTCATTGACATAATACCACCTCCGGAAGAAACATAGGCTCAGCTTAGAAAACAAAGGTTAGATGGAAGAGTCTGATCACTTTCTCCTCACTCAAGCAAGCTCCTATTGACTTGAGTGAACGTTCTGTCTGCCTGTGAATCAAAGGATTATAGATCATTTGGTCCACTTCAAAAGCAGAAAAAATGTCTTCAAAGAAGAAGCTTACACAGAAGCAGGGCATACGAAATAGAAAGAGCCAGGTTTCCCTCATAGAGAAAAGGCAGGAATGGAGTGGGGTAGCCAAGAATAGAAACAATATTAATAATAATAATAATATATTAATAATAATAAAATAACTATTTCAAAAAAGGAAACACTCGCACAAATAAGTATTTTACTGCATTAAAATAATTGCAGCTAAGATGTTGGTACAAGGCAGATGTTCCATCTTAGAAATGTTAAGGCTGAGATGCCAATGCAACAAACATCCAAGTAAAAAAATGTTACTGAGTGTTGAGCCGGAGAGTGGAAATCAGCGTGTATACCACACATATGGCTACAAATGAGAAGGAGCCTTAGCAATGGAGTGTCAGGACTTTCAGAGGGGGCATGTCAGGGAGATCAGAAGTATCAGCAATAAAAACCAAGGCGCGGTGGGAAGTGAGGTGACCGATGACCCAGAAGCCAAGGAAGAAATGCTCCAAGGAGGAGGGAGCGATGTCATGTTTAAAATCCTGCTGGGAGCCGAATAAAAGGATCACGGAACTGACCTTGGGATTCCACATTGAGATTCTAATAAAAACCGGTTTGGTGAAGTTATGTGTATGACAGTATGATCTAACGGGTTTCCGAAGACAATCGGAGATGCTCAGTGTTAGGTATTAGAGACGGCACTACGAAGGAACGTTCCGGTAAACTGGAACAAGAAATGAACTTGCTGATTAAATGAGAAAAGGCCTCCGGAGAGGGTTTTCATGCTAAAGGAAATGGTCACAGAGGATGGTGGGGTGAGAAGGAGGAGGGAAGATGCTAGCAGCGCTCCCGGAATAGGTGAAAAACAAGAGAATCTAGTTCACAGCTGGAGAGTCTGGCCTCAGCAGGGAGCCCAGGAAATTCACTACAGCTGTGGGATGGAAGGAGGCATATGGGGCCCATGTCCTAGAATATGAGAAATTCAGAGTATATGAACTAGACACATAGGGTGCATCTATCTACCCAAGTGACTGTGAGGATGACAGATGACAATTATAAAGTTACTGATACACAGTAAATGTTTATAGGTAGTAAATATCAGCTTTTAAAAACACACATGCTGGAGCGCCTGCGTGGCTCAGTAGGTTAAACCTCTGCCTTTGGCTCAGATTATGATCTCAGGGTCCTGGGATAGAACCCTGCATCGGGCTCTCTGCTTGGCAGGGAGCCTGCTTCCTCCTCCCTCTCTCTGCCTGCTTCTCTGCCTACTTGTGATCTCTCTTTGTCAAATAAATAAATAAAGTCCTAATAAATAAATAAATAAATAAATATGCACACGCTAAGTAGTGTCAGACTTATCTAACCTCATCCAGTAACGGGTTCCTTTGTGCCCAGCACTTGTGGCTATGAAGAATAGAGCTGGAAGGGTCTGCCCATCTTCACAAAGCTGCTATGATTCCTAATTCCACACACTCCTTAAGCCAGAATTCACACACAGTGAATTCACACACAGAGATCTGACCATTCAGAAGTGACTGCTGCTTCCTTTCCCCACAAGAACAATCAGCAAAAGTATACTTTAAAAAGGAAAAGCATTACCAAAAAAAAAAAAAAATTACAAATACTGAAACCAGCATCATTAAACCCAAAATGTAAATATGTTTTAAATAAGTATTAAATAAAAATATTGCATTCTTAAAGACCTTCAAAAAAGGATAAAATCCTCAGGGCCCCTGACTGGCTCAGTTGGTAGAGCACTTGACTCTTGATCTCAGGGTCATGAATTCAAGCCCCACACTGGGCATGGAGCCTACTTAAAAAAAGGGGGGGCTGGGGCACCTGGGTGACTCAATGGGTTAAAACCTCTGCCTTCGGCTCAGGTCATGATCCCAGGGTCCTTGGATCAAGCCCCATGTCAGGCTCTCTGCTCAGCAGGAGGCCTACTTACTCGTGTCTCTCTGCCTGCTTCTCTGCCTACTTGTGATCTCGGTCTGTAAAATAAATAAATAAAATATTTTTAAAAAGTAGGGGGGCAGTAAAACTGTCAAGATGCTCTTATGTTATAGGCCAAGGGATCGGCCATGTAGTGTTTTGGGGGACCATGTAACAGTGAGTTATTTTCCTGTGTCTACCCATCTTGCTGCACAGGTTCAAGCATAACAGGAGACAAAATATAGTTTACAGCTGAGCGGCCCCAGTGTTCCTAGCATGACCACTGACACTGGCTCATTTTCTTCCATTCTCAGCTTTGGCTGCCAGCTCCCATGAGAGTGGCTGGAGGTAAGGACATCCCTCTCTCTTCTGGGCTCCCTGAACATGGTCAGGTTGTGGTTTTCCTGTGAGGAAAGGACCCAAGGACCCTGTGTCTTATCGTACTTAGGCTACAAAGGGAGTCCAAGGCCTCTTGTCTACTACAATGCTCTCAAGGGCTGCACAACTCCCTTCCATGAGCTGTCTCTCCAAAACACAAAGCCAAAAGTGGTTCCCCTAAAAACTAACCTCTTTCCAATCTCCGCCCTTGCAGGGAGGTGTGAAGGTCAAGGTGACGACCTGGCAGAAGGTAGATCTCACGTGTGTCCCCCACCACGGGCAGGACTGAGACCTGGCCAGGGAACACTAGTGGTTCTTCCCCTTCCCTCTTCAGGATTAATGGGTGTAGAGAGAAGGATGGAGTTGTCCTTCCTTTTTATTCTTGGGCACACTATGGCCAAGGGTCAGGGAATGATGTCCACATGCGGTGGGCCGGGCCCCAACATGAGTGTGACAAGGCCAGGCTCATTCTTGTATCTGATCAATCTGACATCAGTGACAGTCTGCATTTCTACTCCCTCATGGCCATGCCCTTGACCAACAGGCTGGCCAGCAAGTGCTGCAGTTCCAAAGGAGCAGCTGTTGGCAGGTGCTGCAGTCCACCGGTGAAGGACGTGTCTTCTTAGAGGGATCCCAGAGCAGGGCAGATCCAGCTGAGGATGTCCAGTGTGTACATCTGTTGGAGGCCTTCCTCCTTGGCATTCCAAGGCAGAAGGGGATCTCCAGTGGAATGGAAATGCAAGACAGCCTCCTAGCCCTGGGGTCAGCTTATTAGCAGCTAAGTGAGTTGAATCTCGTACCCACCCCCGAAGAGTTTTTCAGCAGTAGCTAGAGATGGCTGTTCCTTGGCATTCACCCATGGAATTCAGGAACAAGACTTGTGGCTCATCTGGTTGGACCTGCAGGACCGAGCTACTTCTGAGCTGGTTGGGGGGTTATTGCCTGAAGCATTGGGAGAGGCCAGGAGCTCAATGTCCACGTAGTATCCACACCCCTGTTCCATCTGGGTGACCTCCTATGCCCTCTCAGCCCTGACACAACATCCCAAAACAGAGAAGCAAGAAAGCCTAAAGGGGGCACAGCCACAGGATCAAGCCAGATATCTGATTTGTCCCAATCCTGGAAGAACCACCACGATGAGGGGAGTGGTCACTTTGAAGATGCACCTAGTCCTTACTCTCTCCAAGGTATCAGTATTTTCTCTTTTCTGTTACGGTCTTTGGGGTCTCATCTTAGCCACAGACCCAAAGATAATGGAGGCCATCTTACCCACTTGCTCATATTCATGGAAAAAAACTATTTTAGTGATTCATTCATGTCACCCGTTAAGCTAGGAAAACTTTTCTTCCTCTTAGTATCCTGGGGAATCACCATGAATAGATAAGTTCTTTCTTCCTATTCTTATAGCACTCGTAAGACACTTCTGTTGTAGCACTTGTAATATTTACTAAAGTTTTGGGCCTAAGTGTTTGCCTTCTCTGCTAGACTCTAAGAATAGCTGTTATATATTATGTATCCTTATATTTTCAATTCTTAGCTCACTGCTCAGAATGTTAAAGTTCAAAAATGCCTGAAAAATTCTACATGGGCAGAAATGTAAGTAGACACACAGATACAGTGGCAAGGAATGCTAAAATTTAAGCAAAAAAAATCAGAATTCCTTTAAGGAAGAGAACTGCCCTTATTTAAGAAAACGTTTTGATGAGCTCTTTTTGAACGCAAGATGTGATGCTGAGGGTTTGAAGGGAAAGACCGTATTGCTAGAAGATGGAAGGAGATTGAGTTTTTGAAGTCTCCCGGCATATGGAACACCTACTTTAGATCTCAGGTAAACAAGAAGTAAGGTTTTTTTTTTTTTTTTTTTTTTAAGATTTTATTTATTTATCTGACAGACAGAGATCACAAGTAGGCAGAGAGGCAGGAAGAGAGAGAGGAGGAAGCAGGCTTCCTGCTGAGCAGAGAGCCCGATGCGGGACTCGATCCCAGAACCCTGAGATCATGACCTGAGCCGAAGGCAGCGGCTCAACCCACTGAGCCACCCAGGCGCCCCAAGAAGTAAGTTTTTATTCCATTGAGATCACCATGCATTTAGAATCTTAAGAGAGAATATCAAATATGCACGATTTCACTATTAGTGCATATAAGAAAAATACTTGATTTTAAAAAATAAATAAAACCAATCCAGTTCCTACAGATGTAAGGACAATGCAGTTTTAATGCCACTCTACATTCTAATTATATCAAAAGTTCTCAAGTGATCTCATTTTATGCAATGCGTTCATTTAAGGAAAGAGAATAGGATCTCTGGGGTTCCTAGGTAGCTCAGTTGGGTTAAATGGCTGGCTCTTGGTTTTGGCTCAGTTCATGATCTCAGGGTCCTGGGATCACCATGCTTTGGGTTCCAAGCTCAGCAGGAGACTGCTTTTCTTCTCTCTCTCTCTATCTCCCTCTCTCCTTTTGCCTCTCCCCCTGCTTGTGCACACACTTTCTCTCAAATAATCTTTTTTTTTTTTTTTTTTTTAAAAAGAGAGAATAAGGTCTCCTATGTAGTATTGTTAGTTAGTATAGAAATTCAAGTCTTTGGAGCACACCTGGGTGACTCAGGTCATGGTCCTGGGGTTGTATGATAGAGGCCTGCTTTGGTCACCATGATCTCCAAGAGTCTACTTGAGATTCTGTCCTTTTCCCTCTGACCCTCCCCCGCCTGTGTGCACTCTCTCTCTCTCTCTCTCTCTCACTCTCTCTCCTTCTTAAATAAGTAAATCTAAAAAAAAGAAGAAGAAGAAAAGAAATTAAAGTTTTCATTATGTTTATAATTCTAATCAGCTCAGTGAAACATTGGATATTTTAATTTCCAGTTTTAATACCTTCTTTTAACTTTCGTTATAGTTTTTCTCATGTTTTACTATGCTAGTATATGGAACTTGTTCTTAATAAACTTCATTAATAATCAAGATCCCATTTTCCCTCAATGCAAAGAGAAGAAAAATAGGTTTTTTGATCACTTACTATGATTCAGATCTGTGGCCAGTGATTTTATATGCATCATGTGATATTAATATTATTACAATTCTGCATGTTATTCCATTTGAGAGATGAGGGTATATAGGATAGGCCTTGTACCCAAGCTCTTTAATTTAAGGTGTAGTACTACCAATCTCTTCAGTATCTTCAACTACTACACTGTGCTTGTTGTTGAAAAACGTCACTGCTTTCCTAAGTTTACATGCTATATTCTAACAATGTGAAAATACATATTTTTATCTTACATATCTTATGTTTTTCAGATCCACATTTCTGTTTCTTAGATATGGAAGCTATTGTGGCATCACAAACTTAACCCAAAACCATTTCCATTTTACACACACTTAAATTTCATACTCCTATATTTACTTCTGAATCAATTGCAAAACCATTCACAAACTTGAAAATCACTCTCAACTCATGTGTCTATGTCACTCCTCCTACTGGTTAAGAAGCAAGTTCCGCCAACTCTGGTGCTGAAATCCTTCCTGGTGTTGCCCCTGCATTTTGATCTCTGTTTGAGTCAGGGTGCCAGTGGGAAACAGGTAGATCACTAAAGCTGCTACATCTGGACATTTAATACAGGAACTATTTTTAGGGCAGGATTTAGGAAAGTCAGCAGAGACAACGCAGTACCCCAGACTATTAACATTGGAGTAGCCCTTACCACTAGTCGGCTTGAAAGAGAAAGGAGAGAGCACTTACCAGAAACCAGAGAGGCTATTAATACACAGAGGGTGGCTTGACAGAAGTGGTCTTTGGAAAAGAAATAGCCCAGGAGGGATACAGCCAAATAAATAATTATATTTAGCTGACTCCATGTCTATTGCCAAATCTCCTACCGCTACTTCCCACTCACTGAATTCAGAATCGAACTGGAAATTAGAAGGCCACAGAAGGCCGTACATTTATCTCAGCCACTTAGGGAAAAGATTAGGACACAAAATGGTGAAGAGTGAATCTGGAGGGGCAAACAGAAGATGTGTCTTTGTCTTGGTTCTCATCTCTCTTCCTAACTTCTGCTCTAGCCCCTAATTTCCATTCTAAGTTAAAGTCATGTATTCTTTCTAAATAGGAAACTTGATTTTCGTCCTTCATGACATTAATTCTGAATGGAACCACTGCAGCTTCAGAGATAGCTGCAAAATATTTAGTAATTTATAAAAATTCCTTAAAATTTGCCTCCTCTGTACAAATACACAAATATAAACTATACTGGTTGAGCCTACCCTTTTTGTATCATAAAGTTAAGGTGCTGTGAATATAAGTTACATGCTTAATGTCACACGTATTAGAGTATTTGAATCAAGATTATAATTCAGTATTCTTGACTGTCTGGCGTGTACTCCATTATACTATATTACTTAACTAGATGCCTGTCTTTTTTTTTTTCCCCTATTTATGTTGGAGATTTTCCACTTGCAACTCAATAATATCCATAGACTTTTCCAGAAGCAATCAAGGCGAAAATAAATAAATAAATAAATAAAATTGCTCCTCAAACCTGACATACTCCCAAAAGTCTTTATTTAAAGGTTAGATGATTAAAAAAAAAAAAAAATGACCAGTTTAAGACAGATAAATAATTTGGGAGAATTCAATTACAAAACTCTACAGATAATGAAAATTGAATAAAGCAGGACATAGGGGCACCTGGGTGGCTCAGTTGGTTAAAGCCTCTGCCTTCAGCTCAGGTCATGACCTCAGGGTCCTGGGATAGAGCCATGCATTGGGCTCTCTGCTCAGCAGGGAGCCTGCTTCCTCCCCTCTCTCTCTCTCTCTGCCTGCTTCTCTGCCTACTTGTGATCTCTGTCTGTCAAATAAATAAATCATATCTAAAAAAAAAAAAAAGCAGGACATAACTTTCCTTATTCAACATATCTGTAGACTCTTCCATACCATTCATATTCTTTCAGGTTTAGGTGAGGTAAATAAAGGGGGGAGGGGGTGATCAGCGTCTTCATAGGACGGCATCCCTAAAATCTACATGTCACATTTCATCCAAGAGCTAATTTTCCATTTGAATTATGAACCTCTGTAAATAGCAGACAGGAGTGGAAAGTCTGAAATATCTATCACTCTTGACCCTTGGCTGACTGAAATGTGATGACTTCAAACAAAAATAAGCTTTGGTTAAGTTCCAAATTCAATCATCAGATAAAGGGAGGCAATATTTTTAAATACAGTGAATGTAAACACTGATGTTGACTTTAATGCATCTTCATTGAATCTTACGATGTACACAGAAATACATGTAAATATTATTTTTAGATAATTGTGACCCGATACAGCCCCACAGCAGGGGTCTTCTGCAGGTTTTCCCAGATACCTTGAAAGTCAAAATGCTCAAGTGCTCTGACACATTGTAATGATTTATGGGACACAAACCTCTTTCCGTACACAGTAAATAAACCAGTGCTTTCACCTATATACTTGAAAATATTCAGTATTGATCTGCAATTGCCAAAACACCTTTACGTGCTGTTTCCAAAGTGTTAGGTATGTATTTATGCATGTCTTGACTTGTTCCAGAAAGGATTAAATGTGATCAAAAGACATACACGACAAAATAAAATGTAACTTGGCAAGGATGAGTGTGAATGCAATGCTGAGTGGTAGAGAGAGGCGATTGCTTTGATTAAGGCTAGAGGCATATTTTGGCTAAATATCTTCTTTTAGTTCACTGGGAATCGTATGCATCACATGTGAGGAAATGAATAGACTCCCAGAATGTTAAGAGTATAAGCTACAAAACTTTAGTTCAACGTCTTTTATTAGATTTATTTTACATTTTAATTACAAAACAGAATGAACGTATTTCTTGATTTTAAAAAGTCTAAAGCAGACATAGAGGAAGTGAGAGTCTGACTCCTCTCCTATTTTGCTCTTCACATATTTTATAAAGTGTAAAATATAAAGTAGGAATCAATATAGTTGCTACTAATAGAGATACAAAATCTGGTTCCATGGATGTATTCAAACTACACTTATTACAGGTCTATGACACACCAGGTTCTTTGGGACTTCTTGAAAAACAGTGGTGTAATTGGCACCTGTCCTGCCCTCTGAGAACTGGGAGAGGCAGGCACAAATTATTCAAATGTACTAACAACTATGTGATTGCATGTTCTGGGTAGATACCATGCAGGAGAATAGCAGGCTATTTCATGGAGTTGGAAGCCTGACTTCACCAGAGGGATCAGGAAAGATGTCCCCATTTGGAGTGATTTTGACCAGAGCCATCAATGATGACATCAACTGTAAAGGAGACAATGGGAAAGGGGACTGTGGAGCGCGGTGGGGGGGGCAGGGGTGGGGTGGGGAGGGGGGTAAGCATTGCAAAGGCTCTGAAGTTGGTTAGAGATAAATTAATTTGTGGAAATCTAATTGGGAAGACACTAGTTAAGAAAATCTAAAGCATGTCAGCATATTTTAGTTGTGGAAAAGAGAGTTATGAAAAGGAGCTGGGCAGAGATGTTTGAAAAGACCAGATCGTGCCGTAGAAGACAGGGTTGTAGGCACTTTTGGTGTCTACGCCTCCTTTCCTGGCTAATCCATATAGAATTTCCTTTAGATACAATGCAAAACCAAGACTCTAGTCATGCGCAATAACAAAAATTCTATGACTCTCTCATCACCTTTATGTGATTACATCCTCACAGAAAGTGTGTATATTGTATCTTATAATATAACAGTGACTTTAAAGTGTTGGGTGTATCTCAGATTTGCTAATCACAGCTTTGTTTGTTTTTTTTAATCATAATTAATCATTAAAAGCCGTGTATTTTTGCGTCACTACTTGCATTAGGATCAAGTAAAATGTTTCTCTGTGGTGCTAAATTGTTTCTATATCTACTTATCTACCTAAAGAAATAATCACTCATTGTGCATAAAAAAATGCCAAAATCTTTCTTACTTTTATATTTGGAAATACTGGGGAAAGAAAGCTCTCTAGTTCTTTGGAAATGTTATGTAGTAGCAGAGATTTCACAGAAGAGTGCTTATGATTCTCTTGAGTTCCCTGCTGAACAAAACTTATATCCTTCTAAGGATTAAAGGTAAAGACATAATGAACCAAACAGATGAAAATAAAGCAAAGCAACAAAACAAGATAAAATAAATTAACAAACTAATAAACTACCCAATAAAAGCCACAATTAGAGATGACTATTATCCTTTTTTTTTTCACTCTAAAAAGTTGTAAATGGAAAAAAAAAATATTTATTCTGCCTTTCTTGCACAAACTACATTTCAAATTAACCAACCAGCTTAACTGATGAGGAAAAGCTCCTCTTTATTTAAGAACACCTGCTAAAGAATGTATATATGGCAAATGTCAAGGTCGAAAATCATTTTTAGCTTCTGAGGAATTGGATCATCCACACATACTGAAATCTTTGAGTAAAGCATTAATGGAGAACTAGATATTCACATGCTATCTACCAGCTCAGAGATTACACATTTTTTGGAAGGTGAGGCTTCATAGGGATCTGGTTGCCTCTGCCCCAACTGACGATTAGTCTTGGTGGGATGACCAGAGATTTGGATGCCTTGTGATTTGAAATAACAGGCAGGGCACAGCATAATTTATGAAATATGAGTGTCAAATACTTAAACTGCACTGAGTAAACATCTACATGTCAACTCACATGCTCTCTTCCTTCAGCAGTTCAATGTTGCAGAAAGAAATGGAGAAAGAGAATTAAAAATCATAACAAGAGAATGTAATCTGTAATCCTTGTTTGTGTCTTGTTTGATTTTATTATTTTTTTAAAGATTTATTTATTTTAGGAGCACCTGGGTGGCTTAGTCATTAAATGTCTGCCTTCTGCTCAGGTCATAATCTCAGGGTCCTGGGATGGAGCCCCACATCGGGCTCTCTGCTCGGCGGAAAGCCTGCTTCTCCCTTTCCCACTTCCACTGCTTGTGTTCTCTCTCTCACTGCCTCTTTCTCTCTGTCAAATAAATAATAAATAAAATCTTAAAAAGAAAAAGATTTATTTATTTGAGAGAGAGAGAGAGAGCACGCAAGCATACGGAGGAAGGACGGGGGAGAGGGAAAGAGAATCTTAACCAGACTCCATGTAGAGCACAGAGCCAGATTTGAGCCTCGATCCCATGACCCCGAGATCACAACCTGAGCTGAAACCAAAAGTGGGACGCTTAACTAACAATGCCACCCAGGCGCCCCAAGGGTCTGTTTTAAACAAAAATGTATCAAAGTTATTTTAGAAAAAAAAAGGAGATGTTTGAATATGAACAATGAGTTAGATGGCACTAAGAAATTAGTGTGAAATGTAAATGGGAAGTGTAGGAGGCCATTCTTCTATTGTAGAGGTGAATACTGAAGGATTTGGGAGTGCAAAATCAAGATGCTTATGATTATACTTAAAATTCTTTAGGAAAATAAAAATCAGTGAAGCATATCTACCTAACATTTCATAATAATTTTATGATTTTTAAAAATATTTTCTTTACTTTTCTGTATATTTGAGGTTTTCCAAAACAAAACAAAACAAAAAATAAAGAAATCATCAAAGAATATTGATAATAATTACTTCTTATTGTTATGACAAAAAAGAAGAAAAGGTGAAAAGGAAGGAATGAAAAGAAAAGGAAGAGAATGTATTTTAAAAAACTGTATATTGCTTTATAATGCCCAACATTTTCCTAAGGCTTTGGCCCATAAGTTGCAAGCATCTTTACATCTGAGGTCTGCCTATTACCACATTTCCACTTTGTACCTATGGTTTGACTCTTTGTCCTGTCCTGTTATATCTTATCAGCGCCAGATATTATTTTCAGAAGTCCCCATTTCAATTTTTTAACCTGATATTGACCGACATCCAGATTCTGCATGAACAGTGCCCACTGAATAGACTCGACCCTTGTTTAGTTCTGTCTGAACATAGAAGCTAATTCGTTTCATTCAAGGAGAGCAACAGAGAGTAGTTTATCCATAACCCAATTATAAATGAAACCTACAATTTCAGCTGTAATCTGTGTTTTCTAAATAAAGCACAGGCTTTGGCCTAATACCAGTTTTACAACTACAGGAAACTACTGCCACAGTTCCCATAAAATCCCCAAAGTAGAACCTAACGGTGATAACAATAACTTATACTATTCGTAAACACTCAATATGTTATTGATGCTAACCTGAGCGTAGGAGATAAATTATGCCCATATGAGATGCAGAAGCTGAGAATCAGATGTTGACCAACTTGCCTAATAAGGTCAATTTCCTAAAAGGTACCTGAGCTTTTTGTTTTTGTTTTATTTCAGCTTTCCCTGCCTCTAAAATTAAAGTACTTTTTTTAACATCTCAGATTCTAAGTTAAAATATATTTAGTTTGCAGAACTCAGAATAATATATAATTTTCCATTAGAATAATGATTGTAATATGTTTTCCAGAACACATATAAATCCACTAGATATATAGCATTTTACTTTTTTTTTTTTCCCTGCTACAATTGCAAGGCGCAAATAGCTATATCCTCGGGCTACTGTGACCCATATCAGCAAGTTTCCAAAGGCCTGGGCCCCAGGGCTAGGAATGCTCTATTATCGACACTCCGGAGACCCACAGCAGCCTCAGTCAGGGATGTGCTTCTGATGAACTAGAGACATTGTTCTGGATTTACGCTGAGGAGCTCTAGGAAGCTTCTGTCAAAACCGAGGGCATCCTTCAGAAAGCTCTTGACCTACCATACCTGAATTTTGACTTGTGCGCTGCCCAGCTAGTAGCAGGACTCAGTAACCCAGGACTTTGCTGTCTGAATTACCCTGCATATTGAAAAATTCTCACATTTCTTGAATACCTAAGCCTAAAGGGTCAGTAAGTGAGGAGTTATACTTACTTCAGTAGGTTTTTCAAAGATATGTTAAAAAAAAAAAAAAAAGATATCTTAAGCATGAAATCTAAAGCCCTCTCCATTTTCCTTTATTTGTTTTTTCTATTTGGGTGAGCCAGATTTTTGATGGTAGACTCAGTGGGAGCTTCTTTTCTTTGTCTATCTCTATGCCTTTCATATACTGTGCTGCCTTTCAGAGGAAGAAAGGCTACCATTTTATATGTTGAACATTACCAAACCATTCTGCATAATTGCTTTAAAAAGAAGCACAAATTCTGTGAGAACTTGTCTGAGCAGATTGCCTAGACCACACAGCAAGTACTGTTACTTTGATCCAAAGTATGTCAGTTCCTGCTGATTTTATATTAAACACTGACCGGAGTCATAACTATATGGACATCTGGCTTTTCAATTTAACTTTTTATGATCTTGTCTTTGAATCCTGAATAACACCTTTCTGGGTAACGGTTTTATACCTTGTATCTTATACAAATTAACCAGAATTTATACAATTCCTTTTTTGATATTTTCAATCTTCTTTTTTTTTTCTGATCACTTCTTTTATGATACCAACACATAGAATTCAAAGCCTTCAACTTGTATATTAATAGCAAATTTTCAACCTTCATTCTATGCTTCTCACTAAATCCTGGTCTTTAATTCTCCTATGGAGTGAGCTCTCCCTTGATGCACTGAAACCTACTACAAATTAATTCAGTATTTTCTGAACAAATAATTTCCCTTCTGTTTACTAGTGTTCTGTTTCTCCCTAATGAATGTATACAGAATTGCTTTATCAACATTGTAAATTAATCCTGTTTGCATTGCGGCATGCTCTAGAAACAGCAAAGCACTTCTCATTTTGTCAGGAAAATCAGAGTAAATTATTATTTTTTAAATTTCTGTATACATTTAAAATGGAAGTAAAAATCTATCCATATATTAATTTTGACAACATAGATATTGAACAGAATCATGATATTAGTAGGTAGCAAGATTATGTTACTCATGATGATATATTCAAACTCTTTCAAGATTTTGGTTAATACTATATTAACCAGTGTTTTATTTTCTTTTAATTATAGTTAAGTTTGAAGACATGAAAGAAATTAAATTGTCAGAATGCAAATCACAAAATGGGGTTTTTGTTTCATGAACATAGAACAGATGCCCAGAATGATCATTCCACATGAAACTACAAATTAGGTACTGAAATATACCTTTAAAATGTATCACTGAATTTACCAAGTGAGGAAGAACTGTAATGAGGAAAAACAGGAAGTGAAAAATAGAGAGGATGGCTATAGGTAATAATTAGAATTTTAATTTTTTAGGAGGATACAACAGTTCAAAATGTGCATGCATTTAATACCATAGACTAAAAATAGAGCTTAAACAGAAGCATAAAATCATATGCAAAAGTAACTATATTACCTGGGTTTTAGCACACTCTCTTGTTAATTGTTTGAGCAAAAATACAACCTTTCTTCAAAAAATAATATCAACAAAAATAGAGTGAATCAAAATAGAAAATATTTACAACTCAACATAGTTCCAGCTTATACAATATTTGTACCCTTCCTGTTTTAGAGTATAATATTCTACTTCCAGTAGATAAAATGTGAAATTAGTAGTAAATGATCAAATAATAGGCCACATGTGTCATTAAGATTAGAGTTATATAGGCCTATTATTTAACCATAATCTAATTAGATTAGAAAAAATATTATTTGGGCAATAAATCAACAAAAAATAAATGTGTAAAATCGTATGGTGAAAAGAAGATGATGGCGTGGATACTGCAAAGTATTTAAAGGTGATAACTGGTAAAACTACATAATTTTTTTGGCTATAGCTAATACACTGTATTAGTTTGCTACTGTTGCTATAACAGATTATGACAAATTTAGTTGCTCAAGCAACACAAATATATTATCCAGAACTATAATTTACTCTGCCCCTCCTCACCACTTGTCTTCTCTCTCTCATTCCCTCTCTCAAATAAATAAAATCTTTAAAAAAAATAAACAAAAAGGATCATAAGACAATATTATAAGCATTTAAATACCACCAAAGTAAATAACATAGACGAAATGAAATAAATTATAAGAATCTGCAAATCTACCAAAACTGACTCAATTTAAGACAGAAGACAGGAATTAACTTATTATAAGTAAAAGCATTGAATTAGTCATTTTAATCCTTCCTACAAAGAAAAATTCAACTTCAGACCATTTCACTATAGAGTTCTAACAAACATTTGAAGGAAAAGTAATGCTAATCTTTAAAATTTTCAAAAAAGTAACAGACACCTTTCCAATTCTATGAGGCCAATATTAATTACCTCAGTGGCAAAACAAGGCAAAGGCACTGTAAGAAAACAACAGACAAATATCCCTTCTGAATATGGATACATAAATTATCAATGAAATACTAGCAAAATAAATCAGCAATATGTAAAAAAGCATTGTACACCATGACCATGTAGGATTTGTCTAAGGAATACAATTTTGGTTTAACATCTTTTTGAAAATAAGTCAACATAATAGGTATTATTAAATAGAATAAAGGGGAAAAGAACACATGATCTTCTCAAATAGATGCAGAAAGTCATCTGACAAAATCCAATACCTTTTCATTATAAGAATACTCAACAAACTAGGAATAGTTTGATTTGATAAAGGATAACTATGAAAAAAAAAGAAACAAACATTTAGGATTATATGTAATGGAGAAAAACTGAAACCTTTCCCTTAAAATTAGGAATAAGACAAAGATGTTCACTCTCACCACTTCTGTGAAATACTGTACTGGAATTCCCAGCCAGGACAACTAGGCAAGAAAAAGAAATGTAAGATATTCAGATTGGAAAGAAGATTTCAAATTCCTTTTATTAACAAAAGGAATGATCTTTTATGTAGAAAATCCTAAGGAATACACATGCACCCATTCCCCCCAAAACACATATCTATTAGAACTGATTTAAAAAATGTAAAAGTTTATAGGGTACAAGATCAGTGTACAAAAATAAGTTGTATTTCTACACACTAACAGTGCACAATCTGAAAATATGAATCAGAAAATTTCATTAAAATAACATCAAAAAGAATAAATACCATGGGAATAATCTTACCAAAGCAAGTTTAAAATTTATATACTGATAATTATAAAATACTGTTGAAAGATATTGCAGAAGACCTAAGTAAACTAAAAGACATCACTTGCTCATAGATCAGAAGATTTAATTCGAAGATTGTAATTCTCGCTGAATTGATCTACCCATTTAATAAAATACCTACCAAAAATCTCAGCTAACTTTTTTGCAAAATTATTAAGATGATCATATAACCTAAGGTTTCAGAATAGACAAAACAATCTTAAAAAGGGGGAAGAAAGTTGAAGGACTCACACTTTCCCAGTTCACAACTTACAACTCTGCGGTACACAATATAGCATGATACTGTCATAAGAATAAACATATTGGCCAATGGAATAAAACTCAGAATCTAGAAATAAACTCTTATATTTATAATTAACTGATTTCACAAAGGATATCAAGACAATTCATTGGGAAATAAGTTTTTTCAATAAATGATTATGCAACAACTAATTATCCACATTCAAAAAAACGAAGTTTGAATCCTTTTTCAAACCATATTCAAAAATTCACTCAAAGTGGATCACAGACATAAACAGATGAGATAAAATTATAACATATAGAAAAAAGGCAGGACTAAATCTTTGTGCAGTTGGATGAAGCAAGAGTTTCTTAAATAAGACACCAAAACACAGGCAACAAAGGAAAAAAACAAACAGGTAATTTGAAGTTCATCAACATCAAAACCTTTGTACCCAGAGACATCATAAAGTGAAAAGTCAACTCAGAGAATGGGAGAAAATGTTTCCAAATCATATATCTGGTATGGAGATTTTATCTAAAATATGTAAAAAAAAATGTTTTCATCTCAATAATAAAAATGGAAACTCAATAAAAGAAAATATTGATAGAGACTTTGGATAATAGCATGGAGGACAAGGGGAGTTAGAGAGGAGAAGGAAGTTGGGGGAAATTGGAAGGGGAGGTGAACCATGAGAGACTATGGACTCTGAAAAACAATCTGAGGGTTTTGAAGGGGCGGGGAGGTGTGAGGTTGGGGTACCAGGTGGTGGGTATTAGAGAGGGCAGGGATTGCATGGAGCACTGGGTGTGGTGCAAAAATAAGGAATATTGTTATGCTGAAAATAAATAAAAAAAACTTTAAAGAATATATACAAGCTGTCAATAAACATAAAAGTATGCTCAATGTCGTTAGTGTTTAGGTTACACAAATCAAAACCACTTCACACTCATTACGTGGCTATCAGCAAAAGGAAAGTTCATGACAAGTCCTGGTGAGGATGTGGATAAATTGGCACCCTTACACATTTTGATGGGAAAGTAAAATAGTGTAGCTGTTTTGGAACACATTCTGGAAGTTCATTTCAAAATGTTAAACAAAATTATCATATGACCTAGCAATCCTAATGCTAAAAATGGTAAGAGAAATGCAAACATATGTCCAAAAAACCCCATAAAACTTGACTATGAACATTCACATTAACATTATTCATAAGAGCTCGGATGTATAAACTACCCAATGTCCAAAGAAATGATGAATAAATACATATGGTGTTGCATACCTATGTGATAGAGTATCATTAAACAATGATAAGGAGTGTTAATTCATGCTACGAGATGGATATGAACTTTAAAAACATTATGCTGAGTTAAAGAAACCATCATAGGAAGTCATATGTCATAAGAATACATTTATATTAAATGTCCAGAATAAGTAAATCTATAAAAATATAAATAAAATTAGTGAATGCTAAGGACAGGAGGGAGGGTTGGGTCGTGAGTGACTACTTCTTTTTTTGCAAGAGCTTGATAAAATCACTCAACATAAATTGTGGTGACAGCCACACAACTGTGTGAATAGACTAAAAATCATTAAATTGCACATTTTTTTAAACATTTATTTTATTTATTTATTTGACAGACAGAGATCACAATTCAGTGAGAGGCAGGCAGAGAGAGGAGGAAGCAGGCTCCCCGCAGAGCAGAGAGCCCGATGCGAGGCTCGATCTCAGGACCCTGAGATCGTGACCTGAGCTGAAGGCAGCGGCTTAATCCACTGAGCCACCCAGGCACCCCTAAATTGCACACTTTAAGTGGTTTAACTTTATGATATCTGAATATATCTCGATAAAGATGTTTCTGAAAGTAAATAAATAGACTGGCACTTTGTTGAGCTCTGGAGGGGGACAAGTGAAACACAGGGGAGCAGCTGATGCATATTTCAGTACACTGATACTGGTCTTGCTTAGGATAGTGATGCTAAAGAATGACTAAAATATCAGAGCTAAAGTGCTAATTAATTGGCTATGTGGATGAAGGTTACTAAAATAATCCAAATAACACTGATACTTCTTTCTTTATGCTACTCGGATACCTTTGATCTCACTTATATGTGGACTGTGAATGACAATGGCAGCAATCAAACTCTAAATACAGAGAACAGATTGGCAGTTGCCAGAGATGGAGGGTGGATATTGGATGAAATGGGTAAAGATGGTCAAAGGGTACAAAATTCCAGCTATAAAATAAATAAATCCTAGGAATGTAATGCATAGCATGGTGATTATAGTATATATATCTAGATATATATATATATATATATGCCATAAATTTGCAAGTTACAAGATATATAGATCTCTCTCTCTCTCTCTCTCTATATATATATATATGCCATAAATATATTTATGGTAAAAATACCATATATTTGCAAGTTACTAAGAGAGTGGGATCTTAAAAGTTCACACAAGGAAAAAAAAAAAAAGGTGTTAACTCTGGGTGGTAAGAGACATCAACTAGACATATTGTGAGCACTTCACAATACATACAAACAACAAATCATTATGTTGTGCACCTGAAAGTAACACAGTGTTCTAAGTCAATGAGATCTCAATCAAAACAAAGAGGTATTGAGATGCATGCTACCTTTTGTTGAGTAAACAACCTAAGGTCACAATTATTTAAAAAGAACCTTTATAAAAGCAGATATCATTGATAATGACTTTTCTGGTAAGTGACACTCCATGCCAAACCTGCTCAGAAAACTCCTGGTGCGAATCTCATCTCCAGGCACTATCAACCATCCCCCACTCTTGAGTTGGATGTCAACCACGTGTTACCAGCTATGTGTTAACTCTGAAAAATGCTTCATCACACTTGTGATAATCATTTCAAAGAAAGAAGAATGGGAAACCAAAACGGAAACTAAAACATCTACTATGACAAGCAGCAGATGCTGTAAAGTGCGGCATAAGCATGGGACGAAAGGACTGCATTTCACAGTCATGGAATAAAGTACAGTAAATTGCCTTAGCCAGAATTCAAAATGGTGTAGATTGTGCTTCCTCTCTCATAATCAGCAGATGATTAAGGAGGATGGTCTCATCAAAGCTTCTTGCAAAAAATGAACAAACTGGTATGTTTTATTTCTTTCTAGTTGACATAAAAGTTGTTTATCTTCTTAATTATAATTGGTTAAAAGTCCCAATCATCAAAGGATATTGAGTATACTCCTGAAAACTCATTCCTCTTTGGTCAGTTATTATGATATTCAGAGAGGAAAAAAAAAGTAACAGCTAGCAATATCAATTATATAAACCAAATGGGGATTCTGCACAGTACTACTTTGTCAACTTCAAATTGTTGTTATTATTATCTTTCCTGAAAATGCCTCTGGCAGAAAACATTATATTTAAAGAAGTAAGACCTAATGGAAGAGTAAGACTCAGTTTGATTCTCTCTCTCTTTCTCTCTCTCTCTCACACACACAATAGTAATAATAATAAAGATTAATCATGGATCAGTTTCTATATATCAGAAACTATATTGAGTTCTCGATTAAGAATTGCCAATACGACAATCATAAAGAAACAGAGACTGGTGGGAGAGCTTAATACATAAACAGATATATCTTGATGCCAGAGATGTGCTCAAAAAATTACACAGGAAGTACTGAGTACCCACCCCATCAGGAGTGATGGTTGTCTAGAGGAGATAGCTTAGCCAAACTGTCCACTAACAAGTAGTAGTTACATTTAAAGAAGTTGAAAATTATGGGAATGGTATTTCATGAAGTGAAAATAATACGAACCAAAGTAGAAAGCTGAGCAGTAGTGTTAGGTGTGTGGAGAGAACTTACAAGCAAGCCTGCCCACGGCATGAAGCAGAGAGGAGTTCAGGCAGCAAAAGCCATACCAATTCATACTCCCAGAGTTATATATAGTTGCATAGCCTAAGTCTTAGTTCCAACATTGCCAATAGTTACTAATGTGGTGGGAAAACTGTTTATACTTTCCGTGATGACATCTAACCCTTCTTTCAAATTCCTATTGATTGAACTGCAAATCACATGAAAGGAGCCATCTTGTCACCACCCACAACCATCATGAGCCAGCCTGCAGACTTCCTGACAACCAACAGAGACCCAAAATGTCACCAGGCTGTCAAGCACCCTGCATCTGCTAGTTTATGAGATTTAGAAATAACCTTTTGCTTTTCAATTTACAAGGACTAAAATCCTTGTAAGTGAACATCCTATCATCTTCAGTTATTAAACTCGGTATTCAGACTCTGTCTTCACGGAATACCTCCATTCTGGTTAGCTCCGTGTGCCCATGATGACCTGTCTCGGAACCAGAATATGAAACACTTAAATCTGATTAACCTCAATACAGAGGACTCAGAGTTTCGTGGGTGAGCGCCTCAACTATATATTTCAGGGTCTCCAAGGATTCATAGGTATTCAACCCATGAATCTGGAAGACTTCACTGTGGTCAATCTTTCACTTAATTTCTGCAAATAAAACCATTTTCCCCCTGCTCTTTCTTTGTTCTTTTCAGAAAAAGACATTACTTAATTTATCAAATATATAGAGAGTACCAGCTGTATGTCAGATTCTGTTCTTAGTGCATGGAATACATTTATGAACAAAATGGGCAAAAACTTGAACCATCTTTAGTTTATATTCTAGTGGAAAGAAGGGGCTGAGGCAGAAAATAAATAAGAAAGGGAGGTGTAACAAAATATTCTCTAATATTATGCTGTTTTGTGGCTGACAGCCATACAGTGAAAACATATCTCCATTTGATTCTTTTGATATGTATCCTCTCCATCATACTTTGCCCAGAAATTCATTAGAGTCATGCCAACTCCCATGGCAGATTCTCTTTTGCTGGCATCCCTGGTCAGAGAGGATGCCATTTCTTTTTTCACTAGCTCCACAGTATAATCCAATGTAAGAGTATATGTAAGAAGCCTTTGAAAACTATAAATAATTACAAAAGCTCTAATATTATTTTTGTGTATCATTTTAATAATCTCAAAAACATGTATTCTCTATATTCTGAATTCCTTTAGGCTATGTTCAAACTTTCTGGCAGAATCGCAGTTTTGTTCTAATTACAGTGTGGTCTCCTCTCTATTTCTTGGTTCTCATCATGTTGGAATATCCAGAATTATCTGACCATGATCTATCCATCCTTGGCTCATTCCTATACCTATAATTTAATATTCTATTTATGTTGCTGTTGAATTTTCAATAGTTCAGTTGTAATTTTCTATAGAAAAAATATTTTCATTTTCCTCCCACAACATTAACTGATCATTCTATACGATGCCAACAACACTGAGAAATACATATTTTTTTTAACTTCCCTTTTGCCTCACACCCGTATCTTATCAATGAGCAAAACATACAAAACTCATCCACTTCTCACCTTTACCATTATCTAAGCAGTGTTGTGTCTTGCTTGGACAACTGTTACTAGCTGCCCAGCATTTTCTCTTGGCATGATTCATATATCCTCCTGAAGCCACCAGAATCATCTCTGTAAAATGTAAACCAATAATTTCACTCCTGGCTTAAAGTCTTCAAGTAGCCTCCACTTAAAATTGGATTAAAATATTTTATTTAGAGGTTTTTCTGAGGTGCTCCCTGCTTACCTGCCCCACATGACTCTATTTCACCATTTCCTGTTCTGCTTCAGCCATATTAGACTTGTTTCCTTTCCTCAAAGACTCTGAGTTTATTCTAATAGGATTTTTGCATGAACTAAAGCTCTGTTAGGCTGCTCTTCCTTTCGGCTATTTATTTTTTAGGATGTTTGTCTCACTGATAGACACTTGGCTAGATCCTTTTGTCATTTAGGCATCAGGCAAAGCACTGTCTCTGGAAAGATGCCTTGCAAAATCACATGAGCTTGTTTCTCATATTTTAAAATTTGTGTTTATCTGTTTCCTCACACTAAAACATAAACCCAAAAGAGAAGGACTTTTCATTGCTGCCTCCCCAGTGCCTTGAATGCTGGACACGGGAGGAACTCAATACATGTTCTGGTGAATGAATGGATACAGTTATTTATTTATACAGCACTGTCTCCTGTTCCATCAGAAACAAATATGGCCTCCATCTTTGTGCCCAACTTTATGCACAGGATCTGGAATGCAGTAAGATCTCAAATATTTGTCAGATAAGTATCAAACCAAACTCACTGCACAAGAGAAAAGCAGTATATTATTTACCAGTATATATCAATAACAGAGCAAACTAATGCAAATCATTTTAAATACTTTTTTCGTAAAGATGATAATTTGTAGTTTACCCTTCCCCCACTCATAAATAAAATATTACATAAAAAATAAGTGATTTAACATTCATGGCTTACTCTTGAGCTAAATGATGTATAAATATTTCATGTCCCTAGGCTACCAGAATAACACAATTTGCTCATTGGCAGGAGGATAAAGCATTTGAGGCAACTTCTTTAGGAGACATGATCTCTATATCTTTCTGCTTCATTTGCTCTGATTTTTCTGTGATTCGTAAATGTTCTTTTCCCATTGACCTTGGAATGACATTCATTTGAAAAAGGGTCAGATGGATTGAAGAGTAAAATCCATGACCTTGGTATTAAAAATTTTTTAAAAAGATAGCTAACTTGTAAAAGAATAAAGTTCATGATATTTATGGCATTGGGTTAACCTTATTTGTGAACCTGATAGCTATGAATACGAGCATGCCAGAAATGTACGTTGTAGCAGGAGAGAATTCATCAAAAGACCCAAAGTTATCATCATTTTGTTACATTTTATTAAAAACAACTTTTGAAATGAATGTAATTTACTAAGATTCACATCATCAAAATACTGCTTCCTAAGGGTCACTAGAAAACATCTATTTACTGAACTTTCCAACGTTAAATTGAAGTAATTATATAAAAATAAGTACAGATAAAAATTCTACCTTAAAAATGGATAATTTAATGGTTTTACACCATCCAATTTCACCCCACCTTATTATTTGAGCTTTTGTCTCTAGAATTGACTTTTCTTTTTGTTACCGTGCAAGTGAACAGGACTCTCATTGGAATTTATGTCCAGGATGCCCCATAATTCCCAGAGGTAATAATGGAAAAATAAATCACTTTACTTCACAATGTGCCTATGAAGCTTTTGTATTGATGCTTAAATCAAATTAGTAAGGTCACAGAGATACCTGACTCTCCTAGCATCGGGGGAAAACAAGTGCAAGGGAGACTGAAAGGGACTGCACATATTTAACAATATTAAGACGAGATGAAATAGATCGAGCATTTAATGACAACTCCCAATCGTTTTCTCAGCCCATAAGTCTATATTGTAATAACGTCGATTATTCGCTCTGGAAAGTGATCTGGTTTCACATTAATGTCTACTTGCTATCGTGATTTACCTTTTTGGGGTCTTAACTGAGCTCCTGAATTTTATGTGAATTGTCTCTATCATTGATTAAAAAGAGAGCTTCCTTTTCCTGCAAACACTATTTTTCAAAAAATCAGTAAGATAGTTTGGATGAAGGGAAAAGAATATCTCTTTTTTTACATAAATACATTTTTGGGTACTTATATGTGAATACACAAGAAACGTAGGTTTGATTTGGCACAGAACTGTGGGCAATTACCATGCCTACAACTTATTCAGCACATCACTGGTGATGTAGACAAACAAGTCAATGTTAAGTTCTTGCCAAAAGAATTTAAAGTTGAGCACATTAAACATTCTAAGAATTGAAATAGCTTCAGCAAACCCATAAAATTAAAAACAAAAAATCTTCTTGTTTTAAAGGAAAAGGTTGTTCTACCCAGAGAGACCTATTTTGTAATAGTCAAAGTTAAGGAGATGACTCATGTATGTCTTTTATCATCCATTGATAAAATTAAAAAATATATATTGATTATGGAAGTGGAAAAATCCACGTTAAAGTGTAACTTCTGGTCTTTTCTCTCAGAGAAGAGGGATGTGATAAGTGGGAATACAACTGCTGAAAATCAATCACTTAATCAATCAATCAGTCAATCCTTGTTTTTAATACATGCCCTAAGAATTAAGAGGTACGTTAGCCCTCAGGCATAAACTGTGTATGAATTCAATTCCTGAAGAATCACATGAGCAGTTCTTAAACAGTTCTGAATTATAACCATGCTCTGACAGTGATAAGCTATGTAACTAAGTGAACCAGTTAGTACTCTGGGGGCGCCTGGGTGGTCTACTTGGTTAAGCATCTGCCTTCACTCAGGTCATGATCCCACGGTCCTGGGATCAACCCTCCTTGGTCCTGGCTCTCTGCTCAACGGGGCATCTGCTTCTCCCTCTCCTTCTGCCCCTGCCCCTGCTCATACTTTGTCTTTCTGTCAGATAAATAAAATCTTATTTTATGTTTTTAATAAAAATTTAGTTCTCTGTTTGTCTGCTTGGGCTGCCGTAACAAAGTAACATAAGCTTGATGACTTAAACAATGGATATTTATTTCTGAGAGTTCTGAAGTTTATGAAACCCCAAATCAAGGTACCCGTATAGTGTGTTTCTGGAAGCAGGTCTTACAGAGGGCTGCCTTCTCCCACTCATCACATGGAGAGGAGAGAGAGAGATCTGGTGATTCCTCCCCATCTTATAAGGACAGCAGTTCTACTGGATTAGATCCTTAACTTTGTGGCCTCATTTAACCTTAAATACCTCTTTAAAGTTCTGTCTGTATCCAAAGACAGTCATATTGGGAGTTAGGGCTTCAGCGTATGAATTTGGGAGAGGCACATTTTAGTAAATATCAAGTTCCTACTAACTTTTCTAGTGCTGATGTTACTATTTTCTATTATAATTACTATATTTCTTTGACTACTGGTTCTAACTAATATTATACAAAATTTCATTCCTAGATAATCCCTGCACTCATCTTTCTACAGAGGTCCTCACATTATATTCTTCTGTTTCCTTCCTCCTAAGTTGAAAATGACCCCAAATTAATGTGTGTGCATTTGTGTGTTTAAAAACAGACTTTGGTTTAAGTATATAACAATCTCTGATTAATCAACATTTTGAAAGCTCATTTCTAACTCTGAATTATTTTTTTTAAGATTTGTGTATTTCCTGGGGCACCTGGGTGGCTCAGTGGGTTAAAGCCTCTGCCTTTGGCTCAGGTCATGATCCCAGGGTCCTGGGATTGAGCCCCGCATCGGGCTTTCTGTTCCACAGGGAGCTTGCTTCCTTCTTTCTCTCTCTCTCTCTCTCTCTCTGCCTGCCTCTCCGCTTGTGATCTCTGTCTAATTAAAAAAAAAAAAAAAAAAGAAGATTTGTGTATTTATTTTAGAGGGCTGGGGGTGAGGGAAGACAGAGGGAGAGAGAGAGAAAGAGAGAGAAGCAGATTCCCCACTGAGCACAGAGCTATATGGGTCTCGATCCCACCACCCTGAGATCACGACCTGAGCTGAAATCAAGGCTCGGATGCTTAACGAGTTGAGAAACCCAGGTGCCTCTCTAACTCTGAATTCTGAACCAAACATTTGTGAATTGCCAGTAATTTACTTTATCACAATCTGTAGTGGTTCTTTTTTTTTTTTTTTTTTTAAAGATTTTATTTACTTATTTTTTTTTTAACTTTTTTTTTTTTTTAAGATTTTATTTATTTATTTGACAGAGAGAGATCACAAGCAGGCAGAGAGGCAGGCAGAGAGAGATGAAGGGAAGCAGGCCGCCTGCCAAGCAGAGAGCCCCATGCGGGACTTGATCCCAGGACCCCGAGATCATGACCTGAGCCGAAGGCAGTGGCTTAACCCACTGAGCCACCCAGGCACCATTTATTTACTTATTTGACAGATAGAGATCACAAGTAAGCGGAGAGGAGCAGGCAGAGAGTGGAGGAAGCAGGCCCCCTGCTGAGCAGAGAGCCCGATGTGGGGCTCGATCCCATAACTCTGGGATCATGACCCTGGGATCCTGACCTGAGCCAAAGGCAGGAGGCTTTAACCCACTCAGCCATCCAGGCGCCCCAATCTGTAGTGGTTCTTAAGAAGTTTATTTTATCTGCCATCATAATGAAGAAACAGAGGATAAATTTTGACAATTGCTGTAAAACTGTCACTTTGTTTTCCATGCAAGTGTCCTCCTAAACTACAGAATTACACATCAAACATAGCACTGTAACAGCTGACCTTTAATTGTATATGCACTAGCTAATTATAAGACGCCACCCATCTTTATAGTCCAGGTTAACACACATTTTCCTAGACTCCATTATATATATAAATGGATTTATTTCTAAAAGTGAAATTTAAGTAGCTTATTGTATCCACTTGCTGCTCAGAACTTCTGGTCCCGTAGAAGGCCAGACACTGTCTTCCAAGTGCCCCTCGGCATTACCAAGTAAGGCATATCTAACTCGAACACCATAACTCTTCACACAGTCATCTCAGTTGCTTTTTCACCATCATGCTTGGTCCGAGTGATTCACGGAGTCGAGGTCTAATAGTCTCAAGACTTTACAGCCATATCTCCCGCACAGATTTACTACAGACTGAGTATACATGTCTCAAACATTTTTGGTCAGCTCTGTTACCTGACAACCTACACAGCCATCTCCTAGGAACTCCATGCTGTCCCACTGACTAGGGTTTGATGCTCTCTTGAGGCCACTATTGTGGGTTTAAGGAAATCTGGCCATATGATCTTGGGCCCCTACCAATGCCTTTTTAAAACCCTTCCCACTAGTTTTTCAAACATGCTCAGGTACAACTAAAACCTGGAATTCTGATCTCATTTCAAATTGATACATGCCAGACTGTATGATTTTGACCAAACACAATGGTCAGTGTTTTCAGAGCCAAGTTTCTAAGTTGGAAGATTCCAACTTCTTCTCCAGAGGCCTATCTTATTTACCATTTCGATGCACAGTCTGCTGTTTATACAGTATAAAAGGGGAAATTCTGACAACTATCTTTTTACCCTTTCCAGAATCACATAATGTATCCATGATATCTTTGTCATTTTAACATGAGAACTCCTTTTCCTATAAATTACTTGAGCTTAACAAAAGAAAGAAAAATTTATGAATCAGAAGAAGAAAAAGTGAAAATATTGGGAGTTAGACTGCATATACATAGTTCAAAGGAAGGCCAATTATGACAACACATTTTTAATCTTTAAAATGGAAAATTGGGGCACCTGGGTGGCTCAGTCAGTTAAGCATCTGCCTTCTTCTCAGGTTATGATCCCAGGATCCTGGGATTCAGCTCTGTTCTGTAGGTAATCTGCCTCTCCCTCTCCCATTCTCTCTTCCCCGATTACTGCTCCCATGCTCGTGCTCATGCTCTCTCTCTCTCTCTCAAATAAGTAAACAAAATATTTAAAATAAATAAAGTGGAAAATTTACCCAATTTTGAAGCTATTTGTAGGAGGATAAAATAAAACCAGACAATGAAGGGCAAGGAAAAAAGAGACTATCAAAGAAGCTAAGAGGTAAAATGAGGACTAAGGTCTTCAACATGAAATCCTCTTAATAAAAATGTTAACTACCTTTTATTAACTGCTGGAAATGTATCAGGCACTCTTCCAGGCTTGCAAATACAGTATTTCCAGTATTTACAACAACGATTATTATGAATAGGCTTTGTTACTTTCCCTTTATAGATGAACTGGCTGAGTCAATGAAAGGTTAGGTGATCGCCCAAGGGTAGAACTCTGACTCAGATGGATTTTTTCCTTTGCCAATGACAATTTTCTTTCTACCATGCACTGTGTTGCCACACACTTGAGAGTAGGAGAGTAGAGAAACTCATATTTCTTTACATAATAATCCAAATAGGACAGCAGGAAGAAAAATGAAAAGGACTGAATAGTGGGAAAACAGAGTTGAGTTTTATCTCTGTGTCATTTAGCATTGTGAAAACTTATGATCTCACAGATAAGAACTACCATATGGTGTTTAAGTAATTTGACATTTGACTGCATAATGTGTTATTACCTTCCTTAAACAAACAGAATTTAAAAAAACAACAATTTAGGTTTATTTGAAAACAATATGACAATGCCAAACTGTAAAGAGTATATATCTCATGAGTTGATGACAGTACAAGTTTGCCATAATCACCCTGGGAAACAGTTATCGGTGTGACCTAGTCAAATGAAGAGGAATCATGTGATAAAATTCAGACATCCACTCCAAGAGAACACCAATACTCACTAAGAACATGTGGCATTGTTTTAATGTATAAATAAAAGTTACATGTATACACCTGCAAAGTATAAATACTGTATTTATATTCATCTGGTCTATTTTAGTGCAAATATACATGTGTGTATATATATATATATATATATATATATATATAGCTACAGATCTGTAGATATATAGTTTATCTATATAACATAAATATAGAGATAATGTGTATAAAATTAAATCATGAAAGAATACTTTGAGTATGCATCCATGTATACAAATATTAAAAATAAAGAGTAAAAAGTTAAAAATATATTGCTTAGTGATATTAACATCTTTATATAAACCTTTTAAAGAAATGCTAGAAAATGACTCGTAGCACATTCAGGATTAGTGGTTACCACTGAGAGGGGACAGGAAAGTGAAGCCATTGTGAGGGGACACTCAGGGGTCTTCAAAGGATGGGTTTATATTCGGTCTTAAGCTTGGTACTGGGTATATGGTTGTTCCTTCTATTAAATTTCTGTTATTGTTATTGTTGATACACATAGCAAGATCTAGTTTTTGAATGTGTATTTTGTGATGGTGTTGTAGAGACAAATAATAAAGCACTCCCTGGGCTTATTAGAGACATTGAAACTGCATATTTAATAATCATAGTGCCATTTACAGGGGCACCTGCTTATCGGTTTCTTAGTCCTCTAAAAATGTTCTTGGCACACAAAATCAGACTATACATGTGCAAACGAATCATTACAAAGAGAACATAATTGCTACAGGCATTTAGAAATTAAAGGAAAGGGGATATTCTGCTCATGAAGCCCTGTGCTGTCTACCAGGGCAGTTGTGCCCGTTAACCTCTCTCCTCCTGTGCCCTCCGTTCCTGGGAGAGCTGTAAGTGTGAGACGATCTGGGGTAATGAGCCGCCCCTCCCTGCACGCTAGCCATCACAGAGCCACTTTAGGACATCGATATCAGAAGTCTGGGAGAAGGGACATGGCAGGTCCTTATCAGCCACTGCAATAGGTTACGGGCAGAGCCAGCATTGTGTTGTGAGCCTATCTGAAAAGGACAGTGAGGAGAGATCACTGCCAGGACCCACAGAGCGTGATTTTATTGTTATTATTGCAATTGATATTTATATCTAGTGGGTTTCCGTATTTATTATCAGGCAAGTCTTTCTAGAACAGAGAAGTCCAATTATAAGACACCTCCCTCAGGGTGGCGAGAAAGAGACTTAGTTCCTTTATGACCTCACGTGCCACCACACTCAAAACAGTTTTAAAAGATTCAGAGTAGGGCTTTGAAAGCCATCTCCCTCTTAGTAGAAGTCATGACTAGCTTAACTCTTTCAAGTCTTGACTTAAATGTTGCCATGTCAGCCTTCCCTGACAAGTCTCTCTATAACTGCATCCTGCTTTTCCCCACTCGAAACCCACACTCCTGTTTCGCCTTCTCTACTTTAGTTTTCTCCTATTAAAGTACCCAATGGCCATGTGGTACAGGGTTCCTCTGGGAAGCAAATAAAATGTTCAAAAACGGACTGTGGTCACAGATGCACCACTTTTGAATATATTAAGCGCCACTGAGCAGTATACTTTTCAGTGGTACACACTCATTTTTGAAGTTAATTCATATGGTATGCGAAATCTTAAAAAAAAATTGTTAAAAATTTTGAACGAATGAATCTCTCCAAGGTCTAAGTTCCAAGTCTTGAAGATCATGGGGAAGTTCCTTCTCTGACACTGAAGCATCAGTGCCTTAGTGTGGACCACTATAACAAAATACAACTTACTGAGTGGCTTAAACAATAAACATTTATTTCTCACAGTTATGGTATCTAAAAAATCCAAGATCAAAGCACCAGCAGAACCAGTGTCTGGAGAGGACAGGCTTCCTGGCTTCTCCTTGTATCCTCATGTGGTGGAAAGAAAGAACAGCAGCAAGCTTTCTACTGTCTCTTCTTATAATGGCAGTAATCCTGTCACGAGGCCCCCACCCCCAGGACCTAATCACTCCACAAATCCTCACCCTGCATATGACCACGTTGGGGGTTGGGGTTTTGGGGTTTCAACGTATACATTTTGGGGGACACAAACTTCAATCCATAGCAATGAGAATTTATCGAATAGAGCTACAGCAGTGAAGGTAAGATATAGTCCAAACATGGTAGATGCTTAAAATCTAGGCTCTGAATGACTGCTGAATACTTCCAGGCCGAAATTCATATACACAGGAACCATGAAATACAGAAAGTTTAACATGTGAAGTATGGCCAAGGTAATAAAGACAGGACGGAACAGATATTCTTTTTTTTTTTTAAAGCTTTTATTTATTTATTTGACAGAGAGGAATCACAAGTAGATGGAGAGGCAGGTAGAGAGAGAGAGAGAGAGGGAAGCAGGCTCCCTGCCGAGCAGAGAGCCTGATGCGGGACTCGATCCCAGGACCCTGAGATCATGACCCGAGCCGAAGGCAGTGGCTTAACCCACTGAGCCACCCAGGCCCCCCCCCCGGAACAGATATTCTGAGATAAGACAGTAACAATGTAACAATACAGTGAAGATTTAAAGTGAGTAGATGAGTAAGTTCATTATGCAAATCGTCTCCTACACAGCAATTAAGAGATGATGTAATAATAACATCCAGAGGTACAGCGGTAATCAACACCAGTATTTTCCAGAGTTAGAATTGCATATGATCTATTAAAAAGGGAGCCTCCTTCTTAATATTCTTTAGCTCACTGTTATCAAAGAGTGAGTCATATCACCAGAACAGTCAAACTGAATCATCCACCCTACAACTGGTTCTTGAATTATGAGACAGTATTTTGAGTAGTTGCATTTTAGATCAACTCCCAAGTAGTTCCATAAAATCTGCCCTGCCTCTTACTATCTCTTCCCTCACCATTTTCTATAATTTAATCTTACAGTCAGTCACTCCTCAGATGCATTAAAGACTATAGCCGAAATGACATTTTATTAGATTTAATTTTTAAACTTTGCATGTCAGTCACTCAGCTATATCAACTGTAAGATTTCACAGGCACAAATTAGAATGAAAATCACATTTATATTTAGTAAAAATATATGTCTGAAAATACACAAGCGTTCCTCAAAAATGTATGTGTTTGCAAGAAGTAATTAGATAAATTGCTTCGGGTGAGAAAAGAAATTCTGAGGAGGTCAGATTGCAAAAGACAATCATCTGCCGAATAACCAGTGAGAAAATTGAATCTTCTTGAGAACTACCTAGAAAATTCTATATGTGAGAGCATTAAGACTGATATTATTCATGATAGAACAGGTCGGGGGAGGGGGCTGAATGACTATATCCCCCAAGAAAGTAAGGTGGAACCAAATTTTAGATGGAAATTTTATGAAGGAGACACTAAATGTGTTGCATTATACTCACTTCCTGGAAACGCACAAATATTCAGAAAAAAGAGCTTACTTGTAGATATTAGAGAGAATGGTATACTTTGTCAGATTGGTAGATTTTTTTCTGTGGCTTATAAATAATAAGTAGCATTGCCATAATCATCATTATTCTCTTCACCAGAGCTATGCCTGCCTATTCTCATCTCTATACATATTCATTACCTGGGTCACTTTGCCCAGACTCGTGGCTTTAAAGAACTCCTAAATGTACTCTCTAATTAATATCACCAGCCTACAGCTCTTCATTAGGTTCCAAATTTGTATATACTCAACTACTTTTCTAACATCTTCACTGGGGTGAAAAATAGGAATTTAAAAATTAAATTCTTAATTATAGCATCTTCCACAATCCTGCTCCTCTTAAGGCCTCCAGTGCAACTGTAATTCATGTCGTAACTCTGAGTAAAAAGGAAAAACCCCAGAATTCACCCCCAGAATTCATAAATGCTGACAGGTCTATCAACAAGTCCTATTAGCTCTACGTTTCTTCATAAATCCAGAATCTCCTATCAATCCAGTACTAACCCTTTGTCTGCCATTGTCATCTCTCACCTCAGCTAGAGCAATAGTTTCCTAACATGCCTGAAGCCTGAAAGGCAGCCCATTGCCTCCAATGTTCCATAAAGCAGCCGGAGCCAGAGTAACTTAAAAATGCAAATTAGATACTGCTTCTAACCTTTCACTAGTTTCCAGAACATTCTGTGGGTAAAATCCCAACTCAATCCCATGGTCCACCTGTAGCTGCGTGATCAGGCTCTATTTTAATCTATCTGAGCTTTTTGGGCTCACTTAACTCACTGTATTCCATTCTGATCTTGCTTTTTCTTTAACACGCTAAATTTATTCTCACCATATTTGTTATTATGTATTAAATACATGCATAAATAAACACAATCTCTCATGAATACATTTATCCATTTCTGTGGTTTGAAATATCACTAATGTATTATTTCTAAGCTTTTATTTCCATCCAGTACTTCTTTCTTAAGCTCCAGCTTATAATAATACAATTTCTTAATAAACAATTTTCTCTTGAAATCTTGTAAAAATTAACTAATCCTCGTTAATTTCCCCTTGTCTTGCCAAAAGGTCTTTGTCTTCATTTACTAGCACCATGATTAACGGTGTATGTCAGTTGACTTTATCCAACCATCTAACCATATCTTCCTCACCAATATCCTTATGTCTTGATCTGCTGTGATCCAAGCCATGCCAGGGTGATCACTCTAAAATGCAATGCACAGATTGTCACTTCCTTACAAAAACTTTCAACAGTCCTTCTTTATACTCCCCTCACCTCTGAAAATATTTAAAGACACCTAGAATAGCTAGTTGATTTGAAACATTCATTATTTAACACATAATTACTTCACTTACAATCCACCATCCATATTCCAGTTTCTTGCCATACTGAATTACCTGCATTTCTCCCAGCAAACAAGACCCATTTTGTCTTTGTAAATGTTGTCCCATATTTCAAGAAGGACATAATACTTGAAATTATTCTTGCATTTTTGACTGAGGAATTATACTGGAAGTCCTTACCATGGGTTACATGATCTACAGGATCCGTCACTTGCCTTTATTTATGCTCAGTATCACCTCTTATCTCACAATAACGTTCCTTCAGCCACACAGAAGTCCCTGAAGATGCTCTACATATGGAAACCAGAATCTTAAATAAGTCTAATCATGTTTTCTATGTATGACTTAATTATACTTAATTACTTTTATACATGACATTGTAGTGATGATGAATATACCTGTCACCAAGACACAGAACACTGCTTTGGAAATTCCTCAAGTATCACTTGTGGAAGTCAGTCAAATACTGATCGGTATCACCTCAGACTTCAACCAAAGCCAGTCAAATTTATTTTTGTTTTATATGTTAGAGCTTAGTATTCAAGCTACTGTTGATATAAATACATACATGTGTGTATACGTATTGTTGTTGTTTTTTCCTTACACTCCATGCATCTTCTGTATTCTGTTTTGTTTTATTTTTGTTATTTTGCTATTAAAATATCTATGTTTTGGGGTGCCTGGGTAGCTCATTTGGTTAAGTATTTGCCTTCAGCTCAGGTCATGATCCCAGGGTCCTGGGATTGAGTCCTGTGTTGGTCTCCCTGCTCAGTGGGGAGTTTGCTTCTCCCTCTCCCTCTGCCTGCTGCTCCCCCTGCTTGTGCTCTCTCTCTGGCAAATAAAAAAAATAAAATCTTTAAGAATATATTTATGTTTCAAGAGTTTTATTATATTAATCCAACTACCATGTTCTGTGAATTTGTTCTGCATAATTTTAAACTAAAAAATAAGTGGTTATTCTAATAAACTCTTGATATTTGGAGGGAAAAATGAGCTCAAAAGTTCAAATTAGATACTTCTTTTTTTTTTTAATTTCTTTTCAGCATAACAGTATTCATTGTTTTTGCACCACACCCAGTGCTCCATGCAATCCGTTTTCTCTCTAATACCCACCACCTGGTTCCCCCAACCTCCCACCCCCATCCCCGCTCCTTCAAAACCCTCAGATTGTTTTTCAGAGTCCATAGTCTCTCATGGTTCACCTCCCCCTCCAGTTTCCCTCAACTCCCTTCTCCTCTCCATCTCCCCATGTCCTCCATGCTATTTGTTATGCTCCACAAATAAGTGAAACCATATGATACTTGACTTTCTCTGCTTGACTTATTTCACTCAGTATAATCTCCTCCAGTCCCATCCATGTTGCTACAAGAGCTGAGTATTCGTCCTTTCTGATGGAGGCATAACACTCCATAGTGTATATGGACCTCATCTTCCTCAAGTTAGATACTTCTTTTAAAAAATATATTCAAGATGGGCCATCTGTTTTAAATTTGTATGAAACACATGAATGGGTAATGCAGAAATTTCCAAAAGGCCGATGAACATATAAAAATATGCCCAATATCATTGAATCAACAGGAAAATGCAAACACAAGAAATATTATGAGTACAAGAGTAGCTGATATTAATTTTTAAAGAAAGACTTTCAATATTAAAAATTATGAAATATGTGAACAATTAGAACTTGGACACTACCTATAAAAGTATAAAGCGGTAAAAAATAAATCACTTCAAGAAAATGTTTGGCCTTATCTACCAAAGCTAACCATAAGCCCACCCTATGACTGAACAATTCTATTCCTAAAATAAATCCAAGAGAGAATTCAGTGCATATATGCGCTCCCCACAAAATATATACAAATGTTCATAGAAGTTTTATTTACAATAGACAAAAACTAGAAATAACCAGAAATGTCCATTTACAGGAGAGTGAATACATTTTACTGTCATATATAGCAATAAAATAAACTATTTCTAGATTAAAAAAATATAGATTAAACTATTAAGTAAAAGTGCCAGAGAGACAAGATGTTGTACTTAGGATTCCATTCATATGAAATTTCAAAAACTAAAAACAGACTCAGGGTAATGATTAGACTGAGTGGAGAGATGTGTGCAGGTATTACCTGGACATGGCCATTTGGGGTACCTTCAGGGATAGAGAAGCTTCATATCATAATATGGAGTTTTTATCCATTTAACAGCTATGATGCCTCACTTAGAATTTGTGTATTTTTTACTATACATAAATGAAACCTAGATAACAGCAAACATGAACTGTTTATTATAGTAAACAAGAGAAATCATTGGGTCTTCTGTTACATAATTTTATACCACTTAATACTGAATTTTTGGGGGGCCTCCAGTTTTTACCACAAATACATGAATTTTTATTACTCTCTTGTTCACAGTATTATTAGTTAGCTAGTCAATATTTTTAAACTAAGTTGATACAGAAATATTTCTTCCAGTAATCACCAACAAATAAACTATAAATCTAAATTTATTCCATAATGCCTGGTAACAGAATTTCCTAAGGTACAAACTAAGGTTCATTCAAAATAAGGCAAATTAAAGATAAGGAAGAAATAAAGTAATATTTTGAACACAATAAGTAACAATATTTGGTGAAAAATGCAAGAAATATTATGTACAATTTTTCTCTTAACTTGTCCTTCAAGTACAATGACATTTAGATTGATTAAAAATAATTTCGAGGAGCATTTCTCACTTACAAATTAGAAAAATAAAAAAATGAAGACTCAAAATGGCTCAGAAACTGAAAGAGAACTCACCTTCTTCAAATAAATTTAAACCTCATGGTCTGAAAGGGTAAACATAAAACCTAGTATTTCAGGGTAGTGACAGGATTTGCAAATGAGACATCTTACCTGTCACTGATTCCAGTAGAAATGTGTAGGTAAGGTTTAAATTTATATATTGTATCTGCATTTGAAGGCTCTCATAAAAAATCACCACAAACTTCAGACTTAAATGATATAAACTTATTATCTTAGAATTATGGAGAGGAATAAACCTTTAAAACTAGCTGAGATGAAGTCAAGATGTTAGTAGGTCTAGTTTTCTTTTTTTGAGGCTCTAAGGAAAAGTCCATTTTCCAGCCTTTTCCAACTTTAATTTTAAATCAATTTTTTCATTTTATACTCATTATAATGAGTATTTTAAAATATATATATAATGAGTATATAATAAGTATATATACATATATATGCATGTGTGTTTATGTGAGTGTGTGTGTATGTGTGTGTCTGCACACACATATTTTTTTAAGTCATCACATTTTTATTATGTTCAGTTAGCCCCTACCTTTTAAAAGACACTGCCATTCTTTGGTTTGTGGCCCCCTTCCTCTATTTTCAAATTTGACAAACTTGTGTCTGATCATTCATCAGTCGTCACACCTCCATGAGGCTTGGAAACGTTCTCCCCTTTTAAGCCTCCCTATGATTTAATATAGAACCCATCTAAATAATCCAGAATCATCTCTCCATCAATGTCCTTATCTTTTCTCATCTGCAAAATCCTTTTTTCTAACATAACCACAGATTGTGGGGATTAAGATGTAGACATTTTAGCAGTCATTGTTTTGCCTACCATACACATATTTTGAACCGTTTGTTTAACACCTCAGTGAAAGCATATGTAAGCTATTGAATTCATGGCAGGGCTCAAGTTCAGGGTAGATACTCTGGCTGGTATATACTCTTCAGGGTATATATATATATATATACACAGAGAGAGAGAGAGAGAGAAACAAAATATATACTACTTACTATGTATGAGATATGTATATACATTATAATAAGAATATAACTTATTCTTATATACTATATAAGAATCATCCAGGTTGGATGGTATTTAAAGCCTGGAGAATGGATTATACCACCAAGGAAGGAAGTGTATATAGGAAAGAGGACCAAGGACCAAGTCCTAAGACACTATTCCATAAGAAAGTGAGCCTGAAATCAAGAGGCTGTGGTGATCCAGAAGCTAAGTGAGGACTGGCAGTCAGTATGAGAAGTGGTCTACTCTTTTATTGACGGAGATGGGATGAATACTGAGAACTGATAACAGCAGGTGGTGAAGAACTATGATATCCATTACAGGAACAGTTTCAGGGCGTTAGGGAGAAGAAAGTAGATGGAAAGTAGTCGAAGAAAACATCAGGGGCTCCTGAGTAGCTTAGTCAGTTAAGCATCTAACTCTTGATTTCATTTCAGGTCATGATCTCAGGGTCCTGGGATCGAGCCCTGGGTTGGGTTCTGCCTTCAGCGGGGAGTCTGTTTGAGATCTTATCTCTCCCTCTGACCCTCTCTCTGCTTGCGCATGTGCACGTGTGCGCTCTCTCTCTCTCTCTCTCTTAAATAAAAAATAAATATATTTTTAAGAAAAGTTAAAAAAAAAAGAGAGAAAACATGAGAGGAGAGAAACTAAATGTAATCTGTAAAAGTAGCTGTTTTAGGTGTTTTCCTGCAGAGCTGGAAGAAATCTAGTGGCCTCTGATAGGGGCATAAAAGTTATATTGTTTTATTTTATTTCACCTTTAGTTCATTTTATTTTGTAAATAAGTGAATAATAGCATCTAAACATATTGATGAAATCATTCAGGACAAATGGAAAATAATATTGAGAAAGAAGTAAAACGTTAAAACGATGTCCTTGAGTATGGAAGTGTTGGCTTTTTAAACATATGGAGAAGTCAGTCTCAGATGAGAGCTCAGAAAGTTCAGCTAGAGAAATTAGAGAGAAAACAGAAGAACTGGACATAGTGGTGGTAAGTGGCTGGATATGTTTATCTCTCACAGCGGATTTAATTTCTACAATAATATAATAGAGAAGGTGATAAGCAGCTGAAAATGAGAATGGGGAAGAAAAAATTGGAGATTTCACAAAAATAAATAAGTTGTAACACAGTTGTTAAGAGAAAAGGCAGTAACACAAAACATGCTGGATAATTACTGGGCAGGATCATGTGCCCACCTAAAATTTATGAAATTGTGTAATAATATAAAGATATACAACTTACATGTACTCCTGCATTTATACACCCATGGAATGTTGTAGTTCAGAGTGGGACCAATATATGCTTAGAATTGAAGGTGGCTACTAAAAAGAGTTAACCTTGTCTTCAGCTGCCACAGTCAGAAATGCAATTACCCAGAATACGAGAGACAATATATTTCTTTCCATTGAGTACCAAACTTTAAAAGAATAAGAGGGACGCCTGGGTGGCTCAGTTGGTTAAGCAGCTGCCTTCGGCTCAGGTCAGGATCCCAGAGTCCTGGGATAGAGTATCACTTCGGGCTCCTTGCTCGGCAGGGAGCCTGCTTCTCCCTCTGCCTCTGCCTGCCACTCTGTCTGCCTGTGCTCGCTCTCTCTCCCCTCCTCTCTCTCTGACAAATAAATAAAAACCTAAAAATAAAAAAATAAATAAAAGAATAAGAGCTTCAGCGGGAGGCAAAGAAATGCCACCATACACCTTGGGTTAATAACGAGAATAGATATTATAAGCATGGAAGCAATGGAGACATCATCTTAGGTTCAAAAGTCATGAATTAGTTCATCCTATATTCCTGTAATGTTGACAAAATTTCAAAAATAAATTTCAAGATTTATTGGGCTTAAGTGGGTAGAAGAAGAATCAATGAAACAAGATGGGATTGGGAGGGAGACAAACCATAAGTGACTCTTAATCTCACAAAACAAACTGAGGGCTGCTGGGGGAGGGGGGTTGGGAGAAGGGGGTGGGGTTATGGACATTGGGGAGGGTATGTGCTATGGTGAGTGCTGTGAAGTGTGTAAACCTGGCGATTCACAGACCTGTACCCCTGGGGATAAAAATATATATTTATAAAAAATTAAAAAAAATAAATAAATATCAAGAAATAAAATTTCAATAAATGAAATCTCAGTTGAGAAACATAGTAGATTCCAGTTAGTGAAAACAGGGATCTGGGAGTCTGCAAGAAACAACACTGGATTAGGGAAGAAAATCTCAACTCTCATCCCTGGTCTGCGATTTATGCCTTAAGGAAAGGCACCATCTCTTATTCCTTTTTGTATTTGCCCCACTAGCTTGTATGGTGTATTTTCAAATAACTAAATAAATGAAAAACTCTGAATCATTGCAACTCTGAGCCTCAGTGGGTATTCCTCCTCATTTAATAATGGGATAATCCAAATTGCTTTACCCACCTGTAGATATTTGATGAGAGCACTGCAGACGCTCAAATATTTGTACACATGTTGTTCCTAAATATAGAATCACACATTTATTCATTCTACGCTGTTTTACTTCTCTAGAAAATGACTTAGGCTCTACCTCTTAAAATCTTGATCATATTTGAGGGTCATTTGAGTAGAAATGTTTACTATTGGAGCCTACTGGATAAAATTTTAAAACTGCTAATAAGAATTTAAAACACTTGGGAAATTTCCAGAATCTCCAGTCTGGATTAGAAAATCCTTGCTTATTTGTTTTCTGTGAATGTTTTCTTTTCTTTCTTTGTTTTTCCCCCCACATCTTAAATATAATTTTCTCTTTTCTCTTTAAAAACATTAAATTACATTCTTTGTCTCCATAATGAATTTCAAGGACTGATAAGTCAAGTTTCTTTACATTCCTGAGGCCCAGATTAGGTTTAAAAGAAGATTAGATACAGATAAGTAAACAACATAAATGCAGCAATAAGTGATGTTTTGGAAACTCCATTAGTGCAAGAGACCCCTAAAGGAGCATGCACCTATTCCATGGTTCTCTGCTTATTCGTGGGTTAATGAAGAGTTTGGGAGTCCCTGATAAATAAATAAATACGCACACACACACACACATATACATATACATACATATATATGTGTGTATATATATGTATATTATATATATATTTCAATATATTCAATAAGTGTTCAATTATATACATATATATATACAAATATATGTATTTGTATATAAGAGAATATATATGTATATATTCTGATTGGCCCTGCCAATTAGAATGTTTATGGGTTTATGTCCCTCAATCAAGTGTTCTGAACCACGGAGATGGAGCAAATACAGCTTATCTGTATAATCAGTCTGTATATGTAATTTTAGTCTGTAATTTTAATGCAAAATTTACATGCTTGTTTCTGTAGTACATGTGTAGAAAGTTGATATATTATAGATATCTATTTAAATTCAATAGAATTCTGGCTAAAAGAAAGCATGATAAGAAATCACTTATAATAAAACAAATAGTTTTATTCTGGAAGAAATAAAGCAATCCTCACCGATCTTTCATTTTAGTTTATGCTTGTCTTGGAGGTTATGCAAAGGCAGCAAATAGGATAATCCCAGTTGGTCCTAGTCTCTAAGAAAGAAGACATCCTTCCACATCAGAAAAAAAATCGCCATGTCTCAAGAGTTCTATTGAATCTTTATTGCCCAGCCCCTTAATAAAACTCCTTCATAGCTCTGTCAAGATCTGCTGAATGAGTCAGTCAGGGAAAAACCAAAAAAATCTTGCTATGTAGCAAAAGTGAGAGCTGCTTTTCTCCATAAATTAGGTACATTTCACTGGAGCAAAGGGTCTTCCCTGATATTATTATTTTCTCCAAAGCAAAGGCTTGTGAGAGGTGATTATTTTCTATTTTTCATTTAGAGTTCAACAGTTCAAATATATCTCCATTAATAAAATCATCAATTAGGGTAAGATGAATTTATCTAGCTGCTTTATTACCCAAAGGGGCAATTTTCACATTAGGCCCTTGAATTAAAATATCAGTGGGAATAAAACTGGAATGAAGTATTTAAACAAAGATCTAAATCTATTTAATTTCCTTTGTGTTCATCATGAAACAGAATATTTTCCCATATGTTGAATGGAACAAACCTCAGCCATGTTTTAATTGTGCTGTTTGAGGTAGAAGTTTGATACTGTACACACATGTGGGAAAAGCATACAAAGAGGACTTGGGAATCTATGATTGCCTATCAAGTCTACTTCTGTCATTTATTAACTGGGGGAAATTGCCTACACCTCAAAGCATAGATTACATGTGATTAGGGGATAGAATACCTGACTCACAGTGTTGTTATGAAAGACACTTAGCAATTGGTGACTACTGAGAGAGTGTGGATGCTATGTGTTTCACGGAAAGAAATTGTATACTTGGGGAAAAAGTTCCAGTGGGATTTTCTAGCTCTATGAATACAAAATCTGAAAACCTGAGCCAGAATAAACTACATACACACACACACACACACATACATATATATGTATATATATATACACACACATATATTTATTCATATATATGTAACTTTTTCATAATTTCAAAACTGAATAAATGCATTGCTTGAATGGAACAAAAAACACCTGTATACCCTTTATCACTGCATTTCCACCAACGGCTAACTTTTGTGCAGTTGTCTTTATCTTAGCCCCTGTCCTCTCTCTCTCAATAACAGATAGATAAAATAGATAGTAGGCAGATGATAAATAGGTATTTATGCATGTATACACACATACTGTTTCTCTTTATACACACGTATATATACTAATGTGTGTGTGTGTGTGTATGCATGTATTATTTTGTTTTTTAAGATTTTACTTATTTATTTGACAGACAGAGGGAGCACAGGCAAGGGGAGAAAGAGAGGGTGAAGCAGGCTTCCTGCTGAGCAGGGAGCCCTGCATGGGGCTTGATCCCAAGACCCTGGGATCATGACCTGAGCTGAAGGCCGACTTATGAGCCATCCAGGCACCCATGCATATCCTTTTCTAGAGCTACTAAAGTTTAAGTTGCAGCCATCATTCACACTTAGTCTGAAATACTTCAGTGATTTCCTAAAAATAAAAATATTATCATATATTACCTCAATTGTGCAGTTGTGCAAATCAGAAATTTTAACATGTTAAAACTGAATACACTGTTACCTAAGTTACAGTTAATACTGAACTTCTCTCATGAAATATTATCATGTGTTCCAGTAATGGTCTTTATAGGAATTTACTGCTGACCAGGATCCAATCCACTGTAAATGAGGAGAAAAAAAAAAAGCTCTAGAGTTAAATGCATTTATTTCTTATATGCTTTCAAGAAAATGATAATTGATTATATTAGGTATATTTCTCAAATGCACTGAAAAATAGATTTTTGAAAAAAATGGATAAAAAAGTAAGTGCACATTTGTATGCAAATACATACATTCTAAAAATAAAAATACACACAAAATATATTTAGAAAAGTTGCTCTATTTCAGGGTTACTCTAACTGTAAAGCTTGGCATAGGTCCAATCATTTATTACTATGCATTGACAGTTAAATTATACAGCAGGATGTGTAACAGACAAGAATTCATATTTCTCACTACATCAAAACTGCAACCTAATTTCTTATTTAAAGATTGATACATGACTTGAAGTAATTATTACTTTTTAATTCTCTCATATCAGCCTGCTATGTTAGAAATTGTATGTATTAACTACAACAGATACTAACCAATTATAGGCTAGCATCACCTTCCAAGACACTAGAAGTTCTAAGATAATATTTGCTTTGGGAAAATAATGTTACAAACTACACACACACACACACACACACACACACCACCACCACCAACAATGCAGCAAATTTGTTTGCTAATTCAAAAAAGTATGGAGCAGGAATATTTCTCCTTCAAGCTTTCATAACATTTTCACATTAATTGTATTTTATGTTTTATTAATTGCCTTATTTTTAAAAACATGATTTGTACCTCATTTACTCACAGATTTAAATACAATGTTTTCATTTAGACATTTTTAAAATATGAAGTATTAAAGATTTTTTTTGACAGACAGAGATCACAAATAGTCAGAGAGGCAGACGGAGAGAGAGACAGAGACAGAGAGAAGCAGGCTCCCCATTGAGCAGGGAGCCTGATGCAGGCATCCATCCCAAGACCCTGAGATCATGACCTGAGCCAAAGGCAGAGGCTTAACCCACTGAGTCACCAGGTGCCCTTAAAATATGAGGTTTTATTTATTTTTTAAAATATTTTATTTATTTATTTGACAGACAGAGATCACAAGTAGGCAGAGAGAGAGAGAAGAGAAAGCCGACTCCCCACTGAGTAGAGAGCCCTATAACCCTGGGATCATGACCCAAACCGAAGGCAGAGGCTTTAACCCACTGAGCCATCCAGGTGCCCCAAAATATGAGGTTTTAAATAATACCACTGGTTTGCAGTCCTCTTTAAAATTAAATAGAATTTTTGATGTAATAATAACTGTTTAAAATGCATTGATTAAATGCACTTAGCTTTTCCAGGAGGAAAAACAAGCATAAACAAAAAACAACCAGCTTCAAGTTTTTATTACTTTAAGGAATTGAGGAATCTGAATTGGGCAGCTTTCTAAATTCTTTGCAATTACATCTCTGTAGACCTTGTATTAGAATTTGGATTTCTGCTTCCCAGTAGAGCTTGATACTTCTAATGTGCAATTAGAGGAAGCAAAGAAACCTTGTTTATACAAATAGAAAGCTAATGAGATGGTACAATCAATGTGAATGCATGATCATTTCAGAGCTACAACTCCACCACTTAATCTAATTCTTAACAAAGAATTAGATGCAGCCAAGTGAATATCCTGAACAAAATTAGCTTCTTTCCTGTTTGTCTTTTTATGATCTGGGCTGAAAGCTAGAACCTCATTATTAATACCCATCCCTCTTTTAAAATCATCTATTTTGTTTTCCTTAAAGTTTCATCACAGATGATTCTATATAGTGTTATTCTAATGCAGAATTTTAAGAAAATTTCCAAGTACACATTCTGAGTGCAGATAATATTTTTAGGAAATACTGTATTGCATTAAACTATGCAAGAATGAATTTTTAACCTTAAAGTCTTGTCAAGATGACTTTGCTTTCAGATATGCCCTAGCTTCAGATTTAGGATCTTAAAATAATTTTAGAAATCATGTCACCCATTCCTCAATTTATAGATCAAAGAACCAAAATATGGAATCAGGTCACTCTTCCATATAGTGTAAAAACCTTGGTCAGAAATGTAGATTCCTGGGCTCTCAGGGCACTCATTTCCACAACATGCTGACTCTCCCTGATATCTTTCCCAAGACTTAATTACTAGCATTAGTAAATTGTTTCAATTTATACAAGAAATGGGCATTTAAATAATATTTAACAAGAATTTTTCTATTGCTTTTAAATACACCTTTAAAAAAGATTTTATTTATTTGTCACAAAGAAAGAGCACAAGCAGGGGGAGCATCAGGCAGAGGGAGAATCAGGCTCCCCACTGAGCAAGGAGTCAGATGTGGGATTTGATCCCAGACCCTTGGGATCATGACCTGAGCCAAAGGCAGCCACTTAACGGACTGAGCCACCCAGGCACCCCTATTCTTTCATTTTTAGAGGATAAACTATAATACTTAATTTTCTTTTCACACATGTTTCTTTGGTTGGCTTTTGAATATGGCTGTGAAAAAAGCTGAAAAGCAGCATGGAATCCATTGCCAACATTACTCCTTCGGTTTGAGGAAAGAGAGAATAGATTTAAAATTTAAAACTTATGTTTAAGAGATACCATCGTCACCTAAAAGGACATTGTCATTTGGGGTCAAGGAAGACAAGAGCCTTAAGGGAGTAAGGTGTGGGACACCAAGACTTGATTGGGAGAGAGAGAAATTCAGAGAGACGAAGGGGGAGGGGAGAAAGGTGGCTGCCTGAAAACTTCCTGTGCAAGAATCCTGCGGATACACAGGAACCTAGGGAACGCATTTTTGTCGGAGTAAGGCATAACCAAGGAACATGAAATAAAAGGGAAGAAAGATGTCCACACCTTAACATAAGTCCTATAAAAGAAACAAGGGCATATTTTGACCAACATTTTGTTAAAAAAAAAAAAAAAAGTCAAACTGGGAAGCCTGGGTGGCTCAGTGGGTTGGGCATTACCTCCTGCCCAGGTCATGCTCTCCAAGGTCATGGGATGGAGCCCCAAGCTAGGGGCTCCCTGCTCAAGGGACTCTCCTTCTCCCTCTCTTTCTGCCCCTCCCCCTGTTCTCTCTCTCACTCTAAAATAAGTAGATATCTTAAAAAAAAAAAAAAATCAAACTCTCAGAAAATATCAGTTGACCTACTCCAATGTTTCATTTCTATAGCAATAGCATAAAGCCAAGGTATAAACAGATTATTTTAATATTGCTAATTAGCAGTATGTCTTTTAAAAAGTTCATGAAATCTGTTGTCAGCTGTTCCCTAAAGATGCAGTTCTGGCACAGGTTTCCATATCTTTGCACAGGGTAGTGTTTGTTCATATGCTGTGATCAGACTACTGGGCACAAAAGGAGAAACAACTCTGAATGCTGCCAATATTTGCATAATTATAACTAGAGAGTCACTCTTTCCCCACTGGGAGAACACACAGATTGTAAATCTCTTTACAAGGTCAGGGAAAACAATGGCAAAAAGCAATTTGGTCTTTATTCTAAAATTGACCATTTATAATCTCCTGTCCTATTAATAATAGCATGGAATTTATAATTATATTAACAATCATGAAAAAATATATTTATCTACCTGGGATCAGGTTTTTATTCTATGAATTTAGCCAGACAAATTCTAAATACACGAAAAAGAATGTATGTACAAATATGCTCATTTCAGTTTTACAGTAATAAAAAAAATGGATATGACCTAAACAAAAAATTATAGCATGTTTAACTGAACTATGAGAACCAGTTAAGTGACACAAAATAGAAGAAAAAGAAACATTTCTCAGAGAGTCATACATATCCCATACTTCTCCATCAATCATTCTATCTCATGCATAAAAATCTCACATACTGCTGATGACAACTACCTGAGTTTTAGTTTTTGCATTTTATAGTCATGGTTCTCAACGTGATTGAAGACAGTCGTGATGACAGCGTGCCTATGTCCTAAAATCCCATACTTTGTTATTTTTAGTTTACTTTTTTCATCACTGAATATTGGTATATTGGGGTCAGAAATTTCTCCTTTATGTTGCCAAAATCTACTATGAAGAACAGTAAATAATCTGTATTCTCTAAGGCAAACTACTGTTCACAAGTAAAAGTACTTATTCTGAGAATCAGTTTAGTGCCTCATACGAATGCTCACTATAATAATGCTTTGCTTCTTGTTCATAGCATTTGCTGATTCGGAATATTTGGTTAAAATGACACTTCATTACATACTTCAGTGTAATAAAATCTCCGTGGGTTTCTTTTAACTTTAGTGTATAATTCTTTTCAAGTTCTTATTTCTTTTATGTAGATTTTAGGATCATACATAAAGAGCCATGGTATGTTGTAACAATAATTGTGTTTAATTCAGTGAAGATTTAATGTTACAACATTAAATGAAGTACCATCAGATATGCCCAAATATTTTGTATTTTTTCTATAGGAACCTTGCTGAAAGAAAGCAAAAACAGATGGGGAGATAGAGAGGAGAAGGGAGTTGGGGTAAATTGGAGGGGGAGGTGAATCATGAGAGACTGTGGACTCTGAAAAACAATCTGAGGGTTTTGAAGGGGCGGCGGGGTGGGAGGTTGGGGTACCAGGTGGTGGGTATTATAGAGGGCATGGATTGCACTGGGTGTGGTGCAAAAATAATGAATACAGTTATGCTGAAAATAAAAAATACATTTAAAAAAACCTGTATTTACTTAGCTTTAGAAAATGAATTATAAAGATGTTAAAAAAAAAACAGATATGGGTAATATTTTAGTAAAAAAAGAGTGGGGTGGGGCAGAGTAAGAGAGAGAAATACAAAATTCAATTGGAACAGTGAGTCAAGGTCATTAACTATAACACATGTAAAGCATACAAAGTGAAGCGCGCTAGGCACATGAAATGCTACCAAAAGAGAATTGTTATTAGTTCCTATTATTTGAAGTTTTTGACTTTTAAGATTTATTATACCAAATTTTTAGAATAAAAAGTCAAATCTATCACATTCTTTATTTTTTCTTTTTTTCTTTTTTTTTTTTTGGTATAAAGTTGTCACTATATAATATTTGTTCAAGTAACATAATTACATATAAAACCCCAAACTAATCCAGGAATTATTCATTTTGGTCATATTTCAATATTTTAAAACTTTCTACATTTTTCTTAGCCTAGGTAATTTTTGTTACACAGCTTTGTGAACCCTTTTACAAGTCATATAAGTGACCTGAGTTTTCAGTGCCTTCATTTTTGAAGAAGGTAGAACTGTAAGGGGTAAAACTTTTTTTAATATGTTGATCAGCATATATTAACATAGTATTAACAGGCATTAACATGAAATTGGAATATTTAATAGATGTTCATATTTTGACAGTAAATTTCAAATTTTGAATTCATCTCATCTCTGTTATCTCAGCATTTGTTTATAAGCATTAATTTCTGTTATTAATAAGTGCCATATGTTTATGGTTACACTATATTCTCAACAATAGTAATAATAACCATGTGTTCCTCACACATTTCTTTCCCTTAACCACAAACAGCTGTGTAGCATTGTTGTCTCTGTTCTACTTGTGAGAAATCCAAGCAATAGACAGGTTAAATAATCTGTCTACGGTTATATGAGCAGGTTTCAAACCTAGCTAGTTCAAATGAGAATTTTAGCCACTCTGCTATGAATTTAGTAAGAACAGCTTAGATTTCATTTAAATGGATTTAACTTCAGTGTAGTTAAATAGCTACATAATATGGCAGTGTTACTCACAGAACAGCTTTTGGGGTTTTTTTTGTTTGTTTGTTTGTTTGTTTTGTTTTGTTTTGTTTTTAAACTCTCAACCTTTCCATGAAACTATGGGTAATAATACAGGGCTGAGAGAAATAAATCATAGTTCACTTCCCAACACAATCATCTACCAATCCATAGCTCCTGGCCCCATGATTAGCCCACCAAGAGGATGTCTTTCTATATTCTTCTCAACATAGCGATTGGATAAGTTTATTTTAGTCGAGCTTCTTGTAGGGAAAGCAATTTTTCTGGCTGAAAAATTTATTCCCCAAATTCTGTGGGAGAAAGATGTAAGAGAAAGCAAAGCAAACAGAGCAAAAAAGAGTGTAGAGTAGGGCCAGAAGATGGTACGACCATCAGAGAATGAAAGCCAGATCAGAAATACTGAACAGAAAGAAACGTCTAATGAGATTTACAATTGTCATATTTCAGGAAATGTATTTCATGTACTTTTTCTCTTCTTCACATTGTCAAAAGAGAAATCAACAGTAGTTTCCCTGCTTTTAATATGAGTGGACTTGTATCCTGATGCCTGTGGGAGGTGTTGAGTTACTTTAAGGTTAATAGAGGCAGGGATCAAGGGCACTCTGGATGACATTGATGTCTGGATTACACACTGAATCCACAGAAATTCAACCTGGGTTTATACGTAATTTTGCCTAAAGGAAATAAGGAAAAATGCTCTTAGACAGTCATTGTACATTATTTGAAAAATAAAAAAGAACTTAGCTCAATATAGGTCATAAATTTTAGAAATGACAAAAGGGCTGCTTTTGTATTGTAGATGAAACAATTGTTTATAACTCTTTAAAAAAATCTCTTAAAAAAAAAAAAAAGGTTTTATTTATCTGTTTGAGAGTTAGAGAGAGGAGTGCACCAGCCAGCAGAGCAGCAGAGGGAAAGGGAGAAACAGACTCATCCCTGAGCAGAGAGCCCAATGTGGAGCTCAATCCCAGGACCCTGGGATCAGGGCCTGAGCCAAAGGCAGATGCTTAACAACTGAGCCACCCAGGTGTCCCTGAAAAAATTCCATGGATATATTTTGACTTAATTCTACAGATTTTAAATGTCTAGAATTTCACTGTCACTTCACCAACTGAGCCACCCAGGCACCACTGACTGGCTTGATTTCCATAGTATTTGAATGATTCCTTCAATATCCCAAAGTTACCTTTAAAAAACACTGTGTCTTAAATATGTGTAGTTATTATACATATTATGCTAAATCATACAAATTGTTTATATATGCTCTAAACAGATTTAATTTAATAACAATGACCAAAAAGTTAACACACAGGATTTCAGATATACTCTAGGTCTTAGGGTGGAGGCCCTCAGAAGATCTTCAGAATATATCATATGAATACTGTTGTTTTTGTGCTTTATTTAATTTTTAATTTGAAATCTGTTTACAAAGATAATGGTGTCAGGAAAGAGATTTTCCTCATTCCTTTGTGTTTTGGCTTCCCATCTTCTCAGCACCATTAGGCGATGGCATTATCATCTTTTTTCTCATGCCTGTTCCACTTCCTCTCACAGGATGATTCCTGCCCGTATTTCTAATGCTTAGTCCATCCTCATCATAGTGAAAAATCCCTTAAACAAATATCCCCTTTCCAGATACATCTCTCTCCCACCTCCCCATATCCCTAAACAAAAAAAAAAAAAACACTTAGGGGATGTCTGAACTGACATAGCTTTATCAGACACACCCCTTCCACTTTTTAGAAAGGCTTCCAGACACTAACAACTAGTCATCTCATTTTGCTAAATTGCATGAAATAGACATTTTTTTTTTCTTCTCATTCTTCTTCCTGTTCCTTCTGGTGGCCTTTGACCATCTAAACTATCTACTTTTCCTGCAAAGTATTTCTCCTTGGCCCAATATTTCTGTTTTCCTCTAGCTCTCAGAGAGTTCCTTCCTGACCTTTGTTCTTCTTTCAAGCAGGGATTAAATGCTGAGAATTCTGCCAGCTAATCTTTAGGCTGTTCTCTTTTGTCAGGGACTGTCTCCTTAGACAACCTCATCATCCTCAGAAATTGACTCCATTTAAACCTCCTGCCCAGCTGTGAGTTCAAGCTCCCTGCTCAGTGGGGAATCTGCTGGAAGACTCTCTCCCTCTGCCTCTCCCCCACTCTCTCTTTCCTTAAAATAAATAAATCTTTAAAAAATTAATAAATAAACCTCCTGCCCGGGTGTCTTCTGACTTATCCTTCAATTACAAATTACACGTTACCCATCTCTACTCAGATGCCGTATAGGAATCTCAAAATCAGCATCTCAAGGACTGATCCCCTGCCAGACTTCCCAAATCTGGTATTCCTTTACATCTTTGTTCCCCTTTTACATTTCTTACTCAGAAAATGAAACCAATACAAATGTGACCATACAGGTTACATACTTGGGACTAATTCTGAAGGCCTCCTTCTGTTACCACTCATGTTTAGCCTATATGCAAGTCAGTTTTAGTTTTGTTTTGTTTTTGTTGTGTGTGTGTGTGTAATATTATTGACTTTCTATAACTTTCTTACTGTTCCTGTCTGTGGGTAGCATCAAACATTTTTTTAATCTATTTTTTTATCTGCAAAAGTCACCTAATTTGTCCTTTCTTAAATTGATGCCTTCTTGCCTTCACTATGTTCTGCAAACATCACCAAGTGTGGTATTTTCAAACACAAGTTTAGCCATACAAACTACCTGAAACTCTTTAATGACAGATAAAAATCAATGCATATATTATATATTTGCATGGATATTACACATAACATTTTATTAAAGTTACAAGAAATTAGTGGTTTTCTGTAGCTCTTCGAGGCAAACATCAAAATGTTTAGTATGACATACAAGACCTTGCATATGCTGTTGCCTGACTCCCTACATCAACTTGGACTTTAGCTAGTCATCCCGCCCGTGCACTGGGCAAATCATGCCCTCTTCTCTTCACTCCTCTACCAGGAAGCTTGCACTCATGACCCTTCTACAGAGAATGTACAAGAAAAAATTCAGAATTAAATAATAAGCACATTCTCTGCTTTCTATAGCACTTCAAGGAGGACTTTGTGTCTCTCTAAAGAAAAGAATCACAGATCTTGGCATTTTACTTAGGGCCAAATTCCCTTTAGTAGGATTTTAGCTGTGTTAACTCTGATTTCCTTTTGTGAATTATCAATGAATGATCACCCTCCATTTTCTTCTTCCATTTCTGTATTCGTGTGTGTGTGTGTGTGTGTGTGTGAGAGAGAGAGAGACAGAGAGAGAGAAAGACTTGGAAGTATATATTGATAGGAAGACGCACTGGAAACTTATTCTAAGTAGTCAGCTGCCCTGGGCAGCTTAGGGATTAATGTGAGAGTTTTGGCAACAGTTTTCACCACCGACAGTTAGGAATAAGCACCTAACAGTGATGTGTTGTAGCCCCACTGGGTTCTTTCCATCCACTTTCTGAAACTTGAAGCTGTGTGGGTTCAGAATGATCTGATCTGCATTACCGTGATCTCAGCTCTAAAGATCTGATACTTTATAATTAGGTGACCATGAACAATTATGTTCTGAGTTGTCCAGAATGAACAGACTTTTATCAACACCTCTAACTTGATGATTAAAAGCTCCCTAGAAATGTAAGAAACTATTTACCTATTTGTTCTGAAGATCTGAAGTATAGTCCAAAGACAGTATGTCCCAGGCTTGATGTAAATATTGACAATAAACACTGTCAGGAATCTACTTCATTTGCTTTTACTTCTTTTCCCATTCAATGTACCTTCACATATGAATGTATCAGGAAATTAGGAAGAAATTCACTTAATATCAAAATGATTATTTCTTCGTGTGTATTATAAGAAAAGAGAATATTTAGACTATATTAAGAAAAAATATTCTAATTTCTCAAATCAGACAGGGGTTTTAAACATCCATAAAAATTCAGCAAATATGGAAACTCACTACTTTGTCATTTTTTTCACAAAAATGTAACATTCTCCCCTTTTGCCCCCATTTGAATTCTGCTATTTAGTCTAATTAATTTTATTACCAGCTTTTACTTTTTAATATAGAACAAGCGAACTTTTGTATAGTCTTTTGAACTTTAGTTTTATATTTTCTGTCCCTCTCTGTCGTCTGTGCTGATCTCCCCTCCTCTCTTCTTCAATCCCTCCCTCTCCCCCCCCCTTACACACACACACACACACACACACACACCCCGAGTTTGATTCTGTATTCAGATTTTTCAGGTACTTCATCTTTTTCAATCACGCCAGCATTTACAGTTTAACTTGAGGCCCCAGGGTTCATGACTGGGCTAGGTCTTCACATGTGTTACCATAATCCTTGCTCTTTTGCTCTGGCTGATGAAAATAAAATTGCATTTTCCCTTTTGGCCATTGTTCATTAAGAATACATTGTCAAACACAGCATACTCATATGTTTTCTCCTTAAACTGATCTGTAGATTGGTCCAAATACAATTATTTATGTAGCCTGTAAGAGGAAGCTACAACTTAGGAACTAGTATTAGACAAACTTGCTCATTCAAAACTGAAGGAAACAGTAATAGTTTTAAAAGGTTTACTGGAGACACTTACTTAAGGACAAACTTAGACAGGGAGAAGCCTGCTGAGAAAAGGGGAGGTCTTAGAGATCCAGCATAGGTGCATTTGGGGCAGAGTCAGCTAGTGGCCCACCCAGTAAATACTCGACCCTTCTTCCTTCCTAAGGAAGTTTAGGGATGACAATGCATGCAATGAAAAAATACACTTTCTGGTCTTTTCTGCACATAAAAATGGCCATGTGGCTCAGGTTTGACCAGTGAAATGTAAACATCTTGCTGATTCCAAGCAAAGGTTTTCTAAAAGGCACAGGCTCATTCCGCATGAACATTTGCCTTTTTTCTTTCCCTTATTACCTGAAGATTGAATGCAAAGGAAGAGTTGATATGGTAGAATTAATTATAAAGGTAAAAACTTGGCAGACTTCCCCAGTCTTCACTTCAACATGCAGCCCAGAACCCAAACTGGGTCACCATGTCTTTCCAGATTATTATTCTTTCTCCTCTTCCTCACTGTCCTCCTCCTCCTCCTTTATTTCTTAACAGCTTTATTGAGATATAATTGATACACACACACACACACACACACACACAAAACTGTACATATTTAAGATATACAAATGGATGAGTTTGGACATATGCAAACACATATGCCATCAGCACAATCATAATAAATATATGAACACCTCCCAAAGTTTCCTTGTGTCTCCCTGTTTTTAATTTCTTGATTTCTTGGGTTTTTCTTGCATGGTAAGAACACCAAAGATGAGATTTACCCTTTTAACAAATTTTAAAGGGCACAATACCATATTGTTAACTGCAAATACCAAGTTGTACAGTACGTTTCTAGAACTTCTTCAAGTAGCATAACAGAAATTCTATATATGTCCATTGAATGGAAACTATTTCCCCCAACCCCCTGGCAAACACTTCTGTATTCTCTGCTTCTATGAGTTTGACTATTTTATATATCTCATGTAAGTGGAATCATGCTGTATTTATCGTTCTGTGACTGGCTTATTCCATTTAGCATAGTAAGTGTCCACAAGGATATGGACAAATTGAAACCTTTGTGCCCTGTTGATGGAATGTGAAAGGGTGCAACAGCTATGAAAAAGAGTGGAGGTTCCTAAAATAATATTAAAATAGAACTACCATGTAATCCAACAATTCCACTTATAGGTAGATAACCAAAGGAATTTGAAGATAGATGGATTGATGGATGGATGGATGGATGGGCAGACAGACAGACAGACAGACAGATGATACATAGATCGATCTAGAGAGACATGACCTTGTAGATATACATACACTCCCATGTTCCTTGCAGCATTACTCATAGTAACCAAGATATGGAAACAATCCAAGTATCCATAAACTGATGAATGAAGGAAAAATAGTATTGTGCAATGGACTACTTAGCTTTTAAAAATGGCATTTTGCCATTTGTGACAACATGATGAACATAATTTCATGTTGTTCATGAAATAAGATTTCTTCTTATATGAGCAAAATACATACTCTATTATGTGAATCATTTTATTTGGGTCTTCTGTTAGGAACAGCTAAGTCTATTTCTAACATACAGTAATTTTATAATGGTGCAGAAAGAGGTCAGGATTATGAAGTGTAGGAGATTGTACATTACATATTTGGTTATATCACCTCTCCAATTCTTCCATGCATTGATTTTCACTATTGATTAAGCCATTTTTCTTGGTCTTTTAACGTGACCATCAGCCATAATGTTTGTGACAGGAGTTAAACAAGGGTAAAATGCAGGACAAAGTTCCAAACATAAGTAAGTAAATAAATAGTGGTGTGGGGCACTATAAGCAAAACCCTGCAGTGCTCTTCAGATGCCTCATAATTAGAGCAGGATATAGACTCAGCAGCTCTTTCAAGGCTCCTTTCTAGAATAAGATTTTATGATTACTGAAATAATAATTTTCATAGCATTGAGAATACAGAAGAATTCTAAAAAAAAATGCCTCACTATTCCTTCACCTAGACACAACCACTGCTCTGCTTTTGGGTTATAAATCCTTTTTAATATATATATACATATATATACATATATAGATATATATATATACATATATATACATATATCTATATCGCTATATATAGTGATATACATTTTTTTAAGATTTTATTTATTTATTTGACAGACAGAGATAGGCAGAGAGGCAGGCAGAGAGGGAGAGGGAGAAGCAGGCTCTCTGCTGTGCAGAGAGCCCGATGCAGGGCTGGATCCCAGGACCCTGGGATCATGACCTGAGCCAAAGGCAGAGGTTTTAACCCACTGAGCCACCCAGGTGCCCCTGGCATTTTTAAATACCAATGATATGTAATGGCTGAAAATATTTCATCATATTGATATATTCTACACAGGGTTATTAAGCTATCTTATTTTCAGAAATTGTGGTGTTTTACAGGTATTTCCTAGGATAAATATTACTACAACATAGTTCATAAATCTTTCCTTGATATGAATTCCAACTACACTACATATCTTTTCAAGTTTTGATATATTTTAAAAGTAACCTGTAGACTTTTTATTTTAATTTCCACTTACCTTAGTAATGTAGGCATTTATTTCTTTCCATTTCTCATTATAATACTCTAAATATTCAGAATTAAAATGGTTAATGTTTTAAATCAAGTGGAATCTACTTCATGTTGCAGTAGGTCTATAACATTTTTTCTCTTAAAATTCTTCCTCCAGCTACCTTCCACTGGAGGAAGGTCCTCTGATACTCTTGTGCACATTAGTAAGTTAATCTATTTCTCTTTTAGTTAAGATTATTACTGTAATTAAAATATTTTTTAAGTGCAATAATAGAAATTCACTTTTTTCTCACCAATTTCTTAATATCTGGTTTTCAAGCCTGTTCTAGACATGAAATATACTGGAAGCAAGAGGGCAAATTGAATAGAGCAGAGTTCTTCAGCCTCAGCTCTGTTGGCATTTAGGATCAGATTATTTGTCATGAGAACTGTCCTTTGTATTGTAGGATATTCGTCAGAATCCCTACCCTCTACAGATTAGATGCAATTAAAAAAAATGCCTCTGGAGATTGCCACATGTCCCCTAGGGAGCAAAATCTCCCCAGGTTGAGAAGCACTGAATAGTCAGAAATAGTGCTTACCGTTCTTATATTTCACCAGCTAAAATTCAGCTGGGAGGCAACATTCTCAGACTGCAAAGAAAGGCTAGCTAATTGTGAGTCAAGAAAGCAGAGGAAATGTGTTTGGTCAGTAACAATAAGTCTCTGTGACTGCTACACAATGCCTTCACTTTCCTCTTTAATTTTTCTTTTTGGGATACACTTTAAAAAAAAAAAAATCCTATTTTCTGATCTGTGTCTATTTTGCCATAGTCACTGTCTCTACCCAGCCTATAGGTTTCATCGAGGAAGCTTCCTGTATCCTACACCTTCACTGAAACAATATATATATATGTATATGGAAGAGCCTCCCCTTCTTTTGGCAACAAACAAAGACAATTGGTTACTGCCTATTTCTAAGCATGTTTCACCATCTGTGATAGTGTACATGTTATCATAACCAGAGACTGTCTTTAGGCAATAAAGATAGCTCAATCTTCTCAAGCACATATTGCAAGGCAGACATATTTGACTGAAAGTGATTGGATCGATGTCCAGTTTAAGTCTGTGGGGTCTGAATTTTGCCATATTCCGTGGCTGCTTACTAAAACACAATTTTAATCATATGAATAAAGACTGAATGTATCTCTGTAGTTCTCAAACTATGCCAAAATGTTGCATTATATTCCATACTTTTTTTTTTTAAGATTTTGTTTATATTATTTGACAGAGAAAGATATGGCAAGAGATGGAATAGAAGCAGAGGGAGTGGGAGAGAGAGAAGCAGGCCTCACGCTGAGCAGAGGCCCAATCCGGGGCTTGATCCCAGGAGCCTGAGATCATAACCTGAGCCAAAGGCAGACGCTTAACGACTGAACTACACAGGCACCCCACATTCCATACCTAATGCCATTTCGGAGCACTGCCTACACCTACTCCCATCCCCAATTTCTCTCCAAAACAGCTACAGTTTTCATGATTTTTGATTCTGGACATAGTTTCACTTTCCTTCTAATATAATCTTCATTATAAGCCAGTTTTTCATATTTCGTAAATTCTTTATACAAGAAGCCAGTTGTCAATACTCCAGCTCGCACCGTGCTACCTCCAGCTCTTCTGCAATCATAATCGTATTTAGAGTGTAAATAATGCCACATGTAATTTGGTTTTATACCATCAACTGGATAATTCCTTCTTAAGGATATTTCATATGTTTTCACTAAAAAACAAACTTGATCATTTCTTTTTAAACAAAAACAATTACATTGTTTCCACACACCTATCTTAATTTTAAGTACAATAACAACTTTTGGCAAAACAAAGGTTCTTCCTGAAATACTTAATGAATATAAAGTACTTGCACTTCATTTTTATCTTATTTGTTTTTTTTTTAAAGACTACAGTCTTAAAAAGGTAGCCCTTGGTAAATACGCATCCTGAACAATTACTTGCTTGATTAATATTAACTTTGAAAATTTTCTATTTCTTCACTGAGTAATGGTAAATTTCATATCCAGGAGCAATTTTAACACAGATTTCTATGTTAATGTACTTTTGATACAATGGATTTTACTACAAATAATAGATCTTGCAGAGTTTTTGCTAGGGAGCTTACTTCTAACTATAAGGAAAAATGAGATGTGTAGCTTATCTGGATATCTAATTTACCAAAGTTCACTGAATGCCCCAAACCATAGATAATTAAGTATACTTATTGATGGTACCTTTAGAGATTATTTATGTAGGTGAATATGAACTCTGTATCCAGAGTTCTTTCTTCACCTCTCCATCAATGAACTTGACCACCTACTATAAGGGTCCTTTTAAAGATTAATGTTATTAAGGAAAAAGAGTTATCCCTTATTCACACTCTGAAACTGGTATCCAAATTGGATGAAGAAGTCAAACTCTCTCTCTTTGCAGATGACATGATTCTTTATATGGAAAACTCAAAAAACTCCACCCCCAAACTACTAGAACTTATACAACAATTCAGCAACGTGGCAGGATACAAAGTCAATGTACAGAAATCAGTGGCTTTCTTATACACTAATAATGAAAATACAGAAAGGGAAATTAGAGAATCGATTCCATTTACTATAGCACTAAGAATCATAAGACACCTGGGAATAAACCTAACCAAAGAGGTGAAGGATCTGTACTCAAGGAACTACAGAACACTCATGAAAGAAATTGAAGAAGACACAAAAAGATGGAAGACCATTCCATGCTCTTGGATCGGAAGAATAAAGATTGTTAAAATGTCTATACTGCCTAGAGCAATCTATACTTTTAATGCCATTCCGATCAAAATTCCACCGATATTCTTCAAAGATCTGGAACAAATAATCCAAAAATATGTATGGAACCAGAAGAGACCCCAAATCGCTAAGGAAATGTTGAAAAACAAAAATAAAACAGGAGTCATCATGCTACCTGATTTCAAGCTTTACTACAAAGCTGTGATCACCACGACAGCATGGTACTGGCATAAAAACAGACACATAGACCAGTGGAACAGAGTAGAGATCCCAGATATGGACGCTCAACTCTATGGTCAAATAATCTTCAACAAAACAGGAAAAAATATACAGTGGAAAAAAGACAGTCTCTTCAATAAATGGTGCTGGGAAAACTGGACAGCTCTAAGTAGAAGAATGAAACTCCACCATTCTCTTACACCGTACACAAAGATAAACTCAAAATGGATAAAAGACCTCAACGTGAGACAGGAATCCATCAGAATTCTAGAGGAGAACATAGGCAGTAATCTCTTCGATATCAGCCCACAGCAACTTATTTCAAGATATGTCTCCAAAGGCAAAGGAAATAAAAGCGAAAATAAACTTTTGGGACTTCATCAAAATCAAAAGCTTCTGCACAGCAAAGGAAACAGTCAACAAAACAAAGAGGCAACCCACGGAATGGGAGAAGATATTTGCAAATGACAATACAGACAAAAGGCTGATATCCAGGATCTATAATGAACTCCTCAAACTCAACACACACGGAACAGGCAAACATATCAAAAAATGGGCAGAAGATATGAACAGACACTTAGTCCAATCAAGACATACAAATATATCAGACACATGAAAAAATGTTCATCATCACTAGCCCTCAGGGAGATTCAAATTAAAACCACATTGAGATATCACCTTACACCAGTTAGAATGGCCAAAATTAACAAAACAGGAAACAACATGTGTTGGAGAGGATGTGGAGAAAGGGGAACCCTCTTACACTGTTGGTGGGAATGCAAGTTGGTGCAGCCACTTTGGAGAACAGTGTGGAGATTTCTCAAGAAATTAAAAATAGAACTTCCCTATGACCCTGCCATTGCACTCCTGGGTATTTACCCCAAAGATACAGATGTCGTGAAAAGAAGGGCCATCTGTACCCCAATGTTTATAGCAGCAATGGCCACGGTCGCCAAACTGTGGAAAGAACCAAGATGTCCTTCAACAGATGGATGGATAAGGAAGATGTGGTCCATATACACTATGGAGTATTATGCCTCAATCAGAAAGGATGAATACCCAACTTTTGTAGCAACACGAACCGGAACAATCAAAATTTCACTCAGATTATGCTGAGTGAAATAAGTCAAGCAGAGAGAGTCAACTATCATATGGTTTCACTTATTTGTGGAGCATAACAAATATCATGGAGGACAAGGGGTGTTAGAGAGGAGAAGGGAGTTGAGGTAAATTGGAAGGGGAAGTGAATCATGAGAGACTATGGACTCTGAAAAACAACTGGGGGGTTTGAAGTGGCGGGGGGGTGGGAGGTTGGGGTACCAGGTGGTGGGTATTATAGAGGGCACAGATTGCACTGAGCACTGGGTGTGGTAAAAAAATAATGAATGCTGTTTTTCTGAAAATAAATTAATTAATTTTATTTTTTAAAAAAAGATAAATTATTTTATGGATACTTCGAAAAAATGAACTTGAGTAAGCAAGTTCATATAAAGTAAAGAAAAATGTAAGATCCTTTAGATCAGAATTTCCTTATTCGATAATGTCGGGCCTGTAAGACCACATCTATGTAGCAAAAAATTGTTTTGACGAGTTTTCTCCTTGAAGAGGCACTAGCAAAATAGAACATTTTTGTGTGGTTCCATGAACATGGAGCCATATATACCTGTAGACTATTAAAAGCTCATTTCCTTGTAATCAAATAATGATAAAAGTCAAGCAAGCAAGTTGATATGCTTTGGGGACATTGAGACTATATTATTATAATTTTACTAAATTTTACATTTTACTGCTTTATTATGAAAGCAGGATTTTCGGATTCATTAAAAGACACAGAAGGCACCAAAGCAGTATAAGATAATGTAACCATTGAATAAAATATATTTAGAAATAGCACTATTTTTATAATTTATATTTTATACCAACTCTGAAATTGGTAATTATTTCCCCCAAATTCACAGACTCATAAATGTGCTCCCAGCACTGTTGGTTTTGTTGTTGAAACACAAGGTGTGCAATTTGTATAATATGGGATAAAAAAGTTAATGTGGAACAATGAGTTAATCTTATAGAAGCAAAACCCCTCAGAAAATTAAAGTACTATAAGCAATATGTTTACCATTGTCAGGAATTATCAGATAAGAACAATGAAGATCCTTTCATGAATGCTCACATTATGATACAAGGTTTAGTCAAAGAATGTATAACTAAATTTCCATTGATCTGTAGGTCTATGTGATGGCCTATATCCCCCCACTCCCAGATTTAAGGGTCTGGGCCACCCCCATTGGCTTATCACTGTATCCCCAACACCCTCACAGGGCTGTTCATAGACTTGACACTCAGATAATGCTTAGTAACTAAAAAATAATCCTACTCAAGGTTGATGCCAACCAGATAAAAAACATTTTGAGGGGCACCTGGGTGGCTCAGTGGGTTGAGCCTCTGCCTTCGGCTCAGGTCGTGGTCTCAGGGTCCTGGGATTGAGCCCCGCATTGGGCTATCTGCTCAGCGGGGAGCCTGATTCCCCCTTTCTCTCTGCCTGCCTCTCTACCTACTGTGATCTCTTGCTTTCTCTCTCTCTGTCAAATAAATAAATAAAATCTTAAAAAAAAAAAAAAACACACACAACACTTTGAACACCAACATTTTAACAAGTGATGGGATTCTAACATATTGTCAAGCACCCTGCCAAGTACTAAAAATATAAAGAAATAATACAAACTGTCCTCAAATTTAGACCTTGTTCTAGAGTCTAGAAGGTAAGTAACCTGCATAAACATCCACAGTGTTGTTAAGTTCCGTAATAGCTAAGTGCATATCATATAGGCATCCTGTTGGATTCAGTACTTTTTGGGGAGTCAGAAAAACTTTCAAAAACTTGTACTTTTATTTAGGTGTATATTTTACTTCTTTTTAACTATAAATAACAATAATCATTCTGTCATTGAAAGACTAGACTCATCCATAATATGTGCATCTACACAATCTATCTGATATCTTGATATAGATTAGAGATTAGATAATCAGCTTTCTTCCATCTTAATAATGTTGAGGTATCTCAGTATCCTGATTAAAAATAGAGGGACGCCTGGGTAGCTCAGTTGGTTAAGCAGCTGCCTTCAACTCAGTTCATAATCCCACGGTCCTGGGATCGAGTCCCACATAGGGCTCCTTGCTCAGCAGGGAGCCTGCTTCTCCCTCTGCCTCTGCCTGCCATTCTCTCTGCCTGTGCTTGCTCTCTCCCCCTCTCTCCCTCTGATAAATAAAATCTTAAAAAATAATAAAAATAAAAATAAAAATAAAAATAACACTGACCAAATAAAGTACCCAAATGGCATCTGAGTTGAATGTTGATGGCTGATGCAAACTTAAATAAGATTGGGTGACAGATGTGTATTGATTTATAGATTGGCTTTATTGATGCCCCTAGGTCCCCTAACCACAGATTCCTGAGCCAAATGTTCAGAACCTCGTCTCAGCCTAGGCTAATCAGAAACTGTGGAAGCTTTGACAGAGCCACAGAGCCTCCAAGAAGAGAGAGAGTAATACAAAGAGATCCCCAACAGCACCTGCTGATGTCGTATCTGAAACAATCCCCCCCAAAGGTGGCCCAGAAGATTCTCCCTTCACCCCTGCATACACCTCTGCACGACTGTTAACTTCAGTTAGCCACACTCACTGGGTATCTAGTCTTTAATCCTGAACCAATCTTAATGGATACAGTTGGTTTAGAAAATCCTCAACAAAACAACACTTATTGTACCAAAAAAACAATACCAAAACCAATAGACCTCAATTCTTCAACGTGCATACAAGCAACTTCTATGCACAGACATTTTCTTTGGACTGTTTAAAGATTTTTTAAAGATTAAAACATATTAAGCATCTGCACTCCCCAATGTTATAGATCACATGAAGCAATGATCCATAAAGAATGAAACTGACGCATGATGAGAACATTACTTCTATCCTCTGAAGTCACTCAAAATATCCCATTTTAGGTATGTTGAAAGAAAGCTCTAAAATTAAACCAGAAAACGTACTTTGCAGTCACCTTAAAAACCTTTGCTTCTATTGCTTAGTAATAAAAGGAGGTAATCCAGAAGTAAAAACCAAACATATTTTTTCTAACATTTGAACTTGTTTAGAATTAGATACTTTCAAATGGAGAAGGAAAGAACAATAAAAATACATAATTTCAGTAGTTAGGAATTCCAAATGTTAAGAGCTAATTCTTTTAGTCCTACCATGGGAAGGTTCTCTCTACCTCTTTTCTGATTATTAATCACTTTAAGTACATGTAAGGCATGAGTTTTAGAGATCTGTATTCTTAGATGTAACTACATTAAATGAATCCATTATTTTATATTACACAGACATTTTCCATTAAATTAAGGAATCAATACATCTCTGTTAAACTTCCAAGTTTATGGAAGTATATTTGAGGTTATCCATAGGGCAGTCAGACAAGGCATATTCACAGTAATAGCCAGTTCTGTGTTACAATGAAAATCCCTAACTACAGTGTCTTAAAATATATGCCTCCAGGCATACTAAAAGCATATGACAATAATTCATTTCCTAAATGAATGCAATGATGTCATCATTCCTTTAACCAAAAACTGCTAGGTATAATCTTAGGAAACCAGAATAGATTTATTGGTAAATAAAATTGAAAAATTGGTGAATTGGAATTATTATGCACATGCATTCATACCAGAATGAAATCTTGCATTTATGAAAAAGGAATTAGGACTTCTGCATACAATAAAAACATCTGCTTCTCTTTTTCTTCTACAAGAAATTACATTTTAAGAATTTAATATTATATTATCTCATCATGTACAGTTTTAACAGCATAAAAAAGTTAAACCTTGGATTTTTCTTTTTCAATATTCTCTAGTAAAAAAGATGTGTGACTGAGGTATCAGTCTGCATGGAGATTATCTACCACACTAAATTCTCCTAATATAGTGGCTCCTATTGTTGGCTTTTTCTGATCATACTGATGGTATTATTTGGGGCATAGGGCAGATCTCTTGGGCAAGTTATTTGAAATAAAAAAAATCATCCATAGAAAATACCATTTAATTCAAATTTTAGTCTAATTGATAATTATAATGACATAAAATCAGGGAGGCATATAAGTATCATCACTTGTCCCTCTAGTACCTAATTATTCCAGATGGTAGTACATTTTCTAGATGCTACTATCTGGAAGACATTACAGAATGATGTTAATATAGGTAAAATTAGGAAGACCCATCCACTTCACATATAAAAATTAAAATAAGAACTATTTCTGTTAAATAAACTGTTTGCATGTAAAACAAGAATGATTTGTGTGTGTGTATGTGTGAATTTGCCATACAGTGTTTAAATACAACACCAGACCCCATGACTGCCTGGATTGTGCGCATTTACCTTCTCGTTTACTCCAGCTGAGGTTTACTGAACAGTGAATTGGAAGGCAAGCCCCTACAGGAGTAGACAGTAAACCCGGAAGAGCATTGTTCTATAAGGTCTATCCTAGAAGCAGGTAAGAAATATCCAACCAACAGGGAGTGGAGATTGTTTAGAGTGTAGATTCTGGACTTGGACAGACCTGAATGTGCCTACCTTACTAACCGTATGATCTGGGCACACAATTTAATATTTCCCTATTTCCTTCTCTTAAACGGGAAGACAGTAACATGTATTATCTCACATAGTTTTGATAATATAATGAGTGAAATACATGAACAGTGCTTAGCAGGCCAACTCAATGAGTGCTAAAGAAACATTCTTACTGTTATTATTATAATCATTATTCATATATTTTTTTAAAGATTTTATTTATTTGACAGAGAGAGATCACAAGTAGGCAGAGAAACAAGCCGAGGGTGCGGGTAGGAAGCAGGCTCCCTGTCTAGCAGAGAGCCCGATGCGGGACTCGGTCCCAGGACCCTGAGACCACGACCTGAGCCGAAGGCAGAGGCTTAACCCACTAAGCCATCCAGGCAACCCCATTATTCATCATTTTTTAAATATTATTCATATTATAATTCACTGTTGTCTCTTTTGATTTAGAAAAATAACACTTGTGAGTTTAAGTATCATTATTCTATGTAAAAAAGGAAACAAAACAACAAGAACACAACTAGCACTCTGATGGCTTGCCTACAGATACGAAGATGGAAAATGGCAGGATCTAGGATGAAATCCAGTTGTTTCACTCTATGCTTACCATTCTTTCAACAACCATAACATGACCATGTGACAGCTGTGGACTCCTTGACAGACAGTTTTTAAGACATGTGGGATAGGACACTGGCTGACTCAGCCATTCCTCCAGAACATGCTTTGAACAGCCACTGAGAGCCTTTTGGAGTTAGATAGGACATATCTCTCACTCTCCATCTGCATTCTTTTCTTTTCTTTTTTTTTTTTTAAGATTTTATTTATTTATTTGAGAAAGCGAGCACAAGCAGTGGGGAGGAAAAGAGGGAGAAACAGGCTCTCCACTGAGCAGGGAGCCTGATGAGAGACTCCATCCCAGAACACTGGGATCATGACATGAGCCATGGGCAGACGCTTGAAGGACTGAGCCACCCAGGCACCCTTCATCTGCATTCTTAATCAAGTCTCATCTCTTTCTCATTCTTTCTGGAATGCACCCTTCTCTGACCCTTACCCTCTGTACTCTTAAATTTCAGATTAAGATCACATCATGATATAGTGATTATACACCAAATGTATAACTTCTCTGATCCATAGTATTTTAACAGTCCTCTATGGGAAGTATGACTCCTTTATATCCATTGCATTTTAAAAATGTAAATTTAAAATTTTGAGGTTGAAATTATTATTCATGTGCAAATATATGCTTATGGGCTGTGCAGTCAAGTACAAGGTGTCTGAGAAATCCACTAATTGTAATTAATTACTGCATGATTAAACCACTTGAATTATTTCTAAATAGACAACCTCTAAAATTACACTGTAATACAGGAGTGTTATGAAATTATACATTTTTGTACTACTCTGTGTTACAACAGTAACTTAAGCAAAGTGATTAAAAATTTAGAAATCTACTTATGTTAAAAACTATATATATATGTGTATATATATATATATATATATATATATACTCTATATATAAATGTCTAGATATTTCCTTCTTATTACTGAATGGCATAGTTTAACAATGAGCATGAAGCAGGAAAGTTCATTTTTAATTGTGTATTATCTCCTAACCCAAGAAAAAATTTCATATTGTAAAAGCATTTTGATAAGTTGCACACCTGGCTCATATTTTCTCAAGTAATTAGTGGGAATCATCGCATGCTGGGTGAAACAGGGCTGCAAAATCGTGTTCTGTCATATCATCTTAGTTTAATGAATTTAGGGAGTCATTGTTGAGGGATTATGTATATTTAAGTATCAAAGGGGCCATTCATGGGTGTTTTAAAGCTAAAGACTGACTTCAGCTTTTTAATTTATCTGCATAATTCTGTACACTCCTCCTTCCAAAGATACCTATAACTAAAGGCGTACAGTATGTTTTCCAAAAATGTTGTTAAATCTAAGTTTTTTTTTAAAGATGTTATTTATTTATTTGACAGAGAGAGATGACAAGCAGGCAGAGAGGCAGGCAGAGAGGGAGGAGGAAGCAGGCAATTGTTTCAGATTTTGAGATACATGATAATTCTTATGCTAGGTTTCTAATCTGATTTGTAAATAGAATTAGAAGGAGGTTTTTTTTTTTCACTCATTTTATCAGTTTTGTACAGATGAATCTTATTTATTATAGAATGGGAACAGAGCTTACTTTGGACAGTTTTCTTTTATCTTGGTTTCTATATCTGATGGCATGACATGAAATCCATCAAACAGTAAAAGAAAAGAAAAAAAAATCTCCAAACATACATTCATGAACACATAAATCAAAGTACAAACTCTATGTTAAGAAAATATGAATCTCTTTACCCAGTAATGGAATCACCTTGAATTCCTTAAATCAATAGTTCACTGAACCTGAAGAACAATTTTCATGCACTGGCACATACATAATCTGGTTTATGCCTTGTGCTAGAACTTGTTCAATATGAGAACGGGGTTCAGCTTTTAAAAATAAAAATGCCTTCACGCCTTCAGCACAAGACACTTCCGAATACCAAAACTTCACACTATTCCTGTTAATACATCAGTATTCATAGGCACTGCATAGATAGTTAATTATTTTGGAAGAAATGGAGAGTTTGGTAAAACTTAAATAACATTGTAGATAAAATTCATTGCACTTACAGTTAAGTGTCTCATTAATATATGTACGCTTATACAATTCACACTAAAAGGTGGATGCAACATACACTAGAAAAATTCCTAGTTTGGTACCCTGTACCCAATAGAGGTTCTATTCAAAATTTTATTTTATTTTAAGATTTTGTTTATTCATTTATTTATTTGCCAGAGATAGAGTGAGAGAGAGAGAGCGCACAAGCAGGGGGAGCAGCAGGCAGAGGCAGAAGCAGGTCCCCACTGCGCAAGGAGCCAAATGTGGGACTTGATCCTAGGACCCCAGGATCATGACCTGAGCTGAAGGCAGCCGCTTAACCAACTGAGCCATCCAGGTGTCTCTAATCAAAGTTTTAAATGGAGATTTGTAGCATTCCTGGAACACAGATGATTATAAAACCTCATAGGAACCAGTTATATTTCTGAACAATTTATAAGCCTAAATTGATAGGAATATTCTAATGCCTGTTTAAAGTAAATTCTCTCAATAAGAATTTCTCCTACAAAAGTCTAATTTTTCTACACTCTTCTACATTTTCCTACACTTTTTCTATAATTTTACTGAAATATGAATTTGGATCCAAAAAGTGGGTCGATGAACATAGTTAGTTCAAGAGTGAATTTTCCCAGAGTTCTCTTAGTATTTTAATAGCTTCTGTTCCTCAGAAAAAAACTATTGCTGATGTGTCATACTAGATGCTAACTAGTAAATGAACAATTCTGCTATCAACTAAAGAAGAAAAATTCACTGCTATGCCTAGTAGCATCCAGTAAAATGATCTATAAACATGAAATTTTTCCATAAAAATACAACTGAGAAACTCACATCAGCTTCTCTTTTCCTACAGTTTTCAAACTGTAATGAATTTTTTATTATCTTTCATTTAATTCCATGTAGGTTTATTCTTGCTGATAACATGATCTATTGTTCTCTGAGCCATGGTGAGATTGCCATTTCTTAAACAGACAGCACTTATTGGAAATTAAACCTCTACTAATGTATTATAATTATTACTTGAGGGTAATTTGCTGCTCCGGCAGGGAGTCGCAGCCAATGTGAAGGTAACGTTTCTTCCAGGGAGCTGTTAATATTTCTTCTACACTGAAATCCCACATAATGGATCTTGCCTAAGGCTGATTAATGATTTTAGAGCTGGAACAGTGATTTGTAGCTAAATCAGTCCTCACTGGAGGAGATTCAGGGTTATTTCAGTCAATACTGTTAAATAAGTGTGAACAGTAACTCCGGTTAACACACATGTAATCTAGAAGGTAAGAAAGAGAGAGGCAATAAAAGGAAGTGAATAATGGTCATCCTGCTGTCCGTGCATTTCATTTACACTTATAACAGACACAGGGAAGAAACACACTGCAGTATCATCAAACCCGTGGAATTACTTCACTGCAACACATTTTTCTGCATTGAAAAAGCAATTTCCCAAACAAGTAAAAGCAAATTGAGCTAAGTGCCTAAAATAAATCAACATCTTCCCCTCCCTTCTTTAGTTTCTATCACCTTCCCTGCTCAAGAAGAAATTGGACAAACAACTCGGAATGAAACTTGTGCAAGACAGATTCAAAGTAGGGGAAAAGGTTCATTTAGGATAATACCCTAGAAGCAGGCAGAGTTCCAACATTCAGTGTGCTCTAGGGATCCTGCCTTTCCCTGAAACAATGCAGAGCAGCTAGCCACAGGAAGTAACCTTGAGATCCCTTTACCCTAAGGCCTGCATGGGGAAGGTACGGAATGGGGACTCTCTAATCACGCAGCCGGACCCTTCTTTGCTAACATGAAGTCAATGTCAATGAAAGGTAGTGACAGGACGGCTGTTGACAACGACGCTGTGGATGTCAATGTGCATCTTCGAACATGTAACTCACTAACAGTCCCGCTTCCCACTGTTCCGGTGATTTCCAAACAGAAAGCGAGAAACAGTTACAAACATTCTGATCATGCATTGTGTGTCTGAGGTCCCTGGTTTCCGACCAGCAAACCTGATGAATAAACACTATGCCTAAGTAACACAGTAAGGGAAAGAAAAAGTACTTGTGTGTTAAAAGCTGAAGATCTAGATATATATTCATTAAAATGAGCATGGTCATCAAAGTGATGGTGAAGTCAGAGTGAAAACTGCTGTTAGTTACTTAGCTAAACAATACAGTTCCAGGTAACATGCAAAATATGGGCTGCGACTTATTATTGGGTTTCAAAAATCTGGAATAATCAAAAACAAACAGAAATCTGGAGGTATGTAGACTTACTAAATATCTCAAAAAAATGTTAGTGCGTTTATAATAGGAAAACATTCCCCCAGCCCTCTAACTAGATGGCTGTGTGTAAAAGGACTGTAATGATTGGCATTAGGCTTTTAAGAATTACGTTTGAGGGGGTGCCTGGGTGGCTCAGTGGGTTAAAGCCTCTGTTTTCGGCTCAGGTCATGATCTCAGGGTCCTGGAATCGAGCCCCACGTCGGGCTCTCTGCTCAGCAGGGAGCCTGCTTCCCCCACTCTCTCTGCCTGCCTCTCTGCCTACTTGTGATCTCTCTCTCTCTGTAAAAAAAAAAAAAAAAAAAAAAAAAAAAGAATTACGTTTGAGTTTTCATTCAGTTTAGACTCCTCTCTCGCTCTGTCTCACACACATACACACACGGGTGTGTGTGCCTAACTCTACACATACCTCAAATCAATGGCTTTTAACCTTCGATGACAATCAATACCAAATCCCATCTTCAATCAAATCAATGCCAGTGTTTCTCAGTGAACAGACATAACACACGAACCTTTTTCTCTGATAGGTTCAAACAAGTCAAATACAAAATTAATTTTGCCAAGGGGAACGTTTCTACCTTTAACAATAAGTAGAGGTATTTGGTGGTCCCCTACACACATATTTTATCTGGTTAGTTGAAGTAAAAACTTGGCTTCAGGGGCGCCTGGGTGGCTCAGTGGGTTAAGCCGCTGCCTTCAGCTCAGGTCATGACTCTGCCTGCTTGTCATCTCTCTCTGTCGAATAAATAAATAAAATCTTTAAAAAAAAAAAAAAAAACTTGGCTTCATATCCTATAATTTTTATAATGGCTTTATTAAACTTCATTAAGTATTTTTATAAAACATACAATTCATCCATTTAAATGTAAAAGTCTACGGCTTTTAAACTAAAGGTAAAATTCAATAGCTTTAATATATTCATAGAATTGTGAAACCATCACCACAATTGTAGAACATTCTCATCCCCCAAATGAAACCCCGTCCTCATTAGTAGTCATTTCTATACTTATGTTCTATCCCTAGTTACTAAGAAACTATTAATTTATTTTATGTTTCTATAAATTTGCCTCTTCTTGATATTTTGTAGAAACCAAGTTATATGAAATAAGCGGTCTTCAGTGATTGACTGGTTTATTTCATTTAGCATATGTCAAGTTTCATCCTTTATGTAGCAAGCCTTAGTTTTTTTTTTTTAAGTCAAATAATATTCTATTGTATGGATATAACACATTTTTTGATCCATTTATTAGTCTGTGTGAATTTGGACTGTTTCTGCATTTTGACTATTAGCAATAATGCTGTTAGGAACAATTATGAACTAGTTTCTATGTACGTATTTTTATTTCTCTTAGGTGTATACATACGAGAATTGCTGGGTCATAAGGGAACACTATATTTAATGTTTTGAGCAACTATGTAACCGTTTCCAAAGCAGCGTACTGATTTGCATTCCCATCAGCAACAGGCAAGAATTAAAATTTTTCCAAATCCTCATAACACTTGTTTTGCCTCTGTTTTTGCTGATAGTCATCCTGGTGGGTGAGAAGGGTTTTCTCATTACGGTTTTGATTTAAATTTCCTTAACACCTAATAATATTGAACATTTGTGTGTGTTTATTGGGCATTTTAATATCTTTGGATCATTTATCTATTTTTAAAGAGGTTTGTCTTTTTATTATTGAGTTGTAGGAATTCTTTTTATATTCTGCATATACTTCTCATATATTCGATTTGAAAATATTTTTTCTGAAACTGGGAGTTGTCTTTTCACTTTTTTCATAGTGTCCTTTGATGCACAAATATTTGTAATTCTTATGAAATACAATTTATCTATTTTTTCTTTTTTTTTTCTTTTTGGATCATAACTATGAAGACTTTGCCTAACTCAAGTTTGTGAAGATTTACTTCTATGTTTTTTTCTAAGAGTTTTAAATCGTTCAGCTCTATATTTTGGCTGAGTTAATTTTTTGAGAGTTTTGAGGAAGGGTCGAATTTTACCTATTGCAAATATCCAGTTACCCAAGCACCCTTTGTTGAAGAGTCAGGTTAATTAAGAACAAGACAGTTGCTTCTTGTAAGTCTCAATGTCTTCACTAGCAGGATGGTGGTGATGGATAAAAGTGTCTGAGTAATTTTCAGGATAGAATTCAACAATACATACAAAATTTCTAATACCATGTTTAACTTGCACTACTGGCATTTCACCTCTCCAAAATCTCCACAGAGCATCTTTGCCTATTCCTGTCCCCTGCATTGTCTCCTCAGTATGTCACCTGATGTTGTGGAAAGAATTTTGTTATTTTTTTTTTCCTTTAAGATATTATTTATTTATTTCACAGAGAGAGACACAGAGAGAGAGGGAGCACAAGTAGGGGAGTGGAAGAGGGAGAAGCAGGCTTCCTGCTGAGCAGAGAGCCTGATGCGGGGCTCAATCCCCGAACCCTGCGATCATGACCTGAGCTGAAGGCCGATGTTTAATGACTGATTCACCCAGGTGCCCCAAGAATTTTGTTCTTAAAATGGGCTTTTTCTTATCTGCCTCTTGCTAAAGTAAATAGATAGATAGATAGATATTCTCCCTGTGACTCTCTCAAACACCACTTAAATATCTGTTAAGGTAATTCATACTTAAGAATACAGACTTACGACAACAACAACAAAATGACCCTTTAATGGAGCTATGTGTTTATTTCATGTAGCTGCAGATACAGTACCCTAACATATATTAGCATCATTCTTTTGTATATAAGGCTCCTAAATGACTAATGTCCCATACTGTGGTATAATGACAAAGGTATTTCGTCTTTCTGGTTCCTGGCACAATTTCCTAAAACCCTTGGGATATCCTGAGTGATGAGGGTGATTTGTTTTAATGAAGTCACTCTTGGCGGAACCCTAATTGATTCACCATGAGGACTGGTCAGCAGAAAGGTTAGAAGTGTACAAATTTCAGTCCTACCCTCCTACCCTCTGGGGAGGAGGCAAAGGCTAGAGACTGAATCAACCACCAATGGCCAATGATTTAATCAGTATGCTTATGTGATGAAATCTTCATAAAGCCCCCGAAGCAACTAGATGCGTAGAGCTGTTGGGATGGCAAGGACCCAGAGGTACGGGTGAGTGTATGGACGCCTGCCCCATGAATCTTTTCCACTGCCTTGTTGCTGAGTTGTATCCTCTTTAATAAACTGGAAACAGTAAGTAAAGCACTTTCCTGAGTTCCGTGGGATATTCTAGCAAACTATCAAACCTGAGAAGGCAGCCCCGGGACCCCTGATCTGCAGCTGTGTAATCGTAAGTACAGGTGACTCAATCAAAGGTTCAGGTGGCCTTTGCGAGTTTCCAGCTATGTGACCTTGATTGAATTGTTCTGTCCTACATACACTTGCCCATTTTATTGCATGGCAGTGCCAAAAGCTATAAGGAATTTCATGAGAACTAAATGAGGCAGAATAAGCAGAAATGCTATCAAGATGTAAAGCCCTAGATAAAATATCCTAATAACTTCTATGGGTATAATGATACAAAATAATGTAAACCGCTTGTAGAATTACATGCATATTCAAATTATTCTCACAGCGTTCAAATAAAAATAATAATAAACTATTTGAACTAGGAACACTTAGATCCCACTTTGAATTCCTCTTGTGCAGATGTCTGAATCCATTGACCACCTCATAGTGGATCCTGCAGTAATGGAGCATTTCTATTATATTCTTCTCTCAATAACCAATAATACCATCTGTCAACCTGTGTGTTTGTCTCATCACTGAAAATCAGAAGAGTGTGTAATTATCCCACTGAAGGGGAATTTCTCAAGAAAAGCAAATGGAAGAAACATTTTCTTGCTGCACGAGATGAAAAAGACGGCCAAAAATGATGGGATGTTGTATAACTTTATATAAAACCATAACACATAAACACAAACATTATCAATTGAGGCATAATCCTCCATGTTATTAATTACTAAAATCTCATATTTAAAAAAAATCTCATATTTTTAAGGCTCTTGGCATTTGGGTTAGAACTGGATGATGACTGAGAATCTCACCCTGACTTCATTAGGAAGAGGGTGTTTTGAATGATAACAAAACTGCCAATTAACATTTATTTACTATTGGAGCAGGTGTTAAATGATTGATTTCAGAGTGCAATCATAAAGCCTGCTTTGTAGCTAGAGCTGTGAAAAATAGTCACAGCTTGAACTAAAATAAATGTTTAAAAAAAGAAAAGTAGGCTGGTCCAGATACAAGTAAAAACGACAACTCTAACTCCATACACTAATGCCATGGACGATCGCTAGGGTTCTAGTGTATTTCACAGTATGTATCTTCCCTTCAGAATATTCAGCAATACCCTGAGAGAACTTGAGGAATGTCCTAGTTGCAAACATTTGAAATCATGGAGATTCTGGAATGAGTACATAAGGTGGGACAAGACTATTTGGGATGAAGAACTGTGGGATGTAAAATGTTTACACAGTATCCACATGGCCATGCCAGTACTGTGGTCCTCAGCTTACCGGAAATATAAGCATGCCACAATTATAATAAACATACCAAGAAAATACTTGTCCTTAGAACCCTTACAAAGATGGCGTATGTGGAATGAAATATAGGTACACAGTATTCAGAGTAGATCTTTGAGAACCTTTTCTAACATTACAATGAAGTAGTTACCAACAAAAGTAAAAGGGATTAAAACTGGAAGATAATTTCCCACATTAAATGGAAATATATAACTAGGAATTTTACCCATATGTTTGGTTCCAAAGAGATTACTGTATAAACTGCAAGAACTCTGCACTCAAAACAAGACCGAATTAATTAGAATAGCACATGACATACCAACTGGGCAGGTATATGCCAAAAATTCTACTTAGTTTGCATATATTCAGTGCTATTCAAATAATATTTAATTTAAAAAGCCATCCATGTATTAGGAGCTAAGTTGGAAGCGATGGGGTTTGGGGATTAGATACAAAGTAGAAATACAACATGGATTTAATTCTTCAATATCACATAAACTATGAGCAAAGTCATGGGTAAAAATAAGAAACAAAATGTATTTCATTAAATTCTATACTGTGATGGTTAATTTATACCTCATCTTGACTTGGCCATGGGATACTCAGATATCTGATGAAATATTAATTTTTTTGGAAATCTGTAAGGGCATTTCCAGAAGAGAATAGCAATAAACTGAGTAAAGCTGCAAAGCAGATATCCTCTCAAATTTCTGAGCACCATCCAATTCTTTGAAGGCCCGAAGAAAACAAAAGGGCAGAGGAAGAGAAAATTCTCTTTCCCTCAGACTATCACATACACTATTGACACTTCTGGTCCTCAGGTCAGACTCAGCCTGAAGTATGTGACAAGCTCTCATGGGTCTCGAGTGTACAGGTGCAGATCGTGGGACTTCTCAGCCTCCACCATCACGAGTCAGTTCCTTATAATTTCTCTCTCTCTGGATATAGATAGATCTCATCTATATCTGTATCAGAGTTCTCCAGGCAAACAGATATTACACTGTAGATAATGTGTATAATATAATCTATTTTATACTAGGATGTGTATGATATATGTATATACTTAGAGGAAATTATTTCACCTCATCTATATCATATGACCATATATACAGTAGAGGCCACCTTTAGGCAACCAAACTTGGCCAATGGAATACAGATGGGCCCATCCGGCAACCCCTCTCAAAATATCCATAGGCTAGCAATTGGGCCAAGTTACCAAAGAAGGAATTCCATCCATTGCCATACCTCCTCATCTCCCTCCATCAGCTCCCACCCACTACCTTGTGGCAGTCTCTCCTCTGCCGTCATGACCACCACTCCCTTGTGTTCAGTGAACTTCTCTCTCCTTTGTTTGGTCTCAGGTAAATTCCTTCACCACCTGTGCCACCAGCCTCTACCTGAACATTACCCCACACTTGGGGGCTCCCATCTGATCGAGAGACACCCCATTTAGATGTAGACTTAGGGAGAGAAGTAGAATGTGTCATAACAACCAAATAGTATGGTAGAAAGAGACATGGGATGTGGGAAACAAAGGCAAAATAAAACATTAAATTTCCTTACCACTTACAGCCCATTTATAAGTCCATGAAACAGGTTGAGGGACCTACTGGGAGGTCAGCTGCCTCAGTGTTAATACTTCGCTAAGGGCAAAAGGGAATCTAATCCCCCCCACCCCCCATCCTGTGAGTCTACTTTAAACATATAAAAATCCCTTTAGAACCCACCCCTCCAAGATTAGGAATCATCCTCCAAGCATATGTCCCACTGATGTACATCTGGAGGGTCTTATGACTGAGGGTCTACCAAGCAGCAGTTCATGACCTTTTCTCAACCATAACTAGCCCCCTCAAGGACCTGGAAACCTTGTTCCCTAAATATCCTGGAGGCTTGTGCTATCCCCAACCCCTCCCAACTTGAAAGTATACAATGGGCCACCCCTCATAACCCCAGTAGAGCTCTTTCTGCCCACAGGTCCTGTTCCTGTACTTTAATAAAACTACCATTTTGCAATGAAGACATCCCAAGCATTCTCTCTTAGCTGTTGGCTCAGAACCCACCACTTGAAACCACATCAAAATGGCCTGAGTCCAATGAGACACAATCTGCAAAACCCATCTGTAAGATGAGGAAAGTCATTTAACTTTTCTTTTGTGCCACTCAGGCAAGTTATTTGATCTCTCTGAGCTTGGTATTTATATCCAGGGCCATTATAAGGTCTTAAAGATCATTAGGTGGTATATTTTAGTCATTGTCAATATTTAAGGTTTGATTCTTCTCTTTGTGCACTTTTTCCCCAGTACACTACCCTTTCCTTCCACTTCTTCTCAGAGACAGTTTCCCAGTCACACCACATCCTTCTGGTTCTCCACTGAACAACGCTATTAACAGCTTTCCAGCTGTGAGGCCCAGACCTAACTCAATTACCCCTGATACACCGAGCAATGCAGTGAGGTTCATCTCCTTTGAGCTGGCTGGACAGGGTATTTTACTAAAACCTCTTGGGACGGAGTTAAGTTTTTGTTTATTTGTTGTCTTTCTTAGCAGTAGCACGTGTATAACTGGCAAAAATTTCAATAAGTTCAGGAAGTGTTTTAAAATTGTATGTGTGTAGCTAAACACAGAACATTTTAAAGGGAAAAACAAAAAACTGTATTTTTTGACTGAGACATATTTGGACTGCCATGTTTTGACTAGAAGAGAAAAAAACATGCTTCAGTTGCGGGTTACTCATTTTATTTTTTTAAGATTTCATTTATTTATTTGACAGAAAGAGAGATTGCAAGTAGGCAGAGAGTCAGGCAGAGAGAGAGGGGGAAGTAGGCTCCCCGCTGAGCAGAGAGCCTGATGCTGGGCTTGATCCCAGGACCCCGAGATCATGACCAGAGCTGAAGGCAGCGGCCTAATCCACTGAGCCACCTAGGCGCCCCAGGCTACTCATTTTTTACATGGATCTGTGTTCTCTAGTTCCTGTTAAACCCACTATATACCATGTTGGATAAAGTAATATCAACTCCCTCACAGTTCACTATCATTTCACCAAGATATGGTGAGAAGTCCCTCCTTGAGTGTAATAGCACAGTTCCTTCAGCAGCTGTGATTTGATGGGGGAATCCTAGACTTTGGGTTCAGACATTTGGCTCCTGTAAAATCCACAACAATCAATACAATTTATTTCAATACAACTTCATGTATAGCTTATTTGAATCCTGGATTACTCCTGCTAAAAGCTAGCAAAATACCTAATTAAAAGGTTTGTTTGGATTATAGAACAAAAACATTTTAAACGTTGAATATAATGATTTCCGTTACACAGTATAATAGCAGCTAACAAATCCTTCCTCAAAAGTCAAGTGGAAAATGTCCCAGGTAGAAGGCATGTGAGATCTTTTGTGATTCACTTTTCCTTAAAGATGAGGCAGACACAACACTTCTTTGTTTCCCTTTTGGATCTCTCAACACAGAGGGTCTCTTTTCTCCTAAAACCCAGTACAGTTAGTGACACTATAATTAACTAAATATTAGTAGAAACTATACATAGAATCAAAGGGGAAAAAAAGACAAATGATAAAGAAGGAAGGAATGAAGATATGAAAAAAGAAATAGCCTCTCTCTCTTTTCACCTTGTCTACAATTATTTGAAAGGCATTCCCTCTCATTGTTTTCTTGGTTCCTGAAGAGACCCTGCAGCTACGGAAGGTGGGGCTTCGGTTTAATTTAGCCTTCTCAGTCCAATGCAGAGAAATATCAGGTGTACTACATTAAAGGAGTTTGGAGAAAATGAAATAAACATCAAGGATGATGAATATTTTATATGCCAGCTCAAAAAAATAAAAAAGTAAAGAAAGGAAAAGAAAAACAATAACAACAACACAGTGTCTGCATGCTCATCTAGATGGATTTCAAACACAATTAGTTGATGACTTCCATGAACCCCAAATGTGAGGGGGGCACAAAAACAACTGTTTTGCTTACTAGGGTATCCTAGTAAGTAAAACAGTAACTTTTTTCTTCTTCTCCTTCTTTTTTCTTTTATTTATTTATTTATTTATTATTTTTTTGATTTATTTTTGAGAGAGAGAGCACAAGCAGGGGGAGGGAGAGGAGGAGGGAAAGGCAGAGAGAGAATCCCAAGTAGGCTTCATGCCCAGCACACAGCCCCACATAGGGTTGGATTTCATGACCCTGAAATCATGACCTGAGCCAAAATCGAGCCTAACACTTAGTCAACTGAGCCACCCAGGTACCCAAAACACAAACTTTATATTGTATCATTTGTCAAACAAAATATATCTATTGAAGTTATAGAGTATGTGTCTATATATATATATACATATATATATACAAATTTTATGTATTTGCTTTTTATGAAATAATTTTTAGACTACTAATTTGATGGCTGCATAATAGTCTACTGTTTCATGACTAACTTATCTATGTCACTATTTTAAAATGTTTAGTTATTGCAATATAAAATTACTATATGCTGGATATTTTTACCTAAGGATCAATTGCAATATTAGAATTACCAGATAAACTAGAAGAAACATTATTAAAGCTTGGATATAAAATGACAAATTTCTGATAATGATTATATTTTCTTTACAGCCTTCATCCGTGACTTTCTCCTTAGAAAATCCTTCTATACCCTAAAACCTAATTAAATACTACTTACTTTGATCATGTTATTGATATGGCCTTATTCTTATACTAGGATTTTTAAATTATTTTAAAGTTAATTTTGGTATGTTGTGAGACTATTTCTCCAATTAATTCCAAATGATTGCTTAACAAAATTACCACTTAATTTTTCCCCTACCTGTTTAGATGGTACCCTTACTATGTAATCATTTCTTCAGTATTCTGAAACTTGTTTCTTATCATTTTTTTCCCACAACAGTATTTCTATTTCAGTAATAGTTCATTTACATTATTGATGAATTATAACACATTTTCAAATAAACCTCTTAGGGAATAATGGTTTTTATATCCCCAAAGACAATATAGTTTCCTATAGCTCTCATGTCCCTAACTCAATTCTCCATTATTAATATCACCCATTACTGTAGAATATTACAGTGTATTTTTACCTTATAATACAGAATTAAATCTTTGTTATTCTAAGTTTTATATATACTTCTTGACAATCTCTTATTATTTTATTCTTTTTAATAAAGACACTTTAATCTGTTGACACTTAACTGTAATTACTTAGAATATGGTGATTAAATCCACAATACTAGGAATTAGGATATTTTATAGTGACATCTAAAAACTTACTGTCCAGGGGCGCCTGGGTGGCCCAGTGGGTTAAGCCGCTGCCTTCAGCTCAGGTCATGATCTCAGGGTCCTGGGATCGAGGCCCGCATCGGGCTCTCTGCTCAGCAGGGGGCCTGCTTCCCTTCCTCTCTCTCTGCCTGCCTCTCTGACTACCTCTCCTACTTGTGATTTCTCTCTGTTGAATAAATAAAAAATCTTTAAAAAAAAAAAAAACTTACTGTCCATATACTCAAGTTTTCTTCATTAATATTCAGAAAAATTTTATTTTTTCCTATATGCCATCTATCTCTCTCTATATATATATTTAAAGTTTTATTTCTCCCTATTTTCTTAAGGAAGACTTTATGAATTAAATATATCCACTCACTATTTAATTGACCATAATTTTATGAATATTAATTTTATATCCAACAAACTTACTCAGTAAATACTGGTTCTTTTAGTTGGTTTTTAAATTATATTAATTTAAAAAATAAATACGTAATGAAATTTATAAATTTATCTGTAAATACTATTAGTCTCTAACCCTCACCAAAGAAAAATTGATTTTGGTGTTAGTCCTTTAAAAACACATTTTCCCCTTAGTTTCACAATTATTTCCTTTTGCTTCAAAGTAAAAGAGTCTATTGATCTTACTGAAAGAACAGAAATTCTCTATTCTTTCCCCCCTTGACTTATCAAGTTCTGGCATGTATCCATTAACATTTATTTTGTGTTAATAGATATTATTCCTACTCAGTCCTTTTCAAAGGCTAATTTTTTAACATTCATTTTTATTTTTGCATTCATCAGAGTGTAGATCAGTACCTATTTTCTATCCACATAACCACAGGTAACTTAATAACAATGTTTCCTAACAGAAAAGTAAGCTTTTTTTTGTAAGGTATAACCTTCTCTCAGCTAGAATGATTTCTCGTCTCGTCCTTTCTGTCACCGCAATAAATCTTTTACTTCACATTTTCACTGTATCAGCATCTCATTTTAGTGTTTTCAAAATAGTTATGCATGCAGTGTTTTATGTCATATGCAAGGTTGAAATGCCAGGAATTCCATTGCTATTGAAAGAAACTAGCAGGAAGTCTATACTAGATCTTTGCCCTTTCTGGCACTCAAACTAACTATTTAACTTTCAAAGAAAATCTTAAAAAAAATAATTCTCATCTTTTTTTTTTTTAAGATTTTATTTATTTATTTGACAGACAGAAATCACAAGTAGGCAGAGAGGCAGGCAGAGAGAGAGGGGGAGGCAGGCTCCCCACTGAGCAGAGAGCCCGATGTGGGGCTTGATTCCAGGACCCTGAGATCATGACCCGAGCTGAAGGCAGAGGCTTAACCCACTGAGCCACCCAGGCCTCCCACCCGACTTAAAAAACCACTTTCCATTAGACCTGGACTACTAATTCTGAGCCCAGAGTTGGATCCACATGGCAGCTCAGCCAGGGGATATTTTTAGGGTACTATTATAAAAACTGTCATTTGATGACGCATCATGCTACCGTAGTCTTGTTTTTTTTTCACATGGAACAGTTAAAGCAAATTATATTAAATTATAGAGAAGAGTTGATTTCAGGTGACAGTGTAAAAGGCTTTGATGCAGAGATACTGCATTTTAAGTTCAGAGCGAGACCCTCCTTCATATAAGAGGAAACCTATCCTGAGGAGCACAGGTTGTCATCTATTCAACTACTGACAAACATTTTAAGTAAGTTTCCAATTGTTTTGGCAAAAAACTCGTATTAAGGACTGAATTATACCCCTCTGCCCAAATTCACCTGATGAAGCACGAATCCCCAATGTGAATGCAATTGGAGATAAGATCTTTAAGGAGGAGATAATTAGGTCATTGGGGTGAGACTCTAATCTAATAGGACTGATGTCTCTAAACAAGGAGGAAGAGGCCAGGCAGGTCAGGATAAAGAGAGAAGCAACCATTTACCAGCCGAGAAGAGAGACCTCAGCAGAAATTAATCCAGATGGCACCTTGATCTGGGGCTTTCAGCCTCCAGAACCGTGAGCTAATGAATTTCTATTATTTAGGTCATATAGTCTGTGGCTTTTTGTTATGGCAATGGAGAAGACTAACACAATCGAACTCACTTTCTATTTTGGAAACTATCACATAGGTCACACGTTTTTAATGGTCACATAAATGAAGGCATTTTACCAGGAAAACAGAGCTTTACTGACATAAATAATTCTAGGCTCTTTTATCCATGGTAACTCCCTAGAGCCTGAAAAGAACTTTGTGATATTCACATAAAAAATCATAAATCTGCCCTTTTTCACAGATGATTAAAAGGATGAATCCGCCTAAGCATGTCTATCACAGAAGTTTTAATCATGGCCATTCTCACCTACAAAGTATGTTACTGAAAAGCATTATATCTAGTTGCATGCAGTCCCTAGAGGTATAGATGTCTGCTGTGTGTGTGTGTGTGTGTGTGTGTGAGAGAGAGAGAGAGAGAGAGAGAGAGAGAATCAGATAATTATAAAAACTAAATCTCATATACATGCTTTATAGTGGGAGAAGGAAGAGTGGTTTTACCTATTTGCCTTAGAAGTAGCTCCTCTGTATCTTGAGAATATAAAAAGTACAGATATAAGCAGTATGAGAGAAAAGGAATAATGACCCAAGACTGCCAGGTAGTTGGAGCTGTGACACCTGTATTTCTTGGTGTTTGATATGCATTTCTTATAAAGACAGAAAGTAAGTTGTGTATGCTGTGGACGGAACGCACAAGGGTACTGATCTGAAAAATAATCTGGTGTATTGCCTCTAAAGCAGTGATGCGAACAAGAAAGAAATAAAAGACTGTGAGCACTTACATATTTCTTCTCTTGTGCATCAAAAAGCTAAAAGAGCAATAAAAGGAGGTGATTCAGACCTATTTATACATCTGGTGTTTCCCCACCCCCTTTAACAGAAAAGAGTTCTAAAATCACCCACTTGTATTTATCTTCTAGATCCTTCAACTCATTAGTGATTTAATAATTGCATATATATTTAAAGTCGTGGTTATCTTTGTCACAGAGGGTTCAGTTTAGAACAATTATATAGAAATGATACCCATAAATCTGTGCTCATACAATTCGCTAGAAAGTAGCATTTAGTGTGTAAGGGTTCCCCATGGGTCCTATCTAAGATTTAAGGATGTATTAAAATATCAAAAAGGCCTTGCCTTACAAAATCTCTAAAGTACATGTGAATTGTAGCATTAAAAACAAACAAACAGAAACAAAGACAAAACACTAAAACCACAAACAGGAGTACAGTGGTACTCGGGGAGGACTTCCATGATACTGCATAGGGCTGCATGGATGGAGCACACGGCTCAGTGCCTGTGATCTGGTCCCATGAAGGGTGTCAGAGACCTTTTGCCAAAATACACAAATATGATCAATCGTATGAACAATGCATGCAATCGAACTCCCAAGTATAAATGTAGGTATGAGACTGAAAATATGATAAGGGATATAAACACTGTTGTTTGGGAAAGAATGTTCTCTTTATATAGATAGATTCAAATTAAAAGCCACATCGCAATCAGAAGACGGTCCAATAAGTTTCAATAAATGTCAAAGAAGGCAGAACAGAGTGAACTAGATGAATGTCTCCTCTCCTTGTGTTATGCTCATCTCACGTAGCTATATAAACTGTTGGCGCATGCTCTTTGTCTAGGGGCGCTAGTGACGTGCTGACAAATTAAAACTCTCTAAGGAATATCCTCCAGGCTCTTCCTCCATGAACATGTTTCTTCTTCTTCTTCCTTCTTCCTTCTTTTCTTTCCTCCTCCTCCTCCTCCTCCTCCCCCTCCTCCCCCTCCTCCCCCTCCTCCCCCTCCTCCCCCCCTCCTCCCCCTCCCCCTCCTCCTTCTTCTTCTTCTTCTTCTTCTTCTTCTTTTTCCCATGTCCTTCAAGCATCAGTAGACAAACGATCTGCCCTGAATACCACAGGTTACCTACTGCGCATCCTTTCCCGCATCTGCACTGGGATTCCCTGTCTGAACTGTGGAGTTGCTTAGGAATCCCCCTGCTCTACACCACAGAGGGAGGTGTCCAGGTTGGCTGACACAGACCCAACCCCAACAGGACCTGGCTTTGCTGTCAGTATATCATCTCACCTATTGCCAGGGATTTCTTCAAACATGTCTATGTTATTAACTCTGGCTTATGAAATGCTCAGTGAAATAGACTGAGTCACTTCTGGCAAAGCTTCTTCTCTCCTAAGGGGAAGCCACAAGAGAAGGGCTGCTTCTCGCTGAGTACTACGGAATCCGGGTATCACAGGATGAACGGCTACAGCTATTGTTTTAGAAGCCATCTTCTGTTTACTCCACTAAGCAGAGAGCCCATATTGATCGTAACAAACAGATAAACATAACCTGGACTGTTGATGGCGTCATTCACCTGTTCTGTCCAGCAATGCTACATGTGAATACCCAGACACATGAGACAAAAACTGGCCCTTAACTGTGAGCCAAGTCAAAGCTGTTTTAGATCAATATATTGTTTTATATCAATACATTGCAACTAAAAATACTTCTTAAGGAGTAGAAAGTTATAAAATATACTCAGAGCATCTCTCTTTCACATTTCCTTGCTTGTTTCTACTTAAGGAAGAGAAATGTAGCTCAGATTCCTCCTTTCCCTTGAAAAACTCTTCTTTCTTCCCCATTATGAGATTTTCTTTAGGATTTAGCCTTTAGCCTATTAACGTTTCCTGTATCCAATCTTTCTATAGTTGACTTCATTAGAGCCCATGGATTTAATTCTACCCGTATGCTCCAAACTTCCAGATTTCTTACTCCAACCAGACCTCTCTAGAGGCTCCTGATTCCCATAGCCAACATCCCAGTTGACACATCCAATTCCTATGTCTGATGGTCATCTCAAAGGGATCATATTTATATTTATATAAACATATATATGTGTGTGTGTGTATATATATATATATTTAGATTTTATTTATTTATTTGAGAGAGAGAAACAGCATGAGCAGGGGTAGGAACAAAGGGAAAAGGAGAGAGAATCTCAAGCAGGTTCCATGCTAAGCACAGAGCCCGATGTGGGGCTCAATCCCATGACCCTGAGATCATGATTTGAGCTGAAACCAGGAGTCATAGCCTTAATCAATTAGGCCACCGTGTTGCCCCATATACAATATATCTAATATTATTCTCCAAGTTCTCCCCAAATGTTCCTTATTAGTGACAACCTCCTTGGTTTATAATCCATAAATATCAGTATCTCCAAATATAACCTGAGACGTCCTAATGTTCTCCAAATCCATAATCTTGAAACACTATAGTCTTTGTCTTAAGCACCATCATCTTATCGCCCATTCTGGAGCAATGCAGTTTTTAAAAACAAAACCAGATCAGATTGTTACTTTCCAGCTTAAAATTTTCAATGACTTCTCATTGTTCTCAAATACAACTGAAGTTTTTACAATATCATAGAAAATCCTACCTAAGCAGACTTTGCCTCTGTCTCTGACTTCAACGAAAGCTACATTCATCCTCCCTAAGTAAAATCCAGCCACTCTGGATTTGCTCTAGATTTTTAATATCTTTCATGTCCCAAAGCCTTGCCATTTTTGTCAGTTCTCTATAAATCTAGGAAAACCCCTTTACTTATAGATCTTACCAGGATTTTTCATTTCAATTTCAGTTTAAACATTGTCTTCTGAAAAGGTTTTCTCTCACTACCCAACCTAAGACAGGATCTGTCTCCAGTACTCTCTACAACATCACTCTTACAAATTCTCAAAATGCTTCAAATGTTAGAGGTTACCAGTCAAATGTTATGTTTTTAGTGGAGGCTTGATGGGATGTGCTGTTTAAAATATCAACTCCCTCACTGCATTCCATTCTTTCCTAAAGTCTCCCTGTTTTATTTGTTGCCGTTTATTACTGAGATCTGATCAAACATTTATTGCTTGTTCACTGTGAACCTTCTCTTAAGGGCTAGATTATGTTTTTCTTTGTTCACTGTTGTATTACCACTGTCTGAGGGTGTCAAAACATAACAAGTGGTCAATATATATTTTCAGGTAAATGAATAAAATTCTTGTTTTACTCATAGTACTTGACACTCTTGAAATAATATATTTTTGGACCTCTTCCTTCTAGAATATAAACTGTTGGAGAACAAGGAATTGGTTTGTCTAGATCATTGTAGCATGTTCAGTTTAAAGACTATAGTCTGACACAAAACAAGTATCATGAATATAGGCATGCATGAATAATTAATTTCTTTGATAGTGATTTAACCACGGAGGCTTGCTTTTGCTCAGCATTTCTTAGGTTGTTTAGAGTTTCTTTCTTTCTTTTTCTTTTTTTTTTTTTTAAATATTTTATTTATTTGACAGAGAGAGAGATCACAAGGAGGCAGGTGCAGGGTAGGGAGGGGGAAGCAAGCACTCTGCTGAGCAGAAAGCCCAATGCAGGGCTTGATCCCAGGACCCTGAGATCATGACCTGAGCTGAAGGCAGAGGCTTAACCACTGAGCCACCCAGGTGCCCCTAGAGTTTCTTTTAGGAGGCTTTTTCTCCCCAGTTCTTCCTTGGTAATGTAATAAAATATCATGATGAAGTACATGTTCTGGGGCTAGAAGCTTGGTCCTTGAATCCTGCCTCTTCCACTGAATCTGTGATCTGTGAAAAGTTATTTAACTATGATATTCCTCAATTTCCCCATACAATTAAGGATAATAATAACAATTGATGAGTTATCTATCATTAGGCTGTGCAAGCACACACGGACTTCCCAAGGTATGTTGAGTATATTTTATTAGTCATATATTTTATCCAGCCTAAGGCCTACACCCACAGACAATGGCAAGAGAGGTATTGAGGAAGTTCAGACTCCCCTACCCATATATTGATAGGAAAAACAAGGCAAATTCTGGCAATCTCCCACCACTTAGATTGCAATTTCTTCCTGGATAAGTTGGTCAAGTTGGTCAAGTTCTACTACTAATCACCCCCTCCTTCTCCTTCTGGTGTTTCTTCTTTTCTTTACACCCAGAAGGACTAAACAGTGCAACAGCCTAAGAATTCTTCCTCTCTCATGATCAATCACTCTCTCTCCCATAGATTTGTTTGGACTTCTCACATAACTGGTGAGACTATGATACTTTCCTGTATATGAAGACGGGTTATGGAATTAGAAAACATTTTTCTTTTCCCTCTGGCTTGGTCCTTCTTCCCAATAGAGCGTATCAAAGCTCTTTATCCTGCAGATCAGGGCACAAGCTTGATAACAGTAAAAAGCAGCTTTTACTTTCCTTTTCTAATTATTTTGCTGTATATATATTCCTTGTAGAAATCTTTGGAGCAGTCTGAACCTCATCGGGGCTGGGTTAAGGGACTCCTGATCCCTTGACATAATATTATCCAATCGTGCTCCAAACTTCACCATCTTTCCCCCAAAACCTTAGTACTTCCTGTTGCAGTAAGAATAAACAACTTTGTTAAATATATAAACTTTTTTTTTTCAATGATCTTTTTCTTCACATTCCCCATTTGCTGATTCAACCCCACTTGCCAAAGAATGAAGATGAATTTTACTGTATCTCTCCGATCTCTTCTCTCACTCCCTTGCTCAGGAATTTTCATTAGCTTCCCGTTTCTTACAGGATAACCTCTCACATCTTTGCCATTTAAAACCACGTATCTATGCACACTGTCATCCTTACTAACATTCCAGCTTTTCTCTCCTCAGTCTACGTACAAGCACCTGTGTTACAGTCAAAGGGATCTTTCTGCTTCAGACCGAGACACACTGCGCTGTTACGTGTCTTTGGATAATCTTTTCCCCAACCTGGATACCACATTATCCTTATCTATCTAAACTCCCAGCTGGAAATATCATCCCTCCCCTTCTGAGCCATACAGCCTTGCATGATTGCTCTTTTCTCTGAATTTGATTTGTATGAACATCCTACAGCATCTGTATGATATTATCCCATGATAATGGTCCATCACTGGAGTTTTGTAACTTCTTATTAAAAGAAAACTGTTTTGAAATGTTATTTTATGGGGCACCTGGGTGGCTCAGTCATTGAGCATCTCCCTTTAGCTCAGGTCATGAACTCAGTGTCCTGGTCTGAGCCCCACTTTGGGCTCCCTACTCAGTGGGAGGCCTGTTTCTCCCTCTCCCACTCCCCCTGCTTATATTCCCTCTCTCACTGTCTCTCTCTCTCTGTAAAATAAATAAATAAATTCTTAAAAAAATAAATAATAAAATGTTATTTTTACAATGCTTAGCACCTTTTTCTCCTGAAAGAGTAGGTACTCAAAATTAATTATTGACAGAGTGAGTGTCTAAGTGAAAAGTTAAATTAAGCCCTTGTAACTGTGAAACACGAGGCCAAATAAGAAGTGTGATCCCCAAAATGACAGTCAGAGCTAAGAAAAATGTGGTAAAAAATTTTTACTATTCTCTGAATTCCTTGATCCTTGTCTTAACTTTTTCCCCTCCATGGGGTTAATTTGGTATTCTTGGTGTACATCAGTGAGTCAAAACAAAATATTTTATATATATGTACACAAATAAATATAAAGAGAAATGATAGGACTAAGATCATAGAAAAGACAATGATATTTTAGGAAAGCATCATTTTCATAAGAAATGTTGGAAATGATTTTCTATCCTAAATGTCCCCTTGTTTTTGCAGTGGTTCTTTGTGAAGAAAATACAAATAAAATCAATGCTATAAATGTCCATATGCTGTTTTTATTAAGACTCATGGACAAATAGTTAAGGTTAATAGAGCAGACATATGCTGCAGTAGCTGTTCAGCACCATATACTCTCCTTTCCTTGAGAACTGTCATCACATCGAGAAGAGGTATAGAGTAGATTCTCAATTTTGTTTTTTTTAATGCCATGTGCGCATTTAAAATTTCTCCACTACAAATTTGACAGTATTTTTTATTTTTTTTCTGTCTGTCTGTCTGTCTGTCTGTCTCTCTGTCTCTTTTTAAGATTGATTTATTTATTTTAGAGAGCAAGCCCAAGTAGGAGGGGCAGAGGGAGAAAGAATCTGAAACAGACTCCATGATCAGTGTGGAATCCAACAGGGGACTGGATCTCATTAACCTGAGATCACAGCCTGAGCTGAAAACAAGAGTGAGGGGCGCCTGGGCAGCTCAGTTGGTTGGGCGTCCGACTTTGACTCTGGTTGGGATCCCGGGGTCCTGGGATTGCACCCTCCTCGGGCTCCCTGCTCAGTGAGGAGCCTGTTTCTCTCATTCCATCTGCCACCACCCCTACTTGTGCTCTCACATTCACTCCCTCTCTCTCAAATAAATAAATAAAATCTTAAAAACACAAAATAAGAGTCAAAGGCTTAACCAACTGTACCACCCAGGTGCCCCACATTTTTTATCATTAGATTCCAATAATGTTGGAACTGAGGATTTCTAAACTTGGAAACTCTTTGGTCATCTTCTGCCAGTTATATGGAAAGGTAATGAAAGCAGCAGAAAGAGAAGTTGCTGAAAGAGAATGCTAACAGTGATATGCAAAGAAAGGGGAAGAGTAATGTTGGCCTACAGAGGGCTACTGCCTTTGGAGACGGTGAAGTGGCCCTATGTACTTGTAATAAAATCCATTTGCTTAATCCAGTTCAAGTTATTTTCTGTTATCTGCAGTCAAAAGTGTTTTCAACTAAGGCAGAACTACTTTGAAATACCCCTTAGGAAAATCACATAAATTATTAGTATTATATAACTAAAGTTCCAAAGGTCCAGAAAGAAATTCACAGGCCAGAAACAGGGAAGGCATAAACCTTACTTTAAGCCTCAACTTTGTACAACTAATATTAGTACATATGGCAACTTCAAAACAACAACAACAAGACGTTAGAATATTTACAATTTTTAGTAATAGAAAATTCAGAATTACCTAAACTAATAGAGACTATATTTAGCATCCTTGAGCAAGTTACAAATAATATTTTATCATTAATGATAAGGTTGTCAATATCTTTTATGTTCTTCAGAGTATTATGAGTGCAAATATTTGAAGGCAGATATTGAATTCGCATTATCAGATGAGTGATATAGACTGTGGTTTCACCTTTTGGAGAGCTTAATTCTCTGATTAATTCATTATAGTTTTCTTCTGTCTCACATATTGCAGTTTGGGTTCATAAAACTTCATTTTTTTTAAACCATGTATAAACCATATAATGTTAGAAATAAAGATAGGTTGTAGGTTGTCTCCTTGGTTTATACAAAAAAAATCTAATTCAATAAATTATTAATCTTGTATACTTTATGGATCTGCCTAACTTTATGCATGATATACATGCATCTAATATTTTATATATATATACACACACCATATATATATATGTATATATATATACACACACCATATATATATATATATATATATATATATATGGTGTGTGTGAATCCACATCACTTCTGTGAGGCAGTAATTTATATTTATCCAAAATACAAGAGGAATTGAGATGCAGAAAGTTTAAAAATATTTGCTCAGGGCTACAAAGTTAATGAGTGGTTGAGCAGAAACAAGGTCAGTAAAACATACTGCTTTTCTATAACAAATCTAAAATCAAGTCACCCAGCTCTCAGCTTCAGATTCTATAAGAAATTGATAGCTATATAAACTCTCTAGTTTCCATTTCGCAATACAGATTCAAAGCAATCTTCTTGGAGGAAAAAAAAGGGTTACATTAAAATACACACACACACACACACACACACTAACACACATAAACATTTTTCAATTTGCATAACTCAAAATGGGAATAATTAAAACACTTTAAATATTGAAGTATTTGGGGAAGGAAAAAATAGAGAGCACTCCTTAAATTCAATAAATGGCACAGCTGAAAAAATAAGGCTATGTATGCCACCAAGGGAGATGATAATTACTTTTTTTTCTTTTTAATATGCACAGAAACATAAAGAAATATAACAAATGGAAAAAAGTAAACATTACCACATTGTTTGGTATTTAATCATTACTTTTCTGTGTTTGCTAATAAGACTAAAACTGATGAAAATTTCTTCAGCATTATTTTTTTTCCCATCCTAATGGTATACTTTATCAAAATGCTATAATAAGGGGAATGGAAAGGTATTTTCATACATTATGGTTTACTTACATTTTTCTTTGAATAATTGTCATAAGACCTGATATGACATGTGTTATTTATGTCATTTAATTTTGGAGAGACTTCAGATAGCGGGAAATGTCTGCTGCAAAATTGGCATCTCAAAGCTTTAAATGTGCTTTGGGCAAAAGAAACTTCTTTTGAGATAAAGTATAGTTGGCTCATGCTGCTTAGTTCTAAAGCATTAACTAAATTAGTAGGTTTTCACTGGCAGATACAGATGTCCAACCCATTTAACTTCTACATATTTTATGTCTTTTAAAGTATGTATACATAGGGTGTTCTTAAGTTTTTCTATTAATAATTAAATGGCTTTAACTTATAATTATTCCCTAAGCTATCTTCAATAAAAAAAAGTATGTTTATATTTTTTCAGATTTAGTATTTAAAATAGATACTCTGATTTTAATACTTTATCACTTATATTCCATATTATAAGAATAACAGAGTCATTACAGAATATATGCACAAACTGAAAAGTTCAAGGAATGGAAGCAAATCTTATATAACACATAGTATTATTATAAAAAATATAAAATGTTTAAAATTTTATTTATTCAAGAGAGAGAAAGCATTAGCACAAGAAGCAGAGGGAGAGGGAATCCCAAGCAGACTTTGCACAGAGCATAGGGTCCTACATGGGGTTTGACCTCACAACACTGAAATCATAACCTGAGCTGAAATCAAGAGTCAGATGCTTAACCGACTGTCCCACCTAGGCACCCCAACAATACAAATTTTTTATGCCTTATTCATTTTTCTATGCCTCATTTTCTTCAGCCTTGTCTTCCAAATCCCATTTAGTATTTCAGTTTTTCATTTAATATAAATCTCTCATGCATAAAAATGTTATATATCTCAATTAGAGAGTATATAAGGTTCAACTATTTTAATGCTTCATAGTTTAGTTAGTCCTTCATCCATGGAAAAATACTTGTTTGAATATATTGCTACTATAAACACTGCTACAATGAGCATCTCTGCATATAAATTTTCATTACATTAATGTTCTACCATTTGAATTATTGAGCCAAAAGTTATTGGCATTTTAATTGCTGTTCATAGGCATCAAACCCAGAGAAACCAAGGTTTTAATTTCTTTAAAATATGTGGTCTCATTATATCCTTGGAGAATAGTGGTTTTTACCACTATTCTGAAAAGGGGGGGAAAATCCCATTTTAATATCCCATTGGTGTCTAGAAAACAAAATGAATTCATGCAAGAACAAGACAGGCTCATTTCAAGAATATCTCTTAGATTTAAGTATCCAAGTGTAGAAAGTCTTCTCTCTAACCACAATATTTTTCTTCAATAGTATCCCATTTGCACCTGCTACACATCTGGACCCTCATTTTGAATGCACCAGTGTGGATTGGCCTTTATACAACCTAATCACACCCACTCATATTATACAGCAGAGTCACTGACAAAGACACAACATTAAACTAATTAAATATGCAAAAAATCCCTTCAACTAAAATTCTGAAAGATCATATTCATGTTGGACATACAAATTGTTAATATTCCTTAACTGTGCTGATGTAGTTTTAGTGCAAATTAAATTCTTTATATTTTTTTTCTGAAATTTCACTGTGCAATACCCATAGGAAAGAAACATCTCTACTGAAATGATAGTTAACTTTTAACTATGATTACACCCTTATTTTCACATTTACCATGTCCTCTAGTGTCACTTGTTAGCCATTTTTTATACCATCTCCCATCTATAGTCTAGACACTAAGTTCATTGAAGAAACTGTGCATTGAAATCTTTGTACCATCAATGTCATTCTTGATAATAGAAACAATCAAAAATCATCAACAAAAAACCATCACATTAAGCTACCCTTCCAAGAAAATTTACTGTTTTGTGAGGAAATTAATCCTTTTTGAAAATTTCATTGAAAAGAATTGGCTTCTCTATTATGACATGTAAAATATTTTGTTTATTTACTCTAGGCTCAATCTGAAATGTGATGCACCTATCCTTTCTAAAATGAAAATCCAGAACATTTGTTTTAATTTTATATCTTCTGCTGCCTCCTATTTCATGTTAGAGCTTGATTTTATAAGTTTATTTTGGGGGTTAACTTTAGATTGTAAAAGTATGGCAGATACTAAGACAAACAGTCTCAAAAAAACTTACATACATTCAGGGAAACTGCAGTTATTGGGAAAATGATCTAGTCTTTCTCCAATTATTAGTCAGTACGATAACACTGATACAATAAAGCCAATCCACTCTCAACAGAATGACTGGGATGTTAGTGTAGAATTATTCTGAGGTAGTAATGTTAGATGTGTTCACAACTAGTCTCTTGTAAACAAATCTAAGAGAGCAATAGCAAAATGTGCTTATTTATTCCAAATGAAAATATGATCAAGGTCTCTTCTCTCACTTTGTTATTGATGTAGATTCACACAATATTTCACTTATGAAACTGATACATATGTACAATTCATTGGACAACAGGGGCCATGGTGAGTAAGGGAGAAACACAGTTAGCTCTGATACACATGGCCCTTTCCTTATTTTTTTTAATTTTTAATTTTTTATTAACATATAATATATTATTAGTTTGACTTCTCAACATTCACTCAAAGCAAACGTACACACTGACATGCACACACACGTAAATGTGCATGAACTGTTCTCAGATCCCTTCAGTTGTGTTGAGAAATTATAGTTGTGATTTGATAATGTATATGTTTCTCTTGAGAAAGTATTGGCCCCAATGAGGTTGAAGAAATGAGTTACCTTACATCACGAGTCTTAAATCATAAGTCATACCATATGGAAAGCACTTCAACACAATGGAGCAGCCCAGGTTCCTGGCAATTCTGAACTAAAATACTTACTCTATTGGATTGCTTAAACCTAGACTGTTACATGAAAGAGAAATAATATTCCATCTAATTTATATTACATTGGGTCTGGTTCATTGTCAGGTTTCTTTCCTAATCAGTATAGAATACAAATTCATTTAAAAAAATGCAGAATGTCTACCTCAGAAGCCCTCAAGCTCCTAGTTTTGAGAAGTTAGTATGTTTCATACTAAATATATTCTGCATTTGAGTAAAGAGAAATAAAATACATTTAGGTTTATTTAAAGCAAGGGTTGACTTTCCAAACATTTTTTATTCTTCACAAGGAATAAAATTATCCTCCACACATGTGCTGTTCAGAATCTAACACAGGAAAAAGGACACTGTCAGCCAGAGGAGCTAAAATGGTAAAGGCTGTGGACAACTGAACCACATGAAAGCTTTTGGAATAAGATTTCTACTTTGGATCAATGAGTTGTTTTTTTGTGAAATTCCTTCCTAATGTAATTTATCTCAACCTTTTGGGGGTTAGGGTTCTCACCTAATATACACAGTGTAATAACAGTATTTTCTGACTTCAGGTGCAGAACATTAAAAATTTGAAAAAGAGGAAACACAGGAGTCGTATAGGCAATCCACACCTTCCCATCACAGAACAGAATTTCTAAATTCTACTTCATAACTAACTGGTCTTTTTGTCTTTCTAGTTGACAATCTTAATGAAGAGGACATGATACTTGGTGTTGGAAAAGTTATGCCTATTTGGATTCTGCTCCTAACTTCATAACAAAATAAGACACACAATCCAAAACCAGGTTTGTGATAACCTTACAGGATTGTTGTGAGGTTAAAATTTATATGGGTTTTGGACATTGGGGAAGGTATGTGCTATGGTGAGTGCTGTGAAGTGTGTAAACCTGGTGATTCACAGACCTGTACCCCTGGGGATAAAAATATATGTTTATAAAAAATAAAAAATAATAAAAAAATTTGAAAGTTAATGGCACAATTCAAAATTAATAACCCATCAAAAAGTGGAAAGATTATTTTTTTTCTTTTCTTTTAAAGATTTTATTTATTTGTTTCATACAGAGTTTTTGCGACAGCACAGGCAGGGAGAGCAGCAGGGGGAAAGGGAGAAGCAAGCACCTCAATGAACAGGGAGCCCAACACAGGGCTCAATACTGGGACCCTGGGATCATGACCTGAGCCTAAAGCAGACACTTAACTGACTGAGCCACCCAAGTGCCCACATTTATTTGTTATTATTAGTATTTCTTTAATATCTATTTGGTCACTGTGCATGAATGTCTTGTGTCAATTAGGCTCTTATCACACAGAATTAAGGGTTTTTATCTTAAACTGTTTGCTTATCTATTAGGGCATCAAACAGTGTTCTTAATCATAGTACCTTCCCAAACAACTATTTGTAAAATTAAGAAAATCCAGGGGAAAAATTAATGATAAAAAACAAAACTTTAATAGAGAAGAAACCAATACATATAAACATATACCATAGTGTCGTATGAAATATTCTAGGGAAATCGGCAGGGGATTCTAGACATCAAACCATGGTGAAAAATTAACTGGTTAAACAAAAAAGCAAGAATTCAATAAGAAATCACAGAATGTGCAAATAGTTGTATAGGGTTTGCCATTCCATACGCAACTAACAATATGCTAAAAGGTTTAATAACACTCCTCAAACAAAACAAAACAAAACAAAACAGGCTTCAAAAAGTTCTTCCTCTTTAAGAACCAAAACTTCTCTTGGGGGGGCATATATAGTAACTTACTTTTAAGTGTGTTAAATATTGCCTTGCCTTTAAGATCTATAAGCTTGCATTAAATTTCTGCAAATTCACTAATAAGCAGATTTTATTATAAATCATTTAAATAATATGTAAATCTGACACTATGTTTCGAATTAAGAATTCCCAGTAAATGAACTTGTACTAAATGGGATATGGGATTTACCATATACATATTCTCAGAAGATGTTTTTAATTGGTTTTCCTAAACAATTTGTCAACATATTCAATTCTTAGGGAAAACTAAAAAAAAGTTTGTGACGTAACACAGGATGTCAACATAGGAAAAACTAATAGTTGATTGACATTTAAAAAAATACTTGAACTGAGTATGTTGATGGAAAAAAAGTACCATTGTATTCTCTAAAAGAAAAACTTGAGAGCCATTCATCACAAAACAAAATTCATAATCTAAGGCTTAAGTTAACTTGCAATTGTTGAATAGAAAGCTACTATTTAAGGTCCACATTTTGTAATCTTCATTCATTATTATGCAGGACTTTTGTGTTCAAACTAAATTTTATTTCATAGATTTTGTATGTCTATACACCTATGTCTATGTCTGCATCAGTACTTAAACCTACATCACTTTGAGCCGTACAAGACACAAAGTAAACACTTAGTATATGATCCTAGGCTATTATTATCTTGACAAAAATGCTTCTATTTGCCCCCCATGAAATCTGGGTGGGATAGACATTTTATAATGGTAAATACAATTATGTTTTTTTTAAAAAAATGTTTGACATAAAATATGATGTCAGTGGCACCTGGGTGGCTCAGTTGGTTAAGCAGCAAACTCTATTTGTTTGTTTGTTTTTTAATTTTATTTATTTTTTAATTTCTTTTCAGTGTTCCAGAATTCATTGTTTGTGCACCACACCCAGTGTTCCATGCAATATGTGCCTCCATAATACGCACCACCAGGCTCACCCAACCTCCTTCCCCCTATTCCAAAACCCTCAGATTGTTTCTCAGAGTCCACAGTCTCTCATGGTTCATCTCCTCCTCCAATTTTCCCCAACTCCCTTCTCCTATCCATCTCCCCATGTCTTCCATGTTATTCTTTATGCTCCACAAATAAGTGAAACCATATGATAATTGACTTTCTCTGCTTGATATATTTCACTCAGCATAATCTCTTCCAGTCCCATCCATGTTGATACAAAAGTTGGGTATTCATCCTTTCTGATGGAGGCATAATACTCCATAGTATATATGGACCACATCTTCCTTATCCATTCGTCCATTGAAGGGCAACTTGGTTCTTTACACAGTCTGATGACTGTGGCCATTGCTGCTATAAACATTGGGCTACAGATGGCCCTTCTTTTCACTACATATGTATCTTTGGGGTAAATGCGCAGTTGTGCAATTTCAGGGTCTTAGGGAAGCTCTATTTTTAATTTCTTAAGGAATCTCCACACTGTTTTCCAAAGTGGCTGCACCAACTTGGATTCCCACCAACAGTGTAACAGGGTTCCCCTTTCTCCACATCCTCTCCAACACATGTTGTTTTGTGTCTTGTTAGTTTTTGCCATTCTAAATGGTGTAAGATGGTATCTCAGTGTGGTTTTGAACTGAATCTCCCTGATGGCTAGTGATGATGAACATTTTTTCATGTGTCTATTAGCCTTTTGTATGTCTTCATTGGAGAAATGTCTGTTCATGTCTTCTGCCCATTTTTTGACATGATTATCTGGTGTGTGTTGAGTTTTAGGAGTTCTTTATAGATCCTGGATATCAGCTCTTTGTCTGTATTGCCATTTGTGAATATCTTCTCCCATTCTGTGGGTTGCCTCTTTGTTTTGTTGACTGTTTACTTTGCTGTGCAGAAGCTTTTGATCTTGATGGAGTCCCAAAAATTCATTTTTGCTTTTGTTTCCTTAAGCATCAAATTCTTGATTTTGGCTCAGGACATGATCTCAGAGTCATGAGCTCAAGCCCTGCATCAAGCTCTGTGCTGGGCCTGAAGCCTGCTCAAAATTCTCTCTTTCCCTCTTCCTCTGCCCCTCCCAGCTCCCCTTCTCTAAAAAAAGAAGAAGAAGAAGATGATGATGATGAAGAAGAAGATGAAGAAAAAAAACAAGAAAGGAAGAAAAAAATGTGATGTCAAGCTCTTATGTCTAAAATGTCATATATTCATTTGCCCTGATTAAAAATTCATTTGATTAAAGTTGCATACTTATTTTTTTCCTTTTAATATTATTAAAAATATAAAATGCATATTACAAGTTTCTCAGGATCAAAACTCCATTTTTTTTTTTTTTTGCCTTGGTTTTAGCCAGCAAAAGACCTTTAAGCAAATAATCTAAATGATCCTGAACCGTGTGATACAATAATGTGGTGAAAATTTCCATGTTTCTGTTCTCACCTCTGTTTACATTCCCCCCCTTTTTATAATCACCATGGTATACAAATCAGGAATCAGTTTTTGACAGTTTCCTTTGTAGCAGACACTGCTCTAAAAGTTTTAACATATATATTATTTTAATCCTTATAATAACTCTATGAAGTACACATTAAAGGTCCTTTTCTATAGATGGGGACATTAATAAATAAATAATGTTATGTTTTCAATGTTACAACATTAGTAAGAAGTGGAATTAGGATTTGTAAAAAAGAAACTGTGACTCTCCAGAAATCTTTTCCCAACTGGTAAGTAATATAATTCTCCTCTATATTATACAGACCCTTGGAATGAATGGATATTGTAGAATATAAAAAACATTTGGAACCCCATATATAAGCTCCCTTTAAAATGCTATTAAATTCAACTCAATAATTTATAATCTTCTTTGTAATGAGCTTCATGATTTTGCAGGACTCTGCTCCTTTGATTCATATTAGAGCAGAATAATTCTGATCCCCAACACTGGATCCAAATGCCTGTTCCATAACTTACTCATCATATGACCTTTAGTCCCCTTGCCTTGGTTTCCTATATGTAAGATAATGATAATAACAGACATTTCTCACAGTCCTGTGATACTGAGTTGACATATGGAAAGTTCTTGGGAAAAAATGCCTATCATACAGTATCCACTCCACAAGAATTTTCAATTAATCATATGTTAGGGATATGCGAATAAGACTGTAGCTATATCATGATAGTTAGGGAGGTAGGTAGGTAGATAGATCGATTGACAGACTGATGGACAGGCAGAAGATGAAAAGGGGTGTGTATATATGTATGCACATGTGCTACCGGACATACTATTTCAATCTATTACTTAGTCATCCAGCATCTTCCTACTACTTTTTATGTAATCCAGAAGTCATATTATGTATCCTAATCTTTAAAACCCCAATTCTAGGGGCACCTGTGTGGCTCAGGGTCCTTGGATCGAGCCCCACATCAGGCTTTCTCCTAGGCATGGAACCTGCTTTCCCCTCTCTCTCTGCCTGCCTTTCTGCCTACTTGTGATCTCTCTGTCAAATAAAATAAATAAAATCTTAAAAAAAAAAAAAACAGTTCTACACATCTCATTGCTTTGGCAATTCTAATGCTATGACCAGCATATCTTCAAATTTGGAAGTATACAATCTTCTAATCCTCATGTGTGACCCTAAGTCAGTATTCTTACCTATTAATTCAATGCTGGGACCAACCTACCTTATTGCTGTTGTCCTGTTCCACCTTCTTTGTCCTATTGTAATCTGTCATGGAATAAAATTCAATCCTTCCACTTCAACGACCCAAATGCCTCCCTAACAATTTATCACTTTATATTACACACGGCAATTTCTACAATGCCCTGATCCCATCTTTCAGCTAGAGCTGTAGCATTCATACAGTAGTTGATTTTCCTTTCTGTCGCTCTCCTAGCCTCTAGACTTTCTTCTGTTCTAACACAGAGTCGTTCACACTCCTGATTCTAACTAGGCCATTGGTTGAACCATGTCCTCAGAACCTAAGCTTTCTTGCCAAGAGATTCATTAAGGTACTTGCTGAACAGGTTAGCCCCAGCCTGGTGGAAGAGTTCTGCACTGGCTGGCAAGAGAGAGTGTATCATAGGAATAGGATATCTGCACACAGGGAAAGAATATCTCTCCTCATTTGATTATGAGCCCTTTCCTCATATTACTGGTATAGAGTTGCTATACTGATATATTTCTGAATAAAATGATCATGAAGTGCACTCTGTTACATGATGACAGATCATGAGGAGCCCAATTAGATGTTTTTGCTAAATATGGATAGGAAAGAAGAAGGAAGATGAGGAAGAAAAAAAGCAATAATAATAATAATAATAATGTTAACTTAAAACTTGGATATTTCATAAACATTTAAATGACTCTGCCCTAGTGAAGAAGTCATTACCACCACACCATACATTTAACAGTAATTGATCCCAATAGGCCCACCTACTATTGCAATAATATTTTAAATCAGGTGCTCTCTGGTAATCATATTGAGATCCATTTATTTCAGAAAACTTGTTCCAAAAAAGGACTCAGACCAAAATAATTTCTTTTCTGTACTATTTGGAATCAAACTCTTAGGAATCAAAACATGGAATTTTTTGAGTACTTGAACAGATTCAAAGTGCATTTTGAGGTGGAATGCTGGCCCTAACCACTAGCGCTTGGGAAGTCTATCCCATGTATGTGAGAAGTGAATTTCTGTTTTGGGTAAAGTACAAGTGATGTTTCCAAACTTGCAGTTGCTAGAACATTAGCTTTGCCATCCAGTACATGTGGTATCCAAAGCATTGTGTTCCTTCACAGTTATCAGCACAGACACTCACAGTTTTTAAAAAAAAATTAAGCCTTAAAATCACAGTGTCACTTCAGACATTGGATATTAATCAGTGAATCTAAGAATCTTGTTAATTACCTTTTCAGTTTCTCTGAAAAATAATTGGATGATAGTACCTCCGCTGCCTAAGCATGATTTCATGAATTATAATTTGATAGCATTTTTCAGCTGACTGAAGAACAATATAGGCCGAATCCATCCAAAGAATTCATCTGCATCCCTGAGAAAAACTCTTTTGAGAGTATTGGTGATCTCCCTAGCTCACGGATTCATCAGTCACTTATTGTGTTGAGACTCTGTGCCAGATCCTGTGATTGATGTCAGAGCCCATGAAAAGGATGAGAGAGAGTACCTGTCTCTCCTAGCTCAAAACACAGCACAGAACCTGATTCATTAAAATAGATACGACTCAGTGGACAACACTGAGACAACTGAAGTCTGGAACTGAAAACCAAAACACTATCAAAATCAGAGGGAAGAGAGTAGTGGAGGTTTTACTGATGGACAGGTGAAGAGTGGAACGCAGATGCAGGTGACTGGAATGCATGCTCTAGAAAGAAAAGGATGTGCAAATGTGACCCAAAACAACTGTCAAGTTTAGAAATGGGAGGTAGATTAATATGGAAAAAAAAAATCTGTTTCCCAGAATTCATTTCTTGGAGAGGTACTATCTTGGTTTAGAATAAGTCTTTGGATTATTTGCTAAGGTTTGTGGGGGAGGGGTCAAGCAGGGAGTAAAATACTATTGTTCTAAGGAGACCTGTTTGCTTCAAAGCTTCATCTTGTGGCCAGGCATTTGCCACCAGGGAACCACCTCCTGTTCTGCCCATACGGTACTCTAATACACGTCTAAGTTAGACCTTCCTGTTTAAATGCTAACATTGTTCCTGGTCATGCCTACACATGAGTATCCACATCCACCATTCCTTAGTTAGAATTTGTTTTATATGGAGGGTGTTTTCTATCATGTGGGCTTTTCATAAATCATGCATATGTTTAACTCACAAAAGCGCTCGAGACACAAACAATGCACTCACTTTCTGACTGCATCTTGCCTTTTAAGAATGGCTATTTTAGCTAATCCATGTTTATTAGATACACATTTACTATGGGAAACTACTCAAATTCATCAAGTACTCAGTTTCCATTTCCTGAGAACACCAGTTTAGGTCCTTAGAAAGTAATATAAATACCCCATAATACAATGTAGATTAGAGGAAGCTATATGGTGTTTTGTCCTGAAAAAGTAAATTTGTAAATATGAAGTTTAAAGATCATAACATTCTTGGGGCATCTGGGTGGCTCCATCAGTTAAGATGCAACTCTTGATTCTTGGTTCAGGTCAGGATCTCTGGGTTGTGAGGTCGAGACCCACAACCAGCTCCATGCTGGGCATGAATCCTGTTTAAGATTCTCTCTTACCCTCTCACTACCCTTTTGCACTCCCCCTTCTGGAAAAAAAAAAACCCTCTCTTTCCATCCACCCACCCCCTGTCTCACCTCTACAGGTAAAGTGAGAGCTCTAGTATTTTGTGGACAGTAAGTACTTTATACAGATGGGGAATAAAATACCCAGGAAATTCTGGTGCTTGTACTGGGAACAGAAGAGAGATACTTTTGTTGTTGTAGGTTATACTTCAGTGGGTTTCTTGATCAAGGAATTTAAATTAAGGTCCTTAAAAGGCATTATAAGTATTAGCTTTTTTAGGTTAAATTCATGAGACATTGTGTAGTGATGAACATTGGCCCTCGATTACCAGGAGGTGATCTCTAGACTCTAGGATAGGAGTCCTGCCAGATAGGAATGTCTTCATTTTGCTAGAACTTTGGCTGTGAGACAGTGTTAACACTGTAAATTTTGATGGGAGATTTTAAGGTCTAAAGGTGCTGGCCCAAACTTTTGGGAGAGCCTGGAAGGTGAAGGTCAGCCAAGAAGGCAGTGTGTGGTTCAGCTCCAATTAAAACTCTAGACACCAGGGCGCCTGGGTGGCTCAGTGGGTTAAGCCTCTGCCTTCGGCTCAGGTCATGATCTCAGGGTCCTGGGATCGAGTCCCGCATCGGGCTCTCTGCTCAGTGGGGAGCCTGCTTCCTCCTCTCTCTCTCTGCCTGCCTCTCTGCCTACTTGTGATCTCCCTCTGTCAAATAAATAAATAAAATCTTAAAAAAAAAATAAAATAAAACTCTAGACACCAAAGCCTCTGATTGGTGCTACTTCACATATTGTCATATATCATGACTGGAAAGAGGTAGAAGCTCCCATGACCCCACGGAGAGAGAGAATGACTGGAAGCTCCAAGTGTGCACCCTTTCTGGGTCCTGTCATGTAAGTCTCTACTCTTGGCTGAGTACTTGTATCATTTCCCCAAATTAAGTGTGAGCATAAATATAGGTTTTTCACCAAGTTCTATAGTCCTTCTAGTGAAATATCCAACTGAGGGTGGTAAGGCGGGGCTCTCAAATTCACATCCAGATGATTTAAAGTGAGAGTGATCCTAAGGCCCCCAAACTTAAAGCTGGTATCAGAAGTGAGGACAGTCTTGGGGGACTGGGATCATACAATTTCCTCTCTATGGACCATGATTTCTGGGTTTGCTTTGCCTAGTGCATAGTGAGCATATCTTTCTTAAGGGTTGGTATACAGGAGAGGGAAAAGGAGAATATTTTATATTTCCTAAACTATTATTTTTACTCTTCCTCCTTAAAGGCTTAGCAGACTGTCTATGGTTTGCAGCAAGATCTGAGATTCTTCCCTCCCCTATTTATTGGCTCTCTGACCTTGAACTTGCTCCTCGGTCTCTCTTAGACTTAATTTTCATATCTTCATCCTTAAAGGTGCTACATTAGCATCTATTTCAAGTAACTTTTGGGAGGATTAAATGGTTTAGTGCCTATCAACATATTAGTTTTAATACTTCTGTCAAGTTTAAGAAATGTGGTCTCTCATTCGGAAAAGACATCTTCTCTGATTGTGACCTTCCTTCTCCTCTTCTTACTGTGAATGGGAAGAAATAGGGACAGATGGGAACTTTCTCCACATGGAGAAATGGGAAAAGAGAAGCCTAAATAAGTAGTTCTTACGCAAAACATTCCTACACCTGGTACTTCTAATGACTGTTTTTCTTGTTAAAATACAAATGAAAATACGATATACTTAGAGATACTGTGTGCAATACTAATTAAAAAAAAATGTCCATTTTGAGAATAAATTTAAATCCTTAACACATTAAAAAAATCTCATAGATGTTGCAAGTTAAATACGGGTAATTTTAATATGTAACAGTTAAAGGCTTTCTTCTGGGACAATATTATTATACAATATTTGGGGTCATAATGAAACTTTCATATATATATATTTTTTTCCATGTACCATTTAAAATATACATCTACATACCCAATGCAATAACAAAATAATTGTGCTTTGCAGAAAATTTCAATATTCTTTAATTTTACAACTTTGCCTATACTATTACCCTAATCCAGAAAACCTTTCCTCCTCTCTATCTGCAAAGGTATCTTACATTTTTTATGAGGACACTTAATTTCAGTGCTATTTCAACCTTAAAATGCAGATTTCTTGACATTAGTGAGTCAAAAACGAAGAAGACATCATATATTTCAACTGTACGCTGACGTCCCCCCCTGGCCCGCCCCATGAGGGTAGCAACTCCATCATTTGTGCTCCTCCCAGCCCTCTGCAGACTTTTGACGTCAGCACTTCTGTTCTTTGTCCAATAATCTGTTCGCATGTGTATTTCCTATAATGGTCAGCAGGCTCCTTGAGTGCTAGAGCTTCCTCTTAGAGGAACTGGTTTCATGTAAACTCGGAGTCTATCCTGGCTGAAGCTAGCACAACAGCCTCACTTTCTACAACACAGAAGAAACTGGGGCAATGCAGTCGGCCAGTGCTTTCTCTCTCCATGTGCTGCAGCCCCTGCACTAGAATTTGCTTTAAAAAAATAAAATAAAAAATAAGGTGAAATAAAATAAAATAATTATTTTTGTGCCACCATCAAAGTGGCTCTTCCATGGACAGGTTTTCAGATGGCATATGTGTGTCCTCCTTTGCCTTTTGATTATAGCCTCTCACCCTTGTGACACTATTATAATATGTATTACAGACCCCATGAGACTGGGCCATACTTATTTATCTGTTCACCTCCTGCATGGTGAGCTCCTGGAAATCATGAACACATCTCATGCATCCCTGTACACCCAGCAACAAACAGATTGCCTGGCATATAGTCAGCATGGTTCCTTTTTTTTTTTTTTTTTTTAAGAATTTGTATTTATTTATTTAGTTTATTTATTTATTTATTTATTTATTTGACACAGAGAGAAAAAAGGAAGGGGAGCATCTGGTAGAGGGAGAGGGAGAAGCAGGCTCCCCGTCGAGCAAGAAGCCTGATGTGGGGCTTGATCCCTGGGATCATGACCTGAGCCAAAGGCAGATGCTTAACCAACTGAGCCACCCAAGCGCCCCAGCATGGTTCTCTCTTAAGCGAATGATAGAAGCATAAAGACTTAAGAGTGTGTGGTGGCTTCATGCTCACCTTCAAGCTGGGTTCAACACCCTCCTTTGCAGAGCCATATAATGAAGTTAGGCTGTGACAGTTTTTATCATAAAACAGCTCTTTTTTTTTTTTTTTTTTTTTTTTTTTTTTATTTGACAGAGAGACATCACAAGTAGGCAGAGAGGCAGGCAGAGAGAGAGAGAGGAGGAAGCAAGCTCCCTGCTGAACAGAGAGCCCGATGCGGGACTCGATCCCAGGACCCTGAGATCATGACCTGAACCGAAGGTGGTGGCTTAACCCACTGAGCCATCCAGGCGCCCCATAAAACAGCTCTTTATTTTAGGGATGCCTGGGTGGCTTAGTCAGTTGAGTGTCTGCCTTCAGCTCAGGACACGATCCCAAGGTCCTGGGATTGAGCCCCGTGTCAGAGCTCTGTACTCAGCAGGGAGTCGGCTTCTCCCTCTGGCCATGGGGTGAACCTGCCTCTCCCTCTCCTCTCTGATTGTCCTCTTGCTATCTCTCAAATAAACCAGCTCTTAAAAAAAAAAAAAAAAGCTCTTTATTTTAAAGTCCATGGTCTTAATACATAAGCGAAGTCTCCTTACATGTGTACAGTTCAAATACACGAGGACTTGCCCTTATATTTTCAATTATAACTACTAAAAATAGGGCATAATGTAATATATCCTAAGCCAGGGGAGAATCAAGAGGCTGCAATCGATTTAAGTATTCACAAATTCAAGTGAAACATATAAATTTTGCAGTTAAATTAGGTAAAATAAATCCACCCAGATGTCTTGCCAAAGAGGAGTACAGAGCTGCTGTCTTTAGCTCCTTCACACATATGTCCCCTCGAAGCAGATGTATATCCATATTCACTCAGGAAATAGCGTGTGCTTGCATACCAAGTATGAAAGAAGAATGAGTGTACAGATGAAAATAACTGCTCTCTACGGGAAAACTCTTAAATTGATGCTAGATGTGCGTTTCTGCCCATATGTGTTTACGTACCTTGAGTCGTAGCTGAGCAAAGTGTATAATTCTGATGTTTCTATTCCTGTTGCATCATTCTGGCACAGAGTTATTGTAAAATATCACCCTAAACGAAGCTGAATTTCACTGGGGGCATCCCTTAAATATAGCTTGTAAACACTGAGAAGCACTTCGTGTTTGAGGGGCAATATAATTCAACATATCTTTATAATAACTCCGAGGAAGATCAGAAAATATAATGTTACTGTAAAGAAGATAATTGCTAATTCTTTCCTCTAAAATGTTTATAAGGCTTTCATTTTACAGCCTTTTTTCTTATTATAAATGTAAGGCATGCTCACTGCTGAAAACCTCCAAAATTTACGAAAGTACAAAAGGTAGAAAGGTGTTAAAAGAAAACAACAACAACAAAAAACTTCACATGCTTCCCACACTCCATATGTAGGTATTATACTGCATTACAAGTAGAGGATAGAAAGTCATTTTTACTGCATTATAGGTCTGTTTTCCTATAAAGTGCCCACATTAATGGAAGGAAGAGGATTAATTAAAAATTTAATCTTGGCGCACTGGCGTGGCTCAGATCATGATCCCAGGGTCCTGAGATCCAGCCGGAGTCAGTCTTTCTGCACGGTGGGGAACCTGCTTCTCCCTCTCCTGCTTCCCCTGTTTGTGAACTCTCTCTCTCTCTATCTGTGAAATAAATAAAATCTTAAAAAAAAAAATGTTTAATCTTAATTTGGGGTCTAGGGGGCACCTGGATGGCTCAGTGGTTGAGTATTTGACTTTGGCTCAGGTCATGATCTCAGGGAGCTGGGATCTAGCCCCAGGTAGGGTTCAGCTGCTCAGAGGTGAGGTGCAGGTGGGGGGGTTGCTTTGCCCCTCCTTCTGTTCCTCTCACATACCATCTTTTCCCCCACCTCATGCTTGTGCTCTCTCACCCTCAAATAAATAAATAAAATCTTTTTTTAAAAAAGTCTTTTTTAAAAATAATTTTATTTATTTATTTGACATAGAGAGATCACAAGTAGGCAGAGAGGCAGGCAGAGAAAGAGGAGGAAGCAGGCTCCCAGACAAGCAGAGAGCCCGATGTCGGGCTCGATCCCAGGACCCCAAGATCATGACCCGAGCTGAAGGTAGAGGCTTAACCCACTGACCCACCCTGGTACCCCTAAATAAATAAAATCTTAAAACAACAACAACAACAACAACAAACTGGGCTCTAATACTGAATTTAAAACAACAACAACAACAAAAAATCTATGAGAATCCTAAATATAAAAGAGCTTAGTCCAGGGCTAAGAGCAAAAATGTCTGTGAAGAGCCCACAGACAGGTAAGACAACAAAATACCCTTCACCCTAGACAGAGATCTACAACTTCAGGGCCCTCCCTGACACATCATTGTTCTGGAAGCCCAATGTCTTTAAAACCTTCACTGCTGATTCTCAACTTAGAGGCATTAACATTAAGAAAAGGTAGTTTGTTTGTCTCTCATTTTCTTTTTTAAGATTTATTTGGGTAATTACAAGTGGGAAAGGAGAAGGAAGAAAATGATTTTAGGGATAATTTCCTTTGGCTTTTCAAAGTACAGTTTCCGGAAATGAAATCTGACAGAGAAGAAATACAATAAGCATGCACTCGGTTCATGGGGTGATGACAATAAAACACAAGCACTAAACATCCCATGTTTGGGAAACATTTCTAAGCTCTTTACATTTATTTTCTCCTCAATTCTCACAACAGCACAGCATGTGCTACTATTTTCTCCATTTTACAGCTGAGCAAACTGAGGCACAGAAATTTATGTAAATTCCTTGGCATCACATAGGTAGCAACTGCCAAAGACAGACTGTGAACTCAAACACACTAGAATTGGGGTCTGAATTCATAATCACCAAAATGGAGAGTTTAGAATTATCCACTGTTAACACATCACGTTTCTCCCTACCCCAAAATCTGTATTTTGATGTCAAAACAAATTTTTCAAAATATAATTTTATTTTATTTATTTATTTTTTAAGATTTTATTTATTTATTTGACAGATCATAAGCAGAGAGGCAGGCAGAGAGAGAGGGGAAGCAGGCTCTCTGCTGAGCAGACAGCCTGATGTGGGGCTCGATCCCAGGACCCCAAGACCATGACCTGAGCCAAAGGCAGAAGCTTAACCCACTGAGACACCCAGGCACCCCAAAATATAATTTTAAATGGCTATATGATGTTCTATCTTTTAGAAATGTTATGGCTCATCTCATCAATCATTCCTCCTTTTTATATTGTTTCCCTTTTCTTGCTATCATGAATTCAGCTGTGATAGTGCTGCAAAAAATATCTTGCTACTGTACTAATGCCTTTGAACTTAAAAAAAATCCATAGTTATTTTCAAATGATTTCTGATAGAATGTTACCAATTTTAGTGCATCAGGAGCCTATGAGAAGACTCAGCTCATCACTTTCTCAGTAATATAAAATACTACCAACTTTATTTTGGCATGTTAGGATTTGGTGATCTTTAAGGCAATTTTTAGGAGACATTTATCAACGTTTTTTATAGTTTCTATGAAGTACATAGTAAGACAGAAAAGAAATTCCAGATTTGAACACAATGCTTAGCTGTATGATATCACATATGAACTCATTCTGAACTTCAATTTTCTTACCACGCTAATAGGTCTATGACTTGCACTCTCCAATTCAGTGGCTTCTGGTAAAAAAAAAAAAAAAAAAAAAAATATATATATATATATATATATATATGTATATATATATATATATATATATATATTATGTGAACGTGCTCTGTGAACTGTAAAGTGCTCTCCAAACAACACTATTGGTTGTTGATACCATGAGGAACAGACAAATTAAATTTTTTACTGTGACACAGGAAACTGAAAACTGTTTACTATAGCACTAAAATTAAGGTAGTTCATTCTGTTTTATCCTTGGGTCTGATCTATTCATTCTGTGTGAGTCTTCTGAAGTAATATGGAAAGTCTGTAATTCCTGTTTCCAAGGAAAAGGACATTAATAGATATATATTCTTTTTGGGTCATGAGATGGATAGCAGAAGCAAGAAATGAAGATCCATAGATTTTTATTTTTCCTCCCTCCCTCTCTCTCTGTCTCTCTTTTTTTTTTTTAAGAGAGGTTGGGGGAGGGGCGGAGGGAGACTGCTCAGCACAGAGCATGACATCAGGCTTGAGCTCACAACCCTGAGATCAAGACCTGAGCTGAAATCAAGAGTAGGACCCTTAATTCACTGAGCCACACAGGGGCCCCAAATTCTGATTCTCTTTTGAAGTATAGAGAAAACATCAATTGCTTATATTATCTGACTTTTGATCAGTCTGTTTTAGTACATATGTTTTTTTATTAATTAATTTATTTTCAGAAAAACAGTATTCATTATTTTTTCACCACACCCAGTGCCCCAAGCAATCCGTGCCTTCTATAATACCCACCACCTGGTACCCCAACCTCCCACTCCCCTGCCACTTCAAACCCCTCAGATTGTTTTTCAGAGTCCATAGTCTCTCATGATTCACCTCCCCTTCCAATTTACCCCAACCCCCTTCTCTCTTAACTCCCCATGTCCTCCATGCTATTTGTTTTGCTCCACAAATAAGTGAAACCATATGATAGTTGACTCTCTCTGCTTGACATATTTCACTCAGCATAATCTCGTCCAGTCCGGTCCATGTTGCTACAAAAGCTGGGTATTCATCCTTTCTGATGGAGGCATAATACTCCATAGTGTATATGGACCACATCTTCCTTATCCATTCGTCCATTGAAGGGCAACTTGGTTCTTTCCACAGTCTGATGACTGTGGCCATTGCTGCTATAAACATTGGGCTACAGATGGCCCTTCTTTTCACTACATATGTATCTTTGGGGTAAATGCCCAGTTGTGCAATTTCAGGGTCTTAGGGAAGCTCTATTTTTAATTTCTTAAGGAATCTCCACACTGTTTTCCAAAGTGGCTGCACCAACTTGCATTCCCACCAACAGTGGAAGAGGGTTCCCCTTTCTCCACATCCTCTCCAACACATGTTGTTTCCTGTTTTGTTAATTTTGGCCATTCTAACTGGTGTAAGGTGATATCTCAATGTGGTTTTAATTTGAATCTCCCTGAGGGCTAGTGATGATGAACATTTTTTCATGTGTCTGATAGCCATTTGTATGTCTTGATTGGACTAAGTTTATATCCTTCTTCCCATTTTTTTATATGTTTGCCTGTTTCGTGTGTGTTGAGTTTGAGGAGTTCATTATAGATCCTGGATATCAACCTTTTGTCTGTACTGTCATTTGCAAATATCTTCTCCCATTCCGTGTTTTTGTTGATTAAATATTTTTGAAAGATTTGGAAGATTCAGATTTAAACCCCTATTTATTTTTATTATTAGCTAAACAAGAAGGTAGTGCAAGGTAGTTCATTTGGAATATAACTCATTCTGCTAGACAAGACAGCAAAATTAAAACTCTCTTTACTGTATCCATAACTTACATACTATTTTTATGTATATGTTATTTATATGACATTATTTATCTGGTCAGTACTCATTTAGATTTACCAACATATTTACCATTTCATGCCCTGTCACTGCTTTGAATATTTCGGGAATCTAGTGTTCCTTTAAAACAATAATATAATGTTTATCTGAGTCTATGTTTATTTAAGTTTGTATCTCCTGGTCATAAATTCCTTTTTGTTTTGTCTGAAAATGCATTTGTTTTGCTTTTATCCTTAGAGGGTATTTCAGATAGGTAAATAATTTTAGGTGGTTGGGTTTTTCTCATTTCATCCCACGGAAGATGTTCAATGGTCTTATGGCTTCTTTTGTTTCTTGTTAGAAGTCAGTTCTTGATGGTTCATCTGAATGTGGTATATCACTTTTCTTACACAGTTTTTTGGTATCTTTTGCTTTTGTTATCTGCATTTTTTAACTGTGAGTAGTACTTGCATAGCTGTGAATTTCCTTGAACTTGTCCTGTTTAAAAGTTAAAGTGTTTGAATCTCTAAATTACTATTTTATTCATATCTAATAAATTTCAGTCATGATTTCCTCATATACAGCTACTGCCCCTTTGTTTTCTCATCTCCTTATGAGATTCCAAATAAATATGTAAGTTCTTTTAATTCTACTTTCAATATACTTTATGTCTTTTGGTGAATTTTATCTTTTTACTCCATGCTTTTTTGATACGGAGCTTCCTCACCATTAATTCTCTCTTAATCTTCCCCACCTTCCTTATAAATTTACTGACTGGATTCTTAATCTTAGTTATTGCACTTTTTTTTAATTCTAGTAATTCTATTTAATACTTTTATTATTCTATTTGGCAATTCTGCTATATGACTTTTTGTATTTTCTAGTCCTCTGCCAGAGTTTTTAACCTTTTAATTTATCTTTTGAGTACAATAAGGTAAAGTCTAAATGATTCTATTCATCAAGAAATTCTCTTGGTCTCTTTTGATTGTCATGTTTCTTTATGTTGTCATTTATATTGTCTTATCTTCTCGACTTCTTTATTAATTTTTACTTCAGGCTGGACGTTTGGTTCATAAAACTGTTTGTAGTAGTATCTTGAGGACTAACACAACATTAAATAATTCCAGAGAAGTTTTGTGTTTGCTTCTCCTGGGTACCTGCAGGCAGAAGTTTATCTGGGATCAACTTAAAGCAGGGTTTATGAACTGCAGGATTTTATTAGCATTTGGGGACAGATACATATTTGTTGTGGGAGGCTATTCCACATACTGTAGGAGACTGGATACTTTCCTTGGTCTCTGCTCATTAGAAAGCAATATCATCCTCTTCCCCTAGTTGTGACAACCATAATATCTGTAGACATTGCCAAATGTCCCTTGGGGAGGGGGACCTGCCAACAGGTAAGATCTACTGACTTAACTCAATTTTAGAGAGTGAAATTCCCTGGCACTTTCAAATTGATTAAAGAAAGCTATGCTAGAATTCACATGATGTCTCTTCTACTTATTCCAGTCTTAAACGTAAGGTATAATTCCTCAGGCCCACCACCCAAAATTTAAATTTATAATGGAGTCCCTCGGTCAAGGTAGGATCCAGGCTCTACTTATACTCTCCATAGGATGTAGGTATTACTGCATTGCTTTGTCTCAGTCTCTTCTAGATTAGTAAATGTGCCCAAGGTAGGGGAGCCTGCGTGGCTCACTCTGTTACATTTATGACTCTTTATTTCATCTCAGGTCCTGATCTCAGGGTTATGGGATCGTGCCCTGTACTGGGCTCCTCACTCATCAGGGAGTCTGCTGAAGATTCTCTCTCTCTTCCTTTGCCCCCCCCCCCACCAAATAAATAAATATATATTTTTTAAAATGCCCAAAGTAAAATCATACTGGAATAGTGGATTGCTTCTCTAAAATTTAGACTAGCAGTCCCTCATCATTATGTTAGCTCTCTGTATTAATGTTCTCTCACTGCTGCAACAATTCATCACACACTTAGCACCTTAAAAATACAGACTTACTCTGTCACAGTTTCTGTGAGTCAGAAGATGGGAGACAGCATGAGTCTCATACACCTAAAATCAAAGTGTTGTCAAGGTTCTGGTTCTCAGCCTGAATATCTTTTCCAAACTCAATGATTATTAACAGAGGTCATTTTCTTCTCATACTTTTCACATGGTCCTCTGGATCTTCAAGCCAGCAAAGGCATGATGAATTGTCTTAGTGTTTCAAATCTCTATGTCTACTATTTCTGCAGAAGGTTAACATAGGGCTCCTATGATGAAATTGCACAGCTGGATATTACCCCTATTTTAAAGCCAATGTTTGGTAACATTAATTACATCTTAATTATGTCCATTTTACCTGAACAAATGCATGGGTATATCTCCTCATACTGACAGTCCCAGGGTCTAGAGTGTGGAAGCAATATGGGGACTATAATTTTACCACACTCATCAATGATTTCAGGAATATTTTTTTCCTTTGTAATATTTTTCTAGTTTTTCCAGTTATCTCAGAGGAAACACTGGCCTGAACACTTACTCCACCATTACTGAAAGCAGAATTCCTTTTGGTAAAGTTTTTGTCAGGACTTTAAAAATTTCTCTCACAAATTATCTCCATTTAACCAGTATAAGACATCAGACTGTCCATTTTTATAATGTTCTAGTAAGGTTCAAATCTCAGGTCTTCTGAGAAAGTCTTCTCTGACTTTCTACAAAGCTTCTCACTTCTTTATGACTCACTTTTGACACCTATTAACTTGTAACTACATTACCTAAAATACTGAATTATTGTGAGAATTAAATAAAGATATATAAAGTCACTTTGAATGATAAAACATGTATACTAAATGTTAATTTTCAGAATGTTCATTTTAATTATTTGACTTTAGAAAAACATATTTATATTTAAAAAATGCAGATAAATGGAAAGTAGCCTACTCATCCATATTTTAATTCCCAAATAAAACACATCTTTAGAAATAGCAGACCTCATTGTATATTGCCTATATCCAAAGAACAACGTATAACCAGATTATTTAAATAAAAAGTGGAGAAAGACAACTATCATATGATCTCCCTGATATGAGGAAGTGGAGATGCAACATGGGGGGTTAAGGGGGTAGAAGAAGAATAAATGAAACCAGATGGGATTGGGAGGGAGACAGACCATAAGTGACTCTTAATCTCACAAAACAAACTGAGGGTTACTGGGGGGAGGGGGGTTGGGAGAAGGGGGGTGGGGTTATGGACATTGGGGAGGGTATGTGCTTTGGTGAGTGCTGTGAAGTGTGTAAACCTGGCGATTCACAGACCTGTACCCCTGGGGATAAAAATATATTATATGTTTATAAAAAATAAAAAAATTTTAAAAAAAGCAAATACTCTAAAAAAATAAAAAATAAAAAGCATACACACAACAAAATTAGACATTTCTATCATTCTTTAGCTTTGATTATTCTTTAAACTCTGGAGTGGATATTTAGAAAATGATTATCCTAAATGAGACAAATTGTCTTGTCCTGGGATTGGTTTTTGATGAGATATATCTTTTTTGCCAGTCTATAAAAAAAATTTTATAAAAATGTTTCAGCAGTAGGCATAAAACAATGTTAAGAAAAATTAGTTTTAGCTCTACAGCTACATAAACATAGGATATGACTGCAGATTTTAAGGCAAACCATGTTGAACATGTTTGAATTCAAGTTGAGATATAATGTTTTAGTACATTCACACCAATTCTCAAAGAAGAGTGTCACACATAATTATAAAGAACTCAGAAAAAAAGCACAAAAGGCCATCTGTGAGATTTGAACAAAGCTGTTGAAAATACTTCGTTCATCTTACAGTTAAGAATTCTAAAGTTTAAGTAATTGGTGTTTAGAAGAGTGGTAACTCACACTTGGGGGGGGAAAGTCACTGGGAAAAATAAAATGTAGGAAGGATGATTTGTATAATTTTGGTCATCTGAAAGTTTTCTATTAGAACTGAATTAACTTCTTTTTGCACATAAAAATAATTCCCTATAGGAAAAAAAATACAGTAATAGAGACAGACAAAAATTAAAACACAGAAGAAATAGAAGTTACTAAAAATTTTTTTCTCATATATGTGTAGTCAAATTCTTCACTTTCTATTGGCCATTTCACAATTAAAATATTAAAAACGATATTGGCGCTAAGAACTGGGAAGTTGTTTCCTACCGAATCAAGTGTTCTTACTTCCTCCCCTGGATCTGTGAGTTTCCTTCTTCCCCTACCTCACTTTCATCAAAAGCATCCCTTGAGACTGTAGCTCAAAAAGGTCACCACACTTTAGAATCCTTCAGAGATATATTAACAATTCTATGCCTGGTTTCATTACACACTAATTAATCAGAATCCTTGGAAATAAGACCCAGTCACCAATTTTTTTAAGACTCCACACGTGATCCTCATGTGAAACCGAGTTTGAGAAACAGGGTTTTCCAGGCTATTGTTAGTCAAATGTAGTTAGTATCAGAAAAGTCTATTCAAAATATGAGGATAAAGCAACAACAACAACAACAACAACAAATACACACACAGATTTACAGATTATGAAATAAGTAAGCATCTTACTGTCATTAAAATATTAGGGTTTCAATGGCTAACTAGATTTTGGGGGGTGATCATTTTCTAGTATCCACAAATGTTGAATCACAATGTTGTACACGTGAAGCTGATTTAATAATTTTTTTAAAATATCCTTATGCTTTCTAGGCAGGAATCCAGTCCATGCAGCTTGGTGCATAACTGATTTGAGCACCTGTATGGGTCTTACGTGGCTGTTGTAATAAACATACTGATCCCAAAACAACCCCGCTGATGCTCATGAAGGTGCATTTTTGTGTGTGAACATAGAGCTGTGTCTATGTGTGTATTAAATGATATAATATTAGTGTCATATATGTAGAGAAATGGATATATTTGCAACTATTATCAAAGTATATATAAATACAAAATGCACATAAATATAAAAATTAAAATAAACTTTTTTTCATTTATTTTAAGATAAAAGCCTAAAATCTTTGACTTGGAGAATGAATGGAGGCAATCTAATTTAACTTTCCATAAAATCTCAGTTACATTCTTTGATAGTCTTTGTCAATGAATATTCGATAATCTCTTAATATTTCAAGTTTACTTTTGTAAGCGAGAGGCAATGGGTGGTGACTGTTCAATTCTTGGAAGGCCTTTATCTTAAACTTAGTTCTAAATCACAATAACTGTATCTATGTTTGCCTTATGAATCATTTTACAATAAGAAATTGTTACTTTAAGCATCCTTCAGTTTTTACATACAAGTGTGACACTGCTTAGGTAAAATAATCTGTCTCTTAAACAATTAAAATGCCACAGGTGAATTGTTTTAAACATGAAATTAGTATTAACCATAACTAAAGGTGAGTCAGTATAAATAACCAAATATATATTTTATATATGAATATTGTATGTCATATATAAATATATATAGTAATAATATTGAAGGAAAAACTGAAAGAAAATATGAGAGAAGCTAGGTAATGTAGTGAGCACAGTTTTAATATAGCTAATAAAAATTATATATATATATGTGTGTGTGTGTGTGTGTGTGTGTGTGTGCAGTAACTATTAAAGGTAAAAACAGAAAGAAAACATGAGAGAAGCTAACTCCCTCTTATGGGTTAAATTGTATGCACCAAAAACTCAAATGTTGACATCTATATTACTTCGCTAAGTCTGTATTAGTTTGCTATATCAATTTGCTAGTTAGTACCACAGCCTGCATAGCTTAAAAACCAGAAATTTATTTTCTCACAATTATGGAAGCACAAAATAAGAGAACAAAGTATTTGCCAGGGTTGGTTTCTTTTGAAACCACTCTCCTTAGCTTGTAGTTGGCTACCTCTATTGTGTGACTTCACATGATCTTTTCTCTGTGCATATGTGTGACCTACTCTATTCTTCTTACAAGGATATCATTTTAACTTAATTACTGTTTTACAGACCCTAACTCCAAATACAGTAACATTCTGAGATTGTGGGTTCATATGACTTTAACATATGAATTTGGGGGTAACACAATTTAGTTCATAATAGAGTCCTACTCACCAGGGCCTCAGACTTTGACCTTATTTTAAAGTAGAATTACCACTGATACAATTGGTTAAGACAGACCGATGTCCTTCTAAAAAGGAGAAATTGTCCTCACAAGGTAGAACACCAAGTGAAAATGAACACAGAGATTAGGGCAATGCATCTACAAGCCCAGGAATGCTAAAGCTTAACAGCAAACCACCAGAACCTAGTAGAGATTCATCAAACAGGTTCGCCATTATAGCCCTCATAAGGAAGCAAGTGGCTGACACTGTCAGCCCAGCCTTGTGGTCTCCAGACCTGAGACAATAAATTTCTGTCATCCTAAGGCATCCAGTCTGTGGTGCTTTGTTACAGCAGCTACAGGAAACCAATACACCCCCCTTCAAAACAGTATTTCAACAGGGATAAAACAAAACAAAACATGTTCCATAAATCATTAGAAGGCACCTGAAATAATTTATGTGTCAGATGTACCATGGCAAAACTAGAGAATCACTGAGAAATAACTAAAGTTATCCTTATTAAGAATCAATATTAGATAACTAATGCAATTTTAAATACCAGTAGACCTCAAATGAACTTTCAAGTAAGGCAAAAATTAACTTATTCCTATTGGAGTTATTCACAGAGTTCCATGAATGAGTAAAAAGGTTAAATCATTTGTCATCACTATTCAGTTTTATGGTTATCAATTAAATATTTTCAGAAAGAAAATGGGGTACGAATTTCATTTTCAGTTTTTATTCTTTATTCCTATGGATATTTTCAAAAGAAATGTGTTCAAAACCAGTAAAGTTAAAAGTACATATATTTATATGAACTGTGATTTTTTTTATTGAAATAAAATTGCCATTTTCTTTGTGAATCACTATTTTTTTTAGTTCAGCATATTCATCCTGTGTGTCAAGTTGTGATTCATTTCTCCCACTTTTTCCTCTTTTAACATCTATGAGTGCTGTGTTGGTTCATTTTTATGCACACATGATGTCATATTTTTTGCCAATACAAAACTTTAAATTGATGAACGACATATCATTACCATGTAAAGTCAGCCTCTCCTCTCCCCTCTTAAGCCCAGTTCTATAAAATGAATATTTCATTGTGCAAAACTATCAAAATCACAAATGAAATACAATCATAAGTTATAGGGTATCACTGTTACTAGTTGAAGGGGCATTCATTATGGAGAAATTTGTTTTCCAGAAAGACAATTGGCCTAACTTGTGCTTTCCTAGGCAGGGGTGACTTTATTTGATTAGTGAGATTGCTAGAAGCAGGTGCGTCTGGGCGGCTCAGTGGGTGAAACCTCTGCCTTCAGCTCAGGTCATGATCTCAGGATCCTGAGATCGAACCCTGAATCGGGCTCTCTGCTCATCAGGGAGCCTGCTTCCCTCTCCCTCTCTGCCTACTTGTGATCTTTGTCTGTCAAATAAGTTTTAAAAATCTTAAAAAAAAATATTGATAGAAGCAACCAAGAACACTTAATTCAGGATCTTCTGTTTCTGTTTCAGACCTGTCGATCTTGCAGAAAAGGTATATTCTAGCGACTATCGTATGCTGACACAGAGTGCCCCACCCGGGTCTGAAGATTGGCTGAGTATCTGCATGCCCATCTCACAACCCCTACATGGGCTTCCCAAATCTCCAGTCAGAGATTTAGCAGATATAAAACTAAATCTCTAAAGACATATTACGCAAGTGTTATTCCTAGCTCCTGTAAGGACTAGCTAAGTGATTTTAGCCAAGTTTCTTAAACACCTTGTATTTCAGTTTCCTAAAATCGAAAATGAACATGACCCTACAATGTCCTTCTTCCAGTTTTTGTAAAATTCAAATGATCTAATAAATGTCAAATGCTTAGAAAGTACCTGTCATCCAATAGTCATTGATTGATACTTGATGGTCTTCTGTCTTTTTTTTAATGATTCAATAGTTAGGTATATTAAATGGTAGAGTTATTTGTTGGCCCCTGAATTCCCAACATTTTTAGAAGAATATCATATTTTTTCATAATTTCTTACAATGGGGAAAATGAAAGAAATTACACCCCAAATTTACATTTATAAAAAAATGCTGAGAAATCATAATCTAGAGAAAGAAAAGGAATTAAATATAGACCAGTTTCTGTGTTCATAGCTTTTTGCACATTACCTAATTAAGTGCAATAAATGCTTGGCTCTAGCCTTTAGTTTGGGAAAGGGTGATTCTAGTCAAGTTCTAGTCACGTTTTGGCAAGATCAAAGACTTGGTCTAAAAACTGTACAGAATAATTTGTATACAACTTCTACCCAAATATTGCTAATTCATTGCTTTAGAATCAACTTAATATTCCTTACTTTCCTAAGGTTGAATTATTTTAGATTTTTCATCTTTTCTTCTTATATAGGCATCCAATGATTCTACCCACAAATTTTGAAAAGATGTATTTTAATTTAGTCATAAATTCATTTAATGTCTCTTTGGACATCTTTTATCCATGAGTTATTTTTAAATACATTTCTCAATCTACAGATACTTGGGGATTTTTTCCAGCTATTTTTCTTTGTTTAATCTCTAGTTCAATTCAAATGTAGTAGGAGAACATATTTTGCATGGTATTTATTCTTTTAAATTTGTTAAGGTATTAGCCTAGAATGTGGTTTTTTGGTTTTGTTTTTGTTTTTAGTTTAAAAAGAATGTATCTTCTGCTGTTGTTGGAGGGAGCACTCTGAACATTTCAATTAGATCAAGTTCATTAAGAATGTTAGCCATTTGTACCCTTATTGATTTTCTTATTTATCGATTTATCAATTTCTAACAGGGTGATAATGAATATTCCAATGACTATCATATATTTCTCTATTTCTCCTTTTACTTCTATTGGTTTCTACTTCATGTGTTTTGATACTCTCTTTTGAGGTATATATATATTGCTGTTATTTCTTCTTGGTTAATTTATCCCATTATCATTATGTAATGACTTTCTTTATTTTTGACGATTTTGCTTGTTCTAAAATCTACTTTGTCAGTAATTCATATTAACTCTCTCTCTGACTCTTGACACTCTGCTTTTGTCTTGACATTTCTCCTCTGACTTTTTAAATGACCTTTGTGGTTACATGGGGATCACCTAATTATCCAGGATAATTTTCCATCTCAATTTCCTTAACTTAAGTGCATTTGAAAGTCTTTTGCCATGTAAGGTGACATGTACAGGTTCAGGAATTAAGAGACAGACATCTTTGGTGAGGAGCATTATTCTGTGTACATCAGACAAGTGGAAAATAACAAATGTTGGGGATGATGTGGAGAAATCATAACACTCTGATTTCTAAATCTAGGAATGAAAAGCTACTTTAATATTAGAAAATCAATCAATGAAATTCAACATACTAACATGAAAAGTTAAAAGAGTACAATCAGAATAGTGAAGCAATTGTGTTTTGCTAAAATGGTATAGCCGTTAGAAAAAAAGTTTGGCTTTGCTCAAAAAGTTAAACACAGAATTATATGACTCTGCAGTTTTAGTAATAGGTATATAGTAAGAGAGGTGTAAACAGGTACTAAAAGAAATACTTGTACGTGGATGTTCACAGTAGCACTATTCACAAGAGCCAACAGGTAGAAACAAATCAAATGCTTATCAACAAATGAATGGAAAAACAAATTGTGACATGCAAGTGCACTATAGTTAATATTTAGCTTTAAAAATGAAGTACTGATGCATGCTACAATATTATCATGTGAATGACCTTCAAAAACAATACGAAAAATGAAAGAAGCCAGGCACACAATATCACATATTGTATGATTCCACTTCTATGAAATACTCAGGATAGAATCCACAGAGAGAAAGCAAATAGGTCATTGCCAAGGTGAATAACTGCTTAAAGGGTACACATATTTTGTGGGGTGATGAAAATGTCTTGGAACTTGACAGAGGTGATGATTGAAGAGCATCATGAGCATATTACATGCAACTGAACTAAAATGGTTAATTTATATTATGTGAATTTTATTTCATGTTTTAAAAATGCTATCTTATTAATAAAAGGCAAGGTATTAGGTATAAATAAATTAACTATGATGATTAATTTTATGTGTCCACTTGTCTGGGCCATGGTGCAGATACTTTGTTAGATTTTTTTTTTTTTTTTTTAGATATTTCCAGGAGAATGTTTTTAAGTGAGATATATATTTAAATTAGTGGATTTGAGTAACAAATTGTCCTTATTCAGTCAGTTGAAGGCCTAAATATAAAAAAAGGCTGTGCTTACCCAAAAAAGAAAGACTTGCTTGGCAAATTCTTGACTTTGCCTACAACACTGGTTCTTGGTTCCATAGCAGACTGCCTTTGGATTCCAGCTACTACTTTTTCTTGAGCTTTTAACCAGCTAGCCTCCCTCAGATTTGCATGTGAGCCATTTGCTTAAATTAAACTTCTTTCTTTTCTACTATGTGTACACCCTATTGGTTCTATTTCCCTGAAGGGCCCTAATGTAGTAATTTATTCAAAATCATACAGAAATTCAGAGGCAGAGAGCTTATACCTAAGAAGTCAGGCACTCTCAGTTGAAAACCCAACAATATTTACTGCCATTAATAGAACACATTCTGGAGTCAGATTGCCTGGATTTGTATCCTAGCATCACCCCTTACTATATGTGTGACTTTATTTAAGTTAACAACTGTAAGCCAGAGTTTCCTAAACTATTAAATGAGATACACTGAATAGATACAACATAGTATTGTTATGCCCTTTCAAAGAGAAAAACATGTAAATTTCTCAATAGAGCAATGGCTGCATGTATTTTATAAAGACCAGACACTATTATTACTTTAACAAAAACAGTTTAGTTTATAATTATGATCGACTATTCCTTGTTGACTATTCTTGTCTCATTTAAGAATTCAACTCAACTTATGGGGGAATATGGACTTCGTGCCAGTTACGTCAGTGTCTGAACTAATGGATCTGCAGTGTACATAGTGTGTGCTCTTGGTGAAATTAGTTATCTTTTCTGAATTCATAATATTCACTTGTCAGAGGTGATTTAGCTACTTATCACAGCTAACTCAATATAATAAAATCCTATGTGATATGAAGTAGCTCTAGTAAATGTATAGCTCTAATAATGGTAGTATTTTTACTTTATTGCCTCATTCTTCCTTTGTGATTAAATATGCACAGAGCATGTTAGATTTCATGAGAGTTTAAGTCTTCTAATGATACCAGGTTATCCATTAGATGCTTTAGTTAAAAACTTATGAAAGGTAATCTTGAAATATGTATTTACATATGTCTGTATGTATGCATATACACAAAAATATACATCTACACACAGATCCTTAACAAGCACAGGGAGAAAAATAAATTTATATGGAAAACTTCTGATACTTAAAATATAGATAATTAATCCACTTTTGAATGTATTTTTAAATTCTAGTTTTCCATCCTAAAATTTCCTGGGAACACATGTATACTTCTACAGTAGTCTTCTACTCAGGCAAATACACACACACACACACACACACACACACACGCACACACACACACACTTTAGAAGAACTGTTCTCATGTCAAAGAACAAATATCTTTAGAAATGCTAAGGAGGGTGGCTGGGTGGCTCAGTGGATTAAAGCCTCTGCCTTCAGCTCAGGTCATGATCTCAGGGTCCTGGGATCAAGCCCCCCATCAGGCTCTCTGCTCAGTGGGGAGCCTGCTTCTCCGTCTCTCTCTGCCTGCCTCTCTGCCTACTTGTGACCTCTGTCTGTCAAATAAATAAATAAAATATTTAAAAAAAAAGAAATACTAAGGAAATTGAAATTGACCCATTTACCCCTATAAAAAATACATTGATTAAGTATCTGTGGACTAAAATATCTATGACTAAAAATATTACTTATTTATAGCTTACTTGAAAAATAAATGTGCTACTCAAGAATGAGCTTGGGTATCAGTCTACAAATATTTTTGTTCTTTAAGTTCTTAAAAATCAATCTGAAGAAATGTCTATATGAAAAATTATCAGGAAATCTCTAAAAAGATTAATGACAGAAGTACTGAACCAAGTTTCAAATTTATTTTTCTGGAATAATTGCAAAATACATATAATAGATTCAAATTGTGATTTCTATTACCTAATAATTATTTTATCATTTTACTTAAATTATATAAAGTGCTTAAAGTTGCTGAGCCTGGAACTCCTTGTCTAAAAAATTTGAATAGTTTCATTCCAATACGTGATTATAGAGATTATATATGACACTCTATATAAAGTACAACAGCACAGTCTATACCTTAAAGTTGATGTGAGTGTGTGTATATAATATATTATATATATATATGTATATATAAATTTCACAAATAAGATATTTAGGTCAATTAAATATTGTGAATCTATGTATATTTTTTAAGCAAGATAAGATAGTCTATTGATTGAATTCAACAAAATCCTTGTATCACTTGGTAAAACATATTTACAAGAGAAATTACTGTATTTAATTTTGCTGATGCCTTTGCTTTTCTCTAAGACTCAATTTTTTAACAAAAGCATATACTCTTAATAATATTCCCTATATACACCTATGTATTTGTGATATTATTGGACATAAAGTATTTGGTCTGTTGATGTCAGCATTTATTTTTACTTTAAAGTTTCTTTTTATTGAGGGATAATATTTCAAAAAATGCTATGAATATTTTTTCCTTGTTATACTTTCGTCAGCATTTTCACATATGTATCAGATAGATTAAGGGGGGAAAATGGCAATACAACCCGAAGGCTGAAAGTTTAAATGCAAGAAAGACTAGAAATAGAGAAGCCATAGTTGTCATAGCAACATAATCTTGCTATATTCATATTATCCTTTTCCACACAAGAAGAATTTTCAAAGCTCCATAGAGTTGTTCCAAGTAGTAGGGGAGTGAATCCTGTGTGCATTTAATATAGAACTTTAAGGTGCTCTTAATACAGCCCATCTTCAGTAGAAGCAACACTGTACTTGAAATTTAATTCAGATAATATAATCATTTAGAGAGATCTCCAGTAATACATTCTTTATGAGATAATGTATAGTTAAGACTACCTTTTTGCTTTTTTCCAGGACACATGAAGACAGAAGCATCTCATAGTAAAATTTTAGAATTATTCCAAGGTTTTACTAAACCTGATTCTTTTATTTCCCAGCTGCTTTCTTCTGGTTTTTATAAAAATCAGCACGTATTATGCATCTTCTTTCACCAGTGAATATTATATATTTTATCTTCCATGTTTAATTTTGAGCCTTTCTAATCTTTTGATATACCTATTTTCACTTTAAGATATATTGAGAAATGAATAATATCATGCACACACAAATTCCACACTCTGACTCTACCTAATCTTTTGCTAGAAAATTAATAACAAAAATAACAAACAAAAATTTTACATAGAACATAATCAACTATGAAATTCAAAAGATCATATTTAGTTTTATTTCGGAAATACTATTTAATGAAAAATACACATACTCATTCAAGCCCATAGAGAATTATACAAATGCCAAGCCACAGTATAACAATATATCCTACTCTTTTTCCCATTAATTTCCTTTCTTCCCATTCAGCTTAAAGTTATTAGAAAGAATTTGTCCAGTTCCAGATAAAATGAGATACTTCAGGGAATGGATTAAATGGTATAAAGGGTATTAGTTGTGACCATCTGGGAAGAAATGTAGTTTCTGGAGAGTCTGAAAATTGTACTGCAAGGACATCATAGATTGAACACAGCCACAGAGATGCCCAATGAGAATTGAGAATGTGAAATACTGAGTAGCAGTCAGAAATTGCTCAGAGTAGGAAAGAACTACAGAGGAGGCACAACAAGGTCCTAGTACAAGATCTCTCAGCAGATTGCTTGGCTATGGGCCTCATGACCCTTTAGGAGAGTAGACATTACTTTATTTAAGGTCAGTGGTAATAGTCTACTTTACCTAACATTTGCTTGTTCCAGTTTGATTTATTATTGTATCCCATGGTTATGACACCTGCCTTAGTAAATATTGAGAAAAGCATTTTCTTAAAATACAGCCATGTTGACAATGTCTGGTTCAGCCCTGAGAAAAATGGCTCTTCCTCAGATTTGACACTTCTCCTTTGATGCTGTTATGCCCAAATAACTGAAATAGTAAAGATAAAGAGCAACATCTCTCTCTGCTACTCTTCACCATATCTTGATAAGTAGATACCTAACATGTAAGAGAAATTTTGCTATTGTCCAAGACATAGCTCCTAGAATTTGTAGAGATTTTAGAGAATGGTAATCTCTTAAATTATGACAAATATGCAATAATATACAATTTTAAAGGGACATGCTATTTGAAATGTCATCAACTCATATAAAAACAATGCATTTTTTACCATAATGGGCCAACATGTTAAGAAATGCTAATTCAAATGGAGTAAAACAATGAAATCCCACAAAATAGGGATTTAACACACTAATGTGTATGTTATTTTGAAAGCATAACACAAAAGCAGTAAGTTACAAATTCACATTATACTCTCTGAGTACTTAGATTTTGACACTTTACTTTTTTCTAGTTTTAATTGATTTTTTTTTCAAATGTACAAGAAGAAGAAAAATCTTCATGTTACACAACTGTTCTAAATAAATGTAGTGGGTTTTAGAAAAGCTGTTTGTTCATTCACCAATTCTGATGTACCCTTGTTTATTTTATGCAAGGTAATCTATAACTATACATTAGTATTCATTACTCTATATAGATCTTTTAAGGTAGAAATCAAGGTTAAAGTGAAACATCAAATGTCAATATAAAATACAGTATGTTTTTTTAGGTTTAAAAGAATTTTCATATGTAATTTTATTTTATAATCACTTTCACTAAAAAAGATTCAGAGTTAATGTGTAAAAAAAACTTTATTTAGGACCTACTTATTTTTTTTTTACTACAACAAAACATATTTAATATAATTTGTTTGAACTTAAAATATTTATGTTCTGAATTGAAGAAAAAAAATTCTGAGCCCCATAACACTACTTACAATCTGTATGAATAGCCATTCCCTGACCTTTTCTTATTTTTATTTTTTTTTCCGGGACAAATGTTATTTTTAAGAATCTAATTTATCATTTCCTACATGTGTATTTTAAAAGAAAACAAAAATGTTTCTGCTATTTCTGAACAACAAAAAATCAGAAACATATGATGAAATAAGCATAAAACTTTTATATGACAATCTAATTATGGAAATACAATGTAAACTGCTGGAAGAGTCATGTAAGAATTCTATCCACCCTCACTCCAGCAAAAAACAATAATGATTGGTGAAAATAATTTTAAAAAAATCTCTGGAAAATTTCCTAAAGACATATTTAAGTGAAAAAAAAAATCTATTAAATCTGTGTAAGAAAAGCCAGAGTCTATGGCATCTGAGCCAAGACCTGCTCTACTGCCTCCCCAGTTTATCATAAATGGAGATTTGTTTTTGGTCATTGAAGCCAAGAATACATCACTTCATCTTTGCCCTGGCTTTTAGTCCACTGCTACAGTATCTTCCTAGGAGGGGAGAACACTACCATTTCTCATCATCTCATGCAGAGGCTCTATTCTAGACAAGAGGAGCTAAGAGGACCAGAATCTCTTCCTCCATTCAGTTCCAACTTGTAAGGTGGAAGCTCCACCCAGTAGGCAACAGGCTGAGAATACTGGGGCCCAGAAGGCCCTCATGCAAAACAAAACAAAACAAAACAAAAAAACAAACAAAGCAAAAAATCAAAACAAACAAACAAACAAACAAAATCAGAGGCTCCTCCCTTACTCAACTTCTTGCTCATTAAGCAAGGTTGTCATTCTAAGAAAATTCCAAGAAAAGCTTGCCACTATGCCCGCACCCATCTCTGGAGCAGGGGCACAGATTTGGTGGAAGAGGAATCAATCAGAACAGGTGATCATGTAATCCTAAAAGACAGTGTACATGCATATTTCTTCCTTCTTGTTTAAACTGAATAAAAAACAATTATATAAAGCAATATGTAAACAACTGCATTATTGGGACTATAATATATAATATATATTTGACAATAACAGCACAAAATAAAAAGGTGAAAGCTAAGCTGAAGTAAGGAAATAACTCCAAATGGTAACTCAGATTCACAGCAACTGATGAAGAGAACCAGAAGTGGTAAATAAGAAGGTTGGGGAGCCTGGGTGGCTCAGTGGGTTAAGCCGCTGCCTTCGGCTCAGGTCATGATCTCAGGGTCCTGGGATCGAGTCCCGCATCGGGCTCTCTGCTCAGCAGGGAGCCTGCTTCCCTCTCTCTCTGCCTGCCTCTCCATCTACTTGTGATTTCTCTCTGTCAAATAAATAAATAAAATCTTTAAAAAAAAAAAAAAAGAAGGTTAATACAACAGGCCCTATAGACAATTAACTGCTCTCCTTTCCTTTTCTCAGATTTAAAAAAAAGATTTAAAAGTATTTAAAGGATTTAATCGTAAGAATGTATTTTGAGTTTCAAAATATACAGATCCAATTTCCATAACACTAATAATATTTAAGAAGTGGGAATATGGGATAAGGATACAGAGAAGTAAAGTTCCTATTCTCACTGGAATAAATCAGAAGTAGATTCTGGTAACTTAAGATATACATAGGAAGCTCTACAGTAAACATTAAGTAAATGGCTCAAAAATATACTATGAAATCACTTAAATATTTAAGAGAATATCCTAGAAAATATTCACTTAATTAAAAAATAAAAGCATTAAGACAAAACAAACAAAAGGAACTGAAACATACAGAAAAAATAAAAGAGCAAATATAAATCATCAATAACAATATTAAGTGTGAATGAATTAAACAATAATATCAAGAGTCAGAGTTGACTGGATTGAAAAACTATATGCCACTGCAGAAGACACATTTAAGAATCAAAGATACAAACAGACTGAAAGTAAAGGATAGAAAAATATGCTATAAAGAAGAACAATCATAAGAAAGCTGTAGATAACACCAGTATCAGATAACTTAGCCTTTTAAAACAAAAACCTTTTGTTAGAGATAAAAAGGTTTTGTTCCTTGTTTTTTGTGTGTGTGTGTGTGTGTGTGTGTGTGTGTGTTTTTTTTTTTTTTTGGAGGGGGGATTTTTGTAATGAAAGAGGTCAATATATGAGTAATCTGTAACAATTACATATACGTACATACCTCACAAGAACTCCAAACCCCACATCCAACAACATGGATAGAACAATTGCACAGTACATACAAAAGGAAAAGATTTGGCCAACATTAAAAACTAACTATAGGGGCTCCTGGGTGGCTCAGTGGGTTAAGCCTCTGCCTTCAACTCAGGTCATGATCTCAGGGTCCTGGGATCGAGCCCCGCATCCAGCTCTCTGCTCAGTGGGGTGCCTGTTTCCCCTCTCTCTCTGCCTGCCTCTCTGCCTACTTGTGATCTCTGTCAAGTAAATAAATAAAATATTTAAAAAAATAAAAATTAAAATTAACTATAGCTACAGATATGTAGGAAACACTTCACCCAACAATAGCAGAATAATCATTATTCTCAAAGCACAGGAAACATTGCCCAGAATAAATTATATATCATAATACATGTTTCAACATATTTAGGACTGGCTAACACAAAGTGTGTTTTCTCACCACAACAGAATAAGAAATCAGTAAAAGAAAAAATTGGGGAAATTCACAAATGTATTAAGATTAAACAAAACTATCCCAAATAACCAACAGGTCAAAGAAAATATAGCAAGGGAAATTTTAAAAATAGTTGAAGGATAATTAAAATGTAGACACATATACCAAAACTTTGGGATGAAGCCAGTCTAGGATTTAAAGAAAATTTATAGCTGCAAAAGATTATATTAAGAAGGAAAAAGGGGAGCCTGGGTGGCTCAGTGGATTAAGCCGCTGCCTTTGGCTCAGGTCATGATCTCAGGGTCCTGGGATCTAGTCCCGCATCAGGCTCTCTGCTCAGCAGGGAGCCTGCTTCCCTCTCTCTCTCTGCCTGCCTCTCCATCTACTTGTGATTTCTCTGTGTCAAATAAATAAATAAAATCTTAAAAAAAGAAAAAAAGGAAAAAAAAAGCTCAAATTAATAACCTAATCTCCCATGTTTAAACACGCAAAAAAATGAACAAACTAAAGCTAAAGTAAGCAGAAGGAAGACAATATATTTAGAGAGGAAACTAATGAAATTGAGGCTAGAAAATTAGAAGCCATTACTTAAACCACAAGTTGTTTTTTTGAAAAGAGAAAAAAACCTGAAAAACAATTTAAATACACTGACCAAAAATAAAATGAGAAAAGATTCAAACCATTAAAATCAGGAATGAAAGAGGGGACACTATTACCTACAGGAATCAAATGAATAAAAGGGATTATTCTAAACAACTCTATGCTAAAAATTTACATAATTCTGATTAAACAAATTCCTAGAACAACAAAAACTCTGTAACTAGCAGATTAAGAAATAGAAAATATGAATAGACATATAATAAATCCCAGGTTTGAATTCATAATTTAAGAACTTCATACAAATTAAGCCCAAACCCAGATAGCTTCATTGGTGAATTCCTTCAAAAATTTGAAGAAAATTAGTAGTAATTCTTCACAAATTCTTCTTAGAAACAGAAATGAAGAGACTATTTCTCAATTAATTCTATATTGTCAGTATTACCTCAAAAGCAAAATTCAAGAAACACAAGAAAGCTACAGATCAAAATTTCTTAGGTATATAGACACTAAATTCTTTCTTTCTTTTTTTTTTTTTTTAAGACACTAACACTCTTACCAAAATAGTAGCTTACCAAATTCATCAATTCACAAAAACAATTCCACATCCTGACCAAGTAGGATTTATCCCAGGAATGCAAGACTCATCAAACATCCTAAAGCTAGTTATTTACAGTATATTATATTAAGAGAATAGATAAAATCATCTCAGTAGATGCAGACCAAGCAGTTGACAAAACCTCATACTCCTTCATGATAAAAACACTAAACAAACGGTATAGAAGAGAACTTTCTCAACCTGATAAAAACCCAGCAAATGTTATATGTAATGTTGAAAGATGAAATGCTCTCACACTGAGGTCAGGGATAAGACAGGTATGTTCAGACTTGTCAGTGTTATTTATCAAAATAATGGTGGTTTTAGCCAGGGAAATTGGGCAAGAAAATGTAATAAAATATAGCCAGACTGGAAAGGAAGCATTAAAACTTTATCTGCAGATTGTATGATCCTTTATATAGAAATGTAAAATGAAAGCACAAGGTTAATGGGTATATTATTGCACAGAGAGCAATTGTTTGTCTACATAATAGCAATGAGCAAACTGAAAATGAAGCTAAGAAAATAATTCCAATAATGATACCATCAAACGAAATAAAATATCTAGGAATGATTTCCACAAGAGAACTATAAAACTTATTCCAAAAACTACAAAACAGTGCTGAAAGAAATTAAAGAGAACCCTAATATATGGAAATCCACACAAGGAGTGGTTGGAAAACAGGGATGAGATTAGGTCAGAGATTGATGATGTTAAATGTATACTATGTGTTAAATGAAAAATAAAAAGCGATTAAATTGACAGGTGGCTCTTTGAAAAATTATCAAAAATTATCAAAAATTATCAAAATTATCAAAAATTGTGTAATACTGGCATGTAGCCATGTTTTTTTTGTTTGTTTGTTTTTTGTTTTTGTTTTTTTTTTTTTTTTTTTTTTGCTTTTGCTTAGAGTGAGCTAACATGGCAAGGACTGATTTTCCAAGGCTAAAAAAATTAGGTATAATTTTCCTAGCAACTTTTCAAAAATGACTGAAGAAGTATCTTTGCAAGACAGTGGTTGACATACGCAACTTAGAGAGATATAAAAGGCAAAGAGAAGAGAATAATTCCTGGCCATTATAAAAATTTACAAAGCAAATTGACTGATGGTTAAGTTTCAAATTAAATGAGCAACTAAAATAATGTTGACCAGCTCAAATCCCAGAATACCTCCTCTTCTACAAGACCTATGTATAAATTTTTAATACATTCTGAAATCTCAAAGAAACATATCTCTTTGATGAATTTTATTCTCTTTTGTCTTTCTTGAGGTAGGGTGAGTCTCTGGATTTGAAGACTGAATTATTCTTTAAAAATTCATTTTTAGTACCCCTGAAGCAAATGATACATTATATGTTAATATTTTAAAAAATTCTTAATTTTAATTTGAGCAATCATTTCTATTTAACTGGCTACCTACCTATTTACCTATTATATATATATAATATACATATATATATATTATATATATATGCATATATATAGATATGGGTATCTTTATCTATAACTAGTTATCTCTACCTACCTATAAAATTCTAAGAACTGTTATTTATTTATTTATTTTTCCAATAACCTTGTTCCAAGATAGCCTATTACTGGACCATCTTCTTGTCTCTCACTCATTTAGATCTTTTAAAGATCCTTTTCTCTTGTTGTAATGAAGAAATGTGCATTTGGGATCATTTTAATGTGTCTCGTGTTTTAACCACGGCCTTTCGTCACTGACAGGGGCTACAGCCAGGGTTTTCTGTGGATGACAGATACTGTTTTAATGACTTCGCCTTGGAGTACCTATAGGAGTTGGAGTCAGAAAAGCACTCCATGCTCTCCATTTTTTTTAAGTAAAGTTTACATATTGAGTTCCAATCTCCAAAGTCCTCCCTACTCCCATGAAGATAAATCAATTCATTAAGAAGTATTTTCCCTAAATAAAAGTTGTTTGAATTTGAAACATTAAAAAAAAAAAAAAAAGAAAAGAAAGTATTTTTCCAGTTCAAGTAGAGGAAATTTAATCTACTGCACATTTTGGGTGGAAAGCACTGGAGGGAAGGGCAAAGGCGGAAATGTGGTGAAATATGTAAAATGACATTCCAAAGAATTTTAGAAAACCACTCTGATCTCTGTGCTCTTCCTGGTTTAGTTGTCCGTATTTATCTAACCCAGGGTTTTTCTGTGATAAAAAAACAGCTCCTGCTTCTAGAGAAGCCTTCTCTTGTAGATGTTCTGAGGAGGATCCTTTGATCCTTAATATCCAACAGTGTTGCTCTGCCTGAGTTTTGTCTTCCTAAAATGCATCAGGGATTACAGGTGTTCTTTCCTCTGGTCACTCTCTGTTATTGTAGCAGTTGGATTTGTTGCCTTTTGAAATACTTCCATTCCTGACGCTTCAAGAGTGTTTCTTGGGGGGGAAATCACTAAATACGTGCCCAGTAAGACTTTGAAAATTGAAACTCCACAATAGCTTCAGGGTACAAATAATTATACACCTGATTCATTTTTTCCATTTTATATGGAAACATAATTTAGAAGGTAAATGGAAATATTTTTGATAGTTTACTTTCATGAGATATGTCATATTGTCCAAAATATAATTCAAGTCATTGCCATCTCAAATTGCATTTATTGTTTTAAGTTCACTTCCCCCACCCCCCATAGAACATTTTAGCCTCCATTACTAAGTATTTCATACTAGTATGAACTAATAAAATTGAATTATGCGTACTTAGGTTCCCAACAAGGTCACTTTCTCTGTGACCTTAAGAAAGTTCCTTAAAACTTTCAGATGTATGAAATAGGGATAACATGATGCTGCTAGACCTTGCTCGATGTAGAAAGGAATGACATTAAATTGGATGTCTTCATCATGGATTAATATATTTTAAGATGTCAGATTTAAATAGAATTTATGATTTCTCAATTGTAGTATTAAATAATTTGCTTTGGGCAAAAACAGGAATAGGTTCATATGTAATTGGTATTAATATTCTGGAAAAGAATATTAATAAGAAATAAGAAATTAATTAGAAATTAATAAGAAATTAATAAGAAATAAGAATATTTCTTATTCTCTAATAAGAAACAAAATGTCCTTATTTATATGCAGATTCCTTACATTGCAGTGTGGTCTTATATACCTGGAAACTGAACTAACACTGTATTTCTCAGGAAAAGAAGCTCCTTTTCCTTAATTTTATGCCACTTATTTATATAACATGGATCTCATTCACTATTCTTCCAGGGGATTTTCTTTGCTTGAATTACTTCACTAATTTGTTCAGCATTAACCTCATTTCCTACATGGTCAGAGTGTTGTTCTTTTATATGCACACAATCATGTAGTTACGCTGAATAGACCGTCTCTACTTACATATTCATTAGGTACAAGAAAAACTCAACTTCAATTATGTCTTAGGGTGAGTTGTTCAAGAGGCTATTTTTTGTGATTCTCATTCTGTTTATAGTACTGACTGTTGGAAGTCATTGTTAAATATTTATTTGATGTTTACAATGCACTAAATAGTAGGTTTCCTTGAAACTTTATTTAAAAGAAAAAGCATAATACCTAGAACACATATAAGAACCACATAAGACATTAGCTGTAATTGAAATTTTGCAAAGTGACAGTAAAATGAGATTTATATGATTGAAAACACATATTAATTTGACTATTTTGGGCCAATATCTAAATAAATATAACATTTTTATTATGGATTCAAATAAATTTTTCTCCATATAAAATTATTATTTTTAGAGCTGACATATCTGGGATATAGTCTAACTGGGGCGAAAGTATGGCAAACACAATCATGTATATCTTGGAATCTGTTGTAATTTCTTTCTGCAGATGTGTTTTTTTTTTTTAAGATTTTATTTATTTATTTGACAGAGAGAGAGAGATCACAAGTAGGCAGAGAGGCAGACAGAGAGAGGAGGGGGAAGCAGGCTCCCTGCTGAGCGGAGAGCTTGATGCTGGACTCCATCCCAGAATCCTGTGATCATGACCTGAGCCGAAGGCAGAGGCTTTAACCCACTGAGCCACCCATATAATTCCATTTCCCTAGAGCCAAGAGGGGAAAGGATTAAGTTGAACAGTTTTGTAAATCAAAGAACATTTGTGTATTACCATTCACTAGGCTAAGATTATCTGCGGAACTTTGGTCTCTTAAATGAAGTATTATGAGACTTATTGCAAGAAAGATTATGTCTTGAAAAATAATGCATCAAATAAATATTGCTATATTTTTAAATAGTGCTATTTATAAAATCAGTGTGTAACAGAATTCAGAAACAATGAGATTTCAAGTGCCTTCTCCACTCTAATTTCAAAATCTCCTACAATATGACATCTTATTTATGTAAAACAAAAGATTTTAGGAAATATTTGAAACTGACATTGAACATAACTCAAAAGAGATCTAATCTGAAAGCTTTTGAGAAAAATTAATTATGTATTTGAATGTGGGAAGCATCCATTGTTTTCTTTGGAGTGTATCATCCTGTCTAAAAGTAAGCCCACTTGAGGGAGAATTTCGAAAGGACTTTTGATGAAGAAGAGAAGTTTTTATGACACGTATTCAAGATTAGGCCCAGGGATTGTCTACCCTTTGAAAATCTGTAGCAACTATATAAAGACTTTGCTTTTATATTATTAATTTAAATATGCATGTTTGTAGAGATTTAAGGTACACTTAATGAAACAAAGTAGATTATTTCCCATCTTTGCTATGTTTATTATTAGCATTATGTCTGTTAGGATTAGCAAATATCAGAAAATTGCAAATCAAATGTTGAGAGGAAGAAGGAGCAACACTTTCATGCATTTCCTTCATAGGATCACTGACCCTGTCCCACAGCTGTCTTAACACTCTGTCTTCTACACCACACTTGTCATCATTGTGTCAAGGATTCAGTCCTCTGCCAATCCTTAGCAGAGGTATGAGCTCACCATGACTTGGGTTGGAATGGGTATCAGGGAGTCACCCAAAAAGACCTCCATGTAAGATTTCATTATTTTGACTGAAGACAAACTAGGAATCTTAACAACAGAAACAACAGAAGCAAAAACAAGAGTTTTATAGTCAGTGTGATCAAGGTCCTAAGAACCTGAGGGGCTGGAGTATGCTGACATAGGAGTAAGAAACCCAAGGTGGAATAGTATTAAAAAAAAAAAAAAAAAAAAGGAAAGAAAGAAAAAAAACAAGAATCCACATGGCTTGCTCTAATGAAAGCAAGCTAATAAAGAATTAGGATGGGCCTGACCTTCAGAAAGGTTGTGTAAAGGTCCTCAAGAAAAAATAAATAAGAAATGGATTCCTCGGCCATTTCTCTATAGAAGATGGTCCAACATATAATTTGTAAACATTTCTCTGCCCCGGAAGTCTTCATTCTCTACTGTGGACGTGTAAATGAAGAAACTATCAAACCAACAAAACAGGCTGCTCAGACTAAATAACACAGGCATAGTAGTGGACACTGATACACACACATTCACATTCTTTTATGAGATGGTTAAGCTTATGTGTCAAATTGACTGGGCCACAGGGTGCCCAGATACTTGGTCAAACATTCTTCTGGGTATTTGGGTGAAGATATTTTAGTATGAAACAAAGTTTTAAATGTATAGACTGAGTAAAGCATACTGTTTTCCCTAATGTGGGTGGGCATCACCCAATCAGTTGATGGTCTCAACAGGACAAAGAGGCTAATCCTCTGCTGAATAAGAGAATTTCTCCTGCTTGATTTTGAGCTGAAACATAAGCTCTTCCTGGATCTTGAGCTAGTAGGCCTTCTTACTAGACCCAAGACATCAGTTCCCATGATTCTCAGGCCTTCAGACTCAAACTGGAACTACACATTAGAGCCTAGGTCTGCAGTTTATTGACTCACCATGAAGATCTTGGTGATCTTCATAATCATGAGTCAAATCCTTACAGTAAATCTCTATCTATCTATCCATCTATCTACCTATACATCTATATCTATCTATGTATCTTTATATAAAAGAAGTGTAGATATCTATACATATATATAGATATAGGTGTATAAATAAATATATATATGTATAAATATAAGATCTCTCTATATAAATACATTCTGTGGTTCTGTTTCCATTAGGCATACAATCTCATGAGAGAATATTCTTGGGTGACAGCAGTATTGGTGTAACAAACTGTAACAAAAATGATGCAAAGATGATCAGACACATTTGTCTTCCTTGAATGCTAACAAATTAACACAAAGTGCTATTTTCTTTGGGTTGTACTCATCTAGATTTTTAGCATTCTTTTTTTTTTTTTTTTTTTTTTTTTTTTTTTTTTTTTTTTTGATTTTTAGCATTCTTATTTCAAGGACTGCATGTTCAGGTTACAATTTGAGGGAAGATAAATTATTAAAGATAATTATACATAAAGCATTATACTGATCATTTTACTTATAGTCTATAATAGTTACATATTAAAATATTAACCTTATTGTATTTTATATGTGAAGTATATATTAACCTATTAAAGTCAGCAATACATTTTTAAAATCCTCCTCTGTTACAGTAATTTTTATCTCCATCTCATGAAAAAAAAATACAATATCTGTATTAAAACAATCAAACTCCTTAATAGCTGACATTATTTCACACTAACCATAGCTGACATTTAGTAACTGTTTCTGACTGCCTGAAGTATTTCTTACATGGTATGTCATGTTCAGGAGTTTACTGAGTCAGGTTTCTACTGTTAGACATTCTCTTATTTGAAATGTTTTTGTAATATTTCCTTAGAAATGGAATTTATGGTTCAAAGAGTATGTGTATTTTTTAGTAGTTTTGACATGAGAACGACAAATCGCCTTACTAGAGTATGTATGTCCTTGAATCGCACCAGTATTATAGAACAGACTCCTTTGTCATCAAATCCTGGAGAATGCTCTTAACATTTTACAAATCCATTTTTATCATTAAAAAATATTCACTAATTTGAATTTGGTTAATTGTTATTTCTAATTGGTAATTAAAAATTCATCTTTTTATGTTTTTAGCCTATTGTTCTATTGAGGAATCTTTTTTTGCCCTGACACCTAAGAATGTTTTATAATTTAAAAGTACTAATAGTGTATCACCTTAAAAGGCATGCCTCTCTCAGAAACTTTACAGATAGCCATCCCTAGTTTTGTTTTTATATTTAAATCTTAAGCATTTATCTCTGCACATGGCATCAGGTAAGCATTTTACTTCTGTTTTTCCAAACCATCTGGCAATCCACTAAAAACATTTATTAATTTAGTCATTTTTTTTTAATCATGGACTTGAAATGTCCCTTTTGTCATAATGTTGATGTGTGCAGGGTTGAAAAGAAGTGTTCTTCCACTTACTACCTACCTGTGTGACCCCTGGGAAGCTCAGAGATATTAGTCTCTGTGTCATCTATAAACCTGAATACTAGTACATACCTGATTGGGTTGATATTAAAAATAAGTTAATCTATTAGATGTCCATCAACAGATGAATGGATAAAGAAGATGTGAGATTATATATATATATATATATATATATATATATATAGTGGAATACTATGCAGCCATCAAAAGAAATGAAATCTTTTCATTTGCAATGACATGGATGGAAGTGGAGGGTATTAGGTTGAGCAAAATAAGTCAATCAGAGAAAAACAATTATCATATGATCTCTCTGATATGAGGAATTTGAGAGGGAGGGAAGGGGGCTTTAGAGAGTAGGGAAGGAAAAATGAAAAAAGATAGGATCAGGAGGGAGACAAACCATAAGAGACAATCTCATGAAACAAACTGAGGGTTGCTGGGGGTGGTGGGGTAGTGATGGGGTAGCTGAGTTATGGACATTGGAGAGGGGATGCGCTGTGGTGAGTGCTGTGAAATGTGTAAGCCTGATGACTCACAGACCTACACCCCTGGGTCAAATAATATATTATATGTTATTTTTTTTTTAGATATCTAAAGAAAATAAGTTAATCTATGTATGAGGAAAACTTGAAAAGAGCTTAGGACATAGTTAATGTAGTAATTAACTCTTGAATAGCTAACTATATGTATATATTCTACTATAAAATGTATCTAAACATTAGGTCTTCTAGAATTATTGACCCCTCTTTGGCCTACTTATACTTACCCTGGAATGAAACTTTATTTCTCCTTTACAGTGTACTCACTAAATCATGTCACAAATGTCATGCCATTCTTATTCAAATATCTCTTCATTGTTCTTCTATAGGTAAAAATTAGCATCATTATATCAACTTCATTTTCAAATGAAGAGTGAAGCAAACTAATAAGTACCAAACGGGGATGTTTTTAATTGTCATGGTGTTAAAGGTTAAGATCTGTGTGTGAGGATCTGTTTTCAAAATTACATTTTTTTCACCAAGGAACACCCAAGTCATACAATTTAAAATAGTGTTTAGTTTGTTGTTGTAGCAACAAAGCTGTATTCTTACAAAGACACTGCAATTTAAAAGGTCAAGAATATTTACAGTGTGTGAAATAAAATAACTGACCCAAATCTGAAATATAATGATTGGTTCATCTGCCAAATGAAAGAAATATTTTAGTAGGATTTCCAAAGTGTAATGTGAGAATATAGCATGGAAACAATTTGCATATATGGAAGTTATATCTCTACCAAGTATCACTTAAAGTAGACAATTAATTGAAACACAGCCTGGCACACTGCCTATCTTCCTTTTGTTAATTGGTCTTCAGAGGCTATTTGGAGATATCCAAGTATCACTCCCCCAAACGCCACAACAATAGCAACAATTTAAAAATAAATGAGGTCACCTTCCTTTTCTACTAATGAGTAGTGCTAAAAAGTGACATAAGGAAGAAAGAGCAAATATCACGGTTTTCCTATGTTTAGACCTGATTTAACAGAGATGTGTCAAAAATGGTGTAAATATGGATATGTTGTCAATTTTGCCAAAATAGAGAATTTAGTATTTTGACTTGAAAAAACCAATAACAAGAACAGTTAACGATTACAGGTGTGCTTGTATCTATTCATTTCAACTTGTTTCTGGGGACAGCGTATATTTAAAGCCAAATGTTTTTGTTTGGAAATTTAATAAGCAATAGTATTATGTTTATCTACTCTTCTTCATTGAATTTCTAATACCTGTCACTGTGATGCATTAAATTGTTATTTATTATACATCTTTTAAGCCAGTATCATAAGGCAATTTATCAAATCAGCACGCTACCTAGTTCTGTGTAAAGTACATTTATAAAATTCTATGGTAAGCTTCAATAAGAAAATTTACCTTCAGGTGTTTACATTAGAATTTTTACAACTCAGTATGGTACCTGAGTGGCTCAGTCGGTTGAGTGTCTGACTCTTGATTTTGGCTCATGTCCTGGTGTCAGGGTTGTGATAGTCTACTTGTAATCCTCTCTCTCCCTCCCCCGCTCCCCTTCCCCCTGCTTGTGCATGCACTCCCTCTACAAATGAAATAAAATTAAAAAAAAAATAAATTTTACAACCTAGACTATGACTACATGAAACAAAAGCACATATTCATTATCTGATAGGCACACACAATAGCAGGCTCCCAAAGGCAGATCTACACAAAACCACTGATAGAAACTTAGAAGAGTGATAATTGCTTAACTAGGGGGAGGTACTGGTTAACTTATATTTCACCAACATCTCCTGATACCTACCTTCATTCTGATTCCCTAGACCATGTCCCTCAGTGCTTCTAAATCTTTCAAACAAGGGCACCTGGGTGGCTCAGTGGGTTAAAGCCTCTGCCTTCGGCTCAGGTCATGATCCCAGGGTCCTGGGATCAAGCCCCCCGCAGTGGGCTCTCTGCTTAGCAGGGAGCCTAGTTCCTCCTCTCTCTCTCTGCCTGCCTCTTTGCCTACTTGTGATCTCTGTTTGTCAAATAAATAAATAAAAATAAAATAAAACAAAGAGTACTTTAACATTAAATATGGGGAAAGAACAAGTTAAAACTCAAAATGTAAGGCCACATAAAAATTAATACAAAAATGATGAAAATGTCTATTATCATAAGTTGATTTATAGAGAGGTTTTAACCATAATCAGTAACTTGTGATTATTAGAATTATGGTGACATTTAAGCATTCAAAGCAAATATCGAAATAAATTAATACTGTTACTCAAGTGGGTATTTTGTCCTCCTTTATAAGCAGTTCGATTATAACCGAAGTCACATATAGAGTTCTTTGTGGCTCAAAATTTTTAGTCCTTTTACTCTCAATAAGAGCCTTACAAAATAGGTGACTCACTTTATAATTCCTAGTGTTACTAACTTTGCCTTGTAATGAAATAGAATCAATAATTTCTTATTAATTATGGCTTTAGTTTTCAAAATTAATTTAGTAATGAAGTTGCAACAACCTGTGGCAGAAGGCTATGTTCACATTTTCCAAATTCTTGTATTCTGGTAATTCAGAAGCATTTGTCTCCATCTAGATAAATTAGAAGAGAAGAACAGTTTCCCATAAAAAGCATCCGTCTGCTATAATCACTTAGAGCAAAACTGATGAAACGCCAGAGTGAAAATCCTTGCCATTGGGATGGTTTAGGAGAAATAAATGTTTAAAACGTGTTCAAGAATCAAACTATTTTTTTAAATGTCTTCAAATAACATGTGTGTAAAGCTAAACCACAAGACACAAATAAAGATTTTTTTTTTTTTTTAAGAAAATGGGCAAACGTGCTGATGAGCCTAAGTTCTATTTTCTCTATATACCCGAACAAATTGATTTCCAGTGTCATGCTGTTATAAGTGAAATATTGGAGGGAGTGCTCGGACACTTCTAGGGCTGGAAGTGACTGTTGTATAAAAGAAGATGATGGAATACACGAGACATAAATGGGTAGATTGGATATAGCAAAGTGCTCCCAAAATATAGATAACACTGGCAGCACAGAAAATGAGAACCCGAGTAAAACATTTGTGAGACCTGAGCGGAGGAGAAAAAAAAAAAAAAATAAAAGCTAAAGATAAAAGCAAGGCCTCATAACCTTGACCTGCTCAGTATAGAATATTGTGTGAATGGAAATAAAGATGCATTTTGTTTTCTTTTGGACACTATTTCCAGACACTTAATGAAAGGCTCGGGCTATCTTTTATAATTCAAAGGGAGAGAAAGCGCACTTTTAAGATCAAAAGCAACCTGTTTTCCAACTATATGAAAGACTCAACGGCAAGTATTAGAGATACAGACGTATCTGTATTAGTGATAGAGAAATGAAATCCTAGAGAAATATTAGTAGACACTGATGATATTTTAATGATGTGATGAAATGTTGATATTAAATTCACGGTCATAGGTGCCTCCCACCAAATCTTTTCTCTAGAAATGCTGTTTCATTACATTGTCATGGGAAAATAAGAGAAAACAAAAATAATCTCCCAGAAGTATTTCGGTTTTAGGGGTGCTTTGACTTCAGTTCACCAATTGTGGGCTGCCTTCATGCAAGGTTCAATGTGCTGGAGCCACAGTTTGGGAGGCTCCCCTGGTTTGGGAGGCGGGCATAAAGAGTGTTGCACAGAATGCCTATGATGATGTGGGAAGGCAAGGCAATTTACTGACTTGGGTCTTAAACAGAATTCTTTTAAGATACTTGTGAGGAGTAGTTCATATGGCAGTATTTGGCTCTGGTGGGCATGTTGGAGCAGACAACTGAGACACTGGCATGTGAGTTGTAATTTGCTAGGAGGTTGGAAGTATAGTCAGAAGCCATAGGATAACCCAGAGCACAGAGCCACGAGGGCCTGGCACTTTAGGTAATTGGGTTCAGTGAGAAACACATCTGAAGATCATGTGAGAAATGAGACTGGAAAGGGACATATGGCACTGATGTTAGAAAATTTCCTATTGTCTTGAACCTCTTTGATTCACAGAATGCCTAATGAACATTTTGCCAAGCTGGTGCAGCATTTTATATTTTGATGAAGTGTAAAATAATGTAATTGGAACATTAGATATTTCCCCAAGTTCTCCTTAGTTTAGAACGAATGATTTAATGGTCTTTAATGACCTAAATGATAAAATAGGGGCCAGATTGTAAAATAGAGGTAGAAACGTTACTGATTTACTACAGAGAGACAAGATGATGTATATATTTTCAAGTTGATCAAATTAGTATTACTAGTATGAGTAGAGTACATCTAGGACCCAGGAAACCCAACTGGAGAAGGAAAAGATTTTAAATATCTATCGTGTATGTCATACACATTTTTCTCCATACATTGAGGGTGATCACTTCATGAAACAAAAGGCAAAACTGAATTCTGGTAGAGCACGAAAATGAGTGCTGAGAAGTAGCCTTTCTATCTGATCCTTGTTCAGAAATAAATATTTCTATCCTACTATATGTACATACCCTACTACAAATGTGCTTAATCACTATGTGATGTACCATTATCTTTGAGTTTCATAAACAGACACATACACTCATTTATATATACATGCAATTTTCCAAGTAATAAGAATTGTGAGAAATAACAATTTCTCACTCTCATTCACCACATACTCCTTAACCATTTTATGACTTGGACATATCCCTCTGGTAAACCATCATTCTTAATCTACTACACAGTTTTTCCTATGGAGAAAAATGTATGCTGTTAAAAAAAAAAACCAGCATGCTGTATTATAACTGCATATTTAAAGTTTATAATAGATATATTTGATTTAAGTTATGGAAGCAAAGTGGAAGACACATGGATTTTCTTTTTCCTTGCAGAGATTAGGAAAACAACTATAGAAACAACTATAGAAGATAACTATTTATTTATTTATTTTTTAAAGATTTTGTTTATTCAACAGAGAGAGAGAGAGATCACAAGTAGGCAAAGAAGCAGGGAGAGAGGGAGAGGAGGAAGCAGGCTCCCCGCTGTGCAGAGAGCCTGATGTGAGGCTCGATCCCAGGACCCTGAGATCATGACCTGAGCTGAAGGCAGAGGCTTAACCCACTGAGCCACCCAGGTGCCCCGAAAATTATTATTTAAACTAAGGCTGGAACATAGAGCACCACAGGAGCTAATACTGAATATGAAAACAGTGCTCAAATTATCAAGGGTCTTCAATATCATATAAAGGAAATTAGGCTTTATACTATGGAATATTCCAAGTCATTCGAAGCCTTTACACTGTGGCTATAACTTGATCTACTTTCTATATCACAAAAGTAATTGGATTGGATAGGCAAGATCAATGGGCAGAAAATCCAATTAGAAAAACATGGCGGTAGTCCAGATAAAAGAATATGATAACCTAATTAAGGCAAGAGCAATGGAATAAAACTAAAGGATCCAAAAAAAAAAAAAAAAAAAAAAAATAGGGAAGGCTGGCTGGCTCGGTCAGTGGAGTGTGCAACTCTTGATCTCAGGGGTTTTAAGTTTGAGCTCCATGTTGTGTGCAGAGGTTACGTAAATACAGAATCTTTAAAAAGAAAACTACAAGTCACAAGGTGTGGGAATGAGGATACAGTAAAAAGCCAATATCCAAACAGATATTTCTAGGTCAGAATGAGAAGGAGTTCGTGACTAATCTATCTAGGGCAGCGTAAGAGATGGAATAATGTAAAACATACTGGGAGTGTCCGGTCAGGGATACTGGTGGTGCTGTTGAAGTAGAGAATCCCGGGTGGGAATTAGACTGGGAAATTATGGGAAGAAAGAGAGTTAGGTTTTCAACAAAACAACAGTGAAGTATCTGCAGGATGTGAAGGGAAAACCGTCTGACACCTGGATGGATAGGAGGCTCTGCAGCAAAAAAGAAAGGTCACAACTGAGTATATACATTTAGGGTAGTTAACACTTAGTTGATATCTAATGTTAGGAAAACATATACTCAAAAAAAGGAGGGAGAGAAAAAATGGGGTTTATAACTCTGAAATAAAAATTAAACTTTTAAAATAAACCTTTGGGGGGCACCTGGGCGGCTCAGTCAGTTAAGTGTTTGCCTTCCATTCAGGTCACAGTCATCAGATCAGCATGAGGTCAGAGTCCCACACTGGGCTCCCTGCTCAGTGGGACCTTGCTTCTCCTCTCTCTGCCTGCCCTCCTGCTCATACTCTTTCACGATCTCTCTCCCTATCCTCTTAAATAAATAAGTAAATAAAATATTTTTTAAAAAATAAAATAACCTTAAATTTCAGAAAGTTGGGAAAATATATGACTTGAGATGCTGAGAATAGTTAATGTATTAAAAATGGAGAGAGAAGGAAAGACAAATGGTTTAACTTACAGAAAGTGGAAAATTTGGGTCATAGCTCAAAGAGGAAGTAAGAGAGACGGAAATATAATTTCTTGATGATAGCACTCATCTAAGAATATTTATAAGATAGATCAAGAGAGCCTCGTGGTCCCTTTCTGAGAATATTTGAGTGGCATGGGAATTCAGAAAGATAAATCATTACATCATGACTAAGTTGTATAAAGTCTTCAAAGTAATTTATTTTTGTCTTCCCAGAATACATGGTCTCAGTTGGTCTCTTTTTCTTATGTCAATATATGGCTAAGTCTTTTGTATTCATGGTTATTGTCACATATTAAGTTAACTAACATCACTTCTCTAGATGCCACATAAATTGCTATTTTACAGATAAAGTTAACTGTTACCTCTGGAAGATTTATCATCATTCTTAAAATAGAACAGAACAATGTCATAGAACATTAATGTCTCCTATACCCATCTGGAAGATGTTTGCTAGCACTTTCACTCGATCATTCAAATATATCTGTTGCCAAACTGCTGTCCTGTGCTCACTGATAATTCTGAAGTTATTTGGCTTGGGTATGTTGTCAGCTAGCAAAACACATTCAATAATCATACGACACTTCCCAGTAATATTTTGATATTTTATTCAAAGCACTTATGGTAAGATCCCACTATACACAATTACTATTTGTGGGATAATAGAGGGTCACTATATGTACATAAACATTCCATAACCACTGTTCCAAGTCTATTGGTACATAGAAATGCACTTGGACAATTTTCTCTACACTGCTAGCCAGCAGATGCTAGACTCTATTCTTTTTGAAAAGTGATCAGCTACAAGACTAAACCAAGTTAGCTCAATGATGCTGTGCAGTTTAAGTTAATTGCTATCATTTCCACTTAGAGATGTTCAAAAGAAAAAGCAGCAAAACTAGTACTAACGATTAAAAACTAAATGTATTATATTATAGCGACAGCTGCTATTTATTTTGCTTTTGCTTCACGGCAGGTATAATTAATATTGTTTTTAGGCATAGATTTATAAAATTTTCTCCATGGGTAGTCCCATTAGAGAAAATGTTTGCAGTCAAATACCCATGGAGATTCTTCTAATATTTGTTAAAATAGAACGTTACAGGGAGGAAAAAAAAAAAAACCTAATGTACCATGTATTAAATTAATTAACAGTAGAGTGACTTCAATAATTAGGCTTCCAAAGAAATCAAAAAGTATAAAAGCTGTATTAACAATGATTTTCATGAAGCATTATGCCTTTTCCTTCTGTACTTCTCAAATCCAGTCATATTCTGAACATGAGAATTTCCACATGTATCATTTATCAAGCTACGCCTGCTCTTTGTTTTAGGTCTTAAGGATTCAGGAGAAAAGGAAACAGATAAGGTGTTTCTCCTGGAGAGCACATTTTCCTGAAGGAGACAGACAAGGACAGTAACAAGCACGCAAACACCTAAATACATGATCATTATGTATAGTGTTAATTTCTGTGGAGAAGATAAACAGAGAAGCTAATAGGGATAGATACAGAAAAAGACAGCCTGACCTAGAATAAAATGGACATCAAGTACCTTGTGAAGAGGGGATGTTTGGGCAAAGCTCAGGATGACAACAAAGAACCAGGCATGTTAAGACCTGGCACATAAATGTCAATTACAAGGACTCTAATAGATGAATAAGCTTGATACATTCATGGAAGAGAAAGAAATTCACTGGGTCAAATACATGGAGTGAGGGAGTAAGATAGGAGATGAGCTGGTAACATAAAGAGAAGATCAGTTGAGTCTTACGAGCCTTGGTGAGAAGTCTGGATTTTATTAATGCAAAACAAAGGCATTAGAACATTTGCAGCAGGAAGATGACCTAATAGGCTGCAAAAGAAAAATAAATATATTTTGACATTATGTGCTAAGCAATTGGAAGTGGAGGAAGTGTCGAAGCCAATTGCTGTGAGAAGCCTAATGCAGAGTACGGGGGTAAAGCTGAAACAGAATAGAAAGGGAAAGAAAGAGCCAAAATATAAATGTTTATAGCTGAACAGAACACAAGTCTCCTGGACTAATTCTCTTCCAGCCCTCTAAATTTTAGCTTTAGGAAATACTATCATTCTCTCGGTTCTTATAAATATTGAGCAACAATTTATTTTGTTAACAGAAGACCAGAAAAATCAAAATCCCTATTATCTAACTTGAATCTTGTCTGTTGCAATTATTCTGCCTCTTTTCTCATTTTCCCGCTAAACAAAAGGGGAACAGGGATGATGTTTACCATTATCCATACATTATTTTTTAGAAGATTTTATTTATGCATGTATTTATCAGAGACAGAGAGAGCACAAGCAGGCAGAAAGGCAGGCAGAGGTAGAGGGAGAAGCAGACACCCCGCTGAGCAAGGAGATCAAAGTGGGACTCAATCTCCGGACCCTGGGATCATAACTTGAGCAGAAGGCAATGGCTTAACCAACTGAGCCACCCAGGTGCCCCCATACATTCTTTTTATAAACCTCAAGTATATTATTAAACAGTCTTTTTGCTTGTGAGGCCTAATTCAAATATAATCATCCAGATTGACTATTTAACGTCAAAAGCACTAAACATGACTTAGTAATCTTGATAACAGAAATAACCTAGCAACCATCCAATACCAAGCCAAAATAGTGAAAAACCATTTTATAGAAGCATAAATTGAATTGAATTGAATTGATTAATTCATAAATTCAAGTTATTTGAATTAAATCTGTAAAAATACATACATACATGCATACATACCAGCGAACAATGTGAGCATTTTTAGAAATTTGACTAATAAAGCCATTGCACTGTGTGCCCTTCGACAAGAGGAGATGTCCTTGTGTTTGCTAAGTGAATATTTGTTGTAGCTTGTTCTAGAAACTAGAGTAACAACTTTCAACAGTGTCTCTGGATTCACAGGGATTACACGCTAGAGGGGATTTAGACAAATCAATAGGCAAGAACAGCACAGAATGGTGAGTATTCCAGATGGTGGACAGAATGAGGATTGTGGAGTGCAGGTGGTAGGAGTCTAAGGTGAGACCTGATGGAGGAGACTCATCGAGGGAGAGACTAGGAGGTAGAAGGACACAGAAGTGCAGGTCAGAGCCGTTGCACCCGCCGGCCAGCCACCGGGAATATGGCCGCGAGGGGAGAAAGCAGAAAAGTCAAAGACACTCGTTAGGAGTTTGTAGTGATGAGTTATACATCTACAAGAATATTTAGATCGTGTCCTCCTCCTTGAGACCCTCTGCTCTTAGCTGCCGAGAGCAGGTGTAAAACAGGACCCAGATGACTCCTCTCTACATTGTGACTATAAATACCACTTAAGCTCCACATGTTTTCCTGCTTCAGTTATGGAGGATAAGCTCTATCAGAAAACATGAGATTTGAAGTTGAATCTGTCTGAAAGAACAAGCAAATTGGAAGGTAAGGGAGGTATTTAGCACTGTTTTGCAGTGTCTTTTGTGTTATATGTTCCTTAAATCAGTTATTTTTACCCATTCCACTCTTATGGTTACTAACTTCACTCACAAAATATTTAATGTGTGACACACTGAAAATCAAAGTTTCCCAGTACAGCCTTTTAGTATCATTTCACTATAGATACTTAGTCATCCCATTATTATATTTACTAGCTTTTATTCAAAATCTGATATATATTTGGGAGCATTTGGTCTTTTTCTGTGTTAGTTCCCTGTCACTGATAGGTTACAGAGAACTTATCAGCCATAAATTGTTCAACTTTATGAAGCTAATACATGAGGATCGTGATAAATTCTGTGGTTTTCAGCAAATTCTAAGGGGGCTACAGTTTAAGTTTTGTACTATGATAATATTTTTTCCAATCTTTAACTTTTTTTAATTAATTTATTTATTTTCAGCATAACAGTATTCATTATTTTTTGACCACACCCAGTGCTCCAAAGCATACTTATACTGAAAGATTGAAAAGTGCACAAAGATATGTATATATCTGAAATATTAACTAGAACACCTAATTTGCAAATATAGACATAATTCTTAATTCACCACCATTAATGTGGTCAAGTAAGTTAACCACTCTTGATCTCTGCTTCTCCATTTGTAATTTGGAAAAAATAATGGTACCAACTTAGCACTGTTTAATCTGTAAATGAAAGGTGCTGAAGGAATTTCTGTTTACAAAGAAAAGGGCAGTAAACACTGTATTCCATCATAATTCCATCATATACACTGTATCTTATTATTAATAGTAGTTATTTTATTTTGCCATTAAGCAATTGGTAAAAAATACTGGCTTCAGATATAATAAAGACTTTTAGTCATATTATTGTTTGAAATAAAATAAAAAAAACTTCCAAATTCTCTTTTGATTGATATATTGAAGATATGTATTGAATGTACTTTGGTGGCACTTTGGTCAAGTTAAGGACTTAATAATGGGGTGATTATCTTAGATTATCTGGTTGAGCCAACCTAATCACAAGGGCCTTGCAAGTGGAGCAGAGAAGCAGCAAGGGAAAGCCAGAGGAAAAGATGTGAGGATGGAGGAAGGACCAAAGCATGAATGGTTTCTGTCTTGGGAGATGAAGGAAGAGGGCCATGAACCCAGGAATGTGGAAGGCCTCTGTGAGCCAGAAAGGCAAGAAAATATTCATCCCTTGAGCCCATAGAAGGAAAACAGCCCTGCCAACACCTTAGCTTTCACCCAGTGAGACCCATGTCAACCTTTTAACCTGTAGAACTATAAAAATATATCACTTGCGTTGGTTTAAACCACAAATTTTAAGGTAATTTGTTACAGTAGCAAGTAGAAAACTAATATGAGCACTAAAAAAGACCATGAATTATTGAAATAGTAACCTTTAAGGCACACTTCAACTTTAACAAAATAAATGATCCAATTATGATAGTCTTCTTTATAATTAAAAAATAATAATAGTATAAAGCAGGACTAAATACCTTCATAAAATATGCAAAAGAATTTCCTTCTTCGTTAATCAAATATTTTCTTTCTCAGTAATATTTTCACACGGTAAAGGGATGAAGACTACAGCAATGTTATGGTTCTATCATCATCAGAATTGCAAATGTTTCATAAGACTGCTGTTGTATTTTAAACTAGAACATTTAAACATATGATATTTTATGATTAAAAAATAAAGTTAAAAATAGAACTACCTTACAGGCCAGTGATCACACTACTAGGTATTTACCCAAAGAACAGAAGAACATTAATTCAAAGGAATGCATGCACCCTTATGTTTATAGCAACGTTATTTACAATAGCCATGATATGGAAGCAGCTCAAGTGTCCACTGACTGATGAAAGGATAAAGAAGATGTAACAAACACACACACACACACGACACAATGGAATATTATTCAGCTATAAAACAATAATGCGATCTTGCCATTTGTAATGACACGGATGGAGCTAGAGAGGATAATGTTAAGTAGAATAAGTCGATGAGAGAAAGACAAATACCATATGATTTCACTCATGTGTGGAATTTAAGAAAAAAACAAACAAGAAAAAGGAAAAAAGAGAAAGAAGGGGAAAAACAATAGAAAGGCAGGCATATAAACAAACCAAGAAACAGATTCTTAATTACAGAGAACAAACCGATGGTTACCAGGAGGGAGGTGGTTGGGAGAGATGGGCTATATAGATGATGGGGATTAAAAAAAATAATAATAAAGTGATTTCATAGCAAGTACCATGAAGAAAATGATATGAAACAGTATAAATTATACAGTAACATTTTCATTCATGTTTGGAGTATAGTTGTCCCGATATTGCAACGAAACTTTCTGCTAGAGTCCTCCCAATTTAGTGAAGGTGAGATGTGGGGCATTCTTCGTTCCTGATTCAGTTTGCATCAGGGAAGTCATCCCCTCAAGGTGATGAGTGTGGGGTGGAAAGAAGCAGGGAAGGCAAAAAGTAAAATGAATTCCCCAGTGCTGCTAAACACTGCTTCTCCCTCTCTTCCCCCAGTCCATTCTCTGACAGCTTCAAACTACATCAGTCATCCTGGCATGATTTGCTCAGACCAAAATCACAAAGGCACTGCCCTCCCCTTCTCAATGCTGATATCTAACTTTATTAAACCAATGTGATTGGATATACATGTGTGTTAAGGGATAGAAGACTTGTGGAAAATAAACAATTGTTACTTCTAGGTGGTTTCAATTTATTAAGCAGTTATAAACAAGGGATATGCTTTTTAGAGGATTATAAGTGGTATACACGAAAATAATGAGTGAAACTTGAAAAATCGGTCTTCATATACTCCCACAGTGATAAATGATAACATTCCTGTAGCGACAAATCATGTATTTCTGCAGCGACAATTGATTCCACCACAAGACTCTACATTTTACCCCACAAGTACCATACTGAAGAACAACTGGTCTGTTCTTATTTTCCCGTCTTGGGTAACTTTGAAGAGAGAGCAATCAATTGTCTTTGCTCCAGAAATAAACAAAGTCAGTGGTACATATGGAAATATAAATTCCCCCAAACAATACTAGTTTGAGGAAAAGCTAACAAACACTTACTCAACATCTGTTTTTCAGTACAGTGCTCCAATTTGCAAGGAGGTATAAATGCAAATTTTACCAAGCTCTGAATCATGGCTGTCTTAAAAAAAAAAATCCCAATATAATCCAATCCTTTTTATTCCAAATATATTACATAAAGATTCAGGTAAAATAAGTTTTTTTTTTTTTTAAAGCCAATATATTTTAATTTATGCAATAAGACTTTTTTTAAGATTTTTACTTATTTAATTGACAGAGATCACAAGTAGGCAGAGAAGCAGACAGAGAGAGAGGAGGAAGCAGGCTCCCCACAGAGCAGAGAGCCCGATGTGGGGCTTGATCCCAGCACTCTGAGATCATGACCTGAGCCGAAGGCAGAGGCCTTAACCCACTGAGCCACCTAGGCACCCCTGCAATAAGACTTTTGCTAGGAACATTTTTTTTTTTTTTTTAAATCAGAGCATTGTTGACATTGTTTCCGTTTTGTATCGCAAGATATTCTCAAGGTTTATGTATATATATTTCAAATATTTTATTTATTTATTTGGCAAAGAGAGAGTAAGAGGGAGCACAAGTAGGGAGAGCAGCAGGCAGAGGGAGAAGCAGGCTCCCCGCTGTGCAAGGAACCCCATGCAATGAGGGACTCTATCCCAGGACCCTAAGATCATGACCTGAGCCAAAGGAAGGTGCTTACCTGACTGAGGCACCCATGAGTCCCTCGAAGTTTGTATTTTTAAACTATGACTATTCATATGTTTAGGAAATTCGGTAAGATTATATTTCTAACTAATTGAGACTTAAAAAAAAAACCTTTCATTTTTAGAATATATACTTGTTCATATGTAGCCTACAAAGAGAATATCAAAGAGGATAACACTCTAATTTGTTGTAAATTGTTACACTACATCTTTAGATAAACAAGTTAGACCTGCAAAAAAGGATACAAGGTTTATCTATGAGGTAATAGTACATCTTTGCTTTTATTAGAATTGTAATCCCTGGACTGAGTAATTCCACCAATACTTCCTTGAGAAAACTTGATGCTGTAAGTCTCATCTGAAAAAAAATCCCTTCATTTAAAATGACAGATTTTTGAGTACCCTGAAGTAATGGGTCCTGACTATCTTACTTCCCTGTGTACTACTCAAAGCTCCTAACAGAATTTTCACACATGTTCAGTGGCTTAGACATGTTTCTTAAAAGAATAAGCATATGTTATAATAGCAAGTAGTGATTAAAACACTATCATGTGTATAATAATAACGCTACTGCATTCAAGGAGGCATACATTCTTTTTAGAAACCTTCATTTTGTTATAAGGAGTGACACCTTTCAGTCAACTTTAGAAAAAAGAATACTTGAAAAGATAATGATTAAATTAATTCTCTAGTCCATTCCTTATGTCTTCTTATGCTTATTTTACATCTTATCTAAAATATTATTTTCAACGTCTCGTAAATATGTAAAAAAGATTTCACAGGATTTATTTTATTATCCAAATCATGATTTATGTTCCATATTAAATTTCTAACTCTTATGAGGATACTTAATATATAAAATGTGAAATCATGAGAAACATAAAGAAAACTAGGCCCATTACAAATTGTTGATTCTAACTGTGGCTTTTATGTATTTATTTATTTATTTATTTTCATTTCCTACGGATGCTATCTGTACTCTGATATCCATCCTCAGCTTCTTCCATCAAAATGGGTGTTTAGCTGGGCAGAGCACTTGGCTAATGGCTGGGGAATGGTCTATGAAGAAAGGGTCTATGTACAAGGTTAGAGTCCAACTCTTAAAAGCAAGAAAGCATGGCATCTTTCTACCTGGAGATAATACCCCCACAGGTAACTTTTCTCCTCCCTACAGATGTGCAGGTAGGATCCGGGCTCATAGATAAGAGCTGTGCAGAAGATGGAGATGGCATACTATCAGCCCTGCAACCCAGTCTTCTGAACTGCTACAGCGAAGATTATATTTACACTGTTGAAATCTTCAAACTGGAGACATGTCAGAAAGTATTTATCTTGCTTAACTGTTTTGGGTTGGTTTTTTTTTTTTTTTTTTTTTTTTTGGTTGTTGCTGCCGTTGTTACAGCTTAGAATTTATATCAACTGTTTCCTTAGTGAAGAAAATACAACCCATGGTGTTTGGTATTAGACTGCTTTGAGTGGAGGTAATACTGCTTCATTTTTTGGTTGGTTACATATAGTGTAAAAAAGTTTATGTGACTATCAAGTTGTTTTCTTATTATCTATTTTCCTATGTTCAGGTATAAATTCTATAATACCCATTCTTTCAGTAAAAAGTAATAATACATACTTATCCACTTCTGTTATCTTTCTTTCCAGGGCTTCTCATGCCTTTTTAAAACATATGATTTTGAACAATTAACTACTAAAATGTGTGATTCATTTGTAAGTTTTCAGATAATCCTTAGTGACCTTGGATTTTCAGCTTTGTCAACTTCTCAATAACCACTTATAAAAGTTAGAAGAAAGAATTGGTCCCTCATGAAATCCCTTAAATGAAGTAAATTTTAAGATCCTTTCATGCATTAAGCTGCCAATCACTGTGGCTAATCCCATTCAAGCTCCGTCATTAGTATCCCCAGGTAGGGATTCCCACCTGTACCATGTTGTACAACATCACAAAATGGGGAGGGGTAGAAGAAAGAAAGGCTCCCAGCAGACTTCTACATGACAGAATGTGTGAATCAATTTTAATTAATTCTGCCTCTTTATATCTGTCTGCTCTTTAGGAGAGATGGCTATCGGCCTCCGACACTCTGGCAAGATAATTAACAGAACCCCTGTTGGAGACTGATAGCATAGGTGCTTGCTGATACCTGTGGCAGGAACGCCCCGCCATCTGAGGGCCATTGAACTGTAAAAGTAAAGGACATGCATGCAGAGCAACATTAATTTTACTAAATAAGTGTAAATGTGTGCTATTTATAGCACACATTATAGACTTTATTTATCTAGCATGTAACCGAAATAAAGAAGATTGTTTCTAAAACACTTCAAACTGTTCTGGCAAGGATCTTAGACGTTCTGACAAAATATCTCTAAATAAGATCGCCCACATTCCCCATGAGTAGCAGCCACAGTGTGCATACGGAGCCCTGCATCCCAACACAAAGAAAATCAATAAAACAGAAATTAGTCCTAAGTGGGAAAATAGAGCATTGTGAGTTATGAAAGTAAACATGAAACATTGTGTTAAGTTCTCTAACATCTATTTAATATAGAATTGTTTTTGTTTCTTGCTAGAACCTGGTATTTTCCTATTCTCTTACAAAAATACGAATTCCTTTATTGGGTAGAATTAAGTAGTATTAACCAAGCAGAATAAACTTTGTTTGCTTTAACAATAGTAGAATTTAACATCACCTTTTCCAATTGCAAAGTTTTGCTCATCCATTTAATGATTGCATTTTCATAGTCACAAGAGCCTAATGTTTATTTACCTACTTAAAAACTTAGAGCAGTTGATGGAAGGGCTACACAATTGTATACTAAATGACTACGATAAAGGTAGCTTCAAATAACCATCTCTATAGTCAATATGCTTTGGTCACTACTTATTGAGAAATGTATTATTGTCTAGTTTGTCCCAAATTTTCATTTCCATCATCATTCCAACAGATATCCTCGGAGGATTCTTATACTCATGTATTCTCTATGTTTATTATCCATTAAGGAAATAAGAGGATTTTATCTTAGTTTATTTTTAATTAATTTATTTTTATTTAAATCCAATTAATGCATCCTATATTATTGGTTTCAGAGGTGGAGGTCAGTGATTCATCAGTCTTCTGTAATCCTCAGTGCTCGTTACAACACCTGCCCTCCTTAACGTCCATCACCCAGTTAGCTGCCTCCCATCCCCCCAGCCATCTCCCCTCCAGCGACCCTCAGTTTATTTCCTGTGCTTAAGAGTCTCTTATGGTTTATCTCCCTCTCTGATTTCATCTGGTTTTATTTTTTCCTCTCTTTCCCTATGATCCTCTGTTTTGTTTCTCAAAATCCACAAATCGGCAAGATCATATGATAATTGTCTTTCTGTGATTGACTTATTTCACTTAGCATAACACCCTACTGACCCAGAAATTGCACTACTGGGTATTTATCCCAAAGATACAAATGCAGTGATCCAGAGGGGCATGTGCACCCCAATGTTTATAGCAGCAATGTCCACAATAGCCAACCTATGGAGAGAGCCCAGATGCCCATCAACTGGTGAATGGATAAAGAAGATGTGTACACACACACACACACACACACACAATAGAATACTACTCAACCATCAAAAAACTTGACATGCCAGTTGCAATAACATGGACATAATAGGTTTTTTAAACTGAATAAGATCTTGGCCAGGATACCATAAGGATGGTTAGTAAACAGACTCAGAGATGTCAAAAAGACTCACTAAATCTCACAGTTAGTGAGACATGGAATTAGAACAGGCAATCAGGATTTCTGATTTGTGACTGTGCATTTAACTCATTAATAAGACTGCTTTGCAGTATCAGAAATAAATACTTAAGATTGGTTTCTAAGAGGCCACCAAAGATACTTCCAAAGCCCTGTATTTTTCTACTTCTTTTATCTCCAACCTCTTCTATACACACATTTTTGAACTGAAATGACATACTCCCCTGTCCTAATTCTAAACAATTCTGGAAAAGCTTTTCTTCCCCCCGTTTTTCTTCAAAAACAACAAGAACAACAAAAAACCCTGAGAGTAGGCAAAATAACTTTGCTGCTTATTCTAGGGGATATTTACTCCTTGAACACTCTGAGCCAACTAAAATAACATACCTCTCAGGACTACCAGGTGGCCTATCAGTACTTGTCTCATCTGTACCTCCATCAATCCGGAGCTACTGTGCCATAAACTCTGCCCATTCCAAACTGGTTCCTTGAATTGCAAGAATTGCTTAAAATTATTCTGATTAAGAAATCATTTCTAATGAAATGTTATATATATCTGTCCCTGACTTCTCCTTTCTGAGATGCTCTTAAAACTCTGTCAAGATGGTGTTATCACTTGTATCAGTCAGGGTCTCTAGAGAAACAAAATCAATAGGATGTATATTAATATACAAAGAGAGATTTATTTTAAGAAATTGGCTCATGTCAGTGGGGAGACTGCCAAGTTTTCAAATCTACAGGATGGGCTGCCAGACTAGAAACCCAGATTAGAAGTGAGGTTGAAGTTCAAGTCCAGAGGCATTCTGCTGCAGAATTCCCCCTTCCTCAGAAGGAGGCTTTTTCTAAACATCTTCAACTTTAAATAAGGCCCACCCCAACTCCAGAGCCTTACCTGCTTACTCAAAGTCTACTGATTCAAATGTTAATTGTATTTAAAATGCCTTTCCAACAACATCCGTAACTCAACATATACCTTGGCACTGTGGCCTGGCCAAAATAACACATAAATTTAGCATCACACATCTTACAGCAGCATATTAAATACAAGCATACATCATTTTATTGTGCTTCACTTTATTGCTCTTTCCATATACTACAGTTTTTTACAAATTGGAGATTTGCGGCAGCCATGCATCAAGCAAATCTACTGGCACCATTTTTTCTAATATGATCTGTTCACTTTGCATTTGTGTGTCCTATTTTGGTTAATTCTCATAATAATTCCAACAACTGCATTATTATTATATTTGTTATATTGATCTGTGATCAATAATCTTTGATATTTTCCTATTGTAATTGTTTTGGGGTGCCATGAACTGTACCAATATTAAAACAGCATACTTAATCAATAAACGTAGCATGTGATCTCACTGTTTCACTGACCAGTCATTCCCATGTCTCTCTCCTTCTCCTCAGGCCTATCTCCTCATACACAAAGATATTGAAATTAAGCCAATTAGTAATCCTAAAATAGCCTCTAAGTGTTTAAGTGAAAGGAAAAGTTACATGTCCTTCACTTTAAATCAGAAGCTGGAAATGATTAAGCTTAGTAAGGAAGCCATGTCAAAATCCAAGACAAGCCAAGAGCTAGGCTTCTTGCACCAAACAAGTTAGCCAAGTTGTGAATGCCAAAGAAAAGTTCTTAAAGGAAATGAAAGTTATGATTCCAGTGAACACATAAATGCTAAGAAAGGGAAACAGCCTTACTGTTTATGTGAAAAAAGTTTGAGTCTTCTGGATAGAAGCTCAAGCCAACCACAGCATGCCCAATATTAAGCCAAAACTGAACCCAGAGTAGGGTCCTGTTTTCAATTCTACAAATGTTGGGAGAAGTGAGAAAGCTGCAGAAGAAAAGTCTGAAGTTAGCAGAGTTTCGTTGATGAGGTTTAAGGAAAGAAGCCATCTCCTTAACATAAAAGTGCATGGTGAAGCAGCACGTGCTGAGGTAGGAAGCTGCAACAAGTTATCTGGAAGTTCTAATGCAGATCGTCAAAGAAGGTGGCTACACTAAACAACAGATTTTCAATGTAGATGAAACAACCTTCCACTGCAGAGAGGAAAAGTCAATGTTTGACTTCAAAGCTTCAAAAGACAGGCTAACTGCCTTGTTAGGAGGTAATAGAGCTGGTGACTTTAAGTTGAAGTCAGTGCTCACTTACCATTCTGAAACTCCCAGGGTCCCTAAGAATTATGCTACAGCAATTCTGTCTATGCTCTATAATTGAAACAACAAAGCCTGGGAAAGAGCGCATCAGTTTACAACACGGTTTACTCAGTATGCTAGGCCCACGTTGAGATCTACGGCTCCTCTCAAAATATTCCTGCTCATTGAAGCGACTGGGTGGTGCAGCCGGTTGAGCATCTGACTCTTGGTTTCAGCTCAGGTTGTGATCTCAGGTGGTGAGATGGAGCCCTGTACCAGACTCTGCACTCAGTGTGAAGTCTGCTTAAGATTCTCTCTCTCTTTCTCTCTTCCCCTCTGCCCCTCCTGCTTGTGTTCTCATTCTAAAATAAATAAATGAAAGTCTTGAAACTATTACTGTTCATTGACAAACCACCTGGCTATCCAAGAGCTCTGATGGAAATGCACAATGAGATTGATGTTGTTTTTCATGCCTGCCAACACAACTCCATTCTGCACCCATGGATTACGGAGTGATTCTGACTTTCAAGTATTGTATTGAGGAAAATACACTGCATAAGGTGTCAGCTTCCACAGATAGCAGTTCCTCTGATGGATTTGGGCAAAGTAAACCATAAATTTTGGGAAGGATTCACCATTCAAGATAGCATGAAGAACATTCATGCTTCATGAAAAGAGGTCAAAATATCAGCCTTGCTAGGAGTTGGAAGAAGGGGATTCCAGTCTCATGGATGACTTTGAGGGGTGCAAGACTTCAGCAGAAGTAACTGCAGATGTAACAGAAATAGCAAAAGAACTAAAATAGAAGTAGAACCTCAGGATGGGACTGAGTTGCTGCAACCTCAAGGCAGAACTTTAATGGCTGAGGCAGAAGAGCAAAGGAAAAAAAAAAAAATTAGATGGAATCTACTTCTGGTCAAGATGCTGTGAAGATTATTGACATGACAACAATGGATTTAAAATATTATATAACATTAGTTGATAATGCAGTGGCAGAGTTTGAGAAGATTGGCTCCAGTTTTGAAAGAAGTTCTACTGTGGACAAAATGCTGCCAAACGGCATTACATGCTGCCGCAAAATCATCTGTGGAAGGACAAGTCATTGATCCAACAAATTTCACGACTGTCCCCCTTTAAGAAATTGGCACAGGCACCCCAGCCTTCCACAGCCACCATGCTGATCAGTCAACAGTCATCATGACAAGACCCTATACCAGTAAGAAGATTAGGACTCATTGAAAGCCCAGATGACAGTTCACATTTTTTAGCAATAAAGTATTTTTTAATCAAAGTCTGTATATTCTCTAGATATGATGATATTCCATGTCCATCTAATAGACAGCAGTATAGTGTAATCCTAACTTTTATGTGCACTAGGAAACCAAAACCTTTATTTGACTTGCTTTATTACAATGTTCACTTTACAATGGGGGTATGGAATTGTACCTGCAATACCTCCAAGGTTTGCCTATAAACTTAGTTTTGGTAGATCAACAGTTTTTGCAGTGGCCTACTGGGAAATTGACAGCTGACACACCATTTGCAGAATGGCATTCATGCAGAAGTGTCATATAGCTGAGACACCAACCAAGTTCTTACGTCTAGAATCTACACGAAAGATAAAATTCAGGAGGGAACGGAGTCTTTTGTCATATCCTCAGCACCTAACACAATGACAAACAACTAGCAAGTAACGAACTGAAAAACAGGTAAATGAATAAATAAATTAATATTTCAGATATCCTGGTATATTATTTGTAGAGAAGGAAAAGATTATCTTCAAAATGACCTCATTATGGAAACATATGTACTGTGGAAACTCTCTTGCATTTCAGCAATTGAAATTCAATATATACAAGACACATAATTATAGCATAACCTTCTATGTATGTAAAACAAATACCAAGACCCACAAAATACACAGAAGGCACTCAGTATTTTTTATGATGATTGACAATAATTTTGTTTCACATGAGAAATTAAATTTTCAACATTGCCTTCATGCAAGTATCATTTGCTTAGGTGATTTGTTCAACATTCTTTTATTTCACAAGCAGAGCTCCAGCATGCTGTAATCCCTTAAATATAATCTTTTTTTGTCATACTTCTCCTTAATATTTCCTCATTTCTTAATTAATGACATGTTAAAGATTATAGACCTATCGCTTATGTTTACAGGTCTCCATCTCAAATCTCCAGATGACAAAGATAACTGAGCATCCTGCTGACACCATCCTGTTCATGAAGATTGAAGAAGTATTCTGCATCTTGATTTATATACCAGGGTTTATATTCACAGCATTTCATATTTAAAAGATTTTTCACATATGTCATTCTTAGATCTTTATAAAGATTGTTGAAAGCAACTCATTTTTCTTACTTCAGCTAAGAACGGAAACTCCCAGAAAAAGTCGCACCCTTGCCTAGTTTTGTGAAGGACAGGCATCCCAAGGCATGCCACCTAGGACGCTGTAATGACAACGAATCCTTATCTATAATATTAAGTGCTATGTAAATATTTGTCAAGTTGAATTAAGTCTCCTGGAAACATTTTAAAAGATTCACTGAACTACAAGTTTCTCTACTTATGAGTATACAAAGAAATGCCATTGTTCTGGGTTCGTTCATCTTTCAATCTGGACATTAAGAAATGCTCCAGAGGTTCATGATGTAAATATAAACAGTGATATCTTCTCTGTACCTAACATGCCAAATGTCCTATGACATTACCAGTCACAACAGACTTTACTATTTATTTATACCTAACATGAGACATGTGTGGCAACTAATAAATATTTTACTCTTTGATTCAGGAAATTTATGTAAACCCATTTATCCAAACTTAGAGTTTGCTCATTGGAAAACGCAACTCTTATTTCATAAAGTTGTTAGAAAACAAATACAACTTGTTTGTGACCTACTGTGTCCTTATGACAATTATACCTTAAACTTCTACAGAATTTCAGAATTTATGATTTTTCAAACACACACATATACATATATACTCAAGTACAGTCTGGCCTTATAAAATGATGAGTGTGGAAAAGGAATCTTCTAGATTATAGATCTTAAAGCCCTAATTTTCCAGAGAGACAAAAAAAAAAAATAGATGTTCAGAGAAGTGAATTTGTCAACCACCACATCAAAGACAAACAAACAAAAACTGGTAATGAAACTGCAAAACCCAGCCTACTATATTTCAAGAATTCTTTTTTTTCTTTTCCTTTTTTTTTTTTTTTTAAAGAATGGAAAGGGGTAAGGGCATAGGGAAAGGAGGAGAGAGAGTGAATTCTAAGTAGACTCCACACTTCATGTGGAGACTGATCCAAGGCTTAGTACCACAACCTTGAAATCATGACCTGAGCCAAAATCAAGAATTGAACGCTTAACCAACAGAGAGGCCCAGGTACCTCTACAGTGATTCTTATTTGTATGTGTGCACACCTCCAGGTACGTGTGCTTATGTGTTTAACCCAAATTATTTTGATACATGTACATAAAGGAAATCATGTTTTTTTTAAAGTACATGATTCATATACAGAAAGAGTGATAATAATTGTAGGAATAGAATCTTATAAAACAGATCTTTCCTTTGGTGTTAGAAAAGAGGAAATTCAATTTCATCATGCAAATTTATTGGCATTTAAGTTTGCTTCTCAGGCAACGATTCTTAAAAAAGAGTATTACATCATTGTATTTTAAGTTTCTTTATAAATAATTTGATAGAATAGCATTTTTCATTTAAAATAACACTGGTGAATAATTCATCTTATGTTAAAAATTAGAGTTATTCATCATTCCCAATGATTTACATTCCAATATCATTTCCTGAGTGAGGCAGAATGTTATATCATCACCTTTTTATCAAGGGAATCATTTATAACCTCAAAAATTGAGATGAGACCACTTGAATCCACACAGCTTAATGATCAGGACTGAGAACTGAGATCATCTGTATCAAACTGACATAATTATTTTGTCCAGAACATTCTTTTCCATGAAGATAAGGGTGTAAATTAATAATTTTACTGTTTACTTCTGGAAACTCCTATAAACAAATTTATCTGGACAAAGAGTTTATCCATCTAGGCAAAAATGTCTTTTATGAGGACATTAGTTATCTCCTGAGCAAATAATTTTCTTTTCAAACAAAAGTTTAGTTATCCTGACCTGCTTCAAGAGTCAATACCACTTCTAAACTATTATGTTATGAACTTCACTCACTCACAACCACTTCCCTAAAAGTAAATATCTTCCTTAAACCACTAAGCCACACATCTCCAAACACTAAAAACATAGAACATTAAGAACATTTACTTGCATCTATACTTCCAAGGAACTAATAAGAATCTTCACCTTGTTATTTTACTACTATAGATCCAATAAACTTAGACTTACTCTGTGTGTGTGTGTGTGTGTGCTTTTTTTGTAGTTAAGGGCTGACAACTTACTTTTTATCTATGTTGCAACCTCATGATCTAAAAATGCTCTTGAAATATGTTGAAAACTTGAACATTGTTATAGCTTAAATGTGTCTTATTAAAAGAATGAAAGTCTGAGAACTGCTTCTCTAGATCTTACCATTCTTCATCTATAGAATGATAAAAATAAGCCTTACACTTTACAGAACTCAGTGAGATATCATATTTTTTTCAATTTATTCCAGCTCATCTAACACAGTGTTATAATAGTTTCAGGTGTACAATACAGTGATACAATAATTCATCGCCCAGTGCTCATTAGGACAAGTGCACTCCTTAATCCCCCTCACCTATTTCACCAGTCCTCCCACTCTCATCTCCTGGTAACCATGACTTTGTTCTCTACAGTTAAGAGTCGGTTTCTTGGTTTGTCTCTCTCTCTTTTTTTCCCTATTGCTCACCTGTTTTGTCCCTTAAATTCCACCTATGAGGGAAATCATATGGTGTTTGTCTTTCTGGGACTTATTTTGCTTAGCATTATACTCTCTAGCTCTATCCATGTGATTGCAAATGGCAAGATTTCATTCTTTTTTTTTTATGGCTGAATATTCCACTGTGTGTATATATGTATACATACACACATATCTACACTCGCACACACACACACACACACACACACACATACACACTACATCTTCTTTGCCCATTCATCCATCATGGACACTTGACTGCTTCCATGATTTGGCTAATATAAATAATGTTGCAAAAAACATAGGGGTGCATGTATCCTTTTGAACTACTGCTTTTGTATTCTTTGGGTAATACACAGTAGTGTGATTACTGGATCATAAGATAGTTCTATTTTTAAGTTTTGGAGGAACGCCCATACTGTTTTCCAGAGTGGCTGCACCAGTTTGCCTTCTCACCAAATGTGCACAAGGGTTTGTGTCTTTTTTCTCCTTTTTCTCCACATCCTTGGCAACTATTGTTGTTTCTTTTTATTTAAGCCATTCTGAGAGGTATGAGTTGATATCTCATTGTTGTAGTTTTGATTTGTATTTCCCTGATAATGCGGGCTGTTGAGACTCTTTTTTTTTTTTTTTTTTTTTTTTAATTTATTTTCAGCGTAACAGTATTCATTGTCTTTGCACCACACCCAGTGCTCTATGCAATCCGTGTCCTCTCCAATACTCACAACCTGGTTCCCCCAACCTCCCACCCCCCTGCCCCTTCAAAACCCTCAGATTGTTTTTCAGAGTCCATAGTTTCTTATGGTTCACCTCCCCTTACAAATTCCCTCAACTCCCTTCTCCTCTCTAACTCCCCTTGTCCTCCATGTTATTTGTTATGCTCCACAAATAATTGAAACCATATGAAAATTGACTCTCTCTGCTTGACTTGTTTCACTCAGCATAATCTCTTCCAGTCCCGTCCATGTCGATACAAAAGTTGGGTATTCATCCTTTCTGATGGAGGCGTAATACCCCGTAGTGTATACAGACCACATCTTCCTTATCCATTCGTCTGTTGAAGGGCATCTTGGTTCTCTCCACAGTTTGGCGACTGTGGCCATTGCTGTTATAAACATTGGGGTACAGATGGCCCTTCTTTTCACAACATCTGTATCTTTGGGGAAAATACCCAGTAGTGCAATTGCAAGCTCATAGGGAAGTTCTATTTTTAATTTCTTGAGGAATCTCCACACTGTTCTCCAAAGTGACTGGATCAACTTGCATTCCCACCAACAGTGTAAGAGGGTTCCCCTTTCGCTACATCTCCTCCAACACATGTTGTTTCCTGTCTTGCTAATTTTGGCCATTCTAACTGGTGTAAGGTGGTATCTCAATGTGGTTTTAATTTGAATCTCCCTGATGGCTAGTGATGATGAAAATTTTTTCATGTGTCTGATAGCCATTTGTATGTCTTCATTGGAGAAGTGTCTGTTCATATCTTCTCCCCATTTTTTGATATTATGGTCTGTTTTGTGCGTGTTGCATTTGAGCAGTTCTTTATAGATCCTGGATATCAACCTTTTGTCTGTACTGTCATTTGCAAATATCTTCTCCCATTCCGTGGGTTGCCTCTTTGTTTTGTTGACTGTTTTCCTTTGCTGTGCAGAAGCTTTTGATTTTGACGAAGTCTCAAAAGTTCATTTTTGCTTTTGTTTCCTTTGCCTTTGGAGACATATCTTGAAAGAAGTTGCTGTGGCTGATATCGAAGCCTCTTTTCATATATCCGTAACTGTTGAACATCTGTATTTCTTCTTTGAAGAAGTATCTCTTCATCTCTTCTGACCTTTTTTTTTTTTTTAATTGAATTATTCATTTTTGGGGGGTGTTGAGCTGTATCAGTTCTTCATATTTTGGATATTAATCTTCTATTAGATATGTCATTTGTAATATCTTCTCCCATTCTATAGGCTGCCTTTCAGTTTTATTGCTTCTTCTGCTCAGCAGATGTTTTTTTTTTTCTTGATGAAGTCCCAACAGTTTATTTTTACTTTTGTTTCCTTGCATCAGGAGACATATCTAAAAAAATGTTGCTCTGGCTGCTGTCAAAGAAGTTACTGCCTGAGCTCTCTTCTAGGATTTTTATGATTTCAGGTCTTACATTTATGTCTTTAATCTATTTTGAGTTTACTTTTGTGTTTGGTGTAACAAAGTTACAGACCGTGTTTCCCAGAAGCATTTGCTGAAAAGAGTTTTTCCCACTGGATATTCTTTGCTACTTTGTCAAAGACTAATTGATCATATAATAATGGGTTTATTTCTGGGCTTTCCATCTATTCTCCTGATATCTATGTCTATTTTTGTGCCAGTGCCATACTGGTTTGATTATTGCAGCTTTATATTATCTTGAAATCTGGAATTGTGGTACCTCTACCTTTTTTTTTTCTTTTTTTTAAGATTTTATTTATTCATTTGACAGAGAGACACAGCAAGAGAGAGAACACAAGCAAGGAGAGTGGGAGAGGGAGAAGCAGGCTTCCTGTTGAGCAGAGAGCCCAATGCGGGGCTCGATTTTAGGACCCTGGGATCATGACCTGAGCCGAAGGCAGATGCTGAACTGACTGAGCCACCCAGCCACCCCTCTACCTTTGCTGTTCTTTTTCAAAACTGTTTTTGGCTATTTGGGGTCTTTTATAGTTCCATATACATTTTAGGATTTTTTTCATTCTGTTTCTGTGAAAAATGCTATTGTGATTTGGACAGGGAACTTATTAAATCCATAGATTGCTATGGATAGTATAGACATTTTAACAATATTTGTTCCTCCAATCCATAGGCATGGGATGCCTCTCTGTTTCTTTGTGTCATTTTAAATTTCTTTCAGCAGTGTTTTATAGTTTTTCAGAGTATAGGTCTTTCAGCACTTTAGTTAGGTTTATTCCTAAGTATCTTATTATTTTTTTGGTGTAATTATAAACTGGATTGTTTTCTTAATATCTCTTTCTACTGCTTCATTATTAGTGTACATTCCTTATTACTCTTTTGGATAGAAATGTAACATATTTCTGTACATTGATTTTGTATCCTGAAACTTTACTGAATGTATTTATTAGTTCTAGTTTCTTTGGTGGAGTCTTTAGTTTTCTGTATATACTATCAAGTTACCTGCAAATAGTGGAAATTTTACCTCTTCCTTACCAGTTTGGTTGTTGTTTGGTTGCTGTGGCTAGGACTCCCAGTACTATGTTGAATAAAAGTGTTGAGAGTGGACATCTTTGCCTTGTTCCTGATCCTGGAGGAAAAGCTCTCAGGTTTTCCCCCACTGAATATGATGTTTACTATGGGTTTTTCATAAACAGCCTTTATTTTTTGTTGAGGTTTGTTTCTTCTAAACCTACTTTGTTGAGTTTTTTTTTTTTTTTTTTTTCCCCACAAACTGATGTTATAGTTTGTCAACTGCTTTTTCTGTATCTATTCAAATGATCATTTGGTTTTTGTCCTTTCTCTTATTGATGTGGTATATCACATTGATGGATTTCTGAACATTTTTTTTAAGATTTTATTTATTTATTTGACAGAGAGAGAGAGAGATCACAAGTAGGCAGAGAGGCAGGCAGAGAGAGGGGGAAGCAGGCTCACGGCTGAGCAGAGAGCCAGATGTGGGGCTCGATCCCAGGACCCTGAGATCATGACCTGAGCCGAAGGCAGAGGCTTAACCCACTGAGCCACCCAGGCGCCCCTGTATATCTGAATATTGAACCACCCTTGCATCCCAGGAATAAATCCCATTTGACTGTATGTTGTGTGTGTGTGTGTGTGTGTGTGCTTGTGTTTTTTAATGTACTGTTTGATTTGGTTTGCTGGTGCTTTGCTGTGGATTTTTACAACTATGTTCATCAGAGATATTGACCTATAGTTCTTTTTTTTTCCTGAGGTCTTTATCTGGTTTTGGTATTAGGATGATACTGGCCTCACAGAATGAATCTGGGAGTTTTCCTTCTGTTATTTGGGATAGTTTGAGAAAAACAGGTATTAACTCTTCTTTAAATGCTTGATAGAATTTGCCTATCAATCTGATCATGGACTTTTGCTGAGAGTTTTTGATTACTGAATCAACCTCCTTTCTGGTCTGTTCAAAATTTCTATTTCCTCCTGTTTCTATTTTGGTAGGTTATTATGTTCATAGGAATTTATCCAGTTTTTTTCTAGGTTTTCTAATTTGTTGACATACGGTTTTTCATAATATTTTCTTACAATTTTATTTCTGTGATGTCATTTCTCCTCTTTCATTTGTGATTTTTGTTTATATACATTTTTTTTAATGGGTCTGGCAATTTCATTGATCTTTTCAAAGAACCAGCTCCTCTTTTACTGATCTATTGGTTTTTGTTTTTGTTCGTTTTAGTTTCTGTATTATTTACTTCTGCTCTAATCTTTAATATTTCCTTTCTTCTGCTTGGTTAGGGTTTTGTGTGTTGTTTTCTAGCTGCTTTAAGTGTAGGGTTAGGTTCTTTGAGATTTTTCTTGATATTTGAGGTAGGCCTGTATTGCTATGAACTTCTCTCTTAGAGCCATTTTGCTGCTCCAAAGGTTTTGGAGCATTGTGGTTTCATTTCTATTTGTTTCCATGTGCTTTTTGATTTCTTTTTTGATTTCTTGGTTGACCCATTCATTGTTTAGTAGCATGTTAATTAACTTCTATGTGTTTGTGCTTTTTCCTAATTTTTTTCTATGGTTGATTTCTAGTTTCATAATGCTGTGGTCAGCAAAAATTCATGGTATAACTTCAGTCTTTCTGAATTTGTTGAGACTTCTTTTGTGACCTAATATGTGATCTCTTCTGAAGAATGTTCCATGTGGACTTGAAAGGAATGTGTATTCTGCTGTTTTAGGATGAAATGTTCTGAATATATCTGTTAAATCCATCTGGTCCAGTGTATTATTCAAAGCCACTGTTTCCTTGTTGATTTTCTGTTTGGATAGTCTGTCTATTGATGAAAGTGGGATGTGAGAGTCCCCTAAAATTATTGTATTACTATTGATTAGTTTATGTTTGTTACTGGCTGTTTTAAGTATTGGGGTGCTCTCACGGTGGGTGCATAAATATTTACAATTGTTATATCTTCTTGTTGGATTGGTTATTACATCATGTCTTTGTCTCTCTTTATGACTTTGTTTTAAAGTCCAGTTTGTCTAAGTATTGCTACTCTGACTTTCTTTTGGCATCATTTTGCATGATAAATGTTTCTCTATCACCTCATTTCAATCTGCATGTGCCTTTAGGTCTGAAATGAGTCTCTTGTTAGAAGCATATAGATTGGTCTTGTTTTTTTTAATCTACTCTATCACTCTACGTCTTTTGATTGGGCTATTTAATCCATTTATATTAAAAGTAATCATTGAGGTATATGTATTTATTGCCATTTTATTACTTGTCTTGTGGTTGGTTTTTGTAGTTTTTCACTGATCCTTCCTTCTCTTTCTCTCTTCCACGGTTTGTTGGTTTTCTTTAGTGACATATTTAGATTCCTTATTTTTTGTTTTTTACATATCTATTACGGTTTTTTGATTTGTGGTTACCAAACAACTTATACATAACATCTCCCGCATACAGCAATCTACATTAAGCTGATGGTTGCTAACTTTGAACCCATTCTTTAGTGTTCTCCCCTCACCTTTCAGATAGTTGGTATTATATTTTATATTCTTTTATAATGTGCTTCTCTTGACTGATTTTTACAGGTGTACTTTTCTTTTTTCTTTTGTTCTTCCTATTTTCCTTACTCTTCCTTTGGGTTTTCTTTCTACTCCCAGAGGCTCCCTTAACATTTCTCCTAGGGCTGGTTTAGTGGTCATGAATTTTTTTAACTTTGTTTGGTACCTGGTACACACTGTGTCTGTGTGAAGTGGCTGAGCAGGGTATGCACAGTGTTGGAAAAATGTGTTCTGAACCCAGGGCTGAGGTCAGCAGACTTGAAGTGGGCAAGTCCTTAGAACACCTGGGCGCCTGGATGAAACAATGAGGAAGTATCTAGAAAACTCTAACTGTGGTTAATTCTACCAAATATCTTACCTGTATTCTCACAAGTAACAAGACCATAAGACAAAGTAAGTCTGAAAAATTGGTACAGACTAAAGAACATTAAAAATATATGACAACAAAATGCATGAATCCTGGAAAGAGGGATCAACATGCATTTTGTATGCATACCATACAAATTAACACTATGGTAATTCTGTTTCTCTTTTTGCCTCAACCAAATAAAAGAAAGCGCTATTAATAAAAATATTACATTCTAATATCCATGGCAATTAAACTTGAAGTATTCTTATGATTAATAACAATGTCCAAGTCTAGGTCCATCTCTGCTCACCTAATTAACGAGTCTTAGACTGCTTCACATTCAGCATAATTGAAGGATGACTACAAAGAAAGTGTACACCCTTAGCAACCAAAATAGCTAAATGACACTAATGATAAACTAAGGAGTTAATTTTGAAATATATACTAAATACAGAATTTAAGTATGATTCCCAGTGGGTAGGACTGTTGTAGAGAAGAATGATATGTTGAGTCTACCACAGTAATTAATTATGTAAGAAAGTCTTCATTGTTATAGATCTAGTGGAATGAGTCAATCATCTGGTTAAATATGGAGGTTCGCTGTTTGGGGCCTGCCTAATCCATGGGGTTATGGAAGACTATGAGAGACCATTTGCCATGAGATAGTGAATTTTACAAGTATTTTCTAGGGTAAATCATTTTTACTAGTTACAGTACAGGAAACCTGTCATATTGACTACTTTTTCACTGTCACTCAAACACTTTGCTTTTGGAAAATAGCTTGGTTTCACTTCGGGTGTGAGTATGCATAACTTCCTTTCTCTATGGTCAGACCAGGTAAAATTTATAGGTCAGAGAGGACTGATTTTGAAGTTTGAGACTTCTGACATAAATCTTACAGAAGTTATATTTTAATACAACACATTCAATAGATTCATCCTCACCAAATCATACCACACATACACATAGCTACTTTATTGCATGTACTTTAGTTTAAACAGTAAATATTTCATGACATCTTTCATCATTTTAAAATCTGGTGATGCATGCACTAGGATGTGAACACATTGTGCACCACGGATTTTCATTTTTTTTTTAAAATAGTTTATTTACTTATTTGAGAAAGATAAAGACAGTGATAGAGACAGATGGAGAAAGATAGAGACAGTGATAGAGACAGACAGTGAGGTGGTCAAGCAGTGGGAGAGGGAGAAGATGGCTGCCCATTGAACAGGGAACCCAACCAACCTGGCCTGACATCAGGACCCACGCCAAAGGCAGACAGTTAACCAACTAAGCCACTCAGACACCCCCAGATTTTCATTTTAAAACGCTTTACAAGACGATTCTACATGTAATAGCTTTTTAAAATCTGTTTTGCACTTACACACACTTTAAATAAAGACCTATGTGCATAAAAGTAAGTTTTCAAAACTTTCAGAAACAAGATAATGTATCCCATTATGTTCTTAGAGTACACATAATTCTTAGATGAGATACACATATCATGAAGCGTAGAAAATTTCTCTACTAAATTTTAGATCAGCTAAAGTTTAAACATTAAGATAAAGGATTATTAAATGGACTATATAAAGAATTCCTACAAATTTAAAATGAAATAATTGACAGTAAAGTTGAAAACAAATGTACAAAGAGTATAAGAAGGCAATTTAAGAAAGGGAAACCAAATGGCCAATAAACTTCAGAGAAGACGTTGACTGTCATTATAATCCGGAACTGAAAGTAAAAGTCACAAGAGGATGCAGTTTAACTATCACCCTCTAAAACAAAAGCAAAATAAAACAAAAAAGCCACCTAGTTTCCAGGTACTAGCAAGGATGTCGCACAATGGGAACTCTTAAAGAATACTAGTGAGTGTGTTAATTACCAAACCCAATTTAGAGGATAATTTCAATAGATATGCATTTTTAAATGTGCATACCATGTAGACAAAATTCTACACTTAGATATCCTAGAAAAATGCTTGTACAGGTATAGAAAGAAATGCATAAGAACATTAATAACCGTGTCATTTGCAGTTAGAAATATACTAGATCAGCAAGGGAATGGCTAATGACAGCAATATATACAATGGAACTATCCAACAGTCAAAATGCATAAAATTGAGCTACATCTCTAAATATGGATACATTACTGAAATATTATATTGAAATATAAAGCCAGGTTGAAAGAGGATAGGAAAATTATGTCCACTTTTTAAATTTTATTAAAACAGTATTCTAGAAATGTATTCTGATGGAATGGGAGAGAGACAGAACATATAACATGCACTTGGAGACTTCAGCTTAATATGTATTATTTTATTCCTTAAGACAGGTGGTAGGTACATCTTTAAATGTCTCTATCATTTTATATGCACAAAAAGTTTCAGAATACACTTAGATACTTTTGTACTTATTGCATGTATTTGACTACAATTGCAATGTTGAAAAAATGGACTATAATGAGTCTAGGGTTTGTGGTTTCTAAAATAGTCCATTCTGTCTAGGAATTGATTTTATCTTTAATATAATTATACAGAAACACAGGACCTTTTGAACACTAAGCTATTGCATGGTAAAAAGGCAAAATGAATACTCTGTTTTCTTGAAGTTTATGAATGCATTGAAGACTAAAATTAGCTTGGACTTTGAATATCACTTAATTGGATATAAACATTAGATTATCAATCAATAGTCCTTTTAAGCTGACTCCTTCACAACAGCAATTCAACATGAAAACATTATTTTTTGAACTTGCTAGAACTGTTCCCTTAGCATTTTTAACTAAACATGGAACAAATGAATTAAATCAAGATGCAGCTTCTCAAGAGAATGGTAGGTCCACTGAGTGGTTAAAAAAGATGATGCCAACAGCCACCCATTTAAATCAAAGTGTTTTTTTTTTTTAAAGGAACCCTGTATAATATAATAATCACCTAAAATATGAAGCACATAATCACTATGGAACATTTATTTATGGATTTTTAATGTACCTAACCTGCTTTTTGCATGGGGCTGTGAACCAAAATTAATAACACTAATTATACCCAGCCACCTGCAACGAGTAGCATTAAAAAAAATTATGTCTACAATTTCTTTAAAAATATATTGATTGGAGGCTGGGGAATGACAATCTACTATAGTTAAGGAAAATATTATTTTCCTCTTATATCAAAGCTCTATATAAAAATAATAAATTATACCTGGGGCTTTAGAATATCGCCATTTTTAAAGGCAGTATTTCTCTTTGACCTCACATTTTCTATGTGAGCACAGCCATTTATACTATGGTCTAGGATTTAAAAAAGGAAAGGGTTCTGAATGTGCTGATCATATAATTCAATGTGATTATCAAGTACTGCAGTTATAAATTTAGTGAGTAAATTCTATAAGAATTTGATCTCAGTATTTGGAATTGTAATCTATCTGTACTCACTATTTCAAGGATAGAGCAGAATGACTGAATTCAAAACAATATTATGACTACTTAATCTCAAGTCGTGTTTCACATAAGCCATTGAATCCATATAATCTATTTGCTTCTATAATTCTTTAGTGAGAATAACATCAAAAAAAAATCTTAATTCAATTCTTAGGAAAATGCAGTTAGATGATTCTATCATCTGGAAACTAAATATGTATCCTAATGAATTCTGAAATGAATAGAACTGACTTTGCATTCAAAAACTCCATTCAAAAACATTGTTACTGAGTTTATGTTCCAGGAACTGAGCCAAGACAGAGGGACACAATTTTTAAAAGATATGGAAACAACTCTAAAGCATTTACAATCTAAATGAGTTTGAAGTGTAGAGTGTGCATTTTCCATGTGGTTGCAATTTATATTAGTATAGTTGAAGAGTAAACAATGTGTTTTTTTTTTTTCCTGAGAATTAAAGGTGATTGGAACTCAGAACATAAACATTTTAGTAGAAACTAAGAGAAACTGCATTTAGTTAACTTCACCTATAAGGAAATAGAGAAAGTGTTTGGAACAGATCTGGGATGATCCCAACTTTGGGAGGCAAGGCACATGGGCTCTCCCCTAGTCTCTGCCAAGGACCTTCTGTTTTGTCACGAACAATCACTTATATTATGAGGGCTTCATTTTTGTTTAACTGTCTACACATATACTGAATAAGATAAATGAGATAACCTGTTGTCTCATAATTATGAGAAAATTGAATCCCCCGTGTAAAATTAAACAATGCAATATAGCTAATAAGTATGATTTTTTTCCAGTATCATTACTTTGTGGTAAGATTAAAAATTACAGAAAGAATAGAACTGAAATATTTGAAAAATAACTTATTAAAGAACTATATACTCTTTTTGCTTAGGCTGTTTAAACATCAGAAGTCTGTATCATTTTTTGCAGCAGCATCCCCTCCCGGAAAAACCAAAACCAAAACCAAAAACAAAACCTTAAAGCTTTCTCTAAAGAAAAGCTTTTATTTGTTTGTGTTTGTTTTTACACCACTGACTAATTTCCATAGGCATGAAGCTCTTCTTCTTAATTTCTCTTTGGAGGAGGAAAATGAAGGATGAAACAGGCAATATTATGAGCAAATTCCTTAGATAACATGCTTGTCAAAGGAGCAGATGTGGGTACAGAGAGAATGAATAATCAAAATGATTTTAGTATTTTCTTATTCTATTTTATAGAAATCTGACACAGGTCTCTAATAATTTTTGTTGTAGAAAGACCCAGTAATTTGTATATTTATAGGCTCTTTACTTTGGCTTATATTTCAGCCAACTGAAAGCCATGTCTTCTGGAAGCTTCTTTGCCTAAACAGGCAGAGATAGATATACACAGTGAACTTTTTATAATTGTATATAATATATGCTACACTTACCAATTTGCACTGTTTTTTACATTTGTCTTAATAAAGTAATCAACACAAGTAACTCCTCCATGGTCTCACAGGTGTTCACATGTCCCCAAAGATGGACTGTTAAAGTATTCCAAGCTCTTCACAACTGTGCACAGTCTAAGAGCTGATCTTTAAAAGACCCTCCCTGGGATCAATAAACAGTATTGGGAGAAAGAAAGCCTAACCCCTTCATTTCTCATAGACATGTGTGCATGAGGTCTCTAATAGCATAACAAGGTAAAAAAAAAAAGCAAAACCAGAGTTAGCATACAGGGAAAGAAGGCTATAGCACAAAATTTCTAACTTTCTATTTTAATCAAGTTTTGGTTATATCAGCAACTCCTACAAATTTCTCATGTTTGAGAATACATATATTTATTTTAGGTTCTAGTTGGCTATAATTGGGGATTTTGTCCATTCTAACCATTAAAGACAAATAGTATATAATATTAGTATATTAGACAAATAGTATATAGTATAGTATAGGCACATAATATTGATATCATGCTAACACTAATCTATCTTTAGGTTAAATAAGAATAGAGACACCTGAGTGGCTCAGTCAGTTAAGTGTCTGACTTTGGCTCAGGTCATGAACTCCTGGAAAGAAGCCCCAAGTCAGGCTGCCCTCTCAGCCAGGAGTCTGTTTAACAGTCTCCCTTTGCCACTTCCCCAACTCAGGCAAATGCACATTCTTTCTCTCCCTAAAATAAATAGAATTTTAAAAAATCATTAAATAAGAGTACTAAAAATAATTTGTTTGTTTCCTTTAGTTACAAAGTGTCATTTAATGAGCAGAATTTCTAAAACATACCCATACAAGGGCAATTAATTATATCTTAGCACTTTGTTATCATCTCTGGATTATATTCTCTATGCTATTTTGTAGTCTTACTATCCAGCTTAACTGCCGGATCCCATTTTGTTTACTTAATGTTATATTGTATTTGATAACTGATGAGTAATGTCCAAATTTCACATAGATATTGGTTGGGTACCTATCACAAGTCAAGCTTTATATATTTTATCTTTATGTCCTGCAACCCTAGGGCACCAAAATGATAAAGTAAATAATTTCTCTGCTAGTAGTATAGCTGTAAGAGGAAACTTTTGCAATTAGACTTCACTGTAGCTGCAAAACAGAGACACTATGCCACTCTAAATTATAGTGTGTATCACAGATTATCTAAGCTCAAACTCAACATACAACTTGATAGCACAAGCTGATCCAGAACATAAAGGTATTAGAGAAATGTATTTAAAAGTACTCCAAAAAACACATTTAATATAATGGCAATACTATGGACTGTTTCAAAAACTCCATTTTTTTTTTCAGTCAAATCCTTGGCAAGAAAACTCTAAGACTCATTCCAGTCTTCAGTCATATAAATATTCTACATTAACAACCCTTACTTTTTATGAAACCCAGTGTTTTCTGCATGTGCAGTTTCTCTTGCACCAGCAAGTAATACACTCAAATTTGCCAAGCATATTCCTCAAGGTCTTTAGGCTGATGGGCACTGACAATAATTAGTATACATATTTTATAGTAAAAGGATAGCAAAGCTGAAAGTAGACACTATATAAACACCTATTATATCTGATCTTTAAGAAACAAAGATTATCTAGCTCTTTCTGTCAGTGAATAGATGACACAAAAAAATGAAAAGGGAAGATGAATGACTTGATCAAACTTCAGTTTTTGATGACCATCCAGACTGGAGAAACATTTTCTCCTATTCTTTTAATTTCTATTTATAAAATGCTATGGTCACAATAAACAGAAGAAATAGCATCAATTTGTAACCAAATGAACTACAACTTAATGATAGTAAAAATGAATTTAAGTTGGTATAGAAATCTTCCGACTTTTGATGATGTTTATTTCTTACTTACAAATCAAACAGACTCTTACACAGTATACCTACATATCAGCCTTATCAGAAGTTAGGCCAGCTTTTGTATAGTCTTTGAATTGCCTTTGGACTCAAGCTATAACTACAAGTCCCTGGTTATCCCACCTGCTGGTCTTCCCTCTAGATTTTGAGTTCGGGTCACCACAATCACATGAGCCAACTCCTTAAATTCCTTCCTTCCTTCCATTCCCTTTCCCTCTCACCCAACCCCCCCCCTTCCTTCCTTTTTTCTCTTTCACTCTTTCTCATATGCATTGTACATGTACACACAAATTGTGGGTGTGCGTTTTTTCAGAATTTTGAATCATACAGGGGAAACAAATGATTAGTTCTAGAGTCACATGGAACAGGTAAATGCATCCATCTATAACATAATTTTAAATAGTGATAGGTTAAAAAATAGTGATAGATAAGACATGATAAGAACATAGATATAAGGGAATGATAAGTGTGATACAGCATGGTAGGGGTGCTAGTTTAGGTAGGATAATTAGAGTAAGTCAATTTTTAAAAGTAATATTTTAATAAGGACCTGAAACAAGAACTAGAATTACATGAGAAGTTTAGAAGGATCCTTCTGGCATAAATTAAATAAAATAAATTTTATTTAAAATAAATAAAACTATATACGAAGTACAAAGGCCCTGAGTTATGTGTACTTGAGGAACAGCAAGAAAGCCACTGATTTGACAAAATTATGTTGTTTGAAGATGGGAGGGAATAAATTTGGAGAGGAAGGCAGCATAGGGAGTTATTAACGATGCATTCCACCAAATAAACAGGGTGGTCTTTGGCAACAGTGCATGAGGAAAGTTGACTCAGAAGTGTGCTCTAGTTCCACAGTGCTAGAAAAAAGGCTGGGATCTCTAAAATTCACGCCATTCCGAAAGACCGCTAAGAACAAGGATTCTTCAAAAGTGTAGTGGACTGCCCGAAGTCAGGAGTCAAAGTTGAGAGTTCATTTGAAAATGATCAAATAAGGGAAGAAATGCATAATAAAAGCTGTGGACTCTCCCTCTGATTCCATTCAAGAGTAAAAGGACCAACCCTAAGAATGCATGGAAGAAGTCCTACCGGGAGGGAAAAATAAACACTATTTCTGTTTGTAGCTCACAAATCCTAGGTCTTTTAATAAACCCACTGCACATATTTCTCCAATAATCTGAACTTAAACTTAGCTGAAAGGGGGAAACACATGTGAAAGCAAAATGCCAGGCAAGGTGGACAGAAATCACGCTTTATGAACACGGAGTTAGGACCCATGACTAATATATCTGCACAATGCTTATTGAAAGTTATTTATACCTTTAAATAAAGTTTTTAAAATTTATTTAGTCCTGATATATTTCACAGCTCAATCTTAAAATACTTCATTAGTACTATGATGTTTGATGATGGCTTACAAAAATACTAGTACTTAGTAAAAAGCCTAATGACATGAAAAGTTTCTTGTTTTTAGTGACATGGTGGAATGAAAAGGGAAACTCAGAATCAAAACTGTGTATGCAGGTAAAAATATCAAAAATTAATTACAGGGGCACCTGGGTGGCTCAGTGGGTTAAAGTCTCTGCTTTCAGCTCAGGTCATGATCCCAGAGTCCAGGGATCGAGCCCCGCATCGGGCTCTCTGCTCGGCTGGGAGCCTGCTTCCTCCTCTCTCTCTGCCTGCCTCTCTGCCTGCCTCTCTGCCTGCTTGTGATCTCTGCCTGTCAAATAAATAAATAAAATCTTAAAAAAAAAAATAAAATTAATTACATTGTTCATTAATTATATATTGCATATATGCACAAATATATGTATAGATACTATGCATATTATTCAAATATATAGAGAGAACATGAATATATATGGATACATATATATACCCTTGCCCCATGGGTAATGATTACTCCAATGAATTAAATTGAAAAAGCACGTTTTTTTTTTTTTTTCCCACAATGTGAAGTAAAATCCTTACTTGGTCCTGCTTAGATAAATTAGCCTTGAGAGCGGAAGGTGCATTATAACTTTAAAAGATACTATGGACTCTGAAAACAATCTGAGGGGTTTGAAGTGGCGGGGGTGTGGGAGGTTGGGGTACCAGGTGGTGGGTATTATAGAGGGCACGGATTGCATGGAGCACTGGGTGTGGTGAAAAAATAATGAATACTGTTTTTCTGAAAATAAATAAATTGAAAAAAAAATTATCTTTGTTACAAAAAAGTTACAGGTTAAAGGATGCCGCAATCAAAACCAGATTTGTGTCATTTCTCAAATCAATATATCACTGACAGAAAATCACAGTCTATAGCATCACCTTGGGGTCATGGTGGCTCACAATGATATACTTGAAAATCTCATTTTAGGAACAGGGACAATTGCTTGAGTCTGCCAAGCCACTAAGCCAAACTGTAAATTGTATTTTAACCAAATTTAAAATTTAACTATCATTCTCATACACTCATTTTTATTTAATTTAGATAATTAGCATATTAAAATAATTAAAATAGTGATTTTGGACTACAATCAATATATTTGGACAATAGGAAACTGGGGATAACAGTAACACTGAGGTTAATATTACATTTTCTTCCTTTTACTGAGAAAAGCAGACATTGTATATGTTGGTTCATGAGATCTGGGCAGAGGTTGGAAGGAAAAAAAGGCAAAGCAAAAGGTAAGTAGCATAGTCTACACGTGCTACAAACTACATACAAACTTGTTTATTATATGGTCCCGTTACCTCTTCATAATTACCCCGAGAATTCATTCTCTCTTGATGGGCTTAGCAAGTTCATGGACAATCAGCAAGTAAGCAGAAAAGCTAGAATATTTATCTAGGTTCTGGCAAGTTAAAAATAAATAGTAAGCCAACAAATCTACCACAAATAAATAAATGTAATAATTTTTAAAAAGCTTTGGTATTCTACTTCTTTATATTATTATATCCTTTGATCCTGTTTATTGTAAAACGTTTCAGCAAAATCAGTATCTAGCACCTACTTAAGAAATACTAGTAACGCAGGAGTAAATGATCCACATCCATTCCACAAAGAACTCACAGCCTCTGCCCATGTGTGTTTGTGCTCACGCGTGTGGAATCATGAAGGGCCAGTGGTAGGCAATCACAGTGCAATATGTTATCCTTATGATAATTACTTACACAGAGCTTTGTGGGCATCTATGGACATATTTCTAACTACACTCCGGAGTCAGAAGAAGTATATTCTAAATTTAGTTAGAGCAACTGGATTTTTCTAGGAAATAAAAAGGATGATATGGGGGTCAGGAGATACGTTAGAGCTGTGGGGGAAAGAAAGGGTATTTAAAATCAAGATAGTAATTTGTAACTGGTGTGTTAAATTTGGAATATTTGTTACAAATTCGCCTTGGTGTCTGGTTCACAACCTTATGCCAGAATAGTTCATACCAGCATTTTCATCCAAAACAAACTAAATTAATGAGCAAAAAGTAGTGATATTTTGACATTATATATTCAGGCAAAGGCATAACCACCAAGTAAGAAATGTCACATGGAATACATTTGAATTATGTACCACCCTGTTCACATAGCCCCAAACACGACTTTAGCATGCATAGGTATGTCAAATGGAAAGACTTGGCTTCTCCTACCACACCTTGTCTCTTGTATACGTGCATGACTTTCACGTTTCCAAGTATTCTAGTCTTTAGCTTTTGTGTTGTCCTAAAGGTGTCTGGTGTGATAACTTCATGTTTAGGTGTAGTTTAAGTGCTAGATAGCCATGAGTTACCCCACTATCTGGAAAGGAAAAAAAAAAAAAAAGATGAATAAATAGTACAGAGAGAGAAAAAATCTTCTAAAGAAAGATTCTCTTCCCCTTTTATCACCAACTACTACCTGTAAAGTATTTTCTTTCTTTTTTTAGTTATTAACATAAATTTCCAATGCATTACATTTAATGTATCATCAATATTAATTTGTCTATTACTTATATAAACTTTTTTTTCTTGCTTAATTGATATTTTTCTACAGAGATTGTTTTGGTGTTTTGGCTAGGACAGACATCCAATTTTTCACATTGGAATTACTGACATATTCTTTTGTGGAACTGCTTCTCATTTAGTGCCAGGACTTATGAGGTGAGTTATTATTATTAAAGAATATACATGTATACTAGTTAAGCATGACTTCATTTCAATTATTTGAATCACTGAATTAAATTTCTAGTGTCTATGCATGAATACCTTTCATTGGCTTATTGACTGTGTGCACAAAATATCTGTTTATGTTTTTACCCTTTTTACTGGTGGTAGAGACTCAGGGAAGAATAATTTGGCAGAAATTCTTGGGTATAAGGAAATCATTAATTCTTCTTATCTTCTAGGAAATCATGAATTCTTGTATGAATAGAAAAACCTTTTCTCAACTGGTTATTTTCTCCTTAAATTTATTGATGTTTATTTTGCCATAAAGATATTAAATATTTTCCTTTATGAGTCTAATTACATGCTTGGAAAATTTTTCACAATTCCAAAATTTTAAAAACACATATATACACGTTTTCATTCAGTTCGGCAGTATGACGGATTCATGTAACTCTGGTCTTCCAACCTTGCAGTTTTGCTACCATCTCCATATTCCCATTAATCAACTCACACAGTCAGAGTCCCTGAAAGACTTCACAAACTGGAGGCCCTTCTCCTGGGGACGGGCTCATGATGGCAATCAAGAAAGAGAATTTACATTTGCTAGCAGCAGATATATTCATGAAAGAAAGTCAGGAAATGGCTGAGAGGCTGAGACAGAATAGTCTACACTTCTTTTATCTTTGGGTCATTCTTGTCCACCCCTGCATTATTCCTCCTTTACTGGGGAGTCAGAATAGCCAAGACATCAGGGGTGTTATCTTAGAGAAGTCCACCTCCAAGGAGAAGGGCTCCGTAGTCTTCCCTTACAAATTAACATACAGTGAAAGTGAATAAAAACTACAAGTGTATGGAGTTATATAGTGTTTGGCATCACTCAAGTGTAATGTATACCTAAGTGAAATTAGTAGTCACCTTTAAATTTCTTTAATTTTTATTCTTACTCAAGAAAGTGGGCTTTTTTTTTTTAACATGTTAAAACAATCTCTACTCCTAAATCACTTTCACAGATTGAAAATTTTTAAACATCCTCTAGAGAGCATTCATTTTAACAGACTTTGTTGAACCGAAATAATTTGGTTACAATGTCATTTTTCCCAAAGGGATCAAAAGTTCAAAAACTAAAGTATTTAAGAGTACATTCCTAAATCTGTTCTTATCATTGATTTTCTTACTTAACCATGTCTTTCAACTATTGAAGGTCACTAAACTACAATTTTGTGTTTAGAACGAAACATTAAAAAAAAGAAGTGTATCTTCAAAGGCAAAGACAGAAAGCTAGTCCAGAATGTCTTCTCATTAAAATAATAGAGTTCATTTATGATAGTTAAAAAAAAACTATTATGCATTTTGGAGTTTTGTCTTATGGTTATAGTTTCCAATGACTTGTGTATACTTCAATCCTAGAGGAACTAAATTACTTTCTACCTTGGGATCTAAATGATTCTACTTTATTTTAGCAGCAGGACTTTGATGTTTATCAAAGTCTTCCAGTTGAGAAACAATGAACAAAAACTTCAGAAATGGCTGTCTCCATATTATTTATATTTAATTATGTTTCAGACATATGGAATATGATATTTTCACTATAAATACATACATTTCACAAGGAATATCTCCTATGTTTGACAACAGATTAATTGGAGATTCAGGTCATATGTACTTCATTTTGTAAACTAACAAAATAAACTTACTTGTTTTATGCTGAGTCACCCATTTGATCAGAGAACTTCATTAAAACATTAAAAATCATTATCAAAGCTTCAGATGATAATTAACCCTATCACTGCAGACAGGTAAAAGTTTTTTTTTTATATCTTTATAAATCCGGTGTCTCACCCAGAAATTGGATCCTGATATATAATACACAATCAATACTTTTTAAATTATTGTATTTATCTCATCAAATCTGTCTTCTCTATAAAGTAAAACACGCTACAAGGTAATTTATAAATTTTCTCAAAAAAGATAAAAAAAAAAAAAAATATAAAGTTGGTTTTTGGCTTTTAAAACATATGATCCATGGACAAATGTGTATTTATAACTTTAACCAAAAGGTTTTCCCATAAAATTTTAGTAGAAATATTTGCTCTCATAGCTTGTAAACAGTAATTTTAGCGGTAATATAAACAGCTCACTGTCAGCTTAAACACAATCACTACTGACACAAGACTCAAAGCAAACACTATGTAACTTTACTCATTCCTATAAATCCCTTATCTTCACTATAAATGTGACACACTGATGAAAAGAGTCAATGTTTGGATGAAATGTGCATGATCGAGGATCAGTCAGCTGATTATTTCAAATACTCAAGTTGTTCCCTTTTTAAATATATTTTGAATCCTCTATAAAGTGTGCATTCCAATTTTGCATGATGGTATGCAAAGTGCTGCACTCCAAAAAGAAAAAAAAAATGATGCTTGATTTTTCTAAGCAAAGCTTTGTTGCTCACAACTGTGGCAAGACGCTTGGTCACATTCAATCTCATTAATCATTCCAAAGATTAAATATTTTTGCATGGCCTGGAATTGATACACATCTTCTGCTTTAGCAACAAGAATTGAAACTGAAAAGTGCTTGGAGCACAGGGTAAGTATAATTGATATGCTGAGATTTTTGCACGTGTATCCTTTCTTCCTCCTTCTGGTCTCTTTCTTTTCTTTGGCTCAGCAGTTACTAAACTGACATTCCTCAAATCTCTTCCCACCAAGCAACCCTCTTCATTTCTCATTTCTTCCCTTATACTGACCTATTTTCCTCTACTTTAATTCCAACCTAGAACTGAAGAGCTTTGTTAGCTGTTATTCTCAGCAGCAATGGGCAGCTTTCCTTTGGAACTAAGTGACTGTGATTGTCCCCTAAAAGACTCTGTAATATTTAGTCCAGAGTAATTGAACCTATTAATTTCCCCCTGCTTCTTGGGCCATAATGCATTTGCAGGGGACAAATGGTGAGGTGAGGGAGCTTCATGTTCTAGAACTTTTCTTGAATGTCAGGACTGGATTGGGGAGAATGTTGAAAATGGCTTATTAGGGGAAAAAAATTAAGTTGAAAGAAATGTTTTTCTCTGAACTATTAGATTTTCATCTGTAATCTAGGTTACCTATTCACTGAGAGTCCAAAATGCAAATGCTATTCATTGATATCCTTCTATGGAATAAAAAGTTCTAGGATTTCCATGGGATTGCTTGTTTTTTATCCACTCTTAACTGGGCTGTGTATGTGGAAACTATGGATTGGATTTGGTGGAGCAGCATGTATAGATCGTGTGTTACAGGACACACTCTAAGTCTTCAGTATGAAACAAACATATCGAGTCAATCATGGAGTGTTCATTTACATTAAATAAATAGGAAATTTCAGTTACTTCTCCTGTATACATCCCTCCAGTAACATTCACTTATATTAAAAAAGTGTTATATCCGGATCTTTTCATTTGTTAAGGATGAAAATGTTAGGCAGTTAGCCCCGCATAAGGGAGGAGGGATAAAGCAGGTGCTGGCCACACCACCAGGGTTCACAGGCACACTCTTAGAACTTTAGAGGTGTCTAAGGGCTAACAGAACAGGAAAAGCTTAGCCACAGACCTGGCTCAAAAGCCACAAGGAGACTTCTAAGAGCTAAGCAAGTGCACAAATGATGCAACTTGTCCTTAACTACCCAGAAGATCACACAGCAGCTCGTTAGAAACTCATAAATATGCAATACATAGATAAATATAATGGTAACAGAATCCATGGGTAGGTGCATGTGCAGAGGCCAAATGTTATATAACCACCAGCTGCCAATCAAAAACATCAGTCAAAGTCAAGGTTACACAAAGCAGGCTTAAAAGAATGAACCCAGAGCTACTGAGGTCTATTGCCATGCTTGCTCAAGCAGTGGCCTGATTTCACACTTAAAAGTGTCTTATACCTGGGGGCACCTGGATGGCTCAGTCGTTGAAACATCTGCCTTTGGATCAGGTCATGATTTCAGGGTCCTAGGATCGAGGGACCCACACTATGCTCCCAAAAATTATCCTACACTTATCCACTCAATAAACTCTATCTCCCCGTCCTGGGCCCAGGTCTCCAACTCTTTGGTGTATCTGGGACAAGAACCTAGCAACCCAGTAAAAAAAGAATCAAATTAAGGTAGTTTTAGATGCCATTTCCTATGTTTTAAAAAATAATGAGTAGCAGTTAATATAAGGCAAAAATTAAATCTGGGGAAAATTTTCATATGAAAGTGTACAGATTTTTCACTTAACAGCAAATTTTCAAATTAAACCCACATTTTCAACCTTTTAAAGATTTGAAACACATTTATAAATATACATCTGCCACTTTAAATGTTATTATCAGGAGTAAGGTTCATAAAATACCATGGAAAAGTTCATTTCTGTTTATAAATATATGAGAGATACTATCCCAGTGAATTTTATCTTGAAGTGAAGACAAAGCTGTGAATAACTAGAGATTAATAGAAATGAGCTCAGGGATGCCTGAGTGGTTCCGTTGGTTAAGCCTCCAACTCTTGATTTCAACTCAGGCTATGAACTCAGGTTGTGAGATTCAGCCTGGCGTGGGGCTCTTGCTGGGCATGGATTCTGCTTAAGAATCTCCCTCTCCAATCTCTGTCTGTCAAATAAATAAATAAAATAAAATAAAATAAAGAATCTCCCTCTCCAGGGTGCCTGGGTGGCTCAGTGGGTTAAAGCCTCTGCCTTCGGCTCAGGTCATGATGTCAGGGTCCTGGGATCGAGCCCCGCATCAGGCTCTCTGCTCTGTGGGGAGCCTGGTTCCCCCTCTCTCTCTCTGCCTGCCTCTCTGCCTACTTATGGTCTCTGCCTGTCAAATAAATAAATAAAATCTTAAAAAAAAAAAAAAAAAAAGAATCTCCCTCTCCTTTCCACTCTTCTTCTGACTATCTCCCCTCATGTCCCTCACTTAAAAAAAAAAAAAAAAAAAAAAAAATTGAAATGTGTTCAACTCCATTCCCTCAGATCTTTGCTGAGTTCTATGACTCACTCTGGCTTTGTTTCTCATGTAGAAAACTGGGTTAGGCAGGCCTCATTAAAGTCAGATGATTCACTGAAAATGGGTTTTCTCAGGTAGAGGAATTAAAGATCATAATATTAATGAGTGCTCTATAGCTACAGAACCGCCAGTTCCGTTCAATTTAACTCTATAGAAGGTAAAGGCAGATGGCATCATTCCAGAAATAACCTGGGAAAATAGAAAGTGCAATTTGGAAATGATATATGTTGTTGTTGCTATTGATAATAATGTTTATTTAATATTATATATTCATACAAATATGCCCAATTTTCCAAAAATACAATATGAAAAAAAAAAAAAAAAGGAAAAAGTTTCAGCCAGGGTGACTAGTCCTGGTCCAAATGAATCATTTTCAAACAATACATGTGCCTATAAAGTAATGTGGAGCAAATTACTTCTTCAGAATCTCAGGTTGACAAGATGAGTCTCCAAGCCTCATCCAAATGAGCAAAGAATGTGCCCACACCAAAGTGACATCATCTTGTCCTTTCATAGTTCCTCCTCCCTGCTTTGTCCAACTCTTTGGTGTATCTGGGACAAGAACAGAGCAAGTCCTCTATTAATAAATCACTCCAAAGGCTATTCCAATCACAAATTTGTATTTATATGCCATTCACTACAAGATTTTCTCCCATTTTATGCATGTTGGGGATAACTTTTTTCATATGTGTGTGTGTGTGTGTATATATATATATATATATATACACACATATATGTAATTTATTTTTATAGAATTATTTATTTATATATAGAAAGATTTTAAAGATTTTATTTATTTATTTAGGAGAGAAAGAACACATGAGCAGGAGGAGGGGCAGAGAGAGAGGGAGAAGCAGACCCTGCTGAACAGGGAGCCTGATGCGGGACTCAATCCCAGGACCCTGGGATCATGACCTGAGCTGAAGGCAGACACTTAACTGACCGAGCCACCCAGGCGCTCCTTTTACTATATATTTTTAATAAGAATTAAATATCTTTATCCCATCCCTCATATATTGTCACTATATCTATTGGTATTTAATGTACCTTTTTCCCCACAAATACATCTGGGTTTTTTGGTAAATATTTCTTTTATAAAGACCAATATACTTTTCTTTATCCATCTTCCTGTACAAATAGTGTTAAAATGGTAGCAGATTTATGGCTATGATTTACAACACACCTGCGTCTGATGTTTTTCTTAATATTGCAAGCCTCAGTCCTGACTCTCAGACTTGTTTTTATAGTTTTTCATTATATGTTGCCAATTTCCAGTTCATATTTATAATCTTTCTCTTTTCCCTTGACTTTCTTGACTTCATATATTCCCTGCTTCAGACAGATTCCCCCCACCCAACCACTCTGTTCCCTTGCTCCCCAACCCACCCTAATTAAATTGGTCACCACCAAGCGCTACTAATTTTTTCCTTCCTAATATTCATCAAATTGTTACTAAAACCATTCTTAAAGTATTATTATCATGTCTTATACCTGGATAAATCCCACCATCTACTAGTCCATCCTTCTTCATGTTCATCTGTTCTCCTTCTTAGACGCATTAAAACATAGCACCAGAACTCTCTTGTATTTTCCTGCTGTACCAAAAAGCAGGTTTTCAGTCTCTGAGGTGCTTGCAGGTAGCAATACATAATTAACAATTTTTAATTATTACTTCAGCGTATTCATTTTGGCGCATACTTCTGTGGTGGTAAGAAGTTGATATTCACAGTACTGTTAAAGTCATTTTTAAAAAAAAAGATTTTATCTATTTATTGAGGGAGAGAGAGAGAGATGGAGAGAACATGAGCAGGGGGACGGGCAGAGGGAGCAGAAGAGAGAGAGAGAGAGAGAATCCAAAACAGATTCTGCATCGAGCTTGGAGCCCTATGATGGGTTCGATTGCACAACCCTGAGATCATGACCAGAACTGAAATTACCCACCAGATGTTCAACGGACTGAGCCACCCAGGTGCCCCTATTAAAGGCATTTTTTTCAAGTTTTTCTTTAAGTGAGTATGCGTAAACTTTAATTTTATTTTTAATTTAAATTTAAGTAGCCAATGTGTAGTAAATCATTAGTTTCAGATGTAGTGTTCAATAATTTATCAGTTGAATATACTTTTAAAAAGGGAAGTACACAGGATAGTATGCAGTTTGTGAAATACTGGCATGTGAGAGATAAATGCCATGGACCTTCATGAGAAATGACAGCTTTGGATTATTTGTTTATTCCTACCTGTGGAAAATTTTTAATTCTCAAGAGTTAACCATGTTATTGTCACTAATTTTAACTTCATACTTTAAAATCCTCTTTTATTTACTGAGTGTAAGATGATGCTAACAAGGTGAAAACCTTTCAGATTCCCAGTGAGCCCACTGCTATTGAAATTTCATTCCGAGAAATCTGTTATTTTCTACTACTTCTGATTATGTCTGCCAGATATTTTTTCTGACATTTGGATTAACAGAATTTCTGAGAAAATAGTTCTTAACAGATCATTACTTTTTTCCTCTTAATATCTGTTTCTTATGATCCCAGCTTAAAGGTTGCTGATAATAGACTTCAGGTTTAGAGGAGGTTAAAGTCAATACTAGACAAAATAGTGATTAATATTGTTGAGAAAGCTTTGAGAGAAACAAGTGTCATTATAGCACAACTGCTTGACAAGTGTCCAAGAGGATAAACAAATAATAGTACTGAAATAAAATTTTATTATCAACTGTCAGATCTATTTATTTTATCAATCTTTCATTAGCTAAGGGTATTGAATAATGTATTCAATATTTGTGTAAGCCACACTGCTTTTTCAATGCAGGACTTGGCAATTTTGTTTAGTATTGTCTTTGGCTTTGCAGGCCATGAAGTCTCTATTGCAAGTACTCAAGTCTGGTTGATTGCAAGAACGGCCACGGCCAATCCACCAACAAATGGGTATGGCCATCTTCCATTAAAACTTTATTTACAAAAGCAGTCAGTAGTCCAAATGTACCCACAAGCTACAGTTTGCCAAAGGGAATGCATATATGATGATATTGTCTGTTCCAACAGGCAGTTGGGCAGTTAGGAGTCTAATGCCTATTGCCACAGAGCACAGCCTTATCAGGACTAGAGGAATGAAATCCATGACAACTGTAGGAATCTAACATGCTCTTTTATCAAAGTGCAAATATGATGTAGAAAGTTCAGGCATTTAGAAAACATTCAGAGATGATACATGGATTGATTCTTCAAAAATGAGTATTATTAAGGGTCTTTCTTCATTTTCATTAAAATGAAATTTTCATTTTCATTAAAATATGTAAACATAGGGGCGCCTGGGTGGCTCAGTGGGTTAAGCCGCTGCCTTCGGCTCAGGTCATGATCTCAGGGTCCTGGGATCGAGTCCCACATCGGGCTCTCTGCTCAGCAGGGAGCCTGCTTCCTTTCTCTCTCTCTCTGCCTGCCTCTCAGTGTACTTGTAATTTCTCTCTGTCCAATAAATAAATAAAATCTTTAAAAAAAAAAATATGTAAACATATATACACCCTGTGTAGGAAAGTATTAACCCAGAAGGTCTGAAGTTGATGTCTTCGACAGAGTCTCTCTGTGGGTTGGCCCTTGGCTGGCAGCTGGGAGCCTCGCTGTTTTACCAGCCTGGGCTGCTGTACACCTGATTGCCTTTCTTGAAGTTTGAAATGCCAGTAGTTGAGGCTGATTGTTGCTCCTATGTGACCTGTCCCCAATAACTTGGACTCTCAGGGTCAAGCAGGTTTTCCTGGGCTGCACACATGTTGCTCTGTTTTGCTGCTGGATTGAGGAGTATGCCGGGTGTAACTTCTATGTGAGTGTGGAGTGGGAGGGGGGAGTCGAGGGGAACATAGGAAGCCTGTGCCTGGATTCCTCTAGACTCAGCCTGACCCATCTGTTCTTGTTGACTGTCTTAATAAAATATGGCTGTGAGAACAACTGCCTCTGAGTACTGAAAGTCCTTCCAGCAAATCACTGAATGTGTACACGTTCTTAGAGCTTCGAATACACACATGCACAAACCTAATACTTACCCTGACTACTTCTAAAACGGCCGATTTTTTTCTGTTTTCTCCTTTGTTGATTTTCTCCCATTTCATTCCATTTTATTCTATGACATTCTATTCTAATGCATCTAATTTTAATGCAGTCAACTCCATTATATGTAGATTAAAAGCCACTTGTATCCCCCATATGATTTCCTGACCCATTAATGTAACACAGCTCTTGGTAACCTCTTATATATAACCTATATACCTTATATATTTCACTATCATTAGCAAAAAACACACAGAATCTTCCTTTTTTAAGGACTAACCGATGCCAAGAAAGACACATAGCATTAGTGTGTTAGCTCTCCATTGCTATAAACCAAATTATCCCAAAACTCCATGGTCTAAAACAACAAAGATTTATTATTTCATAGTTTCTATGGCTTCAGGGTCTCTCTCACTAGACCGGAACTAAGGTGTTACATGTTACCTGCAGAAATTTCAAGGCCCAACTGGAAAATCTGCTCCCACTGGAGTAACATGACTACATGCATATCTTCCCTGGCTTTTGTCCAGGGTCACTAGTCCTGGCCAGTTGGACTTCTCCATCAGCCAGTTTAAAACATGGCAGCTGACTTCTCCCAGGGCAGGCAAGAGAGTTAAAGGGGGCAAGCAAGACGGAAGCCAAAGTCATTCTTGTTCCCTAACCTTGTAATCAACCTATCAACACTCACACTGTATTGTATCCATTAAAGGTAAGTCAGTAGATTCATCATCCATAACTCAAGTAATAGGGATTACACAAGGGAATGGATGGCAGGAGGATTTCTGAGGGCCAAGAGAATCTTCCCACCACAATCAGAAGAAAGAAAGAAAACATGATGAAGCTAAAACAGTTATGTTGCCAAGACATATGGTATTTTCCCTGTGTTACTCTAATTTCTCTATACTTTCTTATTTCCTTTTTCATGAAATTGTTGGCATGCCCCACCTCCAGCAGTCTCCATGGAAAAGACTCAGGGTACCTGCCAGCTTATTCCTGAAGGCAGTTATTAGCTCTGAAAGCCACTTTAATATGCCATGAAGTCATGAATATATTTTGCTATAATTATCTTGTTTTGTATCACAAAGGTAAATTTATATACATTGCGATGAGATACAACTTTATTAATGAGCTTGGAACAATGAGGGAGAAGGAGGAGGAGTAAGAGAAAGGGGAAAAGCTGGAGCAAGCACAAAGGGGAATGGAATAGGGGAACGGAAGTGGTGAAGTTGAAGAGAAAAAGGCCATTATTATAAAATGCAGTGAATGCTCAATATACTATTCCAAGCACAGACAATGATTAAGCTACAGGTATATGTAAAGTTATATGAGTATTAAGCTTCATATAACAAAAATATATATAAATGTAACCATATATATGCACATTTTTCTTTTGAGGAAGGTAATACCATTATTCCTATGCCACCAATAAGGCAACAAAAGATGTAAGTTTAAGTTCATTCTATCAGAACTAGAATTTCAGCCCAGAGAGCTGGTTATGAAGACTACATTTCTAACTTCATCATGCTCTCTACATGGGCTCAAACATTGAATCAAGAACACAGCATTCCTGGGGCATCTGGGTGGCTCAGTGGGTTAAAGCCTCTGCCTTCGGCTCAGGTTATGATTTCAGGGTCCTGAGATTGAGCCCCGCATCAGGCTCTCTGCTCAGCGGGGAGCCTGCTTCCCTTCCTCTCTCTCTCTGCTGCCTGCCTACTTGTGATCTCTGTTAAATAAATTTAAAAAAAAAATCTTAAAGAATACAACATTCCTTAAAATTCAATTAATATACATTTTTTAGAAAGACTAATAAGGGTCTATGTCTTCAGTGCATATGTCAGGTAAGCAAAAATTATTTGTTGGATGGATAAGTAAATATCATAATTTATTTTGTGTTTCCTAGAAACTGGCCTAAAATAATTCTTAAAATGTCAAAATTTAAGGATTTAGTTTGTATATGAGAGAGAAAAAAGAAAAAGACAAAAGAAAAAAAATTACAAAACTTTGGAAGGAATTTTGGAGGAAGAAAAAGAGAAAAGGAAGAAGGAATGAAAGAAAAAAGAGGAGAGAAGAAATAAAACTTTAAAGAATATTGGTTTTAATTTGACGTTACAGGTAAAGAATCAGGATGTGTTTTCTGCCAATCAAATCTCACATATTGTATACAGTTAAATCATGGAACAATGAAACAAGTTGAAGTTCAAGAATTAAAGTAATATGATAAAAAACAAAAAGCTTATAAAGGTATGATATAACTATATATAGTTCAGGAATACAAGATTTGTAAACAAAAATTAAACATATTTAGATTTTTAAAATGTAATAGTACTGTATAATAAAACTTGCTGGCATACAAATATTAATATGAATATTTCTTTTTAGTTAAAAAGACAAATTTATAGTTATTTTACTAAAGTCTGCAGGGTTCTGGAACAAAGCAACTTATTGGATTTAATATATTTCTCATAAAAGTGTCTCAGAAGTATTAATTTCATGCTTGACACAACTTTTCATAGGCTTTGTGATTTTATATCTCTGATTTACAACAGGCTAGTTTTGTTGGATGATAAACTCTCAAATTGCAGAAATTTTAAAACTGAAAGAAGATTTCTTTTTTTAAATATAACAAGGAAGTTTGGTTGGTTCAATATAAAAAATGAACCTTAAGTGAGTTCATTTTACCAGTGATAATATAACTATAATGGCTATATATTCATTTGTCAGAATAAAATACAAATTAAATATTAAATAGTTGTTTCCAATTTTACTTTTTTTTTTCACTTAGTAGACTTATTTGAAATAGACTAAAACCTCAGACAGCAAAGTAATCAATAATTTAGGAATCCTTACCCTCTTCTATCAGATACATATACAAAAATGACATGAAATAGATATTGGCTGGTTGGGGCAACAGCAGTTCCTGAACTCTTAAAAAACACATAGCATACAAGACAAACAAGAAAGGCAACAGCTTGTTCTTAAGTTTCCACTTATGTGGCCCAGACGAGAGATACATCTTCCAAAAGGATTAATATTACAAATGATGATAAAACTGTTGTAAAATGATTATTCATTTCATTGCAAAGAAGAAACAAAATGCTTTCTCTTGGGCAGTTGATATGTAAGAGAGGAGAGGTTTTCCACTAAAATGAAAGGACATGGTTGGGGGGAAGCTGGTTCAAGTGGGAGGGTAGTGATGGCAATTAACAAAACAGATAAGAGAATCAATGATGAGGTAAAGATGAATTCGATATTCTTAACAGCTGAGAAGGAAACTACAAACCAACAGTCTTAGAATTCTCCAAAGATATTCTTTTTTTTTTTTTTTTTTTTTGATTTAAACTCCTTTTATTTTTTTTTTTTTTTTTTTTTTAATTTTTTTATTTTTATAAACATATATTTTTATCCCCAGGGGTACAGGTCTGTGAATCACCAGGTTTACACACTTCACAGCACTCACCAAATCACATACCCTCCCCAATGTCCATAATCCCACCCCCTTCTCCCAAACCCCCTCCCCCCGGCAACCCTCAGTTTGTTTTGTGAGATTAAGAGTCACTTATGGTTTGTCTCCCTCCCAATCCCATCTTGTTTCATTTATTCTTCTACCCACTTAAGCCTCCATGTTGCATCACCACTTCCTCATATCAGGGAGATCATATGATAGTTGTCTTTCTCTGCTTGACTTATTTCGCTAAGCATGATACGCTCTAGTTCCATCCATGTTGTTGCAAATGGCAAGATTTCATTTCTTTTGATGGCTGCATAGTATTCCATTGTGTATATATACCACATCTTCTTGATCCATTCATCTGTTGATGGACATCTAGGTTCTTTCCATAGTTTGGCTATTGTGGACATTGCTGCTATAAACATTCGGGTGCATGTGTCCCTTTGGATCACTACATTTGTATCTTTAGGGTAAATACCCAATAGTGCAATTGCTGGGTCATAGGGCAGATTCTAAATAGCCAGTCCATAAACAGATCTGTCCACCTAGAAAAGCAGAACTTACAAGTTAGAAATATATCCTAGCAAAATGGCGCATGTAACTTCCATCCTATGAAAATGTTTCCATGGCTGTAATCCCCACACCTGCAAGAGTGTAAATATGCTCAGGGCATATTTATTGAATGAAGGAATCAAACACTTAAAATCCCCTTAAAGAACTGATCTTGATATTATTATCCAAAGATAGTACTCACTACTGGGGAGGCAGACCACCCCATTACCGAGAATTTTAACTCATAAATTTCCTTGTTGTGAGAACTAAGATTTGGTCTTTAAAGAAAATCTATCCAATGGTTTCATATTACTTCTTGGAAAATATGTGGAATAAAAGTGAATTGCTCCTCTGCCTGGTAATCTTTCAAGTAGCTGAAGAAAATTATCTCACAAAAATGTGGCAGAGCTATCAATTTATGATTTCTCTGCACCATGCCTCTGACTCCCTTCACCCCACAATCTGGTTCATAATAGCTGTCAGATTTTTGTGGATAAAGTAGTTTGCAAGGCCAAATAAAACTTACCTGAACACATTGTCACTCGTCTCCTGGGAACACCTAAATTAACTGAGCCATCCTGTGAAGTGTCAGAGACCACAGCCCACTGCCCCAGGGCAAGGATTATTGGGAGTGGACAGGAAGAGAGTCACAGATCTAGTGTGTTCTTCGGGGGCTAGAAGAGAACACCACCTGCCAGCTTCTTCTGAGAGGACATTTATGGCAACTATGACAGACTAACTGTATGGGATCTTCTAGTCTTCAACAGATAGCATGTAAGTGTGTCAGATGGTTACCTGACCTGTGGAGAGAGCCCCAATTATGCCCAGCATTAGTTTTCTTTCAGTCCTCTGGGATGGCAGCTATAGATCTGAATTAACTTTAGTCAAGGACCAAAGAAATGGTAGCCACTTTGCCCACTTTATTTAGAAACAATATACACCAATGACATAACTATTACATTTGCTTTAAAACATGGTGGAACTTGGGGTGCCTGGGTGGCTCAATAGGTTAAGCCTCTGCCTTCAGCTCAGGTCATGATCTCAAGGTCCTGGGATCGAGCCCCGCATCTGGCTCTCTGCTCAGCAGGGAGCCTGATTCCCCTCTCTCTCTGTCTGCTGATCTGCCTACTTGTGACTTCTCTCTCTGTCAAATAAATAAAAAAATTAAAAATTAAAAAAAAACAAATAGTGGACCTGGAAGTCTAATCGTCAATGGACTCTCCCCTTTTCCCACTAGTCTACAGAGCAACAAGAAAATCAGGAGGAGAGGTCTCACACCAGAGGAAAAATAGATGATGAGCCTGCTACCAAGATTACCCTGAGTCCAAGCTTTCACAGGTATAGAGGGAAACAGCAGAGCTAGTAGGCACTATTTAGGGCACAGCCGTGGCACTTCCACCACCAACGAACAAGGATATAGGCAAGTAACAACACTGCCAGAGAGTTCAATTTAGATTTAATGCTTTTGGTCAGAGATACAAAAATGCCCCTTAATGTGAATACTTCTTCAGACTGGCAGGACTCTGTGTAATATATTTCATCAATTCTAAGACACACCATTTTGTTCACATTATAACATTTCTAAAATTGAGATGCATCTTCTAACCCATGGTATATCAGAGTTCATTGGGGACAATTTCTTAATTTTAATCATATAAACAATGGTGTTGCCCATAGGAGCACCTTTCAGAAGTGAGGATATCATAAACTAGGGCTTTTATTTATATAGTTATATGTCAGATCTAGACCCATTACTGCAACAGATGCATCAAGTGACCTTCTGATTGCAATGTGGCATATGATGTTCATTCATAGTGGCAAAATATGCTGTCCTGGTCCCTTACCAGTTTTAGTTGCTATTAAAGTAATGTGCCCCCTCCCCAAAACCATTAAACTGCCCAACTGGGTAAAATCTGTCTCTGTGAATTTAGTGAAATTCAATCAGACCTGAAAGACATACCCATTGTTGTTGTGATCAGATTCAGTCTCTGGCCCAGTGTGCAGTCAGGAACTAGATGTTGGATCATCAGTGCAACTACCAAAGAGCCTCTTTGGGTTACAAGCAGATTACTTTGCCTGAAGTCACCCACAGACATTTCATCATGACCTACCTAGTTTGTTTGTTTGTTTTTTGTTTTGGTTTTGGGTTTTCTTGGTTTTGTTTTGTTTTTTTTTGAGATTAAAGGACTTGACTTCTGTAAAGCAGTTATCCTTAGATACATTAGGTATCTAAGGGGCCCTCAGTAACAATTACTTGCATTTCATATGTTGTCATTTTCTAAATTTATTCTAATTTCACCAAGCACCTATGGGATGGTAGCCAGAACTGACAGGACTCCTGCATGGCCTGGCTATCACTTCTTCAATCTGGTTACTCTATTTCTGTTTATGAAACAGAAGATCCCATAGCCCTGCAGGAACTGATCACACTATTGATTGACACTGATTTCACTATGACAATCAAAAACCTCTGTGGCATGTGTTATTATCAGTGATCCTATCCTTTGTACAGTTGGCTCTTTGGATCTGGGGACAATACCTTACATTTATCACTTTAAAATGCTTGTGTTGGTCTTTTGTTCTTTGTTGTCTAAACATTGTGGATTCTTTATTCTGTAATATAAAGTATAGACCAAGCCTCCCTGCTTTTTGTCACACTCAAACCTGGTGGTTACAACTACTTTATAGTTTTCAAGTGACAACTTGACTGGTTACAACTACTGAAATGAACAGGATGACTTGAGATCTTGAGCAATGTGCTAGAATGCTCTCTTCAGATAACTGACACCACTGTATACGGTCTTCCACCTAGTTATAAATGTGTATCTTTTGCCATCGAGTTCACATCTTTGTGTCCTAGTCACTAGAATCTTAAGAGTAATGCTTTGATCAAAATCAATCAACAGCACTTCTTTGATCAATTTGTCTAGCATTGTATTGAAAAAGAGGGTAAACTGCTGTGACCCAGTTTTAAAAAAAATGCTTGCTGAATTCTAAGAAATATATAAAATCTAAACTCATTATGTGTCCTCCTCATTTAACTGCTTTTCTTGAACATTTCCAATCCTCATTTTACGAAACTACCAAAAAGATGCATAAAGGTCACAGGTGCTAACTATAGCCTGACAATGTCTCTTCTTAACAACTTGTTACACTAGCTACAACTTACTTCCTATTGCTATTAAAGCACTGATTTGGTAATTTGCATTAATTTTAAGTACTATGACACTTTTTCTAGCTGGCCTTTAATGTCTTTTATGGTGCATGATTTAAATACTATCTCTAGAGTGTCACTAGAATACTCAGTCTCCTTAGTTCTAATTTCTGTACCTCTCAGACTCTCCATTTCTGGTTTGCCATGATCACCTACATCACAAAAGGACAATTGTACCAAACAGTTCATGTGTCCCAGAAAGTTCCACACAGTCGTGCATCCTTGTTTCCCTGACCAAAAACTTCCCAATCAAATCAATCCTCATCTCCAGAAGTGATTGGACAAACAGATAAGCAGGCAACTGGCCAATTTTGTTAACAACAACAACAAAAATTAAAGTTCCAGAAAAGAATCCACTAGACTCGGGGCGTTCCAGTGGGTTAAAAGAATCCATCGGGCTCTCTGCTCAGCAGGGAGCCTGCTTCCTCCTCTCTCTCTCTCTGCCTGCCTCTCTGCCTACTTGTGATCTCTCTCTGCCAAATGAATAAATAAAATCTTTAAAAAAAAAAAAAAAACAGAATCCACTAGACTCTGAATGTCTGTCATACCCACAGCTCCATCAGAAGAAAGGAGTCAACATAATTTTGGCTAATACAAGCTAATGTGCTTCCTATCATTGTGACCTGTCAACTCTAACTACAGTATCACTGGACCAGGCCTGGGTTCCGAGTCAGACAGACCTTCTGTAAGATGGCTTGGTGTGAGAAATCTGCCTGACAGTGAAAACAATAAGGACAATCCTTATCTACTTAGAAAAAAGAATCTATTTTTAAATTTGATTTTAAACATAAGATTCACAGAAAGGGACAAAATTTTAGAGTATTAAAAAATAGCTGTGGTAAAACACAGATAAAGGGGTAGTACACAGAACAAACCTACACACACACACACACACACACACACACACACACACAAAGATGTCCACATCCTACTGCCCTGGGCCTGTGAATGTTACCTTACATAGCAAAAGGGACTCTGCACATGTGATTAAGGTAAGCATCTTGAGACGGGCAGATGATCCTGGTGGATCCCAAGTAGTCACAAGAATTTCTACATGAGGGAGTCCAGAGAATCAAAGTTAAGACCACATAGAAGGAAGGGGTAAAGGAAGTGAAAGCTTTGAGGGTGGAGGAAAGGGCCACAAGCAAAGGGATGCAGATGCCTCTAGAAGCTGAAAAAGACAAGGACATGACTTCTCCACTGGACTCCAGAAGGAATAAAACCTTGATTTCAGAACTTTGACCTGACAGAATACTAGTATCTTTATTTTAGGGCTTCTGACCTGCAGAAAGTCAGAAGTTGTTTGATCTTAGATGTTAAATGTGTGTTAAGCATGTTTGTGGTAATTTGTCATAGCGGCAGTAGGAAACTGACACAAATGGTTACATTTAATATCCATATGGGGTTAAATCATATTCGTCAACGCAGAGGCCAGCTTTGTCTCAAAACCCAATAGGTATAAAAAAATTGGTCTGCCCACACTGGAAGATAATGGCTGGCTAGCAACCTTGCAAAAGAAGATAATACAGTATGGTATGGCCAGCAGGTAAAGAAAGCAGAAGCTGGAAGGTGGGGGAAAAAAAGACATGTCAAATCAAAGACTGAGAGATTTAAGTCACACTATATTATATCATATCTGCAAGGATATTTTTCTTCTTTTTTTTCTTTATTTTTTTTTCCCTGAAGAAGAAAGCCAATTTACTATATTTTTGTTTTGTTTCATTTTGCAAGGACATTTTTCTAAGCACCTTTTTGTTTTTTTAAAGATTTTATTTATTTATTTGACAGAGATCCCAAGTAGGCAGAGAGGCAGGCAGAAAGAGAGGGGGAGGGAGGGTCCCTGCTGAGCAGAGAGCCCGATGTGGGGCTTGATCCCAGGACCCTGAGATCATGACCTGAGCAGAAGGCAGAGGCTTTAACCCACTGAGCCACCCAGGCACCCCTCTAAGCACCTTTTAACAACTGGTGCTCTTTACCAACATGAAACTTGGATTTAATTCGGAGAAAATATTTTGTTCTATATTTGACATTTGACACACTTTTACATATTTCCATGGACACACTTACTTGTATTTATTTATTTTTACTCTTTGTTTTAAATTATATGGTCTCTGCTTTTAATTCCTATGCTGTTCCTTACGTATTAAGTGTATGTAACATAGTCAGCGAAGACATATATCTCAGAAGAAGAAACAAGTCTTAGAAAGCAATATCATTTATTTAAAATTGACCTTATGTCTAATCACACAAGACAGTGCAAACTGAAAATGGAGTTATCTATGCCGGACACAGAAAACAGGACGCAGTGGCCTAACGGGGCCATGGAAAACTCTTAGCTAGTAGATGATATCCTCAAAAAACTGTGTTCCATTTTCACCAGGCAAGAAACCTTTGTTCTACATTAATGGGCTTTTGGGTCTAATAATGAAAGATTGCCTGAATGAAGTGAAGAAATCAGATAATCTTTTACTTGGAATATATTCCTCAAAGCAGAAGAAGAATCAAGAAGTAAATAAAACAGATGTCTAGAAGTCATCAGAGAAAAATTTGATAAGGAATTATCATCTGTATAGAAATAAAAGATTCTCATCAACACTTACAATCAAGAAAATTCCTTTTAGTTTAAATATTAGAAGACTTTATTATTTTACCTCATTTAAATTTTAATCCCCCATCTCTCACTGATACATAACCTCTAGTTAGAAATGGAAATATCTGTTTTGAAATTTTGAGTTCCTTACTATTTGTGTGAGTTTTAGAAGATGGGGGTTTTTGTTCTTTTAAATATAAAATGGGAATAATAGTCCTGGATCGCAGAGTTACTTCTGAGGAATAAATAACATAATAAATTCTCTCAATACAGTGTTAGACACATTGTTATTTCAGTTTTATTCCTTGTTAAATAGTGAACATTTTCTCACCAGCTTTACTCAGGAAGCCTTAGGCAAAGCTATGGGGGAAAAATTTTTTTTTTCTACCCTTCTAGTTTTTCCTATTTTGGTTCTAACTTTACACTAATATATTCTTCTTATCCATTCCTTCAAAAAAAAGAAAAAAAAGAAAGAAAGAAAGTAATTCAACAGGTCATGCTCAGTTTTACTCTGTAATGATTAATCTAGTACTGTTTTTTTCTGATTATTCCCCTACATTCAGTCTTCCCACTCTTCAATTTCAATCAAAATCTGGCTACCTCACCTTCTTATTTCCTCTGAGGCCTATTCGTTATCCTCTGATAATTAATTTGATATTGTTAGGAAATTTGGTTAAACATCTGCCTTTGGATTATGACCCCCAGGTCATAATCCTGGGGTCCTGGGATGCTTTTCCACATTGGGCTCCTTGCTCAGTGGAGATCCTGCTTCTCTTTTTGCCTGTAGGATCCCCTGCTTGTGCTCTCTCTCTCTCTCTCTCTCTCTCTCTCTCTCTCTCTCTCTCACACACACACACACACACAAATAAATAAAATCTTTGAGGAAAAAAAAAAAACTTTGTTCTTTACGTGACTTACAGCAACTCCAAACAACTATCTTAATGAAATCTCCAACAGGTAATTCTATCCATTAATCATAAAGTAGTCCTGTATATTTACTTAATGAATATTTATTGAACACTTTGAACACTTATTTTATGCTAGAAAATATATGTATGTATATACACACACTTTGACGTACTAAAATATACAGCTATTTACAAAACACAGTGCAAACAGAGTAGTAAGCAGAATTTCTGCTCTCAAGCTCTATATCTGGAAATCCTAATAAAAATATACATATTGAAAGACTGCTTAATAATAAATACATATTTACTGTTAGTAAATTTTAATGTGATTAAGTTTTGATTTAGAATTATATTTGAATGGATTTTCTTGTCAGATACAGCACATACACTGGTAATTATACAGTAACATTAGTATTAGGAGAGAGGTCTAGGGAACCAGTTTGGTCATCCCTGAGAGGGCGGTAGCTAATTCAGCTGTGAGGACTCATGGATTCAGAGCTTGTTGAAGAAGCTATATTTGTACTTTGCAAACTGTCTGCTATAAATAGTACTATAATCATAATTTCAAGTTTGACATGTATGGTTTTTTTCCGCTGTTACTAATACAGGAAAACTATAGCAGCATCACAAACAATAACTACCACTATATTTCTAGTCACATGAACTTGAAATTTCCTGATTAAAGGACATTGTTCTTCTCCTTATTGTTTAGAACTGGTCAAGGTCAGGTTTCTCTTCTTTTTGATGTCCACAGACTTTTAGTTGCAAGACTTTGGTACATCAGAGAACTTGGCCTCTTCCGCCAAAGGTATTAATTAGCAACACAGCCCTCATCAAATGAGCGATAGGCTGGGCCTTGGAAGCCTTTGAAAAGATTTCAGGTCATCAACTTCTAAAAAGAGGTTTTGTTTTAAGTCAGCAAATATTTTTGTCCATTTTAGACTGCTTTCTAGTTCTCTTTGATTTCCTCCCGAAGCCAAGTTTATTGTCTTTTAATATCCTGTTGATATCCTGTTTCTACTTTTATCTTTGCAGTGTTTCGCTTTCTAAGTAACATTTATAAATAGAATCACCTTCCACAATGTTTATATATACATGGATCTCTTATCTACTGACTTTGCTTAATGGAAAGAAGACCTATGATTCCAGATGTTATCTCTGCCTTTAAAACAGAGAGGTTTCAAAGACTAATGTTCTATGGCTTTTTATTTTTTTTTTTTTTTAACCTTAAGATGTTTTTGAAGGCAGGGTAGTTGAGAAAAATATAATAAAGTAAGAAACATATTTTAATTCTATTGTTTTCAATACTTATCACCTTTGTCTTTGTCAGTTCTGCTCACCAAAACATCTTGAATCCTTTATCCCTTCTGTAGCATTTAGTTTGCAATTCTCAGGCATATCTTTTAACATTTTTTTCACTGAAAGTCAATTGTAACTTTATTCAGAACTTGATTATTAAAAAGTTTATTTCACTACGTTTGTATCTTTAGGGTAAATACAACATGGATGGAACTAGAGCGTATCATGCTTAGTGAAACAAGTCAAGCAGAGAAAGACAACTAACATATGATCTCCCTGATATGAGGAAGTGGTGATGCAACATGGGGGCTTAAGTGGGTAGGAGAAGAATCAATGAAACAAGATGGGATTGGGAGGGAGACAAACCATAAGTGACTCTTAATCTCACAAAACAAACTGAGGGTTGCTGGGGGGAGGGGGTTTGGGAGAAGGGGGTGGGATTATGGACATTGGGGAGGGTATGTGCTTTGGTGAGTGCTGTGAAGTGTGTAAACCTGGTGATTCACAGACCTGTACCCCTGGGGATAAAAATATATGTTTATAAAAAATAAAAAAAAAAAAATAAAAATAAATAAATAAATAATTTTTTTTTTGTAAAAAAAAAAGTTTATTTCACTCTCTATTTGTAATAATTATATATCTATGAATGTGAACCTTTTTGACAATTACATCTCAGATTCTGAAGACAATTTTCATTTACCTCTGCCTCCACTGTTGCAATTTAGAAGACTGATGTCATTCTCTTTGTCATTCTCTGTATTTATCATTAGTTATTAACTGATTTTTGATGTTCTCTCTTTTTGTCATTCAGTAGTCTCATTATCTAATGCTTAGATGTGGATTTATTTCAATTCACTCTGTTTGGACCATTTTTTAAACCAATTTCTAAGAAACTCTTATGTATTTACTCTATCCATACTACCTCTCTCTCATTTCCTTGAAATTTTCAATCCAAAATTTCTATTAAATATATGTGCACAATCAAATTCCATCCTTAGAATTCCTTGCATTTTCCATATCTTAATCTTGCTAGACAACACTGTAAATTACATCTTAGAATTCTTCTTTTCTAATTCACTGATAGTCTCTTCACCCTTGTCTAACTGCGGTAGTCAAACAAACTCTAATTCTAAAGAGTTTGTTTTTGTTTCAAATAGTTTTATCATTATAAATTGGATTATTTCTGTTTATTGTATCACGGACCCTCAGTTACCATAAGATATTTTCTCCTATCTTCATGTGTTTGTCATTTTGAATTGTGACAGATTTAGACAGAATTATTCTGGGAGCAATCTCTAGATAACAGATTGAGGTTTATATTTTTAGAGTGTCTCTCCCTTTGTTTATACCAGGCATTTCAGGAATATAACCAATTCTAGATTAATTTTGTGTTAATTTCTCATTTTGTCAGCTACCAGACCAATAAGTAGTGTAAATTAGAATCTCAAACACACAACAAACATGAATCTAAGTTTGAATTCTTAAACTTTTTTTTTCCATAAGCTAAGTTTATGGAGAACAAAGAGTTTGGAATTTTATACTAGAGGGTACTGCTAAAAAAATATTTTTAGTTCATGGTTGCTTTTAATTTGTCAGCTGCTTCAAGGCTACAAGATTATGTATAACTTGAAATGGAAACTAAAAAAAAAAGATCTTGGCCTTAAGTAGACATAGGCATCTCCCCCCAACCCCTTACTATAGGAAGCTCCATTATCAACTTGCTCACTTATCACCCTAAATAGCTTTTTATAAATGGGTAAGGATTTTCCTCCACTCAAATTCTTCTCTGTACTCATAATATAATTTGTGTTAAATAACTGTATTTACAAAAGTTTCCATCAGGCATCATTTCAAATTATTTTATCTGTCAGATTTCTAGGAACAGAAGCTACAATTTTATCTAAAGAGTCAACCTGTAGAATTTTACTCTTTTGAAGTGGTACCTGTGAATATGACTATCCTAAAAATAAACACATTTACTACACATTCAGTAAAATTTTCAAAAATTTGATAAGCAAGTAGTTTCTTCTCTTTTTAGTACTCAATTATTCCAGAATAGCTAGGCTACAGGGAATTACTGAGAGTGAAAAATTCCTCTAAAATAAATCACAATGGCTGCACCTATGCTTCGTTCTATAATATATAAGTAATAAAGAGGAGGACTCTATTTCTTTTCTGTTTGACTGTTAAGAGTTCTTAAGCCTTATCCTTCACTCTACTCCTTCTGTCCCACAACTGAAAGAACTGATAAGAAAGCTCTGGGGCTACCTTCTTTAGCATTCATTGCAAGTTTGCACTACACAAGGTAAACCACACTCTGACCACATTGCATAACCACCACACACACACACACACACACACACACACACTGAAGTGAATCTCACTTCCCCTGCTCTCTCAAGCTATTTTGTATATGCTTGGAGCCTCCCTGCTTTCCCCAGAAAGCCTCATACTGTGAGTGATAAACTTCTCAAACCCCTCTGAAGAATGTGTACAGTGTTATCAGTCCTGACATCCAAACCAAACTTCTGTGTGGTAGCTATACAACAGCAGAGTATTTGCAAAACATTGTAAGATGCAAATCTTGCTATGACCTTTTGAGAGTCACTTATCAGTCTATATGATTTTAACAGAAAAAAAATAATCCAGAGCTATTAAAACTTTAAATAAAAATGAAAAAAAATTGTTTTCATATACTGAACAATGAAATTTATTTAAGCATAGAAAGGTAAATGTTTTTATTGCTGTACTTTGAAGTTTATGTGACCTGGTTGAAACTCATTCTGCTTTGGAAAGACTTTTTATTTATTTATTTGTTTATATATTTATTTATTCCTGATAGTCAAATGACACTAAACGGGAAACAAAGTTTTTATGGTAAAACTGAGAAATGCATTAAAATGTCTACATTTGTAATTGATGAATAGGAAAAAAATTAAAACTGTGTGTGTGAAAAGAGAGAGGAAAAAGAAAGCTGAAGAAGAGGATGAAGGGGAGGAGGAAAAAGAAGTGGGGGGGGCGAAGAGGAGGAGAGAAAGAGAAAAAGGGAGAGAAAAAGATTTTATGGTTTGGCTCATGCATCTGCAGGTTGGCAAATCCAAAATCTATAGCGCAGGCTAGGAGGTTGGAAACTAAAGGAGTAATGTTGCAATCTTGAGTCTGAAATCCAATCTGCAGGGCAGGCGGGCTGACTGGAAACTCACATAACTGATACTGCAGTCTTGAGATGGAATTTCTGCTCTGTGAAACCTGTTTTTGCTCTTAAGACCTTCTACTGATTGGATGAGGGCCACAAAAATTATCAAGGGAAATTTTCTTAAATTGAACTGATTATAGATGTTAACTACATACAAAAAACACCTTCAGAGAAACAAGTAGATTAATGACTGATTAAATAATTGGATACTATAGGCTAGCCAAGTTGACACATAAAACTGTCACAAATGGAATAAGATTAAGTGCTACATAGTTGTGTAAATGCACAGATAGTATTTTACAAGCCACTAAAATTTAACTTGTTAAATAAAGATAGGCAAAGTGAAGGTGGTTTCTTTCTTTCTTGTTTTTGTTTTTGTTTTTTTATGACACTGATTCTCAAAATGTTACGGAGAAGTGATAAAAGCTATACAGTACAGACAAAAATATGAAGAGGTAGGAATGCTATACACTGATAGTAGGAATGTAAAATGCTAAAGTGACCTGGGGAAACGATTTAACGTTACCCGACACATTTTAAGATGTGCAAACTCATGATGTAGCAAGTTCCACTCCTGGAGAATCTTTGCATATATTCAGTTTCAGAGCAGTATGTTAATAGAACAAAGGAATCAAATGTAAATTGACATAATAGCAGATAAACTGAGATATATTTGTATAATAATATATGACACAATATGAAATTGAATATACTATAGCTGTGTGTGTCAATGTGGTTGACCTTACAATCAGATTATTCATAACATGTAATGTAAAATTTATGCAAAATGTCTTCAAAAGTTAAATAATATAGTTTTTTAAATTTTTTTTAAATTTTTTTATTTATTTGACAGAGATCACAAGTAGGCAGAGAGGGAGGCTGGGAGAGAGAGAGAGGAACAAGCAGGCTCCCCGCTGAGCACAGAGCCTGATGCGGGGCTTGATCCCAGGACCCTAGGATCATGACCTGAGCCGAAGGCAGAGGCTTTAACCCACTGAGCCACCCAGGCACCCCAATAATATAGTTTAAGAAAGAAATAAACAGCACAAGTAATTACTTAAAAATCAAAATAGTAACTACATCTAAAGGATAGGATCTAGAATGCAACTCAGAAATGGCATGCCAAAAATTTATAAGGCATTTGTTGATTTTCTATCTTTAACAGGAGTCCTGGGCGTATGGTTGGTTAATCTGTGATCATTATATATTCATTTTATATTATTATATCCTTTTTGTTATAGTTTATATATTTCAAAATAAAAATTTTCAAATACTTAGCAATTACATTTATTTTACTAAAATATCTTTATGTGTTTAAGGTAAAACACTAAGGTAAATCTTTGGTGAAAAGAGTGAAACATGAGAGCATAAAGCAGTCTAATTCCAAACTGTTAAATATTTAATTATTATAAGCACAGAGAGAATAATACAGAGATATTATATCAGAATTTTAAGAGTGATTAACTAGGGGAAGTAATGACAGGTGGCATTTATTTTATTTTTTGAAATTTCATTCTTCAAATTGCAAACATGCACATATTAATGTTTATTTTTAGGCTATTAACTCAAATATCATATATAGTTAAATAAATCTCAAATGTAAGGAATCATAATGGAGGGGATTTCTTCTTTGGTGCAAACTTTTAAACCATAATGGATGAAAACAACCTGCCTCAGTGTGTATACGTAACACAATTTCAAAGACATCGAATTAAGTAAAAGATCCCACACAATTGTTTAGAGTGATTCACATTAGCTACACAAAGAATTCATTTCAATGTTTAAATTTTTTTTTTAAGATTTATTTGTTTATTTATTTGACAGAGAGAAATCACAAGTAGAAAGGCAGGCCCAGAGAGAGAGGGAAGCAGGCTTGTTTAGAGCCTGATTCGATCCCAAGACCCTGAGATCATGACCTGAGCCGAAGGCAGCGGCTTAACCCACTGAGCCACCCAGGCGCCCCTCATTTCAATGTTTAAAGAATTAATCACATTCATGCTATCTACTCCATAGTTTACCTACTCAGTACTGAATGGTCTAGTAAATACAATGAAGTCATTTCAAGTAGACCAAACTCTGCTTTACAAACTACCTTATTATATACTATAATGGATTCAAGTCATGCTTGATGAATAAGAAAGGTGAATGATATCCTTATGGTCCTTTTTCAGAAGTTTTAAAAGACTCATGTTGATGAACATTAAAAAACAGAGTTAAATGAGATTTTAATGGACTTAATTTAAAAGCGAAAGGCTTATTTTAGCATTTATTATTACATGTTATGGAACGAGGAATAAAGAAAACAGCCTGCAATATAGTTACTTTGTTATAAATATCATAAACTTATATAGATATGCTAACAGGCAAATTTCATAACATTCAACTCCAGGTTGAGGCACATATGTAATATATTAGCTTTCCCAGATTTTTCAAAGTGTGTAGCTGCACTAGGAAATAGGACCATAAATGCCTAACCAATAATTATATAAGATTGTTCAAAGCCATCTGATTGCAAAGAAACTATGTAAAAAAAAAAAAAAAATCTGAGGATCCAACACCAATGTCATTTGATTTTTGAACCACAGTCTTATAAATACTTTTAAGAAGATATTTTAATATTTTATTCATTAAGGCATATCTGTTGCCCTTGTTATTTTGAGGTTATCACAAGTTTACCTTTTTCTATTACAGGAGTCAGTTATGCAATAGCAGATACAAGTATAATTTGACTTCCGGATATAGAATAATTCCATGTTTTCTTCTCTGTCAAACCTTACCATGTAATCTCATGTAAAAGTGTGAAATATGGAGATCTTATAAAGAATCTATCCTAATAAATATATGTATATAAATAAGACATATCCCTTGAATAAAACAATTTAAATATGTGTGTATATAAATTTTAGAAGTCTACATATTCATGCATATCATGCTCCACCTAAATAAAACCTCAAACAAAACTGAATATAAGCAGACTTATACAGATAAAAATATCTAATATTAAAAAGAAAAAGAAGCTTTAAAAAAGCAATTTATTTAGTAGACCAAAATTGAACCTATGGCTCTAGTTTGCTGAAGACAAAAAACTATAGGGAAGCACTTTCTTAAGAACTATAGAACACAAATCATGTTCTCTGAGGAAGATGAATTATATCTGAGAAAATTTAAATTCCCAAAAAAATGCTTCCAAAGATTTTAATGATTTGGTGTCTTTTAACAGAGTAGGGGTAGAAAATATTTACATAAAATTGCCAATGAAATATCTTTACCCTTAAAACAGTTAAAATGTTCTGTGAGAAGCTGATCAAAGTAAACGTGTCAATTCAAGAACATCCAGAATATATTTCTTACCTTAAACTTTATACTGTTATATGTGATTTGGTTATTGTAAAACTCACTTACATTGACCGACTGAATTAACACTAGTAATGTTTATAATGGATATTTTAAAACATTTTATATTATGCTCCTGTATCTTTAATTTAGACAGGATGAACGAAATGAGGTTTGTATCTCCCAAATCATTAGCTTTTATTTATTCAACAGCGGTAGACAAAGAAAATATTGAAACCCAAAAGGAAAAAACTGCCTTTGGGACAAGCTCCAGATTTCAGTGATGAGAAATCTCTGATAATCTTTTTAGTATCTTTTATTCAGCAAAGATTTATTAAGCATACCCAAAGGTCAACACACTGTGTTAATTCCTCAGTATGCACAGATGAATAAAACACAGTCCTAAGCCTCAAGCAGTTTCAGGGCTAATGGTAAAGCTAAAATGTAGACATTTGCATTGGCAATTATTAATATGAATGCTGTGTTATTTCTCCGTCTTCTACTTCTTAAGGAAACTCTTTTATATTCCAAGCGACATTTTCATTCTCACAGAGAGCATTAAAGCAGAAACAAAAATTCAAAGAACACTTCAACCCAGCTGAGAGATGGAGTCTTTCTTACTCAGCAGTATTTTACCTTCTAACACCTAGACAAGGGAAGTGAGAAGATGAGAGTTATTAGAAAAAGAAGAGGCCCATTAGTTTGAAGAGTTATGAAGTACAAAAACTGAAAGAACACAAGAGAGTTTTTAGACATAGAGGATAGAGAAGCAAAAGGAAAAGACTTCAGATTTCTTTTCTTTTTTTTTTTTTTTTTTTTTTTTTTTAAGTCTTCAGATCTTAAGAATCCACACATCCCTGTTCTTGGTCACCTGTAAATCCCCACATAAACTGATGTCATTGGCCACAGGCATCCTATATGGGATTTTCTATAGAAACGAATAACACAAGATTCTGACAAGATTAGACCAGATTCAGTGAAGGAGTTTCAGAGCTGGGATGGGGGGCAAAGGGTGGCCAGACACACCACTGCCCTTACCATGATTTGTGGTTAACTATTCACTCAGTGATCAAATGGAGGCTTATGTGAGGAACTCAACAGAAACTAGAGGAACTCAAGTTCTCCTACCTGATGGGGAAGGAGGACGTCAGGGATGGCTTAAATGAAAGGGAACTGCTTTTACTGTTTTTACTAGTGTTAGAAATGTTTATTTTCAGGGAAACTATTTTACTCAGGATGGGGATTGGGTCATCTCATTAGGTAGTGCAGGATCCGGGGGCTCCCAGAAGCAGGACTGTCACAAACTGCAAGTCATGAGAAGTGGGAGAAATTAAAATCCAGAAGATAGGAATTATAAGATGGCTGACTTCCACAGAAGAAAACCCAGCAAAGAAAACTCCCTGTCTATTGTAAGGGCTCTCCCTGGACATACTCCATGAGAAGACAGAGGTCAGAGAAGTACAGACATAATCCAGAAGAGTACTTTGACATAATGGCTCTTAATGAAGATTGAAGTTCACCCCAATCCACAATTTTGCTGGGCTGACTTTATTTTTTTTTTATTTTTTTTTTTAAAGATTTTATTTATTTATTTGACAGAAAAAGACCAGTAGTGGAGAGGCTCTTAAGGGAAGGCTGAGCAGAGAATGTGGGATGACCCTGAGATCATTGAGCCGAAGGTTGGCTTAACCCCTGAGCCCACAGGTTTTGCTGGGCTGACTTTAAAGGAATTATTTCTCAGGTTCCATCTGGATAAGGAAAGATTTAGCTCCTTGTACAAAAGGATATATAATGTTATGAAAGCATGAACATGTGTGACATCCTCTGTAAATTGCATAGTGTCAGGCACTGCTAGAAAGTAGTGTAGGGATTGGATGGCTACATAATTTTTGAGACGGGGCAGATAGAATGCTTGGTCATTTAGCCTGATCTTATGTGTGTGTACTACCACCACACATACTTCCTTTCCAAATTCACCTGCTCCACTGTCCAACCTAATTTTACTTAGGAAACTCATGCTTGAAGACAGGATTAAGAGTTTCCAGATGGGACAACAAAGACTTAAACCAAGTGTAGGATACTTCTTTTGAGAGGGAGCCCAATGTAGTTATATGGACTGGACACCCTGAACCTTACCTAACCAATAGGTGACACTGTCTGAATTTGGCAAAGAAAGCAGTAGAGTTCCACAAATTAGTTTCTGTAGTTCAACTAAAGCCTCATGTTGGGGGTCTGGGAAAAGTCAGATTTCAAAGAACTGGAGGTCTTAATGAAGTTGAGAAACAGAATTAGAGTGATTTGGGGAGAAAAAAAGCTGGAATAAAATGTACAGTCAAATACAGAATTTACATGTCATTGTTTCAAAGAGTTAGTAGCAACTGTGACTAAAGGTTGTTGAATGAAATAGAGCAAAAAAGACAATTGAGCATGAACGTCTGTGGCTGAGGAGACTGAAGAACCATGAGGGAGGCTAGCAAGGTGATCGCTGGGATAGAGGAGAAGTAAGGAAGGGGTCACCATCACATGGTTGCCGATCTCACTAGTCTGGAATTAGTTTAGGTTGAATGAGGAAGGCGATGATTCAGGTGCCAAATGTCTATAGATTCAGGGATGAAATGAGCAAGACTATTGAGACTGAGTAGAAAGAACCCATACCCTAGTGAAAAATAGTTATCTCTAACATTATAAATAAGTCAATGGATCTGCTAGGATACAAATATAGCTTCTTGGTTCTTTGGTTTGGGAGATCAGGAGAAATTATCAGCCTGTATCACAGGGATTCTAAATTTTAATTATGCCCAGGAGGTGAAGTTCAAGTATTGTGAAAAAAGTTGCAAAAGTATTGAAGTTTAATACTAAGGATTCTATCTTGAATCATCCTATACTTTTTAGAACCTATGCTATAAAAAGTTGTTCTTTATTATGTCTGCCACTGTCAAAATTTATTTCTATATCTCTTTCCTGGAAAAACACTAAGGGCGTCACCATAATCCCTGCATCCTGACTTTCATGCCTTTGGTGATCTCCTTTCTTTAGGAGGGCAAAACCTGTGACTTCATTCTAACCAAAAGAATAAAACAAAGGATATCATTTCTGTCATAATGTTACATAACATTGACCTCATCCTTCTAAGAAGATTTTCTCTCCTTGTTGACCCTTAGGAAGCAAAAATCCATGTTGAAGTAGACTACATGGCAAGGAGCTAAGAACAGAAACTGGTCAACTACTCAAATGTGAGAAACAGAGTCTGTAAGTCAGACACCCCCCGCCCCCTGCTGCAAGGAAACGAATGCTATGGACAACCATGGGAGTTTAGAATTGGATCTTCCCCAGTCAAGTCTCAGATGAGAATGAAGCCCCAACCAACACCTAGATTGAAATTTTGTTAGACTCCAGAGCAGAGCACCCAGCTAAGTCTCACCCTAGCTCCTGACCCAAAAAACTGAGATAAAAAGTGTGTGGTAAATATCTAAATCTGTGGTAACACTGTCAAGGAGCAAGAGATAATAGATATGTCAGAATCCCATTCTCCTAAATTTATATATATATATTTTTTTTTTCAATAAAAGCCCATTTTTCCACATTAAACGTTTTCCAGAGATTATAAAGAATGCTTGAATAGTTGTTGATTTGGCCATTAAAACCAAAGTATGTCTGAAAACAAAGACTATTTCTTTATATAATCTAAGTATATAAACTATTATAAATGTTTGGCCAACAGAGTGCCAGATGTAAGTCTACTCAGAGACTGCTCCATCAGTCAACTCAGAATGTCAAATATAACCATATGTTTCAGTCACACATTAAAATGCCTCACTTATCTCACCAAGATAATTTAAATCTAAAATGAAATTTTCATAAGAACTATGTATTAAATAGGCAAATAGTTACTAAAAACTTGGTGTGTGCTATTTCAATCATGACAGGAATACAGATAAGAACATTACAGAAAGAGTCATAGGATTATGAATATCTCTGCTTTGACATTTACAAAACAATTCAAAAAACCACTGTGCATTTATTAACTGAACTCTTGCTTTGCAAAGTTTCTTATTTTAATAGATATAAAATCAGAGAGAGAGGGACAGAGAGAATCTTATTCAGGCTCCTCATGGATCCTAAGTCAGAGCTCCATCCCATGACCCCAAGATCATGATCTGAGCTGAAATCAAGAGTCGGACACTTAACCAACTGAGACACCCAGATGCCACTAAATTCACTTATTCTTAAATAAACAACCTAAGGTAAGGGAAATACAAATTGCAAGAAAAAAAAAGTCTAAATTTGATTTACTTTTAATCATAGCTAAACATAATTATTACTTTTTTTTTTAGTTTATTATGATTATTACTGTGTTTTCAGTTTTCATTGGCTGTTCTCAGAGTTTGTTTTCACCTGGTATAGAGTTTGAGTGTTTAATTTGATAATTTTAAATGTACTGCTCAAAATGATCAGTGGATCATTTAAATATGCAAATAAAATAAAGTTCATGTATAAGAGTAGTATTAATGAAAAATGTTTAAGTATAAATAACATAAAAACCCTACCAATTCTACATGATTTTTTGTTGGATGATTTTTAGGAGAGGGAAAAAAAGCTGTATAGAAATAAAGTATTAGAGGTTTCAGGCCTGTCAGAAAATATTAGCTCTCCAAGTAGGGTTTCTGGCATAGAGGAGAAGGTTTGACTTCTATTTAAGGAGGAGAAAATGAAAGCCAAGTAGAGATGAGTTGGCATTAGATGCTGAAATAAGTTGGTGATGATCACATTCAACTTCTACTCCAGCTAGGAGGGACCAACACATCACAAGTGAAGCTGGTTGCAAGAGGTCAACCTCTTAATCAATGGAAAACTTTGAGAATCTGCAATATAGAAAATAGATTATGCCTCCTTTAGCTACTCTCTTCTATTTCAGTGCCCTTTATCTGAGACATTTCAGCACAGAAACTCACAAAACTGAACATGGCTTATGGAGTCTTTTCCTTTATGTAACTTAAAATAGAGGAGATACAAATTTCAATGAGTAATTATAATTATGAACAATGAAGACTAGGAGTGGGGAAACAGGGAGATCTATAAGAACAAAATACACTGACATGTCCTATTGGAAAGAAGACCTCTAATGGGAAAACCCAATTAAGCTATGACCTGAAAGAACAAATAGAAATAAAGTTGTTTATAATATTAGGAGAGAAACAAACCATGTTTTAGGCCTTGGAAAAAAAGATAGGCAAGTTATGAAAGGGGTTAATGGACTTCAAAGAAGTCCTATATGGTCAGAGCATACACTATTAAGTGGTGCAAGAAATCTTTTTTACGGAATAAATTGAGCTTCATCTCTAGTAAATTCCATGTTCCCCCCTTGTTACCATTACTTGAAAGCTCGTTTCTAATTCAAAAATTTGTTTTTGAAGTTGAGAAACTTGAATGACACTGAATTTTAGTGCTTTGGGATGTTGGTTCTGTTATTATCCCAAATTAACAGAAGAAAAAAAAAAAAAAACGAGGATTAGGGAAGTCAATCAACTCTCCTGAGGAAATCATCCTGACAGGATTCAAACCAAGGGCTTGCCCATAAAATTACAGGGTTCTTTCTTCTTGGAGTGCCAAATTCCTTCTCACAGCTTACTAATAGCTACACTTCTTAGGTGCAGAGAGCTTGCCTAATTAGTAAGGCTGAAAAAGTAAATGAGAGTATTTCAGCAAACAGTCCAGGAAAGATCAATTTGTCAGATTTGACATGAACCATGGAGGAAAGCATCTACTTTTCTTGGATGATTAATCCAATATAGCTACTATTGAGTAAGACCATTTACTTGCTGCCATGCAAAACATATAAATTAACATACTAATTTTTCAAACACTTGTAGCATTGATTAGATGCACCCAAGACAACAAATTGACAAAATTTTACCTACCACAGTTACTGGCAGAGCCTTCCTAAGCCTGAGTCCCTGAATGGACTCACTCAGTCCCCCTCCAGGCCACACGTGGAATCAATGGGGGTAAACTTATGCAATGTCAATTCTCTGATCTTCGGGTGAAAGGTGTTTTTTTTTTGTAAGAGCAACTAATATAAAAAGCAACATATCTCTAACTAGTTGCCACATAAAGAGAAAAGAGACAGATAGGATTAATGATTCTTTTGAGGAGGACCTTTTCATGACAAATTCTAATCATTTTTTCTTCCTGCAACATTTCTACTTGGAAAAACTTTTCTCTTTTCCAACTAAACTTATCAAATTCACATCCAAATTAATTTCCTCATAACTCCCAATAGCCTCTGCGTCGGGTGGTCTCTATACAAAGGACAATGTTACAAATCATATTTCTGCTCCAGTGTCCAAATTTATTTTATTCACCTTAGAAACCATGTCACATAAGCCTCTTTATTTACTACTTAAAATCTTTGAAAATAAAATGATGTGATTGCCTGTGAAAAAATAATTATGTCTTTTAAATTCATCAGAGAAACCTTCACTGTCAAACTAAAGATTTCAATAATTTGACAATATCTCAACTACATGAAAAATTAATTAAAACATCTGTTAATTATAAAAATATAGATTACAAATATTTTTCAGTTGACATTTTAATTGTAGTTTTATGTCCATTCATTTAATTTCTATAAGATATATTGACTTGATTATTTTGGTTCTAGTCAAAAACCTATATACAATTTCAGCTTTCAAAGTCCTTTATTGGTTAAAAGTATAAAAACTGTGTGTCATGATTTAAACATAAACCCTTAGTTCTACTCAAGCCAGTAATTATTTGATTAATATACATGGGCTGTGAAAATTAAAGGGCTTGATATCTTTAAGAGTCCCCAAGGCATTGTTACACAGAAGTAGTATCTGCAGTCATAAAACAGTAACCAAAAAGTCCATATGTGAAAATAATAAAATAACACATCAAACAGCAAATATTTTGAAGCACTCTCTTATTTTCCTTCAAATGTATCTTGTTAATTTATTCATGCACACATTTGGTGGTATTAATGTTGGATCCATTTATAATATTGGTAGGACTATAGATTATAGCATATTAAGTGTTAAAGTTAATGATCATTGTGTTTCAGGGCATGGGTAGCACCACGAATTTTATGTAAACCATTTAAAGTTTGCCCATTCACTGACAGAAAAATTTCAAGGACTGGGCTACCATTCACTAACCCTAAGAAGAAAAAGAATAAGTAAAAGAGCAGGGCACCTGTGTGGCTCAATCACTTAAGTGTCCAACTCAGGATTTCATCACTTCAGGGTCCTGAGATGGAGACCTAGTCTGGGCTCAGTGGAGCAGCTACTTGAGATTCTCTACCTCTCCCTCCCCCTATACTGGCCCCTCACAGGCATATATTATTTCTCTCTAAAATAAACAAATCTTTAAAAAAAAAAAAAAGAAGAAGAATGAAAGAGCAATAAAAAATCTGTATTAGTACAAATCTCACTTAACACTTCCGTCTATTCTGTGATGCTTCTCTGTTAATAATCTGAAAAAAAACTTCATTAAAAGTAATAACCATTCTATCTCTTTAACTCAATTATATTTTGTAATTATAAAAATAATACACCATATGATACACAGAAACAAATACAAAATTATAATCTTGCTTTAACAAATGTATTTAACAAATATTCGTATTTAAACAAATATGAATTTGAACAAATTATTTCATCGTCTTTTTTTTTTTTTAAGATTTTATTTATTTAATTATTTATTTGACAGAAGAGATCACAAGTAGACAGAGAGACAGGCAGAGAGAGAGGAGGAAGCAGGCTCCCCCTGAGCAGAGAGCCCAATGAGGGGCTCCATCCCAGGACCCTGGGATTATGACCTGAGCCAAAGGCAGATGCTTTAACCCACTGAGCCACCCAGGCTCCCCAAGGATTTCATTATTTTGAATGAGTACCTATATAATTGTTTTTGAAAATGTATTAAAAGTCAAAATGCTAAATGTCAAATTAATCTAATGTGTTTTAATTAAATAGTTTAATAAAGTAAAATCAATTTTAACATTGTTATTTATAAATTGGTTCAGAAAATTCTGGATGTCACTGCATTCTCTTAAGTAGTAAAATCCTATTTCAGTTCTAATAATATAAACCACAAGAATACATGTAATGCTTTATGTTTAAGTCATGTGATCTTAATAAACCTACAATCAAGAAGAAATAGCCATAAAATATACTGAGTAAGTTCCTTATAAGTGTAGTTTATTAGGCATTTATCCTATAAAAATTTAAAGCTATATTGCCTAATATCGTAACTCGCGTGCAAAAGGAATTGTGAAGCACAAATTTGGTATTCTTGAATTTTAGGGCTGTTCATCTTAAATTCATGGCAGGCACGCTCCTAGTTATGTTCCAAGTAAACCCTGAAATGGATTTTGTGGACCATGGAAAGTGAAAGGTATTGAAGAATGAAGAGTGGAAGGATTGCGTAGTATGTGGGCTGTGCTTTAAAATAGAACATAAAAATCAAACTGCAGAAAAGCATGGGATATCTTCAACAATGCCTTTTTAAATAACAGGAAACTAGACCAGAATCAATGACCTTCTGCAAAGAGCAGTATCCCCCTCCAAAGGCATGTTTTCAATTAGACACTGCTGTCCTGTGATGCTGTAAGACACACAGCAGGGGCAGCCATTCAAACTCACTGCAAAGTCCATACTCGGTATCTTTTTTTTTTTTTTCCCATCCTCTCATAGTCCTAGCCAGCTCTATTAGACTATTTTTTTTCTATCATAGTTTTATGAGCAACCGGTTCCTTTTGTTTCACACTGTCTGTGACACATCAAAGTTTCCCACCAACCCACCATCACTGCCATCCATTCATGCTCATCGTCCTTCTAGCCTTTTCTCTTACCTCCAAGAAATGTTCTTTACTGAACATCTCTGCTTCATTTCCATAAGTCTCATATGACTCTGTGTTTGTGTGTGTGTGTGTGTGTGTGTGTGTGCACGCATGCATGTGAGTGCATGAATGTGTAAGACTATGTGTATCTTTGTGGGGGGGGGTTGGGGGTAGAGGGGCACTCAAGCTAGAGAAAGATGCCTGTGTTAGCAGTCTATCATGCTTATTCCTTAAGAGGGTGGCATAAAGAGGAACAAGCAATAGGATCCTTTGAAATAAAGGATAAGTTCCCTTTATCATCAGAAATCTGAGAAACAATAGCTAAATGAGGCTTTAAAGTATTCTAACATGGTTTCAGAAATATGCCTGGGGCACCTGGCTGGTTTAGTTGGAAGAGCATGCAACTCTTGATCTTGGGATCATGAGTTCAAGCCCCATACTGGGTGTAGAGATTACTAAAAAATAAATAAAAAAAAAAAATACCTAGAAAATACAATCCATTGGTTGCCGTAAAGAGCTAACATATTGCTAGTAATTTGCTTTCAATAGTGTATTTGTATACTTTGTCAACTGGAGGGAAATGACATGTGTTTAGGGAGAAAAAGGATTGAGTTCAAGGTAACTACTTATTATACATTTCTAGAAGAATAACAGAACCATGATTGTCCACTTAATTAAAATGTTTAAAGTTTTGGTTTAAAGTCTCTCAAAAATGAATCAGTGAGTTAGAAAAAGAAAAACAAGAAATAATCAAAAGCCAAGAATGAAGTAGTATGTAAGAGGAAATCAAATCAGGCTTATACCCTGGTGGTACTGACACCAGGTAGATGTGAGTCTTTTTCATGCTCATAGGGATAAAGGTACAAGTGATGAAGTGGTCCTGAATAACATGACAAGTCTGACAGAAATGAAACTTAAGTGAACTGGAAATCAACCCAACACTTCAGGCTCAGCAGTGAGTCCTGTCTTGAGACCCGGTGCTATGTACAACTAGAAAAGGAAAGGAAAAGGAACAACAACAATAACAACAACAACAAAAACAAACTTTTAAAAATAAGGTATTCAGGGTGCCCGGGTGGCTCAGTAGGATAAGCCACTGCCTTCGGCTCAGGTCATGATCTCAGGGTCCTGGGATCCAGCCCCGCATCGGGCTCTCTGCTCAGCAGGGAGCCTTCTTCCCCCTCTCTCTCTGCCTGCCTCTCTGCCTACTTGTGATCTCTGTCTGTCAAATAAATAAATAAAATCTTTTTTTAAAAAATAGGTATTCAAAGGCATCTTTTATATATGTTTGTACCCATAATAAACTATGTGATTCAAAAAATCATCTGCAATTGCAGATTGATTATGACATAATCCAGGCTGAGAGTACAACTGGGTACCTGGAAGAAGGAAATGTATATTCTCTCTGGAGCAAAGTTGCCCCAACACAGACCTTAGAAAATGCCTACATGTGATATTGAAAGATACATGATATCACAAATAAAATGCACACACTCTCTCTCTCACTCTCTCTCTCCAAGGAAACAAACCACCATAAGTGTAAGCCAGCACAAATAAGAGAATCAAACATAAAAAAAAGTACAATTAGCAAATACAATATCAAATATATGTTCAGGGGTGCCTGGGTGGCTCAGTGGATTAAGTCTCTGCCTTCGGCTCAGGTCATGGTCTCAGGATCCTGGGATCGAGCCCCACATAGGGCTCTCTGCTCAGCAGGAGCCTGTTTCCCCTTCTCTCTCTCTGCCTGCTTCTCTGCCTACTTGTGATTTCTGTCTGTCAAATAAATAAATAAAATCTTTAAAAATATATATATATATGTTCAATGTTTTAAAAATATAAAAAGGAAGAAGAAAATAATAATGAAAAACAGACCAAAAAAAATGCCTCAAAAAACCAAAGGGCAAATAAGATATTCAGATATAAAAGATATATGCATTTGAAACTCAACAGCAAATAGGTTTGACAAACAGAAATTTAACAAACTGAACAGAAGTTTAACAAACAAGAAAATTTAGTTAAAGTTATATGTAATGTTACACAGTATAACTAATGTTACACAAATATTTTTAAAAATGGGAGAAAGTGGTTAAAGTGGATAATTGAAGGTTCAAAAATACTAGAAAGAAAACACAGATAACAGAGATATTTGAAAAGTAGTATCTTTTTTTTTCTTCTCAGAAATGGTAAGTTACCAATCCAAGTGTTCCAAAGTGAAATAAATTCCAAGTGAAATGAGTTAAAACTAACACAAATAATTTCATGTAATGATATAGCTTCAGAACCCAAAAGGTAGACACAATTATAGTAACTCCAGGAGGAAAAAAAGTAATCCTTTTCAAAGGGATTGTAATTAGAGCTGACTAATCACAGTAGCAACAAAAAATATAAGACATTGGATCCTCAAAGCATTAAGATAGAATTGGTAATTCATGACTGTATATTCAGCAAAACATTTTTTTCAGTAGTGATACTAAAGACATTTTCAAGCAAACAGGAAGTGATTGTGAAACTTGTCAACTCCTTTCAAATGGAATTCTCAAGGATCTATTTAAGGTGGAAGGAAGATTGTCCAGATGGAATATCTGTCATACAAGAAAGAATGATGAGCTAAGAAGTTTGAAAATATGGGGGTTGATTTAAACAAAAATTGACTGTGCAGCACAATAATAGTAATTTCTAATAAGGTTAAAGATCACAATAGATCTCTTCTATAAAGCAATAACAACAAATGTAAGTTAAAAATTAATATGATCAGTAGTAAAGTGTTCTAAACAACTGTCTTTTTCAGGAGGAAGATAAATATATAGAATAATTTAACACATTTTAAGTTAGGTATGCATGATAAATTCTTACCATTAATTATTAAATAATTAGAGAAAAGTTTTAAAGACTGCTAAGTGCTAGGGGTGCCTGGGTGGCTCATGTAGTTGAGCCTCTGCCTTTAGCTCAGGTCATGATCCCAGGGTCCTGGGATCGAGCCCCACTTCTGGCTCTCTGCTCAGCTGGGAGCCTGCTTCCTCCTCTCTCTTCGGCTGCCTCTCTGCCTACTTGTGATCTCTCTCTCTTTCTCTCTCTCCCTGTCAAATAAATAAATAATTTCAAAAAAAGAAAAAGAAAAAAATGCTAAGTGCTAGAGGAAAATGATTTTTTTTTTTTTAAGATTTTATTTATTTGTCTGGGAGAAAGCCAGAGCATAAGCCATGGTAGTGGCAGGCAGAGGGAGAGGGAAAAGCAGGCTCCCCATTTAGCAAGGAGCCTGATGTGGGGCTTGATCTCAAGTCCTGGGATCATGACCTGAGCCGGAGGCAAATGCTTAACTGACTGAGCCATCCAGGCATCCCTAGAGGAAAGTGAATTTTAAAAAGAAATCAGTGCGAAGGCAAGGAAGTAAAGATAAACTTTAGAAAGGTTGAATAAGTAAAAACCACAGCATAAGACAGAAAATTAAATGCAATTATGACAGAAATTAAAATCTGAGGCTTTTGAACTGGACTTTACGAGAGCAACATAGGGGCGCCTAAGTGGCACAGCTAATTGACCTTCTGATTTTTGTTTGAGTCATGATCATATATGATCTCATGGTCATGTAATCAAGCCCAGTGTTGGGTTCCATTCAGCAGAGAATCTGCTGGAAATTCTCTTTCTCCCTCTCCTTCTGTCCCTCTCTCCACTCACACATAGGCACTTTCTCTCTAAAATAAATAAATAAATATTCAAAAACATAAATTAAATAGCAACATAATAATTTTGGCCCATAATGTTTATAAGATGCATATCCAAAGTAAAATACACAACAAATGAATGTTAAAGGATAGAAAAACACAAAGAAATTTTGTGATGACATTAATAAAAGTCAAAAAGGCATCACTGGGACACCTGGGTGGCTCAGTGGGTTAAAGCCTCTGCCTTCCGCTCAGTTCATGATCCCAGGGTCCTGGGATTAAGCCCCACATTGGGCTCTCTGCTCAGCGGGTAGCCTGCTTCCTTCTCTCTCTCTGCCTGTCTCTTTGCCTATTTGTTATCTCTGTCTGCCAAATAAATAAATAAAATCTTAAAAAAAAAAAAAAGAAGAAGGCATTACTAAAGTTAAAGGGGGTTACAGTAAAATGTTAGTTTTACTCCTAGTAGGAGGTTCTGAACTCTAAACATATACATAGCAATGCATAAAAAAAAAAAAAAAAACTACAAAGAGACAGATATATCTACCATTACACATTCATCCATTCGATAGATATTTTTAAAAATGTTCATTCAGTTCTAGGCATCAATGACATAAGAAGCAAAAGAATCTTGATGATATGTTGTACATGTACACAAACATGGATATATATATATATATATATATATATATACACACACACATATATGTATATATATGAAGGAGGAGACAACAATACCTGATATATTAACTACATCTGAGAAAGATTTAGTGACTGGGTTAGGGTTGCACTTTTAGATAGGGTAATCAGGGTAAGTTTTCCTGAGCAAGAAGATAATATTTGAATAGAGATCTGAAGAAGGTTAAAGGGTAAGCCAAGCAAATATCTGATGAAAATACATTCCCAGCAGAGTGCACAGCAAGTACAAATACCCTGAGCTGGAAATCTGTGTGGTTTTATTAAGAAATAGCAGAGGCCAATATGTCTAGAAGTGAGTTAGATGGGAGAGCCAGCGAGTCAATGAATAATTAAGGGTAAGATCAGTTGGAGTTTAGAGCAAAAAGGAAAGTAGGGAGGGGTCAATCATGTAGAGCTGTCCTTTTTTTTTTTTTTTTAAGAAATCTGAGAGAGAGAAAGAGCAGGAAGGGCAGACGGAAAGGGAGAGAATCTCAAGCAGACTCCATCCTGAGTGTGGAATCAGATTCAGGGCTCAATCTCAGGACCCTAAAACAATGACCTGTGCTGAAATCCACAGTGGCCACTTAAGTGACTGAACCAGTCAGGTGCCCCTTAGGTAGAGTCTTTTGAACCACTGTTAAGTCTATTTTGACAACTGGCTTGTACTATGAAAGACAGAAGATGCTAGAGAGTTCTGAGCAGACTGACAGAAGAAAGTGACCTCTCATATTATGACGGATCAATGTAGAGCTGTGTTGAAGATAGATTATTGGTAACAAAGGGCAGAAGAAGGAAGAATACTGCAAAAATCCAGAAAAGGTTTTGCAGACAGACTTGATCTATAGATGCTAACAATCAGTTGGTCTGAATATAGATATAGATATAGATAGGACATATCTCATTGACTGACTGATAAATTAGATGGAATAAATAACCAGTAAGCATGTAAATTCTGGCAAGAGGTAGAGAAGCTCAGAGTCACCATTTGTACTGATCTGCATACTAGAAATCCTAGTCAACTCAGAAAATAAAATGAATAAGCACTGGAAGGAAAAAAACCTCACAATTCACAGGAAATACAAATCAACTTCAGAAAATATTTATAATTCTAAATATATTATGGAGATTGGAGAATTTTATAAGTTTGCTGGGTACTAAATTATCATTTAACAATTGTGTTTCTACAGACCAGCAATAGTTAGTAAATACAGTAGAAATTCTGATGTCATTTAGAATATAACACAAAAAAGAAAATATTTAGTAATAAACTTAATAAAATATGTACATGACCAAATTATATTCTTCATTATAATAAGTTAATGAAATCCTAAAGGACAAATTATTATTTTGTAAATATTTCATTTATTTATTTGAGAGTGAGAGAGAGAGAGAGCGCACAAGAGAGGCAAAGGGTCAGAGGGAGAAGCAGACTCCCTGCTGAGCAAGAAGCCTGATGTAGGATTTGATTCTGGGACTCTGGGATTCTGGGATCGTGACCGGAGCCGAAGGCAGTTGTTTAAACTAACTGAGCCACCCAGGCACTCCAAGAAGTAAAAATTATTTTTGACTGGGACTCAAGTAAAAAAAAAAAAAAATCCATGTTCTTCAACTGGATCTATAAATCAACAGACTTGAGACTTCGTTTTGTTTTTGTTTTTTTGTTTTATTTTTCTGTGTGTGTTTGGTTTGGAAGTTGACAAGCTGAGAGACTGAAATTTATAAAGAAGGGTCAAATATCAAGAATCACTGTTAGCTACTAGCGAGGTAACACAAAGTTGGGACACCACTGGTCAGATATCAAGAATCATGTTGTCACATATATTACTGCTACATATATCAACATGATGAAATTCAAAAACATACAATTAATCTCAAAAATCAAACTAGTAGGCACCTCTTACATCACATTCACTCCCGCCAGCCATTGTTCTGTACTTACTCAGCATTAGAACGTCTTTGATCCTCTCAGCATTATGAGGTAGTTCATTAATTCTCCATATTTTACAAATTAGGATAGTAAAGTGCAGAAATGTTAAGTAATTTACTAATAAGTAAAGAATCCAGGACTCCAACATGGCCATATTTTTTTTTTTTACTGACTCAATGTTCTTTACAATGCTCTGCCTTTTTGATCTGTACACACACACCTCAGAAGGATATATACAATATCTATCATTATTGTAAACCCAGAAAACTTTAAAGCTAAAATAATATATGGTTAAAGGTTGAGATATTTGTTAAGCCCATAAAGAAAGCAAGGGGGGCGCCTGGGTGGCTCAGTCAGTTAGTGTCTGACTCTCGATTTTGGCTCAGGTCATGATCCCAGTGTCCCAGCCCCGCACTGGGCTCTGCACTGGGTATGGAGCCTGAGTAAGATTCTCTCTCTCCATCTCCCCCTCCACCTGCTCCTGTGGTGCTTGCACTCTCTCAAAAACAAAAACAAAGAAAAAAGAAAAAAAAGAGTAAAATTGCATGGGTATGAGAACTGACATTCCACATTCATAAAACCCATAGATTCTAAATTCTGAAGGAACTCACCATGGTTGAATTATATGGTTCTTTGAAGGAGTCAAATATATAAAAGAAGCTATAGCATATGAAAAGGGCAAAGAATTTGATTAGACATATAAAATAATTTCATTTCAGCAGACATAAATGAGAGTAAACCTTTACCCTAAAAATATCATGAGGCTTTGAGGCCAGAGGATCTGCAAAGAAAGAATTACCTGTAAATATTATATCTATAGAGACTACTGAAAAAAAATGTAAAGACATTGGGCAAACACATTTTTTAATTGAATAATTTGCAGCTCAATAAATAGTTTTATCAAAATGATACAGATCTTTAATGAAAGAAAAACTTGTTAGGTGTTTTACTGAAATGTCACTGAGGTCTGCCATCAATCTTATTTTATTTAAATGCTTATTTTATTTAAATGCTAATCCAAAGGTGCCTGGGTGGCTCAGGAGTTTAAGCGACTGCCTTTGGCTCAGGTCATGATCCCAGGGTCCCTGGATAGAGCCCTCCATTGGGATCCCGGATCAGCAGGGAGTCTGCTTCTCCCTCTCCATCTGCCTGTCGCTCCCCCAGCTTGTGTGCTCTCTATCAAAGAAATAAAGTCTTAAAAATAAATAAATAAGTGCTAATATATGCATCAATGTTGGCAGTTATAAATATGCTTCTGGTTAACATGAAGTAGGAAGGAATAGTTAGTAACCTGAAATAAACTGAAAAGTTGATTTCAATGACTAACAATAACAATGTGTAGTAAAAGACCTAAGGACTTTAGAAATTAGTAAGAATGGTAGCTGAAGAAATAAATATTTATGGGTACCAGATAAACTAATATGATCTGCAGACAAATTATTAGATATCATTAGATTTTAATATTGTGAGTAGATGGCAATCATAATTCTCACTGTATTCTGTGATAGAAAGCCAAAAGTTGGAAACAATGAATTTGTTAAATGTCTATATGTGTATGTATGTTTTCATTCATTAAATAATTATTTTATTGATTACCTAAATATTCCAATGAGAAAAAAAAAAAAGTGTGTTTTTTTTCCCCCTATATTTTCCTAGGGCTCAAACAAGCACTAAGAAAAAGAGGCTAGAAGAAGACCATTTTCAACTTTTTTGAAGGTCAAAATACAGCCTCAAGAAGAATTCTCATTATTGAAGGAATCAAAGGAAGTGTGGTCAATTTCATAAAGTGTTAGCTATAAAAGGAATTCTAATGATAGATGAGTTATTGGAAATGAAGGAGACATACTATAGGGAGGAAAAGCACAGATTTTTTAACAAAATATAAGAAGATTTTAAATTCTGTCTTTTGTTAGCTGGAAGACTTTAGAGAAGTTAGTTTACCATCTATAACCTTAATTAATATTTTCAGGGTCAGGTAAACTCAGAACTGTCTGATACATTATCCAAACTATTTCACATAATTCATAATACCTCACAAGCTTTTGCATTACCTTCAGGATATGTAACATTTAAATATGAGAAAAATGAAGCAGCTGTATTTTAAATTTTCTACACAAAGTACTAAAATGATTTACCAGATTGAAATAGTAGTCCCAGTTATTTACTCTCTTGTCATAAAATTTTACAGCCACAGCTTTGTCTTGGCCTCCTGGTAGGAAGCCTGGTAAGAGGAATGTTCTCTACACCTTCACATAGGGTTGGCCATGTGTCTTGCTCCGTCAATGGGATACTGGTTACCATAAAGAGAACAGAAATGCTGAATGTTCTTTTTTGGTTTGGTCTAGCCCTCTTCTGTTTCTCTTTTCATATGAAGATTCTGACTCAAATAGTCATTGTCATTTACGAGTCCCCAGGATGAAAACATTTACAATGACCTAACCCAGATGACTAGAACCTGAAACAGAGTTGCCTAGACAAGGCCAGTCTTGATCAACCACATCAAAATCAAATGTTAGCCACATGGGCATGAGAATAAATGCTTCTTACGGATGGTCTCTTTTATAGCAATATTATGACATCAGATGACTAATAGAGATGAATCTGAAAAACCAAAAAACCCACAATATTAGATTTTTTTTTGTATTTACATTAGCATAGAGCATATGTACATATCTATTTATTTAAGAGAGAGAGACAGAGTACACATGAGTGGGAGAGGAAAATAATCTCTAGCAGATTTGATACTGGGCACAGAACCCAACATGAGGCTCAATTCCAGTACCCTGAGTGTTCATAATGCTGCTATAAACATTAGGGTGCATTTACTCTTTCAATTGCGTATTTTTGGATGAATGGATAAAGATGGTATATGTATGTATACACACACACATAGTGGAGTACTACTCAGCCATCCACAAGAATGAAATCTTGCCATCTGCTACCACATGGATGGAGCTAGAGCACATTATGCTAAGCAAAATAAGTCAATCAGAGAAAGACAAATATACAATTTCACTCGTGTGGAATTTAAGAAACAAAGCATTTGAACGTTTGGGAGAAGGGGAGAAAGAGAGAGAGGGGAACAAATCATGAGAGACTCTTAGCCTTAGAGAACAAACCGGATTGATGGAAGGTGGTGGGGGGATGGGCTAGATGGGTGATAGGTATTAAGAAGGGCACTTGTTATGATGAGCACTGGGTATTATATGTAAATAATGAATCACTGAACTCTACTCCTGAACCAATATTGAGATATATGCCAACTGACCAGAATTTAAATTTTACACAAAGAGGGTACTTGGGTGGTGCAGTCATTTGAACATCCTACTCTTGGTTTCAGCTCAGGTGGTGATCTCAGGGTCAGAGGATGAAGCCTTGGGTGGGCTCTACTCTCAGCACCGAGTCAGCTTGGGATTCTCTCGCCCTCCCTTTGTCCCTCCCTGTCTCTATTTTTTTTTTTTTTTTAATGAAAACATGCTATCTTCATTGAAAAAGATGTAGTATAAGGGTCCCTGGGTGGTTAAGTGGGCTAAGCCTCTGCCTTCAGCTCAGGTCATGATCTCAGGGTCCTGGGATCAAGCCACACATCTCTGCTCAGCGGGGAGCCTGCTTTGTCCCCCACCCACCTGCCTCTCTGCCTACTTGTGATCTCTGTCTATGTGTGTCAAATAAATAAATAAAATCTTTAAAAAAAAAGAGGTAGTATCCATTTGTAATGTTTTCTTTCATGTTCAAATCTGTTTACTCCCCTCCTTCTCATATACTTATTCTCTTTATATACACCCTTATGTTTCATCTTTCTAGTTATGATTCCAAAAAAAGTAGAGATTTTGAATGATTTTCAAAATAGTCCTTAGAATTGAATGTGAAACATACTGATTAAAATTGATTTTAAAATCCAAGTCCTATTATCTCATTTTATATTAGTTTAGTTTTAATGGATTCTGTTAGAGAATTTTAAAAAACCTTATTCTCTACACTTCTCTAAGTATGTACTATTGTACTGAACCACTGCTATGTAATATATATGATCAATATTAAATATTAATAACCAAAACACACTAAAAACAAAAAGAAATCAACATAAGTTCCATTTCGTTAATTAACCATATTAACAAAATTTTCCATGAATTTTCTATCTTATATAATTGGTGTCGTATATTTTAGCTCACTTCAGGCATAAATGAATGCCTACTACATACTACATTCTGTGATTCAAAGATGAATCAGTCCTTACTGTCCTTTAAGCGCTTATAATCTAAGTTAAGAGACAAATCAATAAATCAAATGTTATAAGATAAAGAAATACAACAGATTTCCATAAGCAAAGAGATGCCAGGTGGGATCTCTTGGAAGGCGGGAATAAATCAAGGGCGGCTTCTTAGAAAATAATTAAGTTGTGCACTCAAATATGAGTACTATCAAAGAAAAATGGGAGTCCTCTTGAAAATTGAGCTAGGAGGAGAAAAGGAATAAAGGTGTGCATGTGTGGGTGCTTCAAATGAGCCTGAAGAGTAGGGGATAGAACATATTAGATACCATGGTTAGGCCCAGACCTTCACCATAAGGCTGATACAAAGTAAACCAAGGAGCTCAAAGGGAAGGGACACGGTCAAATCCTGCTGGACAGATTATTTTAGCTGTATCTCCAAAGGTGAGCTAGGAAAACAGAAAACAAGATGACCAATTAGGATACAAATTAATTTTGTAGGAAAAATAATTAGAGCCCATGTGAAAACAATAATAGGAATATCTTTGATATCTTTGAAAGATGCCTAGAATTTAATTTATCTAGTCTTAGTGATTGATTAGATAGGGAACTGCAGAAGAAAGATTCAGGGAGACTCCCAGATCACAGATTTGCATGGCTAGATGAAAGATGATATTACCTCCTGTGATAATAAGTGGAGGAGGTATAAATCATACCTAAGAAGATGGACTTGGGCATCAGACACAATCGGCCTCCAGCCTCAGCTTCTGCGACCTTGCCATTAACTTTAGCTCTCTCGGAAATTTGGTATCTTCATATATAAAATGGAAAATGTAATTGCTCAGGGGATTATTGAAGCATTAACTGTGATAATATATATAAGGTCCTTAGTATAGTGCCTGACATTAAATAAACATTTAAAAATATTCCTCAGTATTTTAGGAAATACAGGAGTATGGGAATCACAGTTTCATTCTTAGGGCTCAGCAAAGTCTGAGGTTTGAGGAATTGGACAGGGATTTAGATGTCCATTTGTAGCATACACACGGTCATTAAGGTGATCAGATTGGTGATTTTTCTCACAAAGAATATATAGGGAAGATAAGTATAGAGGCGTGGGAATTGGGGTGTTATCAAAGTCTCAATGGAAAATACCTGTGAAGGAAAACACAAAGAAATGGGTACATAAGGGTGAGGAATTGTAAAAAAAATTAATAGTGGAAAGTGTAAGCGCAACAAAATATTCTAAATTTATTTGTTATAAGAACATAATTTTAAATAATACAATTTCCTTGCTTTATTCTGTAATTCATTTCAATACTTGACAAGTATGTGGCTTTGCCAGAGACCCAGGGACAGGAGGAAAGCGGCAAACGTCTCAGTTACTAACCAACATTTTTTAATATAAATATGGCTTGTGGTCTGGGATTTCAGAGCCAATAATATCCTAATTAAATCGATGATAACTATCCTTTCCTATTTGATGAACATCTTCAGTAGCATTCAGGCTGCTTTTAATTTTCAAGATCATCATCTTTTTAATCAGCAAATACTGTATTTGCAAAATTCAAAGTTTACCCCTAAGAAGATATCTCCCATTCAGTCTCTCTATCCCCAGTAATGCCTGTAGGTTGTGAGTGACTAATGTTTTGTCCTAGTCTGGATGAACTACTTTTTTAATGATTCCCCACACTAGAGATCCAGCAGTTTGTATTGTGTTTTTAACTTAGGAATCTAGACGGAATGTCTCACAAAACTAAGCACCGTAGCCAGCAGAATCACTGGGATAGAATCCAAAATGTTCTCTATGTTCTTGACGGGGTCATAATGATTTGCCAGGAGGATAGTGACTGGAGAGCAGGGCAAAGGAAACAAGTACAAAGTGCCTCCACGGAGATCTCTTCAGACCAGAGCACAGTGCTTGCCACATGGTTGAGACTCGGCGAAAAGGCCCTGTACGCCACAGGTGTTGTGAAATTATCTCACTGGTTTAAAATGAAAACTGTGACGGATGCCTGGGCGACTCAGCTGATTAGGGGCCGACTCATGGTTTCAGCTCAGGTCATGATCTCAGGGCTGCGAGGTCAAGCCCCGTGTCCAGCTCTGCACTGAGTGTGGGGCCTGCTTCAGATTCTCTCTCATCCTCTGCCCCCCCTCCCCCAAATAAATAATCTTTAAAAAAATAAAATGAAATGAAAACTATGCAAAATGGGTGATGGGAAGTCATATTACAACTAACAATTACACACCATGCTCTTACTGTTACAGGACTGATCAGCAAAATTCTCACTATTAATTGCATAACAAAATATTTTTACTTAATCATCAAGAACTTGCAAAGACAGAGTTGGTACAGATGTGAAAATATTATTAGTTTAAAAAACATAGGAAGTGTAGGGGCACCTGAGTGCCTCAGTGGGTTAAGCCTCTGCCTTCTGCTCAGGTCATGATCTCAGGGTCCTGGGATCGAGCCCCACATCAGGCTCTCTGCTCAGCAGGGAGCCTGCTTCCTCCCCTCTCTGCCTGCCTCTCTGCCTACTTGTGATCTTTCCCTCTCTCTGTCAAATAAATAAAAAAAATCTTTAAAAAAAATAAAAATAAAAATAAAAAAATACATAAAAAAAGAAAGAAAACATAGGACGTGTAGATCACAGTATCCCTGATTTAATTTATTCAAAACTTTTCAATATTTTAAATACTCTGTGGGAATAATTTACTCTTTAAGGGACATTTAACTGCCAAGTATTTGGGATGTACAATGTTTCTATGGTCATTTGATTAAATCAAGACACATTACAATGTACCCCATTGTTACTTTTGCAAAATCACTTTTTCATTGATCAAGTAGTCAGTGCTGTAATACATGATTATTTTTATAAATTAGGTAAAGCCATTAAGAAATAAACTTGCACTAAATACAATTATTCCATATAAACCATGTAATCATCCTCTTTAGTTTTGTTTTGAACCAAAGGACATGACCCTCCATTAAGTCTGCACTCAACTGTTTTCCCATGAGATATGCTGGGCAGCATGACTATCAGGTGTTGTAGTTAATAATCCTCGACCTTCCGCTACCTAACGCAAAATATTTTTGCAGTGTCGACTGCACTTTATAATTACAAAATTCTTCATTCATTAATGAATCCTCCTGTTTTGGGACAGAGTGGTCACCATCAATACGATTTCAGCTGTGCCAGCTAGGGAAGAGGCAAACACAGTTACGTGTTTTTTTTTTCTGGCTTTTTGGTTTGAAAGCCAGAGTGGTGACTTTCAGAGAGCACAATGGAGAAACAAAATAACTAATTTATAATAATTATAGAGAAGACAAGAAAGAATGACAAGCTACTTACTGAGAAAATTCAAGTACTTAATTAATTTGACCTCAACACTAACAAAAATGTTTCCAAGTACAGCTCTCCCAGGTATGCAGTAATTAAAGTATGTTAATTTTAATGAGCACATCCATTACAAAAATGATGTACTCTTTTACTATAATTTTAAAATAGGTGCAGTTTAAAAGCTTACTCCCTTTCAGCTCAAATTCTAGAAAAAGTTCAACATGGCCCTGACTGAAGGTTATATTCATTTTATAGAATTTACACACTCAGTAGATCAGATCTCCTAAAAGCCAATTAATTTGTTATTGATATTTTAGGGACATGGTAAGAAATTACAATTATTTTCAACTATGTGTCATATCAGATTTTACTAGCAGGTGTCTTAAATGACCACATGTTTATGCGGTACTTCTACAAAGAATGAGCCATTGACCATATACTAGGGAAGGGAAGAAAAGGGAGTTATGACAGATGACATATGTTCATCTTATTCATCATTTATTTTCAGTGTAGAATGAGTGACTGGAAAATAGTAAGTGCTCAATAAATAAAAAGGCCGATTATATAAGAAAAGGGTTAAGACACAGGGTAAGAAGTTACTATGCGAGTCAAATTGCACAATAGATCCACAAAGATGAGTAAGAAGTATGCTGAAAGAATGGAGATTCATGGGAACAAACACTTTACGGGAAAATTTAAAAACTGGATAGGGTTTTAAATAAGAGATTAAGGCATCCAAATCCCTTAAATATAGTATTATTCACTGTATGGAGAGGTGTCTTCAGGAACCCAGTTAAACGGGGATGACAATTTATGATAGGACAAATATTTGTTAGGAAAAAAAGTGAATCCTGACACTGGAGGGTTTAGAATACTTATTTCAAAAGAAAATCTGGAAGAAGGAAGGAAAGAGGAGCAGAAAGGAAAGTAGGAAGGAAGGAGGGAAGGAAAAGGGACGAGGGAAGTCACTATGTGATCAAAGCGTAGTACTTCAACAAAGGAAAAAGCACCGAATGTGCTCATAAAATAAAGCCGCATAATCTTGTAATAAAATTTGCATTTTTATTTAGCAAAATACCGCACTGAGAAGGGATTTTGAAGATTTTTCCTGCAAGAATTTGTTAGTTCTGTGTTAAAATGCACAACTCTTTTAGAGGAACACTCAATGTGTTTCTAATTATCATCTTATTACTATTCTTACCCATGTTCTATTCACACATATTTAATTTTTGCTTTTTCAGGACCAAAATTTTTAGGCCTGTTATATCTTCTAGTTCTTGAATGGGGAAAATATGCTGAAAATGGAAAACAACCTAATCATTAATAGATTTATAAATTATTGAAAACTAGACTGTCCGAGAAGAACAAGAATTAGATCAAGAAGAATTATCTTACTAGTAAGGAAATGGGTTTATTCAGTGATCATTCTTCAGTTGTCATTATCTGTTTGCAAATGCAAGAATTTTCAATGGCATTGTTTCACCGTACCTATTTCTGTCAAAGGGATTGTATTTGCACTTGCTATAGGATTTTCACTAACAAACCATTCATCTTACCTTCCTTAACTCTATTTCTCACTCATACAAAGTCAACTGTGGGTGTGGGCAATGCTGCAGGGCAGCCTTCTCAATGCAATGTCTATCAGTTCACTTTTAAATAAGCTTATGCTTCCCTAATTCGTAGTTGAGATGACAGCTGAAGAAAAACTAGAGAGCAAAAACCAAGCAATTAACTTTTCCCATAAGGAAGTAATTGTCCCTGTGAGTCAAATTCCATTTGGTAAACTAACTCAGAGGCCAGCTAATGTCAATGTTGTTGAAACTACAATCTTCCTTTGTTGCTAGGAAGTGGGGGTGAGCGGGGAGCTAGAAAGCTAGGAAGTGGGGAGGAGTGAGTTATTTGTTAACTGTAGCAATGTTTGCAAAAGAAATTAGGTGATTCTTTCCTTCAGAAGAGGTTGTATACATAGTTCTTTGTGTAACAGAAATTTCAAACATAACAAGAAGAATCAGCCTAGGAAAAGATGCCTAATCTACACAGGAACCATTGCATGAGGTAGACAGAGAATGGCCAGATCAGGGAAATACAAACCAAAACCCAATGAGATACCACACCTCACACCAGTCAGAATGGTTAGTATTAAAAACAAACAAACAAACAAAAACAAAAACAAAACAAAAAACAAGAAATAACTAGTGCTGGCAAGGATGCAGAGCAAAGGAAGCTCTTGTGTATTTTTGGCTGGAATACAAATTTGTACAGCCACTATGGAAAACAGTGTCAAGTTCCTTGAAAAGTTAAACACGGAACTACCATAAGATCCAGCAATTCCACTTCTAGGTATTTATCTGAAGAAAGTGGAAACACAAACTCAAAAGGTATATGCACCCCATGTTCACTGTAGCACTTTTTACAACAGCCAAAACATGAAGTAACCTAACTCATGAACGGATAATCAAAATGTGCTATAAATACGTGTATGGAGTATTAGCCAGCTGTAAAAACAGAAAGAAATCCTGCCATTTGTGGCAACATAGACAGAACTTGAGGGCATTATGCTAAGTGAAATAACTCAGACAGAAAAAGACAAATGGTGTATAATGTGTCTTATATGTGGAGTCTTAAAACAATAAACAAAAATGGACTCACAGATATAGAACAGTGGTTACCGGAGGCAAATGAGTGACCAGGTGGACAAAATGGGTGAAGGTGGTTAAAAGGTACAAACTTCCACTTATAAAATTAATAAGACCTTTTATAAAAAATAAAAAATTAAAAAAAATAAAATAAAATTAATAAGACCTGAGGATGTGACATACAGCATGGTGACTATAGTTAACAATATAGTATTGTATTATAATAGTTGCTGAGAGTAAATCTTAAAAGGTTCTCATCAAACACACAAAAAATTATAAGTATGTATGATGATATATGCTAACTAAACTTAATATGGTAATCATTTTGCAATATATTGTGAAAATAAAGGTAACACCCCATTAAAGTGGTCTGAGGCTAGAATGGGATACTAAGGGGGGTGCTCTCCCACTTGATGTCAATTACAAGAACTGTCAATTACAGAGCCAACAGAAGAATCCTCAACAGGAAAGACTCATCAATTATAAGCCCACAGTGTGTATAAGTACACACAGGTGTACATATATACCCCCACAGTGTATATGTACACTGCATTTTCTATAGGAAATGGACCACCCCTCCAACTCAGCCAATGAGAAAATGTTATCACCTTGAACTCTTCTGATTCTCTCCAATGGACTTTTGTTCAAAACAACCCGTCCTAACTTCCTGCTCCTTCTCCATAAAAAAGTGTTACCCTCTTTTGTTTGTTGCACTTCCCTATGGTTTTGCCATAGACTGACTGCTCGTCCCAGATACAATCTCTGCTATTCCCAAATAAGCCCATCTTTTGCCGGTAAAATAATTTGCAATTTTATTTTTTCAGTTAAAAATATACATATATCAAATTTCTATAGTGTACTCCTAAAACTAATACAAGGTCATATGTCAATTGTATTTCAATTTAAAAAGATGTTAAAGCAACGTGAACTAACAAAAATGAATGATGGGAATTCATTTTAGGGCCCGGTGATTATTCAAACACAGTAAATAAGCATTTTGTTTCTCTGCAACAAAACTGCCACAATTCTATTACAGGAAGTTCTAGAAGCTACAAGTAGCCAAATAACTGATGAAATTAGCCCACAATGGTCACTACCGCTGTCCCCACTGCTTTCGTGGGAACCTCAGGGTCTTGAGTAATCATGAAAAATTGATTCAGCTAATTTTTTTAAGTTCCTTATTTGAACTTCTTTAGCTCCACTGGAGTTATCATTAAATGGAATATGTGGGTTAGGAAAAATATTGTGTAAAGGAAAAATACTGTAAAGAATAATAAAGAAGACTATTGTATAAAGTCCTATGTAAACTGGATTTTATTGTTTCCATAGCTATAGATACACTGCTTAGAACAGGGTCTGGCATATATTAGATCGTGAAATAAGTGTTTATTAAATGAGAAACTGAAATGAAAAGTAATAAAGCCCCAGAACATCAGCTTCAATATCAAAGAATTCCAAAAATGCGATGATAAAATTTTGAGATTTCAGGAATATTGTTAGGCCTTTCAGCCTGCTGCCATATGTCAGATAAACATGATGCATTATCCCTAAGTATAAATGAGAATACCAGTAGGTCACTGCCATTTTAGTCATGTTAAAATATATTTATTGTTATGAAGATAGAAATGAAAGATCACATTTTTTCCATGTACCTTCTGGATAAATTATAGTGTTGGACATTTCATTATTAATATGTACTATACCAGAGGAGGAACAGACTAATGAAATAAATGCTACTAAACATTAAAATATCACTTTCATGGAAACTGCACTTAGAGGTTGAACCACAGGATTATCAGGATTGTGTAGAAGCCCAATTTTCCTAACTCCTGTATGTGGGAGCTAAACAAAGTTTAAGGAGGTATGTCTGGATGCCAACGTGATAAGGGATTACTTGCTATGTTGGGTTCTATCAGCTTAGTGGAGCTGGGAATAGTTTTCACACTGTCCCCTTCTCAGGAGAACCAACTAGAAGCACAATTTAGAAGACAGAGGTGAAGAAACATCTCTTATTCTCAAAGACCACTGTGGGCAGGTATTTGGGGAACAAACCCAGAGATGAACAAGTGGGTCTGGCCAGCCCTTGTCACGCGTTAGTCCTCCATTAGCTGTTACTCTTAATCCCTGGCCACAAGGATGCACAGCAACTTCAGGACAACCGACTCCTGTTTTCAGAAATAACATGACCACAGACCCACACAGGCAGTTGTTGAACTGAGATTACAGCTTCTTACAGAATTCTGCAGGAGCACCCCATCAGGAGCTACCACCTCAGGAGTGCCCCTGCTGGGATCCCCAGATTTCCTTGCCAGCTGTGACTGATCTGCCTCTACCCATGCTCCAGTCAGAATGGATAGAGGTTACTTCTCTCTGAGCCTCAGTACTCCCCTTCCAGACTATCCGTTCCCCAGCACCATCTATTGTGTAAATTCATGCTAAACATTAATCTCTTGTTCTCATGAAGTTTAGAGCCAGCTCTGCCTTCCTGACTGAAACCTAATTAATACACTGATTCAACAGTTTATCAGTGTTGAAAGAACAGTAACAACACCTTCATTAAAGACAGTGCTATATAAAACAAATGTGGGATCCTTCAATATTCCTATATAGAAACCCTAAGTCTCTATGTGATAGTATTAGGAGGTAGGGCCTTTGGGAAGTGGAGGGTGGAAGTGAGTGTGGAGACATCACGAATGGGATTAGCACCCTTATAACGAAGACCCCAGAGAGTGTTCTCTCCCTTCCACGATGTGAGGACAGCGAGGCCACTGTCCATGAATCAGAAAGTATGGCCTTTACCAAACAATGAATCCTTGAGGACGCTGAGACCTAATAATAATCATCAAGACACACACAAAAAATAAGGTAAGAGGCTAACACAGGAGGTATCGCTTGAGGGTTTTGTGCAATTTGCACTACTATTAAACAGAGTAATAGGAAAAGACCCCGTACAGAAGGGGTAACTTGAAGATACTTTAAGGCAGCTAGTCAAGTAGGCATCTGTTAAATAAAATTCTAGTTAGAGGAAATGGTTACAAAGGTGAGAGCTAGCTTGTTCAGTTTCAGGAAAAGCCCAGAGAAGAGTTGTGTGAGCTGAATGAGCGAGGGAAAGAATGTAGGAAGAATGGATCAGAAATAACATGAGGCAGAGCAGATCACAAAAGTCCTTGGCGTTTCCTCTGGAGGTAAATGGGGAGCAATCAGTTGATCTGGAGGACAGCGGTAATACAATCTAATGCATTTTCAAAGGATGGGTCTTGCTGTTGAGGCTGATCTTTGGAGGGCTAGAAGCAAGATGAGTTAGGAGGCTCTTGCAGTATTCAGGTAAGCAATTTTTCCTACTGGAATCATGGTGACAACAGTGAAGCTGCTGAGAATTGGTAAGATTCTCCATATGTTTTAGAAGTAGAGAGGATTTCCTGGCCAATGAGATAAGCAATGCGAAAGAAATAGATGTAAGAGAGTTTGAGAAATTTTAGCTTGAATGAAAGGATGGAATTTATCAATAGATATGGTAAAATCTTAGAATAGAATATATTTGTGAGTGAAGACCAAGAGTTCATTTTGGACATGTGAATTTGAGATGTTTATTAGGTATCCAAGTACATCATATGCCAACATAGCAGTTGGGTAGAGGAGATTAGATTTTGGGAGATCTGAGCTGTAGCTATATATCTGGGAGTTGTCAACATATGGTGTTTAAAACTATGAACTTGGATTAGATCACTGTGTGTGTGGGTGTAGATAGACAGGAGAAAATGAAAGTTGCCTCTGTATTAAGGGAAGAAGAGAAGAAACCAGCAAATAAAACTAAGAAGTGATGGTTCAGGAGGTAAAAGACAAGACTAAAAGTGTGTGGGCATCTGAGAAGTCTAGTTTAGGATGCTGTTAAGGATAGAGAAATTAACTGGGTCAAATAATCATTAAATAAAGACAGAAAATCGTCTTCTTTATATTCATGGCAGAAAGTTTCTGGAAGAGTACATAGGAAATGCTGGTGTGAGCAGTTATCTCTGGGAAGTGAAAGAGCAAGTGAGCGGGAAGAGTTCAATTTAATACACTCAGCAGTAATTGATTTCTCTTCCACATGGATATGCACTACTTATTTTTTAATATTTATTTATTTACTTATTTGAGAGAGAGCTAGGGAGCACACAGAGGGAAAGGGAGAAAACAGACTCCCCACTGAGTGAGGAGCCTGATGCAGGGCTCAATCTCAGGACCTTGGGATCATGACCTGAGCTGAAGGCAGATGCTTAATCAACAGAGCCACCTATGGTCTCATGAATTACACTTAAAATGATATATCAAAATATACTTACACTATAAAAATAAAAATCCATCTAGGAGACAAAATATATTAGATGACAACTGATGAAATCATCAAACAGGTTATTTTTGAAAAGTAAAAAGAAAGGAAAAAATACCCAAGTCCTCAAAATAGCATCCACAGAATTCTAATGGAATCCCAAATTCTTGTAAGTCATTACTTGGATTAGGCATTATCTTCAGATGGCTTCTTTTAAAATGTAAACGTATCACCTGAGATAGACGTTAAATAAGTCATCTCAAAAGTATTAAATTGCAGATGGCTAAAATTATTATATATATTTAGATAGCTAAGAAAAAGCTGTATGCAACATCAGAGAAATAAGTGTCCTTCAAATTCTATGAATGTCAAAGAAGATGGATTGTAGAGCTCAAGAGGAAGGCCATGGTATTCAATGCAAGGCTGTCCTGTAAAGGACACGTCATCCCAGGAGAGCTTTTCATAAGGGAGTCCTGCAATGCCATTGACCTTTATGGAAGATGAGAATAGTTAGGGACCAGCTCAGGTCAAGTGTATAACCTGGAATCAAGTATTAACCAATGATCCATTGCCTTCACAGGCCAAAGGTACATGGTCAGTCAGAAATAAGACATCCCTAAGAGTGGCAAGTTACAAGATGAGTGGTCATCTCAAGACTAAAATGGAATCTCAAAATAAAATTGGAAGTGTTAAACTACCTAGATTTTTTAGTATGGGACAAGATAAGTTTGAAAATATTTCAAGAAATAAATGATGGGGCAAGACTATGAAAAGTCTTGATATTTCTGTAATTAGTCATAAAACATACTCAAACTGATTCTTGTCCTGATAAAATCTTTGGATGCAGTTTTCTAAAATGCATTTTAAATAAAGAGTAATAAGCCAAAGGCAAAGTAAGAGAAAAAAATGTCTTCATACATTTTGTAATGTTCTTACATTTCTTTAAGTTCTTTCAAAGAAAGGCAGGTAGATTTTTGTTTGTTTGTTTGTTTTCACAAAGAGAATTTTGGCTCTACCTCTTCAGCCTGAAATTATCCTCTTCCTTTAATGGAGTTTAAAACTTTCCTTGGCATTAAAAAATGGAAGAGTAAATGCATTTACAAAAATTGGTTAAGTAACCATTAATGAAAATATCTTGACTCTGTGTTAAAGTTATTAGTCATAGCTTTGTGACTGGGAAGCAGAATATCATAATTTTTCAGGGTAGTTCTGTGAATCCACAAGACTGGGGAAGATTTCCCAAGTCTATTTGTAAAAACACTCATAATTTACTAGTTCTCCATGGTGACATGAACTAATGGACCATCTTTAAATAAATTCACTTAGAGATCCAGAGTATGGCACAATGCTCTCTTTCTCTGTAGTGCTGTAAAATTAGCATCAAACACAGAAGAATTCGCCATTCTTCACCTCCCCCATGGTTGTCATCTCTATGCTGTAAATCACAGAGCAAGAATAAATGAAGTTGTTTTTCTCCTGTCATTCATATTTCATATAGCTTTCTCTATAGCATAGAAGTATTTCATTTTTAGGAATGATTAATGCCAAAGGGTTTATTGCCTTCTATCAGAAACATTTAGCTAGCTTTAGAGATGTTACCAAAGAAGTTGCTTTTAACATTTGTGTCTGTGTGCACACATGCATACAGTGTGATAAACATGCGATGTGAGGCCATCACAAAAATACTTTGAAAAGCACTTAAAATGTATTTCCAGTGAATTTTCCATAACTTTCAAGATTTCTTAGCACGGACACATGCCTCTAAAGAGACTGTGATGAAATAACAGAAAACAGACATATAAAGAAAGTAATCACCATGGGTAGCATTATAAAACAGATCTTTGGCTCCTTAATATGACATTTATAATTGATGTAACATTTTTTTAAGGTAAAGACTGATTCAATGTCCCAATCTTGTCTCTATGTATGTCTTTTTTGCATGCCTGTGCATATGTGCACAAAGCAAAGAAAAATGGTAAATGTGAAGACAATTTTAGGGATGGTTAAAGAAGGGTAGGAAAAAACAAAGACAATGTCTGCCTTTCTGTTCAGGATACCCAAATGAACTCTTGAATATGCAGCTGACACTTTCATGAGGAAATTGACCCTTAGCTGGAATTTCATACTCTTGGCAAAAATAATTCAACTGTAGTTACAAGGCATAAAGCTTCATGGACTTGCACACTAAGATTTTCTGTAATGACTTGGAAATCTACAGAAACAAGGGAAGGGGCCTGACTCATTATTTGGTTGTGATGACATGACCCACATGAATGTTAGGGGATAATGGGCAACTTAGCTCACTGCAAATCAAGCAGCTCCATGATCCATCATTAACCTAACTGAGCCTCCGTTTATTGAAGTAGCCCTCTAAATGAAGAGGTCAAACCCTGTTTAAAAGCTCAGAGATTTGTTAATGTTCCAAGGACTTAGAGTCTATTAGATCAGAGCATGTACAAAATTGTAGGCACTTCAGATAGCTAACATGCGTTGGTATGTATATAAATATTTTAAGAATATTCTTTGAAACTTGGTTTGAACAGGGCCACTGCATTTGTGAGATTATCCTGCATAAATGTGGATATGTGTCAGGCTGAAAGGAAAAGAAAAGACTCTGTAAAGAGATACTCCACAAGAGGAAATAAGTTTCCACTCTAAACCGACTTTTATAATGCAATTAACTCCATTAGGGAGAATGGAATTTTGAATACTGTTCAAATTAAGGCAGTGCAGTTAGAAGCAGCAGCAATTCAGGAAGAATTAGCAATGCCCTTCTGAAGAGAGCTACTGAATTAAACCTTGGAGGGTTTTAAGATTAAGCCATTTAATTGTTACTTTAGGAGCTTTGGACTTTGCATAGACAGGAGTCCAGGTGTTAATACTGATTCTCCTCTGTTCTCTCCAGATAACAAACCTGAATCTCAGAGCCAATTAAGACAAATCTTAAAAGGCCTTTTTCCCCCTTTTTAGTGTATGCTGGGAGGTTTAGTTTAATTGTGGACACCATGGAGAATCAGGGACATTATACGTAGTGACATAGTATTGAATCTTGAGTTGAAAAGATAACTAGTACTTGTTCAAATTATCCTGTCTTGACTTTAAAACCATTTTTTTTTTTTTGGTAGGTTGACACTCAAATTATATTCTTTATTCCCTTAATAATCTTTACAGAACACTCTTTTAGTATTTAATACTAACACAAATGGCATGACTAGTTAGTGATTATTATATTTGCAGGCCAAGTTGTATGCATGAATATATTATTACAGAAAGTCACATAATTCACAAGGATGTCTCACTCCCCTCCCTGAAGATTAACACTTAACATATCATCATGTAAATCATTCAAACTCCATTTTTTTTGCATGTGTATGTTTGAGTAAATTTATGTGCCCATATCCATTCTCTCATTTAATTTAGTCATTCACCCAAATACTTATGGAAGGCTCCTAAGTGCCAGGAACTATTATATGACTTCCCTCATGTGGTCTGCATTTTATTTGCGAAGACAGACAATATACTGCAATACCATGTAAGCTAAAGCAGGTCCTATTTAAAGAAAATAAACGTGGATAAAGGTGAAAATATTTCTTCTGGGGAAGGAAATGCTATCTACAGACAGTGATGAGGGAAAGTAGTTCTGAAGTATGGATATTTAAACTAAGATCTGTGTAAAGGAAAGCATAAACTGGGTGACTGCAAAGTCCCTGTGGCAGCAATGAACTCAGCAGAATGAGAAATAAAATGAAATGGTTAAGCCAGATATTGTCTTTAAACCAGGAGAAGTATTTTGATAGTGATTTTGAAGGGTTTACACCTGGCTACTGTGCAATGAATTGGGGTAGGGGATAAAAGTAGAAGCTGAGGGGTACCTGGGTAGCTCAGTAGGTTAAAGCCTCTGCCTTCAGCTCAGGTCATGGTCTCAGGGTCCTGGGATCAGGCCCCACATTGGGCTCTCTGCTCAGCAGGGAGCCTGCTTCCTCCCCTCTCTCTCTGCCTGCCTCTCTGCCTGCTTGTGATCTCTGTCAGATAATTAAATAAAAATCTTTAAAAAAAAGAGTAGAAGCTGAAAGACCTGTTTGGAAATTGGGACAATAGTGGTTGGATTAAAGGATTGCAGGTAACTGGTAGAGGTTGAAGTGACTGGATTAAAGATGTACTAACACAGTAAGACCAGGAACCCAGTAGATTTTATTTGGCACTGATTGTGGGGAGAAGAGAGAAAAACCAGGGCCAGAGAATTGATCCTAAATTCTTAAGAAATTAAATGAATCATTACATAATTTACTGAGATGCAGCAGATTAGGAAAATGAATATATTTAGGTTGTGCTGAGAAGGGGCAGAAATTAACAGCTTGCTTTTAAACAAGTTATTGTTAACATGATTGTTAGATGTTGCTATGGACTGCATGAATTTCTCTAGGGGGCGGGGGGTGGTGTCACATACATTAAATTGTTAACTTCCAACATAAGGGTATTTGGAGGTGGGGCCATTGGGAAGTAGGTAGGGTTAGATGAGGTCATAAGGGTGAAGTCCTTGTAAAGATCAGTGCCCTAGTAAGAAGAGAGAACACCACAGCTTGCTCCCAAGCTCTCTCTGCAGGAGCACCAAGAAGTCACATGAGGGCACAGTAAAAAGAAAGCCATCTATAAGTCAGAAAGAAAGCTCTCACCAAGAATCCAATCAGTCAGCACTTTAGTCTCAGACTTCCAGCCTCCTGAATCATAAGAAAAGAAGTTTCTGTTGCTTAAGTTACCCACTCTCTGATACTTGGTTCCAACAGCCCAGGCAACCTAATCAGACAAGCAAGTATAAATACTGAGTAGGCATTTGGATATTAGGGTCTGATGCTCAGCACAAAGATTGGAGACAATGACAGATTTGGAAAGAGGCATTCAGATGGCATTAAAACCTATACTACTGGTTTCTAGAGTAAGTTCTAGAGAGGTGAACAGGGCCTAGGCCGGGTTCTGGGGATAGCCTGATAGCTTCTATTTATGGGTCAGAAGAAAGAGAACCCAGAGAGAATGAGAAAAAGCAGTCAGTGGGAAAGAATAAAATCAGAAGACAATGACAAGCATATGAAAATATTTCTGCAGAAGATAATGCAACCATTAGAACTGCTAGGTATTGAATTTTGATGGATGCTGCCAAATTTCCCTCCAAAATGATTCCACAGTTTATAGTATAGCCCAAAATCTATGGGATGGGCTGATGGTCCTGTGGTATAATTGTATATGTTGCATATACCTGACATTTTTGTTTTTCAAAAGTAATACCTACATGACAATATTACTGTTTGGAGGTATGTGTAAGCTTCTGAGCTAGGACAGATTATGTGTCATATATTTTCATTTACAACACTATTCTCCTCATCAGAGGGTTATTTAATGATAGGTATATATATAATTCCTTGTTTAAATAAGCATGTGAAATACTGAGATTAGAATGTATTATAGAATAACTGTCTTTTTAAAACTGCAATTAAAATTTATATTTTTTATATTTAGTATATATGAGATTATGCTATAAACTCAAATACTTGACACCACTCTAATTCTGGTTGCAACAGTGACAATTCCAATACTGCACCTCCTTCTATGTAAGGATCTTATAGTGGTGACCTTCTAATAGGAGTTTAGTACAAATACCAGATATTGATTCAGATAATGAGCTGTCTTGCTGTGAGAAACTTGAATTTCAGAAAAGTATTCTTGGCTTCCCATTCTTGCCTAAGTAAAAATATAACATAAAACCTTGCCAAGAGCTTATTTTTTAACTTTTCACTCACAATCTTACTGCTAGTAATTAAAGAAGAGTAGAGTTTCAGTACAATCTTGCTTTTAAATTGGCCTGAAATCACATCCCTTGGAGTAATGGCTGCCCTTCGTGTAAATAAATATTGACTCACAAAGTTGTAGGAGGACATTTCCTTTGGATAAAATGTTATTTCCTTGTTACTTCAAGTATTCCTATTTTGTCTCCTCAGAAATACTTTTAAATACACCATACCATTTATTTCAGTGAGCAGTCTTTTAATGTTAATTCCCTCTACTTCCCGACATTTATCAAGTATCTGGATCGGATCTCTTCTGAGTCAATTTAAAAGTATTACTTTAGATAAATTAATTAATACCACATTTAGGTTATTTCCTAACAATTCTTTATAACATTTAAGATATTATTTTAATAAATGTTGAAATGTCAGCTGAAATTATTTGATATTTGGCTTTTGGATACTATTTTACTTGCATTATTAAAATTAATGATATCTTCTAATTGTGTCTTCTACCTACATCCTGGATATTTTAAATTGTAATCTTCTCTCAATTGTTTCAAAAACTCAGGACCTTTCCAGGTAAGGTTTGAAATTCCTAAACATGGCGGGCAAAGACAGACAGATTGGTAGGTGGCAGATTTAACAAGTAAAGGAACCTATGTACGAGACTTGTTGTGGATGCCCACAAGATGAGCTGATCTCCACATCTTCCTGCCAGAATCTTCAAAGTTTATACATTGGCCTTAATGGGATTCAGTCACATGTTCAGTCCAGTGGTTTCAGTAACACCTTACTTTCTCAAATTTATTCCCTTGAAACAGCCCATAGTGTGAGAATGGTAGGCAGAAATCACATTCCAAAGACTGGGGAGAAGATAAGGAGCCTCTGATTGCCAGGGTCCAGCTCAAGCATCAACAGGAGGTCACAGCCTTCTGATGACCTCCTCTAACACTCTAAGATGTTGATTCATCATTCATTTTCTTTTGTCTAATGATTTCAATCTCATCTATTCACAGGCTCAAATCTCTATAAAAAAATTATAATCCCATAAACTTCCCTTGACTCCATTCTTTCTATTTAGTGATCTCCTATTCTCCTCTTTGCTTGACTTTTAAACCTCTTGAAATATGGTGGTAACAGTTTCATCACAACTGAAACTTCACTGAACATTTAACCTACCAGAAACATCCATGCTATTCATTAAAAGCATTCTTGCCAGTAAGTGGGATTATTTTCAAATAAGTGACCCGAGGACCACTTCAATCCCAACATGACAAGTAAATTACAACGTATAACAAATACTGGCCACTCCATGATTTCATCTGATAGGAAGCATCTCTGGTTGTGGTTAGTCTCTACAAATCTAGTGCTATAGTCATGTAAATTTCAGAAGAGAAAGACCTATTAGTGAGTGTTTGTCTATGGGGTAATATTATACTAAATCAAGGGAAGAAACCAAGGATCAAAAAGCTAAGTAACATACCCCAAAGTACCCACAGAATAATTCTTAAAATCTGGATTCATACCACTGTCTGAATCCCAAGTTTTGATTTTCCCCCATCATCATGCAGATAATGAATCAAGACTCTCATCTTTACATGGAGAAAAGCATTTTTTGCATATTTTTTTTTTTTTTTTAAAGATTTTTTATTTATTTATTTGACAGACAGAGATCACAAGTAGGGAGAGAGGCAGGCAGAGAGAGAGAGGAGGAAGCAGGCTCCCTGCTGAGCAGAGAGCCCGATGCGGGGCTCGATCCCAGGACCCTGGGATCATGACCTGAGCCGAAGGCAGAGGCTTTAACCCACTGAGCCACCCAGGCGCCCCATTTTTTTGCATATTATAATAATTTTCTAGCTAATAGAAGTGACAGAACTTACTAAGTACCTAGTATATTTCTGGCATAATCAAACATGCTTATAACTAGCATCCTACTTTGTGGATAAGTTCTAAGCCCTAATGTTTACTTCTTTGGTACTTGGAACTAAGTATGCATCATTCAGCTATCCGAACATGTAGAATTAGGACTTGAAACGTGAGTCCTGTATTTTTTTCTATTGGATATCTGTGCACAAATTGGTACCTCACCTTCTCTCACCAGAATCTTCATACCTATATGCACGAGAATACATATTTTAAGAAGAATTTTATTGTTCAAATAGCACATCCCTATAAGAGTAGTGACTTAGATGCTTTTCACAGAGCAAGGGCTATGTAAGAAAATCATAACCTTTTAGTGAAAAAAATAACAAACATACTGAAGATTTAATTTATCCCTTAAAAACATGAGCTATAATATAATAAAGTGATACAAACCTGAATAAAGCTAAATTTACAAAAATAGTAAATATATAGGGCTTATTTCCAATAGTTTAGCAAATGCTTATTAAATTAAGTGATAATCAATAATTGAATAAGTGAATTCTTAGAACATTAACCAGGATCACACAAAAAGCAGAATAACACTATGTGAAGTTCATCTGTTATTCAGTTTTACAGTAGTCATAATTTTCTCTCAGTCTTTTCTAAAAATGTTACTTACTGCATATTATTAGTCATCTCAGCATGTGATGCTTAAAAATAACTTTGAGTAACCACTATTGATATTCAACACAGGTGGAATTATTCACAATCACAAATAAATACATGCACACATGTGTGTGCCCATACACACTCTCCTTTTAACGTTTTGTAATGATATATCACCCTTTTAGCATAATAATTCAGGAAAAAATTCAATTACCTTAAAGCCAAAAGTTAAAATGCTTTTAAAAGCTCTAAGAGTATGAATTGCTCAATTATCATGTATTAGTAAAGTGAAAGGAAAGTTCCTGGTAAAATCATAAATCTCCATTCCTTATTTATTTGATTTTTCTTGATATAAATTGAACCAGTTCATAAAAATAAAACAGTATTTGTTAAACAAGATATAATAATTTCTACCTACAGCTTAATGTAAAATATATTATAAATATCAATATTTATATAAATATAGAAATCATGAATTGACATAAAATACTATGTTTTGATGTGGTAACACTGACATGGTAATACAGGACATAATTTTAAAAGAGCTTTGTTAAGAGACTAAAGAAATGATTTCTTACCTTAAATTAGACATCTGTGATCACACTTTTCCTTTGGATGTATGAAGACATTAATAACAGTCTACTTAAGTCATTTATCACACAGACCTTAGATTTGATATTTTTACATGAAAACATGGCTCACTTCTGAAGAGAACCATCACTGTATGCATCTTTCTATCACAACTGTTAGGCAGATTTAATGATATGACATCTAAATGGCATAGGTGTGAAAACAAAGTAATATTTCACATTTTATGTAAGTACAGTTTCAGCAGACTATTTGCAGTACTATTTCATCAGCAAGAGTGATCTGATGTTCATCATAATACATTCTAAGAGGTAAGAGTGACAGATATTCTTATTAACCACAAAATGGGAAAAGATTGATTTCAATCAATATCACAGTCTATTACATGAAATATGTTCTGTAAAAATACCAGATCCAAAATATCATCTACCTAAGGAGATGAGTTTTTGCTCCATCCTTAAAGGATGCAGTCATACTGAGATACAAGTGTGTCATGAGAAGCATTAGTAGGATTTTTTTTTTCTATAAGCTAAGCACTGTTTTTGCTGTGGTAAGAACTTGCTATGTATTATCCCACATGTAAAACAAATGACGGTTCCTTCCCATTATAATTCAGCTCTCTCTTTTTGTGAGAATTATCTAAAATGATCACATCACTAAGCAGACCACTGGAAGGAATCAGGTCCAGTAGAAAAAAAAAAAAAAAAAAAAAAAAAAAAAAAAGCATTATTGGCTTGAAAACTACCCCCTACTGCTTGAAAATGGTACACAGCAGTAGAAGTTAAGAATCCAGAAACTGGATATTTGCTGAACAGGATATTTGCTGAACACAACAGAAAATAACATGTGATTTTTTTTTTTTTTTTGATTGGAAGGTGCTAAGCTACTCCACGGTTAAACTAGTAAGTTAGCCTTTGAAGTGAGTTATTAATAAAGAGAAAACATATTCTGGAATTGGAGTTCCAAGTTAACGCGAGACCTGATTTTGCTACAGTAGTTTCTATAGCCGGTAGAGGAACTGTCCCTAGATCTCATCACTGAACCAGGTAAGTACAGGTTAGTTAAATTAGTTAACTGGAACCTTCTATTTTGTGTGTGGCTGAGCTCTTGAGCATTCTGAGACAATTTGTCAATCAACTGCTCATGGCTTGGGAAGAGTAACCATATGCCTTTCAATTCGGAAGAGACCTTCTGCTGGAATCATGCAAATCTTTGTAAGAAAAACCTGTTCAGTTCATTTCCTTCCTAGAAACAATAGTGAAGACCTATAAATTAAAGTGATTCTCAAATTGCTGAGGATAACTTAATGAGTAAATGATGCCACTGAATAAGGACGTTCAGTATTTCTGGACAGCTGTGCATCTGCATTTTATAAACCTGAAAGCCAATCAAGAATGCTGAAAAGACCAAACTAACTGATAACCTGCTTGGCATGGTTGGATTTTCATGTTTTGGTCCTGTATCGGGGTAATTGAAAGCTGTAAACACATTTTCAGAACCTTCTCGTTTTAATTCCCGCCCCCCCCCACACACCCTGTAAGGCAGTTTTCCAGCTGAGCAGTCTGTGAATGAGTTTCAAAATACCTGATGAGAAATTGGAATCATGAAATGGCCACAGAATCACCCAAAAGTATGTCAGTTCTCACTCCAGAGAGTACAGAGAAATATGTCTATGAGACATCAAGCACTCCGAACCACAGAGGTTCTGAAGCCACTGTGATTTCCATGCAGAAAGAATGATGTTTAAAGGGGAGAAAATATTTATAAAATGCCAAAGGTCTCTGAAAAAAAGATTCGCTGGTATGTCCTATATTACACATATGTCTCACTTTTTCAACATACCACCAAGTGATTAATACCTTTAAGATATTTTAAAAATACATATTATATAACCCACAGCAGATCTGGTAGTCTGCATCTCTTCCACTTGTCTCAAATTACTTTTGAGGTAGGAAACTCAGCTGTACAGGAGAGACTAGCTATTAAAGCATTTAAATTGCTCTATAGTTTTCTTTAGTGAATAATGAAGTTTTTAAATACACACACCTTAATAAATACCAGTGGAGAAGGATGTAGGCATGTTCCTGTATTTTAACAAAAAGCAGTGGAGATGGGTATTTACAGAAGATTTTTGAAAATCAAGCATTATTTTGTCATAAATATAGACCAATAAAGCCATTTCTAAAATAACCAGATGAACACCTACCATACCTAATTATTTTCGTTTGAAAATTCAGCCATGCTAAGTAAGGTACATAAGTGGTTAAAACATTCCTTTCACTCCCCCTTTCAATGTAACCTTTGGATCTGAGACTGGAGACTTGTTTGGAACTTACTGAAGTTTCCCAAAGCAAAACCACGCACCAGTTCCTAATTCAGATGCCAGATCTGTGTGCAGCCTCGTTCAGCTTCTGACTACGCTAGGCAACACTTTATTAATCATGTATGAATTTCTGTGCGTATATCCTGAAGCGATCACACACGGTGCAATCCCAATTAAAGGGGAAGGAAGAAAAAGGTGGTGGGGGGGGGGGGGGGAGGCATTACCTGATGGCAGAACCGGCAGCTGCAGGAGCAGAAGCAGAAACAGCAGCGGCGGGATGCAACAACCCAGCCTTGAACCGAAGGTGAGACCCTTGTCTCTCTCCCTCTCTCCTTTTCTCTGTGTCTCTCTCTTTTTTCCTTCTAAATCACTGTAGCAACAAACTGCCTTGCATTTTGTCCCCTTTCGTTCACAGAAGGTTCTCCCAGCCGGGCAGCCAGCAGACAGCACTTTCTTCCTGGAAGAGGTCTGCCTCTCTGCTCAGAAACGCCTGGACCCCTCTCTGTGGCTCCCTCCACGTTTACCCTTCAGATCAATGATGCTCGCGGAGCGGCTGGAGCTCAACTGCAGCGGCGAGCGGCCAGCCAATGGGGGCCCAGGATTCCCTCCCAGTCATCTCCCCGCCCTCAAAACAAAACACAGCGTGCCTTTGACACATCGCCGAGTTGTGAAAAGTAATTGAATCCTGTATTTGAAATGGATCTTGTTTGTTCTTTTTCCCCCCTAGCGTTCATCGTCCAATGCTGTGAATGAACGCGAAGGCTCCATAGCTCTCAGGACACTCGTTAAAGGAGCTGCTTAGAGCGGGAAGCGTGGGCACCGGGAAACCCAGAGCACCTGGGTTGCTTTGCACCTGGAGCTTGGCTATTTAAAGGCTGGAGGACTTCAAAAAGCAGAGAACGGGGAGGCAAAGGCTTGGGTCCCGGTTCTCACGCCACTCAGCAGCGTGTTTCTTTTATCCTGTAGAACGGGAAAATAAAGTCCATTTCAACTGGATGTTGTTGGGTCTTTCTCTAAACGCTGTCTGAACAAGAATCAGCCACTAGTTGGTGGGTGGCCTTAGCCAAGAAATTTCCACGAATCCATTTACCTGTTTCTCTGCCCACTGAACATGGTCCAGATTTATAAGGAACTAAAATGTGTTCAGGCTATAGGATAGGCTAGTTTCTTTCATTTTGCCTGTTTATATATTTGTAAGATATTTGTAATTAACAATAATTTCTCTTAAGGAATCTATTAGTGACTGCTTGCAACTGTAGAGAATATTCCAATGATTTTAAAAATCTTATAATGGAAACAGTACTATTACTTCTTTCCAAATTCTAAAACCACATGCATGCTTTGTCCAAAGCATGGTGATCTTTGTTAATTTCTGTTGATTCACAACCTCAGGAGTTCCTGTAGGTGAAATTCGTTATTGGCCCTACACACTGAGGGCAAGGAGAGACCAAAGAAAGAGTTGGGCTGCTCCAGATTGATAGGTGGCATTTTAATAAGCAAGGGAACTTACATACCAGGCTTGCCTTAGGTCGCCACAAGACTAGTAGATCTTGGCACCTGTTCTCTAGAATCTTAAAATCTTACGTGGAGCTCTTGGTGGGGTTCAGTCATGTATGTAGTGCAGATGCTCTCAGTAGCACATGACTCTCTCAAGTCCTTGAAGTGGCTCCTCATATAGGAACAGTGCACCTAATGCACATTCCAACCACAGGGGAAGCCGTAAGGAGCCTCTGATTGCCTGGGTCTGGCTTGAGTGTCAACCCAAGGTCATACCCTCTGATTGACCTCCTCCAATAGTTTCACTGTTGAAGTACTGAGTTACTGAAATTTGCTTACACAAGTTCCTGGGAATCATTTATTTTCGCTCCAAGAATCTAAGTCACTTTATCATTCATACATCAAGAATGCAGCAATATTGGGGATAATCATTTGATCTAAGTATATAAAAATCTCAAGAGCACAGAATCTCCGCAGTTTTAAAAATATGTGTAACTACAAGCGGGCTTGGTAGCTCAAACAACTGCACAAATAAGAATGTCTTTTCAATGTCACTGTTGAATAAGAATAAAATTAATGTGTCTTTCTGAAATCTTTTTGTTCCACTGAAGTAATATAAATGGGTTGATGAATTTGGTGTAGCCAAGCTTTGTGTGTCATGACAAGTTGAAATAGCTTGGGGAGACTATACAAACAAAACAATTTTGTTACCTATCCATCATGTGAAGGACCCATGGAAAAGTGTAATATTTACAGCACTGTATGCTGTGTTGCTATAAAAAGGTGAAAGCTAACTTTATTGTAACTCATTCATGTAGCCAGTAAAATTTTATTCAGGACATTCTCTAGTTAACTGTGGTCCCCTAGCTTTTGTGAAGAAAGGACTGTGCTAACAAAATGATAATTATAAACAGTTTTTATTTCTTAATTTTATAATCACATGTATTCATTTATCTGAATTCATTTGTGGATCACAAATAACAAGTCACTGAAATAGAGAACATTGTCTTTGTTCTGTAGTCACATTATGTGATTTCCAGACCATTAGCAAGAGCTTTACATGGGAACTTATTGAAAAGGCAAATTCTCAATCCCTTCACTAGTCCTATTGAATTGGAAACACTAAAAGTGGCATCCAAAAATCTGTTTTAACATCCCTTCAGATAGATGATCCCAATGCACACCCAAAGTTTGAGAGTCATTGCTCTAATGAAAGCAACTGCAAACTACTGTGACAGACTAGCACCTGCTTTTGAAAATAAACTGTTATTGGAGCACAGTTTCACCCGTTTTTCCCATATTCTCTATGATTACTTTTGCACCACGACGGTAGAGCTGAATACTTGCCACAGGGACCTATGACGTGAAGCTGAAACTTTGCTGTGTCCCTCTAAGAAAACTCTGTTGACCCCTGCTGAGGGCATGATAAGACAAGCTATATAGTCAGTAATTGGTGGCAAAAGTAGAAAAAGAAGTCACATTTGAAGATGCATGGACGAGATCAGATTAATGAAATCGATGGGATTTGGAATAAATTTAAAGGGATGATCTGGTAACTTATATTCCTATGTTTTCAAGTAGATTTTTGCTGTTTCACCTCAGAGGAGGGATGTACTTCTCCTTTCTAGACTTGGTTGTGTGACTTGCTTCAGAATATGGCTAGAAGAACATTATTGTGTTCAAGCAGAATACTGAGAAACAAATGTAAGTTTGTACCCTTTTCATACAGAAGCTTTTCCATCACCCCGGGCTATTAAATAAGAGAACATTGGAGTCTCAGCTACCCTGGGATGAACATGTAGTCATGAGGTTAATAAAGCATTTATTTGTAAGCCATTGAGATATTTAAGCTCATATGTTACCACATAGTCTGTCCTGACTAAAATAAGGCAGTAAAAAAATTTAAAGTAACTAGAAATAAGCTAGTGCTGATGTGAAAACAATGACTGGAACAAGGCATTTAACTAGAAACTCAACAATCACTTTTGTGGAAAGAACAGTAAAACTAGTTGAGTTTCTTTAAGGAAAGAATTGCCGGAAAAGCAGGAAATAAATCTTAAAAAGAATTATGGCAGACAATTAAGGCTAAGGAAATAGAACTTAATTCTTTAGCAATGGGGAGTCTTGGAGACTGTTTAGAAAAGGAATAACATAATCAAAATTGTGCAACTGGAAGATTACTCTATTGGCAAGAAAGAAATAGAAAGACATAGGAAAATTCATCACAAGGATGTGACAAATTGAAATATGATCTAATACGGGCCAGAGACTCGAGCATTGTCATCCATATACCTATATTCAAGGAATTAGCAAGTTCTGTCAGCTTCATTTCCTAAATACAACTAAAAATCATCATCGTCATTTTATCTTTATCCACAACTGCAATCGTTTTGGTTCAGGCTTTTACCCTTCCTTCACAGACGTTTGTATTTGTTTCTTAACGAGTATCTCTATCTCTTTGATATGTCTGCTATTGGTCAACAATAATTGGTCAACTTTGCCTCATAGCTTCTTTAATCTAGAACCCAACAGGCTGATGGGACATTTCCAATCTCATAGAAGGGGAAAAGGAAAGAGAAACCAGGATATTCTCATTCAAACAAAAATAACTGTTGCTTATATTTCTTCAACCAAAGAACATTACAGACACGTTACTAAGTGTGATGTCAGTGTAACAAAGATGCATACTCTTCCTAGAGGAAAAGAAGCATAAATAAATAAAATAATTATTTTGAAGAATAATACACTCTACCTCATTCTTCCCTGACCCTAAGACAACAAAAAGATGAAGTTGCCTACCAGGTGGTTTTGCACGTCTAGGGTAAAGATCATATTTCTTTTATCTTTCTTTTTTCATTCCTTATGTAGTACTTATTGTCAGACTGAAATGATTTTAAGCAGAGAAAAGGAATATAAGGAATCATAGAGGGATAGTTAAGAGGTTTTTATTAGACCATAGTTGTAGAGAGCAGAGAGAAGAAAACAAATCAGAGTGTTCGTGTTTTAAATCTTGGACATTATTCATTCTTACTTGCATTTTCCTTAAGCAGAGGATCAATCAAAGACCCATGTATACATAATTTATGCACCTGTTGATCACCAGAACCAGTGTAAATATAGAGGCCTGATCAAAGTGGACACTGTGAGGAACATGGCTTGATTCTACTGGGATTTCTGGACATGTAAACAGAATACCTCCAGGAATCGTCCAATCGAAAGGCCAGAAACTCCTCTCTCTCTAGACTACCTCTCTTTTGAGATATACACACATGTACGCACAGTGACTCCTTCCGTGCTTTTCAGCGTAAAAGAAGACTGAGGGTTATAAGCAAAGACAAGCCCTGGTCACCTGAGGGATGCACCCTGAACAAGAAAGTGGATCATCTCCACATGAATCTGTCTTCTCAACTGCAACCGAAATCAGAGGGTCTAAGAAAATGTAACTTGACATCTGATATCCTAGGATAACAGTTATGTCATTAACAAGGGGTAGAAGAAGACAAATTTACAGATCTATGATGTCAAATATTTTGGGATTCCGATTTTAAGGCAGAATACCCAGATAAACTAGGGTAAGTTGATCGTTTGAAATAACTGGGACAGAAACTACTACCGCAAAGTATGAAATAAGAGATTCAGCTACTTATCCAATAGCAATAATGAATACTACAACAACTATTAGTACTAACAAATGGGTTAATATTTACTGAACTCTTACTAGATGGCAGATGTGGGGCTAAATATTTCATGTATATTTTCATAGTGTGAGGTGACAATATTATTTTCTTCAATTTAGAAATGAGAAAACAAAGTCATAGAGAAGTTATATAACATACAGTGATCATAAACATAGTAATCAATGGAGTCAGGATTTGAGTTATGGTATCTGAACTCCAGAGATCATTTTAATAATCACTGATCTCTAAAGCTTGCCTTAAATATTTCTTCACTGTCTTTTGAATATGGAATCTGAATATAGCAGTTCTATAGTTCTTGATATAAGTGGTGGGAAAAATCTTGATTATTAAGAAATAATATTTTTAACTCATGAACTGACTGATTTCTTAATAATCTATTGAACAAATAATTGTTGAATTCTGCAATGTGCAGCATTTTATGTTGGGGTGAATGGTAAATGCAAAATAATAAACACTATAATCTCTGGAGACAAAAGAAAAAGTCTCCTGCCCTCAGGAATTTATAGCAACTACCTATTTTATCGTGCACTACGTATCAACTAAGTATTCTTACAATGGAATACTGTTTTGTCCCAAGATTATAAATGCATCTTCATTGGGAACAGAAATAAATGTAACATTTGAAAAGGAAAAGCGGCAGAAAGCTTTGTCACAAAGCAGTGAATTTCAGATTCAGCAGAGTTGCAAACAGATAGAGATCATGCCCACTCCAGTAATGTTCTCACTGTCTTGATTAGAAGGGCACATAAGACTCAACTCTATATGGAAGGAACTGGTTTTTAAAGACCATGTGTGTGTTTGGCATTAACTATTATCTCATTGAAATGTCACAGCAATAATGTCAGAAGGTATTTTTATTGCCATTTTATAGATGACATAACTGAGGCTTGGAGAAGAAATATCTTTTGCTCAAGATCACATAGACAATCAGTATCAGGATTCAGGATCATGGTGCACACTCAGTGGCTCTCACTCTAATGCCATCCTTTTTTTTTTTTTTTTATGCTCAAAATTACACCTGCCTAATTGAATTATCTATATACTTTCTTTTTTTTTTTAAAGATTTTATTTATTTATTTGACAGACAGAGATCACAAGTAGGCAGAGAGGCAGGCAGAGAGAGAGAGAGGAGGAAGCAGGCTCCCCGCTGAGCAGAGAGCCCAATGTGGGGCTGGATCCCAGGACCCTGGGATCATGACCTGAGCCAAAGGCAGAGGCTTTAACCCACTGAGCCACCCAGGCGCCCTTATATATGTACTTTCAATAACTTCTCCTTAGCCTGTGGGCTGCTCCTTAGCCTGTGGGATTCAGTAGAATCCAACTCTACCTTCCTACAAACTTCTACTCCCCATTATGGGAAACACTTTTAGGAACAGCCATGACTATTAACGAATATGTGAAAGTGAGAAATGCAAGAATTGTAAGTAATAGTAACATGTCTTGAAGTTGTTTAGAAAGACCACAAAATATAGGTTGTTTTAAACGAGATACTAAAAGATTAATACAATTTGGATAAGTAATAAGATTTATATAATTCAGGCTTGAAACGTCTGTAAATCTAGCCTGGTCTGGGTCTAGGACTTGTGTTATGAAAAATTTGTAAGTATATTACAACAACATATGTTAGAGCAACTACAAAACTGAGAGTTGTTTATTTTGGGGTCACCTGGCTGTCTCAGTAGAAAATGTGACTTGATCTCGGAGCTGTGAGTTTGAGCCCAATGTTGGATGTAGAGATTTCTTAAAAATAAAATATTAAGAAAAAATTGTTTATTTTTTAATCTATTTGGAAGTCCAATTTAATATTCATTTTTATAAAGAAAATTAAAGTGACAAAAGTATTTTGGAAAAAAATTATTTTGGTACTCTGTGATATAATTATATACCTGGGTGTCAACTGCATGGTAAAAATAGTAACATTAATAATAAATTAATTGCAAACAAACCATAAAATAAGCATAAATATGCATTGAATTTCACTGTTATCAGAGAGTATGCATTCTAAAAATTCAAGCACAAGTTAATAGCTTAGGAGTACATCATAAATCCCCAAATCTGAGTATTGTCTGTATTTAAAAACTTTATTTCTGGTTGCCTATAAGTTACATCTATCATAAATTTAAAAGATTCAAATTTTGGAGCTCAATAAACATTTGAGATTTTAAAAGTTAAAATATATTTTATGTTTTTTCTATAAAATGTATATACAACTAATTTTTCTTGAATGAATACATCCTTGGTTCTGAAAAACTGCTTAACTTAATGAGAATTGCTCCCTTATAGATATTACATTATTTAAAAAAAATACCTACTTATTTCAAAGCAAAATCTACTGATTTCCTAATTAGTGGCTTTTACGATATATCTCTGATATCAGGTCTTCTAGAAGTATAAATACTCAAAACCGGGTGTACTAATATAACCATATTCAATGTATAATTCTAAAATGTATTTTATATCAATGTCTTTCGTTTTTCATAGTTTTAATCTCTTCTTTCGTATATATATATATATATATATATTTATCATCCATTTATTTTTTTTAATTGGGTTGGCTACATTATTATTTGTCTTTACCATTACTCTCTTTTAAAAAATATCTAAATAAAAGAACATATTTTAGTGTTTGTTGTGACATTAGGTTTTATGGTCAAATGTCTGCCATTGAAATAGAACAATCAGAAAAAAAGAAATCGTATTTTTCAAAACCACACACAAGTCGAGAGAAAAGAAAAAAAGACAAAAAGAAATGAAAAGAGGTTGTGCTATTTCTAAACCTCTCTCTTATTTCCAGATTTCTTTCTGAGCATCTGTGTATGAGGTCAAACATACCAGGAAACCTACATCAATTTGGTCTTCAGCTATGTATGTTACTAATTTGCTCCTTGGATTCAGGCTGACCCTGAATGGTACAATTAAACAACTACAAAGTGACTCCAGGCTGTAGAAAGCCACAAAGAGCTGTCAGAGGAGGTCAGAGAGAAGAGAGACTTCTGGTTCTATTGGGAGCCAGACCTGCAATCCTCGTCTCCTCTGTCTTTGGAATGTGCCTTATGCCCTCAGTTCCCACAATTTTTCAAGAATGCAGTTCATCTGTTTTTGAGAACATGACCTTGAGAGAGCCAACATGACCTTGAGAGATCCGGGTATTAATGCAACCATCGAGTATATATGTGACTAAATCCAGGTAAGGCCTTATATAAACTTTTAAGATTCTGGTGAGCCAGACAGAGCCCAGATCAACTCTCATAGCCTATACTGTAAGTTCCTTTGCTTTTCAAACCTGCCAGCTAGCGATCTGGAGTGGCCAGCCTCATTCTTAGGCCTCTCCTTGCTCGCTGTGTATGGGGTCAGTTTCAAATTTTACCTGAGAAACTCCTGAGGTTGTGACCCCAAAACAACAGATTTTGGGTAAGGTTAAGTTTATAAATAAAAAGAATATGAAGGCAATGGGCAAGTGAAGGTCATTTTCCTTGTTTAGTAATACTATCCACTCAGCCTTGTGTCAGGAGGGCTAAGCCACAGTCCCAAGACCCCTCTTGAAAATAATAAAATATTGAAGTAGGGAGAGATGGATAATTTTGACTCATCATAAAACAACAACAAAATAAATACATGAAAGTAAACCAATATAATACAAATATAGAGCCGTCACTCTATTATCTTCTAGAGTGGACATACTAGATTTATAGTAGAAGAAGAAAATATACAAACCTGCACTCCTTTGAGATATCTGGGGCCTCTACATGATGAATAATCCCTTTAAACTTAGCATAATTATCGGGGCGCCTAGGTAGCTCAGTGGGTTAAAGCCTCTGCCTTCAGCTCAGGTCATGGCTCTGGGATCAAGTCCCACATTGGGCTGTCTGTTCCTCAGGGAGCCTGCTTCCTCTTCTCTCTCTCTCTCTGCCTGCCTCTCTGCCTACTTGTAATCTCTATCTGTCAAATAAATAAATAAAATCTTAAAAACAAACAAAAAAAAAAAACCAAAAAAACTTAGCATAATTATCAAGGGAACCCAAAGATAAGCATAATTTCTGATAAACAGCCAAACAAATTTCATTCCACTTACAATAAAAAGATGATTAGAGAAAAGTTTAAAGAGATACTGAATATAATTACATTACAAAAAAAAATTTAGATACCAATTTTTTTTTTTTTTAGACTTTATTTATTCATTTGAGAGAGAGAGAGCACAAGCAGAAGGAGAGGCAGAGGGAGAGGGAGAGGGAAAAAGTAGGCTCTCGACTGAGCAGGGAGCCCAATGCGGGGCTAGATCCCAGAACCCTGAGATCTTGACCTCACCGCAAAGGCAGAAAATTAACCCACTGAGCTATCCAGGTGCCCTTAGGATACCAAATTTCTTAATTGTTGCTTAACTAAGATCTAGAAGTCCTGGGTGATAAAAACCTGTCCAAATAGCTTTATGCATGAGTACAAACAAGAGTTTTGTTACACTATGAATATTATATAATTAAAGTAAAATATGACTGCCCAAAGGAAACAAAAGTAACCCAAAGTATAATGAACAGAAATATTCAAAAAGACAAAATATTTTTAAAATATTTGAAATATTGAATATTTAAAATACTCAAAAAGATAAAAGGAATACTGCTTGCTTAGAAAGTTCCAAAATGATAATGAGAGCTTGGGGAAAGTTTCCTTAAGACAATAAGCACAGTTAACTTCTGTGTCTTTAGTTGAATAAGCATCCAACCGTGTCTGCAAATAGGTAACTAGGGCAGAAGTTACAGTGCAAAGTCAACCTTTAATAGCGGGTATAGTTGAAAGGTACAGTTATCTGCCTGAAAATACAAGAAGCTTCCTGATACTAGAAGTGCCTAATTAATACGTAAGAAGCTGAACATTTTTATGCTTACAGAGTGGTAGAATGATAAGGAAGGTTAAAATACTCATGCCAAATGACATTATGAAAGGAAAAAAAAAAGTTATTCTTCTTATTGCTATTATACATGGTATGAACCATGGCTGGTTTTAGAGGAGAAAAGATTTATTTTCCTATTAATATCAGATCAATAACATATGTGCCTATGTCAGTTCTCGTTTCCTTGACAGCTCCATTTTGAAAAAAATCCTCACAATTCCCTATGTCCTTTATTTCTAGCACCTTCATTGAATTACAATTTACAAACCATAAAGTTCATTCACTTTAAATGTACAATTCAATGAGTTGTGATAAATTTGTACCATTATGGAACCATCACCAGAATCCAATTTTAAATTATTTAAATCAGGGGCACCTGGCTGGCTCAGTCGTTAGAGCATGCAACTCTTGATCTTGGGGTTGTAAATTCAAGCCCTACATTGGGTGTAGAGATTACTTAAAAATAAAATCTTTAATAAAATATTCAAATCACCCAATGTGATTCCTGGAACCAATTTGCAGTCAGTCAGTCTTTAATTCTAACCAGTCCCAAGGAATCACGTAGTTATCTCCATAGATTTGCCTTTTCTGTACATTTAGTATAAGTGGACTTCTATAATATATGGTCTTCTGAGCTGCTTTCTTGTAATTAGCATAATATTTTTGAGCTACATCATTGTTCGGTATCATTAACCCATTCCACTCATGTTGATAAATAGTATTTTATTTTTTCCATGTTTCATATTCTGTTTATCCATTCACCAGTTGATAAACATTGGATTTTTTCCACTTTTTCGCTATGTAAATAATGCTGCTGAGTCAAGTACAAGTCTTTATGTGGACATATGTTTTCATTTCCTTAGAAATAGTTCTACAAATTGAATCAATTTTTCATATTACACTTATTATTATTTTTTAAAGAAACTGTCACACAGTTTTTCAGTGATTCTACCAGTTTACATTCATGCCAATAGTGTTAGAGGTCTCCAGTTTCCCATATATACTTATCAACTGTTCATGTCATCTGTCATTGTTATTGTAACTATTCTAGTGGGAAAAAGTGGTATCTAGTGGCATTTTATTGCGGTTTCAATTTACATTTCTCTAATGATTAATAATGTTGAGCATGAGTTTCCTTCCATGTAACTACTAAACATACGTATATATATATATATGTATTTGGTAAAATGTAAATTTCAATTTTTGCCTCATTCTTCTTTGGAATTGTCTTCTTATAATTGTAAGCTTTCTCCACATATTCAGAAAATTAAAAGAAATATAATTTGCAAGTATTTTATCTCAGTATTTTAATTTTAATGGTGTCTTTTGAAGTGCAAAATTTGCTTTCTTTTTAATTTTGAAAAATTCCAATTTATCTTTTTTTAAATATGGATTCTGCTATTGATACTATTATCCCAGAACTTTTCACCTAACTAGAGGTAGCAAAGATTTTTCCTACAGTTTCTTCTAATAGTTTTATTGTTCTAGATATTACACTTTCGAATATGACCCATTTTGAATTTAAAAAATTAAAAAATTATTTAAAAAGTGTCGTATGAAGTAAGGGCTAAGTTAATCTTTTCATGTGAGCTTATCCAGTCTTCTTAACACCATTTGTTGAAAAAAACTATCCTTTTCTCATTGAATTGGCTTGGCACTTTTCTGGAAAATCAACTGAAGTAAAAGATGAGAAATTCTAAACACTGAATATCTCAGCATTATTTCCCCCCATAAATACAAAATATATCTTACAGGAACAAATGAAGAAAACTAATGAATCAGCAGTATTATTTCTCCCATTTGCACAGTTCTTCTAATGGCACAGAACCTGGGATTTATATAAACACTAGAATAATTGAAATTTAGTGCTTAGTTATTTGGCATTAATTGATGTTGGAACCAGAAAAATTATATTCTGATAAAAAGTCATGTTTTGTTTTGTTTTGTTTTTTAAGTAAATTCTATGCCACACACTGGGTTTGAACCCGTGTGAGACACTGCGATCAAGACTCAAGACTCACACGCTCTACTGACTGAGCCAGCCAGACACCCCAAGGCATGATCTTTTTAATATCCCTTTTGGATAAATCTAGTTTGAGGTTTCTCTTGCTTTTTTTTTTTTTTTTTTTTTTTTTCCTACTTCAGTGTTTAGAAATGCTGCATACTTTTGTTAAAATGTCTGAGTTTTTCCTATATTTCACTGTGTTTCCTTTCTGCACTTACCATTCAGTAGGTTAATTATGTGTTGACACAGTTTGTGATAAGAGGTAGAGTCCACGTGGTGATAGGAGGCTAGGGTCTATTGGAGAGCACCTTTTAAAATATCTTTGCTAAGAGCTGCTGCTTATGGTTGCCAAGTGAGAGATAGTACCCAACTTAAGATATTCCTCAGGGAATGGAGGGCGATCTTTAATATTACGGGCGAGAAAGCTGACTCTGAACTACTGTTATAGCCGCTTAATGGTTCCCAGTGGGAGATAGTTACAGGATTTATTTCTCACACGCTGATTTGGGAAAAGTCATGCTTGCACCCATGTCATGTGTAAAGAACTTGTTCAGAATAAGTCATTCAGTGGCACGGAGAAGAGATTGAATGCTATACATGAAAATCAACTAAGGAGAGAAATAAAAAATAAGTGTCATTGGCTGAAATCTTAGTATTCTAAATATAAGGGAAATAAAAAGTTACATGGGAGGGGTGCTCGGGGGGCTCAGTAGGCTAAGTGTCTCACTCTTGATTTCTGCTCGGGTCATGATCTCAGGGTCATAGGATGGAGTCTGGAGACAGGCCCTGTGTTCCCAGGGAGTCTACCTGAGATTCCTCCTCTGTCTCCCTCTGCCTTGCCCCCCACCCCAATTCAGGCACACACACACTCTCTCAAACAAATAAATAAATCCTTAAAAAACTTACATGTGAAATCAAATGCTAGGGTTAAGTAAAGAAGCCAAAGAAAGCTATCTGAAGCCAGAACATAAAATTAAAGGAAGAAAATAAGTAGGGAATGAGGAAGGAAAGAAAGGAAGTAAAGAGGTAAAGAGAAATGAAAGGAGACAGCTGCAATGTTTGGTAATTGTATGAATTTTACAACTATGGTAGATTGGGGTAGTCTTGATTTCCATGTTGCTCACATCTTTCTGTATCCATTCCTTCAGTAGTCTCCATCTACTCTGATTCTTGTCTTGAACGTGGAACATGATAGGTCCAAAGTCAGTAGCAAATATGACTAGGTAATTGCTTGAAAAATACTTGCACATTGGAGTTTGTTCATTTTTGCTTTTAAGGCCTCTGCCAACTCTTCCACATGGGGGAAAAAAATATATATATATATATGTATGCATGTGTGTGTGTGTGTATATATATATATATATATATATATATATATTTATATATGGTGTGTGTGTGTGTGTGTGTGTATATATATATTTTTTTTTCTGGTGAATAGAGATCATATGAGGAAAACATATGACATCTCAGCTAAATCATCTTAGACCAGTCATATGCAACTGATTGACCAGTAGACCATAAACTTATGAGCAACGCTGACCACAATCAGCAGAGTCTGGCCCAGACTAGAAGAACCAAGAACCCCCTAACTCACCATGGAGCAAATTTCAGACCTATAGAAATTATGACCTAGATAGACAGTTGTTGCATTAAGCTGCTATAATAATTAAGCCACTATGATTTGTTATGAAGCAAATGCAAACATGATATTCTTATTTTAGATAAATATGTTGGAATATTATAGGTATTTTTAAAGCACATGTTCAGTAGCTTACATATTTATTTTGAGAAATTATCATTTTTGATATTATCTCTATGTTGATAACTTGATTGATGATTTTAATATTGACTGCATAGTTATAATATACAAAGAGCAAAAGATAGCACTTTTATTTTAGAACATCTCCAACTCCTATATAAGTAAAATCAACAATAATCTCATCATAATAACTAAGCAATCATAAGATTTCATGCATAAGCAAAATTGGCTTGAAGAAAAATTCCCATTAGCGGGCTTTAAATACATGACCAAAAACAATAATGATGATAACTACATACTACATTGTTCCTTTTTGTGAGTTTCAAATATCAACTTAATTATATTCAGCCTGAAAATTAATCATTATCTTTTTTATTTAATCCCATACTAATGCACATATTTGAAAAGGAAATTATTACTTGAATTTTTATAGCAACTTAGAATTATACGGAAGAGGAAAAACTGTATCTACAAAGTTAGAGGGAAGGTAGAGAATGAGAGTGTGCATTTGGTACACCAGTTAGTTTAGAGGTGTAGAATGGCATCAAAACAAATAATCTATTTGTGTATTATGAAATAGCAGCTATGTTCTTCTCAAGTCTGATCACGTTCTGTTTACATTTGCACCTTGGCAATAAATCACCTTTTTTAGAATGGACCTTTTTCTTTCATTTCCCCACACTATTTATATTCACTCAGAAGTGCCTTCTTGAAAACCATTTCCAATCTCTTGAATTTTAGGATAGATTGTACTAATCACTTATTAGCTATTTGAAAAGACTTGTGGGACAGAACAATTCTGGAAAAAAAATAGCAAAAGAGACATAGGGAAAGAGAAAAGAACAGAAACTAAAAATAAAAATACATTTTTGGTGGAATTTTAATAAGAAATACAACTGATTACAAAATAATACCTTTTCTCTGCTCTCCAAACAAAAGGGTAAAATGGATAGAAAGATGGGCGATGTCAAAAAAAGAGTTCCTGGAATTATGTAATTCAATGTAAGTATTAACTTGGTTTTGTTTGCGTATTTTGAACAGGTAATACAGGGTATAGGGCATTACTGAAAAGGCAAAAATCATATATAGGAAAAGGAATTCCCCTCCAGCTTTGAATTCTAATATTCACATTGCTCTCCCAAAAAGCAACCAGTGTCACTATCTTTGATATTATTTTTTATAAAGATGTCTGAGTTCTCATAGTTCAGATTTTCTCCTTATCTATCTAAAGGATAGCTTTCTGTGCAAAGAAGCCAAACTTATGTTTTTTTCAGTAGGATTTTGATGGAACAAAAATCATAGGAGTTCTATGTTTTTGATCTAATAGAAAAGAGGAAAAATAAACTTCTCTAACATCTTTGATGTTTATAAAATCCATATAGCAAGTGTTCCAGAGCCCTACAAGGAATCTATATCTCTCAGGTCATTCAATTTTTGACCTCAAGAACTAAAAGAAACCTAGACGCTTTCAAAATAAGCTTCCCCATGAAGTCAATTGTAAGACCTTTGGTTTCTTATGAATACCTTAATAGTTTCTTTAGGTTTGAAGAACAAACATTGACTATAAAATATTTCATACATGTTATCTTATCATGGAGCCATTTTCATTTGGCTTTCATAGAAATTCATGAAAGTGTACTTTTTTTTTTATTTTTTAATTTATAAACAACGGTTCCAAATTGTTCTTTCCTCAGATGTCAGAAGATTTTACATCTCTGCCCACTGCTATGTTAAGCAGTGCTTCCCAGGGAGGAATCTATCTTGCCATACCATTGGTTATGTGATGCTTTTTGGCCAATGGGATGCAAGTGGAAATTATATGTGTGATGCATACAGTAGGAACTCTAAGGACCATCACGTTTTTGTCCTTCATTTTCTTCCCTCCTTGTGATAATCACATCACATGATCCATATAGAACCTGTTCATTCAGTCTGGTTTCTTATTTGTAGACACAGAACAGACTTAAAACTGCTTTAAAGGCAAAAATGCCCCTTAACATGTAAGCCACTGAAATGTTGGGACAGTTTGTATGCATAACACAATATAGCAAAAGCTAACTGATGAGAAGTACTTAAAAATGTGTTTTCTAGGGGCACCTGGGTGGCTTAGTGGGTTAAAGCCTCTGCTTTCAGCTCAGGTCATGATCCCAGGATCCTGGGATCGAGCCCCGCATCTGGCTCTCTGCTCAGTGGGGAACCTGATTCCTCCCCTCTCTCTCTCTCTCTCTCTCTCTCTGCCTGCCTCTCTTCCTACTTGTGATCTTTGTCTGTCAAATAAATAAAAACTTTTAAAAAATCTTAAAAAAAAATGCGTTTTCTAGAAAATTGCTTTTGCCTACTTTAAATGGTATTGATTTTATGGGTCAAGATGTATCAATTAGGATTTTATGTAAAAATAATACTTTTTAAAGATTTTGTTCATTTATTTGAGAGAAAGAGAGAGCACAGGACAGGGGCAGAGGGCGTGGAAGAAGCAGACTCCCTGCTGAGCAGAGAGCTGGACTCGACTCGGGACTCCATCCCAGGAACCTGGGATCCTAAAAACAGACATTTAACCTACTGAGCCACCCAGGCATCCCAATACATTTCAATATAAACAAAAGTATGGAATTTACTTCACCCTGCTGAACCTCACTCAACCAGCTACACAAAGAAACCACTACCCCTGACTTCCATGAGGATGCTCAGTCTTTGGATATTGATATCCCCACCAGCATTACTGATGTGTTGGTCTTGGTAAGTGTGTGGGAATGCTTCTCTGTCTGAGTTAGTCTGTGATCTAACCCTTGGCTGGTAAAGGCAAGCACTGCACACTCAGAACCCAGAACCCACTTTTCTCCAATCTGTTCAAGTCGTCTTGGCCCATCTCCATTTCTGCCCCAGTCCTGAATATCTTTTCTACAGAGTAATGGAAATAATCTCCGAAATACCTGCCTAGACACTACTGCCAAAATTAATTAATTGTCCACTTAGTGCTTTGTTGGAGGCACAATAAATAGACAAGGTCTTGGGCTCTCTGCTATGTGTTCTATCATTTCAATCCCTAAGCAGTTTGAATATTCATTAGCTGCTACACTTACCCCTCACTCACAACACCTTGTTGAGAGTCCTTTCCATGTATCTCAGGATCATTAAGCTTTCCATAGCTGTACCAACATAAGCAAAGGCCCCTAGAAAATATTTATTGATAAAATATTGATACTCAGGGTTCCTGAATGGCTCAGTCCTTAAGCATCTGCAGAGGTCATGATCCCAGGCTCCTGGGAGGGAGCTCCACATCGGGGCTCCCCACTCTACAGGATGCTTGCTTCTCCCTCTCCCACTCCCCCTGCTTATATTCCCTCTCTTGCTGTCTCTCTCTTTCTGTCAGCTAAATAAATAAACTCTTTTTAAAAAAAGATAAATATTGATACTCAGATTATACTTACTTATTAATGTACTCCATTTTGAAATGATTATTTAAATCTAAGTTTAATTAAGTACAATTGTGTCAGTTCATATTTACCAATACAATTTCTAATGATGTACTGAGACTTAGACAATTTTCTAAATATAATCAGTATACATGATTTTTATGATACTTCCTTCAAAATAGATAGGAAACAATAAGGCAGATCACTGGGGAATATTGATTTGAATAACTCATATTTACCCCTCCTTGGCACCATTATTTTATTTTTCAGAGGCTGTATATTTATTTGAGTATTTTTTTTAATTTTTCCAAGTGTCAATGAACAAATCATCAGATTTCATTTTGGGCCGGGCGCGGTGGCGCGCGCCTGTAGTCCCAGCTACTCGGGAGGCTGAGGCAGGAGGATCGCTTGAGCCCAGGAGTTCTGGGCTGTAGTGCGCTATGCCGATCGGGTGTCCGCACTAAGTTCGGCATCAATATGGTGACCTCCCGGGAGCGGGGGACCACCAGGTTGCCTAAGGAGGGGTGAACCGGCCCAGGTCGGAAACGGAGCAGGTCAAAACTCCCGTGCTGATCAGATTTCATTTTGGAACAGACACCAATGTAATAAGCATAAGCCACAATGTAGAAAGCTAAATGCTGTGTGTCAAACCAAGTTTAAAGTCAATTAATACCTTTAACATCTCCATTTCTATTCCAAAATTAGAGTAATCAATTTAAAAATGGTGGTTTTAAGTTATCTGCAGTACCATTGTATTTTCTTGTTTAGGGTGTGATTAACAATGGATATACTTTAGATAGACAAGGTCTCTCACAGGACTGTTTCAAATTCTTAGCCATATTTCTCTTGAACTCATGTTTACCATTTGTATTCTGTTCTAGGAAATAATCATGAACAACCCATTAATACAGCTCGTGGATATGATTTCTATTTCTTCTGACTGAGGCCCTTTCTAAATTAAATACTGAAATTACCATTAAATAGTACAGCTACTCATAAGGACTATGGCATATATTTGGTAGGAATAAACATAAGTAAGTGGGTTATTAGCAGTTAGGGCAACACTTAGACGTACTTCCAGCTGTGTAGGGACCCTCCCTCTAATGGATACTGTAGAGCATCAAGCACCTTGGATTGAAACAGTTCCTCCAGCGACTGGAAGGATTGTCAGTCAACAGATCTCAACTGAGTATTTTCTTTAGGAGACACACTGAGCAGAAGTGAGTTGTTTAGCCCACTTGGCAGCCCATATCCAACGACTGGTGATGGAAGCGTAAATAAGCCTGACCTAGTATGCCTCAATCGGTTTATTTCTGAAGAATTGTTCCAGCTCCAGAGTTCCTTATGTGCTCAGTTCAGACTTTGATGAAATTGTATTGGAAATTAACCTTTCCTTCTGCCCAATCCTACTTCGCTCGCTAACGGATGTACTTTTCAATAAACTTCGGGCAAGGATATGTATTTATGAGATGAAAGGGTGATGCAGTTGCCATTCCTAGAATTGGCAGAGTTGACAGGTTTGAACAAGTGGAAGACATTGACCTACTTCTCCCTTCTAAATTTTCTGGGTGCCACTCTTAACCCTTTTCAGTTCAATGACCCTTTATGTTTGAGGATCACCCCAGACATTCTACCAGGGCCTTTAACACAGTTTTATGGGCTTCTTTTCTTTCTTTCTTTCTTTTTTTTTAAAGATTTTATTTGTTTATTTGACAAAGATCACAAGTAGGCAGAGAGGCAGAGAGAGGGGAAGCAGGCCCCCTCCACCCCCACTCCCGCTGAGCAGAGAGCCCAATGCAGGCCTTGATCCCAGGACCTTGGGATCATGACCTGAGCCCAAGGCTGAGGCTTTAACCCACGGAGTCACCCAGGTGCTCCTATGGGCTTCTTTTCAATGATTCTCTGCTAAGTAGGATTTGGGAGTGGGGGAGTTACACTTAAATGTCTGTCTTAAATGAAATTTCTTCAGTTTGCTTGTTTACTTTAACCTTGAATTATTTAAGGTAAGTTAACATATTGCACAACAGAGACCTAAACATGTAATGCTGCTGGCACGAAAGAAGGTATTTTTTTCTTCTTTGCAATCATCAACATGTGGCCTCCAATTACTCTACAGACATGACCGTACCGGTCAGAGAGGGAGCATGGTAGAGAGTGCTAGGAGTTTTCTATGCACTGGGCTTATAGCTGGGCGGCAATTAACCTTTACTTAGAATGCATTGAATAAAATTCCATTATATGGGCATGACTAATTGCAAGGAAGGTTGAGACCGGGTCCAGGAGAAGGGGGAGAATGGATCTTGATGGACAAATACAATCCACATCATTCAACTCTTCCTGGGAACACTGAATTTGGTAATGAGTTATTAATCAATCTAAAAACACCTTGAGTAGTAAACACAAAGAGATTTCAAATTAGAAAAATGTCAAGTGAGAATCAATGCATTTTCATGTCTGTTCTCATAATGCTAGAATACTACGTGCTAATATATTTCAAAGTTCTCTGGCAAAACGAGCATTTACCAAGGGATTGCTTCAAGCCTGTTCTTATATAGACGAGGACCTTGAAGCATTATTGTCCCTCTTCTTTCAATTTACCATTAAAACAAAAAGATAATATTATAATTCCAAGCAATTTACAATTATAATTACCATTTCTGTTGATTATAGAACTCAAGAAAGCCTGGGAGAGCATGGAAGTACTTTCTTCTGTGGATTATAAAATGTATTTATTGAAAGGACACATTCTTTGACCTTCCTTAATGAGATGGCCGAGGGATCCAGCAAATCTGTTATGAAGTGGTATAAGATACTTGATCTTATAGTAAAACTAAAAAGAAGGGTGACCACTTCACACATGTGGTCAAAGGTTTGGAGATGCAGATAATTTTTTTTTCCTTTTTATGATAAAAATACATAAAGTTCATCATTTTAACCATTTCTAAATGTACCTAGTCTTACTTATGTTCATATTATTATACAAACAATCTCCCAGACTTTTTCGTCTTGCAAAACTGAGACTTAATACTATTAAACACCTCTTTTTTGCCCCCAGGCCCTCTAGCAAGCTCTTCTACTTTCTGCTTAAATGAATTCGACTACTCTAGGTCCTCATAGAAATGTCATACTACAGTGTTTGTCTTTTTGTAACTGATTTATTATACTTTAAAAATTATTTATGAAAGAGACATTTTCTGGCCAACTTTATCCAGAAAGACAATCAAGAGACAGAAATTTTAAAACTATGTATAAGGAAGATGGGGAGCTGGGAAGAAGTCTACAGAAATTATAAAGAAATGAGAAATTGAAGCTGCCACTTGTCACAGGTGAAATTAAAACTCACTGATTGAACTAGATGTAGTCTCTTACCTACAGGAAGGATTAGAGGAAAGGACCAGAATGTACACTTGTGGGTGTTATATGGGACTTGAGTGCTGGCCGCACATGTGTCTGGGTACTTGCCAACTTCACCTCAGGGAAAATGTGGCTCCTGCGCGGACTCTTGGGAATCCTGTGTCTGTGTTTTAAATCAGTAACTCACATGCTGAGGGCTGTACCTATTGCTCTTTGTGGAAATTTCCATGAGTTTTCTGAGGGTCAGTGACTTTTATATCTTCTTTCTCATGTTCTTGAGGTGCATGCATAGACTAAATCCAGCCCAGAACTGTCACCCTTTTCCAGTCATTCTGTATAACACTGAAAAGATAAATGTGTGAACAGTACTCTTAGGTTCAAAGGCAATTGCATTTCAGTTAATCTTCTGAGGTATTTTCTCAGCTCCTGTCTCCATTCTTATCTTCTTCTTTCTTAGAATCAGTGCTATGTCTCCAAACTCAGGATCCATACATTTGAAGGAAGGATCCCATTTCTTTCTTTTTTTTTAATTTTAAATTCAATTAACCAACATATAGTACATCATTAGTTTTTGAAGTACTCTTCAATGATTCATTATTTCTAGGTTTTTTGAAAGAAAATGGGGAGCACATTTTCTTCTTTGGCACCTTGTATGTTGAAGTTCTTGCTAAGAATCCAGGGTAGGAGTGGATTTTAGAAATATTTCACAAATTTGTTTTGCTGACTCAGCTAGTGGCATGATACTAGAGCAGAGTCAAAGTTCATATGTATGGAACCAAAAACTAGTTTATGGAACATCTGTCCAGTCATTAGTCATAGAAAATTACAACATGAGGGTATAGCTCTCATAGATGCCTGATGAAAATGGACGCTCTTTTCTGTTAGAAACATAATGAAGTCCTAAATCTTATAGCTTATAAGTGAAAGACATTTCTCAAAATTTGCCCATTTTTAAAAAAGATTTTATTTATTTATTTGAGACAGAGAAAGAGCACAAGCGGGTGGGGAGAGCCAGAGGAGAGGGAGAAGCAAACTCCCCACTGAGCAGGGAACCTGACATGGGGCTCCATCCCAAGATCCTGGGATCATGACCTGAGTTGAAGGCAGGTGCTTAAGCAACTGAGCCAAGAGGTGCCCCCAAATTTGCCCAATTTTTAAAAAAGATTTTATTTATTTATTTGACAGAGAAAGAGAGAGATCATGAGTAGGCAGAGAGGCAGGGGGAGAGAGAAGGGGAAGCAGGCTCCCTGCCGAGCAGAGAGCCCAATTTGGGGCTCGATCCCAGGACCCTGAGATCATGACCTGAGTCGAAGGCAGAGGCTTAACCCACTGAGCCACCCAAGCACGCCAATTTGCCCAATTTTAATACAAATTATAAAATCTTATACAAAGCTACCGTTAATGAGTTATGTAGCTAAAAGATGATTTTCTAAACCACAAACTTTTGGAAAAGAAATATTGTATAATATGTCTATTATTTTTCCAGTTTTATTGACTTTTTACCTCTAAGGTGTATAGCTTAATGACTTAACTTACATATATTGTGAAATGATTACCATCGTAAGTTTAGTTAATTAACATCCATCATCTCATACAGATATAAGAGAAAAGACAAAACAATATTTTCTTCTTGTGATGAGAACTCTTGGGATCTATTAGTTTTATACATAATTACATTGCAATATGCTTCATGAAAAGTTGATCAGAAATTATACAGATGAACATTTAGGAAAATATTTTATGAAGAAGTAATGTGACACACAAAAAATCCAGTATTTTGTAATTTTTCTTGTGTTTTTAATTTTAAAAATGTTGCTATACCTTTGTGTATATTAAATAAATATCCACTTTCCTACCTAGTATTTTTTTTTCAGATTTTATTTATTTATTTGAGAGAGAGAGAGAGCACAAGAGGGGAGAAGGTGAGAGGGAGAAGCAGACTTCCTGCAGAGCAAGGAGCCTGATGCAGAACTCGATTCCAGGACTCCAGGGGATCACGACCTGAGCTGAAGGCAGTTGCTTACAACTGAGCCACCCAGGGGCCTTCCTTTCTAGTTTTATGTTCATAATTGTGTATTCTTTTTCTTATACACACACCCCAAATTGTTAAAATATATTTTCCCATTATATCCGGATGTATATTAATCTACATTCCTTCCTATTTTTTCTTCTCCTTTGCTGTCAAAAATAAGCCTTAGAGATGATTTTTTTTTCAGTGGCAGAAACTGAAACACAAAAAGAATTAATAAAACAACTTAGAGCAGAATGGAGTGATTAAGAAGTGGATTTGAAAAGGGAGTTTTTCTATTCCGCATGCTAAGTCAAACTTCGTCTGAGTAGACCATTCTCAGATTGGAAGATGACAAGGTGCATCAGGAGGGTCTTTTGTGAGATAGAACTGAGAGAAAATGGAAAGGATCAGTGCCAAGTTGTTCCTGAATGGAATGCTTCATTTGCCTACCATCAAAAGCCTTCAGACTTGGAAGCTTCCCTGAGCAGAAACTGGAGATGTGTACCCACTGATAGTGTCTACTAGAGTTTAGCAAATGCTCATTTCTCTCCATCCTCTGTTTCCTTCCACACTAGCCATTTGGCTGACTGAACACTGAGGTGTTAGTAAACCCCACTTAACAAAGACTTAAAATGTGCCTGTGTAATGAGTGAGTCCACTTGTGTTTCTACCACTGTTTCTACTCTGAGTTGAGACAAGGACTCCTCTTGAGCCCTAAGGAAAACTCCATCCTTGACCAAGCTGTAGCCAGCGTCTCCTAAGCCCTCTCTTTGACTAGGCCTTCTCCTTAACCCTGGCCCTGGCCTGTAGATCCCAGTTATAGTAAAGAATCCCAAGAAGGTAGCTGACCAAGAATCCCTCCATCATTGGTAGCAAATTAAGCTCTTCTTCTCCCATTCTCCAACCCATCCTTGATATCCAATCAAGTTTCTCTCTCCCTCATCTTTTTTTTTTTTTTTAAGATTTTATGTATTTATTTGACAGAGAGATAGACAGCGAGAGAGGGAATACAAGCAGGGGGAATGGGAGAGGGAGAAGGCGGCCTCCCACCAAGGAGGGAGACCAATGCAGGACTCAGTCCCAGGACTCTGGGATCATGACTGAAGCCAAAAGCAGACGCTTAATGACTGAACCATCCAGGCACCCCTCTCTCCCTTATCCTTGATACTTAACCAAGTTTCTCTTAGTAGCAAGTTTCCATCCTTTGACTCCTAACCTGCCTGTTGGTTATAAATCCCCAGATGTACCTGTTACACTGTAGCTGAGTTCACTCTCTCTCTCTCCTACTGTTGAGGTCTTAAGGAAAGTCTTCTTTGTCTAGCTAAATAGTATCTTGTAATTTTTCTTTTGTAGTAGCTCACTGATCACAAGTAACATATCGATTAGGACTCAAGTTTGAAACTGAATCCCCAACTGACTTGCAGACTTACCCCCTGAAGCCGAGATACCCCAACTTACCCAGATATCTGTGAGTGTGTGTGTGTGGGAAATTATATATATATATATATATATATATATATATATATATATATGTGTGTGTGTGTGTGTGTGTGTGTGTATGTATTTATATGCCATTGAGTTTTGGGGGCTTTGTTTAGCTCACTGACGTGGACATTTATGGAACAGACTATCTATACTTGTCTTTTTTGTACTGAAAAGGGAAAAATAAATGTGGGTAGAACATAGATGTACTGATGAGGATAGGATCAAATGGAATTTAAAAAAAAATTATTGAGGATTTCTCTACCAGGTGATATTACAAGAAGTAGTCATTACTGTTACATGAAGACATATATGGCTAAGTAATTCCATTATATATATATATGTGTTATATACATGTACTATGTGTGTATATTCCATTATATTCCATTATACCTGCATTTATATATAATATTATGATATATAATAATATATAATTTATTGTATTATACATCATATTATTATATATAAATGCATATATGCATAAATATACACATGAACACATAAATACGCATAAATATATACACACATATAAATATACATACACAAACACACACACATATATATATATTTATGATACAGTCCTAGAAAAGGATGAGAACTGGGGTGCCTGGGTGGCTTAGTCAGTTAAGCCTCTGCCTTCCACTCAGGTCATGATCCCAGGGTCCTGGGATTTAGTCCCACATCAGGCTCCTTGCTCAGTGGGGAACCTGCTCCTCCTTCTGCCTGCTGCTCTCCCAGCCTGTGCTCTCTCTCTGTCAAATAAACACAATCTTAAAAAAGGATGAGATTTTACCATTGGTGCCAACATGAATAGAACTAGAGGGTATTATACTAAGTGAAATAAGATAGACAAAGACGAATACTATATGATTTCACTTATCTATGAAATCTAAAAAGTGAAACGAATGAACAAACCAAAAATGCAGAAGCAAATGCATAAATGCAGAGAACAAATTGGTAGTTGCCTTCTAGAAGGGAGGGGAATGAGGGGATGGTTAGAGTGAGTGAAGGGGAATGGGAGATAGAGGCATTCAGTCATGAAATTAATAAGTCATGGGGATGAAAGTTACAGCATAGGGAATATAGCCAATGGCTATAATAGTAATAGTGATGGATGGTAACAAATGATAGCTGTACTTGTTGTGAACATAGCATAATGTATAGAGAGGTTGAATCACAATGTTGTACACCTGAAACTAATGTAACATGGTAACATGGTAACTATACTTTAATAATAATGATAATAATTACAAATGAATGTCAAAATGTTTCTGAGTATTAGCTATTTAATGAAGGCTATTTGGAGGATTTTGTTTCAAACCTTTAACTCTTGAAAATTCTGATGTTTCAGTAAATATTTCATGAGGTACATGACGTGTATTTCACTGTATCATTCATGCCTTGTTTCATTGATGCTTCATGATTTTGGACATTTTAGTAATAATTACTTTTTAAAGTATGTAGGTAAGTTCTTAAGTGAAAGAACAATTTATTTGAATTTTATCGGGGGAGAGTATAATCAGTCAGGAAACACACTCACTAATCTTGAGAAATATACCTTAAACTTACCTGGTCCCTCAGTCTTTTCTTGGAGAAGACAAGGGAAGTTGGATGGCTTTATTTCACAATCCTTCCCGGGCCAAAAAATCTGCTGTTCTTCATATTTATTCTGAGCATGAACTGGGCATAGAATCATGGGTTCTACGTGAAATCAAAGATTTACAATCTCTGACCCTAAAGAGAGCATGGCTAGGCAAAACCAAAAATCTGTATACCAGATAAGGAGTAATACGTGTTAAATTGTGTGGAATGGAACAGAACACCTATATATGTCTTTTGTGTCCTGAGAAGGGAAAGATACACGTGGGATGGCATAAAAGAATAAATAACAATGACAAAAATCCTCTGCATTCATTTTAAGAAGATAAAATAAGAATGGCTAATGTTTGAAGAATACTCCCTTGGCTAGCAGGAAGGTTCCTCTACCTCCACTCCGGGTTGGTCACACACGTGGAATTTAATACATCACAGCCAAACAGCACTATTGATATTTCTGCTTAATGAAGTGCCCTTTGCTGAGAATCTTGCCCCTTGCAGTCTCAGATAAAAAGAAAGATAAATTCAATTCTTATATTTGAAGAACAAGGTTATTACCTTTTCTTCTAAAAACTTGTTAGGATAACATACTGCTCAATAGAACTAAAATAATGACTTTCTCATTTTTTCTGTGATGTGTGAGATCAGTAATTGTTAACTATTTTCCTATTGCAGCTCGTGTCACACCATCAGAAAAGGGATACGGGAGAAACTGAAAAGCAACTGATAGATGCTAATATTTTGAATATATCATTACTTATAGTATAGATGATGGAAAAGAGGCTTCTTCTTCTTCTTCTTCTTCTTTTTTATTTTTTTCCTGTCGTGACTTAGCACAAAATCTATATGTACTCAGAAATTAATTTAGGTTACCTATACATATTCACCAGAAAGAAATGAGGGTACAACTTGCTGTACGTGATTGTTGGATATCAATTTAATGACTAAAATTCCCATATATATATATATATATATATATATATATATATCGTTTTAATGTTTCTTTCTGTTCAGTTCTGCCACATTGTCAAAACGATAAAGGTCATTTGTTCTCCATACCTCAGAAGTGTAGAACTAAACTTTGTATTATCTTAAATGGTTACTGTAGCATTTAGAGAAAGGTAGGCCCCTCATTTACAGTGTGCAGCTTAGCTTTCAAATAATGAAGAGCAGACATCTTTCAACCCAGGGCAGACACTAATATGTTCAATGTTTCAGATATATGTAGGAGATTTCAACACTTAGATCAAAATCATTTTTAGTTAGAGGTTAGTTAGATGAGACCAAAAAGACTCAGAGTATTTTAGAGTTTTTTCTTTTTTCTTTTTTTTTTTTCCTCCTTGATATGTTTTGGGAGATATCCCCAAATTTAGACACTTGACAATCCAATATTCTTTCCATATCCCATGTCTTTACATAGTTGATGTCCTATTAGCAATTCTACTTCCCTCTCTTTAAGCATAAATTTCTTTGGCCTCTCTTATTCTTTTTAAGGAATTATTTCTTAACTCCAGATTTTATTGCTCTCATTATTGACCTAAAATTTACTGCTCTTTTAAGTCCCAGGTCTATTTCCTTGTATCTTTCTTCCTTGTTATAGACGTTGTCTTATTTCTTTTAATTATACACATAAAACATGCATCCATAGTCTTAAAAAATTACAACCAATTCTATTTACTCTAATTCGCAAATCCCATTCACTCCATTCCTCAGACACTATCAATTTTCTGACCCATTTATTGCTGATCTTTTTCCAATATGGTCTTATAAAAAATACAATTCTGACTTCTTCATTAGTTTTCCTTAAATGGTGTCATGATATACATATTATTCTGGAATGTACTTGCTCACTTGCAATATATTTTGGGTTTTGGCAGTACAAGTAGACTATCTGTATAAATATTTCTCTAAGGTATAAACTAGGATGTGGTCTTTTAATCAAGTACAATTTATATATGAATAAATGCAGCCTAGTAACCCTCCTGTATGGCTTATAAATATATACATTGCCACCAGTTCCTTTTAGAGAATACTCAATTCCCACCACATTTTAACATTTGATATTATCAAACATCTTAATTGTTTTTATCTGATATTGCAATAATACTATTTATATTGTTTTAATTTGCATTTCCCTATTTTAATAAGACTGAATACATTTCCTTTGTTTGCAAGTTATTTCTTCTTTGTGATTTGCTTGCTCATAATTATTGTCCTTTTTAATTACTTTGGTGTTTTTGTTTATTTTTATTATTACTTATACATATCTTTGTATATTCTAGATACCCATCTTTAGATAGCTTTACAGAATACCTTTAGCTTATTCTGGTTTGTCATTTATATTTCACTTTATATAATCATTTAAATTCTGAAGTTTTAACATTTATCCAACTATTCCTTAAGTATTTTGTTCCCACATCTTACTGTAGACCATGTAAATATGTGTATATGAGGGGTATGTGAGTATAAATGTGTTTCTGATCATTTCCTTGATTTCTGCTTATACTTAGGCTTTTTTTAAAATTTAGTTTAATTTTATTTATTTATTTGACAGACAGAGAGATCACAAGTAGGCAGAGAGGCAGGCAGGGAGGGGGAGAAGAAGGTTCCCTACTGAGCAGAGAGCCCGATGCGGGGCTCAATCCCAGGACCCGGAGATCATGACCTGAGCTAAAGGCAGAGGCTTTAACCCACTGAGCCACCCAGGTGCCCCTATACTTAGGTTTCTGGTCTTTACTGATACATAAATACATTGATGTAACAATATTATATTGTTGCAATATTTTAATTTCTGACAGAGCTAATGTTATCTGACCTTATTTTCCATAATTTTCTAGCAGTCCTTTTATATTTATTATTACGTATGGATTTTGGAATAATTTCATGATAGAAACTATTCATTAGGTTTCACTGAAATTGATAGAATATTTTGGGAGTAATTAATACATTTTTTTATTTTTTTTTAATCTTACAATTTCTAGGTAGATGGTAATATTACCATTTTGACACTATAGTGAATACCTTATTGACTATTTTCATTCTTTACTGTAGTGGCTAGGCCACAAGTAGAAATTGAATATCATTGAAAATGTAATGGAAAAGTTTTTACTATTTCACAAATATACATTATGCATGCCATACTTTTCTCATGAATATATAGTTTATCAACTTTGATAAATATCCTTATACTTTTGTCTTTAATAGTCATCTGTTTGATTGCTTGTTAGAATTCAGACTAAATACTGTATGTCAAAAACTATTTTTGATACCAATTGAGATGATCACATTGGTTTTCTCCTTTAATCAAAATGGTAAATTACATCATATGTTTGCTGATATTGAACTGTCTTGGCTTCCTCAAAATGCAGATATGAAATACAGATTTGTAGGATATCTGTCTTATGTTTTATTAGTTATTATTGGTAATATGAAATTTCTGGATTCAGTATCTAAGCATATATGACTGTCATGAATGCAAATACATAACACTCAATCTCCTTTGCTTTGACCTAATGCTGGGAGTGATGGGAGCAGTCAGTAGCTGCCCCTTTGTGGAGTTCCTCAGCAGTGGTTACCTCATCCAAGGATAGAAGCCTCCCAGTGTTAAAGGTTGACACCCTCCAGACACTGACAGTGGCAAGAGTAAGAAGCCCGGTCCATTTCAGACCAATATGAGAAAACTCAGCTAAACCATTTGGATTCCAAACTGCCCCATTGGGTTCATCTGAGACTGTTGTTCAGACATACTTCACAGCTGAACCTTTCCCTCTGCATTGCTACTTTTTCCCCATTCTTTCCATTGGAATTGGTTCCAAGGCTACTCTGCTAGTAAGCATTCACACAGAGTAATCTCCAACTCAGGGTCAGCTTTACAGAAAATCCAACTTGTGAGAGTTGATGTCAGAAGTTGTCTCAAAATTAGGTAATGAGATATGATCTGGGACCTAGGTCACTCAATATCAAGCTGAAACTGGAGACCCCATTACCAGGGGAGAATTGGATAGTATAGCTTGGGAGGAAATACATTAACTGGAATGATGTACAGGAATGTAACATATATGGGAATATGTTAATAATAAAGATAATGGCATTGGATGGACCTGAATACATTGAACCGATCCTAGGAAAACAATATGAAAGGCCAGAGTAATTAACAAGCAACTTCATACCAAATATGAAAGTCAAAAAGTCTCTTCAGTATAAATGGGCTCTAATCTCTAGTGAGAAGACAAGCAAATAGAGAACTTGGTTCAAGACTTATTTTTGAGTTAAACTATAGCCCCAAGTAAGTTGATTATCCAAAGTCAACAACCTCTTGGGTAAGAATGGGACTTGATACATGGATGCAGATATCAATGTTAACTCCCTGACAGATCAACTTACAGCAATAGAGACAAATAATGAAGCCTGAAATGACAGCATCCTTTGTGAGGTCTAATCAACCCCAGGGTGGGCAAGTTGACTATTGAATCCTTTTCTCCTTGGAAAGGCCAGGGGTTTACTCTAAAGAGTTAACAGCTTTTCCAAATATGGAATTTCTTTTCAAAATCCAACTATTTGTGGGTTTACAAAGGGTTAATTCCATTGGAACCACATCTTAACATCAGAGAACACACTTTTCAGAAAAGGAAGAATAGAAGTTAGTCCAATGCTATTGGATGCATTAGCTGTAATGCATATCAACTGCTAAGAAGCTGCCAGTCTAATAGATGATTGGAACATCTTACTGAAAGCATATTTGACCCACCAGCTCAGAAGTATCAGAAATGATACAACAATGAGGAGCCATCCTCCAGAATTCAGTATACACATTGAATAAAAAACCTTTGTAAGATTTTATGTCTTCCAAAGGAAAAATATATAATTCCATGAACCAAGAAATGGAAGGAGTGTCCTGCTTAAGTGTACCTGTCCATCATCCACTCAGAGAATGTATCTTCTCTTTCCCATAACTGTGGTCTTTAGAGGTTTTGATGTCATGGTAGGAAATAAGAAAATATTGTCTTCACATCTGGAATAGATCCTAATTATCACAAAAAGAATGAACTGCTATTAAAAAAATGAGGATAATACATTTGAAACAAACAATCTACTTGGGGACTTTTTCCTCTTCCTTCTCTTATTGTGATGGTAAACAGACTTGTGTAGCTACTTTATGCTTTGAAAAACAAGGTCATGACATGAGGCTCAATCCTTTGGAACTGAAGTTCCGGGTCAGTCTAGAAGTAGGACACAGAATCCAGAAGAAATATTATCTGAGTATGTGAGCCATCTAGGTTAGATAGTGGAGGAAGGAGATGGTGAGCATCTGTGGCAGTGCCAAGATCAGCTCTAGCAGTGGGAATGTCTTCCATTTACTACCTTTATCTTGGAAAGGGAGGACCACTTGAGTCGTGTAGGAGCTCCTCCTCAAAATTACATAGATAGGAGGACTGGGTTGGGAATGAAGATGTGCCATCCAATCCTCTTTCAAGGAGAAACGTGTTGCCCAGATGCTGGGAGTGCAGACAGCCTTTGGCTGTCAAACCCTTCAGGGATTTCCTCAACTGCAAATCCACTTCACCCAAGGTCATGCCTTTCCTGGACAATCCAAATGCAATGACTATTAGAGGCAGGTGTCCAAAGACCAGGGCATTTCAGTCCAATACAGTACAAGATAACTGAGGTAGATTTTTAGTTCCAGAGCTCCCCATCAATTCACCTGAGATTCTAGTTCACATGTACATCATAGCTCATCCTCCCTCTCTGTCCAATCCTCCACTCCCATAGTCATTGATCCCAAGATCATTCACTAATAATCTCCCTCCTAACCAAACACCATTTCAGAGTCATTTCCTGGGGAAATCTAATTAACAACAAAGATAATGATCTATATTTACTTTCTTTGTTGTTCAACTCTAGTTTTATTTCCTGCATATTTAATAGATTTATTATAGAAAATATGAAACATATACAAAATAAACTGGAGTAAAGAACCACTATATACCCATTATCTACTACCAAAATTATGCCATCCTTTAAAAACATATATACCTTGGGACACCTGGGTGGCCCAGTTGGTTAAGCTTCTGACTTGGGCTCAGGTTATGATCTTATGATCCTGGTGTCTGACTTTGCACTCAGCAGAAAGTCTGCTTTTCCTTCTCCCTCTTCCCCTCCCACAGCTCATTCTCTCTCTTCTTCTCTCTCTTTCCCTCCCCCCACAAATATGTAAATAAATAAAATCTTTTAAAAAATAAAGCATACATATCTCTAGTCATCTTCTCCAGTTTTGTTATCATAGATATTCTATACCTACAAAATGAGGTGGGTAATTCTCTTTTCTTCTATACTTTAAAAAAGTTTGTATAAGATAGTAATATAGGCTGAATTGTGTCTTCTCCGTATTGAAGCTCTAACCCTCAATGTGATTATATTTGGAGATTGGGCCTATAAGGAAGTAATTAAAGTTAAGTGAGGTTACTAGGGTGGGGCCCAATCCAACAGAATTAATCTCCTTACAAGGAGAGACAGCAGGAAGCTGTGTGTTTGCATAGGTAGGTGTGTGTGTGTGTGTGTGTGTGTGTGTGCAAGTGCACATGTGTGTGTGTGTGCATGCGCGCGTGTGTGTACACACTGAGGATGGGCCATATGAGCACAGAATCAGAAAGTGGACATCTGTAAACCAGAAAAAGGGCCTTTTACTGGAAACCAGCTGGTACCTTGATCGCAGAATTTCCGCTTTCAGAACTGTGAGAAAATTAATTTCTATTGTTCAAGCCAGATAGTCTTTGGAATTGTGTTATGGCTGCCTGAAGAGATTAATCTAGATTTTGGAACATAGAGGTACTATAATAAATACCTAAAAATGGGGAAGTGATTTTGCAGCTGAGGAAGAGGTAGAGGCTGGAGGAGTTTTGTGGAGCACGCCAGTCAAAATCTGGGTTGTCGCAAAGAGGTTATAGGTAGAATACAGATGTTAAAGATCCATGTTCTAATGGGAGCTCAGAAAATAAAGGGCTTGGGGAGAGGGAGGTTGAGGCATTGAGAAAGCCCCCAATTTCTTAAATAATTCATAAATAATTATGAATGTAATATTAGTAGAAATATGGAGGTTATAGTTCATTATAGTGAAGTCTCAGATGAAAATAAGGATAGGATATTGAAAAATGAGTAAAGGTGATCCCTGTTTTAAAGAAGAACTTGGCAAATAACTTGGCTTATTTGTGTTCTAATGTTTTGTGGAAGATAGAACTTATGAACAATGAAATGGTATACTTAGCTGAGAAGATTTCTAAGTGAAAGATTAAAGGTATAGCCTGGGTCTTCCTGACTGCTATTAGCAAAATATGAGAGGAGAAAGACAAAATGAAAAGAAGTTATTAAATGGAAGGCAACCAGAACTTGAAGATCTAGAGAATTCTCAGCATAGTCATGTTGCAAAAAAAACTGGGAAAACCTGTGCTGAAGACAGCCCTAGGGGTATAACTAGACAAACCGTTTGGTAAAGAGGTTAGTGAGAGAGTGAACTATGAATTTCATCAGCTATGTCACCAGAAACCAGGAATAAAGATGGGATTGTACCAAAACACCACCACTCTGGACCTCAGCAATAGAGACTCTGCCAGTTTGGATCAAAGGGAACAGGACAAAATGGTAGAGTTGTTTGGATGCAAACATGCCTCATCCTTCAGAAAAGGGGAAAGTTGACCCCAAAGGTGATTCAGAGACCAATGAGGCTGTCACTCCCACCACAGGCTCAGGGGTCTAGGCTTAGATTTCAGTGAATGACAGGGCCCTTGCAGTGAGCCCCATAGGCATGGCCGCCCTGCACAACCCCGGGGGTGGGGGGGAGCGGACAGCAACCCAGAGCCACCATATTGGATCTGGAAGGCAGAACATTACACCAAACAGATTGTTCTCCAGCCCTCAGAAGTAATGAAATTTGCCTTGCCAGGTTTTGGACTTGTTTAGGACCCATAACCACTTTCTTCCTTTTAGTTTCTCCTTTCTGGAAAGGAAATATTTATCCTACGTCTGTTCATCATTGCATTTTGTAAGTACATAACGTGTCTGGTTTTAGGGGTTCATACCTGGAAAGGGATTTTTCCTCCGAAGGTATCAAACCTCAAATCTCACCCATGTCTGATTTAGAAGATGTTTAGGTGGATGTTGACTCTGGACTGTAGAGTTGATGCTGGAATGCGTTTAGATATTTTGAGCTGTTGGGAGGAATGGATCAATTTTTGCACTTGAGGATATGAATTTAGAGGGCAGGGATGAATGCCATGGACCAGATCGTGTCCCCCTAAGTTCATATATTGAAGCCTTAACACCCAATGTGACTGTATTTGGAGACAGGACCTTTAAGGAGGTAATAAAAGTTACGTGAGGCCATAAGCTTGGTTTCATAAGAGGAGACACCAGAGAACTCTCTTGCTCTCTCTCCATGTGAGTGTACCCATGAAATGCCATGTGAAGATACAGTAAGAAGGTATCCAGCTGCAAGATGGGGAGAGAGCTCTCACCAGAAACTGACAATCCTACACCCTGATCTCAGACTTTCCAGTCTTCAGAACTATGCGAGTAAATTACTGTTGTTTAAGCTACCCGGTCTGTTGTACTGCATTACGACAGTTCCAACTGACTAATAGGGGTTAGAAGTATCCTTCAACCTTGTAAAGAATGTTTTTATAATTCTGGTGCTTGCTTCCTTTTGGGAAGCTGGGACATTTGCTCTTATTCAATTTTGCAATTTTTAGGCATTATTCTCCTTGTTTAGTTGACATATATTTATTGAAATCAAATTATAAATCAAATTTTATTTTTTAAAACCTAAGCATCATTATGAAGCCCTTGCACTGTTATTATCATATGTTTATTGTTATAAATTATCATATGTTGTTATTCATATGCTTATTTTTGTCCTTTCTCAGACTTTTTTCCATGATCATTCTTTAATATGTTGTCATTTATTAATACTTCAAAGAACTACAATTGATTGTACTAATCAACAACTTTAGTGTTCTTTGCTAGCTTGTTTGTTTATTGTATTGATTTCTGTTGTATCCTTTCATTTATTTTTTTCTTGCTTCTGTTTTCAAATTTATTGTTGACCTTTTCCAATTTAAATTATTAGTATAGCCCATCCTTGTTTTTTAATTAATTTATTTGGAAATATGCTTTCTCAGAGCACCATTTAAAATTTTTTCTTTTGGATTAAACTGGTAGAAACTCATTATATTTTCACCTAAAATATATTCTACTTTTATTTCCTTTTTAAGGCACATATTTCATAGATTTTTCCTGATTCCCAGGTTCTTTAAAAAAATATAACATATTTTGATATCTTATTTCATTACATCAATCATTCCATAAAAACCATAGAAGATTGTTTGCTTGATTTTTTTTTTTTTAATATCAGCCTAGGGCATGGACAAATTATGTCAATGTTTTTAGTGAATCTATAAGTTAATACTTCATACCTGGTTTGGTGTCTAAATACTCATATTAATTTAAGTCCCAGTTCAATACAAAGACTATGTATTCTTAATTCTTTTTTTTCCTGTTACTGTCACAAATTTTTAAAAGCTGTTATGAAAGTGGATTTAGCACATCAGAACAGAATACCCTTGTCCCTCTGGTCTTCCTGCTGAAAGCATCTGCCTTCATGTGTCAGACTCTGGATTGGAATCAGCTTTTGGTGGCTGATAAATGGCTAAACATTGTCAGGAGAGATGTTTGACAGTTTTGTCCCTAAAGTGAAGCATTCCTGTATAGGATCATTGCTGGGAAAAAGAATTAAAACACAAAAGAGGTAATAACATAGGGGAAAAAAATAATCAAGAGGTGAGAGGTAGGGATCAAAGCTGAACCCAGCAAGAGAGAATTAAAAGAGGGAAAATAAGTAAGAACTAATAAAGTCAAATTTTAGCATCCAGCTCAAGGGATTTATCTTCCAAAAGGAACTGAAATGGTTTGAAGCCTGGACTAGAGATAAATTTGAGGGAACAGGGTTGAGGGTCGATTAGAGGTTGGGCAAGAGATTAGGGTACAGGCACGCCTGGTTGGCTCAGTCCGTTAACCCTCTGCTCAGGTCATGATCCCAGGGTCCTTAGATCAAGTTCCACATTGGGCTCCTTGCTTGGTGGGCTGGGAGCCTGCTTCTCCTTCTCCCTATGCCTGCTGCTCCCCCTGCTTAAACTTGTGCTTTCTCTCTCTCTCTCTCTGATAAATAAATAAATAAATATCAGAGTACAAAGGGGCACACAAGAATTCTTCCAGTGAGCTTTCGGCATTAGAGTTCACATTTCAATGTATTTGTTCCATGAGTTTATTACCAGTGCTTCTCACGTTTTAACTTGACTGTCCATCAGTTGGGAATCACATTCAAATGCAGATTATGATTCTTTAGGTATGGATTGGGCCTGAGATTCTGAATTCCTAGAACATTCCCAGGAGATGCCTGTCCTGCTGGTCTGCGAGCATTCTTAGAGCAGCAAGACATTGCCTCTCGTCTGGTATCTCCAAGGTCCTTAACAGAGATGTAGAAAATCAGGAAGGAGGTGATAAGAGCAGCCTGTACCCTGGGGCACATTTGGTATAGAAAGATTAATTTGTAGATTCTGGATCTTCACTTTTTCAACATTGGGAGAGAAACATACTGGGAGACATGCTGGCAGGACACAGATTCTTCAGAGAAGTGTGCTGTTTCTTATTTCTCTGTTAGAAAAACTGGAATCAGAGGCAACTCTCCCTTCCACCCACAGAACATGTGTTCCTCTGAGTGAGAGGGAGGCTGAAGCTCTGGGCTCCTTAGTTCTAGCGTTAAAAACCTCCTGATCTAAAATAAATCCTGAAATATACTACAGTTTACAGAAGGAACAATACAGCTGTGCTCCCTTTTGAAGTGAGTACCAGCCACTGGTTAAAAAATAATAATAATCAAGATAGTCAAAGGAATTAATAAAACAAATCATCATTTCTCATAGTTATTTCTCTATTGAATATTGTCTTTATATTCAGAATCACTACCCGCCAATTTATTTATTTTCCGTTTTCTCATGTTTATGAATTTTTTTTCTTCACTAGGATTCAGAAAATATGTTGATAGTCTCTTTTTAAAAATGAAGATACTTTTGAAACAGTTTAAGGAAATGAGATCCCTAGAATTTTTATGTGAACCATAAACTATACACCTAGAGAAGAGTTTCTAAAACATCCTTGAATGTATCTTACACTGGGCTCCTAAATCAGGAGGACGTTTTTAAAGATAATAATAATGCACATTGTTCTTTACATTGAGACATTGCAAGAAAACTGTGTAAATCAAGCTGCATTTCATTAACAGAGCATCTAATGTATATATTTATAAAGACACAAGATGATACAGTTTAAAGCAGCTCTAGCATCTACCCATCTGAAATGCTTCCTATGGCTGCTAAATGTCCTTTAAAATCCAGTTACTTTACTCTGGAGGAATCCTAATATCCCTGAAGGTACTTGAAGGATAGAATTGAGAAACATGATACTGGGCACCTCAGCATGATGCGCTAATCTCGGGGATCCTGAAATCTACTGCCCTTTTCTATTTCAGTGTGAGGCTAGGATACCCTGCTTTCGGTATCTCGACTCAGGTTTCTCAAAGGGTATATGTCAAATACTCTTAGTGTCCAATCACTCTAAATTGTCCTATGATCCATGTAGTGAGTATCCCAGCCACACTAAGGACTCCTCCCAATCATAATCCTGTATGTGAGCAAGAGAACAGTGATGGGAATACAAGCGAGTTTAAGTCTTCTTTGAGAAACCATTGTGATTTCTATGTCAAAATCATTTAACTTGACCTGTGGATAACTTTTCTTTGTTCTACTCCTCTCTTGTTTAGTTTAGACTCTCTAGTTCTTCTCAAAATGATTATTTCAAGTCAATTGTTTATTTACAACATTAATATTGTACACTTTAGTTATTATGCACAATTGTCTTCTGTAACAGTGAAGTCTTTCTTCTGCACCATGACCTGGTTCTAGATCATTGCTGTGTTGTTTTGCAATTTCAGTGTGGTACTTACTGGAAAGAAAATGGAATCCCTGCACTTTTACTTACTAGTAATATGAAAAGACAGACCATTTAATCATTCCGTGCCTTAATTTCTCCATCTATATAATAGAGATAATTGGATTTTTTTTCATAGGATTTTTGTGAGAACAAAAATCAAGTAGGAGGATACTACATACATATATACATAGAATTGGTGCAGTATCAATATAGTTTCTTTGTATCTTATGTTTGTCGGGAGTTCTACTGTAGCTTTTGCAAATATGCAGTCAGAGAAGATGGGTTGGATGAATTCTCCAAAGCTAGGACTCTAGGGCCTCTATAATGAATACTTCATGAGTTAATATAATCTACAAATATTTGTTTGATTAAGTTACCCTCTTAGACTAATCCAGTTTACCAATGATTATATTTATGACCAAAAATATCAAATGAATCTACCACTTAGTTAAATCTCCTGAACACTCGGAACTAGGCCAGGACCAAATTGTGACACTTCTAAATTTCAATGGTGATTTCTGTATTTACCACATTAATGTATGTAGATGAAAGAATGGCTATATTGACATTCTATGCCCTATAGAGATCAGATGGGATTAAAAAAAAATGCATGGAAATTGACCAATAGCCAATTGGTCTATTTCCTAAGTAATGTTAAAAATTTTTGTTGTCGTTTTTACTCAGTTAAAAAATTGAAGCTATTGTTCTGTTAAAACATAGTTTGAATTTAAATCAAACTCAGTGTGCATTTACCATGGAAATACTTGTTTTCCACACTCTGTGTTGAGATCTGTTAACCCATAGAGGATATCAAGGTCCAATTTTAAAAGGTTTACTTTTTATGAGATATAATGAACATGAACACCAGAGGGCACTCATACTTAGAACTGAATCCAATGAGGACTTCACTGCTCCAGTAGAAACCAAAAGGACCAATTATTCACACCTTCAAATTGTTGCATGACACAGTCTGTTACTAATGTATCAGTAATAATATACTCACTGGCAAAATGAAACTCAATTTCCTCTTATTCAAGGCTCTCCTCAAAGAGGTCATAAACACAAACCCCTCAAAATTTCTTGTTTTGTTCTCCAATTCACATTAATTACTCTGTTCGAAATATCCTTCTTACCACTTTCATTAGCTTCCTCTATCCAAATTTCACACGACCAAAGCCATAGTTCATATTACATTTTCTGAAGCATTTTTGGAAGAGGTTTTCGGTTGTTGTTGTTGTTAGTTGGTTTGTTTTCTAAGTATTTCCTTTTGCATCAAAAAGCTTTTCACCTTAGAATCCCACCATTCTTTCTTCAAATAAGGTAGCTTGGTATGAGAAATTTGAAAGGTTGTGATTATACTAAATAATGTAAACTGAAAGTATCACATTACGTGTCTCATCATTTGGACTGAGATATATACAGACAAAGGCGGCATTAGGTATCGTTACAAGGATAGAAAAACACAAAATATGGCACTCAGCCAAGTTCTTAGGAAGTAGGTAATCAATAAGTACATTATAAGTAAAGTGATAAATCATGACATAAGTGAAGCCTATTAAGAGGGTGCGAAGGGTACTTCAGAAGGCAGCTGAATCATCGTTAACAATGGAGCACTAGATTTGGCAACAAATACCCAGGCTGCTGAGAATACAGACTTCTTTTTATTTTTTAATACAGTTGCCACAGTTAAGTGTCCTGTTTCCTTCTGGATTCTAAGACTCCATACTCTACTAAAATTTCCTCCCACTTTATTGGTTATTTGTTCTTTATCTATTTTGCTGGCTTATAGTAGCATATCTAGTTTGTTGGAATATCCCACTGTATCACACTCTGAAAAGTGAAGATTTCCAGGGCTTCATCCAGGGCTGGATTCTTTTCTACCTAGATTCCATTCCCTACCGAGCCCCTTTTCTGTGAGCATGAAACATACATAGCCAACTGTTTTCTTAATATCTATTCTTGGAAGTACCATAGCAATAGCCAAAAGAATATGTTCCAAGGAAAATTTATTTGATCCCTGAGTCAGTCTCTTCACGTCCCCATTTCAAATCCATGATTTTTCTGGTCTCCTCTTCTTGGAGGGAAACATTTGCTACCTTCTTTCTTTCTTCCTCTCTTTCTTTCTTTCTTTTTTTTTTTTTTTAAAGATTTCATTTATTTATTTAACAGACAGAGATCACAAGTAGGCAGAGAGAGAGGAAAGGAAGCAGGCTCCCTGCTGGGCAGAGAGCCTGATGCAGGGCTGGATCCCAGGACCCTGGGACCATGACCTGAGCCGAAGGCAGAGGCTTTCACCCACTGAGCCACCCGAGCACCCCATTTGCTACCTTTCAGCTCTTCTATCCTCCTCAAATGATTGGTCAGAAAATCCTTGATTTACATCCTAAACTTTCCTCAAATCAGATCATTTTTCTTCTTCTCTCTTCTATTCCCCTGTGCCCATGTCTTCTCTTGCCTAATGTACTAATATACCTACCTCATTCCAGTACTCTTTTCTCTACTCCCAACTCATCAATATGTAGTAGCTTGAATCATATGTAGTAAATATATATCTCATTATGTCAGCCAACTAAATAAAACATTTCTGTGGCTGAATTTATAATGAAACAAAACTCTCCTGCCATGACCTATGTGGTCCTATGTGATTCCCCCCCCACGCACACACACAATTCTAACATCATTCTGTCCAGCTTGACTGCTCACGATTAGCCCAGCCATGTTGTGAGTCTTTCGGTTTCTGGAATACTTCAGGGTATTTGCACAAGCTCTTCTACCGACTGTAAAACTCTTGTCCTAGAGTTTAGGATTGCTGGCTTCTTAGCATCCTTTGGAACTCAGTTTAAAAAAGTAGTCCTTCAGAGATTCATTTCCTGACCACTCTATCTAAAATTCCTCAGATTAACCACAATCACAACATTCTATTCATTTTCTTCAAAGCAGTTACCATAATTGTAACTTAGTTATTTGTTTGCTAATTTTGTTCTAATCTACCTACCCCAGCCTCCTTTAGACCCTAAGCTCTAAGGAGCTTTGTCTTATTCATCACCAGTTAGCCAATAGCAAATGGAGTACTGAGAACATAATATCTACAGTGTCGTTCCTAGAAAACATATCACCACATTGTAGATAATCAATAAGGTTGATAAGATCATACATAAAATTTTGTATCTAGGATATGTTTGAATTCTTGCCCCAGGAATGTTTAACTCTCTAAAACATCCCCTTTTTTTTTTTTAATTATTTCTGAGAGAGGGTTATTTCTGAGGCTTTTCATTTATTAAAAAAAAAAATCTATATGATCAAATGGGCATGTTCTGCAATGATTCCTTTCCTTATAACATTGACCTAATATTACCTATCTTATTGGCTTGAAGGTAGAATAAAATCATTTAATATGAGTTGAGTATGGTAGTAACTACACAAAATGGACATTCAATAAATATCTGCCATGATGACGATAACGATGACGATGATGATGATTATGGTATTTTTTTAGATGAATATGACAAGTTCTGGTGACTTCCCTCAAAGTAAGTTGTGGGCATCAGGGTCTGCTTCGCGGATGAGCAACTTGTTGAATCATACAGAGCCCTGCCCTTAGAATGGTCATCATTGGTATAATGTTCTGCTGCCACTGCCTTGAGATTAATAATTTTGACCTGAATTTTCATTTTCATTGTACCCCACAGATTGTTTGGACAGTCTTCATGGGCACAATATCAATTTTTTTTTTTTAAGATTTTATTTATTTATTTGACAGACAGAGAAATCACAAGTAGGCAGAGAGGCAGACAGAGAGAGGAAGGGAAGCAGGCTCCCGGCTGAGCAGAGAGCCCAATGCGGGACTCGATCCCAGGGTCAGGATCAGGGATCAGGGTTGACCTGAGCTGAAGGCAGAGGCTTTAACCCACTGAGCCACCCAGACTCCCCCAATATCAAATTCTGATATTTCATTAAAAACATTGTTAAAACATTGTTTTAAAATTAAAACATTGTTTCTTAAAATCCCCCCAAAACAAACAAACAAACAAAAGCACACTGTTTCTAATTGCTAAAGTGATATGGGCAGGCATACCACAATGAAGACAAGGTAAATCATATAAACAATCATTGCTTTTCTTTATATTGGTAGCAATGAAGCTCCATATCCAAATTCATAACTTAGTTCTTACAACTTGAAATAATACATTTCCGTGTGCTAATTTCATCATAAGCCTTTTCTTATTCTTCTACTGTTGTCTCCACATTAACTTGAATTTTTTTTTTTTAATTTTTTATTTTTTATAAACATATATTTTTATCCCCAGGGGTACAGGTCTGTGAATCACCAGGTTTACACACTTCACAGCACTCACCAGATCACACACCCTCCCCAATGTCCATAATCCCACCCCCTTCTCCCAAACCCCCTCCCCCCGGCAACCCTCAGTTTGTTTTGTGAGATTAAGAGTCACTTATGGTTTGTCTCCCTCCCACTTGAATTTTAATTTTAATATGTTACATGTTACTATATGTTTTTATAAAAGCTTTCTTTAATGTTCCTTGGAATGAGGCCATTAAAAAAAAAAGCATTGAAGGGTATGACTTGTATAACTCTTATCATTTTTTCATTTTAAGGTTTTAAATATATATATTTAATATATATTTATATATTATATTATGTATAATTATATATGTTTATTTTATATATTTATTATATATTTATATATTACATGATTTTATATATGTATATATACATAGATAAAATCTTCCTCTCTCCTTCAAAATTTTTATACTATATTGACAATAACTCAATTTTTCAAAGGCATTAATCAAATAGGTTCATAGGAAAGAGTCTAATGAGTTTGAGGTGAAGGTGAATCAGTGTTCTGGTGCTGATCAATCTGCAAAAGAGTCTACAGCTTGAATGATAAAAAATAGTGCATGTATTTTCTTTTAATCAGATCACCAATTGGTTTACAATACATGGACATGAGTGAAAGAACCTTGAGATTGTTCTCTCCTATCTAGGACATTTTTTTTTTTTTTTTTTTAACCTTAGTGACTAAGTACATGCAATGGAGCAGACTTCCCTAGAATTTCCATAAGAACTATGCAGCTTATCAGTGGGGCCCATGACTCTTAACCTACATCAGGAAAGCATTATTGTATAACAAGATAATATTTGGTTTATGTATCATCTAAAAGGGTATTCTTACCTATCTAGTATTTTTTAAAGCAAGGATCAGCAAACTTTATCTATAAAAGTTTAAATAGTAAATATTTTAGTTTCTATTCCAGATTGCCTCTGTCTCAACTACTCAGCTCTGCTATTGAAGGATAAAAACACCCATACACTATATATGAATGAAAGGAAATGATTGTGTTCCAATAAAACTTTATTTAGAAAAACAGATACAGGAACAATGAGTCATGGTTTGCATTAAATGGTTAATTAACTACTCCTGTATTAAAGGATATTTATTACTATGGAAAGCAAGAATATGAAATAAAGAATGTCAAAGACAACTAGATCTTAGAAATCTTCCATGTTCTTGACACGAGTCATTTGAGTAGTATACATATGGACATGAGTCTATTTTCGCAATAGCCATAGCTCAGAACAAATTTGGGACTCCTAATCTGGAATTGAAAATAGAATCAATTTGTGAACCACTCAAGAAAATCCATTTCACTACTTTGTAGTAAAGCTACATTTGGGGCAGAAAACACTATTACCCAGCTTAATGACACATCTCATTATCCAAAATTGGCTAGAATGAATTTGTCCAATTTCAAAAATCAACTGTACCAAGGAAAGATAAAGACTGATTACTATTGAATCTCCAAAGAGAAGTTTCAGGTTAAAATCAATTCAATGTAATTTAGAGTCACATCTTGTTTATTCCTTATTTGCATATATTCAGTTAGAAACGGTGGCAATACATTTAAAAACTATTTTCGTGGCAAAGAGGAGGAAAAGTGACGCCTATATTGATAATGTAAGGTTAAGATGTGACATGGCTGGTAAGTTATTGTAGTTGCATAGTCATGAGAAATAAAACCAAGAAATGCAAAATAAGTGCAATTTTACCATCTTTTTTTTCCCCACGAAGGAGCTTTTAGTTTGATTTAGCATGGCTTCATGTCTAAACTGGCAAATGAAAGAATAGACAAGATCTTAACAATATTTCAAAGGACAGGAGTGACAGAGGACTATATGGAAAATGAGGGTCAATTGATAGGGAAGCATGTGACAAAGAGTTGACTGGATTATGTCAAAAGTGATGTTTGCTAAATGTCTTTACTTCACAAGAAAGCACTTGGCTTATGACTGACCAGTTTCCCTAAAACTATTTCCTGGATTCTTTGTGTTTCAATTATTTAAAGAAATGACCTGATTCTTAGCAGGCTTTTCTTGACAAAAACATTCTTCCAGCTTGCCAGATGTGTAACATATTTGAATTAATGGTTCTTATTCAAGAAGTAACACAGTGCCTATTATTGTTTCTAAAAGAGGTGTGTGTGTGTATATTTGTGTGTGTGTGTGTGTGTACACGTTTGTGTTTGGAGGTAAAGGGAGAAGTAGAAAAAAATTCTAAAGATAATGCAGAAAATAAGTGATTTTCAGATTCTAGTAGCATAATCTCAGATATTATATCTGTATAAATCTGTCACTTCAGTTTTGTTCCATAGTTATTCTATTAGTGACTTCAATACGGACACAATCTTCTTTCCCAGAGCTTGAAACTCACACAAGGTACCTATCACAGGACACACATTGGAAAACATATTTTAATAGACTCAATGATAATAATAAGAAAACAAATAAACAAACAAAGCAAAATTAAAAACTACCTGGTAACTTTCTTTGATAGAAAAATGAATATTTAAAAGTAAAGCTGCAAATTCTGCTCCTCAAGCATGGGATCCCAAAATAAGTCTCAGAATTTTCTCTCCTTCTGTGCTCCATTTCAGTAGATTTTTACTCAGCCAGAAAAATCTCTGCAGCACTTTTTTTTTTTTTTTTTTTTTACTCTCTTTTCCTTTAGTGGTCTCTAGTCAAAGATACTCCACTCAGAATATGCCATGAATTCACACTCTGACTCCAATATTTTTCTACAACATGACTGAATTTCAAGGTCCTGGGGAACCCCACAATCAAAATTGCAAATCCGACTAAATGTTTAGTTTTCATATTCGACAGACTGTAGTCAAAAGCCTATTGTCTGTTTCACTCATTAACATAAACCCTCCCCTATGATGTCATTCCTTTTCAATATTTTCAGATTTCTCCTCTATATTTATAACCTATTCCAGAAAACCAGCTGATAGAGGGAAAGAATTTTAAACAAATAGTTGGTGTCATTGAAAATTTATGGTGAAATGGAACCACTTTGCACCATTATTCAATTAAATAGAATTTATATTTCTGCATATTTGAAACAGGAATCAACCAATCATCTTTGTTTCTTAATTCAATTGCTGAGTTTATTCCTTACATATCCTTCTGAAAAGATCTATATACTTATAGTTTTGTTTAGTAAATAACAATAAAATGAAATTGTGTGTGTGTGTGTGTGTGTTTGTGTTTACACAAAGTGGTCTAGGTTAGGCAATGGTAACTTATTTCCTGATGAGGCAAGCATTAATATTTGTCATTTAAATCTTGACCTGCCCTATTTGTGATTGAGAGAGTTTAAAAATTTTTTTGCAAGATAAGACAGTAATACCACCTTACTACGTTAAAGACACCTATTAGTCATGTCCCAGGCAAATCGGGATTTATGACTCAGACATAATTCTTCCAAATATGCCTGCTGTTCATAAAAAGGCAGAGATATATGACTCAAAAATAACACCACGACAGAAATAATTTTGCACTTAGCTTTGCCACATTGACTTTCCACTGGAATGTATGGCAAAATCTCCACGGTTTATGAATAGGCTCTTTTCAATAGTACAGATGTATATCTCCAACTTCTAAATCAAGCAAATCCCCGAGACAAATAAAACAAATGATCAGCTCCAGCACAGGCAAGGGGAGATGTATATACAAGAACTATGCATTAAAGATTGATGGGGACCCACACAGACTTTTAAATGTCCCACTGCTGATGTTTACTGTGCCTTAAAGAGAAGGTTAAGAATGTCACATATCACTTGAAAATGATTAAGTTGTTCTATTCATCTGACAGAGTCTCATTCCCTATGATCAACTGTGGAGAAACAGCGTAAAGTTTTTGAGGGGAGGTGGAGAAGATATGGACAGAATATAGTGCACCTAAAGTAAGTCTTTTTCCCTCAAATCTGTACAAATATTGCCAAGAGCATGGCAAATCATCATGCTTTGTATACACTGATTGCTCAAGGTAACTTAAGATTCTAAATTTCATTAAGGATGGCAGCAATACAATCCTCTTTTCTCTGTGGACTATCAAATCTTTCAACTTAAATATTTTGGGATTTTAGCAGGCATCAAAGATGTAAATGAAATTTTGCCTCCAAGATACATTCTTTGCCCTTGAAGAATGATCAAAGTTCTACTTGTTTATAAATTAAAATCAATCAGATTTTCCAAACTCCAGGGGCAATAATTCTATCATCCCCCCGGTCTGCCTTTTTAAATCATCCGTAAGACTCAAAGATACCCACTTTTCTCCCAGAGAAACATAAGCACTGCATTATGCCAGGAACGACCAGCAATCCCGACACCCACAGAAGAAAGACTACTCCAGATTTGCTGTGCAAGAGAGAAGGCAAGGAGGTCAACGCTCAGAGATGAAGACCCTTTTGCCTTCTTCTTTGCTCCTGCTTTTATTGGTCCTTGAGGATAGGCACAAATCCTTATCACTGTTTCTCAAGCACATGATCCGTGACAAGGGATCTTACTGGAACTAGGAGAATCTGTTTATGGGAAAGATACACTATGCTAATCAGTGCCCTCTACCTGTTTTGCTAAACATAGCCTAAGGGACAATGCTTACATCTCTTAGATCACAGGGTGGCTGTTTGGGCTAAGAAAGTTTAGGGGAAGGCAGTTCCCTAGGGCATTCCAAGGGCAGAGAGGTCATGCAGGCCTCCACATTCCAAAGACCTAAGCCCTTCTCCTGAAACATTCCCTGCCTTCAGAGGCCTCATTTTAGCAAGCCAGGTGTTATGGATGACTTCATACTTTACATTTACCCCAATAGCATTCGGTGAATATTAAAATGTGGATCTTAAAAGGCACAACTTCCATTATAACCAAATGATTTACTTAATACCCCATGCCAGGAATGGTCCAAAAGGGATTATTACGTTAAAAAGAAAAACAACATGCTCTTATAATATTGTTGAAAACTATCACCAGTTGCTAATTAGGCATATTAATATTATACTCTCACTATGCTTCAAAATAAGAGATTTATTCTTTTTTCTAAGAGTCCTAGGAAAGAGTCCATGTTTTTTAAAAATGTAGTGTTTGTTTTCTGAACTCTCTTATTTCCTGTGCTATGATAGAGAGCCTCAAACAGTTGTGTTTTTATCGTGAATTTCCCTCACAAATTTTTCCAGAAAGTTTAAAAAGTGGGTCAGATGAACAATCAGGCATAGGAGGGAAGGTTTTCTCGGAGTAAAGAGAGTAAACTGATTCAGTTCATGTTATGTGCTGTGCAATATCCACCTTGCCTCTGTCAAGATGTGGACTGAGATTTAATAAGATTGTAACTCTGGATATCATATATCGGAAGTATGATTGTCACCTGATATTTATTAACCAAAGTTCATGCTTAAAGATCCCTCACTTTTTTTTCCTTAAGATTTTACTTATTTATGACAGAGAGAGATAGCAAGAGAGGGAACACAAGCAGGAGGAAGCTAGTGAGGGAGAAGCAGGCTTCTCCCTGAGCAGGGAGCCCAATATGGGGCTCGATCCCAGGACCCTGGGATCATGACCTGAGCTGAAAGCAGAGAGTTAATGACTGAGCCACCCAAGCACCCCAAAGATCCCTCATTTTGTCTGGGTTGACTGTGTGCCCAAGCCATATACAGTGAATATGGTATCATGTTGTGTTTCCACCAATAATGACTGGCCTGGGACACCTGGGTGGCTCAGTTGGTTAAGCAGCTGCCTTCGGCTCAGGTCATGATCCCAGCGTCCTGGGATCGAGTCCCACATCGGGCTCCTTGTTCAGCGGGGAGCCTGCTTCTCCCTCTGCCTCTGCCTGCCATTCTATCTGCCTGTGCTCGCTCTCTCTCCCTCTCTCTCTCTCTGACAAATAAATAAAAATCTTAAAAAAAATAATAATAATAATAATGACTGACCTGTCAATCACCTGTCAGTTCTTTACTTTACCCAACTGTTCCGTAGTTGATAGGAGGGTAACTCAGATAGAATCAATGAGATATCAGGGAAATTCTGTTGGGGATATCCTAGAAAAAAAAATATTTTTCTAGTAAAAAGGGACAGATGATAGTTGGTGATATTTCTTCTCCTCTTCTTTCTTCCTGGAATCTGAGCATGATGGCTAGAGCTACAGGGTCCGTATTTTAACCATGAGGTCCCATGCATTAGAGCAGAACACAACATGGAAGAGTCAGTAGTCAGAACAAAAGTCTTTGTGCCCTGATGACACTATTAGCAGCTGTGCTATTGACAGCAACCATGATTTCTAGATTTCTTTTAAAGTGACAAAAATAAACCTTTACTAACTTAAGCCCATTAAATAGATAGGCAGTATTTTGCTATTGTAAGCATTGCTAACTCTTGCATCCTTTGGTTAGAAACTGAAACAAAATGAACTTCATGCAAACGTAGTTACCTGAGGATGAAAGATAATGGTGGTCTTTAACGTGGTCACTTATATACTATTCTTCTGGACTCCTGGGGTGCCCTGGGACTCAGTGGGGTGAATGTCTGACTCTGGATGTTGGCTCAGGTCATGATCTCAAGGTGGTAGAATGGAGCCCTTGGTAGGCTTTGTGCTCAGCAGGGATTCTCCTGGGGATTCTTTCTCTCCGTCTCCCTCAGCCTCTTCCCTCCCAGGTGCTCTCTTTCTAAGTGAATAAGTAAAATCTTAAAAAAACTCTTTTGGGTTCTTGGACCCAATTTCAATGTGTGTATCAGGGGGCTTCCCATGCAATACCAAACAATTCTTGGATACCAGCAACGTATCTGAGAATTCAACTCAATTCTTACATTATGAAAATAGCATGAGATTCCCTGAAAATAGCATGAGATTCCCCAGGTCAAGGGTTCTGTCTTACAAGTTGCCGCCCCCTGCCTGCCTTTGCCAGTCATAAGCCAGGTTGTTCCCGAGCTTCTGACTGAAAGGCTATAAATCAGAGCTCCCACCACCACCTCCTGGGGTTCTGTTAATTTGCAACAGCAGCTCACAGAACTCAAAGAAATATTTTGTTTATTGGACTACCAGTTTACTATAATAGGATATATGTAAGGACCTATTTTAGTCAGAGCACTTCCATCCAGGTTAAACAATAACCTTGTTGTTTAACCCTTAAACTGTCCCTGCTCCCCTTCCCCAGGGGACTGACTTAAAAAAAAAAGTCCCAGAAACCAGCCCCAGGTAACAAAGCCCAAATACAAGGTTGGGTCATGCCGGGGGGAGACATCCAATGAGGGGCGGGGGGAGTGCTACTGTCTCCCTAGTTACCAAGGAGTATGGGCCCCACCCTTTGCAAGCCTTTTGGGTGCCAATTCTGACCAAGGTGATAGGCTAATTCAAATATCCACTAGGGTAGCTTGTAATTCAATTGGTCACCTAGCATCACTGTGCAGCTTTCTCTGTGTGTTACAATTTCATTGGCCACCTGTGCATGGCCAGGCCCAACCGCATGGCCTTTGCCCTTAAAAGCTAGTCTGTGAAGCAGAGAGAGGTTGCTCTCTCTTGTAAGAAGCGTGGGCCTGAACCTTCGGTTTGATTCTTGATGCTTGGCGCGAAATAAAGTTTTGCTTGACCTTCTCTTTGTATCAGTCTCATCCTTTAATCACAGACCCACTATTGATGGACCTAACATATATAACTTAGGAACAGCCAGGTGGAGGAAATGCGTAAGGCCAAGTATGGGAAAAGGGTAGGATGCTTCTATGCCAGTTCTAGCTGTTCCACCGTCCCCTGGATTTCCACAGGCTCAACACAAAGGCTCTATGAGCCCTGTCCTTCTGGGTTGTGTGAAGCCCTCAGTACTTCGGCAGAGCTGATTCAATCTTGGGCCATGGGCCTTTGATTCAACCTATAGCCTTTCTAGCCTTCACCAGAGATCACGGGGCGGGACTAAAGTTCCAACCCTCTCCTCACAGAGTTGGCTCCACTGGCAATCAGCCCCAACCCTTAGGTGCTTTTCTAAAGGTCACCTCATTAATATAACAAAAGGACACTTTTTTAACACTCTTTTCCCTTAAGAAATTTCTAAGGAATTGAGAGTTGTGAACCAGGAACCATAGAGGAAGACCAAATATTTGGTCTATATTTGTGAAGTATATATTTAGATATGCAAAATATATATTTGGTCATTGGAGTGATCAAATGTATAGATATATGTATATATATTTCTTATAAATCACAATATTGCACATATAAATAGAAAATAATTGTTTTGCTACTAGTTCCCTCTATCAAATATTAAATTGATATACAAAATTATAATTTCTATTTAAAACTAAAATAAGTTATAACAGTGTATCAGGAATATATTTATTATAAGAATTAAAAATGAGGTAAGATTGGATATACAGATTGAGTGACTTTCGAATAAACAAAAAACAAAACAAAGACTCTGTGACACTTGTTTTTTTTGTTTTGTTTTTTAATTTATTTGACAGAGACCACAAGTAGGCAGAGAGGCAGGCAGAGAGAGAGGAGGAAGCAGGCTCCCTGCTGAGGTGGGAGCCCAACGTGGGGCTGGGATCATGACCTGAGCTGAAGGCAGAGGCTTTAACCCACTGAGCCACCCAGGCGCCCCTGTGATGCTTGTTTTATCCTGACCTCAGATGAGAAAGAACAGAGGAGACACCATTAGAATCTCCTTACTTCTGAGTGTTATTTTTATTTTTTACATTTTATTTTTAAGATTTATTTATTTATTTGTCAGAGAGAGAGAGAAGAATGAAAGACAGAGTGAAAGAGAGCATGAGCAGGGGGAGCAGAAGGCAGAGGGAGAAACAGGCTTCCTGAGGAGCAAGAAGCCCAATGTGGGAATCGATTCCAGGACCCTGGGATCATGACCTGGGGTCATGGCAGCCATTTAACTGACTGAGTTACCCAGGTGTCCCTATCCTTGCTTCTGAGTTTAATAATCATCTAGAAGCTTTTTCTATACAATACAAAATACAAAAGGAAATAGGAAATACAAAAGGAAAAAATACAAAAGGAAAAAGGAGTATTGTGCTATATTATGTTGTGAATAAGATAAATAAGTGTACTATGGTATTTCTCTATTTTTCAAGGATATTTTTTGAGGAAAAAAATGAACAATTCAGGTTTTTATTCCCCCCAAGGGAAACTTTTTCATGTAAATATAATGCATCATAGACCAGACTCTGCTCTGTAAGTTTTGAATATACAGCCATAATCTATTGTCTACAAAAACATAAACTCTAAAAATCAATATCAGATCAGTATACAGCCAGGGACAAATACAACACATGTATTTGTGGTATGAAAAAATATAAGAATTGTACATATTGTAAAATATTGGTAGCTCAAGAACTATCCCCAATGAAAATATATTAAACTGTATTTTCATGCACCAAATATGTACAAAAATATATTTATTTTTATTTATTTATTTATTTATTTATTTATTTATTTATTTTAAAGATTTTTACTTACTTATTAATTTGAGAGAGACAGGGTTACCAAGAGAGCACAAGCAGAGGGAGGGGAAGAAAGAGAAGGCAGCTCCCTGCTGAGCAAGGAGCCCCACGCTCAATTCCAGGACCTTGGGATCATGACCTGAGTTAAAGGCAGATGTGTAACTTACTGAGTCACCCAAGTACCCCCAAAATATCATTTAAAGTTGGTACAAGTCAAGGTGCCAAAGCTGCATAGTTATACAGTTATAATGAGGGGTTATCAAGACCATCTCTACTTTTGATGATTTAATAAGAGGACTTAGTACTCAACATATTATTGTACTCATGGCTATGTTTTCTACAGTTAAAAAACAACAACAACAAAGGAAAATGAGCGAAGGGGAAAGGCATTTAGGGTGCACTCCAGAAGAAATCACTCATAAGCTTCCGAAGGTCATTTTGCAGCGAAGTCCCACAGCAAACTCTTAATTTCCCCAACTGCAAGGAGCAATGAGGAGGCAACAGTGGAAAACCTTGTACACCCAGAAAGCACACCGAGGCTCGGTTTCCAGGGTTTTCACTAGGGGTTGACCACATGTACCATATATGTACCTACTTTCAGACTCCCAGCAGGAGAACAAATGTTCAGTATCATCTGTAGTGTTTGATAGACCATGTAGTCACACTAAGTCTTTCTTATCTGTTCTGGGAATGATTTAGAACCCTAAGAAGTACAAGCCCCCAGGAACCAGCCAGGGACCAAACTTGTAAGAAAGACCATCAAAAAACAATCAAGTCAGCTACGTTAAATCTTTTCTGTACCTCACAAAATCCAATTTAAGAATCTATTTATTTATTTATTTATTTATTTATTTATTTATTTATCTGGCACAAAGAGATCACAAGTAGGCAGAGAGGCAGGCAGAGAGAGGGGGGGGGAAGCAGGCTCCCCAGTAAGCAAAGAGTCTGATGCGGGGCTTGATTCCAGGACCCTGAGATCATGACCTGAGCCGAAGGCAGAGGCTTAACCCACTGAGCCACTCAGGCACCCCAGAAAACCTATTTCGAAGCATTAATTTTTAAAAGAAATTCCAATGTCATTCCCATACATGTAATAAATCATGTGTATTTTGAATATTTGGACACTAGGCTCCAAAAAAACTGAATTAATACCAATAGTACCGTGTATACAATTATGATCACAGCAATACATCAAAAAACCAACATGTAAAAATATATCATGAAAGTTTTAATCTTCACCATAAAAACGGAGAAAGTCCTTATCTTAAAACAGCAAATATAATGATCTTTAATAGCAAGAAATCTAAATGACTCACTTCTTTTCATTACTCTTTGGTAATTCTCTTCATGCTTTCTTATTTGTCTTATAACCACACATTTCATTGAGTCAATAAAACTCATGAATATTATTTGTTATTAGGTAAACTAGTTTATTTATTTATTTGAGAGAGAGAGAGAGAGAGAGAGAGAGCATGAGCAGTGGGGAAGGGCAGAGGGAGAGGAAGAAACAGACTCCTCAATTAGCAGGGACCCCAATGCGGGACTCTGATCTCAGAACTCTGGGATCATGACCTGAGCCAAAGGCAAACAATTAATCCACTGAGCCACCCAGGCACCCTGGATAAATGGAATTTACGTCTGTTTTTTTTTTTTTTTTTTTAAGATTATATTTATTTATTTGACAGAGATCACAAGTAGTCAGAGAGGTAGGCAGAGAGAGAGAGGGGGAAGCAGGCTCCTTGCTGAGCAGGGCTCAATCTCAGGACCCTGAGATCATGACCTGAGCAGAAGGCAGAGGATTAACCCACTGAGCCACCCAGGTACCCCTCATTAACCCATTTAAACTGTACAATTTATTCATATATTTATAGAGTTCTGCAAACATTACAACCATTTTAAATTATTTCATCACCCCTAAAGATCCTCATGCCAATTTGTAGCCTTTACCCATTATTTCCTGAAGTGTTCCAATGCCTAGGCAACCAGTGATCACTAATCCACTCTCTGTCTTTGTAGATTTACATATTCTGGATATTTCATGTAAATTGAATTATACAGTGCAGTGGTTTTTTTTTTTTTTTTTTTTCTTTCTTTTTTTTTTTTTTTTTGTAATTGGCTTCTCTTCCTTAATGTAATGATATTAAAGTTCAGATGTAGAAGTGCCCCATTTTTGGTAATGTTAAATAATAGTCCACTGTAAGAATATGCTACATTGATAGGAACTGGGTTGTTTCTACTTTTTGGTGAGTATCATCGATACTACTATGAACATTTCTGTGCACAATTTTGTGATGATGTATATTTTCATTTCTTTTGAGTATTTCTGGGTCATATGGCAACTTCATTAACAACATTCTGAGGAACTGCCAAGTTGTGTTACAAAGGAGCTGAACCAGTTTATATACCCACCAGTTGTGTACGAACTTTGCAATTTCTCTGCATCCTCACCCATACTTCTTCTTTTGTTTATAGCCATCCTGATGGGCGTAAAATGTTATTTCACTGGGCTCTGGTTTGCCTTGTCTTGACCTCTAATGATATCGGACTATGTTTCACATTTATTGGCTATTTACATACCAGCTGTGGAGGCATGCTTTTTCTGATTCCATGAGTTGTCCTTTGACTTCCTTCCTTTTTTAAATATTTTATTTATTTATTTGACACAGGGAGAGGGACAGCGAGACAGGGAATACAAGCAGGGCAATGGTAGAGGGAGAAGCAGGCTTCCCACCGAGCAGGGAGCCTGATGTGGGGCTTGATTCCAGAACCCTGAGATCAGGACCTGAGCTAAAGGCAAACACTTAGCAGGTGCCCTGTCCTTTTACTTTCTTAACAGTGTCTGTTCAAGTACAAAAATTTTAATTTTGACAGTTTATCTTTCTCTCCCCTTTTTATTTTACCGCTAATTTTAGTGTCATATCTAATAAGTCTCATTGCCTAACCCAAGATCACAAAGAGTTATTCCTGCATTTTCTTCTAAGAGGTTTATTGTTTTGCACTTTACTTTGAGGTATATATCCATTTTGACTTTGTTTTTGTGTATGCTGTGAAAGAATTTTTTGTATGCCTATCAGGATTCTTTTGCATGTGGATATCCAGATGTCCCACATCATTGGTTGAAAAATTATTCTTACCCATTGAATTGTGGAGCATCCTCGTCAAAAATCAATTGACAATACATGTAAGGCTTATTTCTTGACTCTCAATTCTACTTTTTGATCTCTATGTCTAGCCTCCTACCAGCACCAAACTGTCAATACTGCAGTGTTATCATAAAGTTTGAAGTCAGCAAGTGCATGTTTTTCAACTTTGTTCTTTTTCAGAGTTAATTTGGCTCTTCAGGGCACCCTGCTTGTCCCTATCATTATTAGAATCTACTTGTTGGATTCTGGGAAAAAAAGCCAGTGTAATTTTGATGGGTTGTACATTTCATCTGCAGATCAGTTCAAACTGTTGTGTACTCTGAAATCTGACTGAATTCGTTTATTAGTTGCAATGATTTTTATAGGATATCCTTGGGATTTTCTATATGCAAGATCATGCCATCTCAAAATAGACAGAGATTTGCATCTTCCTGATCAATTTGGATGACTTAAGTACTTTGTCTTACCTGCCTGTCCTAGCTAAGATCTCTAGTACAATGTTGATTAGAAGCTGTCAGGGGACCCATCTTTGCCTTACTATGGTAGCCAGAGAGAAAGCATTTAGGCTTTCACGTTGAGTGTGGTATTAGCAGGTTTTTCATAAATGTCCCTTCTTAAGTTGAGGATTTTTTTCTTCTATTTATTTTTTTACCTTATTTATAATTGTGTTTTAACATAAAGAGTTGTTATATTAGGTCAAATGCTTTTCCTTCACTTATTTCCCCTTTATTTTATTGCTGTTGCATATTACATTATGGATTTCCACATGCTAAAACAATCTTTCATTTTTCAGATAAATTCAATTTGGTATATAATCCTTTTTATATGTTGCTCTGGATTTCTGGATTTGAGCATCTCTGTGTCCATTGGCGTTTACTTTTGTTTCATGTTCATTTGTCTGGTTTTGGTATGAGTCCTACTAGATATATGGAATGAGTCAAAAAATGTTACTCCCTCTTATATTTTTGAAAGATTTACAGAAATACTCTTATTAATTCTTGTTTAAAGGTTTGGTAAAATTTACCAAAGGAACCATCTGGGCTTGGACTGTCTTTTGCAGGGATTAAAAAAAATAATAATTACTAACTCAATCTGTTTACTTATTTGAGGCCTGTTCAGATTTTCTATGTTCTGTCCAGATTTTCTAATTCTCCTTGAGGCAGTTTCAATAGCATGTGTATTTCTGTAAATGAGTTCATGCCACCTCAGTTATCCAATTTGTTGGCTTACGGTTGGCCTACACTTGTCTTATTCTGTCATTATTTTTACTTGTATATCATCAACGGTGATGTCCCTTATTTCATTCTTTCTAAAGATTTATAAACTTTGTTGACCCTTTCAAAAAACCAATGTTTGGTCTTATTGACTTTTTTCTATTGTTTTTCTATTCTCTAATTCACTAATTTCTGATCTAATCTTAATAATTTTGTTGCTTTGCATCCATGGGGTTGCGTGTTAAGGTAGCATGCTAGTTTTAAAAGTGCTTTCTTTCCCCCTAGTGCGTAGAGTGGAAGGTTGTAGTATTGATTTATGCATTTTTTTCTTTTTTAGGGGTGCCTGGGTGGCTCAGTAGGTTAAGCATCCAACTTTCTTTTTTTTTTTTTAATTTAATATATAAGGTTTTATTTACTTATTTGACAGAGAGAGAGAGATCACAAGTAGGTAGAGAGGCAGGAAGCAGGCTCCCTGCTGGGGAGAGAGCCTGATGCAAGACTAGATCCCAGGGCCCTGAGTGCATGACCTGAGCCAAGGCAGAGGCTTAACCCACTGAGCCACCCAGGCGCCCAAGCATCCCACTCTTGATTTGGCTCACATACCTATCTCAGGGTTGTGAGATGAAGCCCCGTTTGGGGCTCTGCTCTGGTCATGGAGCCTGCTTAAGATTCTTGTTCTCTCTCTCCCCCTCCCACTCCCCATCTCTCTCTCCTTCTCTTAAACAAACAAAAAACTTTAATATAAATGGTCACTACCTACATTTCTCTTTAAATCCTGCTTTACTTGCATCCTCTCAGTTTTTATATTTTGTGTTTTCATTTTAACCCATCTCACATTATTTTCTAATTCTTCTTATGATTTCTTTGCTGAGTCACTGGATTTTTAAGAGTGCGTCGTTAAACTTCTACAAAACATAGTTAGCATGAATTTATTGAGGCTTGTGTTACTACTTATTCTGGAGAGTTCTTTTTTATAAGTGCTTGAGAAGACTGTATTACACTATTGTAGTTGATGGAACAAAGATCAAAACAAAAAAATTTCTCTTTTAAACAAAGAAGGGATGGAAGTAAGAATAATAATTGTCTTAAATTCCAGAAAAAAAGTGCCATGAGAAGAAGAGAGAGATTATTGGGCTTCTGAAAGACCTTCCAGGTGAAAGTTCTGTGACTCTTGGACGTAATCATGGTTTCTGATGGTATTAATCTGTGTCTGCTGAAAAGGATAATATGATGCAATTATTGGAGATGATAGTTAATCTTCTGACTAGAAAAGAAGGTCAATTGAATGGTTTTTCTGGAGACTTTGTTTGCCTGTGAAACACATTTTACAATTGAAGGGTGAAATCACTAGAGATTTCCACCACCTGATTTAACTAGAGTGGGAAGCTCAGTCAGTAATTCAGAATAACACAGGGACCTATGGCCAAAGATTTCTATATCCAGGGGCTCCTGGGTGGCTCAGTGGGTTAGGCCTCTGCCTTCACCTTGGGTCCTGATCTCAGGGTCCTGAGATCAAGCCCTGCTGGGCTCTCTGCTCAGTGGGGGCCTGCTCCCCGAACCCCCGCCTCCCTCCCCTTGCCTCTCTGCCTACCTGTGATCTCTCTCTCTGTGTCAAATAAATTAATAAAATCTTAAAAAAAAAAAAAAAGATTTCTATTTCCATGTGGAATACAACAGGGAACCAAAGGGAGTTAACCTTTCAAAACTTAGTAGAAAGGAGAAGACTTTCTTAACTGATAGGAAATCTATTAGCCTTTAGCAAGAAATGGATCACTTTTTATGAGGTAACAAGGCTGTTTCAATATTGGTTTCCTTAAATCTGTTGGTGTAACAATTAGGTGTATTCATAAGAATTAAGGATCATGTTAGAGATTCTGGACTTTGGGTACTGAAATACCAATAACCTCTAGACATATTGTATGCTATTGCTTTAAAATTTCATTACAAGCACAGGATACTTTGTATCAAAATAGTAAACACTGGTGTGCACTAGGTTACAGTAATCCATCATCTGGAAAAAGTTCATTCTAGACCACCAATTACTACTACATTCACAGCCTTCTTACTTTACATGTGAACTGTGTTGAGCCCAGGTTCCTGGACTCCCTAGTGTGTTACAGCCATTTCCTTATGGTGTGACTCTAAACGAGGTTCACTGTTGGTGTGGGGGAAGGAAGGCACAAGAGTGGTTGGAGGGAAGCTGCGTTACACTTTGAGGGCAGATCCATTTTTTTTTTAAATTTTTTTTTTATTTGAATATGGCTGACAAAATTGTATTAGTTTTAGGTGATTTGACAAATGTCTACATTATGCTATGATCACAAGTGTAGTTCCCATCTATCACCATACAATCTAGATTACATTCCTTATGCTGTGCCTTTCACTCCTATGACTTGTTTGATAACTAGGAGCCTGGATCTCCCACTCCTCTTGATCCATTTGCCCATCCCCTGACTTCCCTGGCAACTAGCAGTTTGTTCTCTTATTTATAGGTCTGACTCTGCTTTTTTTAGTCATTTTTATTTAGATTCCACAGGTGAGTGAAATCATACGGTATTTGCCTTTTTTTTTTTTTTTGGTATTTGCCTTTTTCAGTCTGACTTATTTCACAGAACACCCACGAGGTCCATCCATGTTCTTGCAAATACCATCATCTCATCCTTTTTTATGGCTGTGTAGAATGCATATTACGTGTGTGTGTGTGTGTGTGTGTGTTTCCTTATCCATTTCTCAATAGAAGTACACTAGAGCGCTTCCATACCTTGGCTCTTGTAAAGTGCTACAGAAACACAGGACTGCATATATCTTTTTGAACTAATGTTCTTGTTTTCTTTGTTTAAATACCCAGTAATGAAATTATTGGATCATATGGTATTTCCATTTTTAAGCTTTTGAGGGACCTCCATACTGTTTTCCACAGTGGCTGTACCAATTTACATTCCCTCTAGCAGTGTACAAGTGTTCATTTTTCTCCACAGCATCACCAAGGGGGCAGGGAGAGGTCAGAGGGAAAGAAAATCTTAAGCAGTCTCCACGCTGCCCAATACAGGGCTTGATCTCACAACCCTGATATCATGACCAAAGTGGAAATCAGAAGTTGGATGCCTAATCAACTGAGCCACACAGGCACCCAATCACCAAAACTTTATATTTCTTGTCTTTTGGGTTTTAACCATTCTAACAAGTGTAAGGTGATATTTCATTGTGATTTTCATTTATATTTCCCTGATGGTTCATGATTTTGAGCATCCTTCATGTATCTATTAGCCATCTGTAAGTCTTAGGAAAAATGTCTATTCAGATTGTATGCCTACGTAGAAAGCAGATGGACCTACCTTCCTTCCTCCCTCCCTTCCTGCGTTCCTTCCTCCCTTCTTTCTTTCTTCTTTCCTTATTCTTGGAACATATGTTCATAGAGAAATACATCCAGGCTCCATGATCTCAGATACACTGAATTCTGGTCTTTGGTAAATGGAGTTAATCTCGTCTAAAACATTAAGCATGCTGTAAATCCAGGCCAGTCCCTAAGGAGCAACTGGGGGTATAAACTTGCAAATAGAAAACATCAGTGATTCTAGTTGAATGTGGGGAGAAAAAGAAGGTTTGGCCTGGAATATCTTTTCAGTTTAGATCAAAAAAATAATTTAACTGTATTTCCAACTTTGAATAATGCCCAACTTCCTGGTATTGCTAATTCTGACTTTATTTAAATTCTGTAATCCTCCTCCAAATGAGGCCAATATAATATCTAAGCAACACAAGGAGTGTTATCTAATATCGAGTTCTCTTTAAGATGTGTACTTGGAATCCCAGCGAAATACAATCACTTTCCTAAGTTCGATGCATTATTTGTGATACTTGAGAAAAAGTGCTCTTTTTTAGAGTGTGCAATATCTTCCCTGTATTTTCCTTTCTTTATCTCATTTTTTATAGCACCTTGTAAGGTTATCTCTCCTAGAATCTCCATAGTAAATACTGTGTGTGTGTTGATAGGTATGTTAGTCTGTTCAGGCTGAGAAAAGAGAATAGTACTGAGTGGGTGGGTGATTTAAATGACAGAAATTCGTTTTCTCACAATTCAGAAGCCTTAAAGTCTGAGGTTTAGGTGCCAGCCAGGTGGGTTTCTTTCCGGTTTGCAGTGGTCTCCTTTCCACAGTGTCTTCACATGGCCTCTTTTCTATGCCCTCTCAGAGAGGGAGAGAGGGAAGAGGGAGATCTGGTGTCCTCTTCTCTTCTTTTAAGGACACCAGTGCTATTGGGTTAGGGCTCTACTCTTATGACCTCATTTAACTATAGTCACCTCCTAGGCGGCCTTACCTCTAAGTACAGTCACATGGTGGTTCAACCTCAACATTTGAGTACTGGGGGACACATAATTCAGTTCATAATAGTAGGTATAGATAGACGCTCCAGTGGAGCAACACTACATAGGGCAACACTATAGGGCAACATTATTTCTCAATGCCAGAGAAATGGGAAGTTTCTGATAAAATCTGATGGAAGGAATGGAACAGATATAGAGAAAGAGTAAAACCCACAAATAGGTACCATGCTGGTGAAACAACTAAATTGTAAATTTCTGAAAGCAAGCTTATGTTATTTTAAAAACATTTTCCTTTAAGTTAGATAGTTGCACTTATCCTAAAATTATATATGTAAAATGAAAGTGCTAATAAATGTAAGGTCTCTTCAGAATAGGCAAATCTCAATTTGAAACAGCAGAAAGACATAGAGGCTAAAAATTAGTTAATGTAGAATTAGTGGGAAAAATGATTTCTAAATCACAGGGATTGATCTCTTTATTTGGACCTAATTTGGAATATCTGTTCAAACCTAGGGAAACTAAGAACAGCAAGCCATTGGTCTCTTGAATGGCACTGGTGGCTAGAGGGCATTTAATAGGAAGCTGGTGTAAGACTGAGTTAGCCCCATAGAAGATAGCAAAGTCTCCCAATTGATTCCAACAGTACTGACACGTGACGCTCTTTAGCTAAGCTCCAAACAAAAAAGGCCTGGATCAGAAAACACCATTTTTTGCGGAACTTATGGGTGAGTCTCTGAAATAATTTCAACTTCCATATAAAATTGTGCTTTGCTGGAACACTTTCCTGAAGCTTGACCCAGGCTCTCCTTTTTGTGGGTAATTGAGAGCTTGAGTGATGATGTGCTTTTCAATGTTTCTCTGATTTTAAAATATTCACAGCAAACCTTACTGGTACTGGTGCATGGTCATGCCTTTTGCATGTCAATAAGGGACAAACCAGACTGTATCCAGACTAGGAAGGAGTGTGGAAAAATTCAAAGAAGAACGAGGAAAGACACATGGAATGTGGAACCTGAATTAGAGGAGGCAAAATAAGGGGTTGATAGCTGTCAATATGAAAGGCTAGCATTCAGAAGAAACTGCTTTATAAGGCAGAACTGGGAACCGGAGTTGGAAATGAAGAGGAGGCAGTTTTCAGCTCAGTTAAGGAGAAACTTCCCAATGTTAGAGTTGTTCATTAATTTAATGATCTGCTTGAAGAGTTCCTGATATGGGATAGTCTCAAGCATCGGCTAGATGACAACTTGATAAGAAATTTAGAAGAGACTCAGAGTGGACTGGAGTTTTATCTAATGGTCTTGGAGAATCAAATCTGTTTATCCTGAGTACTCACAGTGACTCAAAGAAGGCTAACACTTGGCGTGAAAACGGCCATAGGGAACTAATTAATCCAATCATTCATTGCCCACTGTTCTAAGAGGTACAGGGAGTGTATGGAAGACTATTAAGGTTTATCTCTATGTCTTTGATTAATAGGTTATATATAAAGAAATATCTGCAACCAACTTGAAATATCTGCTTGAAAATTGTGGTTTATCTTTACATATACAATAGATTTGTATGAGATTAATATTTTTTTCTGGTGAAATATACAGCAAGCAAAGATAAAAATCAGTTTAGCTCTTCTCCAAAACTTTACAAATACTGGATAATTGGTCATTGCCCTAATAGATTTTAGTTACACCTTTCAGATGAGAATCTTTAAAAGCAGAAGCATATACATATATATATATATATATATATATATATATATATATATATTTAGCACCTTGTAAGGTTATCAATAAATCAGTGCTCAATAAATGTCCCTTAAACTGAATTGATATATAATCTATTCTGTCTTCTTACAGATATAATTTATTATATCAATATTATTAACAAAAATAAGGAAATAGAATCTGACCTACAAGCACTGCACACCTGAACAGCAAAAGTATTTTGGGTCATATAATTGGTAAAATCCAGACTCACCTATGCCAATGCCATTATTAATTCTTCAGTACGGAAAACAGCTGCGGGCTACAGAAAGTAATTCACTCTAAAAAACAATGAGAAATTCCAGAAAGATTATCAGGAGAGGAGTGATTTTAGCTCAAAACCAAACAGTGGATCCAAGGAATTACAGAACAAATATCTGAAAGCAGAATAGTTTATGACTTATTCCCTGTACATTGTTATTTGGCTGCCTTGTGCTTCTTATGATGTGCATGTTTGTGTGCTAACAGCCACTGATTATTATTAGTATATTTTTTTTTCCTGCTCTTACAAACCAACAAATAATTTAGCTGTCCCTCCTGGAGAGCTGTTGCGGGATGCAAAGAAAATTTTCCATTGTATCCCCTTACCATTGCAATAGAATTGTGAGCTTGGACGTTTGGTGACTCCTCTACACCCCCAGGATAATGTATTTATCTGGAGCATCACCAGCACAGTTTTAGCAAAAGAAAATCTTTCAGTGATCCTGAATATTGTCCTTTTTTCATTACTTCATTTTTTAAAGTTGAAAGATAAAAACAGGGGCACCTGGGTAGCTCAGTGGGTTAAAGCCTCTGCCTTCAGCTCAGGTTATGATCCCAGGACCCTGGGATCAAGCCCTGCATCGGGCTTTCTGCTCTGCTTTCCCCTCTCTCTCTGCCTGCCTCTCTGCCTACTTGTGATCTCTGTCTGTCAAATAAATAAGTAAACTCTTTAAAAAAAATATATGATGAATTTTACTAGAAAACAAGGAAATGAAATTAATAAACAGAATTAGGGGTTCATGTATGAACAATGGTCATGATGGTCATTCTGTAAATATATGAATAAACTGTACAGTTTAAAGGGGTTAATGGCGGATACCTGGGTGGCTCAGTGGGTTAAACCTCTGCCTTGGGCTCAGGTCATGATTCCAGGACCCCAGGATCGAGCCCCGCATCGGGCTCTCTGCTCCGCTTCGCCCCCTCTCTCTGCCTGCCTCTCTGCCTACTTGTGATCTCTGTCTGTCAAATAAATAAATGAAATCTTAAATAAATAAATAAATAAATAAGCAGCTTATGTTATAATCGAGGCCTAAAGCTATGTTGGGAGAAAGAAAAATAAACCTCTCACGTGAAATGTAGCTTAAAATAAATATTTGATCATTACCCAAAGTTCTAAAACTCCTGATGAGATGTGGGAATTTATTCACAGTCAGCACAAAAATGCAAGTAAAACCTCCTATTCCAGAAACTAAGGTAAAGGTACAAAGGATAAGTAAGCTTATTTTTGTTTTCTTAACACCTATTTCCCACACAAATGAGAAGGATTGTTTTTGGCATTTTTTCTTTCCAAGTTCCTTCTCATTTTTTAGCCAAGCAAATCTCTAGCAGCCAGGCAACTATATGCTGGCCACATTGGGCTGTACATATCCTTTGCACAGGGCCTTAAGAAAGTCAAAACAGGTGGACTGGGGCACCTGGGTGCCTCAGTGGGCTGAGCCCCTGCCTTCAGCTCAGGTCATGATCTCAGGGTCCTGGGATCGAGCCCCACATCGGGCTCTCTGTGTAGTGGGGAAGCCTGCTTCCTTCCTACTCTCTCTCTACCCACTTGTGATTTCTGTCAAATAAATAAATAAAATCTTAAAAAAAACAAACAAACACAGGTGGATTTCCCACTGGTGAGTGTATTACTTGCTACAGCTGCCGTAACAAAACAACACAGACTGGGTATTTTAAATAGCAGAGGTTTTCTTCTTCCAGTGCTGAAGACTAGAAGTTAGAGATGAAGGGGTCAACAAGTTTGATTTCTTGTTGAGGTCTCTCACCTTGACTTGGGCATGCCCATGTTCTCACTGTGTCTCTGATAGTCCTTCCTCTGTGTCCTCGTCTCTCCCATGGCTCTGGGCATCCATATATCGTCTTGTAAGAACACTAGTCAGTTGGATTAGGGCCCACCCTAAAGATTTCGCTTTAACTTAATCATTTCTTTAAAGGTGCTATCTCCAATGCAGTCACATTCCCAGGCTCTGAGGGTTAGGTTTTTCAACACAGGAATTTTGTGGGGGACACAGTTCAGCCTGGAACAGTGAGCTGCCAAACTTCAGCAGGAGAAATCTGGTTAATCATTATGTTTAATGCTTTTTTATAAACAGAAAAATTGTATACTTTTAGCTATGAGGTAGAGTCCCCAGGGTTATGAAGATTGAAGTAAAGAAGCTAAAATAACAATTTGGGGAAGTGCCTCAGTCCTTAAATGTCTGCCTTGGGCTCAGGTCATGATCCCAGGGTTCTGGGATCAAGCCTGCTCTGTGGGCAGACTGCTTCTCCCTCTTCTACTCCCCTCGCTTGTATTCCCTCTCTTTCTGTCAAATAAATAAAATCTGTTAAAAAAAAAAAAAAAGTGGAAAGTACCCTGACAGTAATCAATAGAGAAGAAAGAGTATCTTTATTTTAGATGTCATGAATCAGTGACGTATATTACAAAGAATGGGATTTGTGTCACATGACATTTTTGAATCTTTTATACCACGTCCTTGACTTAATTTTGTGATGTTTTCAATTATTAGAGCTTTTCCCAAACAATGTAATTTTACATCTGATAAGAAAGGCATACAATGTCCAATACTTCTAATGTCCCCGGGCTTTTAAAGAATAACAAAACATACAAACATCTAAGAAACTAAAATTACTTGAAAAAGTGTAAGAAAGACATGCTTCGAGGGCATTATCAAATCAAGCCTGCTATGTTGATATCAGGAATTCCATCAGATAAGAAAGTCGCAAGGGTGTGTGTTCCAAAAAGATAAAACCTGAGAATGCTAGATTAAGTAAAAGGTTTTATGTTTCAGAATTTAATACAGTCTATCCCAGTTGCTGTCTGCTTATTTCTCCTTTGAATACAATGGGAATCCACCAAAATGGGGAACAGAGCATTCGTCGCATTTTGTCCCACAACAGAACAGACGAATAGAGTGCCAAAAGCAATGAGAAGGAAAATTATACAACATGCCCCTTATGAATATCTATAAAAATGCCCAGCATCTTGTAGCACACTTAAGTGAAATATAATGAGTAGGAACAGACAATCCATATGCAATCTCATGAATATGCCATTTGGGGAGGGAGAAAGTGTTTCTCAGCTGGAAACAGGATTGCCTTGACCCAGCTGCCCCTTAAGCCACAGTTCTACTGCTTCCCTACCATATAGGATAGAATCTCATATTTGCAAACACATTGTGTACACCCACTATCTCTGTTCAAAAAAAATGCTTATTTTGCAAAAGTTATTATTGTGCCTGTCCCTACACAAAGACAAATTATTCAGATAATACAGTACTGTATCATACAGAAAATCTAAGCTTCCCATTTTCCCTTCCTTCCATGTCCACCTCAGAGGAAATTTTCTGCATTTTAAAATGTATCGTATATGTGTCTAGATATCTAATCTAGATAGGTTTAAATAATCTCTTTATAATCCTATTTCTTAATATGGCAAACTTGGACTTATTTGACTTATTTTGAAAGGAAGGAAATATATTGACTTATTTTGAAAGGAAGGAAATTCAGCACAATTCCACTACCCATAACTTTTCCCCAGTTTTTAGTACCTACAGTACAGTTTATTACATAGGATATCCGTATGCACATATCTGCAACTATAAATAAATGTTTTCCTATTGCTCCCAACGGATATATTTATGTATTTTTAAATTTTCTAAACTTTTTCCCAGTACATATGAGAAATCTTCCCAATTTCCCAATTCTTCACCCCAACCTGTATCAATGATATTATGCGAATTTTTTAATTACTCTTGTCAAGAGATGACATATATCCCCCCAAATTTTGAACGTGGGTCTGGACTCTCTATGGTCAAAAGAACAGTTTTCATTGCACATTAGGGTTAATTCCATTCTTCTTGGAATCCAAGCTTCTTCCTCCATGAATTGTTTGTTTTTTTTTTTTTTAATTTTTTGAGTAAATTCTCAGGCAACTTTTCACAAAATTGTGAGAGTCATTGAGTTTCCCATAATAAAAAAAGTCTTCTTTTTATCATTATACTATATTGCTATATTGGATCATTATATTATTCTATATTTCAAATAATGTTCTGATAATTATTTAAAAAGATTCTATAAACTTATGTTTAATATTCTTTTTTGGTGAATAGGTTCAAGTTATTCTGACAATAAATTAATTAATATACTAAATTCATGATTTCTGGGGACTTTTGCAATCCTCTCTTTATCATAAATCTCAGGGAATACCATGAGGATTTCTTCATTCATTGAAGTTGGTCTTGGGTAAGTTTTTTCACTCCATTAATTTTTCTTTATCCTCAGTTTTTGTTTTGTTTTGCTTTGATTTTAAGATTTTATTTCTCTATTTGAGAAAGACAGAGAGCACTTGTGCGAGAGAGAAGGAGCATGAGCAGATGGGAAGGGCAGAGGGAGAGGGAGAAGCAGACTCCCCAGTGAGCAGGGGGTCTGATGCAGGGCTCCATCCCAGGGTCCTGGTTTCATGACCTGAGCTGAAGGAAGACCCTTCACCAATTGAGCTACCCAGCAACGCCAGTTCTTTGTTTGTTTGTTTTTGATAATGTACTTTTCTCTCCATTAAAAAGTATTTTCTACTACTAGGAAATTATATGATTTTGTTTTGTTTTGTTTTGTTTTGGCTCTGCTTCATTAATCTGCAATATCTATTTAGTTTTATTTTTCAGATTTTTTTTTTCTTCCTTTTTTCTCCCCTTTCTCCCTTTGGGAATGTCTTCTTTATCTTTTGTTGAGTTTGTATGGAGTACTTTCTTTTATCAATTATCACTTAATTTCTGGTTTTTGTCCTATTTTTTTCCTTAGCCTGTATTATATTATAAAAGCAAATAAGATCTGATTAAAAATAATCATTGATTTACTAATTTCTTGTATAGGTCTTGGATAATTTTTTCCTCTGTGTTGTTTATTCTATTTGTAGACTCTGATATTTTGCTTTATTTTACTTTGTGGTTATAACTATATACAAGTCATATTAATTAGATAGTTTGTTTTCACAAGTATTCTCTGACTTTACTACTGTCTAATTTCTGGTGAGAATGTGTCAAGGGGAATTCACTTTAGGATATACAAGAGGAATATGCGTAAGGTAAGTAATCACTCCTTTCCCTGTCAAAATAGAAACAGTTTTATTCAAGGAATATCACTTATCCTTTGGGGGGCTCAGGGCTGGACAAATTAAATATACACTTTAAATTTTTTTATTTTGGAGCAAATCTCCTACTGCACATAGAATTATGGGAAAATTGGGTAGAGTTGACCAATCCACTCAACTGTGGCAAGATTAATCATCAAGTCTATGAACCTAATTAGTAACACTTTCCTCACACTTGCTCTTGTTTTTTCTAGGCCACTATGCAGAAGGGAGGGATTGAGGGATATAGAACATGAATATAAGGCTTCAGTATGAAAAGTGAACAGCTCACATAGCCATTTCAACATTCTCTTCTCTAAACCCTGAGCTCCTGCAACTGTCACTATGATTACATCTGCCATTCATCCTTCAATAATCTGTTTAAATTTTTGTGTGCTGATATCCACTCCTTCCCAAAGTCAGTGAGTGCTTTGTGTAATTTTTGCTTTTCAGGAAGGGAGGAAAGAAAATGTGTGTGGTTGTTCTGCCGTTTTTCTCAGAGTAATATTCTCTACTAAACTCTTGGTCATCTGGACTCCACCCACAGCACTCTACAATGCCTCACTTTACTTTTATACTGACTCTGAGAGATTTCTCCCCATTATGGTATATAAGAAATGACTCCTCCCTGTTCAAAAGTTCTTACTGGCGGTGTCTGGGTGACTCAGTCGGTTAAGCTTCCGACTCTTGATCTCAACTTGGGTCTTCATCTTGGGAATGTGAATTCAAACACTGTGTTGGGCTCCATGTGGAGCCTACTTACAAATAATAACAACAGAAAATTTACTCCCATAATCTCCACCAGTCTGGAAAAGGGTTAATCTGAGTAGCTTTTACCTACTTTCTTGTTTACTATAAATTGCATTGCTCTGGATGTTGAACTTGGCCTAGGTTGATACCCTCTTGAATTAAAGAAGGATCTCTCAATATTGAGTCATATATCTGTAATCCTTTGCTGAAACCTAAAAACATATGCCTGTTCTCATTCTTCTGGCACTGCTCTAAAGTGAAAGAGCAACACAGGAAGATTTAGTAGAAAGACTATATACTGAGTTGTGACAACTGCTGTCCCTACGTTTAGATAGAGGTCTCCACATAGAAAAGTCTGACAATTAGCACTTGATTCTAAAGGAAAATTCAAGTTGTTTATCCCCCCCCAAATAAATAAAACATAAAATAATTTTCTGTAGGAGACTGGAAAAACTAATGTGGGTGTACCTATAAACAACCTGTTTGTTACTCTGTGTCCAAGCATAGTGGTCAGTCTCTGACTATTATCCTAAAAGGAAGTCTGAAAGTTGACAAGATCTGATGACAAATGTTGAATACAGTCATCTCTCTTCTCTCTTTGTTCTTAAAAATAAATGGATTCATGAGAATTTCCAGATATTTGAGAAAATTCTGATATGTAAAATTTTTTTTTAAAAAATACTAAGATAAAGAAAAGAGAGGTGGCCTTGAAGCAATTTGCAGGAGAGTACATATGAATTAAAAAAAAAAAAACAAACAGAAAATGTTCATGCTAGTACCAGAAAAATTTCCTGAGTTGAAGAAAATTTCAAGGCCTCAAATTGAAAGAACATGGTAAGGTTAGATAAAATGGGTGTAGATAGGTATAGATAGGTAAACTCCAGGTGAAATTTCAGAAAATTAGATAAAGAAAATATCCTAAAGTCTTCTAGAAAGTAAAGAGTTTCCCAACAAATGGACAAGTATCAGACTGGGATCAGAGATATTAAATATGCTCAGCTTTGTTGGCTGAAGACCACGAAGCGACATCTTTCAAGGTGCGAAGGGACAAGACTCATAATGAGTCAAAATGTTAACCAAATATGGAAAAGGAAAAAAAAGACAATTTTTTCACTTTATAGTTCAGAGAATTTACCCACAGTTTTCCTAGAAAAGTATTTAAGGATACATGTAGCAAACTAAGAGAATAAACTAGGATGATATATGTAGCAAAAAAATAAAAAAGAAATAATAATAATAAAATTAAGAGAGTAAACCAAGAAGATGACATAGTATCCAGAAACAGTATAAACAACTCAGCAAACCAGGCAAAGAGAAGCCCAGAATAACAACTCCACTGAAGTCCTTGAACAGGAGGATATATATTTCAGTAAGCAGGTTGCCAGAAATCAATGAAGTTCCTAAAATAGAGAGCATTCCTGAGAGTCTGGCTCACTTCAGACTACGGACTAGTATGCATAGAATATAAGAATAATAAGTTGTCTCGAGGGCATAGTAAGATTAAAAAAAGGGATGGCCCAAATATGAAAGACTTGGTCCAAATTAAAATATGAAATAAGCATACTACTAAGGGGGATATTAATTGAAGTTATTCTGTTGTGTGGGACCAATTACAAGCTGGAAGACATTGCAGTTATGACAAATAAGACATATTTCTTCTCCCAAGATTAAAATTAAAAAATAAATAAATAAATAAATAAAGGGCCCCTGGGTGGCTCAGTTGGTTAAACCTCTGCCTTCGTCTCAGGTCATGATCTCAGGGTCCTGGGATCGAGTCCTGTATCAGGCTCTCTGCTTAGTGGGGAGCCTGCTTCCCTGCCTCTCTCTCTCTGCCTGCCTCTCTGACTGCTTGTGGTCTCTGTCTGTCAAATAAATAAATAAAATCTTTAAAAGAAAAAAAGAAAAAATCTGCTTAAAAACTGCTTAGGAGTATACAAACTGTGTCGTTCACTGTGGTTGGCCACTAGTCACATAATTTAAACATATATAATTTACCTGAAGGAAATACAATCTGAAATTCAGCTCATCAATTTCACTAGCCACATTTCAAAATTCTCAATAGGCACATGTGACCAGTGGCTACTACACTAGACAGTGAAAATATAGAATGTTTTTATTATCACAAAATTTCTATGGAACAGTATTGATATAGAGTGTTCTACCACTTAAATAAAATTCTAGACATGCAAATCAAACTCTATATTTTAGGTATATTTCTTTCTCTCTCTCTTTTTCTTTATTATGTTATGTTACTCACCATTAAATACATCATTAGTTTCTGATGCAGTGTTCCAAGCTTCATTGTTTAGGTACAACACCCAGTACTCATGCAATACATGCCCTCCTTAATACCCATCACCAGGCTAAACCATCCCCCCCAGACCTCCCCTCTAAAACCCTCAGTTCATCTCTCGAGTCCACAGTCTTCTAGGGTTTGCCTCCCCCTCTGATTTCCCCCAATTCACTTTTCCTTTCCTTCTCCTAATGTCCTCCATGTTATTCCTTATGTTCCACAAGTAAGGAAAACCATATAGCACAGGCTAGGCTGCTATGCAAAATACTATAAACTCCATAGCTTAAACAATAGAGATTTATTTCTCACTTCTGGTAGCTTGGAAGCCCAAGATCAAGACACCAGTGGATTCTGTTGAGAAGCCTCTTCCAGGTTATGGATGCCTTTTTGCTGTATTCTTATGTGGAAGAGAAGAGTGTCCTTAGAAGGACACTAATCTCATGAGAGATTCTCAATTTCCTGATCACATCTAAACCAAATTATGTCCCAGCCCCCCACCCTACCCTACACCCTGTCCAAATTACCATCACAATGGAGATTAGGGCTTTGGAATATAAATATTTGGGCATACATTCAAACCACAGCATTCTACCCCTGCCTCTCTCTCCACACCTCACATTCTTTTTACCTGCAAAATACATTCATTTCATCCCAATAGCCCTACAGGTCTTGTTCCAGCATCAACTCTAAAGTCTCAATTCCAAAGACTCAACTGAAGATCTGGGTAATCTGCAGTGAGGCTAGCCCAGCCCCTAAATTTGTTGGAATCCATTTGGCCTTTTAACAGAAATGGTGGATCATTTCCAATTGCCTTGCGTGCATTCCTTCCTTTTCTTGAAAAACAGCACAACCTGCAGCAGAAAAATAGTTTATCCTTGGGTCCTGCAGAATCTAAGTCCAACAGCTTTCTACCCCCTTCAATTCAAATTGGCAATGCTCCCTCGCAAGGGGCTGAATCAGTCCACGCTACACACCAGAATCATCTCCTTATCCAATGGTCACTAGATCACACCTCAGTGTTCTCCTCAGAACACACTCTCTCATTTATTTTTCTTTCTTCTTCTTCTTCCTTCTCTTCCCCTTCTTCCCCTTCTCCTCCTCCTCTTCCTCTTTCCCTTCCTCCGCCCCCTCCCCCTCCCGCTCCAGCTCCTCCTCCTCTTTCTTCTTCAGTAGGACAGGCTGAGAATTTCCAAATCTTTAAGTTCTTTTTACTTTTTACGCCTGGGTGGCTCAGTGGGTTAGGCCTCTGCCTTCGCTTTGGGTCATCATCCCAGAGTCCTAGGATCGAGTCCCGCATCGGGCTCTCTGCTCGGCAGGGAGCCTGCTTCCTTCTCTCTCTCTCTCTCTCTCTCTCTCTCTCTGCTTGCTTGTGACCTCTCTCTGTCAAATAAATAAATAAAATATTTAAAAAAAATTCCTACTTCAATTCATTTCCAGTTTCTGGCATTTAAGCAGTCAGGAGGCTAAGCCACTCCTTCAAAACTTTGCTTAGAATTCTTCTCAGTAAAATAATCAATTTCATCTCTTGCACATTGTATCTTCTTTGCAACACTAAAACACAATTAAGCCAAATTCATTGCCACTTTATGATGAGGATTGACTTTCATCCATTGTCCAAGAAATTTTTCCTCATTTCCATCTGAGATCTAAGCAGAATCACCCATAGGGTTCCTGTTTCTACCTATATTCTGTATATGATTATTTACCTGTTCTCTCGGAAGATGGACATTTTCTCTACCGCTCTCTTCTCTGATTTCTGAGCTCTCACTGGCATCATTATTAATTGCAATCTGAGTTCTTTCTAGCATTCACCTTCAAATTCTTTCAGCCTCTACTCATTACCCAGTTCTAAAGCTACTTCCACATTTTTATCTATTTGTTAACTAGCACTCTACTTCTCAGTACCAACTTCTATATTTATCAGTTCTGGCTGTTATTTCAAAATACCATAGACTGTGTAGCCTAAACAACAAACGTTCATTTCTCACAGTTTTTGGAGGCTGGAAAATCCAAGATCAAAGTAGACTCCTTGTTCATAGACATCTGTCTTCGCCTGTCCTCATATGACTTTTCCTTGGGGAGTGCATGGGGGAGAGAACTCTGGCCTTTTTCTCTTCCTGTAAGGATATTAATCCCATCATAGAGACCTGGTCCTCATGACCTCATCCAAACTTAATTACCTCCCAAAAGGCCTACCTCTAAGCACCATCACACTGTGGATTAAGGCTTCAGCATATGAAATTTGATATGAAACTTGAGGCAACACAAACATTAAATCCATAGCAGCATATCCATATCTAAATCTGTAAGTTAAAGTATAAAGAAATGCTTGGAGGTAATAATCACAAACTCAGTATATCAGTTTACGACTTAAGCTATCTTTATGTCTCTACATCTAGGATGTCTTTATATCTAGATCACACCTATGGCCTTTGGTTCAACTGGGCTTTTTTAATAGATGCTTTACTCTATCCATTTGTCTTATTAAGCTAAGAAAATCTATTATCTTCATTTGCTAAAGAGTCTTCAATTCTTATCTTTTTTTTTTAAGATTTTATTTATTTATTTGACAGAGATCACAAGTAGGCAGAGAGGCAGGTAGAGAGAGAGAGGAGAAAGCAGGCTCCCTACGGAGCAGAGAGCCCAATGTGGAGCTCCATCCCTCGATCCTGGGATTATGACCTGAGCCGAAGGCAGAGGCTTTTAACCCACTGAGCCACCCAGGCACCCAATTCTTACTTTTTTATAAGTATCTTGGAGCCATGCAAAGGGGCAGGACAAATAGTTAGTGAACGAATATCATATAATCAGATATAATTCAAATAGATTAAAAGCCAGCAGGTACTGGGCACTCACCATGAGCAAAGCACTCTGACTACCCTTATTGGACACTGCAAGATCAAAAAAAGATACATTTGATTCTTTTGCTTTAATTCCATTCTCAGGGATTCTCTTCGCTGCGTTTGATGAAGCTCCATGGTGCATCTTTAATGAATAGGATCAAATAAATGTTTTCTTCTGCTCATTTATTTATTCTTATTGCTGTTCTAGCACACACACAAAACAATTATTAGGAGCTAAGTTAGATTGTGTGCGTGTGTGTGTGTGTCAGACATATTCTTACACTTTCCATATATCACAGTATCTAAAATTAACTTATTTTCTAAATTTTTAAAAAAGATAAGTAGTATCCTGTTTGGTGTCTAGCAGCTGCCACCCGAATCACAAATTCTGAGATTTCCTATTCAGTTTGTCTGAAGTCACTGTATCAGCAGAAAAGTTGGGCTTCTACTCATTCATGTGAACAACTTCGTCTGGATTTGGCAATAAGAATGGGAAAAGATGAAGAAAGAAATAATCAATTCGTTAAACAAATATGTAACATTTAACAATGAATCCTGTAGCCTCATAGGAAGTGGTAAAGGACTAGGAGTACACAATATTAGAATTTAGCCAGAGAAAAAAACGAAGACGCATCTCCTTTGCTCTTCTACCGCACTCTCAATTTAGCAATCATGATCCCATAACCCAAGAAGGAAAAAGAATAAAAAATAGAAGTTCAGAGCTTTTGGAACTGGATTAACTGTTCGTGTTCCTATTTCAGGTTCTGTTTTAAACAATGAGCATTTCGGTGATGTTGAAGCATATATCCTTTTTTATTTATTTTCTTTTTTTTTTCATGCCAGACTCCCTGTATCCCTCTTGTAATCCTGATTATGTATTCAGGAATGAATGAAGGAAAGAAAGAGAGAAAAAGAGGGAAGGAAGAAAGGTAGGAAGGAAGGAAGGAAGAAAAGAAAGAGAATCTTATAGTAACTTTTTGCCTCCAGAGAAAGAGAAGAGCCAGATGTTAAAGGTTGTCAAGGGATTTGCATTGACTTTAACTTGAAGGTGCAAAAGAGGAATTTTATATTTCCTTCTAGGTTAACCATCCTAATTTCAAAGGTTTAATAAATCAGCATATCTGAAATAAAGCTTCTCAAAACATATTTCTTTTCCACTACTGTAATATAATTCTATATCTGATTTCAATTTTATAGTGATTTGTACTATTATTAATACCATATTTTATTGAAACTAGCTTTATATAAACAAAGATTAGAATATAGGGGAGAATTAGAATTTCAGTATTTAATGATACAGTATCTAGGCATATGCATTTAGAAAAGTTTTGTCAAGTTAAACAAGACGTACTTAACCTCTGAATGGCTCATTAGCTCACATACTGGAGTTACAAATTGCAATGGAGAAATTATAATATTCTGCTATGTGGAGTCTATCTTATCAATTATCTCAGTATGTCTTGAGCTTCAATTTAGGACACTAAATAAATCCCCAGCAGGCAACATTCCTGGGGGAAATAATGATGATCAGAACTAATTTTCTGTACTTGGGAAATACTGGGATCCAGAAAATACAGAGCCACCAACATAGTGAATAATTATTGGCATATATCCTGGTTAGTTTTAAGTGATTAATTACATTGTATTAAGACTATAGAAATTAGTGCCATGTTGCTCAACTATTGCCATTTTCATCTCTCTTTGTCCTCATTACACATTAAAACAAAACAAAACTAATCAAAACAAAACATGCATAGCATTATAGCTAGAGACACTGGCTTTTGAAATTTAAGAGGTTGAATCCCTGATCCACAATTTTCTAGTTCTACAAACTTAACCAAGTTACTAAGCTTTCCATAAATTTAGTTTCCACAAACCGTATATGTCATTATCAATAGCATATCATCATCATTTTCACCATCATCATCATCGTCCTTAATAGTTAAATATAACACATAATATGTGTGCCCTATACCATGTGCCTTGGACCTATCATATATTTCAGCTCCATTTATGGTAGAGAGTTCCCAGTCTTTCTGTTAGTGTCTCATATCATGGGCCTGTTGAAACTCTCAGTTTTTCCTGTCTCTGTGCTTTTCCTTAGGAAAGGAAGCTGGCTGAGATGTGCTACACTCAGGGAAGACTCGAGTGATAGGGCTGGGGTGATGTAGGGGTAAAGAGGTCAGTCTCTGGTGCAACTTCACCTTTCCTACTCTGGAAGTCCAATTTTCTGGTATAGTCTACCCAGTTCCTCACAAGGCCCACAGTGGGATTGAGCCTCTGCTGGCCGTAGTTTAGTAATACATCTGCAATGACCTTTCTTCCTTCTTAGTCTTATCATCCCTCCTTCCACACCATCTCCGCTTCCTTACTCTTACTTTTTCTCAAATAATCTACCTGCATCCAATTACTTGTCTTTAGTTCTTGTAAGAGCTAGAGAGTTGTTTCTTATCATCATGGTAGTCATCGTCCTCATTGTAATGGTCATCGTCATCAACGTTACCATCATTGTCATCAGGATTATTTGGGTGTTTATTTCCATGTTTCCACATTATTACAAGAAAATATTAATTAATATTTTAGGTGGAGATATCTGTAACTGATATATTTATTTGACACTTTGGAATACAAAACAAGAAAATAAGACAATTGTAAAAGTTGTATAGCTCCTTTGTGGTTGTTTGTGATGCCACTGATTTGAATCACATTAATCAGAATTTGCATAATGTAGATTTTATAATGACTTGCTGAGCTACTGTGATCTTTTTCTTCTTTTCATTTAAGCTTACTGGAATAATGAATCATATCAAATGGTTTACATCAAGAGTATTTTTGGGGAGCCTGGTCGCTGAGTTGGTTGAGCATCCAGCTCTTGGCCTGGGCTCAGGTCATGATCTCAGGGTCATGACATCCAGCCCTGCACTGGGCTCCATGCTCAGCAGGGAGTCTGCTTGAGATTCTACCTCTTTCTCTCTGCCCTTCCTGTGCTTGTTCTCTTTCTCTGTCCCTCTCCTCTCAAATAAAGAAATAAATCTTTACAAAATGTTATTTTTTAAAGTACAGAAATAGGCAAAGTAGTTTTCAAACCCTAAAGCACATTGGGAACCCATATTTTTATAAAACCAGTTGTTCTGATCATTTTTATATACTAGTCATCAAATATCTGTAAGTAGTTGACAGTCATAAAACTATTTATATACCAGAAGATAATAGTTACAGGATATAAAGTATTATATAGTTAGAAATGCTTATTAACTCAGATCAGGCTTCTCCAGGATTATTATATTTCATCTGCTCAGCATTTGGTGACCTTCATTTGCATTCTCATTGCTTTAAAGCACATTATCAATCCAAGTTATATTTAAATTTATTTAATTCTGTTCAATGATGAAAATGAGTTCTTCTATAACTTTTTAATCATTAAAGCTTAATAATTTCAATTGAATCCTATGATATATGAAATGAAATATATTAGAATTTTTAAAAAGCCACTACATAGTAATAGCTTTGAGATAAGTCAGGTGTTGACACACAATAAAATCATTTGGTAAATAATGAGAACATATTCAATACTAAAGATGAACGTAAAGAACATGAACCACTTAAAATGTTACTGCTATCTGCTCCATAATTTCTCACACAGGTGCCTGCAGTGTACCAGTACTAATCTGCATTCTGTGGATCAAAGAGGAATAAGACAGAGTCACTTCATTTTAGCAGAGCATACTTTATTAGGGAAATAAATAAAAACAACTAATATATATATATATATATATATATATATAAACAAAATTGTGCAATTATAATAACTGGTGATAGTCATGCGAATTTCATGGAAACATTGCATTTGAACTTGATCTTGAAAAATAAGAAGGCAGTTCCAAGTGAAGGTTTTGAGGAGAAAATTCCAGGTTCTGTGGTATCATGGACAGAAGATGTGACAGGGTAAAAGAGATTACCATAACTAAGCCATTGTCCAGGTTGGTGGAATAGGGTATGGAAACTTCAAAAATCAAGTAGACCATGTTGTCATGGATATTGTATTTTATAGTTACATATTTGAAATTCACCAAGTAGTTAATGAAGAAGCCATTTGAAGATTATAGGTAGACATCCACTTCTTTACTTTATATCTCACTTTTGGATTTCTCAAATTCTCAAGAAGACATTTCTTTGTTTCTTTTTCTCATTTAAATCTCTCCTGAGGTGATGATCACTTCTGATCCCATAGCGACCATCTATCTGTGGATAACTGTGAAATTTACATTTCTACAGAAATATATTTTTTTCCTGAAAGACAGGTACATTACACATCTACTTATCTTCCCACAAAAGTCTAAGAGGAATCTCAAAATAAATATGTTCAAAACTAGCTAATTGACTTTATCCTTAAAATATTTTATCATTGATATTCCCCATTTCAAGAAACTACTAACATCTCACACACACACACACACACACACACGCAAATTAAGACTCAAAGGAACTATCTTTAGTTGTTTTTTTTTCCTCCAAAACCCTAAACACCTTCTAATCTACCAAAAGGTCCTGATTTCACCATCAAAATCATCATGATCTGGGGGCACCTGGGTGGCTCAGATGGTTAAGCAACTGCCTTCAGCTCAGATGGTGATCCCAGGACCCTGGGATTTAGCTGCATTGGGTTCCTTGCTCATTGGGGAGCCTGCTTCTGTTCCTCCTCCCTCCTCATGCACTCTCTCTCTTTCTCAAATAATAAATGTACTCTTAAAAAAAAAAAAAATCACGATCTCTTCTCTGCTTCATTCCCATTCTCACCACACTTGTCCCTGTGACCACCCTGTCTTCTGGACCGGTAGAAGAACCTCTTAACCAACCTTCCTGCTTTCATGCGTGGCTTCTCCTAATCAATTCTTCACACCATAGCCAAAGGTATTTTTAAAAATATGTTGCAATTTTTCTTATGGCTCTGGCTATTCCTTGGGCTCTACTTTTCTGCCTAAGGTATTTTATGAGTATCTTTTTCTCACAAACAAGGTTTTTGCTAACTTCCTGGGTAGGGTCTTAAACTGCCCTGCCGATTACACTTTTCTTACACTGTCATACTCTGTTTTTACAATAATTTGCCCATTGTTTTATCTTCAGCATATTATTTATAATTAGCTTAAATTATCTCTTTTTACTATATTTTACTATATTTTGTATATTTTACTATATTTTTTATGCCAATTGTCTGCCACCAATTCCCCATTAAAAAACTGAAATGTTAACTCTGTCTGTGTTATTTCACAGCTTTATCTCCAGCATCAAAGAATCACACAAATATTTGTAGAATTAAAAAAAGATTTATACAAGTGACCCCCAAATCAGTGTGACCCCAGACAAACATGAGGCATGAGCTTCAGAGAAAGCTATGACATAGTATTCATTTATATTGGCCAAATGTATATGACAAATGCCAACTGGTAGAAAGCATTCCATAAAGATTTCTGGAAAGACTGAATAGCCTACACTAAAGAAAGAAGAGATACAGAGATAATGTATTTCCAGCAACAACTATACAGCGTGGTAAAATTCAAAACATCCTTGTTCTCAGAGAGCAAACATAGATGGCAACTGAATGTTGAGAGTCAATGTGTATCACCAAATGACTTCCACTGTAAGAATAAAGGAGATCCTCTAACAGAGGTCATAAAGTAAACAAGATGAACTATGGCTTCAGCCAAAACAAGGATGCTAATGAGGAAACCAGGGAGAACTCTAGCACAGCACAAAGACCAACAGTCTAATATTAGGCCCCTTTGCCATTCTCAATGAGGAAACAAAAACTTTCCTTTGAACATGCATTTTAGATAGATAGACATGAACATTTGCCATAATCAAGAGAAAGTGAAAATATTTGACCTTAAATAGCTATATAATTTTCTGTATCAAAAAAAAAATTATTTTTAAATGATTCCACCTATTTATTTGAGAGTGGGCTAGTGAGAAAGCACAAGGTGTGAGGGAGAGAAGGAGAGGAAGAAGCAGATTCTCCATCAAGCAGGGAGCCCAACACAAGCTGATCCAGGACACTGGAATCAAGACCTGAGTTGAAGACAGACACTTAACTGACTGAGCCACCCAGGCGCCCCCGGATCAAAACTTGTTAATAAAATAGTGGAGCGATGACGATGATGTTGATGATGATGATAATTACGAGTATGACCTCATTGAGTTGTCATGGGAAGTAAATGCTTTGTTCTTACTGAGCAGTTTCTCTCACCCTTCTATCTAACAAATACTTAAGATGTTCTGCAGATTTTGTCAGAAAAAGAGCATAGCATAATCTTTCTGTCAAAAGTCATCCAGAAGCATATACTACAGCAATAACTTTGCCTTGGCTTCAATTAGAAATAAAACCAGTCATTAAGCATTAAAACCACTCACTTGCCTTAATTGCTGTACTTACATGATTTCTCATTATGTTTGACTATCTAGAGACGTTTGCTGATGGAGAAGGACTTTCCTCTTTATGCCTGTTCATCACCTGCTCTGAAACTAATTTGGATTCATAAGAAAAAAAAAATGGCAGTTTTTACAGCCCGATTCCCACCCTGTGTAGTTCACAAGATTGTTACGAAATGAATTTTCAACAAACTTGCCGAATTGAGCATTTCTATCACTTCAGACTAATTTAAAGAACGGAGTGCAAGATATTGGTTTACTTACTTATGAATGTGGTCATAAACACAGTTAGTACAGTTAATATTTAAATATAGCCAAGACCTTTTTTTTTTGTTTTTTTGGTGGGATGTGAACTTACATAGAAAATGCCTTACACAGTAAATAGAGAGGTTTTGTAGGCACGCTAAGAGAAAGTGAACTTTTTAACAGACAAATTAGTGAGTGTATCCGAGCCCTGCAGTTAGCCCCTCCCCTCAAGGGCCAGAATTTCAGGAATAGGGATGACAGTCCAATAAGACAATAATTGTTGAAGTGATGATGTTAATATATGGCAGCTATTTTCTGGAACATAAAATAGTGTCTCTGGAGAAATGGCAGTATCTGAGATTTCTTAGAGTGTTTTACCATCCATATCCATACCTCTAGGGAATGCATGTGTTTATTTTAACACTTTTTTTTTCACTTGAGGACTTGATAAAATATTTACTTTTTGTATTGAGGTATTTAGGCCAACTTGCTTATCTATGATAATCACCTGGTAAAAGGTCAGTTACAAAGACGCAGGAAGTAGAGTAGAGGCAGCGAGGCCTTAGGAAGAGTAGACATTGGAAAGAAAGTAATTCAAGAACTGGGCAATATAGGGGAAGCAGAGTAATACCAATTAGAGGAGAATAAGAAGAACTATGATTGGATTTTAAAAATATATTGAGCTTAAATATGTACTGCATTCGTTTTATGAACCTTAAAAACCTTGATAATTTAACCCTGGGAATAACCCATACACATTAGGTAATTCAAAAACTGCAGAACTTGATAGAGGTTTACTCAATGAGATATTAGTGGAGCTACGATTTTATCCTAGGCTTATCTAACCCCAATTGTCATTCTCTTTTCAATATTCAACACCAACTATCGCTAATAGCAATCACACATGGTTAGGGAACAAGTCATAAATTTGAAGTAAAGTAACACTATTCAATCATTCAAGAATATGGTATTATAGAAATAATAGAAGGAGACTTTCAGGAATCTGAGGGTATTCAACAATGCATTCCATGGAGGATTAAAAAATTATTGATTACACTTAATTTGGAAACACTTTGATTATAAACCTGTGACAGATAACTATCATTATTTCCCTAGGAAAGTTTTTAGAGAGTTGCCACAGGCGATTTCAAGTAAACCTTCAAGAAATACTTTCAAATTTTTTGAGTTTTTTTTCAGTTTTTATTACCTTGTATTTCAGGGACAGTAATAAATAGAATTCATATGCTAATGTTAGAAATTCAGAACATATGGTATTGAACAGAAAATACTATTTGAAATAAGTTGAAACCACAAATGTGACATAGCAAATTGTACAGAATTAATAGAATGACTTGAAATGTTCCATACACGTCAATTCATATCTTTGTCCTTACAAAGTTTCTACTCTATAGTCAAACAAACAGTTTATTGAATTTTAATCCAAACTGACTAATGTTGTACACAGTTAACCAATATAACAAGTCTGAGCTAACCACGTATTAACTCCAGCATGACCAAAACCACTGGGCAGCTGTGATGTTAACAGTGATCAAAAGAAAAAGTCTTGACTGCACGGCCTGAGGTTACATTTCAATGATGTATGTAAACTGGGTCATAAAGTTAAAAAATGATAAACTCGGCAGGTTTTTTTTTTTTATTATATTTATTTATTTGACAGAGAGAGAGATCAGAAGTAGAGAGGCAGGCAGGAGGCAGGGGGCAGGAAAGCAGGCTCTCCGCAGAGCAGAGAGCCCAATGCAAGGCTAGATCCCAGGACCCTGAGATCATGACCTGAGCCAAAGGCAGAGGCTTAACCCACTGAGCCACCCAGGCACCCTTAAACTTGGCAGTTTTAGGAGGACCTGGAGAGTTACTCATTTTTAGTTGCCAAATGGATATTATCAGCTCTGGCTAGGCTCTTTGTTCATGAAAATAAAACATCAACAAATATGTAACATTGATTTAAATATTACCACATGATGATATAAACCTGCTTAAGGGTTTGCATTTTTCATTTTAAGACAAATATCACTATACTCCTTCATAAAAGGACAGAGTACTTGCTGTATAATAAAGCTACAGGATGGGAGTGAGCTAGTTACAGTCACTAGAGTTAACCAATTAACATCAATGTTTTGGAGTTCTTTTTCATGCAAATTATCAACAAAACAAAACCACTTCCATATGTGAACCTCATCATAGAACAGTCATTTAAAAGGAAATATAATCAACAAAGAAAGGAAATGGCATTTAGACGATAATGCTTCATGGATTGTAACACATTTAAAATACAAGGAATGTCTTCACTTTGGGAACAAACTCTCTGTAAACACTAACAGTGGAAGAATGAAGAAAACAACCTTGAACATTGCAGCAAATATGAAGTTAGGACACCATAATTGGTGGCATATCTAGATTGAACTCTGTGTCTAATTCAAGGAAAGAAACAACTCATTCCTGAGATGAATAGCAATAACTTTGGTGGAAAAAAAACGTTCATACTCTATAGTCAATAAGTTGAACATAAAGAGAATACGGAGTGAATAGAGAAAAACATAGATAAGTGAAGTTCTAACACTATTTAGATTTTCTACTACATAAATATTGAGTGGGTGTGTGACATTTTAAGGGGTTTTCAGCCTAAAGGAAAACAACTGTAATTGTTGTGAGATTGTTAACATTATAATCATTTATATTAAAGATTAAGTGAGAAAGATACTTTTCCAACCCTTTCCCTTAAAAAAAAAAAAAAAAAAAGACCATTTGTCATTCATCATCCACAATCGTAGACTCTCAACATTATAACAGTAGTTAAAATTTAGATTTAAAAAAATGCATTTTGGGGGCACCTGGGTGGCTCAGTGGGTTAAGCCACTGCCTTCGGCTCAGGTCATGATCTCGGGGTCCCGGGATCGAGTCTCGCATCGGGCTCTCTGCTCAGCAGGGAGCCTCCTTCCTCCTCTCTCTCTCTCTCTCTCTGCCTGCCTCTATGCCTACTTGTGATCTCTCTCTGTCAAATAAATAAATAAAATCTTAAAAAAAATGCATTTTTGAAAGGTAAGACTCTCTTTTTCTCCCTATATTCTGCCCCACTGTCTTTTGTTGTATAAGTATATACTTAAGGTATTTCAGAAAAAAAAAACAAAACGACCTTTTAAAAAATATTTTATTTACTTTAGGGAGAGAGAGTTGCATGAAGAAATCAGGGAGGAGAGAATCTCAGGCAGACTCCTCGCTCAGAGAGGAGCCAGATTCAGGGCTTGATCCTGAGATCCTGACTTGAGCGAAAATCAAGAGTCAGCTGCTTAACCAACTAAGCCATGTGGGTGCCCCATAATGTTTTGGGGTTTTTTGTTGTTGTTGTTTTTTGGGGGGTTTTTTTTGGACAAATTAGTGATAATGTTTCAGTAGGCTTTACTTCTTTTCCCTCCAGATGCCATACACTTACCTTTATGAATACCCCAAAACAAAGCAAATCAAGCCTGTCGAGTTCTTCCAGCAAACTAGTTTATCATGTTGGGGTAATGCGAGGGCAGGGAGAAAAGAAACGATTGTTCCACAACTTGTTTCTGAGTAAACCCCTTTTCTTTAAAGCAGATGGAACAAAGGCTTTGTGAGGTTGGAGAGATCCCAGTGTGAATCCCGCTTCTTTAGCTGGAAGGTGGAGGCAAATTGCCAGCCTGAAGAGGACATAACCTTCCCTGTCTCCTCCACGGTGAGTGACTATATTGTCAGCAATCCCGTAACAATTACAGTTTCTTTCCTTCCTGTGAAATGGGGAAAACAATAGCTGCTTTTCATTTTTGAGAGAAGTCATTTGAAGAAGTAATCATTTGGATCTCTTATGTTTTATTATCTATGACACGAGCACAGAAAGTTGAGAAGTTCTGCACGTGGCAGGGTTGCGTTGGTGGCTGAGCCATCTAGTCTGGCTCCTGTTTGTTAGTTAGGAGCGTGACCACGAAGGTGTGGCTTCGTCCCCACTGTGGTGGCAGCATTTACACAGGGTTTAACCAGCCTCAAAATTGGTTTTGTGCTTGAGGTATTAATGTTTCTGCAGTTCAAGTTCTTTGACAATTTATCTTCATGTTTAACCAGGGCATAATAATTTGGCTTCAATGTAGTTTTTTTTGTCTTTTTTTTTTTTTTAAGTTTATTTTAAAAATTGGATTCAGTAGTGGAATCCTTATTTCAAAATTGTTGACACGTGATTCAGTAGTGACTTATAATTATTTAAATTTTCTCTGTATTTGGAAATGTTTTCTCATTTATAATTTTGTGTATTTAGTTTTATATTTTGTCCTCTTTTTCTTGAATAGATTGGCTTCTGGTATTTTTTTTTTTTTTTCAAAGAATCAGCTCCTAATTATTCATCATTGCTCCTATTTATCAGAAAATCATGATTTTTAAATATTGTTTTCTAATATTTTAGTTAAAATTTGCCATTTTTAGTTAACACCTTTATTTTCTGTTATTCTGTTTATTTTCTTAAATTTCCTCATTGATCATGTCCTTCCATTTTTTCCCTTCTTTCCTTCCTTCCTTCCTTGTCTCTCACTTTTCTTTCTTCCTCTTCTGTTCATTCCTTCATTCTCTGTTCATTTGTCTTTCTTTGTTTTTTTTCATCCTTTCTTTATTCTTTTAGAATGAGAAGATTTAAATGATGCTATCTTGTTTTTAATATTTCCTTTATTATTTCTTAGTGAACAAGGAATTTGGTTTATACTGTTCTTATTTGGGGGCATTTAGTGATGTGTTCTACTTCAAAATAACACAGGACTACTGAGAATGTGAGAGCAGGAGTGTGTGTACATATGTAGATCTCTGTGTATATATTGAGCTTTCTGTCATTATCTTATATAACTGGTTCTCTTTTTTACAAAATCTTTCATGGGTTAATATATATATATACACTTATGATACTAGTATATTGTATTTATTTTGATACTTTATTGCATTTTGTGAGATTTTGCTTTATAAAGTTTGATAGATTTTATATACCGCCAATATATTATTAGTAGCAGAGTGATACACTACAAATTTTCATTGTGCATTGTCTCTTCAATGTAATACCATTTCTTTGCATTATTCTATTGCATTTCTATTATTATTTCTATTGCATTAAACTTTGGATTGACCTTATCAGCTATTCATTTCAAAAGTAGCTCACTCTTGGGTGCCTGAGTGGGTCAGTGGGTTAAGCCTCTGCCTTTAGCTCAGGTCATGATCTCAGGGTACTGGGATCAAGGCCCGCCTCAAGCTCTCTGCTCAGCAAGAAGCCTGCTTCCCTTCCTCTCTCTCTGCCTCCCTCTCTGCCTATTATTGAACTCTATCTCTGTTAAATAAATAAATTAAATCTTTAAAAAGAAGTGGCTCATTCTTTTTAAATTTACGTACTTTGCCATTCCTCATCATTTAAGTTCTGACATTTATTTATTTATTACTTTATTTATAGTGATCCAATTAGATCAAGATTTTGCACCTATGATTATGTATAGATTTATCTTTACATATGATAGAGATAGATTTGTCTATATATCTATATATTATATGATTATATAATCATCTAATGCAGAATCCAGAGTGAGCATATGTTAAATATGTAGTTTGAAAGTATAAAAAACTGGTTTAAGGCTTCCAAATTATAAAATTAAAATCTATATCTATATCTATATTTGTATCTACATTCAGAAATAAGAAAACTTTGATTCTGAATCAAGACATAATAAAAATATAATTTAAAATGCTCACAGTCACAATGAAGAAATATAATAATATATACCTGTTTTCTCAATAACTGTGCATTAGTTAAATGATAATACAGTTACTGCGAATGAATTTGGGTCTAAAGATGTTGAAGCTTGTGTCTTGGGTACACATCCAGCAACCTTTCTCTCTTGCCCTCTGGGGACAGGAGCTCGGACTAACTTGTAGTAATAACCTATTTTCTCAAAGTTATTATAGGGCTTTAATATATATTTATGTCTGCTCAGCTCCCTCTGTGTGCAGCTGCTGGGATGCATGCTATTTCTGTTTCTTTTCCTTCTTTTGTCCTTGTCCTTGATATTTTTAAATAAGATTTATTTATTTATGTATTTATTTATTTATTTGAGAGAGAGCATGAGAGAGTACTCGGAAGGGCAGAGAGAGAGAGGGAGAGGGAGTCTTAATAAGAGACTCCACACTGAAGGCAAAGCCGGTTGTGGGGCTGGACTCCACAACCCTGAGATCATGATCTCGGAGGATATGAAGAGCTGGATGTTCAATTAACTGGGCCAACTAGAAGCCCAGTCCTTGTCCTTGATATTAATCCCAAAGGACATTCTTCCTCTCCCCTCAACACTCTCTCTCTTTTTCTCTCTATTTCTGTCTCTCTTATTTGGGATCATAGACAGTAAAGATGACATCTTTGCGCTATCTCCCCTGTGTGTGAGAAACTGATTACTGATGGAACCATTTTTTCTACTTTTCTATCTCACGTCTGACATTAATGGCGTTGATGCATTTGGAAGATGGATAGTATTTGGGAGGTGTGGCTTCTGCTGATTTAATTAAAGGAAGTTTATCTCCATTTTTATTGATTTATTTTTATTCTTCTCTATTTTAATATTCTCTTCAAAGAAAACTCTACAGAATTCATAAATTTAGTGGCATACACAATGATAACTATCATTAGGGATGTATCCACTGATTATCTATACACCAACTTTCATACTGTCATGTTTAACCAAATGTCCCACCCATGGGCTTAGGGATCCTCACTTATAAAGTGCATAGAATAATAGACTAGCAGGAATGGATTCACTGGCCATCATGATGTTTGGAAGGAGGAATATTCTGATCTCTCCATATAGTATAAGTCTGCATATGAGAGGAATGCTAGGCACATGACAATCAAACATTTCAAAAGTGAGCAAAGGAAAATTTTATTTTTTTTAAAGATTTTATTTATTTATTTATTTGACAGAAAGAGAGAGACACCGTGAGAGAGGGAACCCTAACAGGGGGAGTGAGAAAAGGAGAAGCAGACTTGCGGCTGAGCAGGGAGCCCAGTGTGGGGCTTGATCCCAGGATCCTTGGGATCATGACCTGAGCCGAAGGCAGACGCTTATGACTGAGCCACCCAGGGGCCGCCCAAGGAATAATTTTTAATTTATTTTATAATTAATATTTTTAGTTATTTTTTTAAAAAGTAATTTTTATTTCTCAAAATGTATCAAGATAATTCTCCCAACATTATTTGTGTGCTTCTACTTAACACTTGCACACACTGGGTGCACAATAAATAGACATAAAAATGAATATATTGGTAATTGTGAGAACCTAATTACTCTGTCACCTCAGTTTGACTGGATTGATTGTTTTAGTGTGGTGGAGATATATACTGAGTGCTGCTTTAAATATTGCTTTCTTGCAAGCATAGTGAAACCAGAATCAAACTTCCTAAAGTTTAGTTCACTGAACACTAATACCACCTTTTTTGTAGAATAAACTTTAAGGTCAAAAGCTTGGGAATTTTGGGTTAAATATCTTCACCTTTGTCACTATTGCAAAGGGGCTCTAGAAGATGGCATAGAATTCCAATAATTGATTCCAATGTCATCATTCAATGGCCTTCAGTTGATCATTTGAAATTATTTTCACTCATTTAATTGACAATCATAAATTAACAGAATTGTGGGGAAATTTGGTGGTTTTTTTTTTCTCTTAGCATAAATTACATGCCATTATTTCTAATTATTTATAGCCAATAGCCTAGAGTAATGTCCCTTCCATCTATAATGAGAGAAACTGATGATACATAAGAAAGGACATTTATGAAAGCAATATCATGAATTTTAAATATTTATTGTAGAGAATAATGTGTCATTTTATATTTTAGTGATTATCTAATACTTTTTTATGATTATCTAATACTTATATGAAAATTATAAACTACAATAAAATTGTAAATTGCTACTCATCATTAGGTACTCTGCCAAAATACTTGAAAAAAACAGAGTGTTAACCCACAATATACCCATGGAAGTGGTCATTACTATTTTCTGCCTTGAGCCAATGGACACTTACAATTTTTTAAAAACCTAAGTCATATTATAAATAGATTTTTAGAAGTAATGATAAATATAATGAAACAGTAAAAAAAAATAATGACAAACATAATGAAAAATGATTCAAATTTTTCAGAAGAAAATAAGGGAAACGACCTTGCACCATGTAAATCCTGGCTCTGAATCATCGCAGAAGATGAAAGAATACCATCAGGTATCTCGTTAGCAAAACCTGGTTGTCTGGATCCTCCTGTTGAGTGACTAACTGAAGAAGACTATCGTATGTCATTTTTCTTTAGAAATATATTGCTAAATCAATATTTCATTTTTAGAAAATTCATCTAGATTATAATCATCTGAAGAGTCATTGTTTGAGATTTTAGTTTTACAATCAAGTTACTCATTATATTATATATTATATTATGATCAAGTTAATCATTATATTAGTTTTGAATTGAACTGTTATGGTTGTCACTTGTCATAGGTAGCTACTTAAGTTTTAAATAAAGGTAGATAAATTGAAGAATTTAGTCCCTCAGTTAACCAAGCCACATTTTGAAAACTTTACAGCCTCAGTGACTGTGGAAACTGTATTCAATAGCGCAAGCATAAGATATTACCATTATTACAGAAAGTTCTATTGGGCAGAAGTTGTACAGAGTGGTGTTGTCTCTTTCTTCTCATCTTCTCAGTTGTGTAGTGATTGTGAAATATCTTCCTCTGTCAATTTTTCCCCCTTTGCCATTAAGGTTGAAAAATAAAGAAATCTATATTCCCAATTTTACTCAGTTAAAGCTAAAAGCAGATTGGAAAGATGGTCTATTCATTTTAATCTTTCATATTATTCTAACCCCGATGTTTTCTTTTTTAATTCAAAATGCTTTTTGGGGAAAATGATATAATTTTGCAATATTGACTTAAATTTTTCCCCTTTGTTACCACCATATCTTTTGACTGCACTTTTATAATGTAACTATAAGGTTGCTTTTGTCTGACTTTTATTATATCTTAATATTCTGAAGCATGGTTGTTTTTAAATCTCAAGTACAATATCTTACATAGGAATGCTTAAGTAAGTCTTAGAAGGAAATGTGTGAAGGAGAATAGAATGTAGAAGATGAAGAGAGGAAAATAAACAAAAAAAAATTCTTTTCAAGGGGAAAATCTTTTGTATACAGCAATAACCTGCAAGAATTATAGGAATTTGATATGAATCTGTATAACTACCTACTCTGCAAAAGAAGAGAATTGTATTAAAGATGCTCAGTAATTTGACAAAAGTCATATATTAGTGCCTTATGCAACAAATTACCTCAAACTCAGTGCTTAAAGCAACACAAATTTATTGTCTCATAGTTCTTTAGGTCAGAATTCCAACATGGATCCTCATGGGCTAAAATCAAAGTTTTGGTAGTTTGTTTTTGGAGGAGAATCCATTTCTTTGAACTTTCTAGCTTCTATAGGTCCAAAGATTGTGGATGCCTTCCATCTTTGTGTGTGTGTGTGTGTGTGTGTGTGTGTGTGATTGTTTGGCATGGAGTTTGCAACATATATTTATAAATAATTGAAGTACAAAATAATACTGTAGCATTTCATGGTGTGGTCCCAATTTCTTCCTTCAGTCCCTTGTAATATCATTGTTCATTTTACTTTACCTATCTATCTAATCTATAATAACAAAATACATTTTTTAAAAAAAATTTTTTTTGAGAGAGGGAGGGAGAGCGAGCAGTAGGGAAGAGGCAGAGGGAGAGGGACAAGGGAGAGAGAATCCCAAGCAGAATCCCAAGCCAGACAGGGAGCTCCATCTCATAACCCTGAGATCAAGACCTGAGTTAAAATTGAGTAGGCGCTAAACCAACAGAGCCACCCAGGTGCTCCAATAACCAAAGACATTTTTATGATTTTTTTTCCAAACAATTTACCTGTTAGATTAACAAGATCTTATGATTAATTTTAAATTTTTCTTTACCATTTTTTTCTTTATCTAGATCCAATTAATCAGAGAAAATCTTCATTTCTTCTCTTCTCTGAATAATAATTTCGCTGAATAAAGAAATATAAATTGGTGTGTGTGTGTGTGTGTGTGTGCTTTTTTCCTTTCAATATTTTGATATCTCACTTGCATGGTTTCCGAAAACAAGTCCCGCGTAATTCTATTCCTTGTTTATCTATAGGTAAGTCGTGAGTTTTCCCCTTCTAGCTTCTTCCAAGACTTTTTCTTGTATTTGTTTTTTGCAGTTTGAATTCATATGCCTTCATACGAATATGTTCTTATTTATTCTGCGTACTCTCTTCTGAGCTTGCTGAATTTATGGATTTTTGTTTCATTAATTTTGGAAAATTCTCAGTTAGTCTTTCCAAATTATCCAGATAGTCTTTCCGTTCTTTCCTCTATTCTTCTGCTATTCTCTGCTTATTACACACATATCACACTGTTTATAATTGTCCCATTGTTCTTGAATATTCTGTGGTTATTTTCATTCTTTTTCTTGTTTTTCAGTCTGGTACGTTTCTTTTGACCTATCATCTAGCTCACTATTTCTAGACTATTGATCCGATGTGGGGAAGAAGGTGCATTTCTTAATCCTATGATTCGCTTTCTGTCTTCTACTGAACCAGTGTTCCAGGGCTGTGACCTTCACAGGTGGGGAATTTCCCTTTCCCATAGTTGGTAAGCTCTGGTGAAAACAGTTTCTTTTGAGGGTAGTCCTTTATAATGAGAAGAGAATGGTCTGGAGTATTTCAAATGATTACTTTGCCTCTCTTCTGATCTTCACCTTGAGAAGATCAGAAGAAACAAAACTCACGAATGTATGCCCTGTCTCTCAAACTTGGCCCCAGGTGTTTTGTTTGTTTGTTGTTTTCAATTTTGTTAACATATAACGTATTACTGACATCACGAGTACAGGTGCCCCTGGTGTTTTTAAATCTCAACTAGTCTACATTGAGCCTTCAGCAATTTGTTAATAGTGGCTTATCTTTGACCTCAGTTTTCTTATAGATCTAATAAAAGTTGTTGATTTACAGTTCCTTCAGTTTTTTCTTTGTTTTGAGAAGAATGTGAGAACCCTTGTAGGTCAGGACTAGTTTCCTTCAAAACTAGGAAATGGCTAGAGTCTTTCTCAGGCATTAGCATATTAACATCCTGGGGGAGGCATTTTTCTACTACAGGCCCCAGGCTTATAGGTCAGAAAAGTAGGAATATAACATAGGTTCTCTTCATTCTAGGCCATCTCTTTAAACACTTTTTAAACTCTTTTAAAAATCTTATTTTTGGGGAGAGGGACACTTGGGTGGCTCATTTGGTTAAGTGTCTGACTCTTGATTTGAGCTCAGATCATGACCTCAGGGACCTTAAATGCAGCCCTGTATCTTTATGGGCCCTCCACTGGGCATGAAGCCTGATTAAAATTGTCTCTCCCCCTCTCATTCTCACTCTGGCCCTCCCCTATTTTCCTGCTCCTCCATCTCTCTTAAAAAAAAAATATATATATATATAAATATATATATATATATATATATATATATATATATTTCGTTCCCTCTCTCTTCTTTTTTCTCCCTCTCCTCTTTTTTCTCCATCTCTCCTTTTCTCCCTCTGTCTCTTTCTCAAAACTTGCACAATTATTTTCTAATTTAGGTAGCATTTTCTTTTGCATGTGACACTATTCTTTCTGAAACTATGCAAATGTCATTTGAGTTTGGAATTTAGTTTCTCTGCCTAAGATGATCCTGGATCAAAAGTGTCTCAAAATTATTCCTAATACTTAGTATCAAATTCATATGGTGCACACTTACTTGAAGGTTATGCTGAATAGTTTACAAATGGATTTCCCCTTGAAACCACCATGCTATGTGAAATTAAAAACAAACTTGCATTGAAGATGTACAAACTGTTATTATGAACATAGAGATGTGAAAATAATGGAAATAAACAATGGGTATTTTTTTTTTAAAGGAAACATTTTACCAGTACGTCCGTGTTTCTGTGTATATACATATAAGTTCAGACACACTAGTGTGTTAAACTCCACTGGATATAGCATCAACATTTCAAGTGATGCTGGTTAGTTTCAGTGATTCCTACATAGAAACAAAGTCTCAATGAACAATCTAATATTATTTATAAAAGAGAAGATAACAAGTTTGTAAAGCAAACTTCTTCAAAATAACATCAATATAACCTAGAAATATATAGCATGACAAAAAAAAAATATTGGGGGAGGGAAAGCCTGAATTGCCTAAATTGTTAGTACATTTTGAAAAAAATTAAGTCTTTGGCATGAGGCCCAAGTCTAGGTCAATTGGATATTCAATTCAAGTTGCCATCTGCTAGATATTTTTGAAACTGATGTAGTATAAATTTATATTTAAAGACATTTTAGTCCTCAAAATGCTCATACCACAAAATCACCATTTTGACTGGCACTAATTAAAATCTTTGTCGAGCTGCCTCCACAGAAAGACCAAGAATTGAGTATAGTAACAATGCAACTAAATTAATGGCCTCTTGTGATGGACATCTAGGGCCAAATATTCAAAGGGCATCTACTACTTTTTCTTCTATGATGGCAGGTTTGAGCTATTAGTTTCAAACAATACAAGCATTGCCAATCCTTTTTTAACAGAACAAAAGGATGTCAGTGGAATATTTTCCGAAGTTAGAGGGTTGAAGAAAGTCATCTTACTATGGCTAAATTGCATGGCATCAGCCAGACAAATCAAAAGGCTGTCTCCAATGGTTCTGGGATGCAAATCTGATTTTCTACAAGAATTTGAGAATAGTAGAACTACGTACAGAGAGAGTATAAAAATCTATTATTTTTATTTATTTATTTATATTTTAATTTTCTTACAAGACTTTATTCTTAATTGTGCAATAAGATCTAAGACAACCCTTCATTCTAGCTATAGATGGCAGTAGATGCTCTGACAGGAAAGCCAAATGTTTAAACACGAATGGAATTAAGGATCATCATTGCCTCAAGCACAAGAAACAGCTTGTTTTCTTGCCACATTTCTTAATAACACTATGGGAAGCCCTTCGCCATGACCTTTACTTTTAGCTCCTTGAGTTTCTTCTGTCCCTCTTTCTGTTTCTGCTTGAATGCCTTCTCTCTTTCATCCATCTCCTTGGACTTCTTCTTAGGCTGACTCAGGATTTCTTCTTGTCACTCTCCTGGCCAGACATGGCACTTGCCACTCTGTGAGGATCTTTTTACAGGAAATACTCTAAAAGTAATAAGATATATTATTTTTAAAAATAAATTTAATTGCACATAGTTTGTACTTTTAAAAAGAAGCTGTAAAAATCAACAGAAAGCACAAGTATTGTTTTATTCTGTACTTTTCCATAATTTTTTCATATAAAATTAAGCTTAAGTATGATTCATAAGTGCATAAAAATCTATAAATTTTGAACTAACATATTTATATAATAGAAAAAGCAGGTATAGTATCACTATTAAGCTTACAAATATTGTGATAAATCATGCTCCTTTGGGACAAATTTTAGCTATGCAATTTGGAAGACAATGAGGAAAATTGACTACACTTTCAGGAGTTGAACAATTTTTTAAATGTTTTAGAAACATTATAAAATATATACCATAAAACATTTTATAATCTAAAATTAAAACAAAAGGATTAAAATGTATTATTCAGTGCTTTCTCAAGTTTGAAGGAGGAAATACTACAGACCATAGTTGTGGTTTTCTTTGGATATATCAATTTTTTTAATTTTAAATTTTTATGTTTTGAGGCACTGGGTGGCTCATCATCAGCTCAGGTCATGATCCCGGGGTCCTGGGATTGAGCCCCATATCAGCCTCCCTACTCTGAGGGGAGCCTGCTTCTTCTCCCCAACTTGGGCTTTCTAGCTTTCTCTCTCTCTCAAATAAATAAATAAAATCTTTTAAATAAAATCTTTTAAATAAAATCTTTTGTTTATGCTTTTATGACATATATATGACAAATATATATCTTGTTAAGAGATAAATAAATATGTTACCTACTTATTTTGTCTTTGATGTAAACACTGATACCTATTTTTGAACTTCTGTGGCAGATACAGGACTTACAGTATGAAAACATTAAAGGATTTAAGTGACTGATTCTTCTAAGGGGTATTAAATAGTGTATCACCAAGGAAATAATTTGGCATGAGGATTCTATGTAAACATAACTAAAGTCTTTATCATCTATTTCATTATCTCTAAACATATTTTAATTATTTATCCAAAAGATAGTGAGGTTGTTATGAAGGACATAAATGAAGAAATCTTGAACACTGGCTTTTGAGACCCTTTACAGTCTGATCTCAACCTGTCTATCTCTTGTGGTTACATCTACCATTTTCCTTAAGGTAATCATTCTAGATTGTGTCTTTATAGTTGTCCAATAAAATATAGGAAATTCAGTTAAATATGAATTTCAAATAAATAATCAAAACTCCTTTTGTATAAATTTGCCTCAAATATTGTATGGGGCATGTTTATATTAAAAATATTAAGTAGAGTAGAGCTGAGTGGAATAAAGTAGAATAGACTTAAGATATTGATCCCATGCAGTGCTTGAGATAGAATTATACTATAAATAATTGTTTATAGAAAATTCAAAGTTAGTTAAGTGTCCTATACTGTTGTTGATTATATCTAGTAACCATAGCCATTGCTAATTTGGTTAAGCTTGGAACTGTGTTTTCCAGTCTCTTTCACTGTGTATAGAGTTGGTCAAAAGAGTTAGACATTGAATATAATTTAAATGATGAAAATGAAGTGGCCACTATTACCCTGTAGATCTCTGTGGTCAGATATGGTAACAGACAGTGTTCTTGGGTTTCAGTGAATTTTCTGCTTTCGTCAGTTCAGCCTCTAGCTGCATCTTGACTGCTGATCTTGCGTGAACAGTAGTGGCTCCAGAGGCTGAGTGTGGCAGGAGCCTCCACAGACCTCTCCAGGAGCTGGCAGGGACATGCTTAGATTTCAGCTCTCCCTGCAAAAGCTCCAATTTACCCATCTGGATTACACTCCATGAAGGCTTGTTAGTCTATATTTGTGTCTGCTCATCCGACCGATCTTAACTTCTCAGCTCCTCAATTATGGAAGACCTAATTCCTGTAATATCTATGACTTGCACAGTACTCATCATGGTTCTTTATCTCTGACTAAATTCAGATAATTATGGACAATGAAAGTGCCAATGATCTTATCTGGCAAGTTTCTTTTGAAGTAATTTGGTAAATGTTGCAACTTGCTTAGTGTGTATGCCACCTCCTTATGGGTCACATTTTGTAACTAAGTAAGGCTGCCAAGATGTGAATATACTTATAGTCTAGGGGCATCATTATTTCCCTGTAAGACAATTTTGCTTATGATTTTCCCAAATGTTCATCTTTTTCTAAATTCTCTAAGAAGTCTGTCAAACCCATCATCTATGGACATATAATATGCCTTATTTAGCACCGTGGTATTCCATTCAACATTACTACTGATTAGGAAATTTATTATGCAGTAAAGGAAGGACAGAAATTGGCTTGTTCTTAGGAATTTTCTGTGTATTAACCTTTGATCTTAACCACCTTTTAACTATCCTTGGCCTGAAGAAACAATGGCAGGCACAAGGTAATACCTTGTGAGGTTGGGGTCATGTTTCCCAGGATGCAGGATATGCTTTGAGTCAGTGACCCGGATATGATCTTATTTCTTTCATAATCTCTATTCATGCATATGAAAGGCAAAGCAGTGAAATGAGAGTTATTCTCTTATTATTACCCCTAGTGATCCATCAGCAAAAGGTTGCTTCCTATCATGAAATGCTGGCTGCTGTTTTAGAGAGAGTATCTCCTAATGGATGAAGGAGTAATGGAAAAGTACAATCTTCCTTAAACTGGTAGTTAAGACTACATTGACCATATTGCGATTCTCATGACCATTAACTAATGGGCAAAGAAAAGAATTTTAGCATACCTGTTGGAGTGGCTTATTCCAATTTTCTGGAGGAATATTTTGTAGTAGAAAAAGTGGAGGGAATGTCTCATTCATGAGATCCTCTAGGATCCCTCTCAGAAATCCTTTTTCCTAAAATAAAAACTAAAGGAAAACTTTAATGACTTCATGCAGACATGACTATGAGCTGCTCAGACACTATAGGGATGTGGATTTAGGTCACTCCACGAAGTTAAGAACCATGACCTGCTGAAGTAGTTTCTGAGGTCAAAGGGAATATGGAATTGTGAATAGAAAAAGTTATAAATACCAGTGATGACCTTATGACCTGAGTAGAATTGGGGTTTTTATTAAGTAGGGATATTTATTCCTTGCTTTAGTGTGAGTGTATTCTTATATTTATTGAGAAATTATTTTTCTTGTTCACTGTCATAGCCCTAGTATCTAGCATAAGACGTAATGATCACAGTCAAACTTAGATCTCATAGGATATCAAAAGAATGATACCTAGCTAGAAAAAGAATAAATGTTACCTAATTTTGGATAATGAGTGTTTAGGTATCTTTTAGATTGGCTAGTTAATTTTTCTGTGATATGAGGCATGGTTGCCTCATGCTGTGTGGAAGCAAATAATTACTATTTTCTGTGTTTTGAAATATGTAGTTACAATAGGTGTTATGGATGTCAAAACGTGCTACCATCATCTTGGGTACTATTGTCTTCAAAACATATTCCCCAGATGGCTGAGTGATAGAGTTGGTCCATAGAGAAACTTGGTATTTCCACTACAGCAATTGATGTGTTTAGTTTGTCAGATTTTTCTGTAAGCCCCACTTCTTCCTTTGCCCCAGTGCTTTGGAAGAATTTATTAGGAATGCTTTCTCTGTACCTTCTACTCGTCCTTCCAGATTCTCATTTCCTAAGCTTCTCTCAAAATTGTACAAGCTGTAACTCTTCTAAGAAATCTTTAGCCTGTGTGGCAGACCCTACATTGACTCTCAATAATCTGCCCACTGATCGTCATTCCATACACCTCTTGAGTGTGTATAGAAACTGTGAGTTGAGGGCACCTAGGTGGCTCAGTGGGTTAAGCCGCTGCCTTCGGCTCAGGTCATGATCTCGCGTCCCGGGATCGAGCCCCGCATCGGGCTCTCTGCTTGGCAGGGAGCCTGCTTCCTCCTCTCTCTCTCTCTGCCTGCCTCTCTGCCTACTTGTGATCTCTCTCTGTCAAATAAATAAATAAAATCTTAAAAAAAAAAAAAAAGAAACTGTGAGTTGATTCTAATCCATAGAATATGGCAAAGTCGATATGATGTCACTCTCCCGGTTGTGTTGCATTATATATGCCTCTCAGACTTTGTAGAGAGATCATCTCCCTCTAGTGTTGAAGAGGCAGGATGTTATGACATGAGTTGCCTAAGCAGGGAGCAACTTGGAAGCAAACTTTGGACAGCCTCTAGGAGCTGAGGGACTCATTTTTACAGCTGTAAGGGACTGAATCTTGCCAACAACCACATGCACTTGGAAGAAAACACACGTTCTAGAAATGCACACAGTCTGGCTGACACCTTGACTACAGCTTTGTGAGACCCTGAACAGAGAAGCCAGCTAAACTGTGTTCAGACTCCTGACTCACAGAAACTGTGAGATAATGAATCTGTGTTGTTTTAAGCTGATAATTCTGTGGTAATTGGTTATTAAACTAGTAGAATACTAATATACCCTATAATACTCATTATGATTGTGTTCCTAACTGATACCTGATTGATTCACATTTCAAAGTACATATTACAACTGGATTTTTTAAATATTTCCCCCCATTTTTGTTGATATAAAATGGACATATAACATTATATACATTTAAGGTGTACAACATAATGATTTTATATATATTTGATATATGTATCAGCAAAAAGATGACCTCAATAAGATTAGTTGACATCTGTTACCTCTCAGGGTTATGTTTCTTGTGATAAGAACTTCAAGATCTCTTCTCTTAGCAAATCTTGAATATACAACACAGCATAGTTAACTGTAGTCATCATGTTGTACATTACAATCCCAGAACTTATTTATCTTATAACTTGAAGTTTGCACTTTTTGACAGCCCTCATGTTATTTCTTCATTCACTGCCCTCACCACTGACAACCACAAATCTGACCTCTGTTTTTATGAATTTTTTTTAATTCCACATGTAAGTGAGATCATATAGTATTTATCTTTTTCTGTGTCACTTACCTTTTTTTTTTTAAGATTTTATTTATTTATTTGAGAGACAGAGAGAGAGAAAGCACAATTAGGGGGAGGGGCAGAGAAAAAGGGAGAAGCAGACTCCTCACTTGCAGGGAGCCTGCATCTGGCTCCATCCCAGGACCCGGGGGTCATGACATGAGCTAAAAGAAGATACCTATTCAACTGAGCCACCCAGTACCCCATCTGTGTGTCACTTACTTTTTTTATAATCTCATATCTGTTTTTTTTTCTCCACGACACTGCAAACCTCATGAAGAAGTTTCTTCTTTGCATCTCCAATAACAGAATATGGCCAGCATCTAATGAAGAGTTGAGAATGATCATGCCTGATTGGGCAAACCAATGAACGAATTGTGATTTATATCAGATTTTGTTTGGAAAATAAGAATGAACTACTGTAGCTAAAATTGTCCTCATTCTATGTCAGGTTTATGAGTTATAAAAATTTCAAATCACGAGCGTAAAGTTGCTTTAGTATAACCTAAAACATATTTTAATTCTCTTATTACAAGAGTCATTGTGATGTACAGCATTTAAAAATGCTGATTTATGGACCCTAACTCAGACGCAATGGTTTAGGATTTCTGAGTGGAGCCTCAGAATGAGCATATTACAGATACTTGTTAAGCGATGTTTACTCACATGCACATTTGACAACTATTTCTAGAGAAGCATGACTTTCTTTTTTACATTTTTTAAAAGTTATCTGTTTTCACATGAAGTAGTTGCTTCACTGTGTGAACTGGAAAATCAAGGTCTTCCATGCCTAAAAGTAGGTGATAACAATGACTTCATTATTAAACTTTAAAGTCAGAAGACAATTGAATTAAAGAAATCAAAGAATAAGAGTAGGGTATATATGCCAACAATGGAAAAGGATCATCAAACTGTCATGTACAATTGCAATTTCAGAATTTTATTTTATGTATTATGTGTTAAAAATAATACTCTTGATCCACTTGCTTTTTGAAATGTTAAATTCAGAAAACAATCTTTTTATTTAACTTAACTGTGAACACAGTGTCAGATTGTTAGTATGTTTTCATAATTTTAAAAAGAAACCCTGATTCTATTTCTGTTAATAAGATCTCAGGTTTATAAAAAGAATTTTGATATTTATTTCTTGTTTTTTGTTGAAAGGAAGGTATTTTGTTAGATTCTCATTAGAATTGTGATATATGATCTTTAAAATCTATTTACCAATAAGCCCTCATAATAGTAATTTACTGAAAAGTCAGTAATCAAGAAATTTTTAGCACGCTTTATTATACCAAAATCAATAATATATTTTTATAGAAAATATTCTGATAAACTTTTTTTATTTTTAAGCTTTTTATAAAATATTTTATTTATTTGACAGACAGAGATCGCAAGTAGGCAGAGAGGCAGAGAGAGAGGAGAAAGCAGGCTCCCTGCTGAGCAGAGAGCCTGAAGCGGGGCTCAATCCCAGTACCCTGGGATCACGATCTGAGTCAAAAGCAAAGGCTTAAACCCACTGAGCCACCCAGGCGCCCCTCTGATAAATTATTTTTTTAATTTTTTATTTTTTATAAACATATATTTTATCCCCAGGGGTACAGGTCTGTAAATCGCCAGGTTTACACACTTCACACTCACCAAAGCACATACCCTCCCCAATGTCCATAACCCCACCCCCCTTCACCCAAACCCCCTCCCCCCAGCAACCCTCACTTTGTTTTGTGAGATTAAGAGTCACTTATGGTTTGTCTCCCTCCCAATCCCATCTCGTTTCATTTATTCTTCTCCAACCCACTTAAGCCCCCATGTTGCATCACCACTTCCTCATATCAGGGAGATCATTTGATAGTTGTCTTTCTCCACTTGACTTATTTCACTAAGCATGATACGCTCTAGTTCCATCCACGTTGTCGCAAGTGGCAGATTTCATTTCTTTTGATGGCTGCATAGTATTCCATTGTGTATATATACCACATCTTCTTTATCCATTCATCTGTTGATGGACATCTAGGTTCTTTCCATAGTTTGGCTATTGTGGACATTGCTGCTATAAACATTTGGGTGCACGTACCCCTTCAGATCACTACATTTGTATCTTTAGGGTAAATACCCAGTAGTGCAATTGCTGGGTCATGGGGCTCAGCCGCAGCAAATCTTCCTAGGAACATCGCCAAAGGCAAGGGAAGCAAGGGCAAAAATGAACTATTGGGATTTCATCAAGATCAAAAGTTTTTGCACAGCAAAGGAAATAGTTAACAAAATCACAAGACAACTGACAGAATGGGAGAAGATATTTGCAAACGACATATCAGATAAAGGACTAGTGTCCAAAATCTATAAAGAACTTAGCAAACTCAACACCCAAAGAACAAATAATCCAATCAAGAAATGGGCAGAGGACATGAACAGACATTTCTGCAAAGAAGACATCCCAGATGGCCATCAGACACATGAAAAAGTGCTCCATATCACTCGGCATCAGGGAAATACAAATCAAAACAAAAATGAGATATCACCTCACACCAGTCAGAATGGCTAAAATCAACAAGTCAGGAAATGACAGATGCTGGCGAGGATGCGGAGAAAGGGGACCCCTCCTACACTGTTGGTGGGAATGCAAACTGGTGCAACCACTCTGGAAAACAGCCTGGAGGTTCCTCAAAATGTTGAAAATAGAACTGCCCCTCTGATAAACTTTTAATGAGAATATATTTATATAATATTTAATAGTGAAAAACAATGCCAATTTTTAGAAAATTGAGAAAGCTTGAGAATGTTGTTTACTGGTACATAAGTAGAAATGGTTTACACTATTTTGTTTGGTAGAAGCAATTGATGTTTAATAAAATATAGTAATATATTTATTTCAGTATTAAAGTCGTATTTTTATCATTTTTGGTAACACTATACAATACTTTACCATAGTTTGGTAACACTAACATGCCTTTAAAACATATAATTAGATTAAATTATACATTGTTTCTTACTAGCTCCTCTAGCCACCTTTTTGCCCTATATAGAACAAAGATCTGAATATCTCAATGTGTTTTGCAAAGTAATATGAGATGAGTTAATTTTTAGCAAAAATATTATGGGACTAAATATGCCTAAGTAAATATGACTTGATTACCAAAATTACCATATAATAAAAGGCTTGGTAATTACAGTTTTCTCATAAAATATGTCAAGTAACTTTTTAAAAATCCATTCCTTAAATGTATTTATGGAAGTATTCATTTATAACCTTTCCAGTACAAGAATTTTCTAGTTAAAAAAACAAAAACAAAAACAAAAAACAAAACAGCTCTTTTAAATTTTGAAGTTGGGAAGACTGATACATATTGAAAACATGGAAGACTTGAGAAAAGGCTATCAGACCAATCAAGTGAAATGGCTCAAATATAGAAATATCTTTTATCAGTACATTACAAAATAGCGGTTGTTGAGTTTTTCTTTTTTTGTTTTTGTTTTTGTTTTTGGAGAGTTTTAAGGGCTACACTCAATAAATCTGATGATATTTTAGGGACATGAAAATTAGAGTAATAAGCCTGTGTTCACGACAATCATTTTATTCCAGAACTGATCTTTCAAAAGCATACTTTAATAAACATATAACTTGTATATGATGTTATATATTTTTAAAATGTTAATAAGCTTAGATCTGTTAAGAAGGGTGTTAAAAACAATTACATTTCTGTGCTGACAAATACACTTAAGATACACTGCGAAGTACAATAAAAGAATACTAAGAGTCAGAAACCATACCTTCTGCACATTTTCACCAAATTATTAGTGACTTGACCTTGAATAAGTCAACTATAAAACGGGTTAATATTAAAACTGAATATGATGATAATTAAGTTGGTTCTTAAACTGCACCATTAATAAATATTAAATGCTTAACATTTAATATTAAATGCTATTAATTGTGAAGGATGTCTTCTAATTATTTGTGCACAAAATATTTCTATGAAACAAGTCAGAATTTGTGACCAAACGCTATCGGATGTATTTTAAACTGGTTTAAGTCTATCCAACAATTACAAACATCACTTATTGTCAGCTGATTAAATTCAATCTGTACATATAAATTTAACTTTGTACATGTATGATAGAGAGGCATTCACAATTTGGTATTGATTTTGTAAACTGAGGTCAATTCTTTCATTAAGTTTCCATTTTCAGTTGCAGTATCCTGGACTTTTGGAATTTTAAAATAGTAATGACTAGGGGCACCTGCCTGGCTTGGTCAGGAGAGCATCTGACTCTTAATGTCAGGGTGGAGAGTTCAAGCCCCATGTTGGATGTAGAGATGATTTAAATAAATAAAACAAAAAAAAATTTTAAATCAGAATGATTCAACTTAGAATCTCTGAAGTCCACCTTATGAAACTCAGCCTTCAGTGATCCACATGGACATAGGAATCTTATAGAATCTTGTCATTAAAATTGTGCTCATTTCTTAATTTCAAGTCTCACTATCAAATATGTTTTAAACTTCAGAAGTTTATATACATCTCTCTCTACTAAAGAGGCATTTCTTTTTTTTCCCCCCTTCTGTTCTAATGTCTATGTGTGTGTGCGTACAACTGCATATAAAATGTATTTGTACGTGTGTGTATCTCTTTTTCTAATGTGTGTGTGTGTGTGTGTGTGTGTGTGTGTGTGTGTGTATTTCCCCAAGGGAAGTTTAATCTGCCTAGTTTGTATCTGACTTATCCCAAAAGTCAGGAGGCAGGGCAGATAGTTTTGGAGCGGTAATAGAACCATAGGCCTGGATGGGAAGAGAGAACTTTCAGGAAAAAAATAACTAAATAAAACGGTGCTATTTCAAATGATGCCTGAACAGGCCAAATGGCAGAAGACAAATGCCACATATATGTTTGGAAAGCAGGGCACGAGTTGGTAATAGGCAGTCAATCTAGAGAGAAAGCAGAGGTCAAATCACGGGAGCCCACATGATGAGGCCGCTGGATCTTCCAGAACTCAGTACCAGAATCATGTAACTTGCTTATGGATTTTGCCCATTGAGAGACATGGGTAGAGTTTAAGGAGAGGAAATAAGCCTTGTTTCTGTCTTGGGAAATTGCATGTGTGACGTGCTTTTTATAGACAGTGGGATAGATTAAAAAAATAAAAGATTTAAGGAACAAGATGACAAAAGAAACCGTAATTATAACAATTTACTCTGCACACAGGATAATAACTGTATTGTTTGAAGAATGATATATATTAAAATTAAATCAATGTGAAACTATTTAACATGTCATAGAAATATTTATAATGACCAATCTCTTATTATTTTGAAATTATTTGCAGGACTATTTTAGAGACTTACATTTTATGAAACGATTTCAGCACAAACTACAATTATTTAATTCTAGCTTTAAAAACTAATTTTATTATGCAGGAATAACAATAGTAGGCTTGTAAATGAAGAAAGCATTTAAGTGATGCTGTGGAAGGAAAACAGTATCCTACGTTCATCAAGTGTTTTGACAAATTCAAGATATATAAAAGTGTGAATATTGACCTTCGATTATGGTGACTGTAGTTTTATTACTCAACCTTAAATGTTGATTTAAGAAATTTAATTTGATGAATGTTTATGAAACAGAGATAGTTGTTTTCCCTACAAATACTGATCTCTTAGAAAAAAATGGCTGGAAAAAGTTCTTGGGTTTTCCAGCTTTAAGCAAATCTCTTTGGATGGTTTTGTGTTTGTGCACACATGTAGGATATTTGAATTAATTTATTCAACATTCAACACTAATATTTACTTTCAATAATTTTTAATCATTTTAAACGTTCTAAAAATCTGACAAATGTATTCACAACTTTGAGCTGACCAAAATATATATGTCCGTGTGTTACTCAAAAACATATTCATTTCCTATATAAGTGTTGCTCTATTCTATAAGACAGAATTTATAGATTATAGGGAAACAGCAATGATCAAAACAAAGAAATGTTGCTTTTACTTTTTCATGCAATGATTTCATTCCATTTTATCCCTTGTCTTAGCCTATCAATTATACTTCTTTTTCATTTCTTTTAGTGATTGCCATTCAGTTCCCAATAGATATTTTTAACTAATCTAAGCCCTCTCCAAATAACACTATGTGCTTCATGTGTAGTACAGTACTTACAGCGGAATGCACCAATTCCTCTTTCCTATTCCTTGTGCATTGCTGTCATTCTTTTCATTTATCCATGGGATTTAATCAGCCAATATATTATAACTTTTATTTAAAGCAAAAGTGATCTTTTAGCTCACTTAAAAATAAGAAAAATAAAAGATTTTATTTCACCTTCACATTCCTTTTCTTATGCTCTACATTTCTTTATATAGACCTGAATTTATCATCTACATCATTTTCCTTCTCCTAAAGGTGTTTGCTTCTTGTTGTTTTATTTTGATTTTTAACATATCTTGTAGGGCAGGTCTGCTTTATAAGCAATAAATTATGTTTCTTTAGAAACTTATCATTTTGCCTTTTGAAGACTAATTTTTCAGCATGTTAAGATGTCCTCCCCACCAGCACTTTAAATACTTCACTCCACTATCTTGTGTGGATTTATGATGAGAAGTATCATTAATTTTGAGAAGTTTTTGGCCATTACTACTTCAACATCTCTTCTAATTTCTTCTGTTCTGTTCTCTCTTCCCCTTCTGGGACACCAATTACATGTAAAAGGTTTTTGAAATTGACCTGTAATTCTTAGAGAGTTTAAGTTTCTACGTGAAATTTCTTCAAGTCTCTGCTTGAGTCACATTTACCCGGATCCCATTGGTCAAAGCAAGGTTCATGGCTGAGTCCACAGTGCAGTGGTGGGCAGGATGACTTTCCCGTGGAGGAAGGGCACACAGCAATAGTGTACTGGAAAGAAAGTGAATTCAGGAATGGGTTAGGAAATGAAGCCATGATTGTAATCTATCACATAATCCATTCTATTCTTGATAGCACTCACTTTAGAGTCTACTGATTGTTCATGTTTTTAGGACTCATTACTTTTTAGGTGTACTGTCATTAATGAAATCATGGACCAGTCTCACACTGTCCTGTGTTCTGCCTATATGTCTCTCTTGCTTTGCACTGTCATTTTTTGTTTTTATTTTTTCATTTTTAAAAAAGATTTTATTTATTTGAGAGAGAGAGAGGGAGAGTGTACATGAGCGGGGTAGGGGTTGGTGGGGGAAGGAGCAGAAGGAGAAGGAGAAGGAGAAGCAGACTCCCCACTGAACAGGGAGCCAGATGCAGGCCTAGATCCCAGGACTCTGAAATCATGACCTGAGTCTAAGGCAGATGCTTAACCAATGGAGACACACAAGCACCCCTGCACTATCATTTTTTAGATTCAACCCAAGAGTAGTCTTTAAAAGTATGAATGCAGCTTTATTTTCTTTTCATTCTTGTTGGATAATATAGCTTTGTGTATGATTTTGCTTTGTAAATATATTTTTCCTTTGAATTCACAGTGATTTGCTATAATTGTTCAATTTCCAAGTTCCTGATGAAAAGTCTAATGCTATTATTCTTTATCTTGTGTAGATGAATTGGTTGTTTGTCTTGAAGTCCTTAGACCATTTTGAACACTTGGAATTTTCAAATACCAAAAGGCACTAAATTCAGATTTCCTTTTTCTTATCTTGTCTTTTGAAAAGCTGGTTATTCATTTAACACTTACATTGATATTTATGATATTTTTCTTTTTCAGAAACAATAGCATTATGTTGAAATTCTTCCTCTTTATCCATGTGCACCCATTTAATTTTTTCTTCTATATTCATTTTTCTCAATATTTTAATATATTTTTCATTTTAGCCTATGCCCAGAGCAATATTCTTGATATTTTTCTAACAACTGCTGTATTACCGTATTTTTCCTAATTTTTAAAAATTTTTCTATTGTTCAATTTTTCCAAATGTTTATTTTTCCTAGGATCTTGTTTTGTTTTATAGATAAAATAGTATTGAATTTAAGGACACTGTATTTTAAGGACATTATTATGTTTTACTCTGAATTATCCCATTAAATATTTTGTTAAACACTTCTTGATATTTTACGCTAAGGTATTTCTTTTCTTTCCTGAAGGTATTGTGATCCTTGAATGTTCATGCATCTTTAAAATGAAGGACTTGGGGCACCTGGGTGGCTCAGTGGATTGAAGCCTCTGCCTTCGGCTCAGGTCATGATCCCAGGGTCCTGGGACCCAACTCCACATCAGGCTCTCCACTCAGTAGGGAGCCTGCTTCCTCCTCTCTCTCTCTGCCTGCCTCTCTGCCTACTTGTGATCTCTCTGTCAAATAAATAAATCTTTAAAAATAATAATAATAAAATGAAGGACTTGCTAACTTTTTCCTGAGTAGATTGGGTTTCCTCTGTGTGTGTGTGTGTGTGTGTGTGTGTGTGTGTACACACATTATTTAAGGGTAGCTAGTTTCTTCCCTCAAGCCTGGGTTTTCTTTGCATATGTATGTGAGTTGTTACCCTAAAGTAGGAAACTAAAATATTTGGAAAATGTTGTATGTTGATAATGCCAATTAGCATATTGCACTATCGGGTTGGTAAATGGAAGAGAAAATTATGTGTGAAGTTTACCTATGGCTACTGTGTCCATGTCTCAATCTTACAAGAATAGTGCCCAAATATCTCTTCCATTTATAAAATTAAGCAGTAGATAGGTGTTTAAGGGTAGCGTTGGCACAGTTGTTGCACAGCTAGGCATTTAGCAAACCTCCTTCGAGCCTTCTTTTTACTTCCTGCCCTCACTACTTATTCACTTCATACTCAAAGTTTCCCTGGGGTTATACATAGCCAGTTAGTTTTCTTCTCTCAGTTTCATTGATTCTGGAGTCTGCATTCATTCATTCTACCTCAGTGATTATCATCATCCCCCTCAAGTTTATTTTCTAATAAATTTGATGTTATCTTTTGTCTAATCTCATACTCTTTCATTTTTGTGATACTAATCCTATGTGTTATTTTTCTTTCATTTAAATGAGATCTCAGAAGGAAGACAAAATAAAAGCCTTGTGGATATTGGCTGTACAGAACTGGAAGTCAATGCAATCCCTTAGTTTTCAATGACTTACAGAACCTGTTACAGCTTAAGGATTTAATTGTTTAGTACAACTGCCATATTGGCATTCCCATCAATTTAACATGGCATTACAGTTCTATACTTCACTCATCAGTGATTTTGAGACACTGCCTAATTAGAAATAAAGAATGTAACAGTAGGGTGTTGTTTCTTTTCCTATTCAATAGATATTTATGAAGTGATTAGTCTGTTTATAGAATAGTGTTGTATCTGATGACATAGCAAAAGTAATAGGTAATATTTATTTGTCAAAGACACCTAGTGTCAAAGACACTAGGTAAAGCACTTTACTAAGATATTGGATATATAAAAATGGAATAAGCTGTTATAAAAAGGAGAAATGAGGGAATGTGAATGAGTTCTTATATATTGAAAATGTGATTGCTTAAATAAAATATTTAATAGTAAGGCCAGAAGAAAAAAACTGAGGAAATCTCCCAAATGTAGCTCTTTATTTCATCAAAGGAGTTTCCATTCTTTTGTCTTCCTTAATTTCTGTCCCTTTACTGATGCTCTTTTATTTCTGAGAGAAATAGGGAAAGGTATTTGGGTTCCCAGAGGCAAAGACCATCTATATTTCTGATTTTAGTGAAGTTGCTTAAAAACAGGCAGAGTCAGAGAGAAAGTCATCATGCATCATTTTTTGGAAAACATATCTGTACATGAATTTTACCTCAGAAATTATTTTTTTTAAAAAAAGGAATACAGTTGGTCATGTTATGATCCAAATAAACAGTCTTTTATGAAGACAAGTTTAATATTAAAAATGGGATTTAATTAGGCAGATTGAGGTTAACCCCCCCACCCTAATTTCATTAAATGTGTCTACAGTTAATCAGTTTATTACATGATTGTGGGATGGAAGTATGTTATCAGACCAGATATTTTGATGTTCTTTGGGAAGATGAGGAGTTGAAGTGATTGGCGTTCAAAAGAGAGGCAGTCAAAGAAGCCTCAGCCCAGAACATTCATAGGAGATGTTTGTGTAAAATATACAGGAATTTCTTTCCCAGGAATAGGGAAAGAAAATATTTGAGCTGAAGTGGCCAGCCTTTTTGCTTTGTCCCTCTATCATACATAAAACCTGCCAATCTCCACACATGGTAGCAAACATAGAAAACTTTGTCAAACTTCCTGGCTGTGTAAATGTATCAACACAACTGCTGAAGAAAGCTACATGGTTCTTAATGTTAAACACTTTAAATTTTAATTCATAAATATGAATGGACAAGCAAGAGTTACAAGACATTTAAGGGAAATCAAAGCACAAATTCAGAAACGAAACAACTCAAATGAAACATACAAAATAACTTCCACGATGCAGACAGAGCCAAATCAGGAAATAGAAAAGAATTCAAGGAATTCTAATTAGTAACTTCACAGAGATTCAGGAAGATATTGGATATATAAAAATGGAGTAAGCTGTTATAAAAAGGAGAAATGAGGGAATGCGAATGAGTTCTTATATATTGAAAATGTGATTGCTTAAATAAAATATTTAATAGTAAGGCCAGAAGAAAAAAACTGAGGAAATCTCCCAAATGTAGAACAAATAAAAGAAACAGATATAAGTAATACAGAGGAAAGACTGAGAGACATGAATCATTAATTTAGGAGTTTTAATATTCATCTGAAAGGAATTGCAGAACGGGTGAAGGGAGAAAATGCAAAGGAGAAATTTATCAACAAAATGATAAAAGCAAATTTCCCAGAGGTGAGACACAGGATGTGAAATTGCAAGAGCTCACCTTCTGCCTAGCAGGAGAGATCAGAAAAAGATATAGAAAAAAAAAATACTGTATCTTGAGAAAACCTGTCAAATTTCGGAATTACAAAAGTATCCTAAACTTTTCTTTATTCCATTCACTTATTCACTCATTTGTTAATCTGTCATTACTGAATGCCATACATTGGCTGTAAAATGGTGAGCAAAAGAAGAAAAGTAACTGCATATTAAAGATTAAATTCTATATTGATAAGAAAGTGCCTGTAAACAAAAGTGTAATTATATTAGTCTGCTAAAGCTGCGATCACAGAATACAGTAAACTTTAAACAATGGAAATTTATGATCTCAGAGTTTTGAAGGCTGGAATACCAAGATCAAGGTGCTGGCAGGGTTGGTTTTTGGTAAGGGCTCACTTCCTGGCTTGCAGATGACCGACTTCTCATTGTATCCTCAGATGGCCTTTCCTTTGTGCGCACACTCCTAGTGTCTCTCTTTCTTCTTGTCAGAATACCAGTTCTATTGGACTGGAGCTGCACCCTTACATCCCCATTTAACCTCTGTTACCTCCTTAAAGACTCTATTACCAAACATAGTCACATTGGGGATTATGACTTCAACATAAAAATTTTGAGGAACACAGGTTGTCTGTAACAATAATATTAGGTTTGATGAAGTAAAATAAAGCATGGAATTGGGATGAGGGAAATATGATGGCAAACATTTTATGAATGGTCATAATTAAAACCCTCTACGATGGGATATTTGAATGGAAGTTTGAAAAAAGTTAGAGAGATGAAGATACAAGGGAAAGAATATCCCACAGGAAGAAGCTATAAGCATGAAGGCAGGGGAAGAATGACCCTGGTATTTGGAGAAGGAGGGATGGAGATATAGGGTTTGAAATATTGCCTGGAAGTAGTAATGCTATTGGTGCTATAGCCAAGAGTAACATCAAGAAGGAAATTTTTTGTTTTAATTTTAATTCCAGTTAATCAACATGTAGTGTTATATGAGCTTCAGGTATATTATATAGTAATTCAACAATTCCATACATCTCCCTGTGCTCATCAGGACAAGTGCACTCCTTAATCCCCATTACCTATTTCACCCATTCCCCCCCACCCTCCCTTCTGGTAACCCTGTTTGTTCTCTATAGTCAAGAGTCTGTTTCTTGTTTTCTTTCACTCTTTTTTTCTTTTTTTTTTTTGCCTTTGCTTATTTGTTTTGTTTCTTAAATTCTAAACATGAGTGAAATCATTTGTCTGTCTCTGACTGACCTATTTCCTTTAGCATTATATTCTCTAGCTCCATCCATGTTGTTGGAAATGCCAAGATTTCGTTATTTTTTATGGCCAAATAATATTCCATTAAATGTATATACATAAATACATATACTTATTTATATATTTATAATATTTATATATGTGTATATAATTATGTATTTATATGTGTGTATGTGTGTATATATACACACACAAACATCTTTTTTATCTATTCATAAATTGATGGACACTTGGGTTGCTTCCATATCTTGACTATTGTAAATAATGCTGTTATAATCATAAAGTGCATATGTCCCTTTGAATTAAAAAAAGAAGAAGAAGAAGCTATTTACAGGCTAAGCCCAAAAATTTGCATTTTATTTGATGTATTATAGAGGAGTCACTACAGAACTTGAACTAAAAAGCAACATCACCTATGCTGTATTCTTTCATAGTTCACTTAGTTGCTTTATAAACAATAAACCATAGGGATGGAAGTGAAATTAGAGAAACTTGTTAGAAAATCATTGTAATAATTCCTAAGACTTCATGTGCATCATGCAAAGATAATTCAAGAAATAGAAGATAAATTTTAAAAAAAAGAAAAATCTTAGCTACTGCAGAGAGAGTCAAGACAATATTGTATCCACCAGAAAATGAAAAGCCCTCTATTAAAAAATAGCAGTAAAAGCCTGAAAGAGAATTTTTGGAAGTTGAAAAAGATTGACTAAATAAATCCCCCATTGTTGCTACAGAAGGAAAAGCGGTATTAGGGAAACCATGCTGATAGTACTGCACTGCAGGAATGATCACATTTCTCATTTGGAAAAGAAGAGGAGGGAATCATTGCACATTAGTCGTTGTTCCAGAATGTATGCCATGGCCTGCTGGTAAGAGATAGAAGGATATGTTACGAGACCAAAGAATTTTATCTACCTTTATTTATTCCCTTAGTCTAATTGTAGATCAGTTCTTCTGTTCTTACATTGTTTGGTTTGGTTTGATCTGGTGAAACTGACTGCAAATATAGATTCCCATTTGCCTTGATTCATTTTGATAAGGTCTGTGGGTTGTTTTGTTTTGTTTTGTTGTTGTGACTAAATGGTGATTCATGTTCTTGAAAATCTTAGCTCATTGCCTGCTGATTTCACTTTTGAAAATTCCATTTGTTAAAAGCCAAATGGAGAAGCACTGGTAGGTCATTCTAGTCAAAAACCCAGGTCTGTTTAAGAGAAGTATAAAAAGAGCTACTCTTTAATGGCATCTATTTCTTAACAATTCTTGGGCATTTTGCCGTCTTGTTTTACGATCACTCAGTTTATTCTTAAAGTAGTAAGCAGCATTTTGGAAAAGAAACTTCATTTTACAAAGGGATCTACTAGACCCAGTGAAGTGTGTTACAATTATGCATAGATAATCAAAGCTATATATGGCTCTAATACTACATCAAAAATTATTTCACAACATTGGATTTTTCCCAAGCTTTTTAAAATTTTAAGATGAAGCTTCTAAATTATTTTCAAGATTAAGGACTAGCATACTGAGATTAGAAAAATGTGGAAGGGAAGAATCAAACCATCTTTAGAGTTTGAGATTTATTTAGAACTTCACCAAACCTAAGCAATGTTAATCCTACTATTTCCCATTCTTTATGACAAAGACCCTTCATTTTCTCACTTTCTACCATGCCAGCCCTGTTTTCCAATAGAAAAACTTTCTTGGTAATAATGCGACTGAAATAGAGTATGCTTTCTATGAATGTGCTCAAGGCGAAAAAAAAAAAAAAAAAAGCAAGTTATCTTTCCATTTGTATGAAGAAGAGGTTAAGCTGGTTGTCTTGAAGCTTAAGTGTTAACACACCTTCTCATGTCCCAGGAATCTTTGGATCAACATACTTCACAATTTGTTCATTGACACGAGATATTTTTGCCTGACCATCTTGATTAGACTAGTAACATTTGACTTTGGGACTGTATCCTATTATTAGTATGAGAGGAACTTCATACCACTATATGCTGGTCTATTCATATTTCATGTTATCACTTTGGTGAAGTTTAAATGGGAAGATGTCAGAGTCCCTTCACCACGACAAATAGAGAAGATTGTTTTTGACTGGCCATGCAGTTTGAATGTAGACAATGTGGAAAAGTCCAGATCATCGTAGACTTGATGCAATAAAGTAATAAGATGGAATTCAAAGATTAAGAAGGTCCAGTCACAGGGGTACACTTACTAGGTATCTGTGATAAGATCAGAAATAAAAGATTTCAGAAAAGTCAAGCAGAATTGGGGGAACAATATCACACAGTTAATTTCAATGTGAAAATCTGGGGACAAATCTCATTAGAAGGAAAATGAAAATCTTCAGTGGTTTATGAAGTGGTTAGTTGTGGCAAAATTGCTTTAAAAGTTAAGAAATGTTTCTTCTTTTCTTTTCTCAAAGTATTATTTATCATCAAAACATGAAATTTATATTAAGAAGTGCACAAAATACTGCTAACATGTTATAAAATTGTTGTACCAATATTTACTAGCCCCAGTGGTGTGTGGGAGATCAGATTTCTCTCTGTATTTCTAATGTATTTCTCTTACTTGCTAATATTTTTCTTCCAATTTTTATCATTCCAGTGGTTGTGCAGTCATATATCATGTGAGTTTGAATTTGTATTCCCTTGACATCTAATGATTTTGAATAATTCACATTGACTATTTGAATCTCTTATTTGATGAAGGGTCTGTTCAATTCTCCAGCTTATTTCTAATGGTATCATCTATTTTTTTCTTATGCATTTGTAGGAGATCTATATATATTTGGATATAATGAGTCTAATTTATTAGTCCTTTCTTTTATCCTCTATGTATATTTTGTGCCCTTTTAAAATAAGTATCTGTCTATCCTCCCCACTGCAAGTTCATAAAGACAGTCTATGTTTTTGGATACTAGCCTTTTATCTGATATGTCATTTGAGAGTGTCTTCTCCCATTCTGTCAGCGGTCTTCTGGTTTTGTTGACTGTTTCCTTTGCTGTGAAAAATCTATAAAGAACTTATCAAACTCAACACCCAAAGAACAAATAATCCAATCAAGAAATGGGCAGAAGACATGAACAGGCATTCCTGCAAAGAAGACATCCAGATGGCCAACAAACACATGATAAAATGCTCTGCATCACTTGGCATCGGGGAAATACAAATCAAACCCACAATGAGATACCACCTGACACCCGTCAGAATGGCTAAAATTAACAAGTCAGGAAATGACAGATATTGGCAAAGATGCAGAGAAAGGGGAACCTTTCTACACTGCTGGTGGGAATGCAAGCTGGTGCAGCCACTCTGGAAAATGGTATGGAGGTTCCTCAAAAATTTGAAAATAGAGCTACCCTATTACCCAGCAATCATACTACTGGGTATTTACTCTGATGATACATATGTAGTGATCTGAAGAGGCATGTGCACCCAAATGTTTATAGCAGCAATGTCCACAATAACCAAACTATGGAAAGAGCCTAGTTGTCCATCAACAGATGAATGGATAAAGAAGATGGGATATATATCCCAGTGTGCCATACACACACACACACACACACACACACACACACACACACACAGGAGTACTATGCAGCCATCAAAAGAAATGGAACTTTGTCATTTGCAACAATGTGTATAGAACTAGAAGGTATTATGCTAAGGGAAAATAAGTCAATCAGAGAAAGATAATTATCATATGATCTCTCTGATATGAGGAATTTGAGAAACAGGGCGGGGGGTTGTGAAGGGTAGGGAAGGAAAAAATTAAACAAGATGGATCTGGAGGGAGACAAACCATAAGAGATTCCTAATCTCATGAAACAAACTGAGGGTTGCTGGGGTGTTGGGGAGGTAGGGATAAGGCGGCTAATTTATGGACGTTGGGGAGGGTATGTACTCTGGTGAGTGCTGTGAAATGTGTAAGACTGATGATTCACAGACCTATATCCTTGGGACAAATAATACATTGTATATTAATTAAAACAAAGGTAGTCTCTGTTATATTATAGATGCTTTATTGCCATAGCTCTTGCATTAAGGTCTAAAATCTTCCTGGTCTTCTCCCCCCCTTGGCTTCAAATATAGATCAATATTTAGTTATTAATTATTTATTTGTTTTCCCATTAGGATATATAATCAAACTTGAATCATTTATTTCAAAGTTTATTTAGTTTGTTTACCAGAGCCCTTTCTCTGATGGAATTGGAACCTATGTTTGGTTCTCCGGCAACACAGAGCTTAAGGTTCTGAGTTGTGCTTGGCTTCTGTGCTTCCTGCTCTTGACCTTAACTCTCATGATACTCTTTAGCTTAAAATATTAAGTCTTCTTTGGGTAAGGCAGCACGATCTTAGCAATATACATTTCCTAAGCACAATTGGGCCTTAATTAAAAGTGTTGGTGTACTTGGTGCCCAGTGAAATCTGGTGGAAATGTCAATCAGGTATTGACATATGAATATTATATAAAAAGTACAATTAAGTTTATTCTCAATTTAATGTTTTTACTAATTGAACTTACTGAATTTGAAGTCTCCTAAATTTAAAAAAAAAAAAAAGTCTAACAATGTGTCATTTATTGCAACCTTAATGCCAGTGATTATACAGTTTTTAAGTTTTCTAGGGAAGTAGGACAAATGTTATGGGTTCAATACTACATTTAAAAAGTTTAATTTTACTATGGACTGAATGGTTTTGTCCTCCCAAAGTGTGTATGTTGAAATCCTAAACCCCAAAACTGATGGTCTGCTGAGGTTAAGCTTTTGGGAGGGACTAGGTCATGAACATAGATGGCTCCTGAATTAAATTAGTACCCTCAAAAAGAAGCTCCAGAGAGATCTCTTGCCCCTTTTACCATGTGAAGACACAGCAAGAATGTGCTGGCTCTGAAACAGGAAGAGGGTCCTCCACAGAATGCAGCCATGAGGACACATTGATCTTGAACTTCCAGCTACCAGCACTGAGGAATAGATTTCTGTTGTTACAGTGGCCTGAAGAGAGTAAGACACTTTAGTGCTATTGAGCAAATGGCTCCTGTATCTCCAAGCAAACCTCCACATAGGTATCTCAAATTTAATTGAACAAGGCTATGCTTATTTAATATGTGATAAATTGTACCATCTTTCAAAAAAAAATGATTCAATATATCTGAGGAGGATAAGAGGTCAGAAATCAGATTTGTTTTAAGAAGTATATCCCTGGGAATTCTGATGTTTATTATAATTTGAATGGCCTAAGAAATTAAGGATAGTGGTTTGTTCCTAAGGAAAACCAGGTGAGAAAAATAGCCATGGGACAGTAAGTATCAAAGCCATTTGTCAAAGTTAAATCAGTGTGCTTTATATGCAAATCTCAAGGTTGTCAAGTGGCATATTCACTGTGCAAGAGAGCTCAAGACATGCATGAACGTTTTAAATGACAATAGTCTTAAAATCTTAAATATGCGGGCACCTGTGTGGCTCAGATGGTTAAGCATCTGCCTTTGGCTCAGGTCATATCCCAGGGTCCTGGGATCGAGCCCTGCATCAGGCTCCCTATGCTTCTCCCTCTCCCTCTGCCTACCTCTCCCTCTGCTTGTGCTCTCTCTGTCAAATAAATAAATAAAATCTTTAAAAAAATGATTAAAAAAAAACTTATGATGTATCTGAGACCACCATCTAGGGCCCTCACCCTGAAGTTGTCTCATTAACATAAATATGAAGACACTCATCACCTCTATCACTCAGGAAATCTCAAGGGTTTTAGAAATTCTGAGTCAGGAAATGATAAAAAAATATATATATATAATAATAAATGATGCTCCTACCATCCTTATCACAATGGTTTTAGGAGCTCTATGCCAGAAGCTGGGGATAATGATATATATATATAATCTACATATATAGATATATATTAATATATGTATATTTAAATATATGCACATTTATTATAATCACAGTATCACAATTGCTATAACAAAATATCACAGATTGGATGGCTTAATCAACAGAAATTTATTTTCTTATATTTTGAAGATTAGAAATCCAAGATGATGATGTATTCAGAGTAGGTTTCCAATGAGACATCTCCTGAAAATGATCGATGCTTTCTCTCTGTTCTCATATGGCTTTTTCTTTTTGAGTGCAGTGAGTGAAAGATCCTAGTGTGTCTTTCTCTTCCTATAAGGACTCCAGTTTTATGGATTAGGGCCCCAATCCTTATGACCTCACTTAACCTTGAAGGCCTTATCTCCCAATAGAGTCAGTCCCATTGGGCATGAGGACTTTAACCTATGAATTTGTGGAGGGACACAACTGAGTTCATAACAGATAAGATTTGAATCTAGACACTATGCATAGACAAACTGAACTACAAAAAGCCACAATATTCAACCCTGGTTATTGCTCTATGATTCTAGACAAATTCTATTCTTTCTCACTTTGCAGCTATTTTCTCCCATAGGATAAATAGTCTTTGAGTTATCCACTACTCCAAGAGATAATCTCTATATTAATATTAATATCTTCCTTCCATCCTCTCTTCCTTCCTTCCTTCTTTCCTTTCTTCCTTCCCCCCACCCCCAAAAGCAAAGAGTATTTATCAGGCCCCTTGTGATGGCCTTGGACTTCAGTTTTCCATCATCATCCTTATCAGGCAGAATCAATCATGGAAAAAGAAGCCCAAAGGAAGATTTATTTCCCTGAGGTTTTGTCTTCTTTCTTTTAGCTCCATAATTCTTTGCTGCATTGTTAACATAACTTCAAATGGGTTGAAAAATACCTTGATTATGTTATCACTGTAACCTCATTGGAGGTTGGTTCTGAATTATTTAGCAGCCAATATGAAAAACAGAAATTCTATTGCTAGTTCACAAGCTCCTTGGGAGCTTCCTGGGCATAGTCTGAACTAATTCCTGGACATGGAAGGCAAGGAAAGATTGAGGAAAAAGTCTAGCCACTCCAGGTTAGTAGAGGGGAGATTTAATAAGCAAGAATACTTACATATGAGCTTGACTTTGGTGGCTACAAGATGTCGATGTTTGTACCCACCTGCCAAATCTTACAGTTTCATACAGAGACCTTAACTGGTGTGAGGCACATACCCTGTCCAGATGGTCTCAACACTACATCACAAAGCGATGTCCTTGGAGCAACCTCTGGGAGTGGGAAGGCAAGTAGAAACCACATCCTGAGGACAAGATTGGGGGATGAGGAGCATCTGATTGCTGAGGTCCAGCTTATGGATCATCAAGCAGTCACAGCCTCTCAATGACTTAATTCAGTACCTATTTGCCTTAATTCATAGAAAAAAAATTATTCTATTCTGCAACAATAGATCCTATAGCTCCTAAATTGCTGTCTTATTCATGATCAGCCATATTTTTAGCTACCTCATTTTGTCTTTAGTACTCCAATCCCCTAAGTAATTTCGACACAAATGAGAGTTGAACTTTGCTTGCTCAATCCTAAATACGTGTCTCTGGTCTTGTCCTTCTGATGTACATTACCCCAACTCCATTACTACTAATCTGCTTCCCTTGCATCATGTGGCCTTATCCTTTATTACCCTTGGTCCATGACTGGTTCAGTTATTACCAGACCATTGGTTTCCCAACAGACAGTACTACTTCATGAATTCATGTTCATCAGGAAGTCCTAGTTTTCTTTGCTTGGTTTTGGTATGTTTCTACACTGGTACTGGTGACTTGCATGGAAGAATTTTTCCCTGAGTGGTTTAGTTGAGAGTGAAATGCAATGTAATTTACTTATGTAATATCGCAAATCAATTTTTTTCATGGAAGAAGGAATGAATGATTTGTTTATAGCATTTCAAAGACTAAACTAGCCATGCTGGACTCTTTTTTGGGATATGCCCTTCCACAGAAAACAGGTTTTTGGACCTAATTCCTAGAGAGTAGTAAAATGGACCTGAATCTTCATGCATGGCCTGTGGTTTTCTAGCCATTCCTGGGACTGATTGGAAAGCTCTGCTGATATTCACAAAAATGATTAAATCCTCCAGATAGAAAATATGTTCACCAATGAATTTTTGTCATAATAAAAGCTGATAATTTGGTATTGAGTTTTTCAAACTTAAATATTTGTAAAGTTGTGTGAGGAAGAGTAGACTGTTTCGTGGTTCTCTTAAAATGTCAGCACTTTGGATATGACCTAGGAAGCTCGAAATAGAGAAAATGAATCAAATGAATCAAATGTGTGACCAAATAGTGTTTAAAAGACCTGAAGCTTGAGGGAAACAGGGCATGTCATGATTTGATGATGCTTTGGAGATGGTGCAGCTTCATACCCTGGGAGCCTATTGACAATTTGCAATTCTACTCTTTGGTTCTTCTGCAAACCTTATCTCTGCATTGCTTATGAAAGCACTAGGTTTGAGTAATATTCCCATCTGCTTCATCTTTGTTTTGTCATTTCTTTTCCTGTACTCCTGCTATTTTCAGAGAGGGTCAGTCTATTTTCTACAATTTTAGCTTAAAATTAATCACTCTTTTTCTTTTCTTTTTTTTTTTTTTTATAACACTTATAAGATGAGAACTCATAGCTGAACGTTTCTTTTACTGTTTCTTTGCTGTGTGATGCAGGCCTTTACATTTTTAACAAAATGTTAAAGGAACTTGTAAGTTCCTTAAAAAGAACTAGTAAGTTCCTCTAGGGAGAAAGGGCATTGGTAAGTCATGGTTTTTTCTTCATCACATTAATGCTTCAACAAATCCTGTAATAACATGCAAAGTACATACAACCCAAAACTCATACTCACCTGATTTTATTCATTTAAAATACATAAATCAGGGGTGCCTCAGTAGCTCAGTGGATTAAGTGTGGGACTCTTGATTTTAGTTTAGGTCATGATCTCAGGATCGTGAGAGCATGCCCCACATCGAGCCCCATGCTTAGTGTGGAGTTTCCTTGAGATTCTCTATCTCCCTCTCTTTCTCCCTCTGCCATTTCCCCCAGTAACACTCTCTCTCTCTTTCAAATAAATAAATCAATCTTTAAAAAAACAAAATAGTTAAATCAAACATTGAGAGAACTTCAAGATTAGAGTTGTATAAATTCCATGTGTCAGAACCTTTAAAATCTTTTGTTGCATATTTTGTTCTTCAACAAATTTGCTTTTGTCAGGATCTAGAGAAAATTACATCTGTCATTCACATTAAATAATTTCTCTTAGGAGTTTTGTTTGTAGTTATTCTTCCTGTTTTCTCATCTTCTCTCTTTAACTCTCTCTCTCTGTATGTCTCTGTCTCTCTCAAAGGTATCACAGATTTGGGATAAATTCAGCTCTTAATTAAATCTACATGGTACCCAAACTTGCAATATAAGTATTTAAAGACCATTTTCCCTTCCATCCTGACTGGGGTTGAAATAAATTTCCTTCTCTGTTTCCTGAGGGTTATTTCCATCTCTTTCTAGTTTACACTTTTATAGTCCTGTGGTGACAGAGAATAGTGTGGGACTTCCGGTCAGCTTCTTCTCTGGTGCAGAAACCAGATTGCTTGTTGCCCCCACAGAACTATTCAAAAGATTTCTCTAAATTAACAGAAATCTTTAGACTCGTCAGGGCTGTTCCTGGCTGAAGGAGTAGCTTATACCTATGGAGATAAGCTTTTTTTTTTTTTTTTCCCTCTGAAAATGATTTCTTCATTTTTTTTCTCTTTTACTCAACAATGCCCAAAAAATGTGTTTTATATTATTTAGAAGCATTCTTTCACATTTTCAAAAAAATAAAGTTTTCTAAGATATGTGCATTGCTTTATTGTCAGAACCAGATGTCTTGAGTCAATATTGACATAAATTTATAGAAGTGGATAAGCATGGTGCTTCACGCTGAGAGAGAAATCATTCTAGAATATCTGCAGATCTATGTTTTCATTTCAGTAAAAATTATTAGACATCTGGGAAGTTTATCTCAAATTCCTAATAAAACCAAACTTAACCATCTTGCAAAAATAACTGAAATGCTTAGAACAATATTTTTTCCTTAAGTATCTTTAACACCTACCATGTTACTATGTATAAATGTATAAATGATGAGGTTCATTAAATACACATTGTCATTATTTTTGTATTAAGTCAAATGCAATTTACATATATAATTAATATTTGCAATTTTTAGGGCAATTTGAAAAATCAGTAAAAATCTTATCATTTAGTCTTATATTTCCAATTTAGAGGATTTGGACTTAACAGTTTTAATTTGTAGAAGTTTTTCCTAATATGGGGATGGTGTTTGATTATTTCATTAAACTTAATATTCATAATATATAGAATAGCTTATTAGATCAATATAATTATTTTAAAATAAGATTTTTAAGATGAAATTGGTAAGATTTTTCTGCTTTTTAGAAAACTAAAGCATACAGTTATTACTAAACATATTACAGAAGTTTAATTAATTTCTCACAAAGGCAAGGCCATAGAAATGGGGGAAAACAGAAGAAAAGACAATAAAAATTATAAAAGTGCCAGTTGACATCCGATGCGGACAATAATATTTTTTTTTCTCTCCAGATCTGTAGCTAGTGTCCATATTTTTTGCAATCGCAGACAACATATTATGAGTAGAATCTCTATGATGGTTTTCAAGAAACAGAAATGGGGAAACAGTAATATTAGATTCCTCTTTTCATGTATGCATTAAAGATTTAAGATAAGAAGCAGATTTGGTGCAGTTTCTAGCATTACTGGCTTACCTACTCTTGAACTATCTTATTTTAAGTGACTGTCTTAAACTCTGATATCCATTATTCCAAAGTCTTCACTCAAACTAAAGCCATATATATGTAGTGGCATGTATTTGAATGGTTATTTTTATTTTTAAAATGTATTTTTTGAAATATTTTAAATAACACTTTAAGTAAGTAATAACACTTTAAGTAAGGATATATAAATCACAGTGTATATCTATATTTTATTGACATTAAGCCTTAACTGGGATTCAGCCATAAAAATAAAAGATGTTTCATCTTCCATTTCAAGCTAGGCTGCAACACTGAATTGTGTTAAATGATGTGCTGCACTTTCTCAGATGTTCATTATTGCCCTATGTGAATTTTGCTGAGATGAATAAACTTGCTTGCAGAAAATCTTTATGTTAGATTCATGTATTGAGCCAAAACTTGAAGTTATCTCTTTGAAGTATGGGAGACAACTTCTTAAAAAAGAAAAATAGCGTTTTCTTCAAAATATTTGATGTATTAAGGTCTAAGTGCTTCAGAACACAGCTATTAGTTACTTTCTGAAGGCATGGATCGAAGCAATTTGTGTGTTAAAATACCTTAATGGGCACCAGAGAACATAATGTTAGTTTCTGCTATAAACCTGGGTTCAACATGCATTAGACTTGTAAAAGTTCTGCAGTTTCATTTCCTCTCTATGCTGTAGTGTGTATACTATCCTGATACTGGAAATCTGCACAGACATAAATTAATAGAACACACACACATGCAAATACACACACATGCATGTATGCATGACAGCATGTCTAGAATTATATTCTTTCTTTACCACTGAAAACTGCCATCAGTTTTGGCAAGAATAACTGTAATATTAGCAACCCCATATTTCAATATAGCTTACCTAGATGACTGAAAACCATATAGATTCTTTTCTCAGAATACAAAAGTATGTCTATATTAATTAAAAAGGTCAATAAAATGAGCTGGAAACTTTGTCAGAGCGTGTGTTTTATGTAAGAGGTGGTACAGAGAAGCATTTGTTAAATACCAAACATAATTGCACAATATGTGGTCCAAGAAGGAGCACCTGACACATTAAATTTTTCTTCTGAAATAGAAGCAGGAAAAATTAAATCTCTCAATATTGCCCAATGTTGAAAAGCCTGCCTTAAATGCCCTTTAATTCTTTTTCCTAGATGAAGAAAGTTTTAAAAATTTTTAAAAAGACTTAATTTTGGTTGTTTAAATCCTGCAAGCAACCCCAGAGAACAATAGACTTCATATTTTTCTTCAAGGTCCATTTTTTTTTTTTAATTGGGGTTTAGCATGTAGATCTTCAGAACCAGGTAGTCACCATGGAACTGTTCAAAGTTCATTTAAGTGCTTATTTGTAAAGTGAAATGTGTCATAGTCATGGCTGAATTCACAGCTGAGGATTCACTAACTTACATAAGAAAGAGTATTTGGGGAAACAAGATCCCTCCAACACAGCTAAACCATTCAAATGTACAGTTATGAAGCATCAAATGAAAGGAAAACAACACAACAAAACAATTGCACGTCCCTTTATGTTATATTATACCTAGCCATGGAACTTAGAGTTCCTTCTAGTGTTAAGACTTTTCACTTTCATTTAATTGAATTGAAATATCTCATTTTGTAAAAAATGCAATGTAGTCTGATATTTCATGTAAAAAAATTAAAACTTACTGCAGTGAAGCCCTTTGTGCTCACATAACTTAAAAATTACTCAATAAAAACAAAGCTGAGTCCTAGGACTAATTTTATATCTGGGCTACAGCCATATACTTAAATAACATTTCCATCTGTTCCAGGCTGTAAAAGTTGCTTGAGTTTAGCAATGACAATCCAACTCATTAACATGTTCTTAAATCTTCCTCAGATAGGTCTCACTCAACCTGGGGACGGCCCCCTTATCACTGTCAAAGGTTAATATTTAAACTATATGTTTAAACATTGCCCCATTTGAAATCTCCTTATTTTTGTAAAAAGTGTTATATCCATAAAGATTTTCAAGTTGGAATATCATCTGATAATTTAAATAATATCAGGGTAGTGAAACCATTCAGAAACACAGAATAAAGAAAAATAAAGTCAGGTTCTGTTGAACCAGTACAGAATAAAATGGAAGTTATTAATACAGATCGACACTGTGGATTTCATAGGACGTCTAAGATGGGGGGTCTTCCCTCTTGAGGGATCAGTTTGTGCTTTCTCCTTACTACTCAGCTTTGTGTTGTCTGAAGCAGAGAAAAAAAACGGAATTGGAAGTTACTTTGCCAACTGTTTTCACCTCTCTGCTGTTAGGCAAACTGTTACCATGTAATAAATATATAAATGAGCTAATTAGATCATAAACTGATGGCAAATTCTCCTGTTACCATATAGAGGGGCAAGATGTTATAATCTGTCCCCACTTGAAAAGTGTAAATAGAAAATGAGAAATATGTGCCAATTATTGTTTTTATACTAGTACTAACTAATTCAAGTTTTGAAACACCTAATGCACTTCTAATTTTGGAAGCATTTGGTCAGGTCAACTTTGCACAGTCAAGTTCACAAACTCAATGGGCCCTTACTCAGGATCGCTGAAATTTTTTCAGGGGTCTGTCAAAAACCCTAATTATAAATGATTAACAGAGTTTAACTTTGTGGAAAAGTTAAACCACAAACAGCAACTGGGGAAAAGCTGCTAAATCAAAACATGTTGAAATTATTATGCGTTATTGCTAAAATTATAGCTGTGCAAATTTGAACCAATATTATCATGTACAGTAAAATAATTTAATTGCATTAACATTTTGATGACAGGATTCAACCTGTTTTGTCAGGTCTAAGTGATTGTTTAAGCTATTCAAACAGTGTAGAAATAAAATAATTACATCTGGTAGTTGATTTTTTGTTTTCTACTTATCTGATCACACTAATTTTAAATAATGTCTAATCAAAGGAACAAATATTAAATAGGGATGTTCAAAGAAGGAAAGAAACTTAGATTAAAAAATGCCTGAAGAGATTGAGACATTATTAGCATTATTGTAGGCAAAGATTTCACATTGCGTTATATGATTTACATGTAGGCCTTTGTTAAAAGAAACTTTATCTCTTTATTTCTCATTTCCTGTATAATTTTATTCACAAATTTTAGTTCATAGAATAAACATTATTTTATGATTTCTATTCACTCAAAAATATGTGTATTTCAACAAGCTTGATTTGCTGATACATTAGAATGTATATGAAATTTAACCTGTAGAAGCATATTTAAATCATAAATCAATAAATTCCTTGATTATTTTTAGTTTATTTCCAAAGATGAAGTATGTATTTATTATTATTATTATTATTGTTATTGTTATTATTATTATTACTTATTGTCAATATAACTTCAACTACATTATTTTCAGAATTGGTTAAGAATCTTCAGGGGCGCTTGGGTGGCTCAGTGGGTTAAGCCTCTGCCTTCAGCTCAGGTCATGATCCCAGGGTTCTGGGATTGAGCCCCACATAGGGCTCTCTGCTCGGCAGAGAGCCTGCTTCTCCCTCTCTCTGCCTGCCTCTCTGCCTACTTGTGATCTCTGTCAAATGAATAAATAAAATCTTAAAAAAAAAGAATCTTCAGCCTAACATGACCCAGTTGCAAAACATTCTAATTTAACTGTATAAAAAAATTGAAATAATTAAGAGTACTTGATATAAAAAGACCATTGTACCTGCATTTAGCCAGGTATTTATGTCTCCCAAACTACATGTCAGTGTATTTTAATTTTATTTGCCTTGATTCATATCGTGCTGGAATAAAACCTCCATGCTCCCTTATGAGAAATAAACAAGGATACATAGGGTTTTTGTCCTGTAGTGGGAGATGTTCATATGGTGAGCGGGCTGCCCTGATTATCTCTAAGGAGGAGACTTCCTGGATTCCAAAATTATTATTCTTTATGCATTATGGTTGATATTTAGCTTTTCTTCTGATTATTTGGTAATACAGATCAGTTAATTCCAACAAATTTAGATGCCATCATACCTAATGAATATCTTTGATTTTATTTGGAATAAAAATACACAGAAACAAGAGCCATGTGAGCAAGTAATCATTCATAGCCTACCTCAGAGTGTGAACAGATGTTTTAATTAAAATTGACTGTGAGATAAATTGTCCCTTGGTGTAATTTAATAAATAGCCATTGGTATGATAAATTACAATGCAAATATTTACTTGACCATTATTGCTTTACTTGTTTATTGCAATAAGGCCTGTATTTGCTTCAGTGCCATTCTTTACCAATCTTTTGTAAAAGAAGAGAGGTTGTTTTTCTACTTCTTTTAACAAAGTGCTTTTTCTATTCATCAGCTTTTTAGAAACTCGGTGATTGTCTGCTTTATCATCCATTTATTTTCACAGTCAGTAAATGCTCAGTAATCTTTTTGAGGTGCACAGGAAAACAAAGGGACCACTAATGTTAATCATTTTTCTGGATATCCGATAAAAGAAATAGTTCTTCCTAACTCTACTTCAATTTAGATTTTTATTGCATTAAAACTGGGAGTCATGCTATCCTTTGCAGACAACTTCATGCCTTTATTATAGTGAGAGGAAGAAGGGTCTACTTATCAAAGTTTTTTTTTTTTAATTACGTATCAAGTGATGAACTCATTCTGATAACTTTAATGGGAAAAACATATTATTGAAGATGAATTTTTCTGTGTCACACAAAAAACTCATAAAGTCTATTTAAATTCTATAATCATATAAAGTTAATAGAAAATAATTTGCCAGGGGATCTTTGGAACAATATCCAGTATAGATGTTTGTCTATAAAATGCAAGATAACTTTATATTAAAAGGAGTTTTATGGGGCGCCTGGGTGGCTCAGTGGGTTAAGCCTCTGCTTTCGGCTCAGGTCATGATCCCAGGGTCCTGGGATGGAGCCCCACATCGGGCTCTCTGCTCTGCAGGGAGCCTGCTTCCCTCTCTCTCTGCCTACTTGTGATCTCTGTCTCTCAAATAAATAAATAAAATCTTTAAAAAAATAAAGTAAAAGGAGTTTTGCTTACTTTGCAAGAGTTAGAAGCACTGTGCATGCTTCTGATCTACTTCATAACCTTCTTTAATTTTGGCTAAACCAATAAACATTTTATGTCAAAGCTCAGGTAGGTTTTCTTTTCTATCTATACTTACCTCCTACTCCCTTACTTTTTTGACACATGTCATTCATTATTTATAGGTGGCTTGCTCTGTAAAATGCATTTTAAAATATTTTAGAGATTATTTTAATTTTTTACATTTAAGAGAAAACCAGGAACACTCTAAATGATGGATTTCAGGGATTTGTAGAATTTGTGAAAATTGTTAGACAATATACAAAAGTTTGAACAAAACTTTATTACACTAAAATACTTCTGATATAAAATAGTAGATTTTATATAAAATTTTTAAATAAAATTACTCTTATTTTTAATGTATCAGATACATATTTCAAAATAATTTTGCATCTATTATTCTTTGCATTATATAATTCATTTTCAAAACATGACATTACATCTTATGATTCATAATCTTTAAATAATTGCAACTAAATATAATTCATTTAAGAATGTTAAAACAATCAAAATGCTTATGCATAGCAGTGACTGAAAGAAATTGTATTATGAGTATTTATTTTGTTTAAGCTAAAAAGGTGAAAACATATCAGATGCTTATTTTTTTTTTAAGATTTTTATTTATTTATTTGACAGATAGAAATTACAAGTACACTGAGAGGCAGGCAGAGAGAGAGAGAGAGAAGGAAGCAGGCTCCCTGCTGAGCAGAGAGCCCGATGCGGGACTCGATCCCAGGACCCTGAGATCATGACCTGAGCCGAAGGCAGTGGCTTAACCCACTGAGCCACCCAGGCGCCCTATCAGATGCTTATTAAATGCTTGCTTTCCTTCCAGCATCACAATCATACCCTCAATCCTAGGAAGTTCCAGACTTTGAGACTTGTAGACTTGCATGCAGGCACGTTATTTCAGAATGCTTTCATGACTGACACTGGAGGTGGCATGAAGGGAACAGGATTGGGCAGAAGGAGAAAAATTATACCATGATGCCATTGTCTGCAAGGTTTCGGTGTTTTCTGTGGGAGCAGTAGAGCTAGGACAGCATTTAGACGTTTTTTCATTCAACCTGGGGCATGGGGCAGGGCTTTATGTTTCATCTCCACATCGTCAGCTTATTGGATCCCAGCTGCCCTGGGGTGCTTGCCTTGGACAGGGCAGCTCACTTTAGTTGAGGGAAAATCCACAAGTAGGACCCAGATGAGAAGTGTCAGTGCCATTACTTCCAGCTGTTGGGGGAAGGGATTCTTCAGTTATTGAGGGTGGGGTGGACCTGACTGAACTTAGATGCATTTATTTATATGCATTGCACTGCAAATGCTGAATAATACTCAGTAGAATCACATACACTTTTTTTTTTTTTAAGCTTCCTGTTCTAATAATCTTGGTTTGGACCTCTGTCCTTTTGAGCTCATGATCACAGTTCCACCTCTGTGTTTTGTGTCAGAAATTCAGACAATGTGGAGGTAGGCAGATGTCATAGATTAACACTTTCAACCTGTTTTGAAGACTTGAATCCCATTTCAGTATTTCCTCTCCTCTAAGGGAACCTGAAGATGTGATAATAAAATGGCATAAAGGGAAAGCTATGGATAATAATGGATAAAGCTGTAGCCAACACAAGTACATTAGACTTTTCTTTATAAGGAAGATGAAGAGAATGGATTTTGTCTAGAAAATTAAGATAATTTCTTTCTTCCTATCAGCATTTTGGATATTTTTTTACACATAACATTCATAAAGACTTGAATTTGAGGAAATAACAATAATTTTACTTTTCCTAGGGAATCTCAAATGTGTATACCATATATTTATTTTTCACACAATGTATTTTCTATGTTCATTTAATAAAGTTACATGACTCATTAATGTATCTATGATTCTCTCAAGATTCTTTCTAAAGTTAAATGTCTTCAATGTCTTTGATACTATCCCAGCATGCTATTTTTATAAATTGGGCCAGATAATTAAGAGGTTTGGGGGATTTCCAAGGGAGTTGGCTCTCTTTTATGAATATTAGGAGAGCTCACACAGTTCCTCAGAATGATAAAGCAGTTAAAATTGTTTCTAAGCCAAGATGCAAACCAATGGAGATAACTCATGGCCATTGAATTTTTCAGATCAGGGCGCCTGGGTGGCTCAGTTGGTTGAATTTTTCAGATCACTTTTTATGCAATACAATTAGAGAAAAAAATCAGAACCTCTGTTCAGCCAGAGGGTATGTACTTCCATGATGAAAAGTGTGGATTTTTTTTTTTCCCTCTAGCCAGAATGTAATTAATAGTCCACCTATAACATATATCTTCAATTTAGGATCATAACTATTATTTCCTCAAGTCTTACTGGTCTAGTAAACACAATCTAATTAGTTTATTTTCCCATATTAGTAGCAGCTTCACAAAGAACAATTTTATTAGTAAATTTCAAGAATTAATTAAGCATAAAATCTATTGAGAGTTAGAGGCTATTTTTGTGTTTTATATATCATATTTTAAGTAGTTGTAGTAATTTCATTGTTGCCGCTATCCATTCTACTTTGAAAATGCTGTGATAAAATAAGACACTCCCCTTCCCTAAAAATTCCCTAATGTTACTTAACAACTCAACAATACCCTTATAAACATGTCTAATGATTTTAAAGAAGAAAATGTATTTTAATTAAAATAAATAAGAATATTTTTCACATAATACAATTTTCAGTAGTAAAATCTGGCTTCTATGTACTTTTTCTACCTTCTTTGCAAATATAATTGTTACATTTAAATGAGGAGTATATTTTCTTTGGTTGAAGTTTATAAGTAGGAATTCCTTGGGAAACATGGACCCAGTATTTCAAACTGTAACTAATGTTCAAGTTACTTTCTCCAAAAGATCTTGCATACTCTACTTATGTTTTTATTATCTTATCCTTCAGAGATTGGAATACAGAATGAAACTATATGAAACTTTCATACGAGTCTACAAAAGTTTCAATGAAATCAGAATACAAACAAAAAGTGATTATGTGAAACAAAATTTAAGGTTTCCATGGATCCATTATCTATATTCATATTAAGTTTTGGTAGAAAGAGCTCAATAAGCTTAAAAGTTCAAAATTAATTTTCTTAAAAAATAAGATTTTTTTGTTGTTTATTTAGAGTGTTCAAACAGAATGGCCCATAGCTTTCCCTTTATGCCATTTTATTATCACATTCTACTATATCTCTTGGCCTACTTTATCTATATCAACCACCAGAAGTGAGTGATTATAAGCTCCAAAAATATGTGTTTGTTTAAATCTATGTTGATAGCCTCGCTTCGGTAATGCTGCAATAAAAACAATATTTCTCATGGTTCTGAAGTTCAAGGACATGTAATAGTTTATTTATTTTTTTTTAATCCACGGGTCTGATCCTATATATTTCACCAGGAACTCAAAATTCCAGATGAAATTCTTATATCATGAACACCAATTTATCCATATTCTTTAGATTACATTAATGACTAAACTGGAAGTCAGTCAAGAGATATGATGCATTAGATACATTTTTGTCTGAATGTCAGAAAATTGGCTCTAAATTCAAAGCCTACTTATGGATTTTGATAGAGAGTGTACAGATTCTGCCACAAGAGGAAATCCTTTCCAATCAGTGTACCCACACTAGTTTAGTTTGACCTTAAAATTTGACTTTTCTTTCGTTTGTATGTGTATGTGGGTGTGAAAGTTGTCAAACATACAGAGCACAGAATCTTACACCTTGGGCTTCTGAACATTTCTATTTGTATCTGAAGAGGAATGGTTAAAAAGTGTCTGGTTAAAAAGGTAGAATAAACTGTGAAAAACAAGCTAACAAACTTTTTCACTGAATCAAGAAAGAAAGAAAAACACATTTACCATTGAAATATTGTGAGTTATTTTTCAAGTGTTTGCAATATGACAGTTACCACATTGATTTCAGTCTTGGTTTGCTTATATAACCCATTCCAAATGACATTTTTTTTTTGCTAGTTTCAAATAAACATATATTTGTTAAGAGCTCTGAATGCCCAAAGGCATTTTAAAAGTTATCACCATGAAAACAATTTCTTTGGTTGAGATATTTTGATCTTGGTTTGTTTAGTGGGAAAGAATAGAATTTAAATTTTTAAAAATTTTTTTTAAAGATTTTTACTATTTATTTGACAGAGAGAGAACACAAGCAGGGAGAGTGGGAGACTGAGAAGCAGTCTTTCCATTGAGCAGGGAACTTCATGGGGGCTTGATCCCAGGACCCTGGGAAGATGACCTGAGCCAAAGGCAGAGGCTTAATGACTGAGCCACCCAGTCGCTCCTAGAATTTAATTTTAAAAATTTCACTAAGTGCTGGTCTCACTGTCCTGCATTTATAGCTAGCTAACTTGCTAAATATTAAAAGGGGTTTCAATTGAATGGCTTGCTATTTATTTTGATATCGTGGTGTAAAAGCAAGCTTAAGTTTTGTTTTGTTTTGTTTTGTTTTGTTTTCTTGCTTATTGTTCCTTCTTGATTATGTAGTAAAGTGCCTGACATATCATAGACAATAATCACTGCTAGATCGGGTAATAGTATTTTTGAATTAGATTACTCTCTTCCCTCAGAGTCAATACATATGTCAGGAGAAGAAAATGGAAAAAAAAAATAAGGCACATATAAACAAAAAATGGTTTGAAAAATTATTCCATATATCTAATACTTAACATATGAATTTGCACAGATAATTTTCACTAATCTGTGCTTTGGCCTTTTTAGTCAGAATGATGATAAATACTGTCTATCTTTTCATACAGAACGTCTTCCTTAATGGGAAAAAAAGGGGTTTTTAAAGGCTCTTTGTATTTGTCTTAACATCTTGTTCTCTCATTAATAAATGAATTGAATAAAACTTTTGATAGGTGTTCATTTTTAAAATTATATTAGAGTCATTTTGCTTTTTTATCTTTTATAGTTTACCTGAGGGTCACTTTACCAAGACATATATTTCTATGCTTTAGGTGTAAGAATGGAAACACTAAAAGGAAAGTATATAAAATCAATTATTAAGGAAGTAAACTTTGTTTCAATAGCATCAAATTTATAAATTGTAGATGAAAAGCAAAGATTCAAAACTGTGAAGTAAAGAACTCTATGATAATACATGCATAGCCTTGCTACAAACTACTAATGTCTAAAATTTAATGAAAAATATAGGAAAGGAAGATTGAACATTGCTGAGCTAGAAAGACACATGTTCAAATTGCATTCAATAAAATTAATTTAGACCAAGGCATTTAGTCCATATGGAGAGACTAGAGATAAGATATTGAATATGCCTCTAGGAAGAATTCTATTCATTTGCATTTACCAAAGTTACCTAGGAGTATAAGTTTAAATTTTATACCTTTGACAAATTACTTTGAATCACGTCTCTAATGATATCCTTACATAAAATATACTATATTCCTGAACATTTTTAATGCATAATTACACTTGATTGTGACATATTTTAAAAAAATCAGAAGCTGGAATAGTTTTATTCATAAAATAGTAAAGTGTGTACCGCAGAGTGTTTTAATTCAATAACCTAAGGAAACTAGATATGAAATATAAGTTCCTTTGTTTTCACTCTCATCACATGTTCGTTCACTCTTGCATGACCAGTACAGCAGAATAGTCCCTAATTCCCCATTTAATCAGAGATCTTAGAAGACACATCCTGATAAAACAAAACCCAACATCATAGGGTTCTGATTTATTTTGTCTTGGAAAGATAATAATCGATTTTGCATTTGGTCTTGTCCAATGGAGCCTTGATCTGTGCTTGTTTGCAAGACGCCAACCTGCATTTCAATTTAACTACTTAAATGTAATGAGAGCAGAAAGCCAAACTTTCTTTTTAACTCACTAGGTGAAAAATGCAAATTATGACTCATTAACTACAGTTAAAGGAAATCAAAGTCATCTGTGCATTTTATCTATGATTCGGATTCAAAGAATTAGGGCCCGTGGACATTTCAGAGGCATTATTATACATGGAAGTTTGGCCTGGGTTTATTTTATGGACAGACCTTCCAGTTATATATGGAATTTAAGTTGGTAGCAAGCAATATATTCCCCCCAATTGGGGGACTGAGGTATACAATGGTAAATTATTTCCTGTAGTTCACTTGATATACACAAGAGCATCTAACACTCCTGCTAGAAAAAAGAAGGAGAAAAAGAAAAAAAAAAGTATTGTATTTCTAATTCTTCTAACCTGTCTTAAGAAGAGATCTCAAAACTCATTTTTAACATAAAGGATTTGGCCCATACACAATTAAAATCTGAGTAATTCCAGTATTTGGTAATAAATTAATCATCAAAATAGTCTGTACACCTGAGGATAGTATATATCAATGATAGTGTGTGTGTTGGTGGTGATAAAATAAGTGTACATTCCTTTAATATGTGCAGTTGTTAACTTTGTGTGTCAACTTGCCCAGGTTAAACATTAATTCTGGATGTGTCTGTGATGGAGTTTTTGGGTGAGATTAGCATTTGAATCAGTGTACTGGGGAAGCCTATCGCTTTTCCCCATGTAGAGGGTGTGGGTGGGTATCATCCAATCTATCAAGAACCTGAACAGAGCAAAAGACAGTTGAAGGAGGAATCCCCCCCTTTTTCATGCCCCACTGTAAGCTGGAGTAGCTCCCTTCACCTTCTCCTGCCCTTGGTTGGGATTTACAACATCAGCTCTCCTAGTTCTTATGCTTAACTCGAACTGACTTGCACCAAATCCTTTTCTGGGTCTCCAGCTTGCAGAAATCAGATCATAGAATTTCTTAGCCTCCATAATCACATAACAAATCTCCATATGGAAATATGTACGTGTATCCTCTTGGTTCTGTTCCTCCGAGAACACTAATACATCTGTGACTAGAACTTAATTCTATATAAAATGCTTTAATCTTCCTTTTTCATAATGAACTTCATTCTATTTGTCTCTTCAACAAAGAATTTCAACCGTGATTAAATGGCATCATAGTTTTTAAAAAAGGAAATTCCCTAATAAATAATAAACTAATTAAATTCCTGCTAAACAATATTGAAAGCATGAATTTACATCATTATACTATAATGAAAGAGAAAAAAAACAGTTATAAATTGTTTCTAGTACTTACAAATAGAGAAGTACTTGTATGAAATAATGCATAGAGACAGGTAAAATAGAAATACACCTCAAACAGTCAACATTTCCAATGCCATGACTGTACTGAGAGAATTTACATATGAGAAGACAAAATTATATGCTGGGGACTCATTCATTTGGATACATGTTGTCGTTTTTTCTTTTGAAAGTTGGAGGTTGAGAAATGAAGGAATATGCTGACTAGAGGCGTGGAAATGATTGTTCACTCTCCAGTTTTATGAAAACAATGTTTCCATTAAATTATATATTTCAGACACATTGGCTTTTATTTTTCTAGAGATTTTATTTATTTATTTGACAGAGAGAGAGAGCGCACAAGTAAATAGGCAGAGCAGCAGGCAGAGGGAGAGGGAGAAGGAGACTCTCCACTGAGCGGAGAGCCCAATGTGGGTCTCGACCCCAGGACCCTGGCATCATGACCTGAGCTGAAGGCAGCTGCTTAACCAATTGAGCCACCCAGGCGCCCCTGAAAATTGGCTTTTAAATATTAGAACGTGGAGCTGTTCTGTCTCTGCTAGAGTCTTTGCTTGGCAAATACACTGGACACCTTTTACAGGGTTCCTCAGATTCTTTTCATTTTGCCTATTTTCATAACCCTCATGAGGAGCCTAATTCCTTATTTCACTGGCTGACTCAGTTGAAAGGAAATGCTGCAGATCATGGGGTTTGGCTTCCTGGCTCCTGCCAGATGGGCCAGGCAGTGCAATCCCAGAAAAATAGCCCATTAACTCCTTCATGAAACACTGAATGATGGGGCATGGAGATGGGGGGGGGGCGGGGAAGCCAACGAACAATCTCTTCTTTCCTCCTTTTTCTGTGTAAGACTTGGTTTCTCCAAACAGCCTGTGGTGCGATATCCTCAGATATCCTCATGGCAAAACAGATGAAAGGGCCAAAAATTTGTCCCTGTCTCTTCACGCCTCCATACAAACCAGTGTCTATGCAGTAACATATCTCCTTGTATTCTTCTCATTCCAATCCAGTCTATCCTGTGTCCTTTTCCCTTCTTTCTACTGTACTTAGATTTTTCTTCATTTATTTAGTATTACAGCTGATCCATAATCTCAGGGTCCATTTTCTGGGGAACCTGGTATAAAATAGCATATGGTCCTCGGAGGTAAGAAATCATGAAAATTTGTCCCCTTACTTTACTCTTACTTTTCTCAATACTGATCTGGAGCTTCACTTATATGATCTGTGGGCACAAAACATTTGGGGTATTCCATCAAAGACTATGCCCCTCATCATAAACACTTTGTTCCTTAGAGCTATCATTTCTCATCACTAAGCCTGATTAGTGAAATCAAGTCACATATTTCTTCCTAAACACTTACTGAGTTTACCACACACTGTGTTAGATTGCGAGGTACGAAGATGAAAAAGATATGCTACCAGGACTCAGATGCCACACCTCAAATATGTTAGAATTTATTATTAAATACAGGAGCAAACAATGGCACTGATTTGTATTTGAATTTCATTTTGTATAAATCAAATCACTCCACTTTTTTGTCACTGAGTGTGTGCTAGGAAATGTGTATTTTATAAACAGTACCTTGACTCTGCTCAAACACATGTAAAATAGGTTTGAATTTATTTTTAGAAACTGGGGAACTCAAAAGTAAAAAAAAAAAATTACTTGTCACAGATCACAGATGAAAAGAAGCAAAGTGAATGTGTCTTGTCTGACCACAAACCCAGCCTGTTTTTACAGCAAGTCCTTCTTTTTCTTTTTTAATTCCACTTAAAATGTTTCTGCTTAGAATTTATGCTGAAGTATGTGTCAATCTTAGAACACTACAATTTCTCTCTTTATGCCATGAGTGAATATAGCTCAACGTTCAAAGAGAAAGCCAAGAAGAATAGTGGTTAAGATCATACTTTATCTTGGAAATTATACATATTTGAGATCAAATGTTGATTATATAATCTTGGAAAAATTGCTAAATTTTGTGAATTTTAGTCTATTCAATTCCAAAATTATTATAATATCTACTTCATAAAATGCTTTTATTTATTCATTCTTCAATTTTTTTTTTTGGCTCCCTCCTATGTCCCAATACTTTTTGACACTGAGAATGCAGAAATGCATTAATGCATTTATATGCTTAACAAAGCATATAAAGTTGCTGACCTCATGAAGATCATAGCATAAGGGATTGATACATAAATGATAATAATAAACTAGTAAACATTGTAATTTCAGGTAATAATAAGGATTCAAAATAAAGAGAAGCCGAATAAAAGATATAGAATGACAAGCTGGTGGGGGAGGATTTTAACCCCAGAAAGTCAGGGACTTACAGAAGAGAACTGTATGAACTTCTGTGTGAAAAAAAGCAGTTTAGGCAGAGGGGATCCCAAACACTGAGGTCCTGAGGCAAAACCCTGCCTGGCACAAAGAGCTTTATGCCTATAGCAGAAAAAAGGAGAGCAAGGAAAGTTGCTGGTGGCATTTGAGAGGGACCAGAACTTCATTTGAGGTCTCATCACTTGAGACTTGCAGGGCATTTCTTTTTTTAATACATGTGGAGAGAAGCCACTGGACGTCTTGAAATAGAAAAAGTCAGACAGACAAAGACAGATACTATAGGGTATCACTCATGGAGTCTTAAAAAGCTGAACTCGTAGAAACTGAGAGTAGAATGATGATTACCCGGGTCTGGTGGGTGGGGTAATTGGGGAGATGTCATTTAAGGGTACAAACTTATAAGTGATAGGTAAATAGATCTGGGCAATCTAATCTACAGCATAATGATTCAAGTCAACAATACTGTATTATTAACTTCAAAGTCATCAAATGACTAGATCTTAAATGTTTTCGTCACAAAAATAGAAGTCTGTGACATTTGCTAAAGCAACAGTGGTAGTATTATTTGCAATATATAAATGTATCACATCAAATTTTAAACTTACACAATGTTACATGACAATTATATCTTTTTTTTTATGATTTTATTTATTTGACACACTGAGAGAGAGAAAGAGAGACAGCCAGAGAGGGAACACAAGCAGGGGTAGTGGGAGAGGAAGAAGCAGGCTCCCCGCTGAGCAGGAAGCCTTATATGAGGCTTGATCCCAAGACCCTGGGATCATGACCCGAGCAGAAGGCAGACGCTTAATGTCTGAGCCACCCAGGCACCCCTGACAATTATATCTGAATAAAAAATATTCTAGCAAGCATTAAAGGATTGCTCTGGCTGCTGTATGGAAAATAGGTTTTAGTGGGGAAGAGTTGAATAGGAGACACTGATCAAGGGTCTTCTGGATGGCTCAGTTGGTTAATTGCTTTTGGCTCAGGTCCTGACCTTGGACTCTGGGGATCTAACCCTGCTTTGGGCTTCCTGCTCAGTGGGGAGTCTGCTTCTCCCTCTCCCTGTGCTCCCCCCAACCCCTGCTCATGCTCTGTCTCTCACTCACTCTCTTCTAAATAAGTAAACAAACAAACAAACAAATAAATAAGGAGACACTGAGCAAGATGGTATTACGCTTGTAGACATGAGAGATTGTCCTAGAGACTGTTAGAGAAGAAGAGGCAGTAAACAAATTGTAGATTCCCAACGGTATCCACAGTCACACTGGAACAATTCTGGTTCGGGAGTCAGTTGCTCATCTGTATGACTGTCTCTTGCTTTTTAAGTTCTGCTCTTCTCATTTTCCACCCACGTTTCTACTTTCCCTCTTTATCCTTTCTATGCACTTTTTTTTTCATTACTATTTTTTCCCTAGGTTTTTCTGCTAGTCAATTGGTATGGAATATTGATAGTTCCAAGCAAATTTCATCATCATCATCATTATTATTATTTAAGGGAAATAGAAAAAAAATTAAAAAAAGGAAAAAAAAAAAGGAAAAATAAAGGAAATAGGATCTTTCTTCTCAGTGCTGCAAGGAGTATTTTTTTTCCTAGAAAGAAATCCTTCATTTCCAGAATTTTCTAATTCCTTCAAATAGGGTAGAAACTAGTAGATTTTTTTTGCTTTTTTCTTTTTCGCTTTAAAAAAGTGCTAAGGACTCCTTTAGCAGCTACTAAAGAGATTGAGAGAATGGCATTCAGAACTTTCTATTAACTTCTGTGAGTTGCAGTTACCAGTGGCTTAAATTTTAACATATTCTGTTTATTTTCCGAATTTTTCATTTAAATTTTTAAAATATACACGAAATAGCTGATGCGATCAATATAATGTACTAGTAATTTTTTTTATAAGTACTTCCTAATTCAATATGATAGGTGATGTTATTCGGGGATGAGTTTTAGTCCTTCACCATCAGAAGAACATGGAGGAGTGCCTGGGTGGCCAAGTTGGTTAAGTGACTGATTTTCGGTTTTTACTCAGGTCATGATCTCAGGGTCATGAGATCAAGTCCTGCAACAGGCTCCGTGCTGAGCATGGATCTTAAGATTCTCTGCCTCCCTCTGTCCCTTCTCCGCACCACCACTCTCCCCTCCCCCAGCCATCACTGCTCGCGCTCTGTATCAAAAGAGAGAGAGTATGTGGAACTAACTTTGTAGTAAACCTAAAAAGAAAGAAAGAAAGAAAGAAAGAAAGAAAGAAAGAAAGAAAGAAAGAAAGAAAGAAAATAAATGGTAGCAATCACTAAATGACACACATTCATACAAGAAAATCTGAGCCTATGGGAAAGAACACACATATCTGTAAGGACTTTAAGGAAGACACTTCAGATGAATACACCTGACTTACTTTGAGGAAGTACTCAGCATATTGGGGATGAAATGGAGAAGGAGTATCCAAGAAAGACTTGATTAGGAGAGAAAGTGTTCAGGAGCTCCTGATATTTCCTTCTTGAAAGGTTTTATTAAGGGAAAGGAGGAATTATCAGAGATGAAAATCAAAAGTAAATGGCCAGTGGTGATAAGCTTTTTATGCCTTGGCATTTAAATTTTCATTTTTTCTATTTGAATGATGTGAATATTTTTGACAGATTTGAATGTGATCTTCCCTGGGCAGCTGGATATAAGGAGACCATAAGGACTATAAGTTATAGGGACTGTAGATTACATGACAAGGTCTGAATGTCTGGGTCACCTTTAAACAACTTAAGAACACAGTCTATTTCTGGCTGAGATAACCACAGCCTGATATAGACCTAAGCCAAGACATCTTCCACACTAAGTTGGCTAAGATTTTCTCCTATTTCTTCCCCTTCCATGAGTTTTATATATTTAAAACTTATATTTAAGTCTATAGTCCAGTCTGAGTTAATGCTCAGGTATGGTGTGAGGTAAGGATCTTAGTATATGACCAATAAGGTTTTCAAGCTAATTTTTAGCTTGTTGATTTTCTTCAATAAGTATGTGAAGTTTTTCCAGTACTTTCCACTGAAACGCAGTTTCTTTCATCAGCATACTTTCCTGGTCCTGCTGCCAAAATTCAAGCTACCATAGAGTTGAGGGTCTATTTCTGACTTCTGTTTTCTTCCATTGATCTGTATCTCCATTCTTTCACCAGTGACGCTGGCTTGATTCCTACAGCTCCATAATTAGTATTGAAAACAATTACTGTAAGTCCTCAAAATTTATTCTCAATTTTTAAATGTATTTCAGCCACTTAGTCAATTTCAGAAAAAAAAAAAAAAAGAAAAAAAAAAAGAATAAGGAAGACTCCAGGAATTTGATTTGGAGTTTACTTCTGTGTAAGCAATTTATTAAGAACTGATATCGTAGGGGCGCCTGGGTGGCTCTGGTGACTAAGCATCTGCCTTTGGCTCAGGTCATGATCTTAGGATCCTGAGACTGAATCCCACATCATGTTCCTTGTTCAGCGGGGAGCCTGCTGCTTCCTCTGCCCGCTGTTCTGCAGACTTGTGATCATTCTCTCTCTCTCCAACAAATAAATAAATAAAATCTTGATTAAAAAATAATTGATATCTTAACAAAATTGAATATTCCAGTTCAACAGTTTAGATTACATCTTTCCATTTACTTAGGTCTTCTTTAATATATCACAGTTAATGGAGCTTAACGGGACAATATTTTGCATTGTCTCTTGTCACACATACTTCTAAGTATTTTATGTTTTACTATTTTTATAAATTGAATTTTTGGGGTTTATTTTCCTTCCTTCTCACCTTTTCATTTTAATCTATATCATGCCCATACTATATGCCGTGCACTGTGCTTCCACTAGCACAGGAAGATGTGTTCTAGTTTACAGTGAAAAGGACATTCAGATCATGATTTGATCTGAGTCATCTGGGGGATAGATTTATACTATTTTATATACAATAATAGAGCATTCCAAATTCTGCTAGATATAGGACTGACTACAGTTAACTAATCATCTCAGATGGGGAAGTTCCCATAACTTTTTGAATAAGCACATGATCTTTATTTAAAGGACAGCATTTTGAACAATACATTGAAAACTTTTTTTGAACAATATGCCTTTCATATACAGTGATGAATACCTACTACTAATAAAAAGCCCAAGACAATAATAGAGGAAATCGATTTGGGGCATTTTTCCTATTTTTTCTGAAAGTATCTTCCTGCATTGTGAAAATGTGGTATGAGTTTCATTTTCTTTAAAAGTTCCAAACTGCAGTCAAAAGACATTTACATAAAAGACAGCAGGTAAGAACATTTTGAGGTATATTTTTCCTTCATACAGGAGGAGTAAGAGAGAAAGAAAGAAAAAAAAAATCATCAAAGAGTTTATGAGGTCGTTTCTGAAACAAAGTCGAACATTAAAAAACAGCCCTTGGCTTTTGATGGAAAATGACTTAAACTTATCCAGGTTCCATGGAATGCATTTAAGGCAATATAGCAGATGGGGTGTTGAGTAACATCTTGAGTTAATTTATTTTTGAAGTACACAATGAGTTTTTATGATATAATTGAATTAGAAAATCAGAGAGAATATCTTTCTCTTGCTATTTTATAGTACTATAGAAAAACTATCAGAATATTTGTGGAATTATTTTTATAATATGTAGGTTCTACATACACTTAAAATCAGGGGTATCATCTAAAAGGTGTTTTTTTTTTTTTAAGTTTAATTCTGAGAAGAAGACACAAAGATAGTGTATAAATCTGCTACTTTGCTGTTTTTCAATCAACAAGCTTTCTGACTTTGAAAAAGTTCATAGCTGATGTTATGGTAGAATTTGAATTTCTTATTGTATTTATATATTAAATAATAAAGGAACTTACATTTTTCATGAAAAAATAGAAGTAAACCTTTATTCTTCTGCTCCTGCTGGGTAGAGACAGGGAACAGCAATTTAAGTGAAAAATTAACCACATGTAGCAATTTTATTAATAAAATTAACTGTGTGTGTGTAGGGAGGTGCTTCAGATCCCCAGGGGGGATTACTTCTACTGTCATTCTTGATGAGGAAGAACTAGAGTAAGAACATAAGTAAGCCGACTTCATAATGACAATCATTTTACTCATGACTTGTCTGAGTATAATGTTTCCTATAGTTCTGTCCAGAAAAACCTTTACCACTGGAGAAAGCTTACTAATACTGACCTAGCATATCTTGTGAAATGCTTTCCTCCAAATTCTAGTGCCTATTTCTGTTGCATTTAGAAAAACATAAAATGATACTCTTTTGAATAAATTACATAAAAATCCTATAATCTGAAGAATCTTGGAAGGCAAAAGAGAAACTGTGAAAGAAAGAACATTCATTGCTCTTTTTTTGCCAGTTACGTTTTAGTATCTCCTCACAAGAGACTTTGTTGCAAAAACCCTGGTTGTTCATTGTTCTTTATCTGGAGTCCAATTTTCTGTTGGATTCCCAAGGACATAAGGCTCTTACTCATGTATAGAAGTTATTGTGAGACATCGTGTACACAAAGGCATCTATCATAAGCTACTCGCTAGATGTGAGGATGACAGGTAACTTGTCAGCATACACTTGACTTTCCTTCCACTGTTGCCTCCTGGCAGCTCCTGTATACTCTTCACTGTGCAGGTGTTTTCTTTTGGCAGACGTATTCAGATAATAGAGCAATCCGATCAAAACATCAGTGAGACTCTCTGACAGAGCGTTTGCTGCTTTGGAAACATTTGCACTTACCATATGGCAAGGGCATCTTAGGCTATGAAAAAGTGATTATTTCAGTTTCATTCTTTGAAAAGCATGCAGGATTTATTACGGTGAACATGCACACATGTATAGACAGTTTATAAGATAGTTGCACAGTTAAATCAAAGAGAAGTATGAACTTGAAATTCCATAATACTAAAGAAATACCTCATCAACTTTAGTCATTCTTCTCTCCAAAGTTATTCCTAGATAGATAATCATCTTTCTTAAACATTTGTAAATTTCATATCATAAGTTGATGCCACATTATGGTACAGTAAGAGAGGATGCCGAAAAATCAGCTTAAAATAATAGAGGTTCAGGGGCACCTGGGTGGCTCAGTGGGTTAAAGCTTCTGCCTTCAGCTCAAGTCATGATCCCAGAGTCCTGGGATCGAGCCCAGCATCGGGCTCTCTACTCGGCGGTGAGCCTGCTTGCCCTTCTCCCCTTCTCTGCCTGCCTCTCTGCCTGCTTGTGATCTCTGTCTGTCAAATAAATAAATAAATAAAATCTTTTAAAAAAAGAATAGAGGTTCATTGGTACCTATTCATGACGGGCCAGCTGTGGCTCTGCTCCATGCCAGCTTCACGTTAGAATACAGGCTGAAGAGGGGTCCTTTTTGGAATACAGTCAGTCACCTGGCAAAGAGAGAGATACACAGAGGATTTTTTTTTTTTTTAAGATTTTATTTATTTATTTGACACGGAGGGAGAGAGAGCACATAAGCAGGGGGAGAGAGGGAAGCAAACTCCCCACTGATCTGGGAGCCCGATGTGAGGCTCAGATCCTGGGACCTCGAGATTAGGACCTAAGCAGAAGGCAGACACTTAACGGACTGAGCCCCCCAGGCACCCCGGTATCCAGAGAATCTAACGCTGATGCTTAAAACTTCTGCTAGGAATTGGCACATGTGACTTTGCCTACATTTAATTGGCCAGAACAAGTCACAATGTAAGCCTGACGCCAATCACTGTTCCTGGGACGTTTGTCCTTCTGGAGGGAAGGATATATCGAAACTCATACAAAAGACAGGTCGAAGGATGGTTCGTGGATTGGAGTATACTGATTCCGGGAAAAAAAAAAAAAAATTGAAAGTTGATCATTATGTTGTGGAATATAAGTTAAGAAACTTAAGTCTGATTTTGGATCTCCGCTCTGCTCTTTACTTGATATGTGGCTTTGGGAAAGTTGTTTATGTTATCAGACTTTTACTGAATAGAGAGATAAAAATCAAGCAATGATGACTATTACAGTGGTTTATGTTGCATTTTATATATTTTTCAGGTGAAAAAAAGCATATCGTGTGTGTGTGTTGTTTTTGACTTGGAAATGAATCAATGAAACCATTTCTGTATAAGGCTCTTTTAATCAATATAGATGTGTACACATTGACTCTGCTTATTTTTTTTTTTTAAGATTTTATTTATTTATCTGACAGACAGAGATCACAAGTAGGCAGAGGAGCAGGCAGAGACAGAGAGAGGAGGAAACAAGCTCCCTGCTGAGCAGAGACCCTGATTCCGGGCTCCATCCCAGGTTCTGGAATCCTGACCCAGGCAGAAGGCAGAGGCTTTAACCCACTGAGCCATCCAGGCGCCCCTTGGCTCTGCTTACTGTAGCTCATGCTTATACAACAGGTATGGCAAATAGTATGGGTATTAGTGGTCATGCACATGTACATACTGAACATATAACTTAAATTTTAAGTAGAACTGAGTCTCCTCAATACACCTGAAACAAAAGAGGTTGGAGATGAATTACTACACTAGTCAGAGAGTGGTCCTTATTTTATTATTTTGTAGGATAGAAAGTACATCTATTACTGTACTAATCATGGCCTTGGCAGGCTGGGTCTTTGAAAAGTACTGATTTAACTGTTTTTTGTTTTTTGTTTTTTTCTTGTGAAAATTTAGAGAGAGATGCATTCTCATTCTCTGGTTCTTAAAATAATAAGAAATGAGTCATCCAAGTTTATCTTTTTTGAGCAATGGTTCATAGAAAGACCTTAAGCAGGCGTTTTAACATAATTATATGTATTTGCAGAAATACCTTCACTCAAAGTTGTTCTTATACTGGCATTGGGTAAAAGTTTTCAAATTTTACTGTGGGATCATTTCCAAAATCTGATACTGTAATGCTCTCAGTATGAGCTTTCTAACATATATCACCCAACATTTTTCACCAATTATAATTGGGTTTTAGAAAATTCATTCACACTATACATTTCCAGGAGTTTAGTTTTATTTAAAGAAATGGAAGAATGTGCAGATAGTGTATATGTCTTCTTTTGATTGGATAATCCAATAATCTATAAATCATTTCCTTTTTCATGTAATGAATTAATGTAGATTAGGAAACAATATAAAAAGATAGAGTTTAAACTCCATTAAAATTGTTTTTGTTAGTCACCCCATTTCTACTTTTATCTGGTGGAAGAAAAAAGAGAGAGGGTGGGAGAGAGGGAGAGATGAAATTAGAGAGAAAGGAAAGAATGGACTTAGCTGGCATTATTGTGATGTCCATAGATATTATGACAAGCCTGAGTTAAGCAGAGTAGACTAGAATTTCTCATGGAACTATTGCGGATATGGTTCATGTAGCTGTTCACTGTGACCCTATGGCCTTGGGATGGGCCTTGTTAAGTACTGATAAAGTCATAATATTTTAAAAATGCAACACATTTCTTTTTTTTTTTTTTTGAAGATTTGATTTATTTGACAGAGATCACAAGTAGGCAGAGAGGCAGGCAGAGTGATGGGGGTGGGGCAGGCTCCCTGCTGAGCAGAGAGCCCGATGCAGGACTTGATCCCAGGACCCAGAGATCATGACCCGAGCTGAAGGCAGAGGCTTAACCCACTGAGCCACCCAGGTGCCCCAACACATTTCTGTCGATGTAACACACAGCATCTACAATAGTTTTGTATCCACAGGTCTTTCACATGGCTTCTCCTCTACTGCATTTTTCCCTCAGTTTGATTAATGTCAGAGTGGTCATGCCCCTTTTGGGGATTCTATTAAGAAAAAATTGCATTTAGTACACTATTTTTTAATTTTGTTTGAGCTTTGTTGGATATAATTATGTAACTCACAATCTTTTCCTTTTATTTTTTTCAGATTTTTTTTTTTTAATTTATTTATTTGACAGACAGAGATCACAAGTAGACTGAGAGGCAGGCAGAGAGAGGAGGAAGCAAGCTCCATGTGGAGCAGAGAGCCCGATGCGGGCCTTGATCCCAGGACCCTGAGATCATGACCTGAGCCAAAGGCAGAGGCTTAACCCCTGAACCACCTAGGCGCAGGCGCCCCTCACAATCGTTTTCATATGATTAACTACTCCATCCTAGGAATATTTCTGAGAGCATAGTACCAACTCACCTGACTTCATATACTAAACCACAAAACTGGTTTTAATGTAAACTCTTTGAAAGCAGTTGGGTAGTAGAGAAAGAATGTGGCTTTAAATGTACTTGACCAGTAACAAGTCTGTGGAAAATGCTTCCAATCACTACTCATATAGAATTGTAAGCATATTATTATATTCTCCCAAGCTCCACTAAAAAAAAAAAAAAAAGTCTTTCCTGTTAGTTTTTCTCTGTCTCTCTCTTTCTTTTCTTTTCTTTCTTTTTTTTTTTTTTTTTAAATTGAGAGCCATCAAAAAATAGATTGATCAGAATTCCTGTTTGTAGGGTACAGAGTGTAGCAATCTTCCAACCAGCAAACATATCTATTTATGAGTGGAAAGTTTAAAGCATGTCAAGGTATCGAGTACCTTTTAGCACAACATTATTAATAACTAGTTGGGAAGCCACAATAAATTTCTGAGTAATCAAATAATTAAAGTAAAAGCAAAAATAATGTATCTTTATTTTCTTCATAGGACATCATATTGCAAAGTATTTTCCCTCGAAGAAATAAGAATCATGCAGCCAAAAATATAGGGAACTTATAGTATAGATATATATTAAATAGTTGCATAATAAAAACATCAGATTGTTATTTTAGATTTTGGTATTTAGATATTTGCTAACTTTTAAAATTCATAATTCATTACCGTTTCTTTTTCTCACTCTAAATATTGACTTTTGTATCTGAATTTTATACTTTCAATTCTTTAATTATGTCCTTAAAGAGGGCTACAGAAAATGAAGTCCCACAAAACCTGATTCACTCTTGTCGATACTAGACCTACCTCAACTCAGTATAAGCAAATTCCTCTCTATCAGTTTAAACATCCCCTCTCCTACCTTTTTCTAGTCTGAATCTTCTGCCTTTGAAGGAGAGTTTACGTTCCAGATACATTTTACTCTTAGCCATATTTCAGTGTTCCATTTGGGCTTAACAATTACTGCTAATACCCCTCTGTTATCAGTTTGAGTTTGGGCAACTTTTAAAAAAGAATGCATAGATGTAGAAATTAAAATATTATATGTTATATATGACTGTCTAATGTTACGTGCAATGTTCGTATTTTGGCAAATGACATTCCTTCTTACAATTTTTATGCATAATATAAATGCATAGGCAGTACATTTTATAGCACTGCTAGCAGAAGATAAAGTCATTAATAACTTTTGTAGGTACACAATTGAGTGCTCCAATAAATTGAGAATATTCTCCCAATTTTTTTCTACATCACTGAGGTTATAAGGAAATTTAGTAAATAGAAGAATGAAGGAGATAAATATATTCACAAGTCTAAATAATATTCCATTAATTCCTTCTAGTGAACTCCTTTCTTCTTTATAGATTAGCCAGTATCCTTAGCAACTAGAATGCTCCTATCCACCCATATAAAATGTCTTATTTCCTCTTATTTCCTTTAACAGGTCTGCTGGAGGCATGGATGTATAATGTCACTCTTAGCTCTCTTTTCTAGTTTCCATAATGACTGTCACCTTCCATTTGTCCTTGATGGTTAATTACCATACTTCCTCATTTCAGCACATTCATATCACAGTACAATTATCAAGTTTAAGGCTTATTTAATTTCGTAGCTTGGAAGCTTTCTGAAGAAAGACCTTGATCTTATCAGTAACTTGATTCCAACTTACATTTAAGGGTCTTACTTCTTGAGAGGTTTCCAGTGGACAGGTAATCTAACATATGTGGGTTCTTGTTATCCTCAAAGCATGACCCTTTACTAACCCATGCCTGCTTCAATTACACCTTTCCAATGGCACTCATCTTGCTGTGTCTAACTTTCTTTCAGTGCTGAGTTTTTCTGTCCACTAAATAAAGTGTCCATATTAAAATGGGTTACAAATTAATTTTCTCTAATAAGCCTAAAAATCTGCCTAAAAATCTCAAGGATTCATTGGTATTTCCCAGTAGGACTTAACCCAGAACAATTGTATATGCCTAGTATCACTTGTTCAAGGTCTAAGAGACACATTTCTGATACTAGGGATGCTAATCATTCATTCTTTCCTATTCAACAGTTTTCAATATTTTTAATGTTGGTTAGTTAATTAAATTTCCCCTATTGTAATGTTTTCTGTAATTAATTCTGTGCCTAGAGAACAATAACAGTTTATGTGGGAATATTTATCGAGTAAAACAAAGGATTAAATGAAGTCAGTCTTCAATTCTGAGTTAGGATATAAGTCCCCAAAAGTTATAAAACAGAAACATATAGCTTTGACCAAAACAACATACATGCAAACTACCTGTTCAATACGTATAAACTACGCAGATGTATCTCAGGAAAAATAACTTTCTGAGAATTAAACTTTGTTTTGTCCATTGTGGCTGCTAATTACATTATTATAAAATTATCTTATGAAGTGATGAGGTTTCTGGTCAGCATATCTTTCCCTTTTATGTGACTTCATTTATGTATTAGATTATTTATCAAAAATATTGGACAGGGCAATATTTGTGATTCATTGCTGGATTATTGTGACAAGTGACACATAAAAATGTTTTATAAAAAATGATGGTTAAAGACAGAAATATCAAGGAAAAACAAACCTATAAATAAAATTTGAAGGATGATATGCTCAGCTTACACACAAAGGGAATTTTATAAATTATTGTGAGAGAAAACTAATCACTCTTGCACACACACTCATACACATAAAGTAAAAGAAATAAAAGAAATAATCTATGCCTCATACAGTTGAACTTAATTTATTTCCAGTAGGCCTAAGGACACTCATCTACTGAGTAAAGACAAGGCTTTCCCATCATGATTATGAAACATGGTAGATGATTATCAGATGAAAAGAAACTATTTTGGTTTTAGTATTTGGGTTCACCAGTTAAGGCTAGAATCCTTTGATGAAGGAGTATGATGGCAATTGCCTGATACTCATTAGATACCAAGACTCATTAGATAAAAAGGACTCACCATTTATACTAGATATTTTTAGCTCCCTCAAGAGTAAGAAGGAGTACAGATCATTTAGCTGTTTTCTTTCCAAGGACATAAAGATAGTCACCAGTTAATAGTATCTAATATGAACATCAGATTTAATTTAAAATTATAGATGATAACTCCATGATTGGAAGAACATTTCATAAAATTGTAAATGCAATGAAAACGGTTAGTCAAACCCCAAATTTATTAAATATTCCATTTATAGTCTGTTCTATGTTTTTAAAAAAAATCACTAGTGTATTTTAACTCAAGCATCTATTTATTGGTCTACAAAGCAGGCAATTCTGACAGTCTTATAGATGTGTTAAAATATTTTGTATGGTCTGATAAAATTCTCTCAGGAAATGCTTAAATATTATAACGCATCTGCAGAGTCAAAATGCAAAATCATCACGATGAGGACAGAATGCTGATTGCTGGCTTCCAGGTGTTGTAAGGAAGAAGGAATGGAGAGGAACTGCTTAATGTGGAAGGGATTTTACTTTTGTAGTGATAGAAATTCTTTGAAAATAGGTGGAGTTTGTGGTTGCACAACTGAAGGTGTACTAAATGCCACTGAACTATTTACCTTAAAATGGCTAATTTCATGTTATGTGATTTTCACCTCCATCAACTATTTTTCTAAAAATACAAAATCTTTATCAGATTCTCACAGTATAACAAAGGTTTCCGCCTTGTCGAGTGCTGGTTTCCGTCAAGCTCCGTCACCCAGAACACACTCACTCGGTCCCCTCGCATTCTTCCTTCTCCTTCATCAGGAAACAGAATCCTCCCGGTTTCATTTGTGAATTCCTAACACTGACCAACACTTTTTTTTTTTTTTTCTATTAAAAGCGGGAATCTATGGGGTGCCTGGGTGGCTCAGGCAGTTAAGCATCTGCCCTCGGCTCTGGTCCTGGGATCAAGACCCCACATCAGGGTTCCTGCTCAGTGGGGAGACTGTTAGCCTCCCTGTGGTTCTGCCCGCCACTTCCGCCCTGCTTGTGCTCTCTTCCTCAGTCAAATAAATTAATAATTATAAAAAATAAGTTAAAAGGGGTGATATTTGACAAAGGATAAGATAATGAATGGTATTTTAAAATTTTGATATTACTACCTAATAACCCCAGGTACTTGTCTTTACAATTCTATGAAAGACTTCTAAGTATATCAAGTAGATGTAAGTTTCTTACAATAACACCAGTAGAAAAAATGAATAACATTTTCTTAGTAGGTTTAGTGATTGTGTCTCCTTAGATTTGAATCTAATTTTTTAAAGATTTTATTTATTTACTTGAGAGAGAGAGAGAGAGCATAAGTAGGCAGAATGTCAGCATGTCAGACAGAGGGGGAGGGAGAGGAGAACCAGCTTCCTTGCTGAGCAGAGACACCCCCCTCCCACTGCTCCTCAATGTGGGGCTGGATCCCAGAAACCTGGGATCATGACAAGAGCTGAAGGAAGACATTTAACTGACTGAGCCACCCAGGCACCCCTGAACTTTATTTATTTTTTTAAAAGATTTTATTTACTTCTTTGACAGAGAGATAGAGAGAGCACAAGTCTGCAGAGTGGCAGGCAGATGGAGAGGGAGAAACATCCCTCCCTCAGCAGGGAGCCCAATGTGGGACTCGATCCCGGGACCCTGGGATCATGACCTGAGCTGAAAGCAGCCGTTTAACCAACTAAACCACCCAGGTGCACTGAACTTTATTTTTTTTTTTATTTTTTTTTTTTTTAAAGATTTTATTTATTTATTTGACAGAGAGAAATCACAAGTAGATGGAGAGGCAGGCAGAGAGAGAGAGAGGGAAGCAGGCTCCCTGCTGAGCAGAGAGCCCGATGCGGGACTCGATCCCAGGACCCTGAGATCATGACCTGAGCCGAAGGCAGCGGCTTAACCCACTGAGCCACCCAGGCGCCCTATTTTTAATAGCATTTCTTTCAAGGGATGGGCCCAGAAAGCCCAATCCTTATAGTAGGGTTCTGTAGTCAGGATTTCCCAACGCTGTGGCCTTATATGACGTATTCAACTTTGAGTTTAGTTATCCATAACCTATTGTCAACAGCACCTAATTCTGAATTGGTGCAAGAAAAATATTATGTGTATATGTATTTTGAATAGATAGATTACAGAGAGAGATATGTAGAGTATATTTTATATATATATATATATATATGTGTGTGTGTATATATACTCACACACACACACACATATATATGTGGAGTATGCTTCATTCAAAATTTTTATTTTCAAAGGTAGTGTAGAAATTATGTTTTGCTTTTTCAGAAACATTCTATTGTTGGTAACTATTCCGCTGTAGATGCTGTCATAAGGCACGATGGAGAGTAAGGCACTAGAGCCAGATTAACTGATTTAAACCCACCTCTTCCAGTTCTTACATTCATGACATTGGCCAACTTCCCTAAACGCTCTCTGTCAGTTTCCTCATCATTAAAATGGGCTCTGACAACATTTGTCCCGTAAGGGTATCTTGATGATTGCATTCATGATACAATGGTTGAAATGGCATTTAACGAACTATCGGTTTCTTTTTCTCCCTTACAGGTGTTGTGGTTTTAACACAACATTTGTGAAGGTAATCTAAGTACCTGGTGTGTACTATTATAAATATAACCTCTCCTTCCCCAGCCACCGCTGACACCCCCGCCCTGTAATGCTCCCTTCAGAAATCAGTATGGTTGAGGCAGTATTCTCTAAAAAGTATAGCTTCCCTGGTTTTAGCAGCTCTGATCATGAGTATCTTGAGTTCATTTAATTAAATGGGATTTATTCAGTCCAGAAAGTCATCTAACATGGCCTAAATGAGGATTGTGGAAGTTTCCTTGAACGTATTTCTTTATAAACACCATAAAATAACTTGTCCACATCACAAATTCATATGAGGGAATGAAACCTTTATACCAAAACCCACTTACATAAACCAATACATCATAAATTACCCAAGGAACAAGGGCAGAGGACTTCAGCTCTTTCCTAGTTAGTCTCACTAAGGAACTAGGGAAAATTGCCCTGAATATCTTAAAAATCATTTTTCTTGTAATACGATCTAGATTTCTCTTTTCCTGTGTGACTCACATTGTTTTGTGTGATACCAGTTCACTCAGACATTTCTCTCTTTTATGTCTTTTTCTATATTTTCCTCTCCATTTATGAATTTACGCATAAGCCATATTGAAAATGATGTTAACCAATTTGTTTTAAAATCCATATGCTCCTAGTGAAATTCCCTATTGCTCCATTTATCTTCACACAGGAATATCCCCCGTTCTTATTTCTGTTTCTCTAAAGCCCTACAGCATTTTCCCACAATCTGATCATTTTTTGCTTATTTATTTTTTCTGTGTAGCCCTTGTGTGCATGGCTGTACTGTGTTAATAGCTCTGTTGTCCCTCTGCTTTCTTTCTTGTTTCTAGTAAAACGTATTCCCAAATTAACATCTTAGTTTGGAAAAAAAGTCCCCCATTAAGTAGAAACATGGACATGATGATACAATTTGTTTATGCAATGGAACCACTTCCTTTCCTCCCCAGCCATATCTTCTTTGTTTTTCTTGCCATCAAACTACTCCAATGGACAAGATTATGTATCTAACTATTTCACACCCCACATTGGATAGGCAGAGAGTAGCATATTTTATTTTTCTTTCCTTGGAGGTAATCTAAGGTAAATACCAGCCATAAAGTATTCTTGCATTTATCCCTTTTCCCTGGTGTTTCAGATGAAAAGAAGAGAATGTATGCTACTCTACCATAATCTTTTAATTTTATAAGCATCCCAAGCACATATAATAAAAATGGGTTTTATTTTATTTATGACACATTAGTTTTTTCTGTTGTGTACAGAATATAGTTGATTTGACTAATAGTAATAATAAGACCCCCTTATGTTAACAATACTGATCAAAATAAGAACAGCTTACTTCCTTGCTTTATACTAGTTTTTGTCATTCCCATTATTTGTAAGATGTTGGTTTGCCTTCCCTAATTTTATATATTTTAATATCATTTTTTCTGAATCATTTCATCATGAATAAAAACAATATATTTTGTAGAACATAGAACTAAGTATGGAGAAGGCATTTCACAATGAAGGTACTTAACATATTGCCCAAAGGGTAAAAAGAGTATAGTGTGTGTGTGTGTGTGTGTAAGATTTTTGATTTATTTATTTGAGAGAGAGAAAGAGCACAAGCGGAGGCACAGAGAGGGGGCAAGCTGGCTCCCAGCTAAGCAGGGAGTCTGAATCAGGGCTCAATCTCAGGATTCTAGGATCATGACGTAAGCAGAAGGTGGATGCTTAAGGACTGAGCTACCCAGGTGCCCTGAGTACAGTGTATTTTTAGGGTAAAAATGTGGTGTGAGAATCCTATAAATTGTTAATGACCTGAGTAATTTATTTGGAATTTTCTTTCCCAGTTTCTTCAACTGGATATCTGAAATTTTGTATTTCTAGGGATGCCTGAGCTATGCCTCTGATATTTTGGTAGGACCATTTGCAATTATACAGATGGAGACAGTCTGTTAAAATGAATTAGTTGGCATTGTATAGGAGCTAACTGAAAACAAACAATAACAACAAAAACAACAAGAGACCTAACCATATGCAATCAGAGCCAGGAATGTGTAAACCTATTCTTAGAGAAATTAGTTATTTCCTCATTTTTTAATCAGATGGGACTGTAAAGAGAGCTTGCTATGTCAAGTATGCTAGCCAATAAAGCATGACAGAATCAGGGCACCATTTTGAAATGACTAATTAATTAGAAGATTGAGATAGTGAACCTCACTAGTTGTTAACATAAAGACAAGACACCGGATGTTTGTGTATCTAGAGGACACAGCACACATTTTAAAATATTTTTTGCCAATATTCTACAGGCAAGAAATGAGCCAAGAGAGAGATATTCAGCTGCAAACATGTTGTCCTTCAAGAAGAAGGATGAATGACTTCATTCATTCCCCTCTGAGACTGGGGGCTGGGGGCTGCCCCTGGGCCAGAAGGGTTGCATTGGCTGCATCCACAGACCAGTGGTGGGGTTGCCCCTAGCAGCCCAAGTAAAAGGGATTATTTTCAGGCCTTGAAACCTCGTGGAACTTGTCCTCCTGGGTTTTGGATTTGTTTTGGACCAGTAAACCCTTTACTTATTCTATTTTCTCCCTTTTGCAACAGATGTGTCTACTTTATACCTGTTCTACCATCATAGTTGAGAGGCAGGTCACTTATTTTCTCTTCATAAGTGACAGAATGGAATTTTGCTTCTGAACTGAGTCTAATCTGTAGCTGATTTAGATGATTTAGGTGATAAAATTGGGGACTTTTTGAGTTGACAGCACATAAATGAGATCTTGGATTTAGAGCTAATGTTGGCATGGGCTAAGACTTTGGGGATTTGGGAATAGAGTGAATATATTTTGTTATGAATTTGGGGAGACTGAGTGTCAGAATGTAGTAGGTTAAAGAGTGTTTCCTCAAAATTCATGTCCATCTAGAACCTCAAAATTTAACCTCACTTGGAAATACTCTTTGGTGATGTAATTAGTTGAAGTCATATTGGATTAGGATGACTCCTGATTCCAAACTGGTATCTTTACAAGAAAAGGAAAAAACATACAGAGAGACACAGAGAGAGCAACATGTGAAGACGAAGACAGAGTTATTGTGCCAGAAACCAAGGAAGGCCAAGACACCCCAGACACTGGAAGAGGTAAGGAAGGATTGATTCCCCTCTAGAGGAGGGAATCAATGATCAATGGAAGGTGGCCCATTGATTTTGGACTTCTGGCTTTCCGAATCATGAGAAATACATTTATCTTGTCTTCGCCATCCATATTGTGGTTTGTAACAGCCTCCCTAGGAAGCTAATGCAGCATATAAATATGAAAGTCATCATCCGGGTGGCTATGTACATGATTGTTTATAAATAATATGAGTGGTTGTAAAAGTGCTTTGTGACCCACATTTTCAGTTTTGGGAACAGAGCAGTAATTAGCAATAACTTCAATGCTGCACCAAAAATAATGAACACGGCAATGGCTTTACAAATATCAAGTCCCTTAATTTTTACCGTAACCTTATTTGCAGCCTCTGCTACTACCGCTGTATTTATAGATAAGGAAAACATGCTTCAAAAGTAAAATTAATTCTCTGAAGTCAAATAGGATTTGATTAGCAGGACGAGGATTTAAAATCTTGTCTGTTTGACTGAAAACTCATACCCTTAACCACTAGGGTAATTATCGTGATATCAGTCTGGAAATATTTTATGAAGGAATATAGTCCGTGGTACTCTAATGTGTTGTGTGGTGACAGATGGTAGCGACACTTGTGGTGAGCAGAGTATAATGTATAAACTTATCCAATCTCTATGTTGTACACCTGAAACTAATGAAACATTGTGTGCCAACAATACTTCAATTAAAAAAGAATCTCACCAACTTAGTTCAAGACCAGGTTATATTAATTTCAGATTTAGTAGGTATTTCTGTTTCCAATTCCTACCTTGTAATGTATCCATTTAGACTTTGATTTTGAATTTCAGAATATTCAATCTGTTGGGGATTGAACTGTGTTCCTCAAAAATATCAACTGTTGAGGCTGTAATGCCCAGTGCCTCAGAATGTGACTTTATTTCGGAATAGGGTCATTGTTAATGGAATTATTTAGATGAGGTCAGTAGGGTAGGCCCTCGTTCAATTTGACTGGTGTCCCTACAGAAAGGGTTAATTTGGACAAAGAAATAGGGATGCATAGAGAGGGAGTGAAGGGAAAGACACAGGGAGACGGTGGTGGTCACGGACAGGCTGAGGGGTGAGGCCTGGTGTCGGTTCTCCCCTCATCAACCCTCAGAGGGAAGTGACTCTGCCTGTCAATTCCTTGATTTCAGACTTCCAGACTCCAGATGTGAGAAAATACATTTCCGTTGTCTCTCCCAGATTGTGGTACTTTGTGATGGCAGTCCTAGTGACCTAATAAACCATCCATCATTCTTAAAAAAAATATTTACCATGGGGCTATCCATTTGTGAAGAGTGGGGAAACACTACATTATATGCTATTCCTGACCACTGATGTGGACTGAATTCAGTGAGGTCCAGGCACTGTAATAAACTAATAGCTCAGGGAAAATTGCATTTAACTCCTTTTTCAGTTTGAATTGGGTCATATTATATATACATATTTTTTTTCAGTTTAACATGGAAACATTTACTTAATATTATCATTATGGAAATGAAAACATCCCATTTATATGATATCTCTTGTGAAACTTTTTTTTTTTAATTTCTATTATATTCCACTCAACTTTCATTATACTTCTTCTTGAGTGATTTCTCCCTCAGCTGAGCCCTTAGTACCAGCTTCCTTCAGTGAAGTTTTGCAGCCCTTATCAGTTATGGCATTTATTTGTCTCCCAGTTATCATCAAGCAATTAAACATTATAGAACTGACTAGGTGTTTGTGGTTTATGATGACCATCATAACCTGTCTGTGGACTAAGGCAGATCCATGGAGCCTAATCAGCAAAGGACTTTATTCTTTTTCTCTACTGTTCATTAATCACTAATTAAAGCCTGTGGGTCTAAGTCTTCCCATACAACTGAATGAAATTTGGGGCCAGCCCTATCTATTGTCATTCTCAAATAAGAAAATACCCTTCTGATACTTATAGTAAACAATTTTTACAATTAATCTATTCAGCAGATATATATTACAAACTGATATTTATGAGCTAATTTTCTGGATGCTTGACTACATCAGTGGAGAAACAGACATAAATCCCTTTTCTCGGGAAGCATATATATTTATGGAGTGGATTGTGGTGGTCTTTCCAGAATGAGGCTATCTTTTGGCAATGAAGTGAAAATTCCTGGAGGGATAAATAACTCATAATTAATGAGGAGTTTTCTCTACATTGGAGTGTTATCAATTAGAAAAAAAAAGTGACATGAATACTGTTCCTGATTTTAATTAAAGTTTTCAATGACCAAGGTTAAGGAAGGCTTTTAGTCCAGATTCAACTCACCGGTCAGGTTTGGATGGATAATAGAATTGTTCATCAAGGTTTTTTTGCAGGTCAATAAGAAGTCTGTGAAATCACTAACATAGTCTGCTGTGCCTGGATTAATGCCTTGAGTCAAGTGGAAGAGTGAATACAGATACTTAAGTAGAGAGTCACTAGGTGATTGAAAAATAGACCCTCGGGGTTTCCAAGGTTGGTTCCAGTGGTTGGATTTAGTAATCACAGACAGCATCACGGAGGTCAATACCACAATGAGATCATCTCGCTATTGAAGTCCAGTCGTCAGAGCCTCAGTTACATGTGTCATGAGACAACCAAGTTAGAGTGACAATTAAGGGCTGCATTCTTGAGAAAACCTCCAGAAGCCATGGGAGATAGAAATGAAGATGGTTCAGTACCTTACTGACGAAACCACTGATGTCATCAGCTGCAACCACATTGCCTTGAGCTGGGGCTACAGGACTCTCCATCCCATTTCCCTGAGAATGCCTTCTTCCCACCCAGAAGGCAGCAAACCACAGCCAGATCACTAGAAGGGTGCCTAGCTGTGCTTTTTTCAGTCCTGCTTCTAGCTACAAATCTGTCAGCAGCATTCTTGATTGTCAAACAGTGGGGGGCACTTATTCCCCTCCCTTACCTACCACTGAGGTGAAAGTGCTTGCCACCTGATCTCAATGAGTCTTCATATTCCATGATATCATATTTCATATTTTGATCTACAAAGTCCTTATTTTTTTTTCCCTTCAAAACCTTGTTTCTGACATCATTCCATTCTCCTAACCAAAAACTGTGAAGGATCTGTAAAAGACCTGAGATTTTATCCTACTTGCAAGCTAAAAGGCTAGTCTGCCACAACTGCAAGGATCCTATCAGAAGACACAAGACTCCCAGGTCATACATAAAGGATTTTATTTTTAATGGCACAGAATGTAGCCAAGTGTCATAGGGCAACCCAGCAAAACCCAGGTGGATGCTGTGCAGGTAGTGACATCTGATACCTCATGACATCTTAAGAAACCTGAGCTTAGGGACCCAACTATTTTATAATAGGACTGAACCTTATCCCAGGTGGAAGCATTATTTTTATTATACTGAGAAGTAAACAAACCGCCCTTTTTTTTTTTTCTGGAGGGAAATACTTTCTTCATATTCTGAGGCTATTTCCTATACAAACATTCTGGAAAAATTAGGCAGGAACAAAGGTTGCTGGTGACTCTGCATGCAAGGAAAGGAGAAGCAGGAAGGAAACCGTGCAAAGATGCCATCCAACAGAACTTCTGGCAGGCACTTCATCACTGCCTTCTTAAATTTTTCACTGAAGAGGTAGTTTATGAATTTTCACAGCATTTATTTTCCATCCCTAGAAACCCAGCTGTCTTGACAAGCTCTCCCAATGCACTTGCAACCGTTAGTTCATTCTCTCCAATAGCATGAAGTAATCTATGTAAGGGAACAGTGTGATACTCTGGGAGATATGCAGACAGTCCAAACATCATTGGATTATATTGTAACAGATCACAAGAGATATTACATACCCCGAGAAAAAACTGTAAATGAGTATTCTTGTCATCTTATGTGAATGTGATCTGTTTCAGATCCACTTTTTTGATAGGAATGGGAAATAATGCATTCACTCCATGAATGATTACATGTTATGTCCCCAAGAATTTATTAATAAACTTTAACAATAGTGCCACCCTTGACACAGCAGCTGCAGTCAGAAATACTACTTGTTAAGTCAGCATTCATTCATTCTCTGTGTGGACCGTCTTGTGAGTTAGACAGAGGTAGGTTAGGAATCACCATCAGGGCTCCCAATAGGCATTTAATGTTGGTACTAATCTTTGCCATTTCTCTGGGACTCATTTCTCTGGTTTTGGTTTATTATTTCAGCTTGAATGGGAGGTTGTTTCAAGGGTTTGCATTTGACCTTCTTCACTATAATAGTACCAATAGGGCAAGGATCCAATGTGTGTGTGTGTGTGTGGTGTTTTTTCCCCAACTCCTGAGAATATAAATTCAAATATACATTCAGGGACATGGGAAATGACCTGTGGGTTCTAATTCTCATCCAATGGGCCCACTGTGAGCTGTACTTTAGCCAAGACTCTATTACCGGGTCCATAAAAATTTCTTTTCTGAAAAGGGGGCCAGGGTGATGTTTGGGTCTCCAAATATTAATACCAACTTAAAGCCCACATACAATCACCTGAACAAATGGTTTATACGTCTCTTTGGGAAAGACTGGGATAATAATTACAGTATATATTTACTACAATGTTTTGGGGTCCTTTTTAGGAACTGTGGTAGAAAGGGTTCTCTAGGCAAAGGTGCTGGGACTAAGAAATTGGCTTAGGTCTGGGATATAATAAGGGAACACAACTTTTTACCAAAACAACTATCTTCTGCCTCTTACTCACCTATTTTTGGGCTACACATATGTCAAACATCACCCTTGTTGGGTGCCTATTTTAGGCTTAGGGACATGATGCTCTTTTAACTATCACTCAATTTCATATGGATCAAAGTTCCTCACCTGCCCTTCAATCTTGCTAGATATTATGCTAATTGAAGCTTCCTGGTTTCTTCTGGTTAAGCATGTCATCTGGCCTCTAGTTCTTTGGGGATTCATCATTCCCATATATACTAATGAACCCCAAATCTGTACTTTTGTTATTGTCTCTCCTACCATCAGCTATGCTCTGCAGAGAGCAGCCACCACTGAACATCATGATGTAGGTAGATGCTCCTCTCATCAGTAGGCTGTCCTATGGAGTATTACCTCTGGTGGGTATTCTGGCCTTACATAAAAGATTTTTTTAACCATGACCACTTGCCTAGCCCCTTGATCCCTTTCTCTCCCATCCTCCAAAACAACAGGTATTTCTATCTACTGAACACTTTTCTGAACTCCAACTTTTTCCAGGCTTCTAAGTGCCAACTTACCAGTGAGTTAACCTATCTCCTGGAGTCTTGGTTAGAGTAAATAACCTCATGTCTTAAGAAAATTCTTACATATTTTATTTAACATTCAGTAGTCTGCTAGGTCATGTGTCCTTGAGACTCAATTTCAGAGATAATCTTTTGGCTCTTACCAATACCTACAAGCTAATTCTTGTAATTCCTTCAGTGTATGGGCTATTTCCAAACGTATCTGGCCCAGTATGTCAACTGATGGCATATACTGTGACCTAACACCAATTATTAGGCTGGCATAGAGATGAGGAGGTTAGAACAGCTTCTGTGGATCTATTCTTGCCTTGTGGGGAAAAGACTCCTGCAGTGTCTTTGAACATGGTAGATTATCCAATATCTCTTAATAGGGAAGGATGGACCAGCTCTCCAGGCTTGGACATTTAATGGGTTCCTGAAGAATCATCATCCTTAAAAGCATCCCTCCAGGTGGCCCCTCCTTATGTTTCAGGGTATGTGGGTTTTCCCAACCAGACCTAGACCTTAGCATAACTGATCTGCCATGGCTAAGCATTGTGACAACTCTGGGGCTCTGTACTTCTAAATATCCAGTTTCCGTCTCTTTTTAGCTGTGTCAACTTTTCCGCTATAGAAGAGGAGTATTTTTCTTTTGAAATTACCAGAGACCCTCTAGCTGTCACACTTAGCTATTAGCGGCTTCTTAACTACTTTTATTCTCGCACTATCTCTCTGAAAGATGTCAAAACAAATTTTTATCAATCAGCTAACTCCCCACCCCCATCTTCACAGGCATCATCCCTCCATTTATTTCAAATACCCGGATCTGTCTATGGCCATACCACCCTGAACGCGCCCGATCTCGTCTGATCTCAAATACCCAGATCATTGTGCCTGAGATATTCTTCTCCATGTAGACATTTCACTAGGCCATTGGAAGAGAAATCTGTAGCTCTTCAGTCACCATCTTGTGCTAGGGATTTCCTGTGCCCTGACTTCCATTCAGGGTAGTGTTGTCTTGGCCTGCTGGCTGGGGAGTGAGCCAGTCCTGTTTCCTTCTTACTTTCTGTGTTCTTGAGCTTTTCTAAGTACCATTTAGGTTAGTTCAGGTCTTCCGTCAGGCACACACCAACATGGAATTAGAGGTATAGGAGAATTACCAAGAGAAAAGACTATGGAAGAAAAGGAGAGGTAGCCGGATGAGGGGGCAGGGTCATTAGACCAGGATGCATGCCTGTCTCCTGTGAAGGAAAGGAAAGACTCTGGGAAAGTCTCTGATTGTGAAGCATTTCAAAGGAAGATTTGACCTTCAGTCAATGTCACCTAAGTGAGGAGTCCTGCATCTTACAGGAATGGGTCAGTCTTGGTAACCCTGTTGTTCTCTGCCTTTGGCTGAAAGCATCCTGTGGAAGATGGGGCCTGAGTGGTAGATGTGGAACAAGCAGCTGGGTCCATGCATCAGTTATGTTTCCTGCAGGAAGAGAGCTGATTGGCAAATTTCCAAGCCTGTCTTCTAAGAGCCATAACAAATGTTGCCTCTTAGGACAAGAATGTCTAGTGGAGAAAATAACCAGCTCCTGTCTATGATTCTCTACATGGGCCTTAAGTCCCCACACTTCGGGGTAGAATATGTGTGCGTGATGAGTGTGTTTCTTGGTGTCTCATGCTTGAGCAGCAATAGGGCAACACTAGTGTAGTGCAAGTTTGACACAAGAAGTTGTTGGCTCGTGCCAGTAAGGAATTAGTCACTGTGGAGGAGGCCGGGAAAAGCACACACAAAATCGGTTGCTCTAAACCTGGGACAGGTGAAGCTGAAAGTGTCTGAAATGGCTCAGTGATGGTTTTGTTATGGAAAATGAAATATTGAATTGTGTAAAATAGTTAAGGCTACTCACTGGCATTTAACAAGTTGTATCTTCTTCCATTCTAGTAACCCAGATCATACTTACTATGGTAGGTGATGTTTAATCAAATTAAGTATATTTCTCAGTGGACCTATGCTGAGATTAATTATATCATTTAGTTTACTTTTAATAAACAAGCTCCAATATTTAAATGATCTCAAATTCATTGTAGCATTTTTTTTCTTTTTTTAGTTTGGATCTTTAAAATAACCCCCTGAAGTTTACTTTGAAAAATTTATAATCCTTCCAATTTAGTTGTGAATGAACAGTGACCTACATCACATTCCCCCAACCCCCAACTGGAAGTAGTAGGAAAAGAACAGCATGTTCAGTCTGAAAATAAGCCGCCTGGTTTGACTGAATATATTTATAGCCAGTATATTATCTTTTGCTCTTTATGCTCAAAAGATTAGGGGTCAATGTATTTGAGGGAGAAAAAGTAGAACTACCCTGGGAAGTAAAACTATTAAGAGCAATGGACTTTCCCACCATGAAGCTGCACAAAAGACATACATATTGAGACCTATCAAATTTGCCTTTAACTTCTGCTTGGGGGGTAGAAGGCTCACAGAGAAACAACAGAAGCTATTCGGAAAGCAGCCTGAGATCAAGGTCAAGCTATCAAGTATGCAATGGGAATGCATATACTAGTCCCAAACAATTTCACACTACAGGTGCAACGAGGTCTAAGAAAGGAAAGCAGTTAAGGCAAAAAGATTAGAAAAGGAAAGAAAGGGGAAGCAAACATTCTTGAATTCTGCTAAACACCATTTGCTTTATGATTTTAAAATATCCTCATGTGCATTTTCACACCCATGATCACACATTTATATTTACAATATAGGTGCCTATCTCTTCTTCCACGCCATGCCCCCCTCCTACTTAAAAAGCCACCATTTCTAAATCTCATGGCATCCATCTATGCTGGTGAGTCTTTCATGGGGCAGACATCTGCTGGCTGCTGCTCAGAGCCCTCAGGTCTTGTAGATTTTTACTGTGGTTCATTATCACTGCCTCCAGCCCTACTTCCGTCTCAGTTCTGTCTGATTTTATTATGCACAAAAACCAGCTTACCAGGGGCGCTTGGGTAGCTCAGTGGGTTGAGCCTCTGCCTTCAGCTCGGGTCATGATCTCAGGGTCTGGAGATCAAGCCCCGCATCAGGCTCTCTGCTCAGTGAGGAGCCTGCTTTCCCCCACCCCCCGCCTCTCTGCGTACTTGTGATCTCTGTTAAACAAATAAATAAAATCTTTAAAAAACAAACAAACAAACAAAAAAAACCAACCTAACATGCCTGGGTGTCAATTCCTTACCCTTTGCTCCTCAAATGCCATTTTCTGTGCGTGCCAACCACTTATTTATACAAAAGAGCCTTGAACCCCCAAATTGATGTTCCCCTTCTAATCTGCCTCAAGTACCTCAGGCTAGTGCCAATTCCCACCTTGTCTTTCTCATCTGCTCCCTCTTACTCTGTTTTTATAAATCCTTAAACTCCTTCAGTGCTTACGATCCATTTTATCCTTTGTTCAACAACCCTCACATCTTCACTTCCTGTCTTATTTGGCTTCAATTTTATAATCACTTTCTAGATACACTAACTTCTTTGCCCTCTGACAAGAGGTTTTTTTTTTTTTTTTAAACACACAAACCTTATTTAAATCCAATTTTTTAAAAGATTTTATGTATTTATTTATTTATTTGACAGAGATCACTTAATTTATTCTCCACTTATTTACCAATTTATTGGTAAATTCGCTCGTTTATTACCATTGACACAATATTATGTGTATGACATAATTTTACAGAACATTTGGGGAGAGATAAAGTTTTTTTTGTTTTGTTTTGTTTTTATAATCATATATTTTTATCCCCAGGGGTACAGGTCTGTGAATCACCAGGTTTACACACTTCACAGCACTCACCAAAGCACATACCCTCCCCAATGTCCATAATCCCACCCCCTTCTCCCAAACCCCCTCCCCCCCCCAGCAACCCTCAGTTTGTTTTGTGAGATTAAGAGTCACTTATGTTTTGTCTCCCTCCCAATCCCATCTTCTTCATCATATATTTTTTTAAAGATTTTACTTATTTATTTGAAAGACAGAGATCACAAGTAGGCAGAGAGGCAGGCAGAGAGAGAGGGGGAAGCAGGATCCCTGCTGAGTGGAGAGCCTGATGTGGGGCTCGATCCCAGGACCCTGGGATCATGACCTGAACTGAAGGCAGAGGCTTTAACCCACTGAGCCAACCAGGCACCCCTTATCATATGTTTTTACTTGCTCCTCATTATCTCTAAAAAGATCTGTTGAGTCTCAGCCAATAGCTTAGTTTTTTATGTGACTTAGAAAAGAAGAACATCCTAAGAGAGCTTCTAGGCATTTCTGCCACATCTACTGACATGTGCACTGTATGTTCTTTATGTCTTCCTGTTAGATTGGATTGACTCTCTCTCTCTCTTTTTTTCTTCCCTCTGAGGCCAAATCCTTTCTTTTCTTTCCTTTTCTTTTTTTTTAAATCAACTTCTCCATCCTCACTTCTCTTTCTACTGGCTCACTTCTTATTCCTAAAACATACTGATATGATATTATTTCTCCCATTAAAAGAATAATAATTCAATTGCTTTTTAGCAATCTATCTCTTCCCTTACATCATTTGCTCTTTGATCAGTCTTTTGTTCCCATCCTGTTATCAACACCTCCTATACCAGCTGATAAATCCAGTATCATCTTATTGGATGATTCAGCAGTTCTTTGGCTCAGTTTATTATTCCCTCTTCCTTGAAATACTTAATCCAGTTTCCAGGTTTTCATTGTCTCTCCTCCATGTCTTCCCAGTCTTTTACTGGCTCTTCCTCATACCCAGGGACTCATAATCCAGGAAGTTCTCAAGTTCCAGTTGGGAGAAATTTCCCTTTATATTTTTTCTTTGGTGGTTCCACCTAGTGTCATGGTATTAAATATTGTCTAGCTGATAAAATTGACAAATTGACAAATTTATTTCTCCATCTTTTTTTTTGCTTTTGCTTTTTGTTTTGAAAAACTAGCACATTATTTTTATTTTCATTTTGTAAGTAGGCTTCATGCCCAACGTGAAGCCCAGCACAGGGCTTAAACTCACTACCCTGAAATCAAGACCTGAGCTGGGATCAAGAGTCGAACACTTAAATGGTTAAGCAATCCAGATACCCCTGTTTTTATTTTTATTTAAATGTTTTTTGATACAATTAACACAATGTTACATTAGTTTCAAGTACACAACATAGTCATTCAACTTCTCTATATATTACATTATGTTCACAACATGTGTAGCTACCTTTTGTTATTATATGACACTATTATGGTATCACTGAATATATTTCTAAGCTGTGTCTTTTATCTCTATGAATTTTTCATTCCATACCTGGGAGCTTATATCTCCAATACCCCTTCACTTATTTTGACTGTCCCCCTACACCAACCCTTCTGGCAATTGTCAGTTTTTTTCTCTATATTTATAGGTCTACTTCTGCTTTTTTTTTTTTTTAAGGTTTTGTTTGTTTGTTTGTTTTTGTTTGTTTGTTTGTTTTAATTTACTTCACAGACAGAAATCACAAGTAGGCAGAGAGGCAGGCAGAGACAGAGAGAGGGGAAGGCAGGCTCCCCACCCCCGAGCAGAGAGCCTGATGTGGGGCTTGATCCCAAGACCCTGGGATCATGACCTGAGCTGAAGACAGAGGCTTTAACCCACTGAGCCACCCAGGCATCCCTGCCTCTGCTTTTTGTTTGTTTGTTTATTCATTTGTTTTTGTTTTTAGACTCCACATATGAGTGGAATCATGTTATTTGCCTTTCTCAGTCTGATTATTTCATTTAGCATAATACGCTCTAGGTCCATTCTTGTAGTTGCAACTGGCACAATATCATCCTTTTTATGACTGTATATTATTTCATTGTGTGTATGTGTATTCATACACACAGACACATGCCCCCCCCATATTTCTTATCCATTCTTCTATTTATGGATGCTCTATCTATTTTTGATTCAGTCTCTTGTTAAGGGGTGGGGAGGGTTTGGTGAGTGCTACACTCCTTCTTCTTTACCATTTTATTTAATGTCTGACTCATCAATATAGTTGTTCCAGTCAATACTTAGAGTTACTGTTTTCCCTTGTCTTCTCTCACTTTGAACTTCCTACATATGGGAAAATTCTGATGATTCCATTTTCAGACTGTGTCTGGAATCTGTCTCCTTCTCAATGTCTCTATCATGAGTTTTCAAGTCAAGCTTCTTTGTAGACCTTCTCTGAATAACCACAGGGGTATTCTTTTTCCTGCTTCCATAACTTTTGAAGCTCTCTCTTTTGCCAACAAAGTATTGGAAAGCTCATTTACGAAATAACCCAGTTCTTACCAATCCTCCACTGGGAAACTCTAGTGACAACATTTAGCACATTGGTTTTCTACGTGAAGTAAGCCCCTATTATCTCCAACTCATCTGCTATTCTATACCTCCTGGTTACCCTATACTCTATACTCTGCTCTGGTTACCCTCATTTTATTGTTTTTCCAAATCACTAGACTTGCACTTACTCAAGGTGTTGAGACTAAGATTTTCCATTGCTTTGAATGCTTCTGCTGAGAGTTACATTACCCTCTTCTTCAATATTTTTTGTAGTTGTTCAGAACAGTGACTGGCTCACTGTCACACTTACAAAGGATTTGTATATAAAATTAACCACTACTGATAATCTAAATATCTTAAAATGTTAGTCAAATTCAGATATCCTGCAATGCCAGACCAAAACTAGCAACACATGTTTTACCTCTATCATTTTTGAAACAAGTAAATGAAAAAGCCAAGTGAATAAAAATGATATAAAAAGAAAATCAGAGTAAGAAACAGAAAATACCTAATTCGAATATAAGGGATCAGTTTGATTTGCCTTTGCTTGGAAGTGGAGATGAAAAACATGTGATAACGCTCTTCACATGTAATTTGTTAAAAGACATCATCCTCTCCTCGTCCTCACAGAAAGTTCGTTTTATCAAACTCTGTATTACTCTAAGTTTTATATTTCTTGATAAGAATTGACAGCCTAAAAAATAATAAGAGAGACTTGCATTGAATGTTGTCATTGATACAGTAGTTAACATCATAGGTAATCATAGAAGGGGTTTCAGTAAGAAGAAAGACATTACCAGGATAACCAGGGAGCTAAAGACAAATACATACATACAGAAATAAATTTTAATTAGGTTTATACATATAGAAATATATTTTAGTTAGGTTCTATTTTTATTAATAATATACAAAATAAGTGGCAACGTGCAGCTGTTGATCCCTTATTTTTAACATTCCTAGTAGAAAATGTCCATTAGAGCAGTTCTAACAATAGAAATTTCTGCAGTGATGGAGATATTCTGTGCTAAGTAGGTAGTCCCAGGATACATGTAATTATGAAGCACTTGACATAATTCTAGTGTCACTGAAAAACAGAATTTTAAGCTTTATTTAATTTAATTCATTTAAATATAAATTATGTAGCCATGCCTGCCATATTGGATAGTCCAGTGCTAGAATATCTTCTTTTGAGGAAAACAAATTACAAAATTAAGAATCTCGCCTCATAGCATTCATTAGACTGAAGTTAAGATTTAGAGCAATAATCAAAGTAAATAGGGAGGCTTCTTGAAAATGATCCCTGTTCTTAAAGTTCAAATTTACTTTGAATCATAAATGGACTCTAATAAATGATCCCTACCCAGACTAGCAGAAGGCACCAAACTCAGCGAATCACAGTAACAAAAGGCATCACCAAGGAGTAACCAAAATAAAACAAATACATAACAAAATGTAATAAATGAAAATTAAATAAAAGGAAGGCTTACATTTTTTATTACTTCTTTGGTTTAGAAGTGTACTTAGGCTGAGCTAGAAAAACACTCTGAAATATCAAGACTATCTATTTATTGAGGAACTGAAGTATCATGGTCAAAGTTGGAATCAATGTAGGAGTATTTGATGCTAAATAACCGATCTACTCTATGGCCCTTTTGATTCCACTTACAATTTGAAACTGTCCTAAAGTTCATGCCGACAGATATCATCTGCCTGTGGAATTTACAGAAATGTGTGAACTCCACCTGATATTTACCAATTTATCTTAATCATACCAACAAACAGATTTTACTGATATTATATAAAATGTATATGTTATTAAAGAATAACCTAAGACTGAACAATGAATCCCATCTCGAGGCTGAATTATTTTAGCTTTCCAAGCAAGAGAATGTGCCACTTCGGAATGAGATGATTAAGTCCCCCCCGAATGTGTAATCTAAAGGCGAAATGTAAGGCAGAAGGAGAAATATACTCTGATTAACAGAATTCTGGAAGTTTCCTTTTAGCAGTTACAGGTGATTGAAAACGCTTCCTGGGGATTGGTCGTTATCACGGCATGACATCGTTTATGTGGGTGGCACCCTGGGCATAGTTCTCAGTAATTTCTAGGAGTTTTTAAAAGTTCAGGTAACTCTGGGTCACGGAATGAACAGACTATGCATGTGTGCAGGGTTCAGCAAGGATTTGCTCTATCCTATTTAACCTCTTTTATTATTTCTTTTAAAAGTTCAATTCTTTAATTTCTTCCTTCATTAATACACGTCATTATTGGGAAATACATCATCTCATACCGGAAATGACCCAGCATTCCAAAAAGTGTCACCTACAGTTTGATTTTTGAGTTAGACACTAGCATCGCTTTTGAAAAAAAAAAAAAGTAAGTTAGCTTTAAAATTCAGTTGGTTTGATGCTAAGAAATTGCCCTGAGCTGCCTAGGGCACAATTAGATCAGAGCCACGGAAAATGAGTGTAGACTTTTCAGTCTCCTTATAAACTGAGTATCTGATCTCCCCATTAAGTCTTAGAACTAACCTTTAAATCCTAATGTCTACTTAGCACTGTGGTGGCACAGCGGCAGTGGTTTGATTGATACTGTTTCCGAGGACTAAAGCATTTAAAAATATATTATTCCAAATTCCATTTCAGTAAATATCCTCCAAAATGGACTAGCCAAACTGCATTTTGTGAGTTTCCTTTTAATCAATGCTGTTGCCGCCGCTGCTCCTGAAGAGAGTGCCTCTGTGCCAACACAGCACTGGTCCTAAATTTATGCTCCCACAGAAAGAGACCCAGCATTAAGTTTCAGTGGATTGTTTTCAAAAGAGTGTGGAGAGGGATCAGGAACAGCGGTGATGGGAATGGACGTGGATCTATCAGGAGCGGTAGTTGCAGCCTCAGGAGCAAAACGGGTGCCTTCAGGACCTATAAACGTTCTTGTTAGGAGTATACATTTTAGGATGTAGGTTTGGTTCTAACACATTTTAAGGCAAACCACAAATCTTTGTAGATTACGTATTTTTCTTTTGTGGAGCTACTTTTTCTTCATGCCTGCCAGATCTCAGCTAGAAATTCCTAATGTGCTAAATGAGCTAATCTCTTAGGTTTCTTCCAGCTTCAAAATTCTACAACTCTGTGACAAGTAGTACTGAAAATGTTCTCATGGTTCTAGTTTGTTCCCTAAAATAAAAATGGAATAAAAAAGATGAAGATCCAGGTGCCACATGAAAGGCAAAATGACTAACTGTATCAACATGAGGTACACTGTTGTCTTCATTGCTCAACTACAAGGCAAATTTTATAAAGTGATTTGCTGTCTGCTTATCTTTGTGCATTGAAATACATGTTTTATGTGTGTAGGAAAATTAACCATACCCCAGGAAATTAAAACCATATTAATCAAGAAAATCATGAAGCCCAACAATTTCAATTATTTTATTATGTTTTCTCAAGTATTTGAAGTTATTTGCCAATAAATATTATCTCTAGTAATTGAATATTGTCCAAAAGTTATAGCTACTTGGTATTAAGAGAAGTAAACTTGGTGCAAGTAAATCATAACATTTTTTTCCTAATAATACACTTGAAAATTTGATGTGCCCCAACGGAAGTGTACTTTATGGATAAAAATATATAGTTCAGGAACTAACAACAAACATAGACACATGGGGAAGAACTAGGAGGTAAGAATTTTAAAATAATCTGTACACATGCTGGTTGCATAAATCTTTGAGTTTAAACTTTCCACTCACTGAGAGCACAAATGAATTTAATGAAGAAGTAAATTCAGAAGTTGGATGTACATTGCAAACATGACAAGATGCTGAAGTAAATATTTAAAATATTTAAAACATAAATGTAATTGCTTTCATGTTTGTTTTTAATTATAAAAGAAAATATAGAAGCAAACTGTTTCGGGTGGCTCTGTACACCTAAATCAAATGGCATTAAGTTAAATAAAAAGGAGGTCGCACATAGTTGGGCATTTTCTCCTGCTGCTATATGTCTGGATAGTCCCATTATTCACAGGGTCTTCTGAACTATTTTCCAAATAAACACATGTAAGTCTTAAGTACGCAACTTGGTTTATGTGGCAGACTGATGTTAAATCTTGCTTTTTCCCATCGGTTCAAGTTTCCCTTTCCCAAATAACATTACTTTTAGTCATTTAAGTGTTACTTAGAGATCTTAATATGCAAATTTAATTACCCCCTGCAGGAGAGCTAATACCAGGGGAATCTGTAGGCTGAGAAGCAGTATAGAGAACACCTGAATTCTGAGTGCTGAAAGGTAGTGAATGTTGCAAAGGGTGACTACAAACTGAGGGTCATGTGCTAGCCAGGACAAGTTTAGTTCAGAACTTGTAATTCCCACGGCTTAAAATGTTATTCCTATTTGGAAACACATATGTTTTAGGTTCTTCCACGGTAAAGACGAGGATTTCAAGAATAGAAAAGCATTAACTTCTCAAGAATGTGTCTTCTCTCTCAAATCGGGCAGAACCTCGGGTGTGTGGACCAAGAAATGTGGCTGCATGTATTACCTTGGGTAGGAAACCCGAGGGAATTGAGGAGGTCGCACATAGTTGGGCATTTTCTCCTGCTGCTATATGTCTGGATAGTCCCATTATTCACAGGGTCTTCTGAACTATTTTCCAAATAAACAGCAGTGGTTTGGGTGGGGGGGCGGGGTAGAGTGTGGGGAGAAGAGAGAGAGAGAAAATGAGATCTTCACATCAACAATTATCCCACCTGGAATGCTTTATTTTTCACTCTCCATCAATTAGACTTGACCTTGTTCAGAAATGTTTCCCTACAGTAATATTTATGCCACAATAAGGCTATTAATCATTTCTATAAATAAATTGTTTGGCTAATCTGAGAAGGATAAGATTCATGATCAGTTGGACCCCAAGAGAGAAGAGAGGACAGGATTCTAAGCATCCATGTTGGACACATAATTGTAAAATAGAAAAAGCAAATAATAATACCTCCAGGAGTCATATGCTTCACACACAATGTAAATACTTTATAGCCAATCTGGTTGGAGTCCAGCTGCCTGCCTTACCCTATAACCATGAATACAAAAGCAAATCCTTCCAGTAAAAATAAGCTGACAACCAGAGAATTCTGCAAGGCTACACATTCAGAAGGAGAGTTTTGGGTTTAAAGAATTTTAAAAGCCTCTCCAAATATTTAAGTTAATCATTCTATTTAGTTTTTTATATTTAAATAGAAAACACTTGAATATCATCAGCTACACAGAAGGAAAAGGTCAAGATGAATGACAGATTAATTTACACAGAGATAACAAACAATCATAGGCCAAAAGAAATGTTAGAGAAAAATTTTAAATCATTATTATATTCACACATATTTGAAAAAATATATGTACTAAAAAGCTGCCACTAAAAAAGAGCATGGATTCCTTGAAAGTGTGTGTGTGTGCACACATATGCACAAGTTCAAGGGTTTATTTGTTGAAGCAATTAACCATGGATCAAGAAACGGAAATGACCCTTGTAGGTCAAATTAGTGATGTAGGAGTCAAAGCGTGGGAGTTTCATAGACTATGGAAGAGACAGGAAAGGTTATGAAAACCATGAGAGACCCTCAGAAAATCAGTCAGTCCAGCAAGGGTTACATATATCAAATTATAATTTTAGAGTGAAGCAATAGAGAAGATTGCAAGACAAGAGTCATCAATGCATCATTAGGCTAAATCAAAGTTCTGAAAAAAATAAAGAGAGCTTTAAACTCATGAGCCAATCATAAAAATGAGGAGTTGTAAAAGAGGAAAATAGGTTATGATAAAAGAATCAGGTTATATTGGCTTATACTTCTGAGCTGCAGAACTAAATTCTCAGGAGATGATGGAGGAGGAAAAAAATGGGCTTAACATTTAATTAATATTTATCCAATTTAACAATCAAGTGAGTGTAAATTAGGAGTTTTTAGACACACACAAAATATCACATATTTTTAGTTCCCTTGCACAAATGTTTTAAGTAAAAATTAATGTTTGAGCATCATTACTGTTTTGCTAGGGCTACTGCGACAAAGTACCACAAAGTAGGTGGCTTGAACAACAAAATTGCATTTTCTCACAGTTTTGGGAGCCCAGAATCCTAAATCACGGTGTTGACAGGGAAAGATTCCCTCTGAAGTTACTAGGGGAGAGTCTGTTCCAAGCCTTTCTCCTACGTTCTTCATTTGTGGCCCAACTCTCCAGTCTTCACATGGCATTCTCCCGATGTCTGTGTTTTTCCAAATTCCGTGTTATAAAGAAACCAGTCAAAATGGATTAAGGACTAACCCTACCTCTGTACAACCCCATCTTGACTAAATTAGAGGGTTAGATATGAAAGCCATGGTGCTTAATAGTCCTTGAATAATAATGCATTCAAGAAGAAAGGGAATTCTATTCACAAAATTTACTAATATGAAATTTGAAACCTTAATGATATATTAATGCCAACTAAATTCCCACAGAGAAGCAATTTGATATACTTAAGAACACACAGCCCCAAATAATAACAATTGCTTTTATTTGCTTTATCCTCAGGCTCTCCAGCATTTTATGGGTTTTATCAGATAATAGAGATCCAGCAACTCAGAGAGGCAACTCAGAAAAGTAGAAGAAATGCTTTGTAGTTTTATTACTTAAGATTTTTGATTGGTTGAAATTGGGTTTCTGAATTTAAAAAAATGTCAAATCCTAAGCCTATCAGAGCATAAAATTATTCCATATAAACTAAATTATAAAAATATATCGTTTTCCAGCTTTTACTAGCCCAGAATATTTAAGTTTCCAGAAGTTAAGAACTTAAGAAAACTCAGAAAGAAGTGAAGATATCTAAGTATTATGGCTCTTTCAGAGTCATAATACTTGATTATATAATGAATATTATATAATAGGAAATTTCAATTTGAAAAGTATTGATATTAATTTTTTGGAATAAACAAATGTCAAGTAACATTAAATTTATATTTTGGGTTGAATTCTGTTTCTCCAAAATTCATATGTTGAAGTATTAACCTCCAATACCTCAGAATGTGAATTTATTTAAAAATAGGGTATTTGCAGAAGACATGATAATTTATTAAAAATGCGAATCTCTGGAGAAACTATCATAATGAATATAAAATTTTGCAAGGCAAAAACATAAAATAATAGAAAAAGTTGTATTCTTCTAGACATGGAAGAAAAACTGGTACTTCTATATGTCAGTGATAGTAAATTAATTCAATTTATGATTATGCCAGACCCCTCCCATAAAATACCTGAGAGTAAATTTAAAGACAGCCAACAACTATATTGATCATTCTAAAACAAGACTGCGAAAATTTAAAGAACACTTAGAGAAGAATATCATATGTACAGATTGTAGAACTCAGTATGTCAAGATGTCAGTTCTTTCCAAACTGAACTACCTATATATTCAATGTGATCATAATGTCAAGCCAGATTCCAGGAGGTATTTTTATGCTAATTGTTAAGTTTCTTTGAAAATTTGGTGACTATTCTAAAAATTGAAATGCAGAAGATCTAGAAGGGTCAAACCAATTTTGTAAAAGAAAGTTGATGGATTTAACTTGTCTCTTTTAAAGTACTATTAATCAAGGAATTTTTGTGGTTACAAAAAAGCTTCATGTGTAGGTCAGTGGAATGGACACTCAATATATAGCTCAAATATATAACCAGCTGATTTTTAATAAAAGTGCTAAGGAAATGCTGTGTTGGAGGAAAATCATTTTAGCAGATTGGGCCAGATTGAATATATCCATGTGTGGAGAACATAAAACAAAATTTCACTTCACATCAAATACAAAATTAACTCAAAGTGGATGATGGATGTAAGTATAAAATGGAAAGCAAAAGAAACTGCAATGAGATAATTGAGAAAATATTTACCATCTGGGGAAAAATGTTTATTTTTTTATCACAAATGTATGCAACATAGAAAATGATTAGATAGAATTCATCAAAATTGAAGACTTTTCAGTTTCAAAGACATTGTTAAGAAATCCAAAATACAAGTGATAAGCTGGGAGATGTTTATAGATCTTGGACACCAGATATCACTTGTGTCCAAGATCTATAAAAACCTCTTATATTTTGAGAATAAGAAGACAAATGAATAATATACAGGCAGAAGATTTGAAAGACAACTCACAAAACAGAAAAAAACACATGAAAAAATGTTAAACATTATTAGTCATCATCGAAATAAAAATTAATGCCATTAGGTGCTACCTCTGTACACCCATTAGGTTAACTAAAATTGAAAAGTCTGATGGTATGATAGCAAGTATTGGCAGGGTTATGGAGAAACTAGAATTCATCTTTACTGTTGGTGGGAATGTAAAATGGCATAACCAGTTTGCAAAGCATTTTGGCTGTGTCTCAAGATAAATATGTCATAAAATCCATTCAGTTCACTCTCAGTTATTTCCCTGAAAGAAATTAAAACTTATATTCACAAAAAGAATTGTATGTGAATGCTCATATCAGCATTTTTTGTGGTAGTCAAAAACCATAAAGAACCCAAATGTCCATCAAGAGATGAATGGATAAGCAAATTATGGTGTTATTCATAAAGCAGAATGCTTCCTAGCAATAAAGAGAAATGATCTATTAATATACACAACATGGATCAATTGTAAAATTGATCCACTTATTATCCTGAGTGAAATAAGTCAGGCAAAAGAGTAGATTGTGCACGATTCCTTTTACAGTAAAACCTAGATCACACAAACTTAATCATAGCAATAGAATCCAAGCCAGTAGGGAAGGGGAAGGGAGAAGGAAGATTTCTAGGAGGCTTGAGGAATCGTTTTTGTGGGTGATGGAAATGTTCTTTAACTTGTTTATGGTGGTAGCTTCCGAGGTATACAACTATGTCAAAACTAATCAGGTTGTAGTTTAAATATCTGTAGTTTATTTTACTTCAATCCTATCTCAATAAATTTAAAAAAAAATCAGTTTCTATATCAAAAAAGAGAAAAACACAGAACTCAGCATCTCATGTGGAATAAAAAGAAGGTAGATAGAAAGAGGAGATTTTAGAGCTCAGTTTTGAAATTTGTAAGCTAAAACATTTACAGCTGAAGCACATAAGAATGTAGTTATTTGATAATAAAAGTTTTGATAGCTACCATTTATTGTGGCGTTAATATGTACTAAGCACAATTCCAATACTTACTAGACCTGATTTGGTTAACTTCAATCAGTAACATCTAGGCGACTTTTTTTTCCCAGCAAGAGCTGAGGTAGAGATATTCATTGCTCTCAGCAGTGTACCCCCCCACATTTTTATTCTGCATGTCATTTCTGGAATCTCAGACTCAATGCTCTATCTATACGTGCTAATCATTTTCTGCTCACCTAGCTAAGCAAAATCGTTTATATCAATTAAGAAAAATGGCCAATAAGACCTATTGACTTATTTTATCCTGTAAAAGCTATAATTACTCAATTTTATGAAAAGGAGACTGCATCACAAAGGGACAATAAAATGCTCACAATTAGGTAAGATAGTATATGGGGAAGTTGGAGCCAGTCAGTTTATCTCCAATACCCCAAATCTTAATTACTCGTTCTGCATGTAAATGGAAAAGGAAATTATGGAGAGACTCTTAAAAATGTTTGCATAATATTATATCTGCCTCATCAGAAATACTTAAGTAAAAATATATTCTGTTATGAGTCTATGAGAGCATATTTACTGCACTTATTTGCATGACTGTATCTAATAAATACACATCAGTGTAGAAATATCATAGGATTATTTTTCATATTCAACTGAAATGTGAGACCAACCATATCATTCTAAGTGCTAATCTAGTTAAAATTTATCAGACTACAATGATGTACATTTTTAAAATGTAATCTTCATAGAGTAATAGAAATACAATTTCTAAACAGGAACAGGTAAGAGTATGGAAAAATTCAACAAAAATACCTCCCATTAGCAATATTTATTCTCATATCTATAAATATGATACTCATATTCATATTGCCTCAAAGGTAATAGTTGACTATTGTCACTGAGAGTAGAAATAAATTTAGTTTTAATAGCCTAATATATGCGAAGATATAATCAACTGCTTTTGTTTTTACAATGTTTCTAAGAATATCAGTTATATTCAGATTCTACAATTTAAATATTTGTACTTAAATACAAAGTACAAATACATAGCCAAGGAGGTTGTATGATCTCAATTAAGTAATTATTTGTAAAGATTTTTTTCTGTGCACTGTGATTAATATTTCATTAATGTATTCTCAGTCTTAGTTTTTAATTATTTTTATTGTTATAAACTTGTAAATTGGGTTAGAATGAGCAAAATATAAGCTGTGTATTTCCAAAATCTCTAATATTTATTTATATAGCATACCCATGTTATTCCAACTTCGACCATAACTATTACTGAAATGTTTTGCATATTAAATGGTATAAACATTCTCCCTTTCTCTCTCTCTTTCTCAATCTATTTATTGTTAGGCTTTATAAATAAAAAAGAAAAAAACTCAATATGAACATATGAAATGCAGTTAACTTCTTTGAAAACTTTAATTACTAGGACTTAGGTTAAAATTCTTAAGTGTGTGTGTGTGAGAGAGAGAATGAAAGAGAGATCTTTTCTTTTTGCATAGTCCTCCTTTAGGAAAATCTGATGAGATAAATTAATTTAGAGTAGAGTTATTACCAGATCCCTGAATTTCTATTTCCTGATGTATCTCTATTAGTAAGATACAAAGCTATATGTCTTCTGTCTTCACTTCATTAAAGCTAACTCAATGCAATATGTCATATTTATAATGATCTACTGAGTAATCATGATCAGTTCATGTACATAGGTATCATCACAGCTTAGAAAATAACATTAGTTGAGTGATCTTTGAGATTCAGAAAAAAAACTTTTCACTATTTGTTTTTTAAAAAAACTCATAAAACAAGACTATATTTGCATTTGAAATTTTTAGAGTTAGAACTGCTAAGTGGTATTTGTTTTGATAAAAACAAATTAACAATTTAGAAGTCTGAAATATGCAAAATAAAATAAATATGTAAAGGTAAAACTTCAACATATTTTCTGAAAGCTTTTAAGCATTAAATACCATCACTTTTACATTTTTCTAAATGTATAATTTAAAAGAAAATGATAATAGCAGGCTTACTTTTCTATGATTGTTCCCATAGCTCAAATTTTGCATTGATGGTTACATACATTAAATGGGGAAAATTTAATGTAATGGTAAAATCTATAATTTATTATTGTCATAAAGATTACATGAAACAATGAAATAAGATCAGGGATCTAAAAGTGGGTATTCGCAAAAGCGAGAAGGGTAGCACCCACTTTTAGATCCATACATATAAATATGTATGTATATATATATATTTTTTTTAAGATTTTATTTATTTATTTGACAGACAGAGATCACAAGTAGGCAGAGAGGCAGGCAGAGAGAGAAAGGAGAAAGCAGGCTCCCCACTGAGCAGAGAGCCCTGTGCGGGGCTTGATCCCAGGACCCTGGGATTATGACCTGAACCGAAGGCAGAGGTTTTAACTCACTGAGCCGTCCAGGCACCCCTGGTTTTATATTTTTAAAACATAGATAATACTGTCATTTCTGTGCCTTAAGCCACTTGTGAGAATCCGATAGTAAATGTGAAATCATGTCAGGAGCTAATGTCTAAATGTGAGATGTAGTGAAGTTCCTAGCCACCTAGAAAAAGAATATCAGTCTAAGGGTCACCATTTTTTCAGTGTTCTTCAAGGTAAAACTTATTCTGTTATTGTAAGGTGAAGACAATCACAAATGTAATTGTCAATAAATGTAATGACCATAGTTTATTATTCATTATGTGTCTGGCACTTTTCTTTTACTTTGCAAATATAAATTCTTCTCATTCTCAAATCAAAATTTTAACATAAACATGTTTTTAAAATTTTATTTGTTTTGATCTTTTGTTTTGTTGTTGTTGTTTTTTTTTTTACCATTTTAATGGTTTCACAAACCACAAAGAAATTAATTCGCTTTGTGTTTCCTTTTTTATTGTGATAAAATACATATAGCATAAAATTTACCATCCTATCCATTTTAAGTGTACAGTTTAGTGGTATTAAGTCCTTTCATATCATTGTACAGCCGTCACCACCATCCATCCCCATATCTCTTTCATCTCGTAAAACTGAAGCTCTATAACTATCAGATGGTAACTCTCTGTGTTCCCTCCTCACCAGCCACTGTCCTCCACCACTATACTTTCTGATTACATGATTTTGATTGCTCTAAGTACCTCATAGAATGGAATCACATAGTATTTGGATTTTTTGTGACTGGTTTCTTTCACTTAGCATATCCTCAAAGTTTCTCATATCATAGAATCTTACAGAATTCCCTCCCCTCTCCCGCTTTGTAGGGCTGAAAAATATTCCGTTGTATGTATACATGGCATTTTTTTAATTCAATCATCTTTTGACAAGTACCTAGGTTGTTTTCATGTCTTAGATATTGTAAAAAAAAAAAAGTTGCTATAAACATGGGGCCACAGATACCTCTTCTACATAGTGATTTCAGTTCTTTTGGATGTACACACAAAAGTGGGATCACTGAGTCATATGATAGTTCCATTTTTAGTTTTTGAAGAACCCCCACACTCTCTTCATAGTGTAACTTCCAGTTTACATTGCCACTAACTGCACAATGGTCCCCCTTTCTGCAAAGGCTCTCCAGTAGTTACTATTACTTGTCTTTGTGATAATAGTTAGTTTAACAGGTATATGGTGATAGGTCATTATGGTTTTGATTTCAATTATCCCGATGATTAATGATGTTGGACACCTTTTCATATATTTTTTTGCCTTTTGTATGTCTTCCTTGGAGAAAGTTTGATTATAGGACTTTTGTAATATAGTTTAAAATTAGGAAGTGTGATGCCTTCATCTCTCTTTTTTTATTAATAATTTTTATTAACATATAACTCTATTATTTGCCCCAGGGGTACAGGTCTGTGATCGTCAGGCTTACAAACTTCATAACACTCACCATATCACATACCCTCCCCAATATTCATAACCTAATCACCCTCTCCACACCCCCACATTCCCCAGCAACCCTCAGTTTGTTTTGTGAAATCAAAAGTCTCTTATGGTTTGTCTCCCTGCCGATCTCATCTTGTTGCATTTTTTCTTTCCCTAACCCCAAACCCCCAACTCTGCCTATCAAATTCCTCATATCAGAGAGATAATATAATTCTCTTTCTCTGATTGACTTATTTTTCTCAACATAATACCATCTAGTTCCGTCCATGTTATTGAAAATGACAAGATTTTATTTATTTTGATGACTGCACAGTATTCCTGTGTTTGTATGTGTGTATGTGTGTGTGTGTGTCTGTGTGTGTGTGTATGTATGTACCACATCTTTTGTATCCACTCGTCTGTTGATGGACATCTAAGTTCTTTCCATACTTTGGCTATTGTGGACATTGCTGCTATAAACATTTGGGTGCACATGCCCCTTCAGATCACTACATTTGTATCTCTAGGGTAAATACCCAGTAGTGAGATTGCTGGGTTGTAGGGTAACTCTATTTTCAACTTTTTGAGGAACCTCCATGCTGTTTTCCAGAGTGACTGCACCAGCTTGCATTTCCACCAACAGCATTCCTTTTCTTCATATCCTCACCAACATCTGTCATTTCCTGACTTGTTAATTTTAACCATTCTGACTGGTGTGAGGTGGTATTTCATTGTGGTTTCGATTTATCTTTCCCTAACACCAAGTGATGTTGAGCACTTTTTCATGTGTCTGTTGACCATCTGGATGTCTTCTTTGCAAAAACTCTTCATATCCTCTGCCCATTTCTTGATTGGATTATTTGTTCTTTGGGTGCTGAGTTTGATAAGTTCTTTATAGATTTTGGATACAAGCCCTTTATCTGATATGTCATTTGGGAATATATTCTCCCATTCTGTCAGTTGTTTTTTGGTTTTGTTGACTGTTTCCTTTGCTGTGCAAAAGCTTTTGATCTTGATGACTTCTCAATAGTTCATTTTTGCTCTAGCTTCCCTTGCCTTTTTCGATGTTTCTAGGAAGAAGTTGCTGCAGCTGAGGTCGAAGAGGTGTCTATGTGTTATCCTCAAGAATTTTGATGGATTCCTGTCTCACATTGAAGTCTTTCATCCATTTTGAGTCTATTTTTATGTGTGGTATAAGGAAATGGTCCAGTTTTATTTGTTTGCATATGGCTGTCCAATTTTCCCAACACCATTTGTTGAAGAGACTGTCTTTTTTCCATTGGACATTCTTTCCTGCTTTGTTGAAGATCAGTTGACCATAGAGTTGAGAGTTCTCTGTTCTGTTCCATTAACCTATGTGCTTGTTTTTGTGACAGTACCATATTATCTTGATTATGACAGCTTTGTAATGGAGTTTGAAGTCTGGAATTGTGATGCCACCAACTTTGGTTTTCTTTTTCAACATTCCTTTGGCTATTTGGGATCTTTTCTGGACCCATGTAAATTTTAGGATTATTTGTTCCATTTCTTTGAAAAAATTTATGGTATTTTGATAGGAATTACATTAAGTATGTAGATTGCTTTAGGTAGCACAGACATTTTCACAATATTTGTTCTTCCAATCCATGAGCATGGAACATTTTTCCATTTCTTTGTGTCTTCCTCAATTTCTTTCATGAGTACTTTATAGTTTTCTGAGTACAGAATCTTTGCCTCTTTGGTTAGGTTTATTCCTAGGTATCTTATGGTTTTGGGTGCACCTGCAAATGGGATTGACTCCTTAATTTCTCTTTTTTCTGTCTAATTGTTGGTGTAGAGAAATGCAACTGATTTCTGAGCCTTGATTTTATTCCTGACACTTTACTGAATTCCTGCATGAGTTCCAGCAGTTTTGGAGTGGAGTCTTTTAGGTTTTCCACATAAAGTATCATATAATCTGCAAAGAGTGAGAGTGTGACTTCTTCTTTGCTGATTCAGATGTATTTTATTTCTTTTTGTTGTCTGATTGCTGAGGCTAGGACTTCTAGTACTGTGGTGAATAACAGTGGTGATAGTGGACAACCCTGACATGTTCCTGACCTCAGGGGAAAAGATCTCAGTCTTTCCCAATTGAGAATGATATTCACTGTGTGTTTTTTATAGATGGCTTTGTATACCCTCTATTCCTACACTGTGAAGAGTTTTGATCAAGAAAGAATGCTGTACTTTGTCACATGCTTCTTCAGCATCCATTGAGAGTATCCTGTGATTCTTGTTCTTTCCTTTATTAATGTATTACATCCCATGTATTGATTTGTGGATGTTGAACCAACCTTGCAGTCTAGGAATAAATCCCACTTGGTTGTGGTGAATAATCCTTTTAATGTACTGTTGAATCCTATTGGCTACTATTTTGGTGAGAATTTTCATATCTGTGTTCATTAAGGATATTGGTCTGTAATTCTCCTTTTGGTGGGGTCTTTCCGTGGTTCTGGGATCAAGGTAATGCTGGCCACATAAAATGAGTTTGGAAGTTTTCCTTCCATTTCTATTTTTTGGAACAGTTTCAGGAGAATAGGTATTAATTCTTCTTTAAATATTTGGTAGAATTCCCCTAGGAAGCCATGGGGCCCTGGGCTCTTGCTTTTGTTTTGTTTTGTTTGTTTTTGTTTGTTTTGTTTTGTTTTGGGGGAGAGATTTTTAATGACTGCTTCAATTGCCTAACTGGTTATGGGTCTGTTCAGGTTTTCTATTTCTTTGTGGTTCATTTTAAGTAGTTTATATGTCTCTAGGAATGCATCCATTTCCTCCACATTGTCAAATTTGCTGGCGTGTAGCTGGTCATAATATGTTTTTATGCTTGTTTGTATTTCTTTGGTGTTGGTTGTGATCTCTCCTCTTTCATTCATGATTTTATTAATTTGGGTCCTTTCTCTTTTCTTTTTGATAAGTCTGGTCGGGGGGTTATCAATCTTACTAATTCTTTCAAAGAACCAACTCCTAGTTTTGTTGATTTATTCTACTGTTCTTTGGGATTCTATTTCATTGATTTCTGCTCTGATCTTTATTATTTCTCTTCTCCTTCTGGGTTTAGGCTCTCTTTGATGTTCTTTCTTCAGCTCCTTTAGGTGTAGGGTTAGGTTATGTACTCGAGACCTTTCCTGTTTCATGAGAAAATCTTCTATCGATATACTTTCCACTCAGGAACACCTTTGCTGTGTCTCACAGATTTTTGAACAGTTGTGTTTCCATTTTTTCATGATTTTTTTTCCAATTCTTCTTTAATTTCCTGGTTGACCCATTCATTCTTTAGTAGGATGCTCTTTAGCTTCCATGGATTTGAGTTCTTTTTAACTTTCCTCTTGTGATTGAGTTTTAGCTTCAGAGCACCATGACCTGAGAATTTGCAGGGAATGATCCCAATCTTTTGGTATCAGTTGTGACCAGATTTGTGACCCAGGATGTGATCAATTCTGGAGAATGTTCTATGTGCACTGGAGAAGAATGTTTATTCTGTGCCTTTGGGATGGAATGTTCTGAATATATCTGTGATGTCCATCTGGTCCAGTGTGTCATTTAAAGCCTTTATTTCCTTGTTGATCTTTTGCTTGGATGATCTGTCCATTTCAGTGAGAGGGGGTTTAAAGTCCCCTACTATTATTATTTTATTGTTGATGTGTTCCTTTTATTTTGTTATTAATTGGTTTATATAATTGGCTGCTCCCATGATAAGGGCATAGATATTTAAAATTGTTAGATCTTCTTGTTGGACAGACCCTTTAAGAATGATGTAGTGTCCTTCCTCATCTCTTATTATAGTGCTTGGTTTAAAAATCTAATTTGTCTGATATAAGGATTGCCACCCCAGCTTTTTTTGATGCACATTATCATGGTAAATTGTTTTCCACCCCCTCACTTTTAATCTGGAGGTGTCTTTAGGTCTGTAATGAGTTTCTGATACCCTGTGTCTTTTTATTGGGGCATTTAGCCCATGTACATACAGGGTAACTATTGAAAGATACAAATTTAGTGCCATTGTATTGCCCATAAGGTGATTGTTACTGTGTATTGTCTCTGTTCCTTTCTGGTCTACTACTTTTAGGCTCTCTCTTTGTTTAGAGGACCCCTTTCAATATTTCCTGTAGGGCTGGTTTGCTGTTTGCAAATTCTTTTAATTTTTGTTTGTCTTGGAAGCTTTTTATCTCTCTATTTTCAATGATAGCTTAGCTGGATACAGTATTCTTAGTTGCATATTTTTCTCATTTAGTGCTCTGAGTCTATCATGCCAGTTCTTTCAGGTCTGCCAGGTCTCTGTGGATAAGTCTGCTGCCAATCTAATATTTCTACCATTATATGTTACAGACTTCTTGTCCTAAGCTGCTTTCAGAATTTTCTCTTTGTCACTAAGACTTGTAAGTTTTACTATTGGATGATGGGGTATGGACCTATTTTTATTGATTTTGGGTGGGTTTTCTGTGCCTCCTGGAATTTGATGCTTGCTCCTTTTCCACAAGGGAAATTCTCTACTATAATTCATTCCAATATACCTTCTTCCCCCCTCTCTCTCTTCTTCTTCTGGAATTCCAATTATTCTAATACTTTTTTGTCTTATGGTATCACTTATCCCTCAAATTCTTCCCTCATGGTGCAGTAGTTGTTTGTCTCTCTTTTGCTTAGCTTCTTTATTCTCCATCATTTGTTCTTCTATATCACTAATTCTTTCTTCTGCCTCGTTTATCCCTAGCAGTAAGAGCCTCCATTATTTTTTATTGTACCTCATTAATAGCTTTTCAATTTCAACTTGATTAGATTTTAGTTCTTTTATTTCTCCAGAAAGGGATTTTATTTCTCCAGACACAGTTTCTCTAATATCTTCCATACTTTTTTCTAACCCAGCTAGAACCTTGAGAATCATCATTCTGAACTCTAGATCTGACATATTACAAATGTCCATATTGATTAGGTCCCTAGCCATTGGTACTGCCTCTTGTTCTTCTTTTGTGGTGAGTTGTTCAGCCTTGTCATTTATCCAGATAAGAATATATGAATGAGATAATAAAACGCTAAAAGGGTGGTGAAGACCCCAGAAAAATGTATGCTAACCAAATCAGAAGAGTTCCAAAACCAGAGGAAGAAGAAATGGAAAAAAAGGAAATAAAAATTAAAAAATATATATATGTTAAACTGGTGAATAGAACAGAGCCACCCACTTGATTTTTAGTGTATTTTGGTCTCTTAAAAAAACTACCTCCCAAAATATCAAAGAAAGAAGAACTTAAGTATGTACAAAAATATGGGTAAACATGATGAAAGAAAGAAATATGACTGTAAATATGAAAATTTTTTTAAAAATCTGAGAAAGGAATTGATAAGTTGGTTGGAAAAATTTAAAAAAAAAACAAAAAAAGAGGAAGGAATGTGCTCAGACTGGAGACTAGAACAAAGCCATGTGGTAGATTAGGGTATATTCTGATGTATCAGAAGAAATTGAATCTCAAATTTTTTTAGGAAAAAAAAAGACCTATAGGTATACAAAAAATAAGGTTAAATACAATAATACAATGAAGGGATAGAATATGACTTTAATAATGAGGGTTTAAAAATACTCTTTTTTTAAAGAAATGTATTGTTAAGATGAACTAATTTAAAAAAATTAAAGAGGAAAGAGAAGAAGTTAAGAAAATAGAAGAAAAAAAATAAAATTAAAAATTTAACTTTGCAAGACTAAAGGATCATGGGGAAATAAAAACATGAATTCTATGCATTGCTTTCCCCTAGCTCTGGAGTTCCACTGTTTTCCTTGATTGGTGAGCTTAGTTTTGGGTGGATGTTCTTGCTGATCTTCTGCAGGAGGGGTCTATTGCAGTGATTCTCAAATGTCTTTGCCCGAGGCAGAATTGCACCACCCTTGCCAGGGATGAGGCTATGTAATCTGCTTGGGTTCTCTCTTGGAGCTTTTGTTCCCTGAACGCTTTCCATACTGCTTTGAAGTACGGGAAAGAAAATGGTAGCCTCCCAATCTCTGGCCCAGATGAGCCAAGAGCTTGGGGCCCCATTCCTCAGTACACCGTCAGAGATAAGCAGTCAATCAGTCCTGTCTCTCTGGTCTCCGGCGGCACTCCGAGCTCACTTGGCCTGTGAGTAAGAGTTTCTATCTCTGGTGCACAGCCCTGTTTGGCATCTCCAAGCCCAGCAGATTCCTGCTGCACTGCTCCTCCCAGAGGAGGAGGGTGCGTCACCCCAGATCTGCCACTTGTGGGGTCCCTGCTTAAAGAACGGTGGCCTGATGTGCCTTGGATCATGGTTTAAGGTAACCCCAATAGAAAACTCACTCTTTGGCTCTGTCTCTCTATCAGCTTCCCTGCTCCAATACTTGGCAGTTCTACCACACCCAAACACGCCCAATCTTTCTGTGATCCCATGGGATCTGAGACGAGACCACACTCCCTGTGAGGACTCTACCACCACTTAGTCTCTGGAGTGATGTCCCTCAGTGGAGCATACTTCTAAAAGTTCTGATTTTGTGCTCCACTGCTTCACTTCTTGCCGGGAGCTGACCTCTCCTCCTGCAGTCTGTTTTCCCATCACTTTGGATTCATTTCTCTGCACATCCTACAGAATTGCTGCTCTTCTTCTCTTCTATCTTCTGTTGTGTTTGTAGATGTTTGGAGTGGTTGGATACCTATCTAGTTGAACTCCTGGGATCTGATGTCATTTCAGTCTGCTACTCCTCTGTTATCTTGCCTCTCACCTCATCATCTCTGTTTTTTATCAAAATTTCTTGGCTATTCGGGGTCTCTTGTGGTCCCAAATCAAATACAAGATTTTTTTCATCTATTTCTTTGGAATTTTGGTAGGGATTGTGCTGAATCTGTAGATGACTTTGTTAGTAAAGAAATTTTAACAATATTAACTCTCCTGATTCATGAACATATGTGCCTTCTTCAATTCCTTTTATCAATATCTTACAATTTTCAATGTATATATCTTTCACCTCTTTGGTTCAATTTATTGCTGAATGTTTTATTATTTTTGATGCTTTAGTAGAAGAGATTTGTTTTCTCTACTTTTTTTCAGATAGTTCATTGTTAGTGTATAGAAATACAACAGATCTTTGTATGTTGATTTTGTATCCTGAGACTTTGCTGAGTTCAGTTTTTAGTATTTAGAATATAAAATTATGTCATCTCCAGCAACAGTTTCACTTCTTCGTGATTTAGATGCCTTTTATTTCTTTTTTCTTTTATTACCTAATTGCTCTGCTAAAGTCTTCTGGTGCTATGTTGAAAGGACTGGTGATAGAGAGTAATCTTGTCTTATTCCTGGTCTTATAGGAAAGCTTTCACGCTTTCACCATTAAGTATGATGTTAGCTATGGACTTGTCATATATGGCCTTCATTACATTGACATGTGTTTCTCCGAAACCCACTTTGTTGAAAGTTTTTATCATGAAAGAATGTTAACTTCACTAAGTGCTTTCTACATCTATTGAGATGATTATATGGTTTTTGTCCTTCATTATATTAACATGGTGTATGACCTCTACTAATTGAATATGATGGAATTTCTTTGCATTGCAGGGATACATCCCATTTGATCTTGATGTATGATCCCCTTTATTTATTTATTTTTAAAGATTTTATTTATTTATTTGACAGACAGAGATTATAAGCAGTCAGAGAGGCAGGCCCTCTGCTGAGCAGAGAGCCTGATGCAGGGTTCAATCCCAGGACCCTGGAATCATGACCTGAGCTGAAGGCAGAAGCTTTAACCCACTGAGCCACCCAGGTGTCCCATATGATCCCTTTTAATGTGTTGCTAAATTTGGTTTATTAATTTTTTTTCATAATTCTTGCATATATATTCATTAGGGATACTGACCTATGCTTTTCTTTTCTTCTAGGGCCCTTATTTAGGTTTGGTATTGGGGAAATGCTGGCTTCATAAAATGTTGTTGGGACTGTTTCCTTCTTTTTAATTTTTGGAAAGATTTTGGGAAGGATAGACATTAATTCTTTTTTTTTTTAAAGATTTTATTTATTTATTTGACACACAGATTTCACAAGTAGGCAGAGAGGCAGGCAGAGATAGAGGAGGAAGCAGGCTCCTCGCCAAGCAGAGACCCTGATGTGGGGCTCTATCCCAGGACCCTGGGTTCATGACCTGAGCCGAAGGCAGAGGCTTTAACTTACTGAGCCACCCAGGCACCCCAACATTAATTAATTCTTTAATGTTTGGTAGAATTCACTTGTGAAGTCATTTGATCCTGAGGTTTTCTGTTTTGAGGAGGTTTTTTGTTTTGTTTTGTTTTGTTTTGTTTTGTTTTTTAAAGATTTTATTTATTTATTTGACAGAGAGAGATCACAAGTAGGCAGAGAGGCAGGCAGAGAGAGGAGGAAGCAGGCTCCCTGCTGAGCAGAGAGCCCGATGCGGGGCTCGATCCCAGGACCCTGAGATCATGACCTGAGCCGAAGGCAGCGGCTTAACCCACTGAGCCACCCAGGCACCCTTGAGGAGGTTTTGATTACAGATTCAATCTCCTTACTAGTAATCAGTACATTTTATTTATATTACCACCACCACCACCACCAACAACAACAACAACACAATGAAAACAGATCTTGGCTCTATTAATTTTTTCTTATTGTTTTTTTACCTTTAAATCTTTATTTTACTTATTTTCATTCATACCTTCTTATTGCCTTCCTTCAGCTATTCTTGAGTTTTGTTTGTTCTTTTTTTTTCCCAGTCTCTTGAAGTGCAAAGTTAGGTTATTTATTTGTGATCTTTCTTTCTTTTTAATGCAGATATTTATTTTTGTAAACATCCCTCCTAGAATTGTTTTTTTTTTTTTTTGCATCATCCCATACATTTTTATATGTTGTGTTTCCACCTTCACTTGGTTCAAGATATTTTTTTATTTTATTTTTGATTTTTATCTTTGACTCAGTGATTTGTTAGGAATGTTACTTTTTAATTTCCACATATTAATGAATTTTCCAGATTTCTTCTGGTTATTTATTTTTAGTTTCATACCATGTGGTCAGAAAAAATACTTTATGTGATTTATACATTTTAAAATTTGCTACAACTTTACTATGTACTTTATTTATTATATACATTATTTAATATAAATTTATAGTAATTATAAATTTAATCTTAAAAAATTGTAAATAATTATTATATTTTAATAACATTTTAAGTGTTATAAGAAGTGTAGGTACTTCTAATCTATAATTATAAATCATAGATTTTTACTATATACTTTAGTATAACTATTATACTGATAGTAAATAACTATTTTCACCATACTAACATATCATCTTGTTTAGAGGATGTTCCATATGCAGTTGATAATAACACGTATTCTTATTTGATAGAATTTTTTTAATATGTCTGTTAAAATAAATACAGTTCTAGCCTCTAGCGCTTTTTTATTAATTTCTATTTGGATGATATATCCCATTGAAAGTGAGGCTTTGAAGTGTCCACTATTATTGTATTGCTATGTTTCTCTTCAGATCTGTTAGTATTAGCTTAATCTATTCAGGTGTCTTAATTGGGTGCATATGTATTAATAGTTGTTGTAGTTTCTTGAAAAATTGACCCATTTCTCATTATATAATGACTTTATTTGTGTCTTTTTCCAGTTTTCCACTTAAAGTCTATTTTGTCAGATAAAAGTGTAGGTACTTCTATTCCCTTTAGTTTCCATTTGTGTGGAACATTTTTTCCATCTATTCACTTAAGATTGTGTGTGCCCTTACAGCTAATGAGGGTTTCTTGTAGGTAGCATATAGTTGGGCCTTCTTTATATATCAGCCACGTAGGAACAGAGCAGTCTTGCTGGGTCTGGAGAATAACAGAAGAATATTAAAAAAAAAAAATCATTTGTAACAAAGTAGTGTAAATTATATAGCATATTGCATAAGAGGTGAAAAATAATTTAATAAAATGTGTTGAAGTGTATTAACTTGGAAATACTAATTCTATAAATAGTGATGAGGCATATCAAGTCAGAGGAATATATTACTGTTTTGGTTTCAGGCATGTTGTTTTTGCAGTGAAGACATGGTAAGCATGAAAAACAGGGTATATAAATTTTTGGTTCGTAAGCAGAGCTGTAGAACTTACAGTCTGAACTAGAACTGAAAATTGTACCTACATATTTGCTTTGGAAAAAAGTGGATGTCCAAGAATGGAAGTTAAATATAGTTTATAGTGACTGCACTTATTGGGTTAGCATAACTTAATGTATGGAGTTGTTATATCACTATGTTGTGTGCCTGAAACTAATAGCATTATATGTTATCAATACTTAAATAAAAAATTAAAATAAGGGTGTTTTGGTGTTTCAGTCAATCAAGCATCTGACTCTTGATTTTGGCTGAGGTCATGATCTTGGGGTTGTGAGACTGAGTCCTGCATTGCGCTCCATGCTGAGCATGGAGTTTGCTTAAGATTTGTCTCTCGCTTTTCCTCTGCCCCTCCTCACCACCCTGCCCCCACCCCGTGCATGTTCACATGCTCTTTCATAGATAAATAAATAGATTCTGATAAAAATGAAAACATGATATAGTTTCATTCAAATATAGAATATAAGGAATAGTGCAGACAACCAGAGCGGATGGGAGAGAAAATTGAACGGGAGGAAATCAGAGAGGGAGACAAACCATGACAGACTCTGGTTTCCGGGAAACAAAGAGGGTTTCAGAAAGGAGTGGTGTGGGGAGATGAGGTAACTGGGTAGGGGGTATTAAGGAGGGCACATGCTGTGATGATCGCCGGGTGTTATGCACAACTAATGAATCACTGAATACTAAAAATAAATAAATAAATAAAGCTGGTAGTATAAAAATTGAATGATGTTTCCTTTATACTTTGAAATCACTGTGAGTCTATGAACAGTCTAAGTTTCCAGGAGTATAATAAAGTATAGCTCCATATTATGGTGATCACATTATCATTTCTGTATATCATGAAAGTATTCCACACCCTGTAAGTGACATTAGAACTTTTCCAGAAGAAACAGAAGGAATAGTGTGAGTTTTTCCACAACTGTGGTATTCACCAGCTTCTCTGTTAATGTGCTCTGTCACAAGCAGCTCTTAAATCTCGGTGAGCTAAATAGACAACTTTTGCCTTTGCTGACAAGTCCACTAGCTCCCTATGGTGGCTCCACTGTAATCTGATGGCTAGATCCAGGTATGCTCCACATTCTTTCGTTCCAGAACATGGGTAAATAAACAGTTAGTATAAGGGTATCGTTCTTCTCTCTTGGAAGAGAGGAATGTAAGAGGTTAAGTCAAACATTCAGGCACGTTTAGAACCACTGCACAGGTGGAGGTCACATGACATCTCTTTATATTCTATTAGTGAAAGCATGTCACCAGATTGAATCCAGCAACAATGAAGCAGGAGTGGTGATGGGCAGAGTATTATATGCTGAGCATTAACGTAATCAATCAAGGCCAGATAGTTAAGCCTGATGCACTGCCTTGTAAATAATGACATAGGAACATATTACATACTCAGCTAACATTTTCTGAATCCGCTCAAGACAGAAGTAATTTTATTGTCATGTACATGTATAAGATCAGACCTGTTCTTCCTCTTCATCTTATGACATTTTATTATTTTTGAAGGTGAAGTGCCAACTATAGACATTGTTGTCCATAACTTCAATTTTATTACAAGTACTGTTTTTCCAAAACACATGTCTTTTCTATAACTGCCCAAGATTAAGTTTTCCATATTGCAATAAACATTGTTGAACTTGTAAATAATTTTTATTGGCTAATATGCAGTATTATCAGGGACAAGTTCCTCTTCTTGTGTATAGTTTCATGTGTTAACACCTAATCTTGATTGAGATCCAGATGAATGAACACAAACAAGATTATCATGCACAGTCTCGTTACAGCACACCAATGCTTTCCCAGGAACTGTCCTCTCTTCCTTCTCTTATCAAGCTCTAATGTGGCAACCGTGTTATGAATCAGCCTCTCTAATTATTTTGAATTTATTTGGTTACTTCAAATATTCTTTAGTTATTAAATAAAATTGGAAAAAATTACGTGTACTGACATACACAATTAAACATTTTAAGTACTTATTTTCAGTATTTGAAAAAAATATACTACTATGATCTGTGATTAGCAAAATGAAGCAATGAATTCTTAGGAAACAAAAGAATTTTCCTTTTCCAACTTGTGTACCTAGTCAGATCATATAGCATTTATTATGGAAAGTAACAGCTAAAAATCATTTAGTCAAGTGATCAGCAAGCTATTTTCCATAAAGGGCCAGAAACTAAATATTTAAGTTTATATTACATAATCTGTATTGCAAGTATTCAGTCGTAGTATGAACACAACCATAAACAATGCATACAAGGATGAATGTAGCTGGTTTCAATAACTTTTTTTTTTTTTAAGAGGGCTTTATTTGCCCAGTGGATTCTAGTTTATAAATCACAGATCTCATCTTATTTATCTGTTTAACAGGTGAAGGAACTGAGAATTCAAAAAAAAATTTCAGAGAATTACCTCACAATAATAGTAATACAGATTCTAAAATCTGTTGACTATTACAAATCTAACTGGTATCAAATATATTTGAACCCAGAGTTCCTCAGTCCTAATTAAGAATCCAATATTTTTGACTAACTTATTCTATCATGTATCTTGGAAATTCAGGTGTTGATTTTATAAACATGAAACTAAATTCAAATCATTTATTATATAAAACATTTTTAACATGTCACTAGCTAGAATGAAATTTTTTTAAGGTAAGTATACTTGTTGACTAACTTTGGGTATGGATTGTTTTAACTTGACCGATAAGTTGAAGTCTTAAGTCACAAAACAATTCACTTTTTACAAGTTCTTTGTACTGTAATAATGGAGAAAATATATAGTTAGTAAATGATCCTATATAGTTTTAGGATATTGATAATTGTTTCAAGATGGTTTTGGTGTTTACTAAAGGAATCACTTCTCAAAAGATGTATCTTGACAATTCTCTTCATTAACCTGTGATATATTCATGTTTGCCTTTTTAGTTTAATGAAAACAACATTATTTCCAAGCAATATTATATGTCTCATACTTCTAAATTTGTATTATAGCAATTTTGAAATGTCCTATATTTCACATATAATTAATTACAATAACAAGATGATTATTAAAGAATACATAGCATTTCATATTTTTCTGCAAACTATTTTAATGATTCAAAATTTTTATTTCTTTATTTTAATTTTTTTAAAGATTTTATTTATTTGACACACAGTGGGAGAGCACAAGGGCAGGTAGAGCAGCAGGTAGAAGGAGAGGGAAAAGCAGGCTCCTTATGGGGAGCCTGATCCCAGGGTGAGCCCAATGCAGAGGCGTGCTCTTGCACCCTCTGCCTCTGCCACCCACGTGCCCCTAACTATTCAAAAGTTTTTAAAGGGGAGCTTCTGGGTGGCACAGTTGGTTAAGCAGCTACCTTTGGCTCAGGTCTTGATCTCAGGGTCCTGGAATCCAGCCCAGCATTGGGCTTCTGGCTCAGCAGGGAGTATGTTTCTCTCTTTCCTCTGCCTGGCCCTCCTCACTGCTTGGGCACACTCTCTCTCTTGCTCTTTCTCTCAAATAAATAAACAAAATCATCAGAAACAGTTTTTTTAAATAAATACATTTAAAATAAAAAAATCAAAGCAAAGAGCAAAGTGACAAGAATAAAAATTTAATTTTGTATTGGATTTCTGTTGGGGTATTTTTTGATGAGTTGTTTTGTTTTTTTTTTTTTTAACCTAGAATTTGTTCCAAAAAAGTGTGTTTTTCGTATTTCCTATTGAGAACTTTATGGCTGCCTACTGTAATTCAATGTTTCCCATTTCTGTGATGAGAAATTGATACTGAATTTGGATCCATATGTAAGACTTTATTTTTTTTAATTTTTTAAAAAGATTTTATTTATTTATTTGAGAAAGACAGATCACAAGCAGGCAGAGAGGCAGGGGGAAGCAGGCTCCCTGCTGAGCAGAGAGCCCGATGTGGAGCTCGATCCCAGGACCCTGAGATCATGACCCGAGCCGAAGGCAGTGGCTTAACCCACTGAGCCACCCAGGTGCCCCCATATGCAAGACTTTAAAAATAATTTATAACCACATCTATTGTTTAAATATACTATAAAGACACATGCATAGAATGAAGAAAAAGTTATTGCCATGGTGCACAAGACTTAATTAGATCCTTATGCATTGGCTTCTTTATCAACACTAAGGCTAACATAGTCATCAAGTTATCGTTTCAATTTTAGTCCACTTACATTTAATCAATAAATCCAAATAAAATAAAATCAGGTAAAATACATTAAGAGTATTATACTACCAAATTTGCCAAATGCTATAAGCGTTATTTTTATTTCATAAAATGTTGAATGAGCACACTCTATACATACCGTGATTCAAATATATGCATATTTGAAGAATGTAATTTTTATTATATTGCCTGCATTGTTAGAATATTAAAATTCTGTGTAAAAATTACTAACAAATTCTAGTTGCAACATGATGTTGACTTAAAAGAATCTAAGTGTTATGTGATTAAAAAACTTAAATATATGTTTAGTTATGTTATTAAAAAGACTGTAATTCTTTCATTAAGCAAAACTCTAGACTTAAGGGGACCGAAGGGGGTGCTTGAAGGAAGGTGAAGAGGCATTATGAAAGTTGCTTTGTTTTGTTTTGCTTAGATGAGTAAAATATCACGTCCAAGGAAAGGCTGAATAAGGAAGGATATCAATGATGAACAGAGCCAGGGAGAACTTCTGAGTATCAGGATGAGGTGGATGAAATACACATTTGGATATGAATCTACCTAGTTAGTATTATTCAGATTACTCCATATACAATTAACTTTGTTTGATTACTTTGCTAATTTGTATTTCAAGGGACATTTTTAGTCTGAGTGTGCCTGATTCATGTAAAGTACCTGGAAAAAAAAAAAAAAAAAAGGTAGAATGTATTGACTGAGATGCAGGAATCCCAGCTAGTAAGTTCCACATGATAAGGAAAGCTTGTGAAAGGTTTTATCCATTTGCTTTGATTTTTTTTCAAAGCAACAAGCAGCAAGATCAACGCTGAGAGTAAAGAGAGTGGACATGGTTTGAGAACAGGAGAGCATGAGATACTGGTCTAGAAGAGTGGAAGAGCCGACGGGCGAGGGAAACAGCGCAACTGCTGAACAGCATAAGGGCCCTGAGAAGAGTGGCAGGGAGAGCAGTTAGCACATCAGAAAGATTGTGTGTAGGCTAGGCTTATCTGTGGAGGGCAGGCTTTTGGAGGTAGAATTTACTCAGGGCTGAGATTTCAACAAAAGTACACAAGGCAGCAATTGAAGGGCACAAGTTGAGAGCAAGGGGGAGATTCTAATTGTTGATCATGGGCGTTAAGCTTGGAATGGACAGAAGTGAGGATATGACATGGGTGAGGCACCATACAGATGCCACAGGATCAAGGGATTATGCTTCCATCTTCTGTCAAAGAACTAATAAAGATAAGAAAGCTAAATAGTGAGAATTTGAGAGGCTAGTCTCTCTATGCCAGAGTTTCATCTTGATTTTTGAAGTTGTCCTTTTTCAGTTTGCCCATAGAAGAGAGAAATAGAATTTTAAAATATAATAAAGTGGATTTTGAACTGAAATAAAAATATTCAGAAACTGGTGGTAAGAGAGGATAGAGAGAGGATGGATAGTTGATGAAAGATTGAAATAAACTGAGACTAAATACAATAAATCTATGAATCCTACCGTAATTTTATTAAATCCCTAAGTTTTGGAGAACAAACAATGCAATTTGTTTCAGCCCAGCCTCTCTGTCTTGGGTCTGTGAAAGACTGCCCATCTGCCGAAGGATGAGTCAGTAGTCTGTTTGATTCTGAAGCCCCAGGAACAGAACTGGCTGCTGACAAAGGAATTATATTCTCATTTTCACTGAGGCTCTAAAATGCCCTGTCAAATAAATATTCTAACTGTGATAGCAACAGACACAGTAATCCAGGAAAGAAGAGACCTGGTAGTGGAGAGTAACAGAATTTAAACAATGAAAGAGATTCTTATGCACCATATTACTGATGGCTTTTGCTAATGAAAAGTCAAGTGTAACTGCATGATAATTTGAAACTATCAATGTCAGATATAAGGCACAAGTAAATAGTGTGGGTTTACAAGGAGATTACACACTCTACTCTTTATTTGAAAAATAAATGCATTGGATGTTTGGTTTTGACAGAATATGAAAAGGGAGAGAAATTTTGATCTTTTAAAGATTTATTTATTGATTTGAGAGAGAGAGCAAGATAGAGAGAGTGAGCAGGGGGAGTGGAAAAGGGAGAGGGAGAGAGAGAGACTCTCAAGCAGACTCCCCACTGAGTGCAGAGTACAACTGGGGTTCGATCTCACAACTCTGATATGGTGACCTGAACTGATATCAAGAGCTGGACACAACCGACAGAGCCATACAGGTGCCCCTATTATTTTAAAACATTTAGTAGTTGATTTAATTAAACTCTCTTAACCCATTTAAAACCCCCAAAATTTTTGACGTAAAAATGATTTGACATATCTAGGAATAAATTTGTGATAATAAAATAAATGTGATAATATGATAAATTTTTAAAAATAACTTCCAAGTCAATATTTGAGTTTCTATTGTAAGAAAATCTAAATAACAAAACATGACATAATTTGCATTTTATCAATAGCTAAGATTCTAACTCTTACATACAGCACAAGAATTTCATTCCCTAGGTATGTAGATTACTGTCAATTGACATCATTATTGTTGTTGTCAGGAAGATAATTGCTGTAATAAAAATGTTTACTATGGCAGTGAATATTTTTCTCTTGAAATAATGTCATGAGAAGATTCTCTTTCACTTTACTATCCTTGGTTTTAGGGAAAAATGAAATCCCACATCTTAATATGAATATGCAACCAATGTACTGTCAGCTAAAACTCTTCCAAAAAAACAAAATATGGGACACTTTTTTGGAAGATATTCATTAAATGTCAAGAACATATCAAGAGTAAGAACCTGTGCAGGAAACCAAACCAAACCAAAACAAAACAAAACAACAACAACAAAAAGTAGAATTTGTGGGAATAGTCCCAATCAATAGGCATATGGCTAGTATTTATGTAGAACAAAACAAATAATTTCTGAATGATTATGAGTTCCAAGCTTAGATCTCAGTATAAACATCTTTGTACCTTAAAGATGAATGTTTGCTCCGTTTTAACAAACTGAAGTGAGTGTGAGTGAGAAATTAGGTTTCTAACACTTCTTTTATTCCAAGGGATAGTATTGCAATTCACAGGCTTGGGTTCAAATTGCCTTTTCTCTCGTACATCTGTGTATGTAAACCCATACTTGTAAACCAAGTACTTGCTCACATCCTTATCATCTCTTCCTTCTTCCAAGCACATGGTAGATTCAATTTCCCAGGTTCCTTCCTTTTGAGTAGGACCATGTGAGGATGAACTAGGAAAACAAGGCATGTCACTTCCGGATTAAGTGACTTAATTGCTTGTGGAGTCTACTATCTCTTTTTCTCTGTTGCCAAGATGGTAGAAGAAGCCTAAACACAAGATAAACAAATACAAGATAGATAAGAATCATCAAGGGATACCCTCCAGATCTATAGATGTTTTACACAACTGAAAATTAAATTTGCTAGATTCAGCCAATAGGAAATCTAATTGTATTTGTTGTCCCACACATCCACCCTGGCTATGTGTCTTTAGGCAAGAACTTAATCTCCATCAGTTTTGGTTTTCCCTTCTGTAAGCTACAACACACAGCCCTATGAAATGATAGCAATTTTAAGAAGGTTATTAGATTACCTATGGAAAGAAAATGGATGTAGAGTTTAATTATTTGAGTTTTTAGTTCCTTAAGATATTATATTTATTCTGTTCACATAAAATTAAGAAATGTCATATATAGTATTTAATGCAAACTTTTATTTTTTATTTCTCACAGACAAATATTTGACCTTTATTATGAGTGAACCAAAGGCAACTTGTCTCATTAAAAACAAAACAAAACAAAAACCCCAAAAACAAACAACAGTAACAAAAACAACAAACATGTCCTAAAAGCTTCTAAGCAGACCCACGAAAGCTAAGCTAAGTGAGGCCCAGGTTCACCAGTTTAAAATCATCCATACATAAAAGTGAAATAAGTGTAAATTTAGAAAGGAGGAACTTGTCATATTAAAAATGATGACAGACTGTTATAGACTAATTCTGTCCCTCCCCCCAAAATTATATATTGAAACCTCAATGGCCAATATGATGGCATTTGGAAATAGGACCTTTGGGAGGTAGTAAAGGTTAGATGAGGGCATAAGGGTGGAGTTGTATAATATGATCAATGCCCATATTAGAGGAGGAAGAGACAGGAGCACTTTGTTTCTTTGTTTCAGGAGCACACACAGAGGAAAGGCCATGTGGTCACACAATGAGAGAACGTTGTCTACATACCAGGAAGCAGGCCACACCTTGATGTTGGACTTCTCAGTTTCCAGAATTGTCAGAAATAAAACCTGTTAAGCATCCCTCTGTCTATGTAATTTTGTTGGAGCAGCCTACGACAACTAAGACATAGGCCTTTTAGAGAAATGATTTGTTATTTTCCTCTTATATTGTTAAAATTAGCAAGTATTTAATATGTAGAAACTTCCACTTACTTTATTTTCTATGACCAAAATTTAAGAAGAGAATCAAAGAAAACACTTAGGTTTAGATCCATTATAAAATGTGCAGATGCCTATTCCTTTTTTTTTTTAATCTTAGAGTGCAAAACATTTTAGTTGTTGAGTAAAACTCTGAGGTGTGCTAAGCATGTTTGTTACCATCTTCTTAAGTAGAAAAAAATTATACAACTCAGAATCAAGTTTAATGAGTAACAACTATATTTCTTAATTTAAATGTCACCAATATTTACAATGATTGTGCCTCTGCACATGAAAACCGGCATTTAGGTTAATATAATAATAATTGGGGAAAATAGAATTAATATACAAATAAGTTAGCATATTGATAGATATTACTCTGTGATGCAGAACATTTATATTTTTTTTCTTAAAAATATCCAATATAGTTACTTAAGATGCCCTAGAAGAAAATGCATATGTATGCTGCTTAATTAAACAAGGAGTCCATCAGACTGAGACGGTGCAATGCTGAGGTAGACTGCCTAAGCAAATCAAGGTCTAAATTGAGGTCTAAGGACAACCAATGAGAGTCGGTTAGGCTCTAAGCTGTTGGCAAGCAATGATGTCCTCACTTTGCTTCTGTCTCTTTGCAAAAATCTCTCCTTAGAGCTCCTGCAGGTGGAGCATCTCTAAGCCACTTTAGGTTTAGTCCTGCCCCAGAAAAATTAGGTTTAGGTTTTGCTCATATAACTTCTTAAACATGTTAATATACATCAGTTTATTTTGTCTTTAACACTGCTTAGGAATTTCTGCTTCCCCTTATGTTGTTTTGTTTTGTTTTGTTTTTGTTTTTGTTTTTGTTTTCTTCACTGTAGCATTTTTCATATTTTAACATCCTATGAAATGTACTTTTCGTTGTGTTTGTTGGTTTAATTACAAAACCCCTTGGGTCCTCTAGAATCTGCACCTGCAACACCAGAGCATTTTGTCTGTTTTAAAATTCTCCTCCCCGTACTGTGGTGTCTCCAGCTAGAACAGGGACAAGAGGTAGGACCTCCGTGAGTACGTCGTGAGCGCTCACACCGGTAAGTGTCTCACAGGTTAAACAACACATGTGAGGGATAACAAAAACAAAGCAAGAAGCAAAACAAAACAAACAAAACTAAAAAACAAACATAAAAACCCCCCAAAAGCAAAAAACAAAATCCCCTGGTTATAATAGGTGAAACAAGTTGTCTGGTGGGATGTTCTGGGGAAACAATAAACAGAATTAAGACTGAGCTGCTGCTCAGATCCAGTCCAGCCCTGTGGGTTCTCTCACTCGGGAGCACCCCCCTCACTCGGAGGAGTCCCTTCTTAGGAAACAAGGGGTGACCTTTTCAGAGAAAACACGCAGGGCCAGCTCCTCTGCGAATTGCAGCAGCTCAGCTTCTAGTCCAGACCAGAGTTGCATGTTTTCTAGAGGAAAATAGTTTCTAAGCCTCAGTTTATTCATATGTATAATGAAGACTCAGGGGTGGACACATTGCTGCCCTTTTTTTTTTTTTTTTTTTAAATTTTTAATGACCTTTAAACTAAGAGTTACCTTATGCTTTGTTTTAACATTTTTAAAGGGTTGCTTGAAAATAAAATGAAGAATATGTAGTAGAGACGACATGTAGCCCACAAAACCTACTACATTCACTATTTGAGGCTTTAGAGAACACTTTGCTAATCCTGGACCAAATAACCTACTTGTCCTCTTTGAGCCCTACAGTCCTTTGTTTTTGACAGATATGCATAAATTTAGGGAGGAGATGACTCCTCTTGTAGATTTTTATTAAGATTTCTATGCTGTCTGTGGCATTAAAGAATCTGTATATGTACAGCAGCAAGATAGTTTTTGTTGTTGTTTTTTTTGACCTAGAAAGAGATAAAATTTAATAGTATAAATACTATGGAATGGTCTCAGAGAAGAGAAAGATGACCCAGAGAATGAAAGTATCTCTTTAACAGATACTGTTGATAATTTAGATAAAATCCCCCATAATGAAAAATTGATATTTATGAATTATTTCTAGATAGGTCAATAATTGACTTCAAAGCCTCAAATTGTACTCAAGGCATAGCAAAAATCTTTCATACAAGACATATGTCTTTCTAGCAGGGAGGAAAGCTAGTATGCCCTTGTAGGCAAATTAAAGTGGCAATCATTTAATAACCACTATTATGCATATGTATATTCATTAAAAAACTAGATTATATTATGTGTTCAAAAATATTTAATAACACAGGGTCACCTGGGTGGTTCAGTTGGTGAAGCCTCTGACTCTTGGTTTCAGCTGAAGTCATGATCTCAGGGTTACGAGATTGAGCCCCACATGGGGCTCGCACTCAGCACAGAGTCTGCTGGAGATTCTCTTTCCCTGTCCCTTCCTCACTGACCCTCCCTGCCCCACTTGCACAGGTATCTCTTTAACAGATACTATTGATAATCTAGATAAAAATCCCCCTTGCACAGGTGCATGCACACTCTGTCTCTCAAATAAATAAATACATAAATGGAATCTTTTAAAAACTTTAATAACATGGACAGCTTTTAAGAAATAAAACAAGTTATTTTAGCTTTTTTTTTTTTTTTTAATATGGATTTCCCCAACAAGTGGAATAATATGTAAACCGTCACTGGCAGTGCAACCACAAGTATAGATAGTTCCGCTTTCTTCTTGTAGAGTTTCCTTCATGGAGCTAGACCTCAAACTGCTACAGGCTTACAATGTCAAGATTTTGATGTGCAGATACAAAATAAATCTTTTACCACCTAAACATGCTCCTAAGTCATCATCCTTATCACCAACAAGCAACATCCACAACCCATACACAAAAGCAAATCAGAATCCAAACATCATCTGCCCTTTAATAGTAAAGTCCTATTTATAATGTTTGGATAAATAATAATTGGGCTTTTGAAAAGCCTTTCAAATTTCAAAGTAAAGCTTCTTTGAAAATGAAGGCTAATTCCAGCAGTTAGACCCCAAGCCATTAAGGCAAAGACTGGGCTCAGAAACAGAGAGGCCGTTTGGAAAAAGAATGTGATCTTGAAAAAGAAGCCCTGCTAAGGCAATGCTGATCATGAAACATTACTTGTGCATTAGGCTTAGTTGACTCACATTTCTCCTTTGAGGTGGTGAATAGACGCCAAAGACTAAGAAATAACTGGGTTAGAAAAGGGCTTTATGATGCTTAATTTTCTGTGTTCTCTTGGCTAGGCTGTGGTACCTAGATGTTGGTCAAATACCAGTCTCGATATTGGGGAGGTATTGTCTAGAAATGATTAACATTTAAATCATCACACTTTGAATAAAACAGATTACCTGCATATGTGGGTAGGCCTCATTCAATCAGTTCAAAGATGTAAAAGAAAAATACAGGGTCCTCCAGAAAAAGTAGAATCTTTTTCCAGCCTGCCTTTGGACCTGAAATAGAAATATCAACTCTTCCCTGATATGTAGCCTGCTCTGCGTATTTAAGACTTGCCAGTCTCCACAACTGCATGAGTCAATTCCTTAAAATCAATCTCTTTTTCTCTCCATGTGTGCATAGATAGATATAGATAGCTATAGATATAGATATCTAAATATATGTGTCTAATGCCTTATTGGTTCTGTTTTTCTAGAGAATCCTGGTTATCCCAAGGTCACAGAGAGATTGGGGTTAAAAGGCAGGTCTTCATTTACTGCTTTATTTAAAAGAAAAATTAGCATTAAGCACTTCCCCTTCCCTACACCAGGTCTTCACCAAAAGTTAAGAAACACCTAATTCTGGGGCACCTGGGTGGCTCAGTGGATTAAGCCTCTGCCTTTGGCTCAGGTCATGATCTCAGGGTCCTGGGATTGAGCCCCACATTGGGCTCTCTGCTCAGCAGGGAGCCTGCTTCCCTCCAGCTCTCTCTGCCTACTCTCTCTGTCAAATAAATAAATAAAATCTTTTAAAATAAAAAAGAAAATAAAAGAAACACCTAATGCTAATTCTCATTCAGTGTTAAGTTTGTCTGTGCTTACAGCTGAACACTTGGAGTTGATAGAGTCGTATCAGGAAACAAATGGGGATTCCTAAAGGAAGAGGCAAAAACTCCCATTGCAGTGATGTGAGACCCAGTATCCAGGTTTACATGGCCTAACTTGTAATTTGTCTCCTGACCCAGTCAGGGTTGAATGTCAATAGATCCAACTGCCTCAATCTCCCTTGGCTCCTAATGGCACTGTTTTTGTGAGTTTTAACCACATGTTGTATTATTTTCTAGTAATTAGTATAAATGGCCCATTGTGCATGCAGTTTCAGGATTGAATGGCTATGGCATTCAACAAGATGTTCAAACTGTTCTCAACTCTCTGCGTTTCACTTTCATTGGGGGCATTCTAAAGATTCAGGATCTTCTCCAGGAATAGGCAGGAATAGGCAAGGAAAATAGAGTTGCAGAGAGTGATCTCTGGTCTAGTCTCTCCAGCTAAGAATGAATACAACCTTCCATAGCATCTTCATATTGGTTGAGGAGACCCTGGGTGGTATTCTCCAAATATCATAAATGGATTACGCAATGGGATACCCTCTTTGATTTGGAATTTCCTCAATCAACTTTTCAATGCTTAGTGGAAACCTAATTTGGAAACACAATGGGTCTGTAATTCCCTCTTGCCTGCATGGACAGTCTCAGGAAATAAAGATGACCCAGGTAAAATTTCCTTCCAGGTCTGTGTAATAAAGTTCTTTAAAAAATGCCTTCTTGACCTAATTTTGAAGCTTTGGCTAGGAGCTGGTCAGTACCCTTCTAAGAAGCTATTAAGCCCACACTGAGCCACTATTCTTACAGGGTTCTCATAATCAAGGGCCATTATTTTCCTGCCTTAATTTCCCCAGGGTCAGGTATTAGACAAGTCTGGACAGCCCCTACACACCAGAGCCAAGGACATTATTCAAATTAGCCAATCAATTGGGAACCCATAAAATGTAGTTAACTCCACTCCAATATGCTGTCCACTCTTGCTTCAATTTGCTGTTACCCTTTTCCCTGGGTACAACCCAATGGATGTCTCTACCAGGCAGCCTTCTTTCCTTTGGAACTGTAATATCTATCCAACTATCAGTGTGTTGTGTCTCACCATCAAAAGAATCTTTAAATCTTATAAAACAGCATGTTAATGAAATAAACCCTAGCAGGTCAACTAATAGTATTTTGGAAAATATTTATAGATTGCTTTCCATAGGATGTATCTAGACTATCCACAATTGCTTTACAGTAGTCAGATATATCTGACTTCTTGAAGAATGCCCCATATGATATGTAAGTATCCATGACTATGATGACCTCTACTTTGTAAGTGATATGAACTCATTCATCCTATGGAAACCTCATTGTTAATTTGGGCTATAGTATATTTGGATGTTGTAAGAAAAGACCTTGGAAACTGCATTGGTGGTCCTGGTCTACTTTGCTTCACTGGTATCTTGAAAATTATTAGTATTATTATTATTAGTGGTATTCTCCAAATATCATAAACGGATAATGGAATGGGACACCCTCTTTGATTTTGGAATTTCCTCAACCAACTTTTCAATGCTTAGTGGAAACCTAATTTGGAAACACAATGGGTCTGAAATTCCCTCTTGCCTGCGTGGACACTCTCGGGAAATAAAGATATATATAAATAAAAAATCTGATATTGAGACCAAACTCTGATTCTTATTGAGACTCTCATTAGTCTGATACGTTGTGCTTTCACTCCCAATATCAGAAAAGAAAAGAAAATAAAAACAGAAATTACAACATACTCAGCCAACAATTTTGAAGAAAACAGTCAAAACTTTGTTTATATAAAAGTTCCACTACTTGTATAAAGGAGCAAATTCCTACCTGTCTCACAAACACTAAAGAACTCTGACGAGGATACAAGAAATGACTACTTGAGAGCTGTAGAAATGCAGGAAGATTTTGAATAAGTTTTGAAATGTTGTGGAGGTGACAAGCAGAAAGTTATTTTCTTGGTTTTTTGGAGGTATGCCCTAGGGAAAGCCACAGTTGTCATGGACTATAATGCTCCTAGAATCGTGTTTAAAAGGCTCCATTTTGTGTGTTGAAAGCATGAAGAGAATAATTTCAAGAACCACTGAAGAGAAAGGGAGTAAAACAGGAAATAGACAATGACAACACAAAAGTTGTTTAAAAACTATGTTCAAGTTAGTCAGATCCACTGATCACACATGAATAAAGCAGACTAAATGTTGTCTCACCTAAGATGTAAGCTTCAGCCCAACATAGCTATGCTAGTGTTTGGAATATTAAATATAAGCAGGTTAACAGATCCTACAGTAAAAAATATCAATACTTTGAAAAGAAATAACAGAATCTAGTATTTCCATAGATACTAACAATGTTCAAGACACAAACCAAAATTTCTTGCCACAAGAAACCTAAGACAATGTAAGTCATTCCTAATGGAACACTCTACAACTGACTACTGCAAAATGATTCTGATGTAAAAACTGCAAAACAAGGATTTTAAAGCGGTAAATTTAACTATTCTCAATGAATTAAAGGAAAACGTATTTGTGATAGAAGAAAAAAATACAAGATATTTACAATGGATAAATTATAGGGGAAATCAAATAGTTCTAAAGTTGTTGGGAAAAAAACGCTATCATAATAATAATCTCTGGATGATATAAAAGCAAAATGAAGGTGGAAGAAGAATGAGTCAAGAACTCGAAGATAGATTATATAATATGAGGAAGATAATGAAAACTTCAGACAAAAAAAAAGAACCTCCGAGACATATGAGGCAATATTGTACAATATATCAAGCATACTGGAAATTAAAATCTCAGAAGTAAAGAAAAAAGGAGGAGATAAATATGAAAACGGAACGGCTAAAATCATCTCAAATTAAGTAACACATATATTTACAAGTTTAAGAAACTTTAAACAAAATATTAAGTACAAAAAAAGAAAAATTTTAAGCACATCAAATTCAAATGGCTGAAAAAGAAAGAAGAGAAAATATTGAGAGCAGTCAAGGAAAGTAGAAAGATGAGTGACAATTTGAATGACCATCGATTTCTCATTGGAGTTTACAGAGGGAAGAAGAAAAATGTAAAGAGCTGTAAGAAAAGAAAATCAACTGAGAATACTATGTACCTCAAAAATATTCAAGGATGAAGAAAGATATTTTTAGACAAATGAAAAGTGAGCATAAGGGCACAACTGCCATATGGATGGATAAATAGGTCAATGCGGCACAATGGAGAACCCAGAAATAAACTTTTATATTTATGATGAATTGATTTATGACAAATGTGCCAGGACAATTCAAAGGGAAAAAAAATTAAACACATTTTTCAGGATCAACTGAATATCTTTACGGAAAAAGGTAAAAATGTTTCTTACTTCACATCATTGACAAAAATTAACTCAAATTGTGTCATAAACCTAAGAATAAACACTAAAATTACAAAATTGCTAGAGAAGAGCATCTGGAACAATATTTAGGATCTTGATGTAAATGAACATTTCATAGACAGGATGCAAAATTATGCAAAAATTATGGATCAAAAGACAAAAAAATGATAAAATTAATCAAAATCAAAACTTTTGTTCTTCAAGGCTATGAGTAAACTTAAAATATAAACAAAAATGGAAGAAATGGTTATAATATGCATATTAGACAAAGGACTTTTGTTTTGGAATGTGTAAAGAGTTGTCATAACTCAGTATGATAAAAGTAAGCTCACATTAAAAACAAAGCACAAGAGATTTGAAAATATACTTCAGCATAAAAGATGTACAGATGGCAAAAAATCACCTGGAAGGACATTCAAGATAGTCATTAGGAAAATGTAAGTTAAAACCGTAAATGAACAGTACTATGTATCCATAAAAACAGATAAATTTATAAACTTAGAATGCCAAATTTGGTTAGAACATCTCACTGAACTTCCTATCTCACAAACTGCTGGTGGGAATGTAAAAAGATACAACCACTTGGAAAAACAGTTGGCAGTTTCTAAAGAGTTAAGCATACCTACCACAGTACCGAGTCATTTCACATCTCAGTGTTCACCGAAGACAAATAAGCACATTTATCCATGAAGAGGACAGGAGCAAGGATGTTATAGCAGCCTTATTTGTAAAAGCCCAAATTCAAGGGGTGCCTGGGTGGCTCAGTGGGTTAAGCCGCTGCCTTCGGCTCAGGTCATGATCTCAGGGTCCTGGGATCGAGTCCTGCATCGGGCTCTCTGCTTGGCGAGGAGCCCACTTCCCTCTCTCTCTCTCTTTCCTGCCTCTCCATCTACTTGTGATTTCTCTCTGTCAAAATAAATAAATAAAATCTTTAAAAAAAAAAAAAAAAGCCCAAATTCAAAACAACCCTAATAACCTTGAGTGAATGAAAGAGTCTGTCTATTATTTGCATTGCAGCTCAAACTTTGGTATCCTTTGATGAATGGCATGCTTTAAATATTTGCAGTTTATTGTATGTAAATTGTTCCTCAATACATTTGACTAAAATTATAAAAAGTCCTTGGAGATGTATTCATAACTGAAAATTTAGGTTTTACTCTGCAGTACTCATGTAAAAAAGGAACAAAGAGTTTAAATGAAAAAATGAGGTACAAAACTTAAGAATTTGGGAAAAAAGCAAAATAAGACAAAAGGATATTAATATATAATTAATAAACATAAATGTGTCTGAACAACTGGAATATAAAAATACTAGCATTGATAAATAAATCCAATAGCTGGTACTTTGAAAGAAACCAATTAAATAGACAAACCACTAGCTAATCTAATCAAACAAGGGGATAATCACATAACCATATGAGGGAACTAATTATAGGACAATATTTTACTCAACTCTATTCAAATAAATTTGAAAATTGACTTCAAATTCTCAGGATATATAAATTACCAGGAGAACATAAAATGTAAACAAACCAATTATCATGGTAGGATTTGAGAAAGCTGTCAAACAGCTCCTTTCCAAAATAAAACAAGACTGATTTTTCACAAGTGCTTCTATCAAACCTTCAAGATATAAATATTTCTAGTGTTAATTTAAATGTTTCCAAACAGTAAGGAAAAAAGAAAGAAGCTTCCTCTGTCTTTTTCACCAACCTCCTTTTTTAAGAAGTCAACATAACCTTTCTTTCTATATTCTTGACCTTCTTCAAATGTTTACTAATTTTAGTAAAGGGCTGGGTGGATTGTGGGTAACTTCCATGTTTTCTTTCTTTCTTCCCTTTTTAAAAGATTTTTAAAAATTGATTTGTCTGATAGAAAGAGAGCACAAGCAGTGGGGAGGAGTAGGCTCCCCACTGAGTGAGGAGCCTAAAGAGGGGCTTGATCCCAAGACTCTGACATCATGACCTGAGAGGAAGGCAGATTCTTTAACCCACTGAGCCACCCAGGCGCCTCCTGAAGGCAGATTCTTAACTGACTGAGCCACCCAGTCAGATTTCCCTCTTTCTTTTTTAGGACAATCGGCATTTTATTTGAAAAGAGTTTCTGACTGTGAAAGCTGTACGCACGTTCCTTTCACAATTACAGTTGTAACAACCTACGAATTTCAGAGACCCCAGAGTCCAAACATATATTTCCAAATTAACAAAAACAAACCCACACCAAAAAGGAAGGAGTTTTTAGATGAGTTTGAAGGTACAGCCATTGATTTTAGCTGTTCTCAGAAACAAGACTACCACTTTCTTGGAAATCAGGTGGGAAGGAGTGAATGCCTACAGAAAGAAATGCTTTTTATATATAAGTTGGCTTGCTGGACAAGAAAATTCACTCATTAGAAAATATATTAAGATAACAAGTCCCAGTTGGTGGGGTATGTGGTACAGCACCAGTTTCATGGGGAACTTATGCAATCTTGGGGTCAGCAGCTGTTGGCATTTGTGTATATGGGATTGCTTCACATGGCTTCCCTTATCTCTATCAGCAGCCCGACTGGAACCTCGGTGAAAGCTGAGGGGTGAAGTATATAAAAATGCTATATATATTTTTTTAAATGACACATAGATTGGCAATAGACATATCTGGCTTGGATGCCCCAAAACCATTAAACCAAGAAAAAAATTTCTCTGGCAGTAGACAAGATTGTCACTACTGAACTGAGCTGCTGTCCTATTTTTCCCATCTACTTTTCTGGATAGGACTGATCCCATGTCATAAATTCTTATAATTCCCTTTCTTCCTATTTAAATGATGAAGTCAGTCCATTTTTCTTACACCGTATGTCCAGATTCAGCTCATTCGTTGTCTAAATTAAAATATAAAGTGGCGTATCATGAATCAGTTGACTTTTGTTCTACATAAAATATTTATAGTAATTCCTCTATAAGTTTCAGTGTTACCTCCTAAAAAAATACACTTACTTTTGTGACTATCTGAGAAGAAATATAATTTAAGTACTGCTGAAGAGAAGGACAAGAAAGATGAGAGCTGAATCTTGGTTAACAACATAGGCTGGAATATTTTTCCTTTTTTTGTTGTTATTGTGGCAGAATATATGTAACATAAAATGTACTCTTAACCATTTTAAGTGAAAGTTCTGTGGTATTAAGTACATTTACTATTGTATACTCACCACTACCATCCACCTTCAAAACTGGACTAGAGATCAGAAGTGAATAAATATAAAAGTTCATTGGCCTACTTAACCTTTAGTGTGAGGCAGGGAGACAAGAGAAACATTTAAAATTTTTACAAGAATAGCCACTCACACTTAAGGCTTTAAATAGTCTTAACAATCGGCCATAGCTAGTTTTTTCCTTATGATAAAGTGGCTGAAAATAGATATATTTTTGGAAGGGGTATTTCACTACCGTCAACATAGTGATTATACAGATATGATCAGAAATAACATAACACCTTACAATTTAGGATTCATACATAAATATTAATTATAGAAAAAATTAAAAAATTTCAAACAAAATGTATAAAATGACTCATTCTTTCTGCAGATGGTTTCTACTTCAAGGTGAAGCGCTGCCAAGACACATATAAAATTTTAAAATAAAAATCAGTATGTATAATTTCAAAGTTTTTGAATCTTTGGTCGTTATTGATGAAATGAGAATTACAAAATGCCAGTGTCCCTAGACTTGAACTGGCATATATGTATATGTAATATATATTTAGTGAACAATAACTTGGTAACTTTTAGTGTCTGATCTGAAATTCTAAGTTTTGAAAATCAATTCTTGATTTTTTTGTTTCATGTTATTCTATAGTCTAACTTTTATATTTTTAACCTATAAAATACAACGAATGTATTTCAATTTCACTTTAGAAACTTCAATGTATTTTTCTTCTCTAAGAGTCAGTGCATCTCTGTGCAATGAAACATTGTTTTTCACAAACCATAATTGTAACGAGTAGCTTCTTTCTCGTTCAATAGTCTTACACAAGTCGGAGGTATGGTAACTAGTGGTTTATACAATCATTAGAAGACCTGAAGTACTAAAGGTCAGGGAGGCTCTAAGCAAATACAGAAGGACAAGAGGTACAGACATCCTGTCTTTAAGACATTTCAGCTTCCTGACACGTTGAAATGAGGGTTTTTGCTGAGGACAGCAGGGAATTTTGGTAAAGCCCCAAGTTGGCTGTCAACAACCTCCATGGGCCTGTTCTCAGCTTCTGCTGTTGAATGATTGCTTAGGATTCTCTTCCAACTTTCAAATCTTTCACGACACTTTCTCAATAGAAGAATCAAGACTGGAACGTTGCAAGTTAGGCATTCTGAGACATTTAGATTCCAGCTTCTCCACTACGATAAGGGAATCAAGGTAGAAAATGCAGAGTTGTTAAGGGATATTCAGTAAGTACCTTTCTAAGAGAAGTGGAGAGGAAGTCTCATCGAAGTTAAGACCCTTTCCTGAGCCTTCAGAGGAATGGAATGCAACCTTAAATTTTTCCCAACTTACCTGATTTGCCCATTTAATTGATATTTGAGGAACTAACAGTTATTTCATGAGTTCAAAACAAAACCCTTAGTATATGGCAGAGCACAAGGCGAGCATTGAGAACGCATGGATTTCAGACCTCCAGGTAGACAGTAGAGGTAGGGAAAAGAATGTATGTTCATTTTTTTTTTTTTAAGATTTTATTTATTTATTTGACACAGAGAGAGACAGCAGGAGAGGGAACACAAGCAGGGGAAGTGAAAGAGAGAGAAGCAGGATTCCTGTTGAGCAGGGAGCCCGATGTGGGCTCGATCCCAGGACCCTGGGATCATGACCTGAGCTGAAGGCAGACGCCTAATGACTGAGCCACCCAGGCGCCCCAAGAACGTACGTTATGAAACAGTCTTATGAACCATATGGTAAATGCCATGCAGGGCTCCAGGAGAGCAAGCAAGTGGCCCTATGTAACCTACCATCAAATGAGTAATATCGCACATATTATTCAGAGAAGGAGACAGGTTTTGCCAAGTAAAACTTAGTTCCATTGTATTCAGCTCAGTAATGAACTGTCTGCTTTGTACCTGCAGGACTTGGAAACGTAGGCACAGGCTCTATTTGAATTCAATGACAGGCAGTTTCAGGATAAGAAAATTACGAACATTTAAAACAATTATGCTGATTATTCCTTTATCGGAGAATTTAAGAACTTACATCTTTTCACTGTCCCTACGTAGGGAGATAGACTAAATATTTCGTATTCACACAGAGATGTATTATTCTTAGTGCTCTGTACAAAGTAGAAACTGTCATTTAGAACCAGAATCATCTAGAATTTTATACAGCAGCTGTGATGCTCCAGAGTGCCGAAGATGGCTATGCATGTCCATTTCATTCCTTCAACTTCAAGGATAATACATAGAATATAACAGGAATGAGTATGTGCGTGTGTGCAATTGCATATGTGTGTGAATACATACGTGTATGTACTTGTGTTTACATTACTAACAGTCTGCCAAGTCCTCCCTCTACTTCTCTGCTATTATGACTCCTGAGTCTAGAATAAACTTTCTTATTTACTTATTTAAGAACTGTTGAGGTTGTAGCTATTTTCATTTTATGTTTCAAGTATAAATTTGTGCTCAAAATTGGAGTTTCTGGATTTTATTTTTCTTTTAGTAAAAGGCATAATTTACTGCATCGTAAGTCCTATTATTCTTGAAATTTTGTACTTCAATTTTCACCTGAATCTCTACACATTTTGAAAATTAACAATATCCCAAATGCTCATTTTGTTTTTATTTGAGAGAGGGAGAGAGAGAGAAAACTATAAACAGACCCCATGCTGAGTGTGGAGCCCATCGCGGGGCTCGATCCCATGACCCTGAGAGCACAATGAGCCAAAACCAAGAGTCAGACATCTAACTGACTGAGCCCCCAAGAACCACCTCAAAAATATTGTTATCACTATTTTAATATATAAGAGCCTCTAGACCTCATCTACTATCCAGATACTACTATCTTGGGTGATAATTACTAGGGTGTTACTTTAGATTAGGAAGGCTCGAAACCGACTCTGACATAGAAGAATTATGTGCACAGTTTTCTTGGCAAAAGCTCAAGATACAACCTAAAACTCTGTGCAGAAATGGAGAAGCCATGAAATGCGGCTGACAGAGCCGGTGGCTCACCTGTGAAGTCCACAGGAAGATCCGATGCTGAGAGGACTTTTCTAAGATGCCCTAAATTGAGGCAAGGAGGCAAGCCCTTTGTATCCTGGCACCTGCTAATCACTGGCAGCAGTCTTTCCCCACCTGGAGAAAAGCATTAGCATAAGAAGCTTGATTGTTTTCCTGAGGGCCTGCTTACCAGGTTAGCTTTTGACTGACATCTAGGAACCTGGATTTCAGGGCCGTTTCCACCACCCTAACTGATACATGTGGCTCCCTGAGCTTAAATTATGTGCACAATATGGTTTATGCTGAATACCAGCCTTTGTTCTGGGAGGCTAGAATTTTAGTTTGTGCGAAGCAGAGGGTGCCTACATAATCAATCCCCAATAAAAACTTGGTCCCTTGATTTCTAGTAAACTTCCCTGGTAGACAACATTTTATGCATGTCATCATAATTCCTTGCTGGGGGAATTAAGTAAGCCCCTTCTGTGTGACCCCTGACAAAGGAATCTCAAAAGTGTCTGGTTTCCTCTGGACGTTGCCCCAAGTGCCTTTTCCCTTTCCCTTTGATGATTTTGCTTGGGCCTTCTTTTTCTTTATTTTCTTTCTTTTCTTTCTTTCTTTCTTTCTTTCTTTCTTTCTTTCTTTCTTTCTAGTAAGTTATAGCTGTGAGTATGACTCCATGCTGAGTCCTGTGAGTCTTCTTAATGAATCATCCCACTTGGGGGTGGTCCTGAGAACCCCCAACATGCCACAGAAGAGAGCTCGAACTTTTATAAGGCAATTCCTTGGGGGCAGGGCATAATTCCCAGTGAACAGGCAACTTGGAACCATTTGCAGCCTATGTCTCCAATTCATGAACGTGAGTTTGTTATATTCAAAAAGGGGATAGAGAGGGGAAAACCATTGTGTCCAGTTGTGTGAATACCTGTACCACTGAAATCTGCATGATTTTTTTTGTTAAAGGATTTATTTATTTATTTGACAGAGAAAGATCACAAGTAGACAGAGAGGCAGGCAGAGAGAGAGAGAGAGGGAAGAAGGCTCTCTGCTGAGCAGAGCCCGATGCGGGACTCGATCCCAGAACCCTGAGATCATGACCTGAGCCGAAGGCATCCGAAGGTGACCTGAGCCACCTAGGCGCCCCTGTTTTGTTTTTTTAATCAGTTGTGTTCCATCTGGGAAAAGTATCTCCAGAATTGGGGTTATTCTTGTTTCCTGGGATACTAATAAGAGACAGGATAATAGGGTAGAACTCCAGCTTCTACTTCTACGGTTGAACTCAGAAACATAACTGAGATAGACCACTTCTTCTCACTCCCTTTCTCAAGGCTCCTCAAATTTTGCTAGCAAGGTAACTTTGTACTTATCTTCCGGTCTTTTGGAGCAAAGAGTCTGCAGTAACAGAGCAGAAGATCCGGTCTTTTGGAGCAAAGAGTCTGCAGTAACAGAGCAGAAGATACAACCTAAAACTCTATGGAGTTCCATATATACAGTTCATGTATATTAGTATATGGAGTTCCATATAGAGTTCCACTGTATATCCTGGGTAAAGCATTAACTTTTTGGGAACCAAGACCCCTTGTTTCATAGAGCCCAAAAGTAAGGAGTGAAAAACACAAATAACTTGGATGGATAACTGGGAGTTGTGGTAAGCGTGGCCTCCATTACTTACATGCTTTGGTTCCCATGCCTCTATATCACACCTCTTGCAGATACCGAGACATATACTATTTGTTGATTTGGGGTATATTCTACATCCTGAAGGACGGTACCCACAATACCAGTGATCAGTTTCTATCTCATACTTCAATTGTTTCTTTTAGAAGTGGTTTCCTCTCTTCTATCAGGTTGGCCATTTCTGGGTGGATCAACAGTGTGAAACTTGTGGATCCCATGTTCACGGCCAGCTCCCACTGCTCCTTTAATATAAACTGGATCTCTTGTTTCTAGGCAATGTTAATAAGAAATTTTGTGTCAGTGGATTCAAGAATTTAAGTATCCTTACAGTTTTTCTGGCCACGGCCTTATGGGAAAGAAAGAACACCCATTCAGGGAATATATGTCAATTCCAGGCAAAGTGGTGCTGCTTTTAGAGTAGAAGTCAAGTTCACTTAAATGACTGGAAATTTTCCTTGAGGATGGAAATATACTAGAGATATACTGGAAGCTTGATGTTGCTGCTTGTTACTAACAAGTTACATATGTGGGAAGAAGCTAGATTAGACAGCTTGGCCACCCATACACTATGCCTTTGCATTGTATCTATCTCGACCACCAAATCTTCTCCATTCCTGTGCCCATTGTCTCATCACTGGGATAGCCAGTGATGGCAGTGACTGTAGTCAAGAGGTTCAGTCATTGTATCTACCTGATTGCTTGGTTGTGGATATTCCTTAATAGCATCAAATAGGATACAAAGATCTTTATATTACATTTCCACTCCATGTACTTCTCTCTTTCTGAGAAATTATGTCAGTAATCTTCCAATGTGCCAACCTTGAGGAGGGAATTACTGCTGAGTACTACAAGCATATGCTATAACAAGAAAATGCTTAGCACATGGTGCCAGGGTCTTGGCATCAATGCCAGAACTCTCCTGAAATGTAGACATAGAATCTAGAAAGAATAGGATAAATTAATTAGCTAGCTAACTAATTAATTCTATTTAGCATCCTAAACCATTAAATAGAGATAAAAATAAACAAGTTGATAAAGGTGTTGGGTCAAAGAGGAGGGAGAGAATGTAGGTCAGTAATAGTTACTGAGACTTTTCTATGTGTCAGGCAGTAAGAAAGGCAGATGAAAGGTGAAAAACTGATAATGAATAACCTATATGTAATTTATATTGATAAGAGTAAACCTGTTTTTTCTTTTGGAGACAAATACATCTTTTCAAAAGAAAATTTCAGTGTGTACCAGGTGATATCAGGAATCATACATTCCTGTTGTTAGGGAAAACTGTTCTCTGTTTTTTACCCACTCTGTTGACTTTTTCTTTCTTTTTTTTTGAGAGAGGGGGATTCTTCCATATGTCTTTCTCGAGCAGGTTGGTGACTGAGAAGGGAAACAAACTATAAGAAAATCTTAAATTTTAATTTGAAGTGATGAAGTATAATTATGGTTGCTAAGCCGTGCTATAAGAGAGAGTTTCAGCTACTTTTGAGATAATACTACCATTTTCTTGTACCCAACATATTTATAGTTTCTACTTCCATGTTCTGAAACTTGATCCTTAGTACACATGACATGCACTACAAGCTACTATTGCTTTCATAAAATATAGCAAAATTGATTCAATTGTGAATGTAGATTTCTTTGCATTGAGTATCCAGTATAAAAATTTGCTGAATATTTGGAATCACATGAAATCATATAAAATCATAAAACCCCGTTGTTTTTTATATTAGTATCTAACCTTAAAATTTATTTTAAATGTAACTTAAAATTTATTTTAAATGTAAAACTTTAGATCAGTGCTTCTCAACCCAAGGAAACGCCCACATGTGCGTATATACATTCACACATTTACACATAGCCACACACAAACACACAGAAAGACATTTGGCAGTACTGGAGATGTTTCAAATGACCACAAATGGGGTAGTACTTCTGGAACCTACCCTTCTAATGCAAGGGACACAGCTGAGCATCCTACAATGTGCAGGGTAGTCCCCACCATATGAATTATCCAGTCCAAAATAGCAACAGTGCTAAAATTGAGAATGTCTTAGATGTTTTGCTTCAGATGGTCTTTTTGATTAAAACAGTACAAAATTAATCGTAAATGAGAAGTTAATAGAATTAGTAAATGAAACTTGCTAATAGTCCTGCTATTGGTAAGAAAGTTTTGGGGTTTTCTTTTGTTGTTGTTTGTTTGTTTGTTTTTAGCTTTTGTTTTGTTTTGCTTGTGTTTTTTTATCTTTTAAACCTATTGCTTTCACACTATTCTGAGGTCATTCTGTAATATTAAGAAGCATCATTTCTGTACAAAATTCCAATTTGGCTTAGATAATATATAGACTTGGAAAATGCATACCATTATTTTTTGAAGTTCAGATTTCTCATTAATTAAAAAAAACACTTGAATAAATATTGCATTGCATCATTTACTTTCCTCTTCTTTTTTATTCCTACCGTCTTAACATTTAAGTTTTATTTTCCAGTGTGTTGTTTCCATTTCTGAAGTACTAGTAATATATATTATTAATGCTTGTATGATAAATGCTACATTCAGACTAATTTATAGTATTTTAATACTGTGTAATCAAGTAAACCAAATATTAAAATTAAAAATGGAACAAAACAATAAATCATCCCATTAGGATAATAAACATGATGAGGTGGAAAAGTTTTGGGTAATATCTGGGCTCAAAAGTAAGATAGAAAGTTGGTAAGATTGTAAAGCACATGGAAATAGAGATTTTTTACTTAATTTGAAAGTGACAAGGAAAATTGCCACTGATTTGTGAAATCTACTTTCCATTTAAGCTTCAGGATGCTTAAATTGCAATTTGACTAATTTGTCATATTTTTAATCAGTTCTTACCTAGACCCTCTCTTGAATTAATTCCTTCTCTATTCTTTACTTGAGAAGAAATGTCATATTTACAAATTGTATTAATATGTCCAGATTTAATCTGATAAAATTAAATTTTAATTAATTAAAGAAAATATTACATTCTTCTTGAACATTGTGAACTTTTCCTTAACATACTAATTAAAAAAAATTCTTTACAACTGAGAAATGGAAAAGGACCAAATATATTTCCAGTTATTTTTATAAAGCAGAAAACTTAAAATCACTGAGTTAACTCCAGAAAAGCATACTTTCTCCCCCTAGATACAGAGAAATGTTGATAAATATGTAAAAGTTAGTTCTGGTCATATAAACATTTCTGGTAAATTGCTGTATTTTCATTTGAGGAACTCTGGCAAAAAAGAATAAGATAAAAATTTTAAAAATTACAGAAATGCCCTGTTCATTTATCTTGTAAAGGTACCCATCCTACTACCCATACTAATTGGTATTATTTAAAAAAAAAAATAGTGGGGGAGTAGGGATAGAGGGAGAAAAGAGTCTTAAGCAGGCTCCATGCCCACCATGGAGACCCAATGCAGGGCTCTGTCTATCTCATGACCTTGAGATGATGACCCAAACCAAAATCAAGAGTCAGAGGCTTAACCAGCTGAGATACCCAGGCACCCTATTAAGTGATGTTAACAGATATGAGCAGAAATTTCGAGGTGAGTGCTGATCAATAATAACCGATCTCAACTATAATAGTTTGGACAAATAACAGTTGTCTCATTGAATTGGAACCACAATTCCTAAGTTTTACCTAAGAAAAATAATTAAATAATTAAAATGTGTGATTGCACTGCACTGCCACTTAAAAAACAAACAAACAAACAAAACTGTGAGTTAGATATTCCATTATTTAAACTCAAAAGGATTTTAACTCTTAGACCAAATATTGGCTCTTAAACATGGGACAGAATCATAGTCAAGTGCACAGAGAAGATGCAAGAGAAATATCTCAGGGAATGGATGAGTTAAAATATAAAGTAAGTGGATATGAAAGCAAGAGCAGTGTTGGCTTATAGGGAGAATGCATGGCTTATTTTATGTCTCTACCCCTTTCAATGGATTAGAATCAATGTGAAGGATCACGTACAGTAACACAGAGGAAGTATGGTATGAGGGTAGGAAGACCTATGAGAAGAGAAATAAGTCTGGCACTTAGATGCATGTCTTGCTATAGAGATTGTCAAGGGAAGAAATGTCAAGTTTCTTATCCTTTCTCATTTCAAGAAGGCCTGGGTTGACAGTCAAACATGGTCTGCATTAATTCTTGTCCTTGTTAAGAACTTCTTTTTCCTAAGTGGAGAATACTGTGGAAAGGTAGGGACTAAGTGCGGAGCTTGGTGAGAAAAGAGCAGACGAATTAAGTTATAGTGCATCTGTTCTACTTCTAGGCTTACTTCTAGCCAAGGAAAAGGGATTTTTTGATCTAGTTCACCCGTATGTTGGGTTTTGGGGAAAAGGCCCACTTTTTTTTTAACTTAAGCCAAAATAGTTGTATACTCTATTATTTGTTGTGCCTATATGTCCCTCAGGAACTTTTGAAGTGTTAGGAAATTAAGAACAAAATTCAAAGAAAGTTAATATTTTATAACACCATATTTTCTATACCCTCTTTTTCTCAACAGCCATCAATTAGTTAAAGAATTTGTTCTGATGAATTTTGATCAAACATATATTTAATATAGTAGGAAACAGGCATATTTGATAATATAGGTAATACAAATCTTATAGAAAACAGAGTGGACTATGGGTTTAATGATAATAAATGTACATTTCCATGGACCCATACCTGGTAGAATGACCAAATCCAAAACTGTTGATAAATAAATTGATACCTATTTGCAGGAAAGTGTTTAAACACTGAGTCACAGAGTCTATTCTGTTCCACATTTATACCAGTTCTTAAAACAGAAATGGCATGATGACTAGATTTGAAGGTGAAACTAATTTAGGATATATTAGTAAGTATATTAGATGACAGACACAGGATATGAAAGAGTATTGATGAGTTAGATGGACCAAAGCAAATTAAATGAAATATAATGAGAATAAATGTAAAGTATCATGCTTAGTTTCAAAGGAACAATTGCAGAAACAGGGAATGAAGAAAATAAGTCTTTATACTAGCATATGGGAAAAAGATATATGAGTTCTAGGTGACTGCGGCTTTTATATAATTCTATTGTATGGTGTGAAAAATGCAAATTTGATCTTAGACTTTATTAACATAAATACAGAATAGAGATTAGGGAATTTGATGGTCCCATTGTAACCTCAGGCTCAAAATATAGTTAGGCTTAAAAATTACAATTTCCATGCTAGATTTTTAAAGAAATGTCATCTAAAATAGAATATATTCAGAAGAAAATGGCCAGTTTCAGAGAATACTTTATTATAATAAATACATAAATGTATGAATAAATAAAATAAGGAAAGGGGAATTTTTATAAGTATTTAAAATTTCTTACTCTAGAATGACAAATATTTCATGTATATCACACAACTTCAGAAAAAATAGACACATAAAGAGAAAATATGGGTAGAGTTTTCACATAAATATAGAAATTTTTCAGGGTGATATGGAATGGGTTCTGTTAGTTTGGGCTCTTGGAAAGCACACACAAAGTTGTAATTAGAATGCAAGAGATTTAATGGGGGAACTGCCTGTGTAAGATCATGGGGAGTGAAAACTGGAGATCCATAGAAGAGTCATCAAATCATCATGCAGGTCTGACTCCTGTGAGAGAAAAGATAAATTGAGTAAGAGAAGTCTCCCACTGCAGTGTAGGTGTTAGATCTCAGCCATGCTCAGCGAGAGCCCAGAGGAGTCTGTTAGAAGAATTAGTAGAGGAGTGACATTTAAGAAGACAGGGCAGGGCTCTGTCTTCTTATTAGTCCAACTGTTTTTGAATGGTGTAGTATGCAACATAGGTCCAGGGCTTCTCTCAGTCAATGGCTAGGAGCTGTCCCAGTAGGCTGTGGCTTCAGTATGAACACTGCCAGATTCCCAAAGTGTGGCATTCGGAGATTGAGAACTGCACTCTGTGCTTTTTTGATCATTTCCTTTGTTTGAGTCTTGGATCATCTTTTTGTCCCATAGAAGAAAACCCTACTCATTTAGAATAGGACCTATTTGAGCTACCATCAAAGAAAAAATGGTTAATTAATAAGCATCAGTTAGATCTTCCAGAAAAATGTACTAATATTTCACAGCAGCACCTGTGAAAAGAAAAGGGAGGTTGTAGGGATGTGCCGGGAGAACCAACATCCCCTGATGCAGATCTAATAGTCTCTGCCAGCTTAACCAAGAGCTCTAGAGCAAAGACTGCCCACTAGTGGAGTCACATACTGGGTGGAAATTATAAGGCCCTTTTTAGTGCCGTTTTATATTGTCATTGCTGAGAACCATCTTGAGAAGTATGACCTCAGCTCAAATGCTGAGGAATTAACAGCCATGAGCTGTCAGCTAACCACACTGGCAGTGTGTTCGTTCTTGAAGGAAGCACTGGGTGCTCTATAGAGCTCCATTTTCCCCGTGGAGTCCCCTCTCCACTCATGATTGGACGGCAGCATTTCCAGCATTCCAGTACTTGTTCCCTCCTGGGTGTAAATTGAGAAGACAGAGATGAGACGAATCACAGCTCTCACCCCTGTACGTGGTTTTGAGACTGGAACTCATCGTATTCCCCCTCTACTCTGTATTCTAAGTTCCACGTACCCTCAGCTAACATCTCTGCTGTTCTTTTGACTAACCTAGGGCTGGCAAGTCTTCATTTTAGGGGTCAGATCCCTCAATAATCATGCCCTTCTCAGGCAGCCGCAGTTGACCTCTCTCTACTCACAATCACAATGATATAGGGAAGCTAATGGACAGCCAAGTGCGTCACCTGCATTTTGCATGTGTTATTCACTGCCCTGATACCATATCCATAACCCTATCATTTCTTGATGACCAAGGGTTCCCCTTCCTGCCTCTCTGTCTAAAACAGGTTATATTCTCCAAGGATCAAGACCTTATCCCAGCAGAACTCAGAGTTCTAGAAATGGGAAACATAACTAACCAAATGGAACTTTAGGACTGATGCCTCCACCTCAGTTTCCTGATTCATATAATTTTCCTATTGAGGATTCAGTTACATGCAGACTTCTCTGCTTCAGCGTGGATGAAATCCTATTCTATTTGGATTATCACCTCCAAACTGTCGTTTCAGATGCACCATTAGGAGGCCATTGAAGTCTTTATTAGTCCAACTGTTTTTGAATGGTGTAGTATGCAACATAGGTCCAATCCTCCATTTTCTTTATTATGAATAGGGTTCTTCGTTTTACTGTTCAGTTGTATGGTATTTCATGGCTATGGGCACATGCTCCATTAGCTTCTGAATAATGATGTTGGTTGAGACTTAACAAGTAGACTGAGCAAATCCATACTTGAAATAAACATCTGTTCCAATAAGAACAAATCAATAGCTTTTACAAGACATTAAGAGCCATTTGATCTCCTTGAAGCATAGAGTTGTATCAGGCACTCTGTGTTGTTCTCTGTTGTACATTTAGAGGTGACAGTAGCTAGACCAACCATGATAAGAGGGAGTACATGCATATCCTTCATCTCTGCTACCATGCGTACATAATTTGAACGCTAATTTTGCCAGCACTAAGTGGAGGCTGATTAAATCTGGTTAGTGTCAACTCGCTGAGTCATTAATATCTATTTGGTTGTGCAGTGGTTCTTCCGTGGTAGACATTTTCTGTTGCACATTAAGATGTTTTACAAATGTCTTCACACTCTGTCCTCATTCACATCTATTCATCAGGAGGTCTCTATCCCAGACCTCCTTGTCTCTGATTTTCCAATCTCTCTTTTGTTTTTCTGGTCTCTTGAGCAGCTATCCAGCTCATTAGCCACTACTTTTAACCTTAGCTACTTTTTTAAACAATGTGGATAATCAGGGTCCTCGCTCAAACCTCATCCACTGGAAAGATTTTCCCTTCTCTCTTCCAAACCTGTCAATGAATAAGACTGCAACACAGCCACTCATCAATTTCTACTTGAATCAACCTGTTTGTCTAACCCACAGATAAAGCAGCTTGTGCTTTTTACCCATCTTCAGGTGGTGGTATGGGACATCCCACCTGGTCACCACTGGTATGATGTGAGGGAGGAACACTGGGGCAGTTACTCTATGGGACAGGGGAGTCCTGTTACTTGCCTGTGTCCGCTTGCTGGTTTATGTCTTTAGTCCTGCTTGGGCTCAGCCCTAAATTTCTTATTTTTATCTTTCAATAAATTTTCTATTAGATCTCTTGGACTTGGGCTATCCGACAGGACTCTCCTCCTGATGTGTTGTCCCAGACACAAATTTGCTTTTGTCTCATTGTAGAGCATTCTGACTTTACCAAGGAGCAGGCATATATCTAATAGCTGGGGTTTTTGTTGTTTTTGTTTTTGTAGTTGTCATTTTAAGACAGGTAACTTTCCAATCCAGAAAGTATGGTCTTCATCTAGAAACTTATGGGCTTATGTTTTGATCCTACCTCAGAGCTTGCCATAAATTTCACAGTGCATCTTTGCTACCACTGATCCTCTCAACACCTTAGATATTGCCGGAAGTGCTGCTGGTACCCCTGCCTGGACCTACTTTAGAGTCCTTCCTTGCTCTTGGCCTCACTCAAAGCAAGAAGCCTTCCATATCAACTGCTCTATAGTCCAGTATTAAGCATTCTTAAGTGTTCTGCAATGTGTAGAAAATATTGCCTCCAGAAGCCCATGTCTACTAGGTGTTATGCATGCTTCCTAGTGAGAGGGAATATGAGATGCAACAATTTGCCTTTTGTTGTCAAGGGGATATCCTAACCATTTGGACTCCTAAAGATTTTGCTGAAATGGGAGGTCATTGATAGCTACAGGATTTATTTCCCACACTCTGGGATTCATATATTTTGTCAAGGTTTTCATCATGCTAGCCATCTGTTCATCTTGCTGTCCATTCATCGTGATAACATCAATATATTTGATCAATGTCATATTCTACATAGATATGATTCTGTATCTGAAAGAGCATAAGCCATTGGAGCCACTGCTTGTGATCTTGTGGTAGTCCACAGAATCAATCTGGTGTCTTCAGGGGTCAGAATCCTGAATCGAGTGGAGATAACATAGGGACATGCTGCCGGGCATTCTTTAGGTCTTTAGTGTTACACTAATCTACTGTCTTGCTACACTATATGTTTTTATTTACTCTCTTGGCTGAGGAAAGCTTTAGAAAGTTCCATTTTTCTTTCTTTCTTTTCTTTTCTTTTTTTTAACTTAAGATTATTTATTTATTTATTTATTTATTTATTTATTTATTTATTTGACAGACAGAGATCACAAGTAGGCAGAGAGGCAGGCAGAGAGAGAAGAGGATGCAGGCTCCCCGCCGAGCAGAGAGCCCGATGTGGGGCTTGATCCCACGACCCTAGGACCATGAACTGAACCGAAGGCAGAGGCTTTAACTGACTGAGCCACCCAGGTGCCCCCTAATTTTCCTTCTTTAGTATTGTAAATACTTACTCCCTAAGCCAAGTTCCAATATGATGCTAACTATAGAGTATGTCAGTCTCAGCCATAGATAGAGAGATTAATGAAATGATCACTTGGTAGATTCTCTAATCTACTGGACCCACACTATATGCTGGACATTGTCATGGCTTCCATCTCTTTACCTGGACCAAAAGAATTATGGGGAAGCAGGGGCATAACATTTCATGTATCTGAGAATCCATGTCAACTCAGACCCTGTGTTCAATAACTTTTGAAATATGACGTAATTTTCTTTGAGCATTGTACTGTCGTCCAAGCAAACAGTTATGGGTGGCTTGGAAAAGAACTGGTACAATCATTTAAAGCATATTCTTGCCATGATGTTGTCAGGTCCTTCTTTCTGTGGACCTGGAACTCTTTTCATGCATATGTTCCCAAGATAAAAACAATGGAAATTTTATTATGCCAATTCCTATATTATTTAGCTTCCTATTTTCATGTTATTGCTTTATTTAATCAGATATTACATTAGGATGGCATTACACAGTACACATAGCTTTTTCTCCTGGAGATACCGTGTTTCATTATCTGTTTCCATAACATCCTGAAGCTTAAACTCCCCTTGGTTGTCACTCTGATCTTGCCAGTCTTTATAAAATTGCATCCCTCTGAGGCTTCTGGTATCCTTAAATAAACTATCCTCCATTTTGCTATTAATTAGACAAGCTCTATGACCTTCTGCACCCTCAGCTTTAGCCTGCCAAGAGTTGCCACTGAACTTATTAATGATGCTGATGTCCCTTTCACCAGTTTATCCCTAATGGCCTTGGTAGATGCTGTGTCCTCTGGGCCTTCTCCTGAAACAAAATTATCTGTGGGCTTTGTGGCTCATATAATATATTATATTGTATATTTTATGTGTGTATACACACACACACACACACACACATAACATGTATATTACTCTGATTTGTTTTTTGCTATCTCTACCATCTGCTATAGCAATTAAAGCTTTTTAGCTTCACGCAGCCTGGGCTTTTGTTTTCTCCAACCCTCTAGGTGCCAGTCTGACAGTGAGTCTGGACCCATCACTGGAATCTTTGCTATTGTGCTAATTTCTATGTGCTGAGAAGATTCCCTTACAAATGAGTTGAGCAAACTGCACAGCGTGAGGGAAGAGTCCCCACAACACTACTCTCACTTCAGATGCTACCATAATTTGGGGGGTCCCTACAGCCACTCTCACTTCTGACTAGCTGGTCATAAATGTGTGGGTCTCCACAGACTCCATCAGATTCAATAATTCCCTGTAATGATTCATGGAACTCTCTGAGAGCTATTATTCTCATAGCCTCATGTTTATAACAGACAAAAGACATGCCGTAGAGCTAGCCAAATGAAGAGAGAGGTAGGGTAGAATTTGTGAGGACCCAAACTTGAAGCTGTTACCATGCTCAGACACATGTTACCCTTTCAGCATTAAAATGCAGTAATACTCAAAGAATATCACCAGCTAGGGTTCAATTACAGATTATCTCTCTGACTTTAGTCTCCAACTTAACCCCTCTCAGTGGTGTAAGCCACCACTTTCTCCGGAGGTCTGAACTCATAAGGCATGGTTCAAAGCCATTGTTTGATTGTTCTTGGCCAAAGCTCCCAGGAAAACAAAGACCCTCCTCTCAAGCAGGAAGTTCCAGGTGCATACAGATTACCTAACCATAGCCAAGGGCAAAGGCCAGACCTCTTTTTGGATATAGGAAGTCCTTTTTTGCACACTCCCAAATCCTTAAACTTACCCATCGTCAATCTTATATTCTGGCCCCCTTGACCTTAATTATAATTCAGACCCAAATGTTTAGGGGGATCTTCTTTCTTATAAAGGTCTCCCTTCATGGCAGATAGTGTCAGATCTTAATAAGCAAGAATGAGCCACCTCTGTAGTCTCTGAGGGTTCGCAGGTGTTTGGGGAGTGAAATGTCCCAAGATATACCAGGATCTCAGGTTTTCCCAGTTCTAACTTCAGAATAGTAAGCTTTCCTCAACTGAGTATTCAATCACTTTTCCGTTTTCTCCTTTCCTTACATTAGAGATAAGGACCTCTTTGTGAGTTACTACAGAGGTCCTCTGGCCTTTGCACTAAGTTTCTTAGGCCCTTAGGCTTTCACTATCCCTCAGAAGAGTAGCAATGCAACTTTACAGTAACTAGTCAATTCCGTTTCCCGGCATGCTTTGTTCCTTGTGTTTTTCAAATGACTGAATTGTTACACTGGTTAGGATGTTCTCCCTACCAGAACATTTTCCCAAGTCAGTACCAATGAAAAAAGTAGCAATTGGGCACCCGTCTTGTGTCAGAGAACTATCTGTGTCCTGAGGGAAGTGGTTTCAAAACCCCTTCTTACCCCCTACTTAAGTAGGCATCACTCCATAACCATGAGGTCAGTTAGCTTCTTTGGGAAATAGGATCTGAGACCAAGTTAGGGATTGGCAATATTGTGAGGGTTAACACTTGGAAAATGAAAATGGAGAAGGCAGGATGAATCATGGAAACCGTCAAAACATGAGACAGGAATGAAAATGACTTTATCCGCCAGCAGGGAATTACAGACTAAAAACTGTTCATTAGAAGAGTCTCCACATGAGGAAAAGTGGCTAGGGCCCCAAATGCTTAGTCATCGTGTGGGACACCTCAAGAAGAGCATGGTCTTCACTCATAAAATGAGGCGCACCTGAAAGGAGTTAACGCCCAGAGCTGCGAGCTAACCCTACTCATCTGCGATCTTTCTCAAAGGGGTATCTGAGGCACCCATCTCCTTGTCTGTCTGGTTTCAGCCCTATCATACCAGATACAGTGGACTTACACTAGATTTGTTCTTTTCAAGCCTTGTGGGCTTTTCAAGCCTTGTGGGCTTCTTTTTAAGAAAAAAACTATAATTTGCCAGCATGTTCTTTTCATGCTTTTTGGGCTTCTTTTTAAGAAAAAAACCTGTAATCAGTAAAATCGGATAACATGGTCCCTACCATTTATGAGTTAAAATATAATAAACATAATGGATGTTATAAGACAACTTAATGCATGAGGTTATATGCCGAGAAAAAAAAAATGCCATGAAAACATTTACTGTGTTTGTCTTTAAAATGTCAAAGGTGAGGGGCGACTGGGTGGCTCGGTCATTAAGCATTTGGCTCAGCTCATGATCCCGATCCCAGGGTCCTGGAATTAAGCCCTGCATCCCTCCTTGGCAGGAAGTCTTGCTTCTCCCTTACCCACTCACCCTGCTTGTGTTCCCTGTCCATCAAATAAATAAATAAAATCTTTAAAAAAAACCCCAAAGGTGAGATTTTCAATACTGAAATAATTATTTTATCTCATTCTCTGTGAACATTTGAAACTTTTGCAAAGATCTAAGAAGTTTCTCCATAGAAAAGATAATGGATATATAGATGATATATAGATAATAGAGAGATATAGCTAGCTATATCTAAATCTAGATATGTCACCCAATCAGATGTTGGTTCCTGAGGCAGCATATCCTATGAAGTCAGATACCCTGTGTTTGAATTCTTCTGTACTAGCTGTAACTACCCTGTTTTGTTTTCTCATTTATAAGATGGAGGTGATAATAATAGTATTTAATACATACTTATTTTATGTCAATTAACTATTTCAAGGGCTTCAAACAGTGTCAGGCACATATTAAGTATAGAATATTATTTTTATTGTGGCAGATTTTCAGGAGGTAAACAGGGTGAAATAGAATTTTGGAGTTTTTAGGCCAAAGTTTGATCTGCTTCTTAGACTTCTAACTTGAAGGAAATAAGCTAGTATCTATAAATCCTTGTTCAATATCTCCAAGTGGGGAATAATTATGGAGATTTTGCAGGGGTTTGGAGAACATTAAATAAGTGAATGCATGTAAATTTTCCAGTAAAATGGTATAATAAGCCTCTGTGATGATGATGGTGATGATAATGAATTTCATTTGAGAAATGTATAAATTGAAATAACTCAAAGTAAGTAAACCTCATGGAATCTTTTCCTCTTAGAGGACTGGAACCTAAGTCACCATTATCACTAGTATTATCATAATTATCATTACCTTCATCTTCAACATTATTGGCAATGTTACCCTCACTTCCAATTTTATACTTTTAACCAGACTTAACAAATAAATTCATGCAAGAAATTTTCTTAATCACAGAAAGCAAATACTTTTTCTGAGGAGGAAAAAATCTCCCATTCCTAGTTGATCCTATTCCTTTTCTTTTTTTTTTTTTTAATTTCAAAAAGTACACTCACGTTTGAAACAATACATTCCAGCCTTAGATTATAGTTTCCTTTGCATGTGCCTCATTTTCTTTAATTATTCCATGGGGTCAAAAGGATAAGAGAGATAAAACATAGTCAATTAACTAGAAGCTGTGCACCCATGTATTTAAATAATAAGTAATTATTATTTAAAAACAGTTCATTATCATGTTTAGCTTTGGAAATTAGTACTTTCAATTTTCTCAAATTAACTTGGTTACATGAAAGATGTCTTTCCCTAGAACAAGATCAAGCATCTTACTATTGTGTGGTTTGCTTATTCCGTAGTATATTAACCACTTCTGATTCTATCTTGAACATCTAAAGAAGTGAACAAAAAGCAACTATACTTAACTGCAAGAAAAACATTGTTCAAGTAGCAAATTAATAACTTTGCAAAAACTCAAGAGAATGGAAGTCAAAGGACATATATTTAATGTCCTCACAAAATCACATATTTTGTGAGGACATTAAACTAGAGACTGTGATGAATTGTTGGAGGCTAAATATGAGTTTGTATGAGAGTATGTAGCTCCATACCATTCATCTCCATGCTTTTTCCTCAGAAATACCCAGGCTTTCACAGGAAGATCAGGGAAATCCAGAAAAATCTCCCCCTGCAGTGCTGATTAGAGAATAGAGCAGTTCCTATAAAATCCATCCAGACCCACTGCAATATGAAACAAAGACATAATCTACGGGGGAAGGGTCACAAGGACAAAGGATGAAAGTATTAAAGAATATTTGTTGCAATGAGGGAAGGGAAAATGAAGCAGAAGATCATGTAACATGTAGCTTAATTTTAATCTGTATGTTGAATACAATTTTATTTGTAATTGTGTTTATGTTACCAATGAGTTTATAGACATGTATGCAAATACAAATGTATACACGATAAAATTCTGTGTGTGTGTGTGTGAGAGAGAGATTTGCATGCCATTCTATTGATTTTAATTTAGCTATATATTTAATGAATGCTGTTCCATAACTCTATACTATTCAAATGTTTTGAGTTCAGTTGTTGAGTAGATTTGTTACATCTTGCAAGATATTTAAGTGGTTTATTTTTCCAATTTTAATTAAGTTTTTAAGCTCTAGCCTTTACTTTACTTTACTAAAAATAGTAAACTAAAACAATTAGTACTTATAAGATGTTATTAAATCACACCTTATTCTTGGACTCTTAGAACTGGAATTATTAGACTTAAACCTTTTTCTAGACTTTTGCATTACATTTTTCAAATTGCCTTACAGAAAGTTTATGACAAATTACATACACCTTTCCAATGAATTAGAGAGTCCATTTCTCTAATCCTACCCATATCTCTCTAATCCTGAATTAATTTAGTTTGTGAATTAGTGGTCAATAAAGCATTTGATGTTACTAAGTATATACTTGAAAAACTGAACATAATATATTGTTGTATCTGTTAGGATGTATTTACTTATTTTAGAAACTTTTTCCTACACTTCTTCTCATTGATATTGTACTTTGAGTAACACCTTCCCTGGTTTTTTATCTTCTTTGTCATTTTTAAAACAGCATACAGTATTTCTAAGAGCTAAATTTAATTCCAAAAAGGCTATAAAATGTGAACCATAAATTTGATGACCATAGTATATATTAAAATATTTATTCAGCTTAGCTTTTCCAGTAATGACTGCTGTTCAAACCTGGGAAATCACTCAACCAACCCACTGAGAGAAATTTGTGCTTTGACCATCAGTTTGTTGCAGAGAGGTTATCAAGTCTCCCATCAGAAGTTTCCTTCTTCATCATGAAAAGATTCTGAAGAGATTATCTTATCTGAAGAGACTGACATATTCTGAAGGGATTGTCATATCAGACAGCTCTCTGGTTCCATTTAAATTCTTCTAGGATAAGCTACATCAGCGTATTTGGGAAGAAATGCGACTATGGACTTCAAAGCATATATAGTAGGTACAGTGTCCTACTATACTGTCATACTATACTGTCATATACTGTCCCCAGCAAATGACTTCTCTCTGTTTTATGTCCTCACAGGCTATGTGAACATAGCGCTTGAAACAATACACACGTGTTACAGCCCTGGGAAAGTATCTTTAGAAGTAAACTATGAATCTTACAATATAAAACACCTGCTGACGTGTGGTGTCAGGGGTCAGTGTTACCTTGTGATCATAAATCATCATCACAGACTGACCTCTCTGCACTCTCTAAGGCACACAGATATGAGCTAGACAGTCTATGAACATAAATATGGAAAGTCTCTTTGGACTTGACTCTAACCTCTTGGTAGAGAAGAGTCATGATTTTTATTCAACAAGTATCTTTTACTAATGTAGGAAAATAATATGGATTTATAGATATTCCATTAATTAGACAGAGTAAGGGGTGCCAGATATAGAAATGACTGTAGAGATCATGTAGTCTAACCCCTCTGTGGTAAAGGAGAACATGAAGGGCCATGAGGTTATATGGAATGATTCTCATACAAGACAATAGCATCTAATGATCTCCTCCTTTAGAAACTCATCATCCCCTTTTGCAAGTTCTTTGCTTAAACTTTTGTTGTTCTTCTACCTTTCTTTTGGGATTTCTTCTTCTTTTTTGATTAGTTGATAGGAAGTCTACTTTCAGTTGTCATATCCATTACCCTGTAGATCTGGCCTCACTTCTCTAAAACATGTGAAGTAATGCACAACAATAAAAAATACGTTTTATAATTTCTGAGCAACCAAGACATTAATATTTTCTACCCCATTTTCTACCATTTATCTATTATATACAGAAGGATGAAAATACCATACGAAGTGGAATTTACAAAAACACAACATTTCTATTACTTACAGGAAACCTATGTGGGCAGATACACTCTCATCCTATTCACAGGAAGTAAATGTAACATGGATTAATTTCCCTTATCTCCAGGCATTCAAGAAGAATTCTTCGGCATTTTGATTCACTTGAATCAAATGGGAGCATACTCAGAGTGATTCATTCAAACTTGGGCTAATTTACTGACCATATCCCACACTGTAATTGTGGTTATGTGTAAGAGAGTTTGTGAGCATAAGTATGCATTGCACATAGATAGGAATAACACAAATTTGTATTTTTAATTGGTGAGATACATAATATACTTTATGTAAAATGAACATTTTCACCTCTTCAGTAAAATTTATTGCATATTCCTATTTCTTGCAATATTATAATCCTCTACCTACTTGAGAAGTTCAACATTAATATATTGATTTTGACTACCATGGCTAAAAATAGTTGTTGTTTTACATCCAACTCTTTCCAGTGTAATCAATGTTCAGAAACATTAAAAAACAATTTGATGTTCAAACGGTATTTTATTATATTACGAGTAAAAAATATTTGGGGCTTAAATTTGAGCACGAATGAACACAATTCCTATCAACTAATATATCTAAATAATATTCTGATCTCACTTTTACATTAGATAAAATATTTTCCCTGAGTTAAGAGAAACCATTATGACAAAATACAAAATACCAAATATCTGGAACTTTGTCCCAGGCAAAGTGAAACATTTTTTACAACACTTGTATATTTTCACAAATATTCCATGTGTGAAAGACAGTTCATGATCTACTATTCTTGAGAGTTTGCTGAATACATTTTCCCCATTGTTACCATAGAAATATATACAGTTTTTCAAACATCATGGAATGTAAGGATAGAAAAACTTTTACCTCATTTTCAGCTTAGGGTTTTCAGATTGCCTATTTCTTCTTCATTTCAGAATATTCCAGTATTGAGAAACTAATTGAGTGGAGGTATTTCTCATCAACCCAGTCAGTGTAAAATGATCCCATTGCTTAACATACCCTTACATGGGTATAAAACCTATTAAAGTTAATGGAAGAAAAAATTACACCACTGAATGGGAAGTGATGGTGATGACTCAAACAGAGGCAAATGGGGAGAACGGGCAAGAAAGGTTAGACTTAGCCAGGATTTCTTTTTATATGGCTTTGTGGAGGGGGGGAGATGTATGGAGGCGCTGTCATCAACCTGGAAGTATATTTTAGGCTGCCTCTGTGTATTTATACACCATTGTAGTTTCTGAGAATTCTTGTGTAAGCAGTGTAGTTATTGCCTAAGCTGTTTGTATACATTTGTCCTTCCTTCTATAGCATCCAATGAATGTCTCCGCTGTTTCTGACTTCCATGCCTTCTGTACGTTGTAGTCCATCATGAATAGTGATATGAAAAGAGGCTTGTCATTGCCACACAACATTCAGACTAATGGTCTGACTAATGGTCCACACAGTGCCAAAGCATTGATGGTTCTCTATCTCTATTTCTATCTCTGTCTCAACCACCACTAGTTGAATTATTTTCTCCTTATTCACACCAGGGATATGATCCTCCCACACCGTAGATAAGAGAATAGTGTCACTCTTCTCAGTCTAACTCCTGGGGTTCTTTGTCATCATAAGGTGTCTAATCTGAAACGAACTCTTACGTTTTAACCACTTCCTTCTTAGGCATTTAAGAAGGACTCCTTTGTATCTTCTATCTTGAGCCTCCTTCACTGAACAAAACATGTAAGAAAATCATACCTATAGGTGTTTGTGAAGTTTGAAGGTATGGTTTTATTTAGTAAGATGAACTTCTCCTCTTAGGCCCTGAGACTGAATCCACTGTTTTTATTTGTTCCACAGAAATTCTTCAGCCTAGTGGACAGGTCTAAATTCCTTACCACTGCTTTAAATGTCTTAATAAATTCACACTTTATTGCCTCTTAAGATATGAAATTAATTTATATTTTATTTTCCATACTACTATTTTTTAACAAAATGTGTCTTCTATATCTGAATAAAGTGCAAAGCTTTAGGCTTATTTGCTTAATAACAATATGTGGTCCAAGCTAGCTGTTGACTTAGCTACATCTAAAATACAACTTGTGTTATGTGTGCATAGCTCTACGTAATCATACAGCGTTATCTCTATGCATGCAAATATGGTGGATGTTATGAAGAACAACTCAGCTGCTCCTTCAGGTCTATTTCCAATGTTTGGTAGGAATACAGTTGAGAGAAAGCCCTCAGTTGTTATCACCCTTCTGAATTAACTTGGGTAAAGAAAAATCACACACTTTTCTCAGGATGCCTGCATCCAGTGACTGGTTATGGAGGACAATCAAGTTCTGATTCTTTTGGCTCCACTCGGGATATCCAAGAAGGGCCACTGAAGCTTCCGATCTGTTTATAGGTGCAGCTAGTTCTCCATAGGAATTTAATCACCTCCAAACTTTCCCTCTGACTCGTTCTCATTCCTTCCCTTTCTTTGCATTGGTTTTGAACCTTAAAGCACCACCCTGATAAACATTCTGCATGCTTATCTAAATGTCAGAGTCAGCTTCCAGAAAACAAATTCTAATCATAGATAGGTAAATATAGAGACATACAGCTAGACACTTATGCAGCAAATACACAGTAACCAGGTTGAATTAAATCAAGATCTTACACAAACTTATAAAATCTTCCCCAATTATAATATGTATATAGGCATCTTATATTATGGAGATGTTAGTTTACACCTGATTCTACCACTCACTAATTATGTAAATTGGGGAAGTTATTTACCCTCTGTAAATCTAAAGATCTTTATTTTTGAAATGGTGCTAATAGTAAGTCCCAATATCATTGCTGTTAAAAGTCAGTGAGACAAATCATGTTAATCTCTGTATATCCTTCTTGAAACACTTATCATTCACCTGGTATTTGATATATTTTTTAAATGATATAAACAGGCATTTTTTGATATAGAATCAGAATATGGTAGTTATCTGAGAGCTAGATAAAGTCATAATGTTGTGATATTTTCTAGTAAGTTTATTTTTTCAGAGAAAAATATGAACATAAATACATTTAGAGTTATAGTTCCAATGAATCCTTACCTGCATTACAGTTTAATTGTGCTCTTGAGAAAGACTTAATCTGTAATAAGCTTCCTTAAGTAGGACAGACAAGTACTTATGACTTCAGGTTGGGTCATATACACAGATATCAGGCTGCAGGAAAATGTCTCCTGGGATAACTTTCTCTTCATTTGGCCTTACACCCATTTGAAGTGAAAGAAATTAAACGGGATGTGGATGAAAAATTGGACAAGGTGTCAGCAGATGCTTTGTGTTGCTTCAAGAAATAAAAGAAATGGTTTGGGGGTGGGGGTCAGGGTGTGTAGTCAAATTTCAGTTCAGTAGAGTCACACATGCTTCTTTTTGATCAGAAAAAATATACTTTGGTTCTTGGTTGATGGAAAATTTTGCATATCACTGGGAGAGAGCATAGTGCCATTTTACACTATAAAATACATCTGGGTAACCTAAGGCTAGCTATTATAAATCATAAAGAAAGTCAGGTTTATTGAATATCAGATTTCCATTAAATCACATTCATACACAAAGAGACAGTTCAAATTGTAATTGAAGTTGTCAGCTTTCATTCATCTTACAGAGGATTATTCCAGCCACACATTATTCATTCTTTTGTACCTTGAGTCAATTTATCCAAGTCTGCTTGCTGTAAGAAGATGAAAAAGGAAAGGCTGAGATTTTCTTTTAATTCTAGCAAAATAGTCATTTTTCCCCTTTAATCACAAAGAATACTTTTTTCTCATTCAAAAATAAGTAAAATATAATTCCATGTTATGTTTCACCTGTAATCCATATAAAGACAGTCAATAAAAGTGATGTACCATAACGAACTAAAATGCAGAAAATGTCAGCTCTCCAGGAACTGTCTGTAAAATAAATTATTTTTAAGTTGGGAAATTTCTAGCAAGGCAAAATGAGAATTATTAAAGTGATTGAAGGATCCCTAATGATTAATACCAGTCAACTTTTATTCTCATAAATGCAGCCTTCCTGTGAAGTAAATATAACACATTTGAAATCGCTTAGAAAAAATTGTGAAAGTTTTTAAAAATTGGTCTTAAAAAAAGCCGTTGAAGAAATCTTGTTTTTTTATTGTTGGCAATTTCTAAACTAGATCGTTATTATAAACCTTGTAAAAGTTGCATTTATTTATTTATTTATTTATTTTATTGCTTTATGTTAGTCACCATATAGTATATCATTAGTTTTTGATGTGGTGTTCCATGATTCATTGTTTGCATATAACCCCCCAGGTTGCCATTAAAAGACATGTTATTTTGTACCATCCACATTACATATAATTTGGACATACGGCATGAGCTTTTAATTTTATTTTAATTAATCCAACCATAAAATACTATGAAATGGAAAAACTGAATTATAAACTTACTATGAAAGACAAAGATACTCAGTTCTTGGGCAGTGCAGAAATAAATATATCCAGGTACAAACCTCGTTTTCCTTTTAGTTTACTTTTTACAGTAAATCTTTGTATAATTTTCATTTTGTATTAATACAAATATTCCACATGAAAATTGGCTTACATGTTTAAAATTTCAATTGTAGGCTCAGAGGCTGTTCAAACCATGAATGTTCCTAGCCAGTGTATGGAACTGATGATCTTACAGTGTGGACACTGACATATCCTGTGTGCCTCGGTCAGTATTCTTGGAAGCTCTGGATGGACTTTCTCACTCGTGGGGCTAAATCTTAGCATTCCGAAATCATGACCTGAGCAAAAGTCGGGTTCTTAACCGACTGAGCCACCCAGGCACCCCCACTAACAGAGGTTTTTTTTTTAATTATTTATTTTTTTAATCCATTACCTTGATGAGTGTTCTTATTGGTTCTCATACTTCATTTGATTCCTTTGAATTTTCTAATTATGTAAACATATAATTGGTAAAATCTAGTATGTGTGCCACTTTGTCTTAAAAACATAAAAGGAAAGCTAGACGTAGAGATGTGTTCTGCCTTTCTCTTGTAATAATTTCAAAGCAGAATTAGAAATAATATTAATAAAAGTTGTGGGTTTTCTTGTATTGTTCCTAATTTAGTTGAGGAGGTTTTAAGAACAAACCTTGGTTAATTTCATTCAACAAATATTTATTGAATATACCATGTGCTGGACACTGGTGATATGAGGAAACAGAACAAAAATACCTGTCTCATGGGCTTATATTTAATAAGGAAGTATGTGTGTGCTAGCACGTGTGTATAAACATAGGTAATAGTTTTCCTGTTCAAGATTTTTTTTTTATAGAAGCTTAATTAGCTGAGGATAATAGGTACATATTGGCACATAATGGCACATAAACTAAATATCTAAGCTGTTACTAAGAGACAATAATTTTTTTAACCATAGGTCACTATTTGCCTTAAAGATTATGTGAAGGAAAACAAACATTTTATTGATAAAAAAGACATAGATACTAAAGCTATGCTTATGCAATAAGGATTACTAGGCATTCCCCTCACCTCCTAGCAAGAGAGTGTATTTCTTCTACCTCAAGGCAAGCCAAAGAAAGAAGAGATTCTGAGCACAGACGAAATTTCTCACTGAATATGTACCCACAAAATTTTGCAGGACCGCTGCAATGGAGGAGGCTGGCACGCTGATTAGACATTTTCATTGTACTTTTGGGAATTTGTCCCTATTATTGAGTATGTCTCAGTGAAATTTAGTGTCTTAAACTTAGACATGTCTAAATTCCTAACCTTACTCATTTGAATGTACCTGCAGTTACTATCTGTTGACATAATTCAGGTAGGCTTTTTTTTTTTTTTCTTTCAATATAATTTTTTATTTTTTAGGTAGGCTTCTTGAACAGATGCTGAAACAACCCCAAGCTGCTTTTACCTTCTGGTTATGACCCATGCTTGATCCATGGGAAGCTCTAATCCAATTACTCATGCCCAAATTCCCATGAGTCGGTTCCACCCTCAGTCAGCCACCTCCCTGATGGTGTGGTGTCAGTACAACTAGAAGCACCTCTGAATTGCTCAGGTGTCAGTCAGACACTATCCACTGTGCCCCTCAATTCCTAGAAGAAATATATATATTTTTTTTCCCTCAGTGGTCTGATTATAGTCCTTTCACCCCTACTCAAAGCACCCAATAATTTCCCCAAAACTCAATATTAGACTGGAGTTGGATGATCAGATAGAGATTTAAAAAAAAAAAATGTTTTGGTCATGTATTTTGCAAGTCAGCATAGAGGTTATGTACCTCACTTTAGATAATGGCACATAAACTAATAGAAAGATTCTATTCTAGAACAGAACCATACCTTACGATATGGTTTGCATTAAATTTTAAATGCATTAATCTTTTGTGAACTTTATCATCATTTTAATGACTACATAGAGAGTAATAGTTCACCTGCTGGATATATGCCAAATCTCTTGTGGGCTCCTGATTTCAAATAGGAACAAGGTCAGAGAAAGATTCAAGCAGCTTAAAAGTTGTCAAGATCGTTTCCCTTTGATGGTCTCAGCCCTGAGAAGCCATCTTTCTCTCGTCCTTGTAGAAAATATTTATTTATATCCTTCCTAATACTTTAGCCCTTAACTTCTTTACTTTATATCACCAATCAACATCAGCTTATTTTATTCTTTGTTGTTGTTGCTGTTTGCTAATGTTTTCTCAGCTGAGTGTGAGCAGTAACTCTCTTGTTCAATGATGTATCTCTAATGCCTGGCACAGAGCTTGACATATAGTTATCACCTGATAGCAAACAAATTGATGATGAATGACTAAGTGATATAATTCATCACATAAAAATTGCACTTTAATATATTTACCTTTTACCCTAATGCCTCACTTCTGTTTCTACATTTTTTGCAATTATGAAAAACACTTTGAGGATCTCCTTGCAATTAATTTTTTAGTTTGTATCCATGATTAAACACTTTTAATAAATTTTTAAGATTTTCTCATTGCTATTTCAATGCCTGTTTTTAAGATATTTAAAAAACGATTTTATTTATTTTAGAGAGAGAGAGAAAGAGTGTGAGCTGGGGGAGGGGCATAAGGAAAAGCAGACTCCCCACTGAATGACCCACGAGGGGATCACGACCTGAGCTGAAGATAGATGCTTAACCTACTGAGTCACTCAGGCACCCCAGTTTTTAAGATTTTTAATAGGTGTTTCTAAGAAGCATCAATAACATGGAGTGTCCCCTCTTAATTTTTTGACAATTTGAGAGATAAAAAGTACTACCTGTTAATTTTAGTTATTCAACTGCTAGTAGAGTAAATATGGTTTTTGTCTGTTTTGTTTTATTTGTTTGTCCATTATCACTATTCCTATTTTAGTGAGCTGAGTTTTATGGTCTTTGCTGAGTTTTTCTATGAGGATTACTATTTCCTTATTAATTTATAAAATTATTTTACATATTGATAATGTATGCTCTTTCTATATATGTAGTAAATAATTTATCATTGTAGTAAAATTCTAAATTTTATGGTGAATTTAGATGACAAAAATTGCAATTTTTTGACAGTCAAGTCAATATTTTGCTTTCAGTATTCTAAAAAGGACCTTATTACTGCTATATTCACTTTTTGTTTTTTTGTTTTGTTTTGTTTTAAAGATTTTATTTATTTATTTATAACTGAAATCAATAGTTGGATGCTAAACCAACTGAACCACCCAGGTGCCCTACCACTATGTTTAAAGATCACTTACAATTCTCAGTACATACATGTTTTCTTTAATGCTTAATTATTTAATCTAATTGACGATTGTGTATTACATCATATGTTTGCACTCTTTAAGTTAGTTTATAACTTGGAACACAAGAAACACACAAACACACAGAAATGAACTCTGAGTATACTTTGCAGTTTAATTTACCTTCATTAAGCTAATCTGTTTTTAATCCTTCTGTTAAGATTTCTGGGTGATATTTTAAGCTGCAGTCTTCTTTCAGTGTAGCAAACTCCATGTGTTTTTGCATGGATTACTTTTGGGGAACTTAATATGACACATTACTACCTCTATCTAGAACACATTTTTAGAATGTTGGTTAACCTACTCCCTACTTTCCTGCTCATTTTAGGTTATGTCCTACATTAATGTGCATTCAAATTCAAAATTAGCTCCGACTGGTTGATTCTTTCTGTCTTGGCCTTTTTGATTAGATTCTTCCATATTTTTTTTTCACTTCCTTCAAGCACTGAAAGCCATATAGGCAATCATTTGTTGACATGTTGACTTGTCTATTTCACTGTAGATTTGGCTATGCTTTACTTTGTCTCTAGTTCTGGAGAAGATATTGAATTGATTTCATTGGTTTCCTCTGAAGTAAATCTATAATTTGATGATTTTTTTATATCATAAATATTCTTCTAAATTAATTCTGTAGCCCTAAATTTGAGGATATATAACTTCCATTTTTGAAAGGGAATTTATTCATGTGGAATAGTAGGATGAGGGTATATTAATGTCTCAGGGAACAAGTGGGTATTAATTATGGAAGAAAGTCAACATGTAATATGCTGTCAGGGACAATTCCTCGAGACCGGCCTACTCAAGTATTCACATGGAAAGTCTGATGGCTCCTGGATCCTGGCTACACTCTGCTTAGTGATGCTGAAGTGAAAGCAGAATTTCACCACATGCTTTCTCCAAGACCTAGATCTTCTTCCCAATATCTACCTAATTAAGACCTCTTCCATCCATGTATATTTTTTTTCTTCTTTCATCATGGGACTCATTTCTCATCTTGGTAATATGGTTTAGAAGTTATTTTCTTAAATTTCATATGTGTTTCTACAACCAATTTAAAAAAAATTTCGTATGATTCTTTTGGTTTCTCTTGGGGTTAATAATGTAAAAAATGTAAGTTTCAGAAAAAGTTATTCAATTCATATATTTTTCTTTCTCAATGTTTTTTCTGTGCAGTGTCTTGCTTGGCATAATCATGCACAATGCCTCCTGACTGATAGGAGAACGGATATGTAACAGTAAGAAATCTTGAGAACAAAATCATACTGCTCAACCTTTCAAAATATTATTCATCCACAGCAATTAGTAAATGCCAAGCAATGTGCGTGTGTGGTGGGGTGTGTGTGTGTGTGTGTGTGTGTGTGCCTTTGTGTCTGTGTGTGTCTGTGAAGCATAGCTGGCAAAATACACAGAAAGCCTGCCCATGTGAGGTACACATTCTAGGAGAATTTGAGCTGTTGTAGAATTTGTTGTCTTTGTTCATCCACTGTGAAACAAATGTTCACTTGTTAAATTACTAACGTTCAACTGAATTAAAAGTACTTTCCTAAAGAATTCAAAATGTAGGATGGAAAAGACAATAATGCTTTTTTTCTAAAAAACCAGATGAAACCCTTAAAGAGGTATAGCAAAGGACAGAAAAGAGGATTGATTAAATTGGCCAAGAAAATGACCTAGGAAAGCTTCCCAGAAGAGGTGACATTAAGATGCACTTTACAGAATATATACTTTTTATTTCTGGAATGAGAGTTGAAGAAAGTAATTCTATATGGAGGAAAAGTGTATCATCGTGGGACATAATGGTCCATAGAAAGCCTCAGAGATCATTATGGCAGATGGGAATAAAGTATGTGCCTGTGTCTCTAACTCTCCTGCTATCTCCTTTAATATGGTGTCACCTACACATTGGCTTCTCAAAGTTTGCAGCATTTTTTTAAAATTTTGTATCTATAGCAGACTCAAAAAATTTTTTTATCTTTATAAACAAAGACTTAATTAAAATTTTTTTTTTTTTTAGTAAATAATAACCCCTGAGAATTTAGAAAGCTCCGAGAAGAGCGATTTTTGCGGTCTTTTAAGGTACATATTTTCTGTAAGCAATTCCAAATCTCCACATTTGGGGAGTATTTTTCTTGTGTTTATATTTTGCAAACCACAGAGGAACTTGCATTTTCATTTATAAGCCAGACATATTAAAAACTGTCTAAAAAAGAGTTTCTCTTCAGTTGAAAAAAGTGGTGAAAGACATTCGAAGAGAAAGAAACGGCAGAATTGTAGAGTTTGAAATTGCTTAGCTATTTGAAGACTGTCAACTAATCCAGTGTCATTGAAATATTGGGTGTGTGTAGGAAGTAGTCAGGCATCTGGAAAGAGAAATTGGGAGCAGATTGTAAAGGGAAATTTTTGGCACACGATTACATTTATTCTATAGCTAAAATCTGGGTAAATTAAAACTGTAAGTAGTGAGAGTCACAGTTAGGACTGCTCTCCTGGAAATATGCATTTGAAGCAGAAATAAAATAAAAGATTTAAACTTAGATTTACCCAACCTCTAAGGTGACAACCTTGGGATAGATGTCCTAGAGATTATAGACACCATTCTGATCTATAGAAGCTGTAAGCAATTAAAGTTCTGAACTTTTTTTAAAAATTGGGACTGCTTCATTTAGCAACCAGGTCCAATGATGATTAGCATGCCCAATAAGGCCATAGATCCAAAGTTTTCTTTTGGTTAAAAAAAAAATAATAAAAAAAGACAATTTTACTGTCTTGAAATGAATTTTGTATATAACATAACCTGTCTCAATATACAATAGTTGAAATGAAAAAAATATCTTAAAGACATAGTACACATAGACAGTTGCAAGCATGGGGTAGGGGTGAGGATTACCTCATATTATGGGACAGAATTCAAAGGAATAGTACCTGAGATCCAATTTCAAGTATCGCATCCAGAAATTTATAGTCAGAATTACTGGAAAACATTATTTAAAAAATCACACATATTGGAAAAATGGAATTAAAACTTATACATGAATATAATCTAATAAAAATGACTATATGCCCTTCCACAAAACTATTTATTAATTGGACACCGAAATGAAGTCAAATAAAATTGAGAGTGAAAGTTTAAACAAATTGAACTTGGTTCTGATTATATTTATACATGTACAGGACAAGGAATAATATGACTTTTTTAGCTACAGTGGTGGGATCAGAATAATATTCTAGATTTTTCTTTTATGTTTTCTAATAATCTAAAAGTAAAAATTTCTACTTGGTCGTGGTGAATAATCTTTTTAATGTACTGTTGAATCCTATTGGCTAGTATTTTGTTGAGTATTTTCGCATCTGTGTTCATCAAGGATATCGGTCTATAGCTCTCTTTTTTGGTGGGATCCTTGTCTGGTTTTGGGATCAAGGTGATGCTGGCCTCATAAAATGAGTTTGGAAGTTTTCCTTCCATTTCTATTTTTTGGAACAGTTTCAGGAGAATAGGAATTAGTTCTTCTTTAAATGTTTGGTAGAATTCCCCCGGGAAGCCGTCTGGCCCTGGGCTTTTGTTTGTTTGGAGATTTTTAATGACTGTTTCAATCTCCTTACTGGTTATGGGTCTGTTCAGGCTTTCTATTTCTTCCTGGTTCAGTTGTGGTAGTTTATATGTTTCTAGGAATGCATCCATTTCTTCCAGATTGTCAAATTTATTGCCGTAGAGTTGCTCATAGTATGTTCTTATAATAGTTTGTATTTCTTTGGTGTTAGTTGTGATCTCTCCTCTTTCATTCATGATTTTATTTATTTGGGTCCTTTCTCTTTTCTTTTTGATAAGTCGGGCCAGGGGTTTATCAATTTTATTAATTCTTTCAAAGAACCAGCTCCTAGTTTCGTTGATTTGTTCTATTGTTTTTTTGGTTTCTATTTCATTGATTTCTGCTCTGATCTTTATGATTTCTCTTCTCCTGCTGGGCTTAGGGTTTCTTTCTTGTTCTTTCTCCAGCTCCTTTAGGTGTAGGGTTAGGTTGTGTACCTGAGACCTTTCCAGGGCTGCAAGGTTGGTTCAACATCCGCAAATCAGTCAATGTGATACAACACATCAATAAAGGAAGAACAAGAACCATATGATACTCTCAATAGATGCTGAAAAAGCATTTGACAAAGTACAACATCCCTTCCTGATCAAAACTCTTCAAAGTGTAGGGATAGAGGGCACATACCTCAATATCATCAAAGCCATCTATGAAAAACCCACCGCAAATATCATTCTCAATGGAGAAAAACTGAAAGCTTTTCCGCTAAGGTCAGGAACACGGCAGGGATGTCCATTATCACCACTGCTATTCAACATCGTACTAGAGGTCCTAGCCTCAGCAATCAGACAACAAAAGGAAATTAAAGGCATCCAAATCGGCAAAGAAGAAGTCAAATTATCACTCTTCGCAGATGATATGATACTATATGTGGAAAACCCAAAAGAATGCACTCCAAAACTGCTAGAACTTATACAGGAATTCAGTAAAGTGTCAGGATATAAAATCAATGCACAGAAATCAGTTGCATTTCTCTACACCAACAGCAAGACAGAAGAAAGAGATATTAAGGAGTCAATCCCATTTACAATTGCATCCAAAACCATAAGATACCTAGGAATAAACCTAACCAAAGAGACACAGAATCTATACTCAGAAAACTATAAAGTACTCATGAAAGAAATTGAGGAAGACACAAAGAAATGGGAAAATGTTCCATGCTCCTGGATTGGAAGAATAAATATTGTGAAAATGTCTATGCTACCTAAAGCAATCTACACATTTAATGCAATTCCTATCAAAGTACCATCCATCTTTTTCAAAGAAATGGAACAAATAATGCTAAAATTTATATGGAACCAGAAAAGACCTCGAATAGCCAAAGGGATATTGAAAAAGAAAGCCAACGTTGGTGGCATCACAATTCCGGACTTCAAGCTCTATTACAAAGCTGTCATCATCAAGACAGCATGGTACTGGCACAAAAACAGACCCATAGATCAATGGAACAGAATAGAGAGCCCAGAAATAGACCCTCAACTCTATGGTCAACTCATCTTCGACAAAGCAGGAAAGAATGTCCAATGGAAAAAAGACAGCTTTTTCAATAAATGGTGCTGGGAAAATTGGACAGCCACATGCAGAAAAATGAAATTGGACCATTTCCTTATACCACACACAAAAATAGACTCAAAATGGATGAAGGACCTCAATGTGCGAAAGGAATCCATCAAAATCCTTGAGGAGAACACGGGCAGCAACCTCTTCGACCTCTGCCGCAGCAACATCTTCCTAGGAACAACGCAAAAGGCAAGGGAAGCAAGGGAAAAAATGAACTACTGGGATTTCATCAAGATCAAAAGCTTTTGCACAGCAAAGGAAACAGTTAACAAAATCCAAAGACAACTGACAGAATGGGAGAAGATATTTGCAAACGACATATCAGATAAAGGACTAGTGTCCAGAATCTATAAAGAACTTAGCAAACTCAACACCCAAAGAACAAATAATCCAATCAAGAAATGGGCAGAAGACATGAACAGACATTTCTGCAAAGAAGACATCCAGATGGCCAACAGACACATGAAAAAGTGCTCCATATCACTCGGCATCAGGGAAATACAAATCAAAACCACAATGAGATATCACCTCACACCAGTCAGAATGGCTAAAATCAACAAGTCAGGAAATGACAGATGCTGGCGAGGATGCGGAGAAAGGGGAACCCTCCTACACTGTTGGTGGGAATGCAAGCTGGTGCAGCCACTCTGGAAAACAGCATGGAGGTTCCTCAAAATGTTGAAAATAGAACTGCCCTATGACCCAGCAATTGCACTATTGGGTATTTACCCTAAAGATACAAATGTAGTAATCCAAAGGGGCACATGCACCCGAATGTTTACAGCAGCAATGTCTACAATAGCCAAACTATGGAAAGAACCTAGATGTCCATCAACAGATGAATGGATCAAGAAGATGTGGTATATATACACAATGGAATACTATGCAGCCATCAAAAGAAATGAAATCTTGCCATTTGCAACAACATGGATGGAACTAGAGCGTATCATGCTTAGCGAAATAAGTCAAGCAGAGAAAGACAACTATCATATGATCTCCCTGATATGAAGAAGTGGTGATGCAACATGGAGGCTTAAGTGGGTAGAAGAAGAATCAATGAAACAAGATGGGATTGGGAGGGAGACAAACCATAAGTGACTCTTAATCTCACAAAACAAACTGAGGGTTGCCGGGGGGAGGGGGTTTGGGAGAAGGGGGTGGGATTATGGACATTGGGGAGGGTATGTGATTTGGTGAGTGCCGTGAAGTGTGTAAACCTGGTGATTCACAGACCTGTACCCCTGGGGATAAAAATATATGTTTATAAAAAATAAAAAATTAAAATGTGGAGTAAAATAAATAAATAAATAAATAAATGTAAAAATTTCTAGATTTATAATACAATTTCTAAATCATGTTTGAGGGGAAGGTGTTATACAAATGATGGGAAGAAAAGAATCCTAATGTGTAAGAAATGGGAGAAACCCAAATACATTAATTTCTTAAGTAGAAAATTCAGTTTGGATTTCTTGACATAAAGTGCAGGCATCAATTATCTTTAGTTTGATGGAAGAGGAAAAATAGAAGAAAATAGGGCTAATTATAGAACAGAAGCAATGTTTTAAAGAAATATAAGTGAAACAAGTGACATTGTATTTATAAAAAAGTTTGTTTTTATAGGTATTTGATTAGTTTAAAATATTTATATTTGAAAGTTGAAAGTTGCAATATAAATAAAGGGAATTCAAGAAGATTTATTAAAAGGGTTAAATGCAGAATTACTATGTTATTTTATTGCTTGTTCAAATAAAAGGATGAGAAAGTTTATAAGAAAAGCTGAAAAAAGCAAGCCCTTATTCAGTGTTCATCAAGGAAGAGCAATTAGGAATAATGGGAAGAAATTCAGGAGAAATGCAATTAAGGCCAACACTATGTTGGTGAGAACTACTGAATAAGGAGTCTGGATTCCTCATGGAAAAAGAAGAAACTTCCTCTCAAGAGGCAAATAATGAAGACATTACACTGAAGGGCTTATTAGAAATAGTTTTTCTCTACTTGCAGAGAACTGGACTCAATGGTCTGATTCCCACACTTATCCCTTACAGTCAATGAACCTAGACCCATAAGGTCTGATTTACCATTTGCCTAAAGATTCAAAGAAGTGAAAGAATTCTCAGAACTCCCATAATCAAGGATAATTACTTTTTTCCCCTGTATGTCTATGTCTGCTGTTTGATATATCACAAAATTACTTAAATATTTATTTAATTATTATTTCTGAATATGAGGAGAATACCTAAATACATGGTCTGAAAAAGGAGTGGTAAGTTGAACATATATGCAGTGTAAGTTCATAAGTTTACTTAGGCTGTCTCTTTTGTCAAATATTGAGACTTATACCTTCTAGAATATTATTGAGAAATTAAAATTTAAAAAAGATATTCCAGAAAGAATATTTTGCTGAAGACTGCTTTGTCTACTTGGGGTGGTTATAGTGGAAGTCATCTTTAAATTGTGAAGCAAGCAGCACTGAGAATAAGCTAGCACATGGTATGAAAGAGCAACAAGATGAAAAGAAACACTTATTTTTAAGTGAGATAATAATGTTTTTCTTGCTATATCATCTGCTTGGTAGTTTTCTGTTATTTGGAATCTATGACAACCTGTTACACTGTTTTGCCATTTCCAAGCAACAACCATATAAATGTAGAAAACACAAACTTGCTTTTCAAAAACTTGCTTGAAATCACAAACTTTCCAAAAATTCACTAAACACTTTAAAAAGACACAGCAGGCTTATTACATAAAGATAAAAATCTATCTTATTAAATTGGTTCATAACACCTTCAAGTTAAAATTATGAGACAATATTAAGCCGATTTCTTTTTCAAACTAAGGTTGGTAACCACATAGAAGAATATTTTAAATGTTTTAAAGTTCTGAATTTCTTTGATAATATTAAGAGTAATAATAGCATGCCCCTGAACATCTGATTAAATATAATAATTTGTTGCTAGCATGCAATTTTAGCAATCTTATTTGTATGTTTGATTTGGTTTGGGGTTAAGATAAGATTGAGGCCAAGTAATTTTGTTTTAAGTTGTATCAAGCTAATTAAGATAGATGGTTTGAGATGAAAACATATTTAAAAACCCTAGACTTAAATTATTCTTGGGCAGGAATTACAGGACTTCCTACAAGGAGAAACTGAATGTCATAATCATTAGATTTAAGGAGGATGAAAGTAAGGCCTAATGGCAAAGATTTTAACTATGTTCAGAAAAGTAAAATAAAATAATAGTTCTGGTGAACTTTTGAATCATCTTGATAAACATTCTATGATAATTCTGTAAATCATGACATATCTTTATCTTATCAAACAGACCCTAAGCTAATTATATATGTGAGGGGCCCAAACAAGGGAATATGTTACTGTCTGAGGAGCTACCTATGTGCTTGGCTGCCTCAGGCAAATAGACTGATTTCTTTCATTCAATGATGCTTTTCCTTATTCATTTTTGAATACTCAACGAATAGATAAATGAAATGAGACATAAATTGCATAGGGAATTTTGAAATAAAATCAATATTTTCTAACATAGTTTAAGTAAAATGTTACAGCTTTAATAGCTTTTTAAAGACTTGAGCAGTAGTAAAATATTGTTTCTCTACTCCTAATGAAGTATAATTATCATCAAGGACAAATAAAACTGCTTCTTATAATTGACATTAACTTTGGTCAGATCATCATTGTTAAAATCTCATAACACAAATTTAGAATTAAAAAATTAATATAAAATTTATATCAAGTTATCAAAAATTTAAGTTAAAATATTTATATTCTGAAAATTTATGAAAATAGTTTTATAAATATACCAATAAAAACATAAATGACCCTAATTTTGCAATTTAAGTTACAACTTTTCTAATAATTTGTTTCTTATTTTATGAAGTAAAATATTATTTTATTTAAATAAAGTAATTAAATAAAGTAATTTTTAAAAAATTCCCAAAAGCTCTTTAAAAATGAAAATATATCTATAGGCCAATCCTTAATATAATATATAATAGAAAAATACATTTATAAGAAAAAAGAAAAGTGTCTAATAAAACCATCCTAATTTTTTAAGACACTGAGCAAATCCCTCCAAATATGTTCAAAGTAAAATTCAGATTAACTATTAAGAACATACGGTATGCAATGCAATGTTTTACAAACTATAAAGAATACAAACAAGATGATCATAAAAAAAAAACACTGTACTTGAGATATAACCATATTCCAGGAAATTAGGACAGAAAAACAGTATGATATAAAACATAATGATATAAAACAAGAAAATTTTCAAAAAAATATATGAGGTCCAGTGAGTTTTCAATTAACATCAAAATTACTCATATTTTAACTTCTTAGAAAACTGCTATGAAGAAAGTAGTATTTGATAAGGATTTAAAGATTGAGTAGAATGTTGTTGGGAAGAAAATATGATGGTCCTAAAAGGATTCAAATATTTACTGAATAAATGAATAAGTGAGGGCACAACTAGAAAGGACATTTATGTCCTACGGAATACCATTAACACCAAGACAGAGGGTGGACTGTATGGAAAAACAGGGAACTTATTCTTTAACTTTCCTTCAGGATTTTTATAAAGGATAAGATGAACATTTTTGAGAAAGAAGGAAAGAAAGGAAGAAAAAAAGAAGAAAAATGAAAAGAGGAGGGAGGAAGGAAGGTAAGAAAGAAGGAAAAAGAAAGGAAGGAAGATAGATGAGCTTGGTTTCCAAATTAAACTGTATTATTCATTCTGTATAAAACTGGAAGACAGGGACACCTGGGTGGCTCAGTTAAGTGTGGAACTCTTCATTTTGGATGAGGTCTTGATCTCAGGGTCTTAAGTTGGAGCCTGACTCAGGCTCCACACTGGGTCTGCTTAAGATTCTCTCTCCCTCTCCTTCTACCTCCCCCTCCCCCTGACCTCTGCTCCTGCTCACTTGGTCTATATCTCTCAAAATAATTGAATAAATCCTAACAAAAACAAAAAGAAAACACTGGAAGTCAATGAGGATTTGTGTGGATTAATGTTAAAAACAAATGTGTGGTTTTGGACATATTAATCAAACAATGGTGGGCAGGAAAGATTGGTATGAGCAGTGTCAGGAAAATATAAAACATCATCATCATATAAGAAAAGCATAGAAAACTTGAAAAAGGTAAAATTATTTAAGACCCTGGATGTGTTGGACTTATGTTTACTACTCTCTGCTACAAGTAACAAAAACCCTACATAAACTTATTTAAATTACAAATGAGATTTGTTGGCTCACATTAACTACATGGTACACAGTTACTGCCAAATTCAAGCAGTGTTTGGTGCTAGAGTTCAAACAACATCATTATGATGTTTCTAACCCTACTTTCTGCTGCATTTTTAATAAGGTTGGCTTATTTTCAGATTATAATTAGTCACCCCCCACCAGTAGCTCCAGGCTAACATAATTCTTATCTATTCCATACACATTAGAAAGAGGAATTCTTTTAAATAACTCCTGGGCATTGCCTAGGCTTGCATTAACTTGATAAAAATACTCTTCCCTGGAGTAACTTTTACAGCCTAGCAGATAGAATCATGTTGATTGGCTATCAAGGGTCATGTGATCCTTTTTTGTAACTGGATTGGAACCAGTTCTGAAAAACAAACCAGGCATGGAAGAATAGATAGAGAAAAATTTCAAAGGAAAAGTGGTACTGACCTTTTCTGCAGCAAGAATAATGAAGAACTTTGAATGACATTTGTATTTACCAACTTGAAGTTATAGGTAATCTTCTGGAAAGACTCCATTTAGTAGCAAGAGGAAGACTCAATAATAGAGCTGATAAATTTAGATGGAGAATGGTACATGGTGAAGCAAGTATGTATGTATTTTTCAAAAATGTCACAGTAAATGAAAGGGGAAAAAACAAAAGCAAAAACCAGTCTCTTTCTTTCCTTACATCTGTTATCCAAGGTTTGACTTCATTAATATGTCCAGTCTTTCCCTTCCCTCCCATCTCTACCCTCTTCAGATTTTCTAAGCAAGCCAGCTCTACATTGTTACATTTAAATGACTCTCCTGAAAGCATCATCGCTATGTTCTTATTTATCCTAGATCAGCCCTTCCACTCAACACTCTGATCAACCCAGCTATATGTCTCCTCCTCTCCATTTGGAGCATGGAGAACCAATGAAGGAGGTCATAACATCCTGTGATTGATTCCCATGCAGGAATGAGAAAGTTTAGAGGAGCCAACTGCATCTCTTTGGAATAGATTTTGTTCCTTATCAACTCTTCAAAAGTCCTGAATCTTGTCCACTCTACCCTAGCTCTACAGCTTTTTCTATCAATTGACTGAAATTCCTATTTCACAGATGACATTGGGTCTGTCAAGCAGAAACACACTCTTAATTTCCCACCTTTCCTTCTTGCTTTGGCTATTGAGTACCTACTGTTCTCAAGGGTCTTGGCACAAACATTTACAGACCCCAGCCTAAAATAATTTATGCACAACTCAGATAGACAAAAAAGTAATGACAGAAAATGACATGTATGTCATGTTAGGGGTATGCCAACATGCACCAGTAGCTTTTTGCTAACTTTGATTCACAGGAACACGCGTGATTTAGATTTTAATGCAAACTTGAGTTATACTGATTAATATCAAGTGGCAAGCAATTCCAGACAGAAGGTTCAGTCTGATTAAGTTTCAGAGATAGCAAGTATGACAGATTCCTGAGGACTGTGAACATCTGCTTTTAACTAAAGGCAGGATATTTAAGAACAGTGAGGTGGCTATAATTGCATGAGGATAAATAGGAACAAATATTCTCCAAGAAACCAAAAGAGAAATTATTCCTTAAAAAAGCAAGGGAAGGGGCACCTGGATGGCTCTGTAGGTTAAGCTTTTGCCTTTGGCTAAGGTCATGATCACAGGGTCCTGGGATTGAGCCCCACATCGGTCTCTCTGCTCAGTGGGGAGCCTGCTTCCCCCTCTCTCTCGCCTGCTGCTCTGCCTACTTGTGATCTCTTTCTCTCTGTGTGTCCAATAAATAAATAAATAAATAAATCTTTAGAAAAACAAGGGAAATGTAGAGGACTCAAACAAATAAACAATAAAGTGTCTCTGAATTCCCTTAGCTGGAGCCACTGATTGCTTTGGCAATGAAATGTCTATGAGGACATGATGAGAGCACAAGCCAGATTACCTGGGATGAGGAAACAGAAAGATAAGGATATATTTACAGCAAGAACCATGAAATCTTTAAGAAGCTTGGTTGATCAAATAGAAATCAGTTGAAGTGGTCTCTGTATGGGAATTGTAATGGGATGTACTTGTCTGCTTCTGTCCCTTCAATTATGGAGCCACATCTTCCTCCAAGCTGTGTGGCTCAGGTACATTGGTCATATGGGGGACACTGTACCCCACACAAGTCAATTAAAATATCATTTTAAAGGTAATTCTTATAGGCTCATGGATAGATTGATTTTTCTTATACAATATTGGCTAGTATAAGAACCATGAATCTCTGAATCTTCTGAAATTCATCTTTCATACCATAGGGGAGATCCTGCTGATTTAAAGAAACACATACATAATGAAGGTTGAAGGACAGAAATGAACAATAAATTGTTAATGGCAGAGTTGGAGTGCCTGACATCTAGCAGAGCCCAAATGCAGAAAAATCTCTAGATTTCGATTAGTGAACAAAAATATTCACACTGGGATTCAGCTCGCTGAGGTTGCATTCCATACATGAAACTAAAAAGATTCCTGCTAAAAAGAGATATTTACATTCCAAAGAAAAACGTATTAAATGGTTGAGAAGAAAATCTCTCCTCTTCAAAATTACATCTTTCACCTTTGCTGAAACTACTTTTTTCATTCTATCTTCCCAGTGAGTCTGATTCATTGGTATTTTTCTTTGCTTGTTTCCTGTTTCTTTACTTTTGCAATATTTTTATTGAAATATAATAGTATATAAAAAGAACAATATATAAAATTAAAACTCAATAACTTACCACAATGTGAACATCCATGTACCTCTTTCTTCTACATAATGTACCTATTATACTGATTTTCTAACTATATATTTTTACTTCGCTTATTTTTTAACTCTTTATGAAGAGATTTATGGAAGTTACATAATATATATGTCTTTTTTATCTTTATGTATTAGTTAGTAGTGACCCAGCTATTTGGGATACCCCCTTCACAGTTCCCATGTAATGTGATCAGGATAACTCTGAACAATAAGCTATAATCAGATCATTTCTGAGCTGAGTCTTTAAATTAACATCATAAGATGTATCAGGGCTCTCATTTGTCATGGACTTGTGAGGTTCAGGCAGCAAACACAAGAAGTAAACTTTTGGGAACCACTGGCTTTAAAGTTCTTTGTTATAGCAGTATGATGTGATTTTCCTAATAGAAACTTCAGTATCTTTTCATCTGGCTACACCAGTTGTGCTTAATTAATGTTAACATGGTATGTCTCTTTCCACACTTTTACTTTCAAACTTGTACTCTACTATTTTATGTTTCATCTATAAGGAAAATATTGGTAGGTTCATGTTTTATGCCCAATCTGAAAACTTTTCTTTTTCCTTTTCTTTGGCACAGTTAGCCTATTTATTTTAATTAAATTAATGATTAATTTGCTTTGCAAAGAACTTGTCACATATGCTTCCTAATTGCTTCCTTTTACTAAAATGTTTTTATATGCTAACATTTTGCCTTTCTTGTAGGTTATATTTTACTATTTTGTTTTACTATTAGCTTGATCATTTACACTTTTTTACCCAGACAACCAAGTACTTTTTAAAAAATAATTGTCTATTTTATTTTTTAAAGATTTTTAACTTATTTATTTGAGAGAGAGAAAGAGAATGAGAGAGAGTGAGCATGAGAGGAGAGACATCAGTGGGAGAAGCAGATTCCCTACAGAGCAGGGAGCCCAATGCAGGACTCAATCCCGGGAATCCAGGATCATGACCTGAGCCAAAGGCAGTCGCCTAACCAACTGAACCACCCAGGTGTCCAACCAAGTACTTTTTTAAAATTAAATATAGTCGACAATGTTATATTAGTTTTAGATGTACAACATAATGATTCAACAACTCTGTACATTATAGACCTGACCTGAAAAGTGTAGTGACCATCTGTCACCCTACAGTGTTATTACGTTATTATTGATTATACTCCCTATGCTGTACTTTTCCATCCCTTTTATTTATTTTATAACCAAAAGTTGGTACTTAATTTACACTTTTCAAAACTAGTCTTTTAGTGAACCCCTCAGACTCTATATAGTCTTTTGATTTATAAAAGATTATTATAAATGGATGAGTTTCTTTTTTTTTCTTAAGATTTTATTTATTTATTTGACAGACAGAGATCACAAGTAGGCAGAGAGGCAGGCAGAGAGGGAGGAAGGGAAGCAGGCTCCCTGCTGAACAGAGAGTCTGATTGCAGGGCTTGATCCCAGCACCCTGGGATCATGACCTGAGCCAAAGGCAGAGGCTTTAACCCACTGAGCCACCCGGGTACCCCTAAATTGATGAGTTTCTATCAGAAGTGTTTTTCTTTCCTATTGACCAGTAAGTATGATGCTGACAAAATATTTCTATTTTCTTCTCAGAAAATCTCTTCATTACTCATTCATTCTTGAGGGATATTTACACAGAATATGGTAATTAGTAATTACTTTCTCTTAGTATTTTAAAGATAGCATTCTATTGTCTTCTATTCCAGTATTTCTCTTGAGGATCAGCTGTCAGGTAAATAAATTGATTTTTTTTCTCTGACTGACATTAAGATTTTTTTTCATGTGGCTTTACAACATTGTACTATAATAAGATAGAGAATAAGTAGATAAATAACTTTATGGGATTCATGGGATCTTATAAATCTATGGCTTGATATCTTTCATTGGTAATGAGAAATTCTCCAAAATTATCTCTTAATTATAGCTTCTACTTCATTTCCACATGTTTCTGTATTGTACATCATGTTCTTTTATCATGTTTTTTATTTACTCTTTTCTAATGTACTAAAATCTCTCTATTATAACTTCTCATAACTTCCAGTTTCTATAAAAATCTCTATCTAGAGTTTTATTTCACTGAATACATGTAGCATTACTATTGTAACATTACATTCCATTTTAAAATTTATTCTCAAGAATGCTTTTTTTCTCATTGTTTCTCCAGATATTTTAAGGTGAAATTTATTAAGGTATTGCTTATGTACTATCATATTTTCCAAAGAAGTGCATGACAAAGACATATATTTTAAATCCTCTTGAATAAATAACTAGAAGTAGAATTGCTATTATGTAATATAAGTGTGGGTTTTAACTTTATGAGCAACTCTCCAAGTATTTCATAATGTGGCTTTTTCATTTCTGCACACCCAGGAGCAAAGAATGAGAATTCTAGAAGCCTCCTAAAGCCAATAGTTGGTATTAAATTTTTAAAATTATCCCAAAGTCAATATTTGGTATTTAAAGATACTAACTTTTTCATTTTAAAGTGATCAAAGAGCAAAATATTTTTGATAGATTTAAATATAACATTTCTGTTTTACTTTGTTTGTCTAGATTTTATGTTCAGTTTAAGAGATCTTGGCTTATCTCACGTATTGGAAGGTTTTTTCCTCCTGTATTTTGTTTTCCTCAAAAGTTTTATGGTTTTAACTTTTGTGTTTTGTCAAATATCTATTTTCAGGTTGACACTTGTAGATGATATAGGAGAGTTCGAAGTCCCTTTTTTTTTATGGATATCCAATTGTCTCTGTACCATCTCTGAGAACACTTTATGTCTCTATTGAAGTGCCTTGACACATGTGTTGAAAAGCAATTGAATATACACATGTTAGTCCATTTCTGGTGTTTATATTCCATTTCATTTATCCATATATTCATCTTTTGTCAAAATTGTATTATTTTGATTATTAAAGCATTTAGAGCAAGCATGAAACCTGGTAGAATCATTGCTGTTTTCCAGATTTCTCTTGGATATTCTAATAACTTTGCATTTTCATGTAAATTTTAGTTAACTTGTCAATTCCAATAGATCAACCAGGTATGATTATAAATAGGGTTGTGTTGAATTTAAAGTTCAATATGAAAAGACTTGGAAGTCCTGATATTATTAAGATCTTCTGATTTGTGAACATGAATGATCCATTCATTTAAGACTGTTAAAATTTACCTCTGTGACATTTTATAGTTTTCATCCTACAGATATTGATTCAAACATTCATCATGAAAAAAAATTTACCCTGGATGATTTTTTTTTCCCCCCAAAGGACCCAGATTCAAATTATTGATTCTTAGGAAAAGTATCCTATTAAATCTGGGTATATAAAAATAAAATACTTCTTGTGAAAGCTTAAAATTAAACAAAATTAAAATGTAGAGTTTTAATGTACTTTTTGTCTGACAGAAATGAATCACCTTAAAAATATAACCAAAAAATACCACCCCCTTTTCTCCTATCTCTAACATTATACTCCTTCCTCCATGGGCCATTTATCTTCATACAAGATGGGAGCTTCTATAACCAAGGACATCTTCTTGTACTCTAATTTTGTTAAGTTTCTCATTTTACATGAGGTTTTCTCAGTGTCTTATTTTCAACAAACTGTATTGGCTGAAAATCTTGAAAAATTAAGACTTTAGATATAACCCAGAAAACCATCATAAAACAGAAAAAAAAGAAAAAAAACATTTAACCAGGGTTAAATTTATATGTTATAATTGCAATGGATTAAGTTAAGCAATCATGAATATGTACCCTAAGGTAAAATCTAAAAATTTTACATCTTGGGGTGCCTGGGTGGCTCAGTCAGTTAAGGATCTGACTCTTGGTTTCAGCTCAGGTTGTGATATCAGGGTCGTGAAATTGAGCCCCACACTGGGCTCCATGTTGGGTGAGGAGCCTGCTTGAGATTCTTTCTCTCTCTCCTTCTCCCTCTGCTCTTTCCCCAACTCTCTAAAAAAAAAAAAAAAAAAAAAAAAAAAAAAAAAAAAAAAAAAAAAAAAAAAAAAAAAAAAAGAAAAGAAAAGATAAATAAAAACAAAAACTAATGACCTGTAAATGATATTATGGATAACATTTCCAGAAATATCTTACCTATTTTCTTAAGAAATTTAGATGAGAGTAAGATTATAAGTTTTGGAAAAGATTTTTTCTTGATATAAAATGGCTATAAAAATAGAAGGCAGTATCAAAGATTCATGTAGTTTGTGTAAAATGTTTATGTAACTCAAGAATATATAAAAATAATATTGCTAAATTTATGTATTTATGGTTTTATATAAAGAATTTATACAGATAAGACTACTTAAATAAAAAATTATCAGATACATTTGTCTTATTAATCTGTTTTTCTAAAAGTTTAAATAGTTAATATATCTCAAAGTTTAAAATATTATCTCATCAGGAAAATGGAAAAATCAACTATTTTCAGTTGAGGTCATCATTTATTCCAGATATATATTAAGTAAATTTCTGTAGTAAATATAACACTTATTTAAAACATCTCAGATTTGCTTAATAATGTATGAAAACTATCCTGGAATTTTATCAATTACATGCTTATTTTTATATAGATTAACAATTCTCACAATAACCAATTTGAACTTTTTTTGTTGTTCTCAGTAACTAAAATTAAGAAAGAGAAAACTTAGAGAATATGGCTATTTGGCTAAGAATTTCAAGCAGACAATTCACCAAGGGCTATTACTGTCCTAGACATGAAGAGATGATACATTAACAATCTTATGCTGTAAATTATAGTGGGCAAGTAATATATTAGTCTTTCAAATGATATTTCATTTTTTGTGAAAAAACTTCCTTTTATTTCTTTAAATTATATGAGAGAGATCTTTTACAGAGTGGGATCTATCAAATCTATAATTCGAAGCAAATGCCAAAAGGTAAGAGAAATAGTACTTTTCTGTAAGAAAAGTATTTTCAGAGCAAATTCTTCTCAGGGCTGTGGCTATATTTGTTCCATTTTGGGTATCATTATGGAATTCATGGCTTCTCTCTTCAGGAGGTCAAATGCCCTCTAACACATCAAAATTAATCAGATGTACATGTTTGATTAGTTCCCCTGACTTAGCTGCAGGCCATCTACCTTGCCACCGCATAGCTATGAAAATGCAGGTATCATACAGTTTGTCCTTTAATTCTTTCTGTGCTATGACCTTACTTTTGCCTTTTGGGGAGCCTAAAATAGCAACACTCCTGCCTGAGGACTCTGAAATAGCAACACACTTCTTCCACAGTGGGTGTGGTATTATTTCATTACAAATCATTTTAATATGACTCATTTTTTTAATGTGTAATTGCTCTCCTGGTTTTAAAATACTTGTTTTAAATGTACTAAATTATATTTATAACCAAGGAATTGAAAAAAAATAGTTTTTAAATATCCTTATGCTTTTTTTTGAGCTGCTGATTTGAAGTGACAAACTATGACATAAATGTCTCCCATTTTTATATTTTGAGAGTATTTCTATTTTGGTTAGATCATAATTACAGTTCACATGCATTTTACATTGCATCTCTATTTTCTGAGAACTATAATTTTGCTGTTCACTTTACTAGGCTTTCTTTCTGTTTATCTGTGTGTTCCCTGTCCTTGGTTATATCTTACTGCTGCCTGATTTTTTTCCTCATGTCAGTGCTTTCATTTTTATGACTTAAAAGATGTCATTCACGTTAGTGTTTGGCTCTTCATGGACTTTGTGTATTACTTTTAATATAAGATGATGAAAATCTCTGGGACACCATTATGTCTGCATTCCAAGATGTCTATTTGTTACTTAAAATAAATCAGTTCTGTTTTTGTTAATCCATAAACAAGAGTACACAGAAGAATCATACAAGTGTCTAACAATGACAGATGAATGGATTATTACAATTTTGATTCCAATCACATATTCCATGATTCCTTTTGTTTTTCTGAGCTATTTGGCCAGAATGTAATATTTATGTGGCAGCTTAAGAGGTTTTCACTAAAAAAAAAAAAATTTATGCAAGGCAAATGTGTGTTATAACTATTTAGAAATAAATTCACATTAAATAGGGCTAAATAATTATTTTATGTATGCATGTTAATTAGCTATAGATATTCATAAAAGCCATGGAAAGTTTTAATGCAGAATCTAGTTTAGAGATCGTATCATAGGAGATTCTTGAAAGTAAAAAAAATGCAAAATGTCAAAAATTTGCTAAATGGAATTTAAATCTCTATCATATTATTGCTTCCTAGGCAGTCACAACATTCTGAAATAATTGAATATTTTTTATTGTAGTAACCAAATTATCACTCTAAACATAACTTACAGAGAAATACTATTTGTATTAGTCTAGTCTCTTATATTGGTTAGTATTGCCAAATATAATAGTGGTATTTTAATAAAGAATGCCCTAGAAAAAGTTTGGAAAGTGAATCTAAATCTTTCCTCTCCTGAGCAGAAGACTCAAGGATTATTTTTAACACAGTAAAAATAATATCATCTTACCTCATCACTTTGGCTCAAGAGAAACATTCCTGGAAGGGACTTGAATTTCTTATATAACTGAAGAAAATACATTTTATTCAAATTGAATTTTAATATGCATAATACTTTCAAACATGACCATTAATATGCATTATTTAAGAATGGATAATCAAAACCGACTGTAATTATATTGCTTATATTATAAATTGCACATATATGTATATCAGAGTTTAAGAAATAGAAGGAATCCTATAAATGACCTAGTCTAATGTTTATTTACCTATAAGAAAACCAATAAGACAGCTATAAGACATAGAGTTAATTAATGGTACAAGACTACTAGAAACATGTCTCTTAATTTCTGATTGAGGAAATGAAATTAGGTGATGTGGAAACCGAATATAAAACTTGTAAAAGAGGGGTACCTGGGTGGCTCAGTTAGTTAAGCATTCAACTCTTGGTTTTGGCTCAGGTCATGATCTCAGGTTTGTGTGATCGAGCCCCTCATCGGATTCCGAGCTGAGTATGGAATCTGCTTAAGATTCTCTCTTCCTCTCTCTCTGCTCGTCACCATACTCCCCCTCTTTCTCTCTTCCTCTCTCTCTCAAATAAATAGATAAATCCTTTAAAAAGTGTGTAAAAGTTAGAAGGGAGGAGAGAGGAAGATGAATGAAAAATCATGTGAAACACAGAAAGTCTCCAAGACTGTCACCTACTGGTTGCGGAGTGCGGTGAACAAGATAGTACATCCCTTGCCTCTGAAGAATAAAAAAAAAGATGTCCATGTCCCTATTCCTGGAATTTGTCAGTATGTTTTATTACATGCCAAAGGAAAAATTAAGGTTGCAGATGGAATTAGAATTGTCAATCAGTTCTCTTTAAAATAGAGTGATTGCTCTGGATTACCTGGGTGGTCCCAATATAATGAAAAGATTCCTTAAAAGTGAGAAGGGACAAATGGTTGGTGAGTGCTGTGAAGTGTGTAAACCTGGAGATTCACAGACCTGTACCCCTGGGGATAAAAATATATTTTTATAAAAAATTAAAAATTAAAAAAAAAAAAAAAGTGAGAAGGGGAAGCCTAAAAAAGAGAACCTGAAACACGCTGGTGTGAGAACTCGACCCATCTCCTGCTGGCTTTAACTAAGAAGGAGGGGGTTGCCTGAGTGACTCAGCTGGTTAAAGAATGGCCTTCGATCTCATGTCTTGAGTTCCTGGGATTGAGCACAGCATAAGGCTCCCTGCTCATTGAGGGGACCGCTTCTCCCTCTTCCTCTCCTTCCCCCTCCCCCGGTCCCACTCATGCTTTCACTCTCTCTCTCTCTTTCAAATAAATAAATAAATAAATACTTAAAAAAAAAAAAATTGGAGAAGGAGGGCCACAGGCCCAGAAATGCAAGCCGTCTCTAGAAGCAGAAAAAAAAAAAGGCAAGTCACACAGATTTTTTTCCTCCAGAAGGGAACCTAGCCCTGATGAGACCCATTTTGGACTCCTTATCTCCCAACTTACAGGCAATAAATTCGTGCTGTGTTTAACCCCCAAGTTTATGTTAACTTATTACCCCAGAAATATGAAATGAACACAGGGATGAAAGAAAAGTTTGAGTTAGAAATAGCCAGTGGTTGGGGATCCTGGGTGGTGCAATCAATTGAGTGTCCAACTCTTGGTTTTCGCTGAGGTTGTGACCTCAGGGTCCAGAGCCCTGTGTCAGGCTTCCCACTGGCTAGAGCCAGAGACAGATACCTATATCCATATCACCAGTTTCTATCTACACTCATCAATAAATCTAGCTAGCTAGCTAGCCCAGCAAGCTAGGTATTAGATTGGCTAGGTATTAGAGCATATGCTATTTCCAAAGAAGAAAAAATCATGACAATAAATGAAGCCATGATGTTCACCCAAAAAGCGTCATTAAAATAAATAAATAAATAAAGCCTCATCCAGAAGAACATTTGTATCTGCAAAATGCCAAAATTGTACACTTTTGTGTTCCTAGAATTAGAAATGAAGGGCTCATGAAGAGTTTATCTAGACTCCTGGCATAGAAACTGCTAAATGGAGCTTCATATAACTTTATAATAATGCATAATATGCTAACCTTAGGTATATTCATGTTCTCATTTCTTTGGATGTACTAGAATGTCCAAGAATCTAAGTCCCTGGCAGCCTTCTCCCTGGAAACAATTTGTATTGCTGAACCTTGATGTTCTTATGTATCTGAACAAATTAATCTTTTCCTAATTAGACTTCCCCAAGGAAATTTTATCTCAAGAATCAGATAAAAACACATTCTACTCATTATATTACATTTATAATCAACATATTAACCTTGAAAATCCCTCTGATTACACAATTTAGATCTGCTTAGAGTAACAAAAATTAAAGCTGAATAGGCATTTAAACTGGTCTACCTAAACTTACATTTATCAATGACAATGGTAAGACAGTTTTGAAGTCAATATAGTGAACTTTGGGGGGGACGGGATGAAGAGGGTAAAGGGGACCAAAAGGGACTGTGGTAAAATTCGCTATATATACACACACTGAATCAAACCATGAAAACAAACTCATGGAGGCATCTGGGTGGCTCAGTTGGTTAAGTGTCAGGACTCTTGGTGTAGGGTCCGGTTGGGATCTCAGGGTCCTGAGATCAAACCCCGAATGGAGTTCCTTGCTCAGTGGGGAGTCTGCTTGAGATTCTCTCTCTGCATCTCCCTCTGCTCCTCCCCAGCTTGTACATGCTTTCGTTCTAAAATAAGTAAACGTTTAAAAAACATACTTTAATAAATCTATAGGATTACAAGAGATTATAGTACCAATAGTTTTGTATTTTTCAATGTTAAGAAATGGTGCCCAGAGATTTCACAGTATCTGTCCTGTGGGAATTGAAATTTAAAATCGAACTAAAAGCAAACAAAATGACTTTTAAATATATCAAATCATACTCTCCAGCTATATTAGTCTATTGATATATAGAAACTTGAAGAACGAGAATCTCGGAGTGAGCAGCCCAGTGAGGAACTGCTTTCACATTGAGCACACAGTGTGTGCTAAGTGACAGATAATAATAAGATCTTCAGTTGTGTGACAATAACAAGGAATCAATGAGGATTGCAATAATATTTAGCTCTGCCATCTCCACTAAGGAAAAAGAGGGCATGAGGAATGAGGAAGCTGTATTTTCTTAGGATAGCATCAAGAGGAAGTATAAATAGATTAACCTGCATTTGAATCACAGCAAAAGGCCTATATCAGGTATATAATCTTCCAAAATCATGGTCACCACCAACTTTATCATCTGTAAAATGAGATTATGAAACTGATCCCATCTATTTACTGTGAGAATTAAATGTTAGGACATATTTAATTAAAGGATTAAACAAATCTGCTATATCGTGAAACATATAATAAGTGCTCACTATTATTACCACTATATAATAAGACAGTAACTTTCAAAATATATTTGTGTTCACTTATATATATGTATAATATATATACGAACACTAGCATTGAATTTTAACATTTAAAATACATTTTATTAATATAATTAATGTATTAAAAACCATTATAATAACACAAGTTTTTAAAGATAATTTTTAAAGATAATTAAATCATTATAATTACACAAGTTTTTAGAAGAACTAAAGGTATATAGCTTAAAAAAATTCTCCTTTTAAGAAGAGAATTTAATCAAATTGTCAATTTAATCTGATATTACCAGACTGTTCTTACGAAAGCAAATGGGGTTAAACCTATTTCATTGTCTATTATCTGACTGGAGCTCTAGAAAAGATAGTTTCTTCCTGTTACACAGAGAGGATCTGGTCATTATTAAAAAAAAAAATAAATAAATAAATAAAACACACACAAACAAAAAAACTCAACTCTTTAAGTAAGGCATTGGCATAGCAGAGAGACATGGACACTTGACTGGCTTTAGTCAAATCTCAAATTAGCAGGAGCAGCTAGGCAAGTAGGCGAACACTAATAGAGCAACCAGGAACGACCAAGTTCAGGTTTGCACTGACAGATAAAAGAACAGTAAAAAATACCTTGATGAAATCCCAGTAGTTCATTTTTTCCCTTGCTTCCCTTGCCTTTTGCGTTGTTCCTAGGAAGATGTTGCTGCGGCAGAGGTCGAAGAGGTTGCTGCCCGTGTTCTCAAGGATTTTGATGGATTCCTTTCATACATTGAGGTCCTTCATCCATTTTGAGTCTATTTTTGTGTGTGGTATAAGGAAATGGTCCAATTTCATTTTTCTGCATGTGGCTGTCCAATTTTCCCAGCACCATTTATTGAAAAGGCTGTCTTTTTTCCATTGGACATTCTTTCCTGCTTTGTCGAAGATTAGTTGACCATAGATTTGAGGGTCTATTTCTGGGCTCTCTATTCTGTTCCATTGATCTATGTGTCTGTTTTTGTGCCAGTACCATGCTGTCTTGATGATGACAGCTTTGTAATAGAGCTTGAAGTCCGGAATTGTGATGCCACCAACGTTGGCTTTCTTTTTCAATATCCCTTTGGCTATTCGAGGTCTTTTCTGGTTCCATATAAATTTTAGCATTATTTGTTCCATTTCTTTGAAAAAGATGGATGGTACTTTGATAGGAATTGCATTAAATGTGTAGATTGCTTTAGGTAGCATAGACATTTTCACAATATTTATTCTTCCAATCCAGGAGCATGGAACATTTTCCCCTTTTCTTTGTGTCTTCCTCAATTTCTTTCATGAGTACTTTATAGTTTTTCTGAGTATAGATTCTGTGTCTCTTTGGTTAGGTTTATTCCTAGGTATCTTATGGTTTTGGATGCAATTGTAAATGGGATTGACTCCTTAATATCTCTTTCTTCTGTCTTGCTGTTGGTGTAGAGAAATGCAACTGATTTCTGTGCATTGATTTTATATCCTGACACTTTACTGAATTCCTGTATAAGTTCTAGCAGTTTTGGAGTGCATTCTTTTGGGTTTTCCACATATAGTATCATATCATCTGCGAAGAGTGATAATTTGACTTCTTCTTTGCCGATTTGGATGCCTTTAATTTCCTTTTGTTGTCTGATTGCTGAGGCTAGGACCTCTAGTACGATGTTGAATAGCAGTGGTGATAATGGACATCCCTGCCGTGTTCCTGACCTTAGCGGAAAAGCTTTCAGTTTTTTCTCCATTGAGAATGATATTTGCGGTGGGTTTTTCATAGATGGCTTTGATGATATTGAGGTATGTGCCCTCTATCCCTACACTTTGAAGAGTTTTGATCAGGAAGGGATGTTGTACTTTGTCAAATGCTTTTTTTCAGCATCTATTGAGAGTATCATATGGTTCTTGTTCTTACTTTTTATTGATGTGTTGTATCACATTGACTGATTTGCAGATGTTGAACCAAACTTGCAGCCCTGGAATAAATCCCACTTGGTCGTGGTGAATAATCTTTTTAATGTACTGTTGAATCCTATTGGCTAGTATTTTGTTGAGTATTTTCGCATCTGTGTTCATCAAGGATATCGGTCTATAGCTCTCTTTTTTGGTGGGATCCTTGTCTGGTTTTGGGATCAAGGTGATGCTGGCCTCATAAAATGAGTTTGGAAGTTTTCCTTCCATTTCTATTTTTTGGAACAGTTTCAGGAGAATAGGAATTAGTTCTTCTTTAAATGTTTGGTAGAATTCCCCCGGGAAGCCGTCTGGCCCTGGGCTTTTGTTTGTTTGGAGATTTTTAATGACTGTTTCAATCTCCTTACTGGTTATGGGTCTGTTCAGGCTTTCTATTTCTTCCTGGTTCAGTTGTGGTAGTTTATATGTTTCTAGGAATGCATCCATTTCTTCCAGATTGTCAAATTTATTGCCGTAGAGTTGCTCATAGTATGTTCTTATAATAGTTTGTATTTCTTTGGTGTTAGTTGTGATCTCTCCTCTTTCATTCATGATTTTATTTATTTGGGTCCTTTCTCTTTTCTTTTTGATAAGTCGGGCCAGGGGTTTATCAATTTTATTAATTCTTTCAAAGAACCAGCTCCTAGTTTCGTTGATTTGTTCTATTGTTTTTTTGGTTTCTATTTCATTGATTTCTGCTCTGATCTTTATGATTTCTCTTCTCCTGCTGGGCTTAGGGTTTCTTTCTTGTTGTCTCCAGCTCCTTTAGGTGTAGGGTTAGGTTGTGTACCTGAGACCTTTCTTGTTTCTTGAGAAAGGCTTGTACCGCTATATATTTTCCTCTCAGGACTGCCTTTGTTGTGTCCCACAGATTTTGAACCGTTGTGTTTTCATTATCATTTGTTTCCATGATTTTTTTCAATTCTTCTTTAATTTCCCGGTTGACCCATTCGTTCTTTAGAAGGATACTGTTTAGTCTCCATGTATTTGGGTTCTTTCCAAACTTCCTTTTGTGGTTGAGTTCTAGCTTTAGAGCATTGTGGTCTGAAAATATGCAGGGAATGATCCCAATCTTTTGATACCGGTTGAGTCCTGATTTAGGACCGAGGATGTGATCTATTCTGGAGAATGTTCCATGTGCACTAGAGAAGAATGTGTATTCTGTTGCTTTGGGATGAAATATTCTGAATATATCTGTGATGTCCATCTGGTCCAGTGTGTCATTTAAGGCCTTTATATCCTTGCTGATCTTTTGCTTGGATGACCTGTCCATTTCAGTGAGGGGAGTGTTAAAGTCCCCTACTATCATTGTATTATTGTTGATGTGTTTCTTTGATTTTGTTATTAATTGGTTTATATAGTTGGCTGCTCCCACATTGGGGGCATAGATATTTAAAATTGTTAAATCTTCTTGTTGGACAGACCCTTTGAGTATGATATAGTGTCCTTCCTCATCTCTTATTATAGTCTTTGGCTTAAAATCTAATTGATCTGATATAAGGATTGCCACTCCTGCTTTCTTCTGATGTCCATTAGCATGGTAAATTCTTTTCCACCCCCTCACTTTAAATCTGGAGGTGTCTTCGGGCTTAAAATGTGTTTCTTGGAGGCAACATATAGATGGTTTTTTTTTTTTTTTATCCATTCTGATACCCTGTGTCTTTTGACAGGGGCATTTAGCCCATTCACATTCAGGGTAACTATTGAGAGATATGAATTTAGTGCCATTGTATTGCCTGTAAGGTGACTGTTACTGTATATGGTCTCTGTTCCTTTCTGATCTACCACTTGTAGGCTCTCTCTTTGCTTAGAGGACCCCTTTCAAGATTTCCTGTAGAGCTGGTTTGGTATTTGCAAATTCTTTCAGTTGTTGTTTGTCCTGGAAGCTTTTAATCTCTCCTTCTATTTTCAATGATAGCCTAGCTGGATATAGTATTCTTGGCTGCATGTTTTTTCTCGTTTAGTGCTCTGAAAATATCATGCCAGCTCTTTCTGGCCTGCCAGGTCTCTGTGGATAAGTCAGCTGCCAATCTAATATTTTTACCATTGTATGTTACAGACTTCTTTTCCCGGGGCTGCTTTCAGGATTTTCTCTTTGTCATTGAGACTTGTAAATTTTACTATTAGGTGACGGGGGTGTGGGCCTATTCTTATTGATTTTGAGGGGCATTCTCTGAACCTCCTGAATTTTGATGCTCGTTCCCTTTGCCATATTGGGGAAATTCTCCCCAATAATTCTCTCCAGTATACCTTCTGCTCCCCTCTCACTTTCTTCTTCTTCTGGAATCCCAATTATTCTAATGTTGTTTCGTCTTATGGTGTCACTTATCTCTCGAATTCTCCCCTCGTGGTCCAGTAGCTGTTTGTCCCTCTTTTGATCAGCTTCTTTATTCTCTGTCATTTGGTCTTCTATATCACTAATTCTTTCTTCTGCCTCATTTATCCTAGCAGTGAGAGCCTCCGTTTTTGATTGCACCTCATTAATAGCTTTTTTGATTTCAACTTGGTTAGATTTTAGTTCTTTTATTTCTCCAGAAAGGGCTTTTATATCTCTCGAGAGGGTTTCTCTAATATCTTCCATGCCTTTTTCGAGCCCGGCTAGAACCTTGAGAATTGTCATTCTGAACTCTAGATCTGACATATTACCGATGTCTGTATTGATTAGGTCCCTAGCCTTCGGTACTGCCTCTTGTTCTTTTTTTTGTGTTGAATTTTTACGTCTTGTCATTTTGTCCAGATAAGAGTAAATGAAGGGGCAAGTAAAATACTAAAAGGGTGGCAACAACCCCAGGAAAATATGCTTTAACCAAATTAGAAGAGATCCAAAATCGTGAGTGGGGAGAAAGGGGATAAAAAGAGGTTCAAAAAGGAAGAGAGAAAAAAGAAAAAAAAAAAAAAAAGAAAAGAAAAGAAAATAATTTTAAAAAAAGAAAACACCTAAGAAAAATGTAAAAAAAATATATATATATATATATATATATATATTAGATAAACTAGTAAAAAATCGTTAAAAAAGAAAAAGGTAACAGTTAAAAAAAAAAAAAATTTTACCCGAAGGAGAGAAAAAAAAAAATGAAAAAGAAAAAATTAAATTAACTGCAAGACTAAAAAAAATCACAGGAAAAAAGCCATGAGTTCCGTGCTTGGCTTTCTCCTCCTCTGGAATTCTGCTGCTCTCCTTGGTATTGAAACCGCACTCTTTGGTAGGTGAACTTGGTCTCGGCTGGATTTCTTGTTGATCTTCTGGGGGAGGGGCCTGTTGTAGTGATTCTCAAGTCAAGATCAAAAGCTTTTGCACAGCAAAGGAAACAGTTAACAAAATCAAAAGACAACTGACAGAATGGGAGAAGATATTTGCAAACGACATATCAGATAAAGGACTAGTGTCCAGAATCTATAAAGAACTTAGCAAACTCAACACCCAAAGAACAAATAATCCAATCAAGAAATGGGCAGAGGACATGAACAGACATTTCTGCAAAGAAGACATCCAGATGGCCAACAGACACATGAAAAAGTGCTCCATATCACTCGGCATCAGGGAAATACAAATCAAAACCACAATGAGATATCACCTCACACCAGTCAGAATGGCTAAAATCAACAAGTCAGGAAATGACAGATGCTGGCGAGGATGCGGAGAAAGGGGAACCCTCCTACACTGTTGGTGGGAATGCAAGCTGGTGCAGCCACTCTGGAAAACAGCATGGAGGTTCCTCAAAATGTTGAAAATAGAACTGCCCTATGACCCAGCAATTGCACTATTGGGTATTTACCCTAAAGATACAAATGTAGTGATCCAAAGGGACACATGCACCCGAATGTTTATAGCAGCAATGTCCACAATAGCCAAACTATGGAAAGAACCTAGATGTCCATCAACAGATGAATGGATCAAGAAGATGTGGTATATATACACAATGGAATACTATGCAGCCATCAAAAGAAATGAAATCTTGCCATTTGCAACAACATGGATGGAACTAGAGCGTATCATGCTTAGCGAAATAAGTCAAGCAGAGAAAGACAACTATCATATGATCTCCCTGATATGAAGAAGTGGTGATGCAACATGGAGGCTTAAGTGGGTAGAAGAATAAATGAAACAAGATGGGATTGGGAGGGAGACAAACCATAAGTGACTCTTAATCTCACAAAACAAACTGAGGGTTGCCGGGGGGAGGGGGTTTGGGAGAAGGGGGTGGGATTATGGACATTGGGGAGGGTATGTGATTTGGTGAGTGCTGTGAAGTGTGTAAACCTGGTGATTCACAGACCTGTACCCCTGGGGATAAAAATATATGTTTATAAAAATAAAAAATTAAAAAAAAAAAAAAAAACTAAAAACACACACACAAAAAAAAAAAAAGAACAGTAAAAAATACTTAGAGGAATCAATGAAACAAGATGGGATTGGGAGGGAGACAAACCATAAGTGACTCTTAATCTCACAAAACAAACTGAGGGTTTCTGGGGGGAGGGGGTTTGGGAGAACGGGGTGGGATTATGGACATTGGGGAGGGTATGTGCTTTGGTGAGTGCTATGAAGTGTGTAAACCTGGTAATTCACAGACCTGTACCCCTGGGGATAAAAATATATGTTTATAAAAAATAAAAAAAAATACTTAGAGGAATGAGACTATCTGGATTTTAATTGCTCCTTTAATACTCTACAGTACTATTGATGAGCACAAGTACTGTAGAGAATCATTGGATCATTGTACTATACTCCTGAAACTAATATATTATTTTGTTAATTGTATTTCAATTAAAAAAAAAAAAAAAACCTTAGGGTGGTAGGTAACTTACTATAACAGTCATGTAGATTCTATTTTAATTACTTTAAGAGTTACTGCAAAAATCAGTTTGGTTATATCAGGTTGAATTTCATTTGAGAGGTTGAATGATCTGTACTTAATACTACCACCATCTTATGGTAATAACCTAAAACTATAACTCAGAGCCCTTTGCTAACAAAATTTTTCCCAGGTAGCTTTGAGCTTGGGAGCAGGGCATAGAGTCTGCTGAAGATTCTCTCTCCTTCTCCCTTCACTCTTCCTTCCACCAGCATACACATGCCCGCTGTCGCTTTAAAAAAAAAAAAAAATTCTGGTTCTACTTAGATCTTATCCAGAAAAGAAGCACAGACTCACAATTAAAGTAGGATAGACAAACCTCTTGCAAAATGGCGTTTTCAATAAATACTTCTGCTTAACGCGAAGAATTCATTTTTTTCTTTTGAAATACTTGAAGGTACTTTTGTGTAATACATTATTAGGGGCGGGCAGTTATCTATGAAAAATTAGTGGGGAGAGACAGAGGTTGTCCAAAAACTAAACTAAATCACAGAATTGCTTTTTATCTAGTGATGGGATATGGAGATCAATATTCTTTGCCTTTTTCAACTGCATGTTTTTAAAACACATTTTAGCTAATTATACTCAACCAACTTACAATTCTGTGAAGGCAAGTGCATTTTGTTTTGTTTATTTTGTTTTCTACTCCATACAGTGCATTTTATAGTCTTAGAAATCAAATATACTAATTGGTAAATGTCTATATATTCTCTACAATATCTGCATTGTCAAATGTGATGAAAGAAAAATCATTAGAGAAACACATGGCCTCAAAAGTTGGTGCCAGTGTGAAGTGTGTAAACCTGGAGATTCACAGACCTGTACCCCTGGGGATAAAAATATATTATATGTTTATGTTAATAAAAATAAAATTTAAAAAATAATAAAATAAATTAATTAAAGAAAAAAAAGTTGGTGCCAAGATAAATATATGTTCTTTTTTCTCAATGGAATCTTCAACACTTTATGGCCATGTCTGAATATTTTGTGGTTAGTTTTTCCTCTGAAGCTCTATTAGCTATTTCAAACCATCTCTACTCCACAAATTTATAATCTCATCACAGGGATCTTAAATCCCCAACAATTAATCTTTCTAGTTATCTCCCTCTTCACTGGCTTTTTCCTGATTGTAAACTTGCTGGACTCTCTCTCATCTTAAAAGTTTATGTTTTCTGTCACCCTTTTTCCAGCAAATAAAGCTCCTTTTATCTCCCTGCTGGCTTCCTGAAGGTTTTTTCCATTCCATGGCTTTTGCTTTTCACCTTCCATCCACAGAACTTTCACTTGACCATATTCAGATTGTAAGAATTGGTTATAAGAGGATCTCAACTAAAACTAATATTACATGACATGTTAACTAATTGGAATTTAAACAAAAACTTGAAAGAAAAAAAAAAAGATCTCATGCTCACCATGTACATAAGGTCAGTGGAATCTTTTAATAGCTGTGTAGTCCCTATGGCAATGCTTCTTTTATTTATTTATTTATTTATTTATTTATTTATTTATTTGCAACCATGGTCTGATGGTTTCTTTCCTCTGTCTTTGACCTCATGTTCTATCTATGCCCTACATTATGCAGTATATACATTGACTACGAAGCAAAGTTTCATTTCAATACCAGCAAAACTCTTCTTCATAAAGCAGATGGACAGTTACTTGATATTAGTGAAAACAAAATAAATAACCCCAATTTGAAGGGATGTGATTGAATTATAGGTCTTGGTTGTTTGGGCATAAAAAAAAGAGGGGGAAAAACAAAATGAAACAGAATAGAACCATTTCCATCATTAGATGATGAGTCCCGCTCCAGAAACGTTAATGTTTCTCCTCGTATTTTGAAACAGGTGCTTAAGAATTAGCAATTACCACTGCTGCCATTTCCGGCATGCGTTTGGGTGGAAGCTTATGGATATTTCTCCGCGCAGCCAATTGCTTGTCATCTACTGTGAACGTGCTGACAGCATCAAAGAAACATTTCAAATTCTGAGTTCTTTTTAAACACTTGAAAGGCCATAGATGTCTCTTGATATGGTGGCACATTTCTCTGCCAAGAAAAAAAGAAGAAGAAGAAAAAAAGAAAGACTGTGTTAAAAATAATAAAGAAAATCTTGGTATTCTCCTCACAGAACTCTCTGGATGACAGTTTTACTCTTTTGGTGAAGGTAGAAGCTCCAAACACAGTTCATTCATCTCACATCTAAGAAATCATCAACAATCCACAGAGAACCTCATCTTCTTTTATGAAAATTACCATCCAGACCAGAAAAATAATATTTTTAGAACGGTTTTTAAAACAATGAATTAGAATTCATGCTCTATACAAGAGGTGTTTATAGAGAGATAAATCTTTCAGTGTTTGAACTTGAGGTGAGATTATTAATTATGAATTTTTTTAATTGTGTCTTTGAGCAAGAGAAAATTAAAACTCAAATTCAATATCTTTGGTCAAGAAAGAAGTTTATTTCTTGGCAGCCTTGGGAAGGGTATCGGTATTTTGGATATTAGGGTAAGGTAACATTTTGTTCAAGGGCCTTGGACTTATTAACATGGAATATTTTCTAAAAATTAGAGTTTGTCACTATGTTACCAAACTACAAGGAAATAGATGGATATGTATGAATATATGAATATTCTATTGCTAGAGAAAGTAACCCTGCATAATTGGCTTAAGAATAATAAAGCTTTGTCTGTTTTTCACAAAAATACATCTAGAATCACTAAGAAAAATTAAGACACTTTTCTGATAGTTCCTGAAAAAATTCACAATAAAGAAGCATATTCTTAATCGTTTAGATGTTGACACAAAGGCATAAAAAAATGCAGCCCATTTTAAGCACAGTCAGAATGAATTGAAGACAAAGAAAGAGATGCAACTTGCGTTTAACTCAAACTGTCTTAGAGAATCTTGATATTCCTGAATTTAAATCTGGTCCACTGGATTGCAGGGGAATCTCTTGAATTTTATATATTTTTAGTGTTATCAAGTTATAAAAGATAAATTGATTGGTTCAAAAAATAATACACACATTGCCATATCCATGAACTTTCAGAAAGACCAATTTCAGATTAAAACTAAGTAAACAACAGTAGCCTTCCCTTCAAAGTTAAATACAAGGAGAATTAAATTTTTATGTGCACTATTTTGATAGCTGTAGCTTATAAATTTGATCTTAGTAGAATGGAAAAATGTATATTATAAATATTACATTATAACATGTTGGAGTAACAGAAATAAATTTCTAATCTTTTTTTCCAAAGATTTTATTTTTAAGCAAACTCTACACCTAATGTGGGGCTCAAGCTCACATCCCTATGAGCCAGAGTCACATGCTCCAATAACTGAGTCAGCCAGGCACCCCATAAACTTCTAATTTAACATGTATGTAATTACATAAACTTTATGGATGGGGAGCTTTAGTTTTCTTTGTACTTTAAAGCAATCAATGTTCTAACTGTGGTTAAGTCCTATTACTTCACAAAGTTGCTCTGCTCCAAAGTTCTGTCCTCGTATTTCTTATATTTTCATTCCTTACATCAAGTCCCTTAGCTTCTGTTGCAAAATTTTATCCAAGCCATTACTTTCCTCAGGAAGCCTTCTGAGAACATTCTAAATTTGAGTTATGTGTTCTTCCAATGTGTTACCATTGTATCCCTGTACATAATACTGTCAAACGCTTGTTACCCTACACCAAATTGCCTTTTTATTTGCCTGCATCATCTACCAGACCATAAGGTGTGTGAAGTGAGGGACTATTTCTTTACTTTGAACACGCAGAAGACAGCACCTAATTCAGCCTGTGTCATGTACTAGATTGTTAATATATATGGATGCTTGAATTTGAGTTGAAGTCTTCCAGTACTTCCTACTGTAAGAGATTATCTTTACTCTTTGAATTATCTATCTCTACTGAGAACTTACACTTCCTATGACAACATGACTTAAGTGTTTGTTCCAGAAAATTCTTGTTCAGAAAGATAGGATGATTACCCAATAAGCAACTGCCCTTTACTTCAGATAATATCCATACAAAATGTCTCTGGGAAAACTACTTGCTTATCTGGCAACCATTTACCTTGTGAGTTTGGTTTCAGGACCCTGGCTTCATTGTGTCTACTGATCGTTAAACTGTTGTGTCACGGACTTCCTAAAACTTGCCTAATCCTAGCTAATTTCTAGTCCCTTTGAAAGATTCACCTCAGAACACTGCAGGTCAGACCGCAAATTCTAATACTAAACTTTTCCAATTTTTTCTTTTGAGAAAATGTTAAAATGATATTTTTTATGGCAGTAGGTTAAATTATCAAAGCTTTGCTTTGATCAACATAATGATCCCTTAGTCTTTGTGGAGAATCAACAGTCAACATTTCCAAAAACTTAAAATTCCTGTGAAGAAGCTCTTTGTCTTCTCCTTTGTTGTATTTCACTCTTTGATTTGTACATTGTTGATATGCTGCAAAAATCAAAGACAAATTATTTGAGTTGTCTAAATGCTTCAAACACAATTATTTCACTAATTGCACTAATTATTTCAACATTTAATATCTTGTCTTAAAAAAGCTAAAAAACGTTTTTATTTGTCAGAGTTAGGTTTGTGGCAGCCCATATTTGCCCTTGAAGAAAGTTATGTTCCTGAATTTTCCTGAGACGCCTTGTTTTGTCTTTTTCTCTATGTGAGAGCATAAGAGACAAACACCAGGTTTGCATTTGGTTACTTCTATCCAGGAGTGTCCCTAATACTCTTGCCAAAGAGATGAGGACATATTTAGGGTTTGTATGTGAATGACATTACATGATTTGTTTCTTTTCTATGCTGTAGTACAAGGTAATTATCCAACATGAATACTGTGTTTAAACTGGCAGGTATAAATAACTTAGTTCAATTTATGGGGGAAAAGTAAAAATTAATTCTTGATAATGTCTTCCTTCACTTTTTCTTTTTTTAAACTTACAGCATCTATCTGTCTCAAATTGTAGCAAAGCGATTAATACTTCTGGTCCAAATTTTTTGGAAAGAATTGAAAAGTTTTCATTTCAATTGTGATTATTAGGGGTAGAAGGTAAAACTCACTGCTAAGATTTATTAGAGGGAAGGCTAGAGAGCTAAAGCAGTATAAAAACAATGTGAGTCCAAAAGGAGTCCATAGAGGTCAGCAGAGGCTTCTGAGAACTTCCATACCTGTGGCCTCACAGGAGCGCTTAGTTTCTGGCAGTGAGCTACAAAGCTCTGTGTGGAATGTTCCTCCCCCAGAAAACTCGGAAATGTCTTAAAGTCTGAAGCTTTTATAGGGAGCTAGTCTCATCTATGACCTTTTAATGTATATGATGCATGAAAGCATTATTTTGTGCACGTATCTCAAGAAAAAAAGGGAACAAGTCAATAACTAATTTTGTTTCACAGTAAACATACACACGACTTACCAAAAGAGAGAGTTTAAAAAATGTGGTAAAAAATATATCCACACACAGACCTGTATCCCTGGGGATAAAAATATATGTTTATAAAAAATAAAAAATTAAAAAAAATATATCCACAGTCTCATTTCAGAGATTTGCCTCAAATAGAACTTTATGGCCCTGGTGCCACCATAAGGATGAACTCTCCAATGACAGAAATCCTTCTTGACTTTCTGGGGAGGGGAGTGACTACAAGAGGTCATCCTCCTACAGAAGTTCAATAAGAAAGAAGCAAGATTGCTTTAAAATTATCCAATGGGAATATCAGACAGAGTCAGTACAGAGAACTGGACCCATGAGTAGGACCTGATGCGGTAATCTAACTTCCTGTAAGCCTTCCTCCCTGGCGCTTGAAGGCTAATGCATGTAATTACTCTAAGAGTGTTCGGTCAAAGACAACTTGGAATGCAGTGCCTTTCCATTGTATCCTTACTCCTTTTCCTCATAGCTACTAGTCCTGACCAGTTTGCTCCTTCCTGTCCCCAGCTTACTCGTTGGCTACTCATCTGACCCCTTCTACACAGGGTCTAATTTTGACTTCCATAAGTCAACTGCTAACATCCTTGATTTAGATCTGCAGCCCATCATTTTGTAGGAGTCTGAAAATTGGCTAACCTTTGCTGATTCCATTAGGGAATCTTTTGTAATGGATGATGGTCAAAAAATTAAAACCACATACAGTTTTTAAAGATACGTATCATTTGACCTTGTAACTGCATAATGAAACATGAAAATTAGCAGACATAAAAGTTTGCAATAACATTTATATGTGTGTGTATATATATGTCCATATATGTAAAATTAGATGGAACACTGCAATGCTGTTAAATATGAGTAAATGCTAGAACCTTCTATATGGGTTGAGTGTTTTTAAAAAGGTACAAAATTAAGCCAACAAATTTATCTACAGAACTCAGGCATTATAGTAATACAGATGTACTGTAATTTCCTTAAAATATGCTAATTCACACCCTGTCCCCACTCCTTAGAGTCACTTTGGAAATGGTTTGAACATTAGAGTAATGGCATAAAGAGACCGATACTACAGGTATTCTCAGTAAAACATTTGCAAAAATGTGTTTGTTTGACTTATATTAATCAAAATTTGCTCCTGTATCAACAAAAACTATAAAACCTCAAAGCAGTGTGGTTTAATAAAGGAAGAAAAGAAAATGGCTAAACTGAGTAACTGAATTTATGAGATAATTATTTAAATTTTATGAAGTGGCATTTGTAAGACTTAGAATAAGAATCCTCTATTTATAATTTGTATTTAATCAAACATCTTTCTTAGAAAGGCAGAAGGTAGATGAGAATGGTGACGAGACGTTATTTTTCTATTCCAGGAGCAATCTTCATTAGTCATTCTGTCATTCACATACATTTAGAAATACGTCGATATGTACAGAGTTAGACGATAAAATTTTGTTTTCTTCACATTACAAGTGTCATCTGTATTTGGGAATAAATGTAAATAAGAAGATTTCATTTTTAAGATTTCATAATTTTAATTCCTTTGGAAGAACACTGGAGTGAATAATAATAGAGACAGTGAAGGACAATAAAGGGCGGGATAGAAAGTGAGGGAGCCGGAGAACGGAGAGAGAAGAATTTTAGGATTAGGAATTAAATGAAGTTTGAAATGTATTTTTTGAGAGTTAATAAACTTTGCTCAGGTTACTTTTAAACTAACAGAAAAGTTGCAATAATGTTTTAGAGAACACCATGCCTAAGATTTTATCTATCATTAACATGTCATATTAGTATATTATTGTCGCAGTTTATTGTATTAATTCACCAGTATTAATTCAGTATTATTTCCCCCTTTTTTTAAAGTTTAAAAAATTTCAGTATTATTAATCAAAGTTCATATGTTTTTAATATTTCCTTAGATTTTACTTAATGTCATTTTCTAATCCTAGATCCCACCCAAGATACCACATTACATTTAGCTATTGTGTCTCCTTCCAAAATATATTTTCATAATTTTAAAATATTGAATATAATAGAATGCATTGCACAGTGGACTGCTAAAATATTAAAACAAAAAAGCATGTTACACAGGTGGAATATGGATTATCAAAGTGTTAACACATTGGGACACATAAATAATGTATGACCCATATCTTTAAGATTACATTGGAAATCCTATACATTGAAAAATCTCAAGACTAAAACTGAAACAGAATATAATATACTTTCAGAAATGCAAAGATAATTTATTTCTAAATTTGGGTGAAGTAGTTTTACACACAAAATACTGTTTTCCATTTTATCAGAGGGTAAAAGTGTTTTACCTTGAACTATGGTAAATGTTAAAATTGTTTTCATTCAAAAGAAGTGTTTCCAAATCAATTTTGAGAATATTGCGGTGCTATTTGCTTAAAGACAATGAACTATATTATATCCATTGTCCTCAATTTCTTTATCAGTGGAAATGTAACAAAACTAAAGAATACCCATTTCTTTTTTTTTTTTTAAGTTTTTATCTATTTATTTAACATACAGTGATCACAAGTAGGCAGAGAGGCACGCAGAGAGAGGAGGAAGCAGGCTCCCTGCTGAGCAGAGAGCCCAATGAGGGCCTTGATCCCACGACCCTGAGATCATGAACTGAGCCGAAGGCAGAGGCTTAACCCACTGAGCCACCCAGGCGCCCAAGAACTCACATTTCTTGTACTTAAAATGTAGATTTTGTTTTGGGCCATTTAATCTTTTATGTCAGTTACTAGTTCAAAACATAATTAGGAACGTTTCAGCATCAGATGACAACATTTATTCTATACCAACCTGTTGTATGTAGTCTAGAGTTTTTAACTGACTTCATCTTCACAACAACACTATGAGATAAATACTATTATTAGCCCCATTTTAGAGATGGGAAAACTGATAAACTGATAAGCAGAAAATGGCAAATTGCATAAGGCATTTTGGCTCTAGGGATCTTGATCTTGCTCGTTCTATAGCCTCGCATACAGGAAAAACCATAGTGCTTTATTTCTATTGGTTGTAACTTAAGTTTTGAGTCCCCTTAAGATCTGATAAAGGAGCAATAATTTTATTTCAGGGCAGTCTAAAATGTGTTATGTACCAGTGCACATATAAAGGCACACTCCATTGTATGCTACATAGATCCTGATAATACAGTATATTTTGTGATAGATTGTAGTAGCGAAAGAAGTTCCTGTATGTTTGAAGAGTATTACTTTGTTGAAAGTAAACTTTTCCATTTCAGTGTAGTCATTCATAACTGAGAATTACAAGACATTTATCATCTCAAGATTCTCTGTGTAAAACTCCCATGAACTGCATTTTATCATTCCCTGGGTTTCAGGTAAGATAATCATATATTTGAGCAGGGGTTATGACATGACTTCACACATTCCCATAATAACACAAGAATAAAAGAAGCATTATGAGGTTTTACAAAGCTAGCTTAAGTTCACCTAATATTAAATTTAGGAAGTCTAAAACCATAAGTGACTCTTAATCTCACAAAACAAACTGAGGGTTGCTGGGGGTAGGGGGATTGGGCGAAGGGGGTGGGATTATGGACATTGGGGAGGGTATGCGCTTTGGTGAGTGCTGTGAAGTGTGTAAACCTGGTGATTCACAAACCTGTACCCCTGGGGATAAAAATATATGTTTACAAAAAATAAAAAATTTAAAAAAAATTTAGGAAGTCTAGTGTTCCAGAAATGTTATTTTTCCTCCACCGAGTCACTTACGGCAATGATCACAGCCTGGCATACTTTAAAATGGTATGTTTTAAATTCTAACCCCAACATGGGAATCTCTTTGTCAGGAACCCTATTAATTGCTTGTGATACAAGAGAGAAGAGTAACTGTGTTTAGGGAATTCACAATCTTGTGGGAAAGATTGGATACATCAGTATCATTAAATACATGAGTAATAAAATGAGACAATACCACCACCCCATCTCAGTCACACTGAATCAGAATTTAGTCTTAACCCTCTATTAGACCAGTGCTATGCAAATGAAACCTAATGCAAAGCAAATATTCATTTAAAAAATTATTAGCCACACAGACAAGTAAAAAACCATAAATGATATTAATTTTAATAATATAGTTTATTTAACCCAACATAGTTAAAACATTGCCTATTCAGCATGTAATCATGATTTTAAAAATATCTTTTTATCGACATATTTCACATTCTTTTTTCATACTACACTTCCAAAATCTATTTATTTTAGATTACAGTAGAGCTTTCTTCTAGATACATTTCAAGAGCTTGACAGCCATATATGACTCATGGCTACCTTACTGGACAGGGAGGGCCCACGCATTGCTTCTGCAAAAATGGTTCTTAGAATCAGCATCAGCTGGGAGTCCGAGAGAACTATGGGATCTCAGGCCTGATCCCAAACCTACTACATTTTAAAAAGATCCTTAGGTGATTCATATGCACATTAAAGGTGAGTAGAGCTGTTCTAAAAGGACCTATATAAGGAGGGCTGCAGAAAATTCTTATCAGGGAAAGTTGGCAGAAACCACTCGAGTCAGTGGAGCATACAAATCCTCATTCACTTTTTCGGAGTTAATTTGTACTTCAGGGAAATGGATTCAGAATAATAACACCTAAGGAAATAAGCAAACCAATTTAAGAAAGTCATCTCAAAGATGTTTACAAGTATCCTCCAAACAAATGTCTCTGAAAATTCTGCGAAGCCTTCTTCACATCCAATCAGTAATGCTATCCCGTGTGTACATATGTACATATTTGCTCTGTGCTACTCACATTTTTTCAATAATTTTAGACTAATTTCTTTGATAAATCTAGATCTCCTGTTTGGACAAGCATGTTTATCAAAGAGATTATGTAACAGACAAATACACTCACTCTGCTGATTTAACTGTTATCCACATATTAGATTCAGCAAATAATTCATGACTTCAATGACACAGTTCTGAGAACAGCTGGAACTTGAGTAATCTATTATAGATGCATCTCCCCCAGGCTCCTAAGAAAAGATGGGAGTTTATTCCACAGTGTTAAGGATTTTTTAGTCCCTCAGCTGCTATGCCATGTCAGACGGCATCTTTGAAATGGTGACCAAATGCCCAGTGTTATGGCATAGTGCGCCTATGCATAATCAGGCAGTCCAGCTTTTATCTGGGTGATTCTCTTGTGGCTCCTTATCTAGTTAAAATAAGTCTAGATATCTTTTAATGAAAAAGAAAATACAAGCTCAGGGGATGCAACTAGTTTATTGTTATATCTTCTATTCCAGTATTGTCAAATAGATGGTTTAATAAAACACCACCTAAGAACATGGACTTTTGAATCAGACATGTCTAGGTTCAATTCCCAATTCTTTGATTCCCTACTTGAATAAGCTTGAACAGACTAAACTACGTCTCTGAGCTTCCTTTTTCTCATAGTCAAACAGAAATGAGCAATTTTACTGACATATTTAAGAAACAAAATGATTAGACTCTATTTAATGTTTGCTCATTTAATAGGTCTCATATCAGATTTCACAAAATCAAATTATGAGAAAGAAAGCCTCAGTTTGGTATCTGTTACTCTTACAAAGAAAGGAAGCCCTAATCCTAAAGACCTCAGTGTTATTTTCTTAAGTTGACTCTGACATGTACAGTTTTGCAGTAATGGTAGCGCCATCATCAATGTCAGCAGCAGCATCTGGCATACATCTAACATGGGGTACTCTGCTAGGAGCTTGCAGGAATTTTCTTATCTGCATCTCACAAGAATCCCTTGAAACAGATATTGTTAATATCTTCAAAGCAGAGCTTCATAAGGGCTAAATCACTTCTCAAAATTCACACCATGTGACTTCAGAAATAAATGCCTAGACTAGTAAAAACAAAGTCACTTCACCAACATAAGAACATTGCATAAATTATTAGAAAAACAATCACCTGTGTCACAGGAACACATTTCATAGGAAATATAAGACTGTAAAACACAACTATTTACTTCAGAAATTCCAGCAAATCAATTTATCTAAAACAACAATCTGCTTACTTCACAGCTTCTTTATCTATATTGTAGGCTGACTTGTGATTCCCCATAATTTATGGGTTGAAGTCCTGAAACCTAGTATCTCAGAATGTGACTGTAGATAGGGTACTTAAAGAGGAACTAATTAAGGCTAAATTAATTATTTAAAGATAAATGAGGTTACAACAATGGGCCCTAATCTGATTGGACTGGTATCTTTATGAGAAGAAGAAATTAGGACACAGACATATCCAGAATAAAGACCAATCATATGAAGGTACAGTGAGAAGATGGCCATTTGCAAATCAAAGAGAGAGGCCTCTGAAGAATCCCACCAACACTTTGATGTAAGGCTTCTAGCTTTCAGAATGGTGAGAAAATAATTTCTGTGGTTTAAGCTATCCAGTCTATGATTTTTTTTTTTTTTGTATCAACCCTATCAGACTGACACAACCAACATTAGTTCACTTCTTGGGTTCCACTTGAAGAACCTTTTCTGAATGTATACATCCCAAGTTATGCCTTGAACTCTGCCTGGTTCCAAATCAGCTCTTTAACTTGAAAGGACTCCCTTAAGCTGTTTGATCCCTCCCAAGAAAACCTATAAATGTTCTACTTCTCAGCATATGCTGAGACTTAAGAGGTTCTGATTAGGACTGCAGCAATGTTCTCTCATTCATTAGGATATATTTGATTAGATTTAGTTTTGTTTCATTAATAGGTTGTCCGATAGTATTTTAGGAAGTTCATAGTTTTTACCAAAATTAATGACACCCACTTGCTATTGTAGCTCAAAATATTCAATTTTGAAACTACAAACTCAACTTGACCTCATGGAACTCTCTAATGATGATGGTGGGACAACAACGTTCACATTGGTTCTGAATTCTTCATTATTTTCATCAAGATTCCAAATACTAAATGAATTCTGCCTCCTACAAAATAGGATTGTTTCTAGTTCTCCTGATGTCATTTGATTGCATTTGAAAACTTAATCTTTGGTGAAAACATGTCTTATTCCCATATTTTCTTGTTACTTTGTGTTCCAGATCTGTGAGTCTGTCTACATGAAGATAAGCAAAGGACCAAGAAGTCTGTCTTTTAAATTAGCGAAGAAGGTCTAATCTGGGGTGCATGGGTGGCTCAGTGGGTTGAGCCTCTGCTTTTGGCTCAGGTCATGATCCGAGTTCTGGGATCAAGCCTTGCATTGGGCTCTCTGCTTGGTGGGAGCCTACTTCACCCCCACCGCCCGCCTGCCCCTCTGCCTACTTGTGATCTCTCTCTGTGTATCAAATAAATAAATAAAATCTTAAAAAAAAAAAAAAAAAGAAGAAGAAGAAGAAGGTCTAATCATACATCACCTGGACATACTTTCATCACTCTTGCCTTTGTGTCCCTGAGAACTGCTTGCTCAGTGTCTGTGTGGAGTTAAGAATTTTGTTGGGATTTTGATTGGTGTGGGCTAGTTTCTGGATGAGAGTCCAGAGACATGATGTTGAACAAGCACCACTGTCGGTGACTGGTGGAGTTCTAACGTATATGTAGTGATATACGGGTACAGATCTAACCTGGAGCTCCCTCTGTGCCAGACACCTATCCCTTGCACCATAATTCTAAGTGGTAGGGATATCTTTCTAAAGGTTGCAATTTCACCAAGGATAATTTAGAATTACAGTAGTCACTTTGAAGACCTTTTGTTATGAACAGAAGTGTTCCTGGGAGAGGTATCTTAGAAATGAAAATGTGAGACTTCGCTTAATAGTATAATAAGGGGTGCACAAAACTGATGACCCAGGACAGAACACTTTTGAGAGTGAAGGTAGCACTACTTACACATGTCCTAGGTTATGAGGCATAATAGGAACTATCCCAGACAAAAGCTTGTGTATCATAACTCCATCACTAATAAAGGTATTGCTTTTATTTATTTATTTTTTTGGTCATAAAACATAGCTGTTAACTACCACCGCCCATAACAAAATGATTCTTTCTTTGGGATATTCTCAGGAAAGCTACATGTGACTTATGTTTAGGGCCACAAAATAGATTCAAATAAAGTACCAAAGAGAGTTAAATAAATTTTGATAATCTTGCCACCTGACACATGTTTGTTTGTTTGTTTGTTTTTTGTATCTCAGACAAGTGAACCAACTAGGGGTATAAATAAAATTTAGCTCAAATTCCATGTAGTATTTAGTAGATGTACTGTGCTGCTTCAGTAAGCATCCAAAGAGAGAAATTAAGAAATGGCTAAATGTAATAAAATATTCAAGTGAGTGCAAAAAAATAAGTAGTGGGAAAGGGAGACCCGTGTTGTGAATGATTTACATATGAGGTAGCGAGTCTCTGACAAATAGAGTTTCCATTTTATTTTGTTTTCGTTATTTCAATGTTCATAATTTAAAAATTGAGTTCGCTTTGTCACACACTAGGATACTTAATCTTCTTTAAAATGACATTGTTGAACGGTATCATATTTCAGGTGGAAATTGAAACCAGACAACTGAAAAATAACACATCATGAAAATGTTAATCACAAAATATCTTACGAACTCTAGAATTTAAAATTAATGCACTGAAACAAGAACTAAAACATTTATTATAGTCTCAGTTTTATTTAAACCTCTTTATATTTAAATACCATGAAATAGTTTACATTTTCTAAGAATTTTTGTCTTTTTAGTTGTTAAACTTCTAATTAAAAGAATAGTTATACAAAATAAAAAGTTAAGCATCTGAATGTTTTAGTATGTTGTTTTTGATTTTGCGATGCTTTTCAAAATTGATCAATTAGCACTTAAGTAGACCTAAGAACATGAAATTCTTTGTTTTATTAGTTGTAACTACTTTAAGGAAAGGCAAAATAAATTTGGATTTTAAAAAGTGCATCTTTTGGGAAACTAGTGCAATTAATAAAACCACATTATAAACATGCAAAATGTGTAGAATAAATATTCTAAAATTTCTGTGAATCCAGGAGCACCTAAACTAAAAAACCATTAAAGAAAACACCTCAAAAATCCACTAAAAAGACACAAAAACAACTTCTTGGGGTGTGTGTGTGTGTGTGTGTGTGAGAGAGAGAGAGAGAGAGAAAGAGAAAGAAAGAGGTAACCCAGGTTGGGAATAGCTAAAATGTGATAAATACTACACATAATATAATATATTAAGTAATATATTAAGAAATATAATATAATGATATAATAAGAAATAAGCTGTTTTACTACATTTAATAGTAATTTCTGTTTAATGATTTATTTACTAAAAATTAATCTTCTATTTCTTAGAGTTAATATGATATAAAATTAGTCTTCCCCCAAAATACACTTTATTTTTTTTTTTAAAGATTTTATTTATTTATTTGTCAGAGAGAGAGAGAGCAAGAGCGAGCACAGGCAGAGTGGCAGGCAGAGTCAGAGGGAGAAGCAGGCTCCCCGCGGAGCAAGGAGCCCGATGTGGGACTCGATCCCAGGACACTGGGATCATGACCTGAGCCGAAGGCAGCTGCTTAACCAACTGAGCCACCCAGGCGTCCCCCCAAAAATACACTTTAAATAAATTTTATTATTTAACTCTACATTTCTGTAGCAAAATTGAATCAAACACAGATTTTTACATATCATTTGAATCAAAAATTCAAAAGTTTTTATTTAGGTCCTTAATGAAAACAAACTTTATTTATTTATCTTATTTATTTATTTATCTTTCTCCCTTCAACTAACCAATGTACCAATTCTTCCTTCCTTTAAAAAGTATTCCTTTTGGGCACCTGGATAGCTCAGTTGGTTAAGAGTCTGCCTTCAGCTCAGGTCATGATCCCAGGGTCCTGGGATTGAGCCCCACATCTGGCTCCCTGCTTAGTGGGGAAGCTGCTTCTCCCCCACCTCCTCACCCTGCTCTCCTGCTTTCTCCCTCTTACTCTCTCTCTTCCTTGCTCTCAAATAAATAAAATTTTTAAATATATACTTTTTAAAATGCAGAAATCTAGATGTTTGACTATTTCATCAAAATGATATCTACCTAGATTGTACAGCTGAGAAATAAGCAGTAATATTTAGAATGCTGTCAATATCTGTAAAGTTTATTTAATTCCTACAAGATTATTGAAATTCAGCTGTAACTCTGATTCATTTAGTAAAGAAGCAGTTCACATTCCTTGTGTTTGGGTGACTGACACAATTTTTCTAGAGAAGCTATAGACTGCTTTAATATATTTCACTATAACAATGAAGGCTGCATTATTCCTTATATGAAACCAGTGCTAAATGAGAAAATGTATTTCACTTCTTTAACAGATGATCGAAAATAAATTAAAACACAATGCTGCAGAACACTGGAAGATGTGCCATTGTGGAAACATCACAGGAGAATTCAGGCTTTAAAATCATATTTGAAAATAATTCACATTTTCTAATTGCATGGTATTATAAAATTCATTCGGAAACAGATTAGTAACAGAATATGATTTTTTTTTCTTTTCACTAATTAGTATTTAAAAATTAACTTCCAAAAAGAAGGCAAGTAGCCCTTCTCTTCTTCTTTTCTTTTAAAATTTATTTATTTATTTATTTATTTATTTGAGAGAGAAAGAGAGAGAGAACAAGAAGGGAATAGGAAAAGAGGGAGAGGGACAAGCAGACTCCGGGTAGAGCCGGACTTTGGCCTCGATCCCAGGCCCTTGAGATCCTGACCTAAGAAGAAACCAAGAGTCAGACATTTAACTGACTGAACCACCTAGGCACCCCAAGCCCATTTCTTCTATGAATTATTTTAGGATAACCAAAAAAAAAAAAAAAAAAAAAAAAAAAAAAAAAAAAAAAATCCTTGTATTTTATATTTTAATCTCAAACAAAATATTTTTTTCAAATAAAAAATAACCTTAGGAAGACTAAAGAAAACCTCCCTTTTTTGTCCGAAATACAACAGGAAGGCAGTTTCTGAAGAAACTGCTTCAAAGAATATAAGTGTGGATGGATAATTATAAGACTTCAAGAATATGAAGCTACTCTGAGGAGAAACAATTGAGGGAAACACAAGCAAAGTTTCAAGAGTACTAGCATGTGTGTTCTCAAGAAGGGTCACACATGATGCGAGTCAGACAATACGGCACCTACGGTGTTACTTGGAAAAGGTCCCAGTTGATATATGCTGGTAATTCAGGTCTAACTCAGGGCCAAGTGAAATTTTTTTTACGTGGGGGTCAGGAAAAATGTTATGAGAACATGGAAACTATTTAAGATGGTTCAGGAAAATACAGCCTTTCTTATTTAATTATGTAAGAATTTGAAACTGTCTTTGAACCAACTAGATAATTACCTTTGTACAGCACAAAACTCATACCTTATTCAGATATGAATAATTTTAAACTCTAATTGTGACATTCAGCTTGAACTCTAAAGTTCTATGTTATAAATACTGATTGTTAAATCCAATACATTGTGATCACTTCTCTTATTTTCCTACAGGAGCTGGTAATTGCTCTGAAGCATTTCAATGACAAATTATATAAAGTAATCCAACTTAACAATTCCATTGTAAGACAATTTATAACTGTTGACACTTTCTCAGAAATACAGGAGAGAGGGAAAAAGTCACAGTCTTTTTTCTCTGTAGATGCTCCTAATGTGGTTTTTCCATTTTGACTCCTTGTTCTCAATATCTATTCAGTAGTAATATTTCACAAGATATTTTTTTAAAAGTGCAGTAGGCATGTTTTGTGGGCCAGAGCAATTCTCATAAATACTAAGAACCTAACGGTGTATCCGTTCTGTGTAGACACCAAACAGTAGTGGATTCCTGAATGATGCTCTCTGCTGACATTATCCTTTCTACCACAGCACATTTGTTTAAGATACCCTTGAAATTATAATTCAAGGTTTCTCAGCTGGAACCTGAAAGCCATTCTTTGTACTGAAAGCCATGATTGTTCTCTTCTATTGTTGTCTCATACTAAGTACATCTACCGTCTGCACAGACTGAAACCACTCTTTCTGTGTGCTTGAAGGGAAATCAGTTTATGTGAGAGAAAAATATTTTTCATTCATCAAAAACTGAGTGACTATGCATCTATAGATTTAATTCCTGGATAGATTAAACAGGTGTTTTTAGTGATTACGCTTGGCCATCACTGCGGTGCAAAAATAAAGAGAGAAAGACACAGACTCTGTTGTCTAGCAAGCCCTGGGGTAAGACATGCAAATCAAATAGCTATAAAATAACATAATAATTCCAGTTGCTTTGTCTGCGTTGGATAAGTCGGGGATCTTCCAGAAAGAGAGGACTCAAGAAGATTATAACCTCTACCTTGCTAGTAGAGTCACTATTGCCTTTGTTTGTTTGTTTTTGAGACTTTATTTATTTACTGGTCAGAGAGAGGAAGTGAGAGAAAGTGAGCACAGCAGGAGGAGAGGCCGGCAGAGGGAGAAGCAGCTCCCACTGAGCAAGGAGCCCAATGCAGGACTCAAGCCCAGAACTCTGGGATCATGACCTAAGCCAAGGGCAGACGCTTATCCAACTGAGCCTCCCAGGCATCCCTCACTTTTGCCTTTAAGGAAGCAAGCTGCAGTGCTGTGGAGTCCATAAAACAAGGAATTAAGAGTGGCCTCTTTCCATGATCCGTCTAGAAACTGGGGCATCCAGCCCAAAACCCAAAAAGAAACTCAGTTGGACCAACAAACACGTGAATTTGAAAAATCTGATCTTTACCCAGGTGAGCCTTCGGCTGAATGCGGACCCAGCCGACATCTGGATTTCAGGCTTAGGAGAGTCCCTGAGCTAGTGAACTTCCCTAAGCTGAGTCCGCAGAAACTGTGAGATAATAAATGTGTGTGTGAGTTTTTAAGTTGCTACATTTTTGGTAGTTTGTTATACATTAGTAGATTAAAAAATACAGGTTTTTATATATTAATAGTAGTGATCAAGATGTTGAATGAATGCTAGAATTCATTGATGGGAGTAAACTTGCCAGGAAGAAGAAAGCTCCAGGGGTTAAAGCCTCTGCCTTTGGCTCAGGTCATGGTTCCAGGGCCCTGGGATCGAGCCCCGCATGGGGCTCTCTGCTCAGTGGAGAGCCTGCTTCCTCTTCTCTCTCTCTGCCTGCCTCTCTGCCTACTTGTGATCTCTGTCTGTCAAATGAATAAATAAAATCTTAAAAAAAATAAAAATAAAAATAAAGCTCCAAGCAGTATACAGTTAATAAGGCAAGGAGACGGGAAGCAGCAATAGTCTTGTAGGGGATTGTGAGTGGTTTATGTGGCTGAGCAAGTGCTCTAAGAATTTTTCGGATGGAAAATAAGGAAGCAGCCAAAACCCGGGAGAGGTTATATATTGGTTTTGAATCATTCTTTTTGTAGTGGAGTGTAGATGGAGTGGAGGAGAAAGAGGTTTGGGTGTGATGTAGATACCTCACTCTTATAAAAAGGAAGAATTTAGGATGGCAAGGGCAGTGATATATTACAAATAGTATTTATTGGGCACTTTGGTGACAGGAGATCTTCCACCCCATTTAACATCCAGTAGCTTCCACTTTAATTTTATCTGTTATCATTTCTAATATGAGGAAGTTGCGGTAGAGAGAACAAGTCAAATTATGAAGGAGGTAGAGCTCATAAGTTACAGAGGCAGGATTTGAACCCAATTGGATGTGCCCCAAAGGCCGTCTGCAAGACTGCAGTGTGCAGTGCCTCTCTGGCAGTTCCAGAAGCTGGTACTTACTTGAGAGGAAGCCAGTAACAAAAACATCCTTTTGGGCATCCGGGTGGCTCAGCAGGTTAAGTGTCTGCCTTGGCTCAGGTCAGGATCCCAGGGCCCTGGGATGGAGACCCTATGTCTGGCTCCCTGCTCAATGGAGAGTCTTCTCTCTCTCTCCCTCTCCCTTCTGCTTATACTTTCTCTCTTGCTTGCTCTCTCTCTCTCTTTCAAATAAATAAGTAAATAAAACCTTATAAAAGGAAGGAAGGAAGGCAGACAGGCAGGCAAGCATTCTTTCAACTTCTAACTTCCTGACTTCAGTCCTAACCCCTAACCTTTCCTTGCATTCTCTCGTGACAATGTGAATCCTGTCCCCATTCTGGTCTCTACTCACCCCTCCCCCCGCCTGGTTCTGTTGTCTCTCCTCCTCCATATTCTTTCCGTTAGATACCTCTCTTGCCTGAATCCCCACGCCATCCCTCTCTTCCTGCCTTTTGCCAGTGGATTTAAAGTTGAATTTTAAGTAAAAAAAAGATAAGTTCAGACAAGTTTCCTTCTTTTTTTACTCTTTATCTTTCCCACCCCTGCTCATTCTCCTCCCTAGGCCATCCTCACAGAGGATGAACTGAAATAGGAAAGAATGTAAGTTAAAGGTGCTGGTACATTTCCTTGCCTGTTCCGTAGACAGTTTGGCCACACCTGCCTGCCCTCACAGCAGGTGAGGGATATTTGAATTTAGACATAAGGGAAATGAGCCAAAGGCAGCTTGTCCAGCCTTATTTTATTATAGGCCACCCAAGCTGGATTCTCACTTCAATAAAGGAACTTTCCATGTAATTCAGCTTAGGTTAAGCTAGAGGAGTTGCAAAAGCCTCATAAGGAGAGTATCTTGTTGCCTTAATTGTTTTCATCACTGCTGTTCATAAGTTTTCCCCATGGCACTACTTTGGCTCTCTGGATTCAGATACTAGATCTACAGCTACCAGGACTGCAGCTCTAGGCTCCAGGTTCTTTACCTCAGTGTTGTCACCTCGGAACAATACCTAACTCACAGAGTTTAGATGACAAAAGTGTAGTAACAGAGACTCACTCCAAGTATTCAGATATTGGAACTCACAAAAGCAATGTCAAAGTGTAATTTGATTGAAAGCTAGATGTTTTAATACAGCTGAGTTGTACCAATTACTATCTTCTGGCTTGAACCCTGACCAGGTAGATAAAGGCAGATGCAGTAAAAAAAACACTTTCTAAAAGTCAAAAGCATTTTTAAGCAAAACTAATAATATATTATGAACATAAGAAATACCCTGAAATGAGTGTTAAACTAATTATAACATAATAACAATAGGTGTTCTGAAAGTTGAAATTGAAATCAAAATCTTTATCAATACTGCTTACTAAGTATAAAGAAGGCCATCTATACACTAAATAGTTTTACTGAGGTTTTTTTTTTTTTTAATGCGGCTGTGACGACAAAATATTTAGAACTAGACATTATGATGAGTGGATTAGCAGTAGGATAATTTTTAAGAATGCACCTATACTTCATAAATATATTTATCCAATTGATTTTATAATCTCTGCTTTATCCTTAGCTTTGATTTGGTTATGATCCCTCCTATATTCAACTATAGAGAAGAATTGAACAAGAAAACCATGGAATTAGCAATATGCCAGGTTTAGCTTCCATGTTTTAATGAATGAACCTAAGAAAATTTATATTACAAATTCAGACCAGGGCCTGTATGAGATTCACAAGTGGGATAAAATCTCCTATGTACTCATTGTAGAAAATGACTATATGAGGGGCCCACTCAAAGCACCCCTCAGCTGGAGCTCCAGTGTTCCCAGCCCTGATTCCCCTGTTTCTGACTACGCTGCTTCAAGTATTGCATTGGGAATCTACATCCCATCATAAACTTTGTCACTTCAGTTTCCTTAATGATAAAATGGGAATGATAATTGAAGTCATCAAGCTATTGATAAAATTCAATCATGTAATATATGGAGGGTTTGACATAATGTCTGGTCTAGAGCAAGAAAGCAATTAAGTATAATTTTAATCAGACACAGGCAGGTACCACTCCCGGTTTTCAGAGATATCCCTTCTATTCTTATAACATAGAAAGCCAACATGTTTCCTCCGCGTCAAACAAGCTTTTACAATGACTTATGGATAGAGTCAGCCACCGAACAGAGTAAGGGGGAGAAGTAACTGAGAAGTGAGCTGAGAATGAGTACAAATGAAAGTTTACTTTGGTTGGAAGTATTACAAAAATGAAAAAGAATAGTATCTCTTTGAGAGACACAACCTTGATACTTCTCCAAAGTTTAGGTTTAATTCTAACTTTTCATGCTTTGACATTTCTGTTTACTTAAAATACCCAAAAAAGACAAAAACAAACAAACAAAAACACTTCACCAAACATCTTAAACAGCAGAACGGAGAAAAACCCAGGCACACAGCTATGGTAGTGTGCACCACTTTGAAATTTAAAAGTACCATGTACAGATAAATTTGCTTTCTATTTAGTCAAAGAATTCTTGAGATTTTTCTGTTGTTATTTTTTAAATTCTCCATAATATTTTACATATGAGGTGCTCAAATCCATCAGAAGATATGTAGAGTGAGGTCGTTAAGTCTTTTCAGCCAAAATAAATACAGAAATGAAATATAACTCCCTAATGTTTAGAGATGATGAACAAAGAATTAAATAAACATTAAGTGCGGTGGCATACAAAAGCTTGATACTTGGTGCGAAGGATAAGATCAATCATTTTTTGTGAGATTTATCCCTAGACAGAAGTGTTAATGGAATGTTAGAAATATACTCAATAATTTGTTGACCAGCAGATATTATCTGGAGAATATAAATGATTATAAGCAGTCCATTAATTATTACCTACCTTTCCTGAAGATCTGTGCATAAACTGAATATAGAAAGACAGATATTAGATTCACATGTTATTAGGTCAAAGGTGTACTCTGAGCAAGCAAACTAAAAGTTACGATAAAATCTCTAGTTATATGTTGCTGCTTAGACACAAACCAACACTCCTCCCACTTCATCAGCATTTCAGGCTTCACTGGCTTCTGATAACAAATCAGTTAGTAAGAATGTTATCTGATCTTGAAACTACAGCACAGAAACTGTGGTTGCTGTTAACTCTCCATTGTGTCTTCTGGAGACAAACTCAGGAGGTCTACTTAGCAGGAGTGGCAAGGAGATCAGGCAAGTCTTGGAAGCCTACATTCCAAAGGCATGTTATAAATACCCCAAGAGAAGGGCTGCTATCCCCCACTGAAAACTGTTCTGAGTGGCGATGCTTGCAGTGGCAACGAGTAGGGAAAAGAGATTGACCAACATTCAGTTCCCTTGTCCTGGTTAGGACCCTCTTCACAAGCCAAACGGCAACTCTGCAATAAACTGTAAGCAGTAGGGTCCTGATCTGACCTTTGTACTCACAGCCCAAATCCCTCCAGTCATTCTTCTGCCCGGGGTCTACATACTTGCAAATTCCTTTCCCAGATTTGGCCTTGACTCAGAGCTCTCTTGACTACAGGTCACCCTACCTTCACCACGGGATCTCAATACAGTAGGGATCAGTATCCAAAGGGGATCTCACTAGCGTGTGCCCCAGGAGGTTGAAACCCAGCTCTGTCCAGGCTCACCTCAGCTGCAAGGTAGTGAGATTGGGATATCGCTGCAACCTCTTCACTGCTCCCAGTAACTTCCTGGCTGGCATGGGTTTTATTGAAAACCACCAACTTGATGCATTTTACATCAATTTAATATACTTTACTGATACAATGGTCTATACTGTGGTATTAAGATACTTTCTCCAGCATGTATATAATGTTTTACATTGTGTTAATAGTTCATATTTCTGTTAAATACACATATAAAACAAAATAGTTTATTATGTATTTCCTTCTAAATATCATTTCCAAATACATGCTATACTTAATATTGAACTCATACATCCTCCCAAATTAAGGACATAAGTAAGTTTCACTCTTAAACAAAATTGCCCATATGTGAAGAAGAATGTGTGGGGTTTTTTTCCTCATTGATTTTAATTACAGATTTCCTTCTCTCTGTAAAATCTGTTTATGATTTCAGAATGTCAACTTCATTATAAAGTGATTCTTCTTGCTGATAAATTTAATTTAATTCATACAAATAGTGCCTATAACATCATAGCCGTCACCTTGATTTATACATTTAAGTGTTTTCTTTGTACATTTTTACTTTCTATTGTTGATGGAATTTACCATGATTTTTAATAACTACCATACACTCTGCACAACTTAGTGATTTAAAAAACATAACTTTGTCATTATTTCACAAGTACTTCTTTTTATACTTTAATATAAAGCTAATGTATTAATGTCAATAATTTAAAAAATAGAAGTCCTAATATCTCCTTATGAAATAAAATATTTTGGATACTTACACTTCCAACACCTATCTATCCATAAGGCCCATCTTTTGTTAGCATGATCTTGAATTTTTGTTCACAGCTCAAAAGGTAAAATAAAAATAATAACATAAAATATCTATAATTATTATTTATATTATCTTATCTACTCATCAATTCATAATTTACATTGTTCTGTAGCCATATTTAAAAGCTACCTCTATAATATAGTTTTTTTTGTATTTAAGTGATTCCCATGCTCATTTTCAAACCCATTTGAATAAAACTTTCCTATTGTGGATTCTTATCATGATCAAATTGCTCAGTTAACCAATAGAACTCAGAATCAAATAGACTTTGTTATGAATGTTGTTAGACACGCAGCCTCTTCCCTATTTTAGAAGATATTGCAAATTTCATCATTTTATAATAACATGGCTGGCTATAAGATTGTCACAACCAATTTCAAAAATAGTTCTGTGAATATTCAATCTTTTATTCATTATTGATTCAATAAATATTGATGAAATTCTATAACACAGCAGTCAGTGTGCCAGAATTTAGGTAAAATAGCAGTGTAGAGGTAGGGAGGAGGATATTATATTCGGGAAACATGTTTTATAGAAGTACTTTAGTTGAAGGAGCTACCATCTCTCCCTATCATGAGTATTGAATTTCGACAAATGCTTTTTTTGGGGGGGTCTTATAATAGAGGCAATAATAAGTAAAAAGACAGTCACTTGGAGTGCCTTTAAATAAAAAGAAAAAACCTTATTGAGGTATAATTGATGTTTAAAAAAAAACCCTACACACTAATGTCCATAATGTATAGATGAGTTTGGACATACAGATATACTTGTGAAACCTTCACCACAATCAAGGTAATAAATATGTCCATCACATCCAACAATTTCCTTGAGTCATTTTTTTGTTTGTTTGTTTGTTTAATTTTTTTATTTATTTGACAGACAGAGATCACAAGGCAGACAGAGAGAGAGGGGGAAGCAGGCTCCCCGCTGAGCAGAGAACCCGAAGCGGGGCTCAATCCCAGGACCCTGGGATCATGACCTGAGCTGAAGGCAGAGGCTTTAACCCACTGAGCCACCCAGGTGCCCCACCTTGAGTCATTTTATTCTGTATTTTTTTTTTTGTAGCTTTTGGCTTTTTGTAGTTTTCCATTTATTGATATGATAATATGACTAGTTTTCTTTATCCTGTCAATGTGATGGATTAAATTATTTGATTTTCAAAATTGCCAGCCTCACATACCTGGGATAAATCCATGTGGTCAGGGTATATAATTATTTTTCACATTGCTGGATTCAACTTGCTAAAATTTTGTTGAGCATTTTGCATCTATCTTCATCAGAAATTTTGTGGCTTTCTTATGTTTTTGTCTGGTTTCAGTATCAGGATAACCTTGGCTTTACAGAATGAATTAGAGGTGTGTCCTTTGAATCTATTTTGAGGGGTTTTAATCAGAAGTATGACTTTATTTATCTATGATTTATTATTTATTTATTTATTTATATTAAATTGGCATAAGCTGTTGTGCAAGTAATTAGTTAGAGGAAGCAAATATTTAAACAGCAAGACCAGATTGAAGGCTTTTCCCCTGACTGCTGTGGGGATGATGATGTAGAAACGAGGGGTGATGGAACAATATTAATGGCCACGAGGCATATTTTGGAATTGGAACCAATAGGATCTGATCATAGTTAAATTCTATAGAATGAGCTAATGGAAAGAATCAAAGTTAACAACATATTTTTTTTCATTTGAGCAATTGGGAAAATGGTGGGGACAATTACCGAGGTGAGAAAGACTATGGAAATATGAAATTTAAAAGGTAAACTAGCCTGTTTTTGCAAAACCTACTTAGTTTACAGTCTTAATTGTGTTCCTCTATTCATCTTCAGGACTGGAACTCTAATTTAGAGTGAACTATTCCTCCAATGAGCAGGCCAGGTCAGAAATGGTATGACTTTTATGGTGTCTTCTCTCTGTCCCTACTGTTTTAAAACTGGGAGGCTGATTTCTTAATTCACAATTGCCTTTAGTCACATTTGGAGGAATATTGGAAATCTAAATTTTTTCAAATGGCTGATTATTAATTCTTATATCATGACCCATTTTCTTGTGAATGGGTGCCATGGATTGGCTGTGGATATCTTTTGTTTTAAAGTGAAGTCTACAAAATGTTATATATCATAGTATGTGGTTGTCATTGTTACCTAGTTTCAGTGTTGATGAAGATAACATTTTTATTTTTGTTTCTTTTAAAAATATTTCAGAAAAAATATTCAGGAATATTTTGGAGGAGATAGAGAATTAGAAGCTCATTCTAACTGTGCCACCTCCCCTTAGTGACAAATGCCTATTGATAAATGTATTTGTTTTAAGCTCATTGCTAGTTTCAGGGGTATGCATAAGAATAGGATTTTAATATAGATCATGTGACTATTGAAAACATCTGCCATGGCCATTCATTTCAAAATGTCTAATCTGGAATACAATTACTAGAGTTGATTATGTAGAACAGAACCGAAGTGAGAGTAGGCATTAAAGAACTTTCATTTAATAAACTTATTCAATATTAGATAAAAAAAATTTTCATCAGCAGGCTGTTATGCAGTCCAAAGCACTCATTTTAGAGGTTAATAAGTCCAGAGGAGTTTTCTCTGTTAAAACATGTTATATATATAGGTTTAAGCTACCTGATTTAAAATAACCTTATAAAGACTAAGAATTTGAATAAAATCATAGAAAAAATATTTTGAAAATATTTTCAGAGATTATAGGCTTTCTTTGCACTCATTAGACATTTAAATAAAGACACAAAAAGTGACTATTTCCACATTTCAGAACTGATGGTACATTCCGATCTGAGAATGATTTATGCGATTTGCCTAAGAACTCTGCTTCGAGTAAAACAAACACTAACTTGGTGTTAGTTCTAGTTGGATAAAAAAATTCAACACTTAGAGTTTCATTATTTCCAGTTAGGAATTACCATCACCAAGATAATCTCTTTTAGAAGAAGAAGACTAAGATCTATTGAGTGCTCAATTTTATACTGTGTGAGATATGTATTATCTCATTTAATTCTCATAATGAACCCATTTCTTATCTATATTATGTAAGATATAAACGATTGAGCAGAGTAATTGATTAAGCTATGCAATCTAGGACAACCTGGCTCTGAAAGAGTTTACTCTGCTTCATAACATCAAATTGGATTAATTGTTCCTGAAATACAACACTAGACGTTAATTGTGTAATATTCTCATGCACATATTTTATGATGTTGTTGATCATAATACTTTTTTTTTTTTTAACACAGCTAGCTACCCAAGTCAAAGTATGATCATGAATTAAGAGTGTATTACAACTAAACTATATTCTGGTCACTGAAGCTTTATTCCATGCTTTAATAAATTGAGATTTTTAAAAATTAAACTAGAAGTGGTAAGAATATGGGATGATTTTATAAACTTAAAGTAAATGTTTTTATTATTAAGGTACTCTTACAATGCCTAATAACATTTTATATAAACATCTATGCTTCTAATAAAGGTCAGCAGAAACTAAACCTACCAGGTAAAAAATAAATACATTTTTTAAAAGAATTTCAGATAATTAAGTTATTTAGCACAATTGCAAGATAACCTAATTTAAATCGTTCACATGGCTCCAATGAAAGGATAGTTTTTCCCTATATTGAGTTGCAATATATGCAAGTCGATATAAAGATAAAACTAGTTAAGCCTAACTACAGTTTTAAAACACTTTTATTGTATATATAAATCAGAGGCCTCCTAGGAAAGCACAATAGAGAAAATATTTGAAACAGTGGGAGTTTAATGCAGGGGATTTGTTACCTTGGTCATGCAAAATCCAAGATGAACAGAGGGCAATGAGGTAACACAAAGATCAGAAACAACTACTCTTGAACTAGAGGACAAACGGGCAGAGATAAATCGCGGCAGAAGCATGCACCGAGCAGTCTTAACCTTCCCTGTCTAAACCCAACAACAATCAGCTGACTTGAGAGCTTGAAAAGTACAGTCCTAAGGGTCTCCCATCTCATAACAGAGAGCGGGGCTCTAAAGATGTAGAGAACACATCTATAAGTGCATAGACCATAGACTAGTGAGGCTAATCTTTTTATTGATGAAGAACTCAATTGCATTGCCTCTTTATCTTATGTCCCTAAACACTTCAAAGGAAGTTGAGATGATATATTTTGATTCTTTTTTTAAGTTAATAAGTTACAGTATTTTCAATCAATTTTTTTCATGAAAAATTGTCCAGATATTTTCTTATTGTCACCTTCTATTATGTTTTAGTTGGTCTTACCCTTACTAAATGTATTACCACATTCTGAATATAAATTTACTGCAGTACAGTAAGTGTAATTAAAATTGCATAAGAAAAGAATGCCAATTTTATTCTCAGAAAAGAATAATCAAAAGAATTTTAAGAGATGGAATAATGATAATGTGATTCAGGGTTAATGGAACAAAGTAACCAATACTCATTCTTCAGCAGGATTTTCAATATTTAGTCTTTTCCCAAGAAAGTATATAGACTGATATAGATACAAAGGTTGGCAAACTGAGGATTATAGGCATATCTGCTACCCTTTTTTGCAAATAATATTTTATTTTAAAAAGTATGCCCATTTATGTATATATTGTCTTTGACCATTTTGGCTTATGGTGGCAGAGGTGAATAGTTTTGACAGAGATGATTTAGCCCACTGAGCCTAAAATATTCACTAATTGGCCCTTTATAGAAAAACTTTGCAGACTTATGACATATATTTGTGGGATTTTCGTTTCTTTTTCTTTTTTTTTTTTTGTTATGTTATGCTCATCACCATACAGTACATCATTAGTTTTTGATATAGTGTTTCAAGATTCATTGTTTACATATAATACCCAGAGCTCCAAGCAATATTCTCTTTTCCTTAACTGAAACTTTCATTATTAGAAAAGGTTCATTTTACCCCTTATATCACCTGGGAATAGAAGCTACAATCACATAACCAATTCCATGCCCCTCAATGCCCAGGAAACCAAATATATGTGATAGATTTCCACTCCATTTAAGGAAACCCATTACAGCCATGTTCAGAAACAAATTAAATTATTTTGTAATTGTGCTGAATAACTTATTTATCAGGTATTCTTTAGAAAGGTTATTTTTAAAATTTTTCTCCCAGGTAGATTTAATTCACATTTTTATTAATAAGAGTTCGTACTGGAGCTAAGATTTTGTGTATATTTTTCTGTAGTCATTGTCTTTTTCGTAACCATTTTATAGTCATCCCATAGTCATATAACTGATACATTTAAATTGAAATTCTTACTAGTTTAATATGTATTTCCATAATAAAAATTCACAAGCAAAGTTAATAATTCTTAATCTGATAAGTACTTATTATATATTTATCATTAGGAAAATAGCTTTATTTTGAATTCTATTCTAGGGGTATGTATATGATTGTAATTGAAACATTAATAGGGACATATATATATTAGGCAGTGATCATTTCAGCTTGAACATGGTAGAACACAGTAGCATATCTCAGGGAGTTTTAGTTAAAAAGTGATTACAGAATGTTTGATTATCAGGAAGCATACTTTTGAAATTAATAGATAAAAGATTATACATTGTGAAATAAACTTCTAACAATTGTATTAAAAATTCTTAGTGAGACCACTTTTAAATTTTATTCCCAAGCATTTATGGAGTGTCTACTATGTAGAAATCATTGAATATATAAAATGAAAGAGTCTGTTTAATTGCCATTAAGACAGCAAAAGGAAGGAAACAGAGAGTGGTTAAGAAAAAAAAAGAAAGAAAGGAAAACTATATATAGGGATGTCAATCAAGTGGCATGCATCCAATTCATTTCTAATACAATTTCTCAAAAATTATATTGAACACAGTTAACTCTACAAAGCATATTTTATTTCACATGATAAACAATTAAATATAGTACCTACACATTAAAGGACATGGAACTTACTTAATTTTGCATATGTTTATCCTTGACTGTAAAATTGAAAATGGAACTCCGATTTAGTAAATTATTTGCTTTTCTGTCTTTTTCTGGACTGGATCCCCAATTCCTAGCCTGGATTTTACCCTTTTATCTTCCAGTGCTCTGGCAGCGTGAAGGGAAGTAGACGCAAGGAGTGGGGCACCGAGGGAGTGCTCTCCTTCTCCCTGGGTCCCTCTCTGAACGGATTTCTTTTTCTTTTTTTTTTTTTTTTTAAGATTTTATTTATTTATTTGACACACAGAGAGAGAAATCACAAGTAGTCAGAGAGGCAGGCAGAGAGAGAGGGGGAAGCAGGCTCTCCAATGAGCAGAGAGCCGGATGCAGGACTCGATCCCAGGACCCTGAGATCACGACCTGAGCTGAAGGCAGAGGCTTAACCCACTGAGCCACCCAGGTGCCCTCTGAACTGATTCCTTTCACAGATGCTATTTCAGGGTCGGACCTCTGAGAGTTCTCTTCAGGAAATAGTGCCTCACAACTCCCCTATTGTCTGTTTCAGGGCAACCGCTGCTGCCACTTAAATAAATATGGATGCTGTCTGATGGCCTTTGGACTGAATTTGGTGTTTGTTGCTATCCTGAGCCACCAGTGGTATCCCACTGAGATCAAGCAATTATCTCAGCCTTCTCCCACCAGACATAACACCTTCCTTAGGAGGACCTGGAAGCCATGGTTTTATTATTTCTAGTATTATTATGTCTTACCAAATTCTCAAATTTTTCTTAACTCCCATCTCAATACAGTTTGGCAAGAATTTCATTTTGGGCCAAAATGGGGAATAATTCAAATGCCACAGTAATGATCATCCTCTTTAAAGATACATCAACAAAATTCTTGAAGAAGTTAGCAGAGTTCAATTTGTCTCTGCTTTAAAGGGACACCTTTCTCTTGTTCCTCTACTTTCCAATCTGGCCTCCTATAAAGAGCTTAAAAATCAGCACTCCATCCCAACAACAGGTGAAAACTTGACAAACTGAAGAATATTGATAATTCTTAGGTCCAGCAGACAAGTGAGGTCATAGGGTGGATTGCTGCCCCCCCCCAAAACCGGACAGACGGATAGATTGATATAGAAAATCAAAATTTGGGGCACCTGGGTGGCTCAGTGGTTAAAGCCTCTGCCTTTGGCTAGGGTCATGATCTCAAAGTCCTAGGATCAAGCCCTGCATCGGACTCTCTGCTCAGTGGGGAGCCTACTTCCCTCTCTCTCTCTCTGGCTGCCTCTCTGCCTACTTGTGGTCTCTCTCTCTCTCTCTCTGTCAAAAAAAAAAAAAAAAAAAAAAAAAAATCAAAATTTACCTGAGCAACTGAAGTCTCCACAGGAACCCATGCTGGGGTAGGAAACTCTGAACTACATAATTGATGAATTACTGGAGGCCCAGGGTACACAAGTCTGACCATTAAACACTCAGGGATGCTCAGTTGTCAAAGGATGCCATACTCTTGTTAGTTTTACCTCCTGGAGCTCTACAAAATCCTCGATGTGACTCAGAGAAAAATCTCATGCTTATGGCAGTGCAAGGGGAAAAGGAACCATTCTCAAATACTCTGAAGCATTCTAAACTTCTTAAAAAGGTCTTCCCCCAGGAGAAAGTATTTTACCAGAGTCTAACCTGCTGGGGTTTTATCAAAATTAAACTAACTGGGGAAATAGAAATAACTTACTCTAGCGCCTTCTAGTATCCTGTCTTTCCCTCCTAAGGAGAAGGATCCAACTGAAAGCATTGATGAAGTTCACAGTCCAGAGGTCGGGCTCCCCAAAAGACTGGTATCTAGTCATAGGACTTCAGGATGCTTCTTCTCCCCTTATACTTTACCACTATATTACTAAAAACCTATTTGTAGTAGCTCCTTTTACCCAGAATATCATATCTGCCTTTCAACAACAAAAAAATTACAATACATACGAAAGACAACAAACACAGTATGAAGAAATGAAAAAAGCATCAGAATGTCTGTTATTGTATCTGTTCTCATTTCCTGTCTGCACAACAGCGTGACAACGACATAAGATAATTTGTTGCAGCATCTCAGGACTTAGTGATTTAACATAGTGTCCCACATCTTGTAGACCATCATGTAGTGAGGGATATATAAAATACACACACACACACCCATATGCAGTGGAGTGGGACTAGCATCTCTAGGCTCTGCTTCTCTCACTCTACAACTATAACCCTACTAATAATGTTCTAGATAATATTCTGATAATAGGGGTATTATCAGTGATAATTGAAGTTCCTTATTGCTTTATATGCTTGCCTTGAGATCTTAGTGCCAAGTTAAGGAATCAGTATATTTTTCCACGCTTTGATGTAATCATGCCGTTAATAGGTATGGTTTGAAACACAGCCAAATTCTTTTCATTTGGCAAAGACAGAAACCAGAAGAGGAAATTTAACCAATCCCTTAGGTTTTTCATTAGAAGACAATAGAATATATTGAAGGAGGACAATAGAATATACTGGAGGATTTGAATGGCACTATCTTAGATTAAAATATTAATACTAACATTACTAAGTCACCTTTCAGTGCCGCCTACTGTCAATCTAAGAAAGTTGCAATAGTGGTCTATGTAACAATCCAACTTTTTTTTTTTTTTTTTAACTGTTCTCTTTTACAATCAGATACCATATGTGAAGGAGCATATTCAATTTTGAAAAACCTGTTTGCTTACAATTCAAGCCAAATGCAATTCTCACTAATTGCTTTAAACTATTCTACAATAAGGAGGTTTTAAAATGTTGATCCCGATGTGTGTTTAATGTGAAAAGTTAAAATGAAATTTTAATATATTTCTATACTTTAATCCTGGAATAATTATCCCTTGATATTTGCAAGAACCAAACATAATTAACCCTAAAACACAGTTTCAGATTTGAAGAAGAGAATAATAAAAAAGGTAGTATCAGAAACAGTAAATCAAAGCTAATGAAGCAACATTAGCACTTTTATGTTGTAGGTTCTAATTAGAAAGTCTGTTAATGAAATTGGGGCATTTACTTAATTGCTGTGAACAATTATTTTCAAATTAAGCTTGGCAATTAAATAGCATGATTAAGCTCAGAGTAGTGGATTTAGGTAGGGGTATGGTAACTGTTTTGCATGCTGTATTATCTATGGCAGTTTAAACTCTGAGTATCTGCTGATTAACAAATGTAAATGACATGCAGTACTTCTTGGTCTTGGTGATTTATGCAAAGAAGTTTCCTATCGTTTTAAATACTTGCCTTGCTCAGTAACTTAGAGCTACTGGAACCCCAACCTCCAACCTGCCCCACTTAACTTAAATAGATTTTTTTCCTCCCTATAAATGTCAAACTTCCTGAAATATGCTTCTACATTTATAGCCTCCATGTGCTCTAACTCTTGCTTTTAGTCTTCAGTACCATCACAAACAAAACCAATCACTACAGAAAGGAAATTTCAAATTCGTTTAACACTAATTCAAGATTATTTGATCCTTAATGACAACCTTTGAGATATCTATTTTAGCATGTCTCTTATCCAGGTAAAGCTGAGGTTCAGAAAGATTTTCTAAACCCTCTTGAAGACACATGATTGATAAATGGCAGGATGGGAATTTGAACATAAGTTCACTTGTTGCAAACCTTGTGCATCTTCTGTAAAATGGAGCTCCGTCTCATTATGTCCCTTAGCATGGTGTCTTCTGATTGAAATGGGATCATTTTTTCCATTCTCCATTTAACTGGATTTCTCAGAATCATTTCAGGCTGACCACTCTTTCATTTCAAAATACTCTTGACTTTCAAAACAACAAATTCTCCTAACTGTGCTTCTGTATCCTAGATATCTCAGTTCCCTTTTTTTTTTTTTTTTTTTTTTTTTTTTTTGCCTGGTTTTATGCCTTATGCCAGCTCCTTTGCTTAACCATGGTCCCTTTATATTTTCTTCAGTGCTAAGTCATGGGGCTTGATTCTACAACATATTATCCTGTGCAGTTGCCTTGTGTCTAATTATTATCTCAATTCCAAATGTACCCTTTTTTCCTCCTCTGAAAACAGAGCTGGGCTCTTCAAATATTTGTACTTTGTTGGCTGGTGCGATTTGAAACTTGGTCACAGGTTACTTTCCACAGCAAAGGAAAAATAGGTATTTAACTTCCAGGGGCTTTCCCTGGACGGGTTCCTTCCCTGAAGTTTCTCTGGCGTTCAGCTCCCTTACTGAATGGATTTTCCAGCACCAGTTCCTGCACGTGTGAGACACCAGCTGTTGAACTCAGCAAATCTCATATGACTTTGCTGGGTTCCAACATAAGGTACCTCCTGGTGGCCAGCTTGCTCCTGAACCCGAGAGGGCCGATTTCCAGCAATTTCTGCCGGGAGAGTTCCTCAGATTCGTCTGGCATTTGACCCCAGGAATCCAGAGCCTTGCTCTTTCCATTGAGATCTGGGTCTCAGGTCTAGGGATTGTAGCAGAGACGCTCTTCATGTGTGCTCTGTCTCGGTCTGGGTGTAATGACTTCATGATTGAGCCCTGAACCCCCTAGTCCTGTACTCTTCAGATTTCTCTTTCTTCATATTAGTAAATTCCCTCTGAACTTTAAATCCCTGGTATTAAAAAAATTGCATTTGTATTAAACTTTCCCTTTTCAAATTACAGTGTAGTTTCTGCCTTGTAGTAGGACCCTGAATGATGCATTCACAGATATCTCAGGCTTCTTCACAAGTTCAAAACTAAATTAATAATCTAACCCCTAGCAAGTTGGAGTTTCTCTTTCCTCTATGGCTACTCATCCAAGAAATGTGCTTTGAGTGGACTTGAATTTTTGTTGCTTCCTCCTAATTAAGCCATATTCTCACATAACATGTGAGAATACGCATGTACGCACGCACACCCACATACACACACACATACACACTCGTCTCCTCAATCCTTGAGTTTTGTCAATTTCAGGATAATTCTCATATCTGATACATGCGGCAGAAACTACAGATCTTCATCATTTCTATCAACAGCAATTGCCTTTTATTTTTTCCCACTGGAATCTCTTTTGCCAATATCTTGCCTGTTCGTTCTGTGGTCAAACCGTTTTAGCAAAATTAATACCGTTGGCACTCAAGGACCCCACCTTCTCCATAACTACATCTTAACTTTTGAGTGCTGCCTGAGAAAAATCACACGATTAGGCGGTGTGGTGCAAAAGTGGGTTCTCGGTCTTGCAACCCCAAGGAAGCACTCGACAAAGAATTCTAATCTCATATTTGCCACCAAAAATTTTGGAAATGCTCTCTGCACTTCTCAGATCTCTAACACATTCTTCTTGGCCTTTCTCTCCTATCACACATGTAAAATAAAAGCTATTTGGAGAGTGTATCAATGTATTACTATCTGCATAAAATTATTGTTCTACGTTGTTTTTTTTATATGCCCCATCCCATTGTTTTCTCACTTCATTGATACTGTAGATGAAGTATTTCACTGTTGTATTCTTATACAAAATGAATTTCTATGTTATAATAATGTTTATTTCCTTATCTTAACCATTTCAATGTCTTCTTCCGTATCCATCCCTTCTCACTAGCATTTATATATTTTAAGTGTGTTCTATTATAGAAAATAGCAATAATCATGACCAACTACTTAACAAGAATCCCATCCAGCTTGTACATTCTAATCTCATATTCGCCACCAAAAATTTTGGAAACGCTTTCCTTTTCCAAAAAACCTTTCTTTTTCTAAAAAATATCCTCAATATCCAACTTCTTGATCAACCCAGAAATCTGGGGTTCCTTTCTCTCACATCTGAAAAATCACAAAGAAGCTTTATTCTAAACTTTTCTTAAATCTGTTTAATTTTTTCTCATCCCACACCAATGTAAAAGTAAATTTTCCATTAAATTTTATCTGAAATTTTTCAAAGCTTCTTCTGTTCATTCTTAGCTAATTATGCCAGTTTCAGATTAATGCCTTATATCATTTCATGATGATTACAGGAAAAAAGACTAGAATCCTTTAAAAAAAAATTCTACTGAAAGCTTTAAAATTCTCTCCCCTCTCTCCCATTTTCTGTCACCTCCCTCTTTTTCTAATTCATGGGATTCCATTCAATTTGAGTTTTGAGTTTTGAGCCTATGATTTTTGAGTCTATGATTTTCCCCCACACCCAGATATTTGCAAACTTGTTTCACCGGGTCCATGTTTCTAAGGGTGATAATTAGATTTACTTTAATTTATTTTACTCAATAATAAAATAATATTGCACATATTCCCACTTAAAAATATAGCAGTATGCAATGAGAGTGAATATGAGTAAACTTATACAAGGGGTCGTTGACTTCAGATAAACTTGTTAGTGACTCAGCCATTAATTCATCTGAACTATTTTGTTATCTGTGTCTTTTTTTAAGATATTAATTTTAAGATATTAATTAATTAATTAATCCAAATTAATATTGTAAAATAACAAAAGATATTAAAACATAACAAAAACATATTTTTAAAAATATGCTTTAATTTATTTCCATATTGAACTCTGAGTTGAAGATAGTGTAAACAATGATCATTTTGAATAATAATAAAATAATAGTAATTCTGGAATCCAACAACAGGATGATTGTTATATCCATATGTTGCATTTTTTTTTTAAGTCATGTACATCACATCAAGATATCCTAAGTTTTCTTTGTTGTTGTTGTTATTGTTTTTTATTTATTTGACAGAGAGAGAGATCACAAGTAGGCAGGTAGAGCAGAGAGCCCCATGTGGGGCTCAATCCCAGGCCCCTAAAACCATGACCTGAGCTGAAGGCAGAGGCTTAACCCACTGAGCCACCCAGGTACCCCAAGATATCCTAACTTTTAAAACCACTGCCAGTATTAGTAAGAGGAAAGCAAGTGATTTTATTTATTTATTTTTATATATTTCTTGGGAATAAAATATCTGCATCCATGAGGTGTTAATTTGCTATCTGTGCTTTTAAATAGGAATCTAACAGCCTCTCCACTATCTCATTATTTAGAAACCAAATATAAACATTAAGATGAAACACTCATTTATTTTAGTCAAAAAAGAATAAAAATGCAAGAAGCAAAAACAACAGCTTATGAAAGCATTTTATCTATGTTAGACACCATAAAGGATAATTATATTTCAGTCTACATTTTATTATATAGCTAGTCCTACACCCAATAATCTATTCACGGTATATTGTTTATTACCATATTATTCTCATATTTTCTTAATTATTTAAAGTAAGCAATATGCTTTCTTGTTGTTAAATGGCTTGAAGTTACCTATCTAAAATATGTAGTAATACACTATATTTATATGGCTGGAAATTATTTTATTAAAACACATTCACAATGTGAACTTTAATTAAAAAATATTTTCCCTATAATTTATAATGTACCACATAAAATGACAAGAATTCTTAAATTCTTTAAAAGAATTTCTATAATTCTATTGTACTAATGAAGAAGTCCTCCAGCAAAAGATTTTTATAAAATACTGAAGCTTTACAAAAGATCATGTTGTTTTGGCCCTAGGGCTTGTGGTGCTGATGTTTCCTCCACCTTGAAATCTCTGCTTTATTCTGCTTTTAGGCTTCACCTGCATAATTTCTATTTACGTGTTCTAAATACAAATATCATTCCCTTCAAGCTTTCCCTGGTTCACCAGTTTCTCTTAGGCTAGTGAGTATTTGCCATTATAGTACTTTGAACTTATTTTTAAAAAAAAATACACATGGACTTATCTGTTACCGTTTGATTTTGTGGAATAATTTAGAGTTCAAGGAACTATACCTGCTTTTCTTTGACTATGTATACCCCTCATTTAGCAGGTTTTTTCTTCTTCTTTTCTTTTTTTTTTTTTTTTTGTATAAATGAGTAAATGACCTCCCAATTTATCTACCTGCTTTTCAACTCGTCCTTCTCAAATTGTTTATTTTGTAGCTACTAAAGTCATCTACCCAAAATCACTATATTATACACCTGAAACTAATGTAATACTGTTTTATTAACTAACTGGAGTTAAAATAAAAACTTAAAAAAAAAAAAGACCTTTAAAAAAAGCATTAATTATCCAGTCAATGGCTTCAGCTTCCCTAGAGCAGAAATTGCCATTCCGTCTGTTTAATTGGGGATTTACACTGGGGATTTAATTACAGGAGTAGATTTTTAGTTCATGCTCCCAAGGGTTTTGATTCTATTGGCAGAGTGGAACTTAGGTGGCTTTTGGACCAATCTTTGACAAATGCTAATCTACCGAATAAAATCTGAGTTCCTTTGAATGATATTGGATGCCCACTGTTTTCTCACCTAGCACTCATTTATCATGTGTCATTCTACACAGCTGTTTGTAATACTCCATACGTACCATGCATTTTCACATTCACTGCCCATGCTTTCCTTCTGTTTAAAATATCAGAAAATTATTCTTAAAATTGAGGATAAATGTAAGTAAATTTCCCCCACATTTTCAAATTTGTTTTCACATTAAAGAGACACCACATGTAGAAAGGCCAGGATGAATGCTCTATACAATACATTGTTTTCACAAAAGTATTGTATATGCCTACCTACACAATATCCATCATAGAACCCACTTGTTTGTAGTACAGTTATAGTCACAATATAAATTTTAGAATAGATTCCACTCTCCAGGATGAACCACCTGACAAGTCAATCTATTCCTTTTGCTATGCTTCTATACTTAGTAAGAATCATCTTTTGAGGGGCACCTGGGTGGCTCAGTGGGTTAAAGCCTCTGCCTTCAGCTCAGGTTATGATCCCAGGATCCTGGGATCGAGCCCCGCATCAGGCTTTCTGCTCTGTGGGGAGTCTGCTTCCTCCTCTCTCTGCCAGCCTCTCTGCCTACTTGTGATCTCTGTCTGTCAAATAAATAAATGAAATATTAAAAAAAAAAAAAGAGTTATCTTTTGATACTTGTGGCTTTTCCAAGTGGACTATGTGTCCCTCTATCTTAGAAACTGTGCTTGTTTGTATATGATTATTTTTTAATTAACATATAGTGTATTATTTGCTTCAGGGGTATAGGTCTGTGGATCATGACTCTTACACAATTCACAGCACTCACCATAGCACATACCCTCCCCAAAGTCCATAAACAAACACCCTACTCCGCCCCCAGCAACCCTCAGTTTGTTTCCTGAGATTGAGTCTCTTATGGTTTGTCTCCCTCCTGATTCCATCTTGTTTCATTTTTTCCCTCTCTACCCCCCACAACTCCTCATCCTTCCTCTCAAATTCCACATATTAGAGAGATCATTTGATAATTGTCTTTCTCTGATTGACTTACTTCACTTAGCATAATATCCTCTAGTTCTATCCGTGTCATTGCAAATGGCAAGATTTTGTTTTTTGATTTTTGATGGCTGCCTACCAAATATAGATAGATAGATAAATAGATCTATCTATCTCTCTCTATATAGATATCATATCTTCTTTATCCATTCATCTATTGATGGACACCTATGTTCTTCCCATAGTTTGGCTATTGTAGACATTGCTGCTATAAACATTCAGGTGCACGTCCCCTTCAAATCACTACATTTGTATCTGTAAGGTAAATACCCAGTAATGTGATTGCTGGGTAGTATGGTAGTTCTATTTTCAACTTTCAGAGGAACAAGAGTGGCTGCACCAGCTTGCATTCCAACCAGCAGAGTAAGAGGGTTTCCCTTTCTCCATCCTCACCAACATCTGTCATTTCTTGACTTGTTAATTTTAGCCATTCTTACTGGTGTGAGGTGGTATCTCTTGAGCAACCATACACCAGCAAATTTGACAATCTGGAATAAATGGATGCATTCCTAGAGACATATAAGCCACCAAAACTGAACCAGGAAGAAATAGAAAACCTGAACAGACCCATAGCCTTCAATAATAGTCTTTAGTAAGAATATTGAAGTAGTCATCAAAAATCTCCCAATAAACAAGAACCCAAGGCCAAATGGCTTCCCAGGGTGATCCTACCAAACATTTAAGAAGAATTAATATCTATTCTCCTGAAACTGTTCAAAAAATAGAAATGAAAAGAAAACCTCCGAAATCATTATATGAGGATAGCATTACCTTGATCCCCAAACCAGACAAAGACCCCATCAAAAAAGGAGAACTACAGACCAATATCCTTGATGAACATGGATGCAAAAATTTTCAAGAAAATATGAGCCAATAGGACCCAACATTACAATAAAAGGATTATTCACCATGACCAAGTGGGTTTTATTCCTATGCTGCAAGGTTGGTCCAAGATCCTCAAATCAATCAATGCAACAAAATACATTAATAAAAGAAAGAACAAGAAACATAGGATACTCTCAATAGATGCTGAAAAAGCATTTGACAAAGTACAGCATCCTTCCTTGATCAAAACTGTTCATAGTGTAGGGATAGAGGGTATATACCTCAATATCCACCTGTGAAAAACCCACAGTGAAAAAATATCATTCTCAATGGGGAAAAACTGAGAGCTTTTCCCCTAAGGTCAGGAACACGGCAGGAATGTCCACTATCAAAATTGTTATTCACCACAGTACTAGAAGTCCTAGCCTCAGCAATCAGACAACAAAAAGAAATAAAACACATCTGAATCAGCAAAGAAGAAGTCAAACTTGCACTCTTTGTAGATGATATGATACTTTATGTGGAAAACCCAAAAGACTCCACTCCAAAACTGCTAGAATTCATATAGGAATTCAGTAAAGTGTCAGGATATAAAATCAATGCGTGGAAATCGGTTGCATTTCTAAACACCAACAGCAAGACAGAAGAAAGAGAAATTAAGGTATTGATCCCATTTTCAATTGCACCCCAAACTGTAAGATACCTAGGAATAAACCTGACCAAAGAGGCAAAGAATCTGTACTCAGAAAACTATAAAGTTCTCATGTGAGAAATTGAGAAAGACACAGAGAAATGGAAAAACATTCCATGCTCATGGATTGGAAGAACAAATATTGTGAAAATGTCTATGCTACCTAAAGCAATCTACAAGTTTAATGCTATCCCTTTCAAAATACCATCAACTGTTTTTTCCAAAAAATGGAACAAATAATCTTAAAATTTATATGGGATTAGAAAAGACCCTGGATAGCCAGAACATTGAAAAAGAAAACCAAAGTTGGCCGCATCACAATTTCAGACTTTAAGCTCTAATACAAAGCTGTCATTATCAAGACGCAAGTATGGTACCGACACAAAAACTGACATATGGATCAATGGAACAGAACAGAGAGCCCAGAAAAGGACCCTCAAATCTATGGTCAACCAATCTTTGACAAAGCAGGAAAGAATGCACAATGGAAAAAGGACAGCCTTTTCAACAAATGGTGTTGGAAAAATTGGACAGCAACATGCAGGAAAATGAAACTAAACCATATCCTGATGCCACACACAAAAATAGACTCAAAATGGATGAAAGACCTCAGTGAGAGAGAGGAATCCAAAATCATTGAGAAGAACGCAGGCAGCAACCTCTTCGACTTCAGCCACAGCAACTTCTTTCTAGAAACATCGCCAAAGGTAAGGGAAGTAAGGGCAAAAATGAACTATTGGGACTTCATCAAGATCAAAAGCTTTTGCACAGCAAAGGAAACAGTCAACAAAACCAAAAGACAACTGACAGAATGGGAGAAGATAATTGCAAACGACATATCAGATAAAGGGCTAGTATCCAAAATTTATAAAGAGCTTAGTAAACTCAACACCCAAAGAACAAATAATCCAATCAAGAAATGGGCAGAGGACATGAACAAACATTCTGCAAAGAAGACATCCAGATGGCCGAGAGACACATGAAAAAATGCTCGACATCACTTGACATCAGGGAAATACAAATCAGAAAATGTACTTTTGAAAAAAAAAAATTAAGTCATTTCTATGCACAATGGGGTCTTGAACTCATGACCCCAAGATTAAGAGTCTCATGCTCTACCAACTGAGGCAGCGAGATGGCCCAGAAACTGTGTTTTATTCATCAGTATATTTCTAACATCAAATGCAATAGTCAATCTATTAGAGAATTCCAATAATTTTTTTGAACCACACTAAATATTTGCTACCATTTATTATTTTATCCTTAATAGGTGCTGAAATAAACGATTTGCATACAGCATCTTGCTCATTCCTTACATAATCACTTCCCTTGGCCTCTAATGAAAAGGAAATAAAATTCCCCCAAAATGGGTGCAGAAAACCCATTGGTTACTTTTGTTCATATCACAAAATTTTATTATATTCCTTTTTCTAATTTTATTTTCTTTTACTCATCAATTTATTGCAACATATTTTAAATCATCAGTGCCTTTATACATATTTTACTCTCTATATTGAAATTATTTCATATAATAATAACTGCTTCTGATCATAAAAATAAACCTGCAATCATGTTGGATACTATAGTTCTTAAAATAACAATGCTTACCTCATAGGAATGTAGCAAATATTAAATTAGCTAGTATAAGTAAAAATACATAAATTAGTGCTGCCTAATAAAGAGTGATGTGTCACTTCTGTGATTACAAAATATATCATTATCTATAAACTTACATTCTTTTAAGGAAAGTTAGTATATTTCATTTTTTTTTTTTAATGTACATTTCTATTTGAAAGAAGGAAGTGATTTTAAAGAGGTAGATGAATGTTGGAGATAAATTTCCACGAGTCCCCTCTTTCTGCTTGTTTTGGGAGCAAAGTCATAGGCTGTTTTTATTCTGGACTTTCCTTCAGGGATTTTATGTAGTCAATAGCTTTGAAAGATAGATAGAATTTCTTTCTAGAGCAAAAAGCAGGTTGTTCACTAGTATAGTAAATGTAACCATTCCCTCTGCAACAGAAGTCAGAGAGGTTCATGAACCGTTATAAAAAAAAAAGAAAGAAAGAAATTGAATTTTTTCATTCCCACCAACAGTGTAGGTGTGTTCCTCTTTCTCTGCATCCTCACCAACATCTGTTGTTTCCTGACGTTAATTTTAGCCATTCTGACTGTTGTGAGGTAGTATCTCACTGTGGTTTAGATTAGTATTTCCTTAATGCCGAGTGATGCTGAGCACTTTCTCATGTGTCTGTTGGCCATTTGGGTATCTTCTTTGCAGAAATGTCTGTTCACTGGTGCAGCCCCTCTGGGAAACAGTATGGAAGTTCCTCAAAAAGTTGAAAATAGAGCTACCCTAACACTCAGCAATAGCACTACTGGGTATTTACCCTAAAGATACAAATGTAGTGATCCAAAGGGGCACAGGCACCCCAATGTTTATAGCAGCAATGTCCTCAGTAGCCCAGCTATGGAAATAACCTAGATGTACATCAACACATGAATGGATAAAGAAGATGTGGTATATATATATATAATGGAATAATATGCAGCCATAAAATAACCCCCAAGTCTTGCCATTTGGGATGGAACTAGAGGGTATTATGCTAAGTGAAATAAGTCAATCAGAGAAAGACAATTATCATATGATCTCTCTGATATGAGGAATTTGAGAGGTGGGGTTGGGTTTTAGGGGGAAGGGAGGGAAAAAAGTGAAACAAGATGGGATTGATAGACAAACCATAAGAGACTCTTAATTGCAGGAAACAAACTGAGGGTTGCTCAGGGGTGGGGAAGGAGGGTTGGGGTGGTTGGGTTATGGACATTGGGGGGGTATGTGTTATGGTGAGTGCTATGAATTGTGTAAGACTGATGATTCACAGACCTGTACCCTTGAAGTAAATAATACATTACATGTTAATTAAAAAAAATTGAATCTTTCTATTTGGGGTTCCCTTTTGCTGGTAATGCAACCCCTTACTTTAAAACTTGGAATTGGCACAAATGTTAATTCTTTGCTACTACTAGTTATGCATGTAATAAACTGTCTTTTGTCTCTGGCTTGGAAATTTCAGGCTTTCTGACAGAATCCATGAAAATGCAACAGGCAAATTTTGCTCAGAGTTCAAGTAGATGAAGTATTCAATCCTCCATAGTTCTTGACAGTTTTCACAGGTAAACTTTGTTCAGAGTTCAAGTAGATGAAATATCCAATCCTCCACAGTTCTTGATAGTTTTCACAGAATCATCAGTAGAAACATGGGTTTCTGAAAGAGAAGAGATGAGAATCTAGAAGCCTGTTATCAGGATTTGGGGGAAGTCCATAGGAATATGTAGGACATATGGCAGCTGAATTTTATAGTCAATATAGTACAATGAATGGTTCTTCGGTCTTGCCTGTGAGTGAGGAGGAACTGGGTAGGCTCTTGCAGATCATAAGCAGGATGAATTTATAGGTTCAAAGACAACTGTTGGGCCCTAGTTGTTGCAAATGTTCCTTCAGATGGGAGAATTTGGCCAATCTGGTGGTCAGCCTTAGGGAACTGAACCCATCTTGAGTATTGAAAGATGGGAAACATGTGACTTTTGTGGACATAAGCCACACAACTTATTATAACTGGCTGGTTTAATTGAAAGATGAGAGATGGGGTTTGTATTACTTGTTGAGGAGGAATAAAAATAGGTGTCATTGTTTTAAAGCTCAACCCCTCCTGCAGTCTATCACAGCACTCTAGATCCTTTCAAATATGACACTAAAATGTCCTTCTTTCTACCCCCACGCCACCCCCCGCCCTGCAGTGGACTTCCCCTGCTTTAAGGAATATTTGGTCCTCCAGGAGAGATTTCTTTAAGACAGAAAAAGTCCTGTAGGAAACAATAGAGTAGGAGTTGATTTGTGTTTAAACTCTGTGTGCCCCAGTGACCCACTAGAAAATGACCAACTAGTCCGAAGGATTCTACCTAAGTTCTTAGTATCAGCCCTGTGGCTTTGGAAGTATCTAACTAGTACTTAAATTGAAACAAAGAAAAGATGTTATTATGAAAATAGGGCAACAGATGTCCTGGATTAAAGAGGACTTCTTAAAAAGAAAAAAAAAAAATGAAGAAGAAGAAAAAGGAAGTGTGCGAATCACTTTTAATACCTTTAAAGAATATTGGGGATTTTTTGTTGCTTTTTTCCCCCTTTTTTTACAAGGTCACTATGTGCATCCCTGAAATTTAACTTCTTGTGTAATAGGCAGGCATTAACTTGCCTCCCTTCTGAAGAGAAAGTAACTTGCACCTTAACAGTAATCACAAATTACCTGCAAGTATTTAATTAAATACCACCAGTAGATCCTGTAGCCTTCAAAAAAATGTGCATACAGTTCTCCAAAATCAAACTACCTTTATTTAGTCAAGGAAACTTCCAGAGGACAAGAGTTCATTATTTATGGGCATGCTATGGTAATTTTCCATTAGGGGGAGTCATTCAATTAGAAAATATTGTATGGAATTTGTTCTTGATTTTAGCCCAAGTGATCAAAGACAATACTTCAGTTTTAGAGGGTGTTTGGATCACCCTCAACTCAATGACCAGTGTTGTAATAGGCCATAGAAACTTTTGAGGCTTTCTTCTTGCTAAATAAGTTGGAGTCTGAACAATCACTAGCTCACCCTGCTTTTCCTTGATTAATAGGGAAGTGAGAAGGTCAACAGAAAAACAAACGGGCAGGTCAACAGAAAAACTTGAGGACGCCACCTGGTTTATTAAGACAGACCCTCATGATTTGTGAAATTTGTTCAGTTGGTTAGAATTACAGTCTTGTGGGACATGAGTGAATCCCCTACTGCATATTTGCTGTGTTACTGGTAGTTAATCTGCTAACGAATTTATGGAACAAATTGAATGGGTTTTGCCCCAGTCTCTATAAGTAAGATTGATCAGAGACTAAGGTAATTGTGGGAAAAATCACTAGAAACCAAGGTAGTGCAAATACAACAGATACATAGTGTTAGGTAACAATTCTCCACAGATTTCTCACATTTCTGAACACCTTGCCAAACAAAACCCTGACTGGATGTGTTGATGACTATCTTTTGAAGGATGGCTGCATAGAGAACTGGCCTGGAAAAGAGAGGTACTATGTCCCTATGAGAAAAGGGTAGGTTTGCTTACTGTCTGGTATAACAAACACATTATCTCCCTTTGAGGTAAACATCAGGCAGGCTTCTGTCCAGTACGAGAGATGTGGTTCCCTAAATGAGAGTTTCTCCTCCTATAACGGGTATCTAATGCATGTGCATTAAATGTACAGGAACTGAGGCTCAGGAAACCAGTGCAAAAGCTGATAGTCTGGCTACTGTTATTTCTGTGAGTAATAATTATTCTTTGTCTTTGACTCAAGAGTCTTGTGTCTCCCAGTTGTTAGGAAACTATGAAAAGCTAACTAGTTACTGTACCAGTAGGATAAGATCTCATGTCCTTCACAGCTTTTGACATTAGATGTAATGGCTAAAAGGGAGTCTGTTTCTCCCTCTCTGCTGCTCCCCCTGTTTGAGCTCTACCTTTCTCTCTCTCTCTTTCTCTCTGTGAAAAAAAAAAGAACTGTCTGAATGATTCAGAGAAGCAACAGAAATTTTCCATTTGGCCTGGTAGAAGAGAAGTCAACAGACATGCTGCAAATGGCCCACTGCAGAGGATTAGCCTCTCGGAGCCAGGGCCATAAGGAACAGAATTCCGTTCACAACTGAGTGAGCTTCAGGGAGGACTCTGAGCTCCAGGGGGGAACCACAGCACGGTGACATCATGATTTTAGCCACGTGAGTCTCTGAGTAATGGATCCAGTCAAGCGGCGCTCAGGTGCTGACTTCAGGGACTAAGTCACTATGAATCCGTGTTATTTCAAGCTGTTAAGTTTGTGGTAGTTTGTTGCGCAGCCTAGAAAACAAATGTAATTTTCCAGTGTCCTGAAAATGTGGTTAAAAACAGTATTTGCCTCATAGGTTCCGGGAGAGGATTAAAGGTGTAAATACACATTAAAATGACTTCAAAAGCACTGGAATATAGTAAGAGCTAAATAAACCTCTGGGTCTTATCATCCGTGATTGTTGTAAACTCGCCAACATTTACTTTTATATCCTTATACTTCCAACTGGGGGCACCAGGATATAGCAGTTTTTCACTTACATAAGAAAATTATCATAACGTCTCTAAATCATTTATAATACACTGTGAAGAAATTTGACTACAAGTAAAATGTTAAGTGGAAAAACTATTTTTGCTTCTTACAAGCTTCCTGGAACTCTCCGAAGCAACGGCATGCTTAACATAGCCTGATGCAAACTGTGAAGTAGGCAAAACTGCTCCTTTCGTTTCCAGACCTTCACATTCCCCTCACCACCTTTTAAAGCTTTTTAAATATATGCATATACGTGTATATATATGTATATGTGTATATATATGAATATGTGTGTATATATCTATAGACATATATATCTACACAATTGCATAAATTTAAACACATGCATAAGTGTGACAAAAATATAGATGCTTTCACTGCAGTCAAATGTCTCTTTTAGTCTTGAGTTTTATCTTCCCCTTCCTGTGGCTTCCTCACCTCCCCTAAGTGACCTCACCCTTGTCAATATCCTATGCACACCTGCAGTCGTGAAACAGCTAATATGCACTGTGCTACACACAAACACACACACAGGCCCTCCTGTCCTCATTCTCTTCACGCTCATTTTTAATGTTCACGTCTCTGGAAAAATAGAACTTGTCCTTCCTGTGGATGGTCTTGTAGTGGGGAGATGGGTGGGGTTGCACCCCGGGAGGAGGGAGGAAGTGGAGAGGTGGTAGGGGGAACACAGGGAGCTCAGCATTTACATCAGGTGGCACTTGTGTCACTCCGCAGCAGGGATGGTGCTGGTAGGCAAGTGGCTGTCTTCAGAAGAGCACCAGAGTATTTTCAGGGCGGCAGCTGGTGGCATTCTGCAGGTCTTCCTCAGACAGCAGTTATCAAAGTGAGGAAGTATGTGGTCCTTGAGGCCATCTTGCAGTCCTGAATCTCCTGACCTGGCCAGCCAGTGACTCGGATTTCTGTATCTAGCCACTTCTTGGAGTTGAGGCATGGTGTCCTTTGTCAGAATGAAAGCATAAGGCAGCGCTTCATTTATATGCCGGTGAAGCAACAACGTCAACACGGAGATGTCAGCGTGTTAGTGCTACCGCTGACAGAGATCAACTTCCTATTCTCACCTCAAGTCTTTAAAAAAAAAAAAAAGAAAGAAAGAATTTACAAAGCAATAACATCACCATTCCCTATGTAACCTAAGAAACCAAAAACAAAGAGAAGGTGATTATTAGAACTGACTATGGATCTTTATCTTTGAGGAAGAGTCAACAGCTATTATGGATTGAATTGTGCCCCCCTCCTAAATTCATATGTAGAAATGTTTATCCCCAAATACTCCGGAATGGGGATTTATTTGGAGATGGGTTTTTACAGAATTATTGATTATTTATTAATCAAGTTAAAATGAGGCCATTGGCATAGGGTGTCTGATATGACTGGCATTTTTATATAAAGGGGAATTTGGAGGATAGAAATGCACGCAGGGAGAATGCTGTGTAAAGAGACACAAGGAGAAGACTGCATCTCCAAGCCAAGAGGAGAGGCCTGAACAGACAAGCTGCTTCTCTCGGAGGCCTCAGAAGACACTGAACCCACCAAGAGCTTGATCTCAGAATTCCAGTCCCCACCAACTGTGAGAGAATAGAGTTCTGTGGTTTAAGTCCCCTATGTTGTGTCACGTTGTTAACAACAGCCCTAATACAAACCGATACAGCAACTTACGGCCCACAGGCCAAATCTGACCCCTTGCCTGCATTTATAAATAAGGACTGATTGAAACACAACCACTTTCAAACCAATTTCTGGTTTCTGTAAACCAGAAATTGGTTTACATATTGTCTACAAACATTTACACACTAAGTGGGAGAGTTGGGACGTGGTAACCTGAGACCATGTGACTCCAGAATATTTATTCTCTGTCTCTTTACAGAAAAAGTTTACCAACCCCTGACACAGAGTTCTAATCAGACCATCATCTGTGACCGTGTTCCAGCTTCTCTAGTCATGCACCATCAGTCCAACTCATACTCCTCTATTTCCCTGGGTAAGAATTAATTCCTCCCCAGTTTCTTCTCTATAAATCTTTCAAGGTATTTTCTGGATCCCCTTACTAACCATTTAGAATAGTCATCTATAGCATTAAACTTGTCTCTGAATGTCCCTTTATCTCTTGCAGAGATAATGAGTTTTCCCAAATATTAATGAACGCAGAGCAAACATCACGCATGATTCTAAGTACTTCCTGTGTATTATGAGGTAACTCATTCTTCACAAAAACCTTAAGAGACAAGTATTACTATTGTCTCCAATTTACATATGAGAAATCTGAGGCACAGCAAGTTCACGTTCATGTAACATCCACAGTGACACACAGCGAGGGAAAGCCTAGCTACAAACCTGGGCACTGATCCCATGACCCTGTACTCTTACTGGTTGGCTGTACTTTTTCTCATACTTCGTTCTGTGCCGCACAAAATGTTGGCTCTCTAGGTAGACTAGTTATGCCGCCTGCTGTTCTCCACCAGCATAATATTATTTCTCTCTCCTTATCTCTCGAAATGATTCATCCCTTATTCCTCTTATGATTTAACAAACAATTGGACCATAGCACATTTACCTCTTATATTTTTGGACATCATCTGACCTCCTTGTCTCTTCCCTGAACATATCTTTATCATATTTCTTTGTACTGTTTTTCTTTTTAAGACTTTATTTATTTATTTGGTAGAGAGAATGAGAGAACACAAGCAGGAGGAACAGTGGGGAGGAAAAGAGGTAAAATCAGACTCCCCGCTGAGCTGGGAGCCTGATACGGGGCTTGATCCTAGGACCCTGGGATCATGACCTGAGCTGAAGGCAGACGCTTAACCATTTGAGCCACTCAGATGCCCCTTTTTGTTTTTGTTTTGTTTTGTTTTTAAGTTATTCTTATCTAGTCAAAGTCTAAACCTGATTAAGCCCAATTCTCAATGCAGCTCACATCTGCGATCTCTTCAGCTCTCCGATGCCAACACCTTCATCCTTACTCCCAGAAAGAGAGAGATTTTGGGGCGCCTGGGCGGCTCAGTGGGTTGGGCCGCTGCCTTCGGCTCAGGTCGTGATCTCGGGGTCCTGGGATCGAGTTCCACATCGGGCTCTCTGCTCGGCACGGAGCCTGCTTCCCTCTCTCTCTCTCTCTCTGCCTACTTGTGATCTCTGTCTGTCAAATAAATAAATAAAAATCTTAAAAAAAAAAAAAGAAAAAGAGGTTTTTCTTTCTATTTACTGAGGGAATAAATATATATGTGTAGGGAACCTCATCAGCTTTCCACCACTGAATCTATGGACACATGTGCACCTGTTCCAATATCCTGTGCTTACGTGTGAACTTAAGTTCAGGTCTTGAAAACCTAGACTTCTAATTTTGTATAGAACTCAACCCTTCTTTCTTACTCAAAATTTCGAGCCTGCCATTATCTTTCTCTTGAGCGATCATCTTTTTCTTTTATGTATCATGCCCATAATCATTCAAAGATATGGTAATATCTATATATCCAGCTTAAAATATAAGCACCTTCCTGGAATCTACATCCTTTAGCTATCAATCAAAATTTTATGTCCTCCTGTAAAGCAAAACTCTTCAGAGTTTCTACATTTTCACTTCAAGCATGATAGAATAATCCCTCCCAAAGGAAACAATATAAACACAAGAAATATATGCACACATTTTTTTCAAATGTCAAAGCAAAGATTACACTGGACAAAAGCAAGCACGGAAGATTTTATTATTCAAAGCTACTGCAATAAGAGAGAAATATTAGGAAAGAATCTGAACTCAAGTCTACTGACAAAAGGCCATAGGGTTTTTAAGCGCTAAGTTGGGGGCGCGGGGGAGATTTAGGCCATCTGTACTCCCTAATTGGCTTTACCCAAAGGAAAGATAAACTTTTTCTATCTCTGACAGGAGGTAGTTTTACAACTTGGAGCCAGGTGCCCCACTTTCCACACTGAGACAGCAAAATAAAGGATCGATCTTCTTTGCCGATAACATTTCAAAGAGATGATTCTTAGCTCCTTGAGGAAGACAGTCCTGGGCTATGAAACTGGCCAGAGGATTTAAAAGGTATTTCCATAGCAAAAGATAGGAGCCTGGAGTCAAGAAGAACCCTACCTAAAGTTTGGTCAGCTGAGGGGGATTTTGAGGCCCTCTTGGTCACTGGTGTTCAACAACACACGACACAGAAAGGGAAAGCTCTATGATTAGCTGATATTTGGAGGAGCCCAGGCAATGCTCTAGTCTCATTCAGTTGAGGAGGTACAGATCTCAGTTACTGACTACTAAAGAAGGCATAATTTGCAGGACAGAGTAACTGAAAGATGGAATTGCCCAGGAAGCTGAGAGGGAGAAAGGAGGTTGTTTTAGAAGTCTGCGTGAAGATTCAGCTCAGCTGCCTGGTTGGGGAACAGGATCAGCAGGCACAACATAAGACTGTGAAGCCCAGCAGAGATCACCTATGACCTTGAGAGCGGAACAGTGAAAATGGTGGTGGAGCAGAACTGAGGCTGCTGGATTTCCAGTCTGACCACAGGAAGGGATTCAACCTAGTACCACAGGCATCCAGGTGAGATTTAGGAAGGCCAGGCTGCAGGACAGAGAAACACACCCTACAGCAACTCTCACAACAAAATTGACCTATTCTAACATAGAATACAGTCCAGCTGGCCAGCACCGATATGAGCAGGTCCGGAAGCTAAAAGTGCATTTGCTTGAGGGGGCAGCTAATTTGCCTTTTGTACTCTTTCCTACTGCTTCACCTCTCCATGTCTCACAACCAGGACCTCATGGGGGGGTTTCCTATTACTTGTTAAGTGAGGAGACAAGCAATCATCTTTGTGTCCATCTGCCTGTCTCCCCCCATGTCCCTGCGTGGTAAGTAATCACTACCAGGAAATAGGCTACTCCTGTTCTTCACCCTAACCAAGGGGCGACCCAGAAAGCGTGTGCTGAAGGAAGGAGTCTTCCATGTTCACAACTTCAGATGACACGACAAAGCATCCACTTAATTCGGAAAGATGGCCTAATGTATTGCTCAATCCTGATCTATTACCAATAGCTACAAAGGTGACCATTTGGTCAGGAATTTGAAAGAACATCATTGACATATTGATAGTCAAGAGTTCTGGAGGAGAAAGAGGATTCATCCTATAGATGTTAGTCAGCATCTTTCCTTAATCGATTTGATGCTGGCTCAAAGGGCCTTTGTACCCAGTGTCATCGGTTGGTAAGGATGGAGGCAATATAAAAGGAAGAATAATTATTCACTTAATTTACATATGTAAAAACAATTCCTGAGGAGGAAAAAAAATTAATATTGAATCCTGGAGATGTTTTGACCAATACAACTTAATTAAAGATATTGATTTCAGAATGTGAAATAAAATATTGGATTTGCTATAAAATAAAACAGTCTGAAATACACCGAGAATGAAGACTGAAATGTATATGTATATACATGAAATATATTAAAACAAATCTTTTTCTAACTGGTATTTTAGTCATAAAATACTTATACTTTATTACTTTAGAAATAGTAACAATTTATAAAACTTACCTGTGACTTCCATTTTTACATATACTTTCTTCTATAACATAAATCAATGCTATGGATTTTAAGCTCTTTCCTTAAAGAAGAGACCAGTTTAAAAGAAATAACAGCAGGAAAAATAAAACTTGACTCTTCATGAATGAATTCTAAGAAGATTAATGTAAAAACAAATCCTAAAGGAACATTTCTGAAATCAAGTACACTGTGGAGGACCAGATTATCTTTGAAGCTGGGAAAAGGGCAAGGTCAGATTTGTTCATTTCAAGAGTATTTCTTGAGCAAGGAAGGATAACTGTCAAAGAAGAAACACCAGTAAAATATGTCTTGGGTAACCACATCTACCCCCAGAAACTTCTCCCTAGACCCTTAACAAACAAATTCTTTCTCTCTTACCTATTCCTCTGTCCCCTCATGTCCTCCCTTCCACTGACTTAACAGTCCAAACTATCATACACTGAATTGTTCTGGTGTTCTTCTCTGTGCTTCGTGTAACCCTCTTTAGTCCAGTTCATCAAGGACTGCTTATCACAATTATAGATTGTCATTCGCTTAAATAAGTAAACACACACACACACACACACACACACACATCAATTTATCAGTCACAACTCCCAATTGTCCTTAATTCAATAAAAAATTTATTCATTCTAGGCCTTTTCACTCTTTACTTATTATAAAGACAAAAGATATTGGTCAATTCTTAAGACATAGCAATAGCTAGAAGGGAAACTGACCACATAAATACCAAACATTCAGAAATGGACATGGTTAATGTCTAGGTAAAGATAATCCTCCTGTTTATCTTCTGTGGACATGTGATTGAACTTGAGGTGAGACCTTCCTTCTTGCATTGTGGCTCACAGCCAAACCAAAATGAGAATAAAGGGTCTAGGCACCACACATTCTCAAAAGAGAAATGCTGACTACTCCTTCCACTCCCCAGAACTCCCCAGAAGGGATGGAGGTTGAGCAGGTGAAGGAGGAAGTCCCAAAGGCAGGATTATCCCTAAACTACAACAACTGTATTGCCTGCCCAGAAAGCCATGCAATTTTTAGAGTCTACTCTGGCCCTCCTCTGTGCCCAAAATAGCTACACACAGACAGACACAGGCACACAGACACACCCTGATCCTGGAGTCTGTGCCTAGGGAATGTTTCCATTTAAGCCTTTAGGCCCATAGGAAAGTAAATACAAAATGAAAAAAGAAAAAAAGAGAAATTCTCCTTGTTAAAAATAAGGAAGGATGAAATACCCATCGCTTTTCTTGGAGCATTTACTTTAGAAAACTTCTAAGTTCTTAGTCTGTCTCTTTGAAATATGTGTCCATCTTTTTAAAAGCTAAATAAGCCTCTTTCTAGATCTAGAATCCAAGAATATCTTTCTCAAGGACCTTGGACCCTCTGTCTGAAATACAGCTATCAAGAAATATAGCACCCCTATCTTCTGGTTTCCGTGGGAAGGTGGGAGCCCAACTTCTGTGGTCACCTTGTTCTAAATTGAGAAACTACCCCTTGTCAAGAAGTTTGTTTCTCCTTCAACAAAAGTCAATCACCTAACACAGAAGGGCACAACTACTAAGTGAGTTTAGGATAAACTGTAAATAACAAGTGGTGTTTTCAAGTTCTTTTATTTGAGAACTAGTTATAGTTGACATTGAGAATTTGTCTTCGCAATCTCTTAGCGGATTATTTGGGATGCTTATCGCATTCTGTTTCATGTTTATTCAGTAAACTGTTTTCATTCTCTTCTACCTTTGTGAGATATTTTATGGGTTGGGAAGAGCGTTTGTTTTTAAAGATATTTTCTGAACACCCACCTGACTTTTTCTTGACCGTATTTGAAGAAGCTGGAACCATGTAATTTTCAGCACAATGTCTCCAAACCTGTATGATGGTATGAACAGTGTATTTGCCAGGACCAGATTTCCCAAGGGCATATCATAGAGGCAGGTGCATGATCCAAAGTATGTTGCTTGTCTAAAGCTTATCTATTTGGAAGGGATTGTGAACACACAGCTGTTTTCTTAGACTCAGGAGAGCCCTCCAAGTGCTGGAAGTAGCCTGGGTATAGGACAGGAAAAGATACAGATGGGGCTCTCTCCTTCCTGCCATGTTTCAACTCCTAGGAGCAGAAAAATTCTAAGTTTGAGCTTGGCCTTACGGTCTTAGGTTCCTATCAAACCCAAAAATAGAAGGGGAGGATTCCTGTGCAGTGCCTGTTGGTCAGATATTGCCTAGCTTGTGACTTGAGGTGAAATGAAACTTTGAAAGTGCAGTCTTTGGGCTTTTTATGGATGTCCCTGGGGTGGGGAGTGGGGAGAAGAATAATAAGTAGGAAAACAAGGCCTCAGGAAGAAATGGAAAGAGGGCCCCCTAGAATGAAAGACAGTAAGTGTTTATCCCAAAGATGTTCCCAAGTGATTGGAAAAAAGGCTGAGCGAACATGTCGAATAGTCTGTTGCTTTACACATGATGTTTTATTTTATCTTTATGAAGGCATATTTATCACAGTAGGAGAAGAGAATGCAATATATTTTATGGCCATTTTTCTTAATTTAAAACTTGTAACTAGTTAGACATATGATACAAGGGATCCCGTGTGTACAATTGCACATTAAAGAATAAGGACAAACTGCTTAGAAGCATCATTGGCAGACGTGGGCAGTCATCCTTGTGTGAAGCAGAGTCTGGTACATTGCTCCTTGGTCCAAGCCTACTGGGGTTCCAGAATCTCCATGCCCTCCCCAGCAAGGCAACTGAGCAAGGAAAACAATAATAATATGAGACTTCTAGGGGAAGCTTGATATGCAATCCCTGGAGTTGTGGACACATACTAAAGAAACTAGTGCCTAATTCCATGTCTGCAGGTTGAAAAAGGAGAGATATGTTATCACGGTGCATGAGGACCTGAGAGGAAATGTGTGACTAAAGCCACCTCCATGCCCAAACCTCTCAGCCATTCTTTGCCATTCCTTGAAGGCACAAACAAGACCCCAGCTTTTCCCATGTCCTCATAAGAAGGAGCCAGGGAGCTAGAGGAAGAGGCAAGAGGCTTGGGCTACTTGAGTAACGCCTGACAAAAATACAGAAAACCCCACCTCAACAGGCTGAGTTGCCCACAGTGGGCAGAATAAATTCTGAAGCCAGAAACTCCCCTCCCCTGGCCATGGCTACTTATATAAGAAAATCTCTGTCTCAATTATCCCATTCTTCTGCCTCAAAAATACTGGAAGTGCTTGGTCCAGTGAACACCAGGAGAGAAAATTCCCCTAAGAAAGACACACTCTCCAGTGTGCCAAGGTCTTGGGGTGTGAACGGCACTCACCATAGCTCAGACCAAATCTTCTCTGCCCTTTAGGTATCTTGTCCACAAATCAAGTCTGTGCAGAGACTGCGTTTCATAAAGAGAAGTGGCCAGCATGCTATGGAAACTGCCAAGACTATGACTGACAAACAAACAAACAAACAAGCCAAAAACAAAAAACAAGAAATGAGAAACAGTTAAAAATCGGCAACCTCAAAAAGATAAAACCAATATGTACTCATAGAAGTTGAGAAACCTTAATAAAAAAAGAGTTATTTACATGTATGTATAAATACTATCACACAAAAGTGTTGTTTTGCTGTATTGTCTCATAGTTTCTTCACAGTAATAAATTTGATTTTTCTAAACTTCCAACTCTAGGGAAAATATCTGTATTCTTAGAATTCCCTGGACGATGGTTCACTTCAAAGTGCTGTCCATATTACTGCATTAGTGTTATACAAATACCTTCCATTTTAGTATCCTTACACATCTGTTTCTCTCTCTTATAATAAAGGAGGAATGTATTTCTACCCGCCTCTGTGACATTCCTTTTAAAGAGCCTGCTAACGTAACACAATCAAAATCCAAATCCTAACCTCCTCATTCCTCCCACCTCCTGTCTCCCTGGAATCACTTTTCTACCTAATATCTCATTTCTGAGAGGAGAATTGCATTTCCAATATCGGGCTGAAGTAGTAAAGTCACTTCTGACAGTCGGGTTTCTTACAATCTCAATAGATAATATATCTCCAATATCTTTTTCTTTCAGTGTCAAATATCTATACTCATACTTTCTTAAACTAACCATAGCTGTGGCTACAAAGAAATTCCAAAATAAAGGTTCTTGCTGTTGGTCTATCAACTTGGAATAAGACTATATTATGGCATTTAGAAGGCATCTCAGTAGCTTTCAAGGCCTTCTATATCTGTGTAATCCATGTCCCTTAGTTTATTTGTTTTATCGTAAAGCCATATATGTCCCATAAAAGGAATTATCACCAAACTTTTCAATTGGCATGCCTGTACAATTTAATTTCTAATATATATCTTCTGTTCTAACTAATCTGTTTTTCCCACTGTTTCTGGGCTCATGTCACCCCCTTCTCTTCTCTGACACCCAAATCTTAATCACCTTTCAAAGGGCACTGAATTTTTAATGTCTTTATTAAGCGTCATCTGACTGCTTAAATCCAAATTAACCTTCTGAAAACAGAATTAATTCCAGTTATTTAGATGGAGAGGATTTTCTATAAAGAAGTATTTAATCACGCATGGGAAGAATTAAAAGGCAAAAAAAAAAAAAAAAAAAAAAAGGAACCAAGCATTACAGTAGATTTAATAACTGCCGGAAGCAGCCTGGGTTTTAGGTCTGCAGCAGGGGGAAAGGGAAGTTGGTGATTATTAAAAGGGCAGGGTAACTGGGATTCAGACCTTTCATGAAGCGCCCCCTCAGCCTTGTTCTAGCATCGTTGAATACAAGGAAATTAGACCAATCCTGTGAGCTGGCAGGAGAAAGAGGAAATTAGAATTGACAACTACTGGAAACACCTGTCACTGTCTGTTTAAAGAGCAGTAGCTTGGATAATGCTGAAAGAAAAAGGGAGGAAAGAGCCTTCTGTTCCTACTATCGCCTCCTATTGGAAGCACCTCGGTTGAGTCCCTTGACAAGAGAAATGCGATGGAGAGTCTCAGGTCCAGCATCACAAAACAGTTAATAAAAATGTGATTTGCAGCTTAGAGAAAGGTGTTGTATAACCTGAACACTTATCAAGCTTTCAACATATCAGGAAAATTCATGCTGAATTACATACTGCGCATATATTTGAAATGCTATCCTTGCTTAGAAACAGGGAAGACAATGCCAAATACACTATTTTGATTAAACTTATATATTTATTAAAAATTTCAAAGTTTTTTTTTTTTTAAAGATTTATTTATTTATTTGACAGAGAGAGATCACAAGTAGGCAGAGAGGCAGGCAGAGAGAGAGAGGAGGAAGCAAGCTCCCTGCTGAGCAGAGAGCCCCATGCGGGACTCGATCCCAGGACCCTGAGATCATGACCTGAGCTGAAGGCAGCGGCTTAACCCACTGAGCCACCCAGGCACCCAAAAATTTCAAAGTTTAAAAAATGATTTATAAAAATCACATTTTCCGTGTTAAGCGGCAGATTGACAAATTGACTTGAATGTATCATATATCTTTCATGCTATTTAGTGGGTATTCTTCAAACTCAATCACTCCCTAAACTAACTCTCTACCCTATTTAGCTTTATGTGTGCCACGATTATCTTGATTCCATGTTTGACTAGCTCATGGAATTGTGTTACATTTATAATTGAAATCAGGTTTTTCTTTTTCTATTTTTTTCTTTTTTTAAATTTTTTTAAAAGATTTTTATTTATTTATTTGACAGATCAGAAGTAGTCAGAGAGGCAGGCAGAGAGAGAAAGAGGAGGAAGCAGGCTCCCCGCTGAGCAGAGAGCCCGATGTGGGGCTCTATCCCAGGACCCTGAGACCATGACCTGAGCCGAAGGCAGAGGCTTTAACCCACTGAGCCACCCAGGCGCCCCTGAAATCAGGTTTTTAAATTTACCCCAACATACATATCTCACTAATTAATGCCCCATCCTTACTGGAGAATTCCAGACTTACCATCTAAACTACTCTCAGCAAATTTTAACATTTTACAAAACTGTATATTCAGCATTTTTAAGCCTATCAGTAGTACATGACCATAGGGAATATATATTTTAAGATGCAGTATTAGATCATTCAAGGCAATAAAATTATATTAATGTTTTAATGAGAGCATTAAATGGCTTCATTTGGCATTCCTGCTGTCACAAGGTCATTTAATCATCCTCCAACAAACTGACATAATATCATTTTATTCTATCTCCTATGTATAGTACAAAATAAACACTTCCAAATGTTGGATTTCTCCCCAATCTAAGTGGATAAGCCAAGGTAAGAACTATATAATTTTATCTGTATATTACTTAGAAATCTCCAAAGCAATAGCATGGATAGGCTATAGAAAGAGATTTATTATAAGAAATTGGTTTATACAGGTACAGAGGCTGAGCAGCCCCAGGATCTGCAGCCTGTAAGCTGGAGACCCAGGAGAGCTAGTGATTTAAGTGCTGGTCTGAAACCCTGCAGGCTCCAGACCTAAGAAGAGCTGATGCTTCAGTTCAAGTCCAAAGACCAGAAAAGATCAATGTCCAGGTCATGCAGTCAGGAGGAATTTCCTCTTATTAGAGAGTCATCCTTTATATTCTATCCAGGCCTTCAACTGTTTGGATGAGGGATACCCACATTATGGAGGGCAATTTTCTTTACTCAGTCTATTAACTCTAGTGCTAATTTTGCATAGAGAGGGTGTTTGCCAACTATCTGGGCATCCTGTGACCTAATCAAGTTGACACATGATATGGACTGAATGTGTCCTTTAAAAATTGGTAAGCTGAAGTCCAAGGTCACCACATTTTGTGGTGGGGCTTTGGGGAGTTAAGTTAGATGAGATCATGAAAGTGGTGACCTCGTGATAGGATCAGTACCCTCATAGGAAGAGACACCAAAGAGTTTACTCTCTCCTTCAAGAAAGGACACAGCAAGAAGGCAGTCATCTCCAATAGAAATGAAGTCAGCCAGCTCTTTGACATTGGACTTCCCAGCTGCCAGACTGTGAGAAATACATTTCTGTTGCTTACGCCACCTGGTCCATGGTACTTTGTTATGGTAGCCTGAGCAAACTAACACAGAAACTAAACATCAAAACATGTAATCATATGTAAGAAGAACAAGAAAAAGGCTGGAAACAGAAATGCTAGTAGGTTCCATAGACAGGATACTTATTGGGTAATCTAGAGACTGAAAAAATAAGATTTCTGAGAGGTTTTTAAAGGAGGAATTTAAAAAAGCAGTTGCTCTTTCCTGCCTCAACAACAAAGTGCCAAGCAGATGAAGTTATAGATCGTTTTGGTCATAGACTCAATGCCTTCAAAACTCTAACTGTATGGAGTTGTTGATTCAGACATGTTCTGGATTCATCTGAAACACTGAACATGATGGTGTGGTGCCTTCTTGAAAACAAGGTCTACACAGAGAAATGAAAGCTTTGCATTTGCCCCAGCCTAGTTCCCAGGATGTCTGCAATACATTAATGCCCTAGCTACATTTTCTAGCACAAGAGTTTGGAAGGTTTGGAATTTTTCTTTCTGTAAAAGCTTATTTGCCAATGGGAACTCCAGATTATATTTGGGCCCTGCTATTAAAAAAAGTAAATTCCACTGGGCTCTCAAAGTGCCTGATTAACATTTTAGTGTCTCATTATTAACTATGAAGCACAACTGTACAATGTTTTTATTTTTTTCTCTGCTTGGTGTGTGGTGAGATTGTATTTTCCTACTGATCGAATGGCCTGGGACTGCTTTGGTCAATAGAGTGATTTTTTTTCTTTCAGGACAGAAACATTAAGAACTTATTTCTGCCACAGTCATCAGCTATGATCCATAACTGCCACTCCGTCAGCCAGGGTCACCGGTAGAACATAATGATGACATAGAGCAGATCCCCAAAGCCAACTTTGATGAACAGATAGTAAGAGACATAAATTAAACTTTACTTTATTGCTAAGATTGTGGAGACATCTTATTTCAGTATAATGTAGTTATCCTTACTGACATAACAGTGCAAATTCCCAAGACATTGGAGGAAAGCCTCTAATGAAAGACATATAACAAAGCAAATAAAAGGGAAATAAATAATTTAGAGGAAAAAAATCACATATACTTTGAGGAAAAAAAATTAAAAAATAAAAATCTCTCCCTAGATTCATAGAAAAATACAAAATACACTTTGGGCAGTGAAATAGAGAATATTCAGATAACAATGAGTGTCTCTCTGAAAATTAAAAGTAAGAAAGGAGACATGCTAACTATGATAACGCATACATTGAGGAATTTCTCAATGGGCTGGAAAAAATAAAGATTTTTTTTTAATGTAAGAGTAAACTTACAATGTCAACATTCTACAACATCTTCATGAGTTGCAGAATACAAAAGAAAGAGAAAATAAAAATAAAATAAGTTAAATAAGAAAAATGTCTTAAAGAATACAACTATTCCATAGTGAAATAAAATGAAAATTCAGAAATAAACATCCCACTAAAAGGGAAAAAAATGAATTTATGACTTCCTATCAAAGCACATCATTGAAATTTGAAACTATCAAGGCAGGGAGATGTGATTGATTGGCTTCAAACTTCTTAAAAGTGATGAGGGAGCAAAAGGCAAGCCAAGGACAAAGTACAAGCTGAGGCCCTCCTCCTCCCCCTCCATGGGATCTGTGTGATATTCCTCAGAGCATTCCCCCCCCCCCCTCAGGGAAAGGAAAAACAAATGGCTAACTAATAGAGATCACAGTCCTGTAAAAAGAAGTTTACCAAGGTCTTAGTGACTTACAAGGAAAAAGCATTCTTATCAATAGCCTAACTTCCAGAGGCCCATAACTCAATTTCTTGGAGTCTAACATCACCCTCCCCTCCATGAGTTATGTGGAAAACACAGGCCAAAGGGAATGTAAATAAACTTACATTTCTTTGCGACCTGCATTCTATTAGGGACAAGCTCTAGTGACAGGAAGAGTATAACAATCCTCCAGAAAGATCCCAATTGTTTTAATGTTAATGCTTTGCTACAGGGAAAAACAAGCTGAGGTTGAAAATATAGCAAGGCCTGCAGGATCCAGAGAGTCTTCTTTAGCACATCAAAGTCCTTTCGGATACCTTTATTTTTCCTGACCTCCCCCAACTCCCAAGTATATAATCAGCCATTCCTCACAACCTGAGCGCAGCAGCTCTTCCTGCCCAGGGTCCTGTCCCCAAGCTTTGGTAAAATCACCTTTTTGGCATCAAAGACATCTCAAGAATTCTCTCTTGGCCTTGGGCTCTGGACCTCACCAACATTCCAAGACTACATCAAAAGCACAACTGAAACATAGAATGTCAAAGAAAAGAAGCCTTTACAATTCTGAGAGAATATTCTTTACAACCCTGATTGGGTGGTAAATCCATTCGTTATGGCAAAGTATTAGTTAACTCCGTGTGAGTGTTCTCAGGAAGCTGGGGGAGAAGGTGTTGGATCCAACTGAGGGAGTAAACTAAGAAAGAGGAAGGTAAGGAATCTTGTCTTTGCAAACAGGGGACCCAGCAAGAGATCAAAGGAAATGAACTGTCAGAGGGATGGACAATGATAATGCTGAAGAATTCTGTCATCCTGTGTAGGATGACAGAAGCAAACTCCAGAAGGTATAGCCCCAGGGGGAAATACAAAAGAAAGTAGAGGGAAGAAAATAAGGAGGGAAGGAAGGAGGAAAGCCTTAAAGCACTGTTGTCTTTGAAAGTAATGAGATTTTTCATACCTATCCATGTTTGAAAATGGATTCGTAGTAAGTACTTAAAATTAGCAGATGAAAGAAATGAAGCAATTATGAACTTTAATGAAGAAAATAAAAATCAATAGGGGCAATGTAATCATACTGTGTCTTAGGTTTGAATATTGTCTCAGACAAGATAATATAAAAAGTGAATGCTGATATCATAAAAGTGGTATAATTTTATTGGGAGAATTAGAAAAACGGAATAAATACATGCATGTAGGCAATAGAGAATTTAAGACCTCCTAAGCTTCGTTTCATATTAATATCAATACAGAATATGTAAACGTGTGATGAAGAGCAAGAAAAGGTAGTAAGTTTAGAAGTATGGAAGCAAACAGCAGGAAAAGGAAGTTATGATTTAAAAGTGATTGTAGAGAGAATGAATTTCAAATGAGAAAAGAGGAAAAGTGAGTAGAGGATGCTTATAGTTTGAAGCCAAGAAGTAATTTATTTTTATTTTTAGTATTCTGAATATACATTCCTCTAATAAAAATACTATGTGATAATGAAAATAAGTAAATGAATAGCATAAATGCTTTTTGAATATATAAAGAAATATATACTTTTTACTATTATTCACTCTTGGGAAGAAATTTTTCAAGAATATGAATAATATTAAAATCACTAAATTAATGGAGTAAAAATCATTATTTATGCATATTTATAATAGATCATTTTTAATTGTTTTTGCTTTTTATTTTACTGGGAAAATTATAGACACAAAGCCCAAAAAAATAAAACTTTTTGTCAAAGAATTATGCTATAGTGGCAATGAGCAGGATATAGGATATTTTACTTTACAATTTTTTAAATGTTGTGCAATTATTCCAACAATGGATTCAAATTGAAAAACCATTTGAAGAAAAATAGAGGTAGAATTATTGAACCAAAGTGATGAAAGTTTCTATATAGAACACCCATCATTTGATTTATTAATTCACAGACAAAAGACCCGAAAATGTAGGTGCCAACTATTAATGCTTATCAGCATTGAAGTTTACATTTGTTTATAGAGTTTGTAACATTGTGTGTTTCTTTAAACAGAAGTTTTACATCTCAAAAAAAAAATATTTTAAATGTTTAAGGCTCAAAAAGAAAACCATAAACAAAAAGCTTAACCTCCCAAATTCCTGAGAATGTTGTACCCACATGAAAGGCTCAGTACTGGGGAGAACATGGTGGACCTCAAAGGAGAAATGAACAGCCCAGTACTGAATGACAGACTAGTAATGGAGGATAGTCCTGAAGAAAGGCAGGCAGGGGCAAGGGGCTCTGTCCTATGAGGAAACTACCCTTAAAAAGAAAAAGGGCCCATCCTGTTATTCGACACCACTCTGAAAGGAGTCCTCCATCTTTCCCAGAGAAACAACTACCTGATATGTAGGTGAACAAAACCTGACTAGGTGAGAAGTGCATGGAGGGCTAATCAGACTATAATAACCCCCTAAAAATCTCACGGATTTAGAAACTCCAATGGCAACCCTGTCAGATCCCTCCCTCTTCAGGAGCCTTAGTAGGGTCACTTAGCAAACTTTGCTTTGCTGCCCGTCACTCCTCCTGGGTCTAAGTCTTCATTCTTACAAGTGGTTTGACCAAGAACTGTGGGGACTAAAAACAAGAAATCCTGGAACCCTAGAAGCTCTGACTAAGGTCTTAGATGTCACTTCAACAACCTCCCCTGAATTTCTGATGCTCTGTATAACTCCAGAGGATAGACACATCACTGAGGAACATAAATTTAACCGAGAATGAAGCAGAAATAATATGTGTCTATTGTGTCCAAAAAATTAAATTGCTATAGAATAATTAAATATAATAAATTATATTTTTACCTTTTTTTTTTTCTTTTTAAAGATTTTATTTATTTGTCAGAGAGAGAGAGGGAGCGAGAGCAAGCACAGGCAGACAGAATGGCAGGCAGAGGCAGAAAGAGAAGCAGGCTCCCTGCCGAGCAAGGAGCCCGATGTGGGACTCATCCCAGGACCCTGGGATCATGACCTGAGCCAAAGGCAGCTGCTTAACGAACTGAGCCACCCAGGTGTCCCTATTTTTACCTTTTTGATATGGAATCATACTTGCTAACCATTGTTCAATTTGATCTGTAGTTATTAATCCACATTTATAAACAATAGATACACTCAGATTTTATATAAATAAGACTATAAATGATTACAGTAAAATATTCTGGATATAAATTCATGTAGCTTCTGTGTTATATTAAAACTTGCCTTCATGTATGTACTTATAAAAGCAAATATGGTTTATCAGTTGCATATTAGCAATTAAATTATAAATACTTGTCAAGATTGTACATGAAGGATCGTCTCTAAGGAATACTACTGGTTAGCCTGGTTTCATAATTATATGTGCTTAATGTGATAAAGGTATAATTAGCACACTTGGTAATTCAACTAATAATTCCCTTGGTCACCTGAATGAGGACATATACCATATATATTAGTTGTACTATGTCCAGTAATTGTAATTTATGCAGTGCATAAATACAAATATTTTAATGGCTAGAAGGCAGAGTTACCTAATGAGTTAGTGAAAAGAGTAATAGAAATGTGAACCCAACAAGGAAATATACTTAGTTGTATACTGATAGTATTTTTTGCTGCAGAAATTCAGAGTTTTAATAAGTCTTTTACATGCCATCAAACACTTACAAATATGAAATCAAATACTTATATTAGTATGCAACATACTTGCATTTATTCATTTTAATGGTAATCAGAAATATATAATAAATATTTTAGATCTGTGTCTGATATACTTCAATAAAAATTTGATACAGAAATATCTTGAGATTGTTTTCTAATGCTCAACAAGCAACTGCAAGAATTATTAATCTGTTCAGGCAGCACTGGTAAGCATGTTTTATACAAAACTTTTATACTGATCTTTCATATCTATTTTTCTATTTAATCAATCTCTTTAAATTTATGAGTCTATGTTTCTGAAGCTAAGCTTTTTAAAAAATAGGTTTAACTTTTCATGTTGTACTTTAATAGTATATTTATTATCACCAGTACCAGCCTTGTTTATTAAGATCCAAGAAAACCCAGCTTTAAGGATGTATATCTACCCCAGGACAGCTATATAAGTTAAAATATTTGGCATAACTCTAACATTTGTGGAAGAATAAGGATAATTTCATATATTTCCTAAATAATGAGTAGTGTGAAAATACCAAATGAATGGTTAGTTAAGAATTTTTGCCTACTACTGATAAATACTCATAACCCATTGCTTGGGAAGAGCAAAGAATTATTAGGTATTGTCCTACCATTAGCCCTACAATGTATAATGATACATATCCTTTTTATTGAATTAGAGGAGTTTTGTGTTTCAGGAATGATCAAGAGGTTGCATCTTGATAAGAGGTCAAGGAAGATGATGGTTTACAGTTGTTTGTATCTAATTACAATTATTTGTAACTGCAATTAGATCTAACAATATAGATGTGAGTGGTAGTCTTAGCTAAAACTCTCTAAGGCAAAGATAGATATAAGAAAAATCACACAAAAAAAGATGATTAAGAAAAATAGTGACAGATTTCATGCAATATTGTAGGTAGAATTCTACGATGACCCCTTAAATTTTGGTGCTGTGATGTACATTTTCTATATAATCATCTACTTTTCAGTGTGAATGAGGTCTGCAAATATAATGGGGTAGCCATTCCCATAATTAGGTTATGTTATAAAACTTGATAGGATATTTGCTTCTATCATTACATTACATTTTCTAAGACTGTTTTGTCACAGATGAGAGAGAATTACAATACTGACAGTCTTGAAAAGGTAAACTATCAGACTGTGAATGGTTTTGTGGAGAAGGACTCATGGCAAAAATTCACTGCAGTCTTTAGGAGCTGAGAACAGCTAAGAAGAAAATAGGGACTTCGGTCATGCAACCACAGACACTGAAATCTGCCAACAATCTCATGAGTTTGGAAGAACACACCAAGCCTCATGTGAGATCTCAACCCAGATAACCACCATTTGGATTCCCAAAACATGGACATTGAAAAGTAACACATTTTGATGGTTTTTCTTTTTCAAATTTGTATTTATGTAAGCTCTGAAATTTTTAATAATTTGTTATGTTGAAATGGAAAACTCTGAAGGATCCAATATGAATATGGTTAACTCCTAGAATAAGTTTCCTGAGAAAAGAATCAATCCATTGCTCAGGTGGAAATATTTTCTGTAAGTAGACAGAAGAATGAAATTGCAATTATTAAAAAAGTAAAGGAAGACAAAGTGGGGACCATGATTTTTGTCTACTTGAGATCTGGAATGGAGAAAGGCAGTGTAAAGTTAGAGATAACTCCTTTGGATAGCTTCAAAGACTTATTTATAGCAACCTGGAGAAACTAAATCAACTATCTAATTGGAACATTGGAGCCATAGCAAGAATCCTAAAAAACATTCTGTGCATTTGAAGCAGAGATTTTGGGGACCTTGATTATTTTCTCCACAGCACTAGAAGAGAAATAGCCCAGTGTGCAAAAATAATTGAACACTAGGGACACCTGGGTGGCTTGCTAGGTTAAGCATGGGCCTTAGGCTCAGGTCACAAACTCAGGGTTCTGGCATTGAGTCCCTCATCAAACTCTCTGCTCAGTGGGAGTCTGCTTCTTCCTCTCCCTCTACCTCTCCCCCTGACTCATAGCTGCTCTCTCTCAAATAAATAAAATCTTAAAAAAAAATAGTGGATATTATAATGCATCATTTAAAAACTCCTTCATCATGGAAGGATTTTTCTCCCAGCTGCTGGGAGCAAAGCTGGATAACATGTCTGGCTTTCAGCCCTCTTTTTTGAAATGCCCTTTGCTAAAGAAATTTATGTTCCTCAATTGTCCCTTCATTTCTGCATCCAGTGACTGATCCTTATGCAAGTACTAGAGCTAGTCTCTTGTCTCACACAGCACATCCCTGAAGGGCCATCCATTTTCAATATCCCTACAGGGTCAGCTGAAATATGTATTTATACTGCACTGAAATCCAGTTTCTCCCTCTGTTCAATCATGCCTTCTTTCTCCTCCCTGCCCCCATACATGTTGATCTTTAGAGCACTGGTTAAGAAATGTATTGCCTGTTCATTTTCATTTAAGTATTCTTTCTACAGAAACTGATAGTCAGGGATGTTTCCAGAAGTGGGCTGAGAAAACAGACACTAAGATAGGATGTTGGAACTGGATCAGTAATTGTGGGCTGGTAATAAGGACATCACTAGAGGGCCAAACATGGACAGTGCTTGTTCCTGGCATGCATTAGCAGTGTATTTGTTAAAATTTTGACCAGTGTCGCATGCCATTGGAAGGACATACACTAGCAGTTGTATTCTATCAGTCATTTGAGAAATATAGCAGAGATAGTAATTATAAGGACAATAGAAGTGGATGGCTAATGAGGAGAAAGACAAAAAAAGGCTGAGGATGATTAATCATCACTTGAAGTCTTTATGTAATTGCCAATGATAAATTTGGCAGCTTATTAGGAGACATTCATCTCCTTCAGCTAGAGAGCAAACAAAGTTCAGGACTAGGCTCACAACTTAATCATTGAAAGAGCTGAGTTTTAGGGAAGTTTAAATTCTCAACCTAAATATATATGTTATGGTAAGGTCCAGCCTTGAATGGGGAAAATGGGATTCTGTGATAATGAATGGAGACATCTGTGAAAATGCATTCAATATTCTTGACTCCACAAGAGCTTGAGTCTTCTGAATCTCAAGAAAGGGCTCATCCCTTCCTTTTAGTGCATAATAGTCTTTCCTTGCTGGAAGAAAACAGAGATGCTCTGCCCTGAGAGTCAAAACAGTCTCCTCAAGATCTGCGGGTCAGCCTCCCGACCTGCCGCCTTCCTCATCATATGTTCCATAATTGGGTTAAGCCAAAACATAACCTGTCTGGTGAAGTGCTGAGTCTATTAAGGGCACAAGGGACTCTTAAGGAAATATTGATATAGATCTATAGATACATAATTAACAAAATACACCACCAAAAGAGAACCCTAGACACAGTACAAATGTGCTGCCAAAAATGTCCTCAAAACCCAGGCTGGCAATGGCTCACACTAAATGAAATACATGTAGGAGATACTCCACTGCAAAAATTGGGAGTATAGAACAAAATGTTTAGAGAGAGGACACAGAATGATTACACTGTGAAACACTGGACTGTCCACCAGATCAGTATGTCTTCAAGGAGGGGCCCAGGACATATTTTAGTGGCCAGATTAATAAGGAATGCCCTGGTGAGAGGGTCCTGGTGTCACTGAGTTTAGTGATCAGTCTGCAACTGGATCCCTTGACTGGGTGGTATATTCTATAAATTCTCTATTGATATACCTATATCTGTATCTCCCTTGATCAACTTTATGTTCTATTTGCCCTTGATCGGACCTCCCTTTGCTCCCCTGAATCCTGGCAGCATATATTTGTTAGATCCTGAGTTCCTTAAGAGACAAAGTAGGAGATGCCATTTCAAAACTTGGCTTACTGATAGCAGTAAGAAAGATACAATTATAAAAGCCAAGTGGTAGTTCTTAACTGACAGAATCAAGGAGGGCACAATTATTACTAGTGACAAGACTGGAGTGGCAGCCAAGGGCATCTGACACCATCCCTCCACCCTCCCAAGAAGCAGAAGATGGAGTTAATCAAAAACAGCATCCCTAGAGGAAAGATAGATAGGAAGCCAACAAAGAAACTAACTGGTCAGTCTATACAAAAGCTGTTTGGGAGTTTGCACTGCACCATGCTAATAAAAAGTCACATTCTATTGCTCAGTTATAGATCACAGACATTTTTAGGCCCATAATCCTTTGTCTAAAGAACAATCCACTTCCTTCAAAAGAAAAAAAAAAAAAAAAAAAGACAGTCTCTTCAATAAATGGTGCTGGGAAAATTGTTCAGCTATGTGTAGAAGAATGAAACTCGATCATTTTCTTACACCATACACAAAGATAAACTCAAAATGGGTAAAAGACCTCAACATGAAGCAGGAATCCATCAGAATCCTAGAGGAGAACATAGGCAGTAACCTCTTCAACATTGGCCATGCCAACTTTTTTCAAGATATGTCTCCAAAGGCAAAGGAAACAAAAGTGAAAATGAACTTTTGGGACTTCATCAAAATCAAAAGCTTCTGCACAGCAAATGAAACAGTCAAGAAAACAAAGAGGCAACCCAAGGAATGGGAGAAGACATTCACAAGCGACACTAGAGATAAAGGGCTGATATCCAAGATCTATAAAGAACTCCTAAATCTCATCACACACAAAATAGATAATCATGTCAAAAAGTGGGCAGAAGACATGAACAGAAACTTCTCCAGTGAAGACATACAAATGACTAATAGACACATGAAAAAACATTTGTCAGCATTAGCCATCAGGGAGATTCAAATCAAAACCACATTGAGACCAGTTAGAATGGCTAACCTTACACCAGTTAGAATGGCTAAAATTAATAAGACAGTAAACAACATGTGTTGGAGAGGATGTAGAGAAAGGGGAACCCTCTTGCATGTGGGAATACAAGTTGGTGCAGCCACTTTGAAAAACAGTGTGGAGATTCCTTAAGAAATTAAAAATAGAGCTTTCCTAAGACCCTGAAATTGCACTGCTGGGTATTTACCCCAAAGATACAGATGTAGTGAAAAGAAGGGCTATCTGTACCCCAATGTTCATAGCAGCAATGGCCACAGTCTCCAAACTATGGAAAGAACCAAGATGCCCTTCAACGGACAAATGGATAAGGAAGATGTGGTCCATATACACTATGGAGTATTATGCCTCCATCAGAAAGGATGAATACCCAACTTTTATATCAATGTGGATGGGACTGGAAGAGTCAAATAAGTTTGAAATAAGTCAAACGGAGAGAGTCAATCATCATATGGTTTCGCTTACTAGTGGAGCATAAGGAATAACATGGAGGACATTGGGAGATGGAGAGGAGAAGGGAGTTGGGGGAAATTGGAGGGGGAGACAAACCATGAGAGACTATGGACTCTGAGGAACTCACTGAAGGTTTTGGAGGGGACTGTGGTGGTTGGGTGAGCCTGGTGGTGAGTATTATGGAGGGCACATATTGCATCGAGCACTGGGTATGGTGCATAAACAATGAATGCTGGAACACTGAAAAGAAATTTAAAAAATAAATAAAAATTAAAACAAAAACAAAAACAAAACAAAACAAGAAAAACCAGAATAGCCCTGAAACTTTATGGCCAGTGTATAAAGTAATGATATCCTCAGCTCTTCCCCAGTGGGAACTAGAGCCATTTTTTCAGGCAGAAAGGGAAAATACCTGATATATTGGGGGACTATTATACAGTTTTAACTGATATTGATGGTAGGGAAAATAGAGCACCCTTAAGGCCCTTTGTTAGAAAGGGCAATAAATGGAAACTACGGTCTGCCTAGTTCTACTTCTTCCTTGGCTCACTGGGTCAATAGACCTATCCGTTGATTTTTTTGTCCCTCAGTACCTAAAGGACAAGGTTAGTAGGTAGCACAAAATGTATACTGGTTTCTTAAATTGTGGGTAAGTCTGGGCAAGATCGAAGTAGCAGTCTGAAATGCCCTGCCATGATTGTAAATTAGAAATAATGTTTTCCTATACATAAATAAAAGACAATAGTGTCACCCTTAAGAATTTGGAAAGGAGGGGCACCTGGGAGGCTCAGTGGGTTGGGCCGCTGCCTTCGGCTCAGGTCATGATCTCAGGGTCCTGAGATCGAGTCCCACATTGGGCTCTCTGCTCAGTAGGGAGCCTGCTTTTCTCTCTCTCTCTCTCTCTGCCAGCCTCTCTACCTACCTGTGATCTCTCTCTGTCAAATAAATAAAATCTTAAAAAAAAAAAAAAGAATTTGGAAAAGATGCAAAGGTAATTCTCCATAACATAAACCTGACTGAATTTACCAGATATGCCCCTTCAAAAGCCAATCAGATACAAGAGAATGACTGTATACTACCAAAGATTCCACTAATTAGGATCCCTAATTGCAGTTGTTATGCTCAATATGTGGCATCTTCACTACAGAATATTATCCTGACCTCAGATACATGGTATGCGAACATTTACTCATTATATTCTTTGTCATCTCTATCAAAAAGGGAGGATCGAAAAAGGCTCAAATTTATGCAGGTAGGAAAATGGTGTGTATATATCCAATCTTTGCACTAGAGCTGTGCTACCTCTCCTGGTTTGTTAAAGATAATTGTTCTGTCTAGACATCTCAAAGGATATCAAAATGATCTGCTATATTGATGACATTGTGCAATAAGGTGGGATGAAGAGGAAATGACAAGTGCATTGAGAGATAAAGATGCTACAAACTCTATCAAGTTTTGGAGTCATCATATCAGTGAAATGCTTAGAAAGCCAATGGTCCGAACCATACAGTCCAATGTAAAGAAAGAATCATTGTATCTCACACTTCCACCATATAAAAGGAGTCACAATGCTCTGAGGCATACATTGGGTTGTAAAAACAGTAGATTCTACATTTGGGATTTTGTCCTAACCCATATGTATAGTGTATGTCATGTTTGATATACAGAGATATACATATATACTTTTTCCCCCCAGAAAACAGGAAAGTGTTGGAAACCGTAGAGTGTACACCAGGCAAGCCTAAGTTCCTGTTATTTATCTTCGTATTTGTCAGTTTCTCTCCATGTCCTGTCCTCCCCACTCCTTTCCTCTTCTTTCTCTCTCTCTTTCAAAAAGGTGGGGTCGGACTGGGGGAGAAGTGTTGCCTATGAAAATTCCATGGGAAGAGTTAACCTAACATTGGCATTGTTTAGAATTGCCATTGCATAGGTGAAAATATAAAACAAGGAACCATTTCAACCTTTTATTATTGTTGCTTTGTTTACCGTTTCCAACTAATCTTTTATGTAGTCCTACTGCCAGTCATTCTCCAGGTGTGGGTGGTATCTGCATCACCTGGAAACATTTCGGAAATGCAAATTCTTGAGCACCACCCTAGATATACTGAATCTGTCCCTTTGAGGATTGGCTCTAACAATTTTTTTTTTTTTAAACAAGCCCGCCAGGTGATTCTGATACAATGCTAATATTTGAGACTACTGACATAGATAAAACAAAAATTTCCTCATTGTTTCTCATTATTCCAAAACGAACCCATTTTTCCTTATTATAATAGAAATAACATTAGTCCAAATTATTAAATTCTCATTTTAGATTGTTAATCTAAAAGTCTACTACTACTGATTTGTGTCCAACATGGAATTTTATTTTCCTGAAAATAAGCAATATCAGGATCATTATATTTGAATATAATTGAGAACGTTACTTGAGTTTCCTCAAATACATTCCAAATAATTGTGTAATACTTGTTTTTTTTTTCTATCATTTTATAATTAGCTAATTCCAGCAACTAAGTTTTTTTATAATGGCTCATAAAAATAAATGTAATTATATTCAGGTGAAGAAACAGTTTCAATTACTATCAATATTACCTTGACTTACAAAAAAAAGAGTAGCAGTAATTAGAGGAAACCAATTTGGATTTTCAGTTTACGAGTTTAAGTATCTTAGAAACAAAATGGGAATGGGAATAGCTCATAGAGAAATTGAGGCTGAAAACAAAATATCTTTCAGTTCCACAACACAGATTCTGAGTTAATACTATATATAACCACCAACAAAAAACAGGGGGAAAAACACACACACACACACACACAGCAAACCTTTATTATCCGCTGGAAAAAAAAAATCATGCTGTGTCACATCAAGACAAGCTGCTACTATTACCAGGTAATTGGCAGCCAATAGTGTGATCCCACTGTTTGTAATCCTTGTTATTTTAGAGACACATTTTTATGAGCTTTGGAATTATTTTTAAAAAGTTTTAAATCTTAACATGTTGTGTAAAATGGTCTTATTGGATCATTATATGGTTTAAGTTCTTTTTATTTCTTTGGTTGTAATAGAACAGATCATAATTTTTTTTTATTTTCCTTCTCACAATATCCAAAGGAAGTAATATTTCCTCAAGACTCAGTTTCTTCCAGTACTAATCTTACCTACATACATTTCCTGAAACCTTAGGGGGGATTGTTTTTGATCCCATGTTTTTACTTTTGTCAATTATTACTTCAAGTTTTAAAATATTTATACAAGCTCATTTGTCTTTCAGCCCAGTCAAAAGGTGAACTACTTTTATGAAGAACCTACCTTTGATTGTATTTTTCATTCTTTATGCCCTTGGTTATTGATAAACACTATTAATTGCTTAAGAAGAATCAATTAAAAGTTGGGCTTTATCTGCATTCTCTCCAAAAGTCTATAGTTATTGAAATATAGGTAATTTTATTCTTGGGAAGGTAAGAGGATTCAAAGCTCCCCACATTTTCTCCTAGAAACCAACTGATCTAACCAAAGATCAAGAATAGTGAGAAGAATCATCAGCATCGCATGATAGCAGGGTTCAAGAGAGGCTATAGTGTAATCAAATAGTATTTTCTGATGCTTGGACCGCTAGTAGGTATGCTACATGCTGAGGTTCACTTCTAATGAATCTACAGGGAACTGGAGTTTCTCTGTGTCTTTCTAAACAAGGCTCCTGGATTTGCAGGTAAATCTATGAGAAGGGTTGAAAAACATTGTGCTGACAATTACAGCTATGCAAATATTGTTAAAATTTAGAGCTAAAATATTATATCTTGTTCATGTGTGTTTTTTTTTATTTTTGCCTTGAATGACAATAAAATTTAGTTGCTCTTTATACAGACTTTTTATCATAGTAACAGAACAATAACCCATATAAGACTGCTTAATAAATATACACATTAAAAAAAATTAAACACATTACAGAGAAAATCTGTAACAAAATGACATATCCCAACTTTCAAAGATTGGACAAGATCCCTAGGGTAGTTTTTATCTGTAGATATCTGTACTTTTTAATCTGTAGTATTTATCTGTAGATAAAAACTTTTTCAAAAATTCAAGAGATTCTGGTAGACATTGGTTTTGTACAGGTTTGAGGCTGAATCCATATTGAGGCATGTTGGTGCTGTAGTAATTGCTGGATGGTAAGCCTGAAAGGTTTTGTAAACGGACAGTTAAATCTCAGTGTTTTAGATAATAAAAACATTTCATTATTAGCCAATAAAAATGTCAAAGATAATTATTAAATGTGAAGCTGATGTCATAGCTGCTTTACTTCTTGCTTTACTGAGATATAATGGACATATAACACAGTGTAAGTTGAGTCTAACGTGTTGATTTGCTTCTATACTGCAATATAGTTAATGTTTTTTGAAAAGACAATACTGAGATTCTTTTTGATGTAGGGAAAGTCTGATTTAGTATATTTTTCATATTTATGATTTGGATGCATCCATAAACTTTTACCAATAAACTTAAGATCTTAAGGCTTTGCAGGTTGCCATTATACAGGTAAGGCAAGAGTTGCCGAGGACAAGCTTTATTATTTTTTTTATTATTATTTTTTTTTTCTGGTTTGGCTGCCACATTCACTGCTTCCATTTCTCATATGAAAAGCTATCATGTGGGTCATAAGCTGCCTGCTTCTCAGCTGCAACCACTGTGGGCAGAGAAGACATCTGAGGCACTGTCCTGAAGTTACAGCTGGGTTATTGGGTTCATTTTTCTCAAGTAACTTGTCCTCATCTTGATGCATCTTGATGTAGCCTGACTGTCCAGTGTCATGGTCTACTTGGGAGGTGAAGGCTTAGCTTGGGAAAGATCTTGCGACTGAATCATCTCCCCTGAAAGTACTTGGAGGGTATTACCTCCCAAATCCTGGAGGAGCAACACTACTATATCTTTAGGTAACTTCTTCATTAACCATGGCTTCCATGTAATAGTAATCTTATATTAGATGACCCTTTGATTTCACTGCTAGAGCAAACTTATTCTATGGCATCTTTCTAAATCTGAATCATTTGAAATGAAGTAAGGCTAATTATTTTCATACACTGTAAGTCAGTTAATTTTCTGTCACTTGGATTTGTGGTAACACAGGGTACCCAGAAGTCATTAAAAAGCTTGGGATTCAAAAAAGGTAAAATCCCATTTGTTAAAAATAAGCAGACTTCAAATAGTTTTATAGAGAGAAATACAGGTAGCCAATGAATTACTCAAGGTCATCTGTAACCCAGCACAAAAACTGATCAACTGTTGCCTGGAAATTCTTGTGGAGCAATTAAAATGGAGATTTTATATATATATATATATATATATATATATAATATATATTATATATACATATATGTATAATTATATATATATATGTTTATATATATACATATATATGTATAATTTTATATATATATAAAATCTCCATTTGTGTATATGTGTGCGTATATTGTATATATATGAATATATCATATATATTGTATATATATTTGATATATATACATATGGATGTATATATATCCATCACATAATGTGATTCAAATAAAAAAAGTCTTTTATTAATCCAACAATCTCTCTTTTTATACCAAAATGCTTCTTATCATATGTACATATATTACATCTATTTTATCTCTATGCTCTATTGCATAGCATTTATGGAAATGGGTTCAGATATATTATAAATACATATTTTTATTGTTATAATACTAATGGGTTTTCTATAACACCAGTAATTCCTGAAGACAGTTTGAGTTTCCTCTACTCATAAATATTCTTTTCAGTAATATTTATATTATAATTATATATATGATTTTTTATATAAAATTCCAAGTTAGTAATGTATGAGGCATACATATAATACAAATATATTTATTAGACAATTAAGAGCTTTTTAAATGAAAAATATTTCATTTTTTAGCACACTTTCAGTGTAAGAATTCACTGTCATCATAGCTGAAAATACAGGAAAATTTGAAAATCTGTTTTAAGGAAAAAAGAAAACAGTGTATCACTTAATCTAAATGTCAATCAAATATGTACATATGATATAGTCAATTTATCTTGAAAGCTGATATTCTACAGATAAAGGGGAGTAACATGGTGACAATGTATTCTTTTAAAAACTTAATGAGTCAAAACTTACTGCTCATAAAGAATAAAATAAAAATATCATTTCCATGAATCATACTCTGTAGATTAAGCACCCAAAGGACATAATTTATTGTGTCTAGTATTATTTCATCCCAATGAAATGAAAACATCTATAAAGTGATGAACATTTGCACCTGGAATGAGGTTTAATTCAAGAGCAGTTACCACAGCAACACAAGGACTAATAATGCATTACAGCTATTTCCTTCCAGGACTTTCATGCAAAGCACTGTCCAAATGCTAGCAAACCCGATTGGCCACAATGGTCTCACAAAGAAAAACAGTATTAAAAAAAAAAACCACTGGGAAAGAAAAATGGCAACTTTTTAAAAAATAGTAACTTATGATTTCATTATGCAATGTTTTCCTGAATAAACCCTGAGAAAAGGAACATAATACTTAGCAATGACTTTTTGTGTTGATTTAGTATAGTAATCTCTAGAGTAATTTAATTTTAAGGCTTTAACCATTTTAACACAATGTTGGTTTAACTGAAGTGTCTATTTTAGTATGCTTATTTTTACCTCATAACCCTACATGGATATGTAGGACCTTAAGCCATTCATTTAAAAAGTTACACAAACTTTAGATTATAATTTTTTACCTGGAAACATGTATGTGAATAATTTTAAAATGAATGCAACCCTTAAATTATTTATTATAGTTGTACAGTACTTACCTCTTGATCTACGGGAGAGGATACTTTCCAAAACCCCCATATGCCTAAATCCATGTATACCTAAACCCTACATATACTATGTTTCTCCTATTTATACATACATATTTACAATAAAGTTTAATTTCTAAATGAGGCACAGTAAGAGATTAACAGCAATAACCACTGATAAAATAGAATAATTATAACAATATACTATAACAAAAATTATGTGAATGTGGCATCTCTCAAAATATCTTCTTGGACTGTACTCTTCTTGTGATAATGTGAGATGATAAAATGCCTATGTGATGAGAAGAAGTGAGGTTGATGAGCTAGGCATTGTGATGTAGCATTAGGCTGTATTGACCTTCTGACAGTAAGTCAGAGGGAGGATCATCTGCTTTTGGACAGTGGTTGACCATAGATAACTGAAACTGTGGATAAGGGAGGACTACTGTATGGGCAGTTTCTTGGGCTCCCATACACACACACACACACACACACACACACACACACACACACATATTTTAACACAGTTGTACTTAATAGAAACTGTTCTATACCTTATAGAAACTTTGTTATACTGGAGTTACAGATCTAAAACTATTGTCTGTGTTGAGACTTCATTATGATGGATAATATTAAAACTGGATTAAAGACAAATTAGGTTGCCAAATAACACTTGTAACCATGTTGAAAGATGGACAGAGGACTCCTGAATCACAGAGTGCCATTTGTTCTAGCAATTGTAAATGTTATTATTTGAAAAGTCTAAAGAAGACAACTAAGGACAGAATGATAGAATCCCTATGTGAAGGCCAAGATTTACATTAGCATAATAAGGTTGAAAGCTTTCTCAGAAATCTCCTTCTTAAGCACAAGGCATTTATAACAATGTGCTGATAGACCCAGGGATGGAAATCCCTTCAGGAAGCTCAGCAAGTGTCAAGTTCCAGACAGAGCTAATGGATTACAGAATGAGGTCTGAGTCAAGAATTTTAAGCCCCTACTTTCTGAAAATGTCTTATTAATCATTTTTAGACTTTAACAGTTTCATCACTGTCAGAAACAAGTTGCACTAAAATTAAATGGAAAGCTGGAGTCGTCAACAGAATGTAGAATTCATCCCTTTCACAAACAATGGGAGTTGATTTCAAGACAGCCTGATAGAGGAAACCTTGAGAAACTCTGAGAAAGATGTGGCCAAAGTGCCCACCAAATGGTGGTTTTCAGACTTACTTAAGTACAAACATTAACCAGAGCAGTCTGAAAAATGCAGATCCTGGGGCGCCTGGGTGGCTCAGTGGGTTAAGCCGCTGCCTTCGACTCAGGTCATGATCTCAGAGTCCTGGGATCGAGTCCCGCATCGGGCTCTCTGCTCAGCAGGGAGCCTGCTTCCCTCTCTCTCTCTCTGCCTGCCTCTCCATCTACTTGTGATTTCTCTCTGTCAAATAAATAAATAAAATCTTTAAAAAAAAAAAATGCAGATCCTTAGGATCCAATCCCCTAAACTCAGTTTTGCAGAGAGGCCCACGAATCTGCATATTTAACAATTGTTTTGCAGGTAATTATGATGTGGGGAGCCAGTGGGTCACATCTTGGGGAATGTTTTGTGATATGTCTTTTTAAATTAAAACATTTGGTTTGTATCAAATCTTGTCTTTAAAAGTACCCCCAGATTCTGCCTATAACTTCTGGTACCCATTGCTAACTACTTTTCTTGTAGTTCTTTTTTCAGAATTTCTGAAAGCAAGATTGATTTTCTGTATAAATCTTTCTGCTAATTGACATGAGTAGTAAAAGTGATAACAATGTATAGTATTTAGGAGAAGATTTTTTTTTAAGATTTTATTTATTTATTTGACAGAGATCACAAGTAGGCAGAGAGGCAAGCAGAGAGAGAAGAGGAAGCAGGCTCCCTGCGGAGCAGAGATCCTGTTTGCAGGGCTCCATTCCAGGATGCTGGGATCATGACCTGAGCTGAAAGCAGAGGCTTTAACCCACTGAGCCACCCAGGTATCCCAAGGAGAGGTTTTGTCTCACTTAGAACATAGTGGACACAGGCCTAGGAGAAGAGATGAGGGGCGTAATAGATCTTGAATCCATAATATGAAAAAAAATAAGTTCAGAAAATATTAAACATATTTAGCAAAGACCTTTGCATATGTGAGTTGAGATGGAGAAACAAAAAAGAGAGAACACTATCAGCTTACCTAATGTAATAGATCTACTGGTATTTGTTAAAAGTAAACTAGAGGAAGGAGAGAGAGGTTAGTAATCTGTTTTCCAGTTCTTCTGTTGTAGGTCATTAGCCTAAATATGTTTTTTATAAGTTTGAACACTAATTATAGAAAATACATAAGAAATACTGTGTGTGTGTGTGTGTGTACACAATTTTTTCCCCCCTTAAGTCCTGGTCTGAGAATATTTTAAACTACTCTGTATTATTTGGAGTTTGTTTTCTTTAAAATAATCAATGATGTTCCATTTCAGGTGAGTTTAAATGCTAAATGCCTTAGTATTATGTATAACTTTGTATTTTATGAAGGATTTTGTATTATATAACACAAGCATATTATGCATAGTGATAAACAAAACATACACACTCATACACACACACACACACACACAGATACATCATAGATATAAGTCAAAGCCCAGGCGCTTAAGGTACTTTTAACTAACTTAATTATTAAAATATCACAATGTGTAATGAAATACGTAGGGGAGATAGTTAAAGTATTTAACATAATAAATAAGTAGGGGAGATAGTTAAAGTATTTAACAACCAGTGGGTACTGGCCATCACCACTCAGAATTCAAATATTAGTCGGTTGCATTTTACTGCAAAGATGGAAAGAGAATAATCTGGAAATAAAAGACAAGAATTAAATTTGCTTGTATAATGTGCAGAAAATGGACAAAGCTGTAACAGAAAAGGAAAATATTAAATGGGAATAAGGAGAGAATAATATGGAGAAAACATAAAATTATTGACAGGCAATGTATATTTTAGAAATGTGTATTGGTGGATTATGGTCATCAGTTTTATGTGGTTGGTAATGAATGGCCGGAAGCCAAACTAAGCTTTTACCAGATCCTCACATTCACCTCAGGGGCATGAGTAGCCAATCCTATAGGAAGAAGAATGTTTATGGCTCACATTTTATATTTCCATGGAAAGGAAATAAAAGGAAAGAGAAAGAGAGGCAAGTGTGAGAGTTGTACTTCTGCTCTTCTGTACTCCACCATTGACCTCCCGGAGCAAGAGATGGCTTCTCTGGTATGGGAGCCTGACTGGGAGGAAACTCCATTCTCTAGCAGTTTGTTTCCAACTTCTCTCTTTGTTCTCTGCCAACTTTCTAACAGAGTGTGTTCTACTCTTCTAACATGTAAATGTGCTGGATCAGGCTTTGCCTTTCAGGGAGACCTGAAAGATGTGATACAGTTGACTTTAACTCAGGAGAAATTGTTAGCACATTCATTTGACAGAATTTCTAAACCTCTTTTATCCAATTAGTTTTATCATTATCATAAATTACATTTTCATCAACCTTTGTCCCCATCTCATATTTCTGTATTGAATTCAAACTGGAGGATAATGTTACATATCGAGCCCTGAAAATTGTAGCAAACATTATTGCTGTTTTATTAATCAAGAGATGAGTGACCCAAGGTCAAGTATCCTATAATCTACAAAAACTGGACTTGACCTTAGTTTTTCAACTTTTGGTTGGTATTCAAGAAGGTTTGTAAAGAAATAACTCCATACAAATTACCAAAGTGAAGATGAACTTCATATTACATAAATGCTTCTTTCAGAAAAAAAGCCAGATTTACTAGAATCATCCAAAATCCAAAAAGGAGTTTTATGTTTGGTCAAAGTGGAAAGAAATATTCAACTTTCACTGTACAGTGTAATGAGTGTATGGTATGTACACCATACACCATACATTTACAACCAAAAATACAGTATTTTTGTTGAACCAAAAAATGAATTGCAAATAGCCCTAACAAGGCTTCTAATTTTCAAACAGGACCTAAAAAAAATAGGGTCATTTAAAGAGAATTAAGTTGTAGGGACTAATATAGCTCAAAGTGGTCCCAAGACACATGAAAATTTCTGTTTCTAGTCTTTTCTTGTCACAATTCTGGTTGTGATCACAATTAAGCATATTATGCTATATAAATGTTTGCTTTATTTTTCAAATTAAGAAAATTAATAAAGTAAGTATAGCAAATAATGGTGAAAATATATAGCAGTTCATTGATTTATAATATACCATTATAAAAGTAAGTCATGATCATCTGTGGACACTTGGAAAACAGGAAAACACATAGGAAAATAAAAATACAACTATAATCCCCACTGTCCTGAGATCAGTTATCATTACTATTATTTCTTTTATTGCTTTTCAGTAATTTATATGTAAAATACTTCATAATATATTGTACACACACACTGGTATTTGAAATACCTCCACAATGTATATCCATTTTTAGTGGAATATTCTACAGTACCCACTTTCCCATATTGTTAGTATTACTCAAAAACTTTAAAAGCTGTATTATGTCTTATCTGTAAAGATTGAATAATAGCACCTCCCCTCATATATGTCTGGTGAATGTGACATTATTTGGAAAAGGAGTTTTGTAGACATCATTGAGTTAAGGATCTTGAGAGGAGAGATTTACTGAGTGGGATCTAAATCCAGAGATACATGTCCTAGGAGAAAGAAGAAGACAAGGAGACTCACAAAAGAGGATGCGTTGTGAAGACTGCAGCTGAGATTGGTGGAGTCCTCCATGCACAAATCAAGGAGGCTTGAGGATTGCAGCTTCCCCCAGAGGTAGGAGAGGAGCCTGGAATAGGTTCTCTCTCAGAGCCACTGGGAGGACCACTTTGTGCCAATGTATTGATTTTGGAATTCTGGGCTCCAGAAATACAAAAGAATAAAGTTCTGCTGTTTTAAGCCATGTGGTTTGTGAGTTTGTTACAGCAGCCCCAGAAAACTAATACATATTGTATGGATATATCAATATTTGCTATACCCTGTTTTATTTTCAAGATGTTATCTATGAACCCTACAATGCTGTTACACAAAAAACTTTATGAGTATTTTTGATGATGCCTATAAATTAAATATCTAAATGTTGAATTTGAATACTTTTGAATAATAATAGAGATTCCCAAAATGCTCCTCAGGAAATTAGAAAATTGATACTCCAAGTAGTAGTTATTTATGACAAATCTTTGTAAAGGACGAAGTGGTGGTACTCCAAAAGGCACAAATTAGAAATATGAAAGGCGTGATTTTATAAATGAAAGTTATCATTATATAATTTATTTTTCATACTTCTATCAGGATCTTCTATTTAAGAAAATTTCCCGATTCCTATATCTTAGAATGTCAGCTAAGAATCAGTGAAAGCTCACCCCTCAGTACATATGATTCCCACTAATGTTTATCTTCATTAGTGAAAATAGAGAGTAACAGTAAAATATATGTATCTTTGATAAATTTCATAAGTATGTAGAGACAATGAAATTTAAATGTGTTCCTCAAAACTTCCCTTTAATATTGACCTCTGAGATTTCAATAAGAAAAAGGATTGTATGACTAGATACAATATAATTGTATTTTGATCAAATCCATTTGAATAATTTACAATAAGATTTCCAACTTAAAATTCAAATATTCTAAATATCAATCAATAATAGTAAAAAAAAGCAATTTATGAAAATCTTACTTCTTTTTTTTAAAGATTTATTTACTGATTTGAGAGAAAGGGGGGGTTAAGGAGAGATTATCAAGCAGGCTCTGCACTTAGTGCAGAGCCTGATGGCGGGACTCCATCTCAGGTCCCCAAGATCATGATTTGAACTGAAACCAAGAGTTGTGGTGCCCCCAAAATCTTCTTTCTTTTTTCTTTTTTTTTTTTTTTTAAGATTTTATTTATTTATTTGTTAGAGAGAGAGTGTGCGCGACCACAGGCAGACAGAGAGGCAGGCAGAGGCAGAGAGAGAAGCAGGCTCCCTGCTGAGCAAGGAGCCCGATATGGGACTCGATCCCACGACACTGGAATCATGACCTGAGCAGAAGGCCAGCAGCATAACCAACTGAGCCACCCAGGTGTCCCCAAAAATCTTATTTCTAACAAATACTATCTCCATCTTTTCATACTAGTTCTTCAAGGCAAAATAAAATAATAAATGTAAGTAGCTAAAAGATAAAATTTTTTAATGTTCTAATTTTTTTTTTTTAAAGATTGTATTTATTTATTTGACAGACAGAGATCACAAGTAGGCAGAGAGAGAGGGGGAAGCAGGCTCCCCGCTGAGCAGAGAGCCCGATGTGGGACTCGATCCCAGGACCCTGAGATCATGACCTGAGCCGAAGGCAGAGGCTTTAACCCACTGAGCCACCCAGGCGTCCCGAATGTTCTAATTTTTTTTTTTAAGATTTTGTTAATTTGACACAGAGAGACACAGTGAGAGAGGGAACACAAGTGATGGGAGAGTGAGAGAGAGAAGGAAGCTTCCCAAGAAGCAGGGAGCCTGATATGGGGCTTGATCCCAGGACTCTGGGATTATGACCTGAGCTGAAGGCAGATGCTTAACAGACTGAGTCACCCAGGCACCCCTAATATTCTAATTTAAGAGGTAATCAATACAGTTGCATTCACACAACAGGGAATAGCATAGAAATATTTTGTTTTTTTATAACAATTTAATTTTTAATGACACCTAACCAATTCACCTAAAATATCTAGTCTCAAACTCTTTTAAGAATGTGAAAGAGTTTGGGGTGAAAGATTGGAGCCCAAATTCAGAAGAATTGGGATTTTGTCCGTATGACAGCACAAACCGTCAGAACAACCTCAGAATTATCCGACTTCTTTTTCTTTACTTTTCTAAGGGAAGAGGAAAATTCACCATAACCAATTGCAGAATTAGATCATTTGGGATGGTCTGTCATTTATGAAGCCCAAGTCACTTTTTTAATTACATTGTGAGCCATGCCAAAAAATATAAACATGCATTTTTCAAATAAAAAAAATTATCAGTATAGTCTGTGGTAATTTCCAAGAAATATGTGCTCTTTTAAAATAGTTTAATTCTTATAAGGAAAATACTTCAGCTGTATGGGGGAGTGATACACTCAAAACCAAAGCGGCACATAAGTATAAACTTTAACACTATAACTGCAGGACAAATAATACCAGACATACCTTGTTTTTCAGATTTACCTTTGTTACAGTAGCTTGATTGGTACTATCACCAGGTGGGACACTTTTAAGGAAAAGGTCGTGTTTGGCAAATATTATACCCATTCATTAATCTTATGGTTCAATAAAGTTTTTTTTAAATTTATATGCATTAGTCAAAATATAACTCATAATTTTGTTTTTAAAATACCTGAAATGTCTTAGCTAAGAAAGAAATATTTATTAATATTGGGTATTAATTGCTTGATCTTGCAAAAAAGGAATAGATGAAATATTCATATCCATCAAATAAAAGTTATATTTAAAAATGGTGTAACTATGAAAAGTGTTATATTTATAGTTTATTTATACACTAATAATTATATATTATATAGAATATACAGAATATATCTTTGAATTCATCAGGGTGCTTCCAAGAAAATGAAGAGTTCCAAAAGGAAGAGTCTGAAAAGAAGGAATGTTAAAGGTAAGTTTAATCACTGTATCCTCTGGAGAACTTTGCTGATTTACAAGATGTACTGTGTGGTTGAGAAGTTGCACATGGCCTTTAGGAGGCACATAGGGCTAGTAAATCAGAAATTAAAGTTTATAATTCCCCAAGAATAATATACCTGGGTGAACACTGCAAATTAAAAGTCTACAAGCTAAGTAAATTAGAAATAGACAAACTCTCATGAAGACTGAAATCCAAATCCTAAACTGTATCTCTTATTGATTGCATGATTCTGGTCTACTTGTAGCCTAACTTCCTGGCTTTACTCCCAAACCACCTAGTAGAATCAAGGACAAACATAAAAATTTTGTGGAGGAGATCACCAACACATCAGACCCTCAATATTGCTCTTTTTTCATACTTTATTTCAGGATTTGACTTAAAATCAATAGGTTCAGGGCTCCTGGCTGCTCAGTTGGGTAAGTACCAGACTCTTGATTTTGGTTCAGGTCATGATCTCAGGTTGTGGGATCCTGCCTGCATCTGTCTCTGAGCTCAGCACAGAGTCTGCTTGTCCCTCTCCCTCTGCTCCTTCCCCTGCTTGCACACTTTATCTGTCTCTTAAATAAATAAATAAATAAATAAATAAATAAATTGATCTTTGGGAAAAAATTCAATAGGTTCATATTATTCACATTGCTCCCTTTTTTTCTCAAAGGTTGGACATGGCACACAATCCAGTACATACCCACCTGGGTGTATCAGAACCCAACTCATCACAAGTTCGTCCTCAACTCGCCACATGGAAGAGTTTTAATAATTGTAATGTTATAGAATTTGCCATCTCACTTACTACCAGTAATATGTCTTTTGTTGTTATCTGGCTGTCAAGAGACAAAATTCCATAATTTTATCATGACATTCAGATCTCTTAGAGTATTTCCTCTACCAATTGCCATAGTCTGGAATTTCCAGGAAGCAGACCTTAATGAAAAGATTGAAGTAGTTTATTAGGGTGGTGTCCCCAGAAATAACAACAGGACAGTAAGTGAGATATATAAGGACAGAAGCAAGTACGAGTTTATCTAATGGGGAAATTTACAACTGGAGCTTCATCCTCTTGAAGAAACCTGAGAAATGGTGTCCAACTTGCTCTTCAAGAGTCATTCATGCTGAGAAGCAACAAGTCGGAACAGTAGTGCACAAGTCATTATATGTTGTTGTATATAGGCTGCTCTCAGAAAATGTTAATTCTCCCACGTCTGGCCTGACTCACCCAGGGATATGAGGGGATTTCAGGGCCTCCAGTGAGGAGCTGACAATTGAGAGATGAGCCAGGGTGTAAAATACTAATGACAAGTGGAATATGGGTAGAATATTGACAGAGTCTGTTCCATAGTCCCAAATGTCCATTGTTTCAGATTATTTCTTTCATTTTATACCTGACACAAAGATATAGGATGCTATCTTTAATCAGCTATATTAAAGAGAGAGAGAAAGAGGGAAAGAAATTACTGAAAACAATCAATCCCTTCAGAAGTTTTATCAGTGGGTATCATGGCTGTATGATTTTTGGATCCTGTCATAAGACTTAGTCACAAGGCTCAAACACATTCTCAGAATTTACTGAATGAAAATAAGAATTTATCTTTTTACAATCCTGCATATTTAGACTGACTCTACTTCCTTTCCATCATATCTATTTCCAAACCAGACATCCCTTCCTTCTTTCCTTTCTTTCTTTCTTTCTTTCTTTCTTTCTTTCTTTCTTTCTCTCTCTCTCTCTCTCTTTCTTTCTTTCTTTCCTCCATTCTTTCCTTCCTTCCTTCTTTCTCAGAGTCCCCCTTTCTCATTGTACCTTGTAGTATAAATTGACTGACGTTTCCAATGGTGCTAAAATTCTGTCTTCCACATATTACCTCAAAGTTGCAAGTTCTTCTTAATTTAAGATTTATTATTTGCTTGTCAATTTAACACAGGCGGGAATATATCCAAATATTTCATCATGGCACAAAATTAGTTCTTCTACCATCAAACATCATTACCTAACATTTATTTATTTATTTATTTAGTTAGTTAGTTAGTTATTGGCTTTGCTGGCATCATGCTGCTACATAAAAAAGGGTGAAACAAACACAACAGGTAACAGGACACCACAACAGTGTACATTGGAGGCAAGGAAGTTTTGGGTAAAAGAAAAAGCAGAGGGAATGATGAGACATTGTCATGTGAGAGGTTTCCAACAGGAACTGCTAATTGGATTGTAGGAAAAAGGGATAAGGCACATTAAAAGGGAAATTTGGCAGGGTATGGGGGGTTGGTGTCTTGCAGGGTGATGGTTTGGAGTACTATAATGGTGAAGGAAGATTGAGAGGAATGTGGCAGTTGAAGGTGTGGAAAATGTAGAGAGCTCTAAGGAGTCTTCAATTTTGACATCTGAGTAGATATTACAAACAGGCAGAGATAAATATTTATAGATCAAGAGGGAGTTCAAAAGTCTGCATCTACATTTGGGGGTTGTGATCAACAGAGATCTTTTAAGACCATTTGCCTTTATGGGTCCTTATAGGAAGAAAGTATAGATGAAGAAAGGTAGTAAACCAAACCCACAATCTGGTCCTTCAAAATTGTAAGTTCTAGCAGAGAAAGAAAAATAAGAAAAAACACAACAAACAAACAAAAAAAACCCCAAACGACATTATAATAAATGAACACTGAAACAATAGGAAAATATGGTGTAGGCAAGTGTTTTGTTTTGTTTTGTTTTGTTTTCTCAGAATACTGTATAGAAATGTATGAAGAGGAGAAAAATCTCTTTTACATTCAGCAAAATGAGTCATTTCATGTTAGGTGCAAAATTTTAGAATTTCTCAGTGTGTCTGGATGGCTCAGTCAGTTAAGAGTCTAACTGGCTCAAGTCCTGATCCCAGGGTCCTGGGTCCGAGCCCCACATCATGCTCCCTGCTCAGCAGGGAGTCTGCCTTTGCTGCTCCCCATGATGTGTTCTTTCTCTCTTTCTCTCTCCTTCTTTCTGTGGCAAATAAGTAAATAACATCTTTTAAAAAAAATTAAAGTTTGTCATAATATTCCTTTAAGTAAAAGTGCCAAACCTTTAAATGATTAATTGTTATCCATTTCCTTTTTTTATTTTTTTTTAAGATTTTATTTATTTGACAGACAGAGACAACAACTAGGCAGTGACCTAGGCAGAGAGAAAGGGCGGGGGGAGCAGGCACCCTGCTGAGCAGAAGAGATGATGTGGGACTCGTTCTCAGGACCCTGGGATCATGACCAGAGCTGAAGGCAGAGGCTTTAACCCACTGAGCCACCCAGGCACCCCTGTTATCCATTTTCTTTGAACAGAGAGTATTATTTTAAGAAGAACTATGAAATTAATATAAGGAGGTACATTCAACCAGAGCTGAAAATCTTCACTAAATCTAAAGGGGGGAAAAAAAAGATTAAAAAAAACAATAGGGGCGCCTGGGTGGCTCAGTGGGTTAAGCCGCTGCCTTCGGCTCAGGTCATGGTCTCAGGGTCCTGGGATCGAGTCCTGTGTCGGACTCTCTGCTCAGCGGGGAGCCTGCTTCCTCCTCTCTCTCTGCTTGCCTCTCTGTCTACTTGTGATCTCTCTCTGTCAAATAAATAAATAAAATCTTTAAAAAACAAAACAAAACAATAGAGTTAATCAAGAAAAATTGTATAAGGAAAGATTTATGTAATTGCTTGCTGGTGAATTTATGTTTTAGATTACAACTTAGTGTACAACTTATAAATCCATGCAAATTGTACCTAATTTATATATACCTAGAAACTGCAAAGTTTTGGGTGAATTAAAATATCATAAATTTTATCATATGTTGAGAAAATGAAAAACATTTTATTTCAGTACACCTAGTACAAAGAAAGGATCATAAATTTATATATGCGTACATGTGTTTGTACATACACATACATGAATGCACAGTTTCATTTCTCTTTACATGACCTTTCATGCCACAAGTTCAAAATCCAGATGAAAATTATTGCCTTTTAATTCTCTGACTTTCCTACTTTTTCTTGTTGCTTATGTTTCCCAGTTTTCTACTTTAGTGCTCCCTGCAGAATCCAGCTATCTAATGTACAAATGTGGATAGTGGTAGTAAATGCAACCAATTGTTCTCTATTAATTCATTAGCTAGATAATGTGTTACGTCTCCAAGGAAATGTAATGCCTAACTCTCTGTGTACATCTCCTATAAAAAGACCACAGGGAAAACCACTAATGCTGGAAATTTAAAAAGATCCAACAGGGAGTTAATTTATTCAAGGGAGACTTCCTTAGATTTCCTTAAATCACATTAATCGAGCAGCTGCCTGCCCTAATAATGTGAACATCAATCCCATAAGCTACAAGTTACTCAAGGAATGGAAATATTTTCAGTTCAATTTCTTCTAAGAAGGATAGCAAGCAAAATACTTTTTATCATTATTGGTGGTGTTGTTTTTCACTGGCAAGGTTGTAATAAATAGAATTAGATTTGAAATGTAAATGATATGCTAGTTTTCTAGACTCCTTCTCTTTTTTATAATCATGCATACTGATATATGCATAATGGTTTATATGGCAAATATGAAATGAAAAATAAAATAATCCTTAATTGATTTTTGATTAATAGGTAACATATAACCATCCTCATGGCAGTAAAACTTGACTGTATTAATTATTCTTGGTGAAGAATGAATGAATACATGAATGGTTATACTGATATTCTTTTTTTACTGTATTTATTCCCTAATTTCAGAATTTCCTCCACTCTCAAGACTTCAATAATCACCTCTATGCAAATGATTTCTAATTTGAGTTCAGGGCATTGAATTTTCAAATTGTGCCTGGACAATCCCACTTATACTATTTACCAGAAACTTACACACAATATATATAAAACTTTTCATGCTCATTTAATATTTTAAAATCAACTTTTCTCATTTGCTATGCAAATCTTGAAATAACTTACTGCTGAACTTTTTTATTGCACTCCTTGCTCATGTCCTGTATTTGCTTAGTTCTTAAATGAGGTTGGAACTGTGGTTTAAATACATAACATCCATCTTTCCTCTCTGCCCCACTCCAATTACCATTATGCTATGTGTTCGGTGGGTTATGTCCCTTACTTGTGTGTTTTCTCAATTAGATCTACCTCTCAGACTATACTTTGTGACATAATTAAGTGTGAGTTCTTAGACTAACACTCTCCAGTTCTAAGGAAGAGGACTTTATATATCAGTCCTGATTAATGATAAAGTTGACAATTCAGTGCTATAAGGGAATGATGGTTTTCCCAATAAATAGGGCAAAATAATCAATCAGATATCCATACTGGCCAAAAAAAAAAAAAAAAAAAATCTTGGCCACTATTTCCTATCATACACAAAAAATTAATTTCAGATGGAATTAGACCTGGTTGTAATAAGTAAATAATTATGACTTAGAGGAAAATACAATATTTTTGTGGTCTTGGAATAGGCAAAGTGTTCTTAAGCAGAAAATAAAGTGCTAACCTGAAAAGAAAAACAATTGATAAATTGCACTGCATTAAGGTTAACAACTTCTCTTATCAAAAGACTCAACTGGAAGAGTAAAAAGTAAGGTATAACTTAAAGACAATGACACTGCTTTGTTTTGAGCTGAGTATATCCAGACTATACAAAGAGTTTCAACAAATGAATGAGAAAAAGATAAAAAACCCAAATATGGACACAGACAAAAGACAAGAGGGTTAATATAGTTATGAAGTAAAGGGAAATTGAAAATACAATTAGTTACCACCAACCATTCATCAGAGTGGTAAAATGAAAAAGAAAGTCAATGCCAAGTTTGGGGAGGAGGTGGAAAAGCCGAAATTCTCTTCTTTTGGTGGTGGGCAGATGTGTAACCACATTGGAAGGCTCTCTGGCTGTCTCTACTAAAGCAGAATATGTGAATCAGAAATCCCAAAAGGAGATATAGAACTACTACATGTAAAAACATGTGTTTACCATAAGGCATATGTATGACTGTCCATAGCAGTAATATTCAGAGTAGCCATAAAATTGCAAATTCTCCAAATGCCCAACAATAATATGTACTATTTTTCCCAGAACGGAATTCCATATATTAATCAAAACAAATGATCTACAACTACACATTAGCAATAGAAGCAGATATCCCAAATATGATATTGAACAAAATGAACCAGACACAAAAGAGAAAATAAGTATGATTTCATTTACGTAAAGAACATTGTCCATGACTGGTGCAATGTTTGCCCATAATATGATAACTGAGGCCTGAAAACAAACAAAAATTTATAAACTGCAAAACAAAAATAGGAACAGAACAAAATAGAAGCTAAAAGGACTCAGGGGTCAAGGAGAGACAAGAAAATAAGAAAGATAGGAGAGAAGTGACTAGAAAGGTAAGAGGCAAATTGAAGGGCATGTTGTCACAGAAACTGAAGAAACACTGTGGCTCAAGGAGCTAATGGTCGTGTGAAGTGAAGGCTCCAGAGAGCCCGAGGCCAAGGAGACTGAGGAGAAACAAAACAGAAAACTCCTTTGCTGCCTGTGTGGAGAGTTAAGTGCACATGTTTCTCAGTCAGCAAACCCAAATGAGCACCCTGAAACCAGAGAACACAAGGTCACCCTGTCTAATTACATAGGTCTTTCAATCAGTACAGCTTGACCCCTTCAATCTAAGTTAGACTTTATAAACCAACTCTATGCTGACTTTTTTAATACCGATGTCTAAAAATAGGTGATCCCTGATACAGATACGTTAATAATGTTAGAAGTTCTTATTTTCATGATAAACAATTCTTGTAAACCTGCTAGCTTTGGCGATCTTGTGATTGTTACGTTAGGTAAAAACTGTATTTGTTTTATTTGATTGGGGCCATCTTTCTTCCTTTCTCAACCATTCTCTGCCACACGTCTCTACCTAACACGCTCTTCCCCACTGATGGGACTTCTTCCACAGGTCTTCCAAAATGCCCAGGTGCACACAGCTATCCTAACTGATTAAATTCTGTTTTCTCAACAGGGCCACTAAAAAGCTGCTTGTCCCAGGGCTATGTGCTTCACGTGGATTTTTTATGACCAAAGAGATCTTTTACTTGTGAGCTGAATTTTGTGCTATTCAAATGTGGCCCCTTCACTAAAATCAATCACTCTATTTATTTTAATGTGAGTATTTATATCCAAGAAGCATTGCTAATGTTTAAAGTGGTTGAAAAAAATATTTGTTACTGACTGCAAATAGACAACGGAATTTTGCAGAAAGTCCCTTGATTGGCTTTAAGATATTTTGAAAAGTAGTTCAAAATATCTTAAAATTTGAAATTATTTCAAATAATTTTGAAAGGTAATTATTTGCAAAGTTGAAAGATTCAATATTCATTGACATAAACTATTTTATTTTTTATTAAACAAACATTTCATTAAATGTGCTGATAAATATTCATAAGGGCAATCTGCTTTCTAAATTTTAATTTTTTTTAGTAATGGTACTTGGCTCTGTATAGTTAAAAATAATGTGGTATTTTCTGACACAAAAATTATAACTCATTACTTCTGAATGTTTTCCTTTTTGTCTTATTTATTGAAAATATCCCTCCTTAAAATTAATATTCAAAGACATATTGAAGACCATGAGGCAATATTTTTCATTCTGTCATACAAAAATGTATACTACATTTGGTTTTAAATGTGTCAATAATAAAAATATTCTAAAATATTCATTTATAAGAAATGAATATGTTGCAAATAATAGTCTTAAAATTAAATACATATTTTCTCACTACCCTGTATACACTTTTGTTTGAGAATTCTTCTACCAATTTCAATCATAGAAAAAAAAAATTCCCTGCTATTTCCTTTTTACTTGCCTATAGCATTTTCTGGAAGCTTGTTTCTATATCTCTTTCTTGCTAAATAGCAGATTAAGTGTCAGAAAAAATAGAATGGGTGCCAGAAAACCCCAAACTATTAGGCTCTAAAACCCTAAACTTCTTATGTAAAGTGTAGCAATAAATAAATAAATGAATAAAGAACTCACTCTTCAGTTATTATTCCCAAGGCCTTGCATGAAAGAAACAACAGAACAGAAGAAGAAAAATACTTTGTATGAGTTTTCAAGGGTGTGACATATAATTTGAGCTGAAAAGTGTCTTTAAGTTTTAGGCATGGTTCGCATAGGAATCTAATCATAGTTACTGAAATTTTATAACATTAGATTATGAGATATAGTACATAAGTCATGCTTTTCTGTAATTAACATAAAACAAAACTGGATAATTTCTATCAAAATACTTCAGGCTCCATCAGTTATAAAACTTTACTATATAAGATGCTGATAATAATAATATTATTATTAATGTTAAAACAATAATAATAAAGTATTCAGATGGAGGAACATTTCTGTGGTAGAGAGAGATGATGCATAGAACATCATTTTCTTTTTTTAAATGACTCTATTATACAAAAATTGTCTCCCGAGACATTTATTTATAGATCTGTGCACCTAGTTTTAGGAAATGCAATCTGTTTTTTATTGTGTGGATTTCAGAAGACACCGAGTTTATCTTAGAATAAAATAGAATAAAAACAGAAATCTTTTTAAGCATAATTTTCACCTGAGATCACCTACATTATAAAACAATTTGGCTTCTAATGTATTAATTTCTCAAAATCTCCCTCCTCATGCGGTAAGTATGCAGTAGCTACACACATTTCAATGCACGAGTGCGAACGGATAAGAGAACATGGAGACCCTTAAAACACAAGCAGCAACAAAAGCCTCTGCTCCTTCGACTTTCAGGTATACGAATTATGAGCTATTATACGTCATTTGAAATATCCCATGGTGATTTGTTAGGGCCATCATGGCTTGTAACTACCAGAAAGTTTAATGTTTCAATTTCCTGTGGTTTAACACTACCTTAAAGTTGTCAGATATCAAACAGTTCACCGGATTCAATGAGTTACTGGCGTTTAGAACCTTCATTGTGGGTTCAAATACTAGTCTTGTACCTAAAGCTGGTATCTTTTTACATTTTCATTGCCTTACAGAAGCAACTGCTCTTGATACTTAATAGTTAATTTGTTTCTACCTATTTCACCTGTAATATGGGCCACACTGCTTTATTAGGGCTGTACATCCATTAAAAACCCCATGGAGCACAAATATCAATTGGTGTCCCATGATGACATGCATCTGATAGCCTTGTCGAGTAAGAGAATTAGAAAATGTGATCTCACATGTGAGCTCTGTGCACTTCTATTAGACAACCAAACATTTCAGCTTGATGGACCTAAGCTGCAGAATTTCATCTCTGCTTGAAACTACATAGTGCTAATGTGTGAACAGGATATTTATAATGTAAAGTGTATTATTCTATAACTCCCAGTAGAAAAGAGTTCAATGGCCTCACTCAGTGACCAGAGCAACTGTCAGTACTAGTAGGTCAATTATACTAGTAATAAATGCTAATTTAAGTATATCAAAAATTAAACAATTAATTTGAATTATATGATAATTAAATATTAGTTAAGTATGTAACTTAGATGTAGTAACTTCATATATCCTTACTATATACCAAACATTCAGCTTAAAAATATTATCTCCCTCAATTCTTTGTATAGTTCTCTGGTGTAGGTTTTATTACTGTTAGCATTTTATAAATGAGGAAAATAATTCCTAAGGAAATTAAGCACTACTCCAGTGGTTACGTATCTGACCAATTATGATTTCAGGATTCCAGTGATACTCTGTTGCCTCTAGAAGATTCACCATGTTTTCGATATCCCCAGAATATTAAGATTGGATTTTATTTATTAATTCTATTAACTACCAGACAGGTTTTCATGCCACATATATTAAAAGAGACACTCCATGTGACTTCCTCATATAGGGTTTCATGCTACTCTTATCTTGGAATAAAACACATTATCTTATAGAACAATAGTTTGAATTTAAACAGAATAAAGTTATGGAGATAGTATCCCTGAACATGCCTAATGGAATAAGCATACCTCCCTTGGGTGGTAATTCCCAAGGAATATTCCCAAGGAATATTCCCAAGGTAATTGCCAAGGGGGGTATTCCTTGGGAATTCCTTGGTAATACGCCCCTTGGGAGGTAATTAGATCATGATGATGGAGCCCTCATGAAGGGAATCAGTGCCTTTTAAAAGAGACCCTAGAAAGCTTCCTTCGCCCTTTCCCTTGTGTGAAGACACAATGACAGCCAGCAACCCAAGAGAGCACTCTCATCAGGAAGTGACCATGCTGGCACCCTGATTCTGGACTCCCAGCCTCTAGAATTGTGAGAAGTAAATTTGTTCTTTGTAAGTCACCTAGTCTATGACGCTTTGCTATAACAGCCAGAATTGACCAAGGCAGTGGTTATACATATTCAGATGTACTACCTACGCAATTACCTATTGCTGAGTTGTGGTACAATACATATGACGGCAGATATTATTGACAGGTCACATGGCTCAACTAGGTTCAGTCAGATTTTGTCCCTCTCTCCTGGGAATCCTGCGTGAAGCTCAACATGAGTGAGAGACAGTAGAAGATGAGTCATTCTGACCACAGGACCTAAAAGAAACCAATCCCTTGCTCATGTAGTTTATATGTCCTTCCTGAAAGGAGGTATAATAAAATTTATATATTTAAGGTTCTTATTTTCTATCATTCTAATATTTTATTTTTAGGAAACCATGTTTTCTATTACTTAAATCCAAAGCATTCTAATACAACATACCATACAACACAATCTTATTATTTTCACTTAAATTATCCTCAAATTCCCTTTATTAACACTTACTAAATAAGCACTTTTTATAGGCAAAACTATAAAGTGGAAATTAAGCTTAAATCTATAAATTGAGAACAAGGCATGAGACTAAGACACAAGATGCTTGCAATAGAAGAGGTTGCATTTAGCCAACAAACATGAATTAATTACATTAATAGCTACTAAGCCTTTACTCTGTGCCAGGTATACACTTAACCTATACATTTGTCACAAAGCAATTTGTGAAACAGGTGTTTGGTGTTAGAGATAGCCTGGAAATAAACGATTGTGAAATTAGTTTGTCCAGGTCTGGATCTAGCATGGTTTCAGTTAAAATTGCATTATTCCCACCACCATTCATTTAATTTCTATTTTATATTCCAGGATTTTAAATGTAGCTTATGTTAAAAATACTCTGTGTAAGTCCTATACTTTATTCTGAATTTAGTTTTTTTTTTTTAAGTTTTATTTATTTATTTGACAGACAGAGATCACAAGTAGGCAGAGAGACAGGCAGAGAGAGAAGGGGAAGCAGGCTCCCTGCTGAGCAGAGAGTCTGATGCAGGGCTCCATCCCAGGACCCTGGGATTATGACCTGAGCCAAAGGCAGAGGCTTTAACTCACTGAGCCACCCAGGCAATCCCTGAATTTAGTTTTATAATGGAAAGAATATCTCTTCCATGGCCCTACGTAATAAATAGCTCACTAAAAGATAGAAGTGTGTGTCTATCATTATCTCAGCTCTATGTTGATTTTATACATTTTGCATTTGTTGATTTGCATGGCCAAAGCTAAAAGGAAATGAGCCATGGGACAGACCTCTATACTGAAAAATAGCATACTGAAGACAATATGGCTCATTTTGAAGTTCATGTCCCTGAAGGCCTACAGGTCCACTCTCCTGGAGGGAAGGGGGGCCCAAGGTGGTGAGGCTGCCTTCTGACTCTCCTTTGCCATTCAAGGATTCACTCTAAGGGGTTGGGGTTCTGAGAAGCTAAAGTCATCTGATGTGGACAGACTGAGGAATTTACCAGATTTTAGATATTTGCACAGGACTGATGATAGAACATAAACTGGAATTTGAGGGCAACTTGAGAGAAGGGTCCTGGATCACACACCAAAATTTCCACTGGGACCCTAAAAAGTGATTCATGTTAGACTGGAGGAACAGCACGTAGACCAGGGCTCAGAGTAATTGAAGTCAGGCTTGGATCATGTCCGTCTCCGTTCAGGTATCTACATCTGTTTAATTGATTCTTTCAGCAAATGTTTTTGGAGGAAAGCACAGTTAGAGTTTTAAATTGTCATGCCGTGTTCTAGACCTAATTTCTGGGTCTTAGGCAAAAATACTCAAGCACACAACAAGAAAATAATTAAAAGCAAGCCAAAAGGGAGATAAAAGCAAAACAAAACAAAAACAAACCAGAAACCAAAATATCATGGTAAAACTGCCAGAAACAAAGACAAAGACAGATTATAAAGGCAGCCAGAAAATAAAATTAAAGAAGCCAGTCAAAAGGCAATTGCCTTCAAAGACTCCCCCAAAGAAACAAAAGAAGCAACAGACAATGGAGTGACATCTTTGAAACGCTGACCTAGAATTCAATACCCTGTGAAAATATCATTCACAAATGAAGACAAAGTAAAATCTCAGAAAGAAAAACTGGGAGAAGTCAGCTGTGTAAGGCTCTGATTAAAGGAAATGTTGCAGGAAGATTTTCTGGCACTGGAAAACAATGACAGAACCATGGGGATAGAGGAAGGCTTGAGGAGTGATGTGCTGGGTAGATCAGAAAACTCAACAAGCACTATTCATGTCTTACAGAGCTTTATACATATTTATGTATACACTGTATTAAATACATGTACGTACATACAAATAAAATGCAGATTTGAACTCTGTGAGTCCACTTGTATGCAGATTTTCTTTCATTAAATACAGTACAATATTGTAAATGTATTTTCTCCTCCTTTTGCTTTTCTTAATATTTTCTTTTATGTAGGTTACTTTATTGTAAGAATACAGTATATAATAAGCATAATGTACAAAATATGTGTCACATGACTGTTTATGTTATTGGCAAGGCTTCTGATCAGCGGCTTTCAATAAAATTTTTGAGATGTTAAAAGTTATATGCAGGTGTTTGATTGCACTGGGTTGGTGCCCTTAATCCCCACACTATGTGTGTGTGTATGTATTTATATATTATAGTCATATATATTAAATTAACTAAAGTACATGTTAATTAAAGTACATACACACAAGAAAGCAAAGGTATGGAGAAACATTTGAAACAAAGTGTTCTAAGAATTCTAATATATTTGCAATTTCTGCAATGTGGAAACATGCTAATTTTATTTTACCTTCATGAGTCACGGTTATATCTTATACACTTCAGATAAATAAAGCAATGTAAAATAACCAAAAGTAAAACAATTAATAACTAACAAGTAAACCAAAAGAAAAATATAAAAAAATACATCCAAAAAATAGGAGAGGAAAAATCATAATACATATAATAAAACAGTATTTTTAAACACAAATGTATCAGTAATTAGAGTAGTTATAAATGAATTACACCACTAACTAAAAGAAAAAGGTTGTCATAGTGGATTTAAAGAGAAAGCAATTTTATGTTGCCTTTAACTATTATGACTTCCATATAAATCTAAGATATGTTAAATAGGGTGGAAAATGATATATAATGAAAACACTAATCAAAATAGATCATGCTTAGCTATATATTAAAGCACTTGAAACCATGTTGGCAAATGGCAAAAGCATTCAGTAAATACTAACAATTATGTTTATTATATCTCATGATAGACATTGAGACTTTATTAACTGGATTTTTTTTTTCTTCCTCTACCCTTTACAATGTTCGATTTTTTTCCTCACAATGTTTACTACAGAATTTTCTCTAACACTGATGTTATAGTTGACATATATTTTTTATATTTCTGCAATGATAATGCCTCACAATAAATTCAAATCTCTGTGGCATAGGACTGCAAGCATTTCTCTTTCTCACTAATGGGTACATATTTGGTTTAGGTGTGTTCCACAGGACACTAACTCTGGGATTTGCAGCACTTTGGGTCACGTTCTTTCCAAGGCAGATGGTAGAAAGATAAGAACTAAACTGAAGTTCCAAATTAAAGCTACAAAAGCAAATTTTAAGCAGAAATTCATGCCATGTCTCTGAACATCCTATTATTGGCTATAGTGATCATCTGGCCGGACCCTCATCAATGTTGTGTGGCTTTAAGGTTTGCATTCTCTCCTGGAGACACTTTAAAATCATATGGCAAATGATGTTGGATTTTATTACCAAGAAAGGAGTGAAGGGATTCCTGGATGGCTCAGTTGGTTAAGTGTCTGCCTTTAGACTCAGGTCATGATCCCAAGGGTCCTGAGATCCAGTCCTGCATCAGGCTCCTTGCTCAGTGGGGAGCCTTCTTCTCCCTTTGCCTGCCTCTCCCCCTGCTTGTGCTCTTTCTCTTCCTCTCTCTCTCTGCCAAATGAATAAATAAAATCTTAAAAAAAATTTTAAAAGAAAGAAGGGAGTAAAGACTTGGGGTAATAATCTAATCTACCATACCAGGCAAACTCACAGTATCACTGATTCATTGTCACTTTCTTAAAGAATTATACCTATTATTCCCCTGTCTAGATACTACATTGCAAAATATTCAAGCAGCGTTACATTTTATCCCCTATCTAAACCATGCACCCCTTTATCACAGCTGTTTTATTTCTTCCTTGCCCATCAATATATGCTTATTCATGACCAGCTCTGAAGAAATGTATATGTGAGTATGTAGTGTATGTATAAATTTGTATAAATTACATATTTTTAAGTTTTAGTTGAATATATGATTCATAATAAGTGCTTATTAAGTATTTGTTGAAGCAGTGAATAGAAGAATCTTGGGCTTCTATCTCAATATGCTTTTCAGCTGGATGGATATCTATAGAAACCCACACTCTTCTATATCATTTTACTTTTCTTAACATACAGAAAATTTATTCAGAAATTTCAGCTACGTTTGATTTCCTGGATGTCAAATAAAACACTGAAGGTCTGACCAGGTGATCCAAACACAGAAATTAATAAATATGATATCCAAAATTAGAGAGATAGAGACTTTCTTAAAGTGAACTATGTCATTATACTTTTCATCTGGAGAAAATTATAGTGTACTATGATTGAGATAGAATTTCCCTGAATTAAAAAAAATTCTAAAAATCCTCATAAGATTAACAATATAAAAAAATAAAATTGACATGTCCTCTATTAAAAATTTTAAAAATATTTTTAATTTAATGGAATGCTATAGTGTATCTATGCACTTGGGGTTTGTTTCTCTTTCTAATTGATTAAAAGAAAGGATACAATTTTTAGAACAGAAAACTTTATTACAGTATTTTGATGTTCTACATTATATTTTTTTATTTAAAATATCTTGTTTATCTTTTAGTTTTTGCTCTTTTTCTGTCCTTATGATTTGATGCAGCAGTACCTAGAAGATTATAAGCAATTAAGTATTCCTACAAAGATCTATACACTTTAAACAGTGAAGATTGTTTTACTTTTCTATGATTTATTTTTTGTTTTTGAATCTAAAGGTTGCCTTGAAAACATGATGGATACAAATAAACCAGATCTCATATTACCTGCTAGGTATGTATAGACCCTTCAGTTTATATTTACATACTTCTGAGATGTTATTAATATCGCTCACGCTACTTAATTAAGCCATCTCTTAGACTAATAGCTTCATGAGGCAAGGACTGTATTAGTATATGATTAGTATATGACTGTATTAGTATATGATTAGTATATGACTGCTTCCTTATTGAGGAGCACTGAAACAGGAATATGAGAGGGGCTCAGTAAATACTAATCACATGATTAAATTTGGGAATTTATTTCAGCATGAATCTAAAAATCCTGACACTGCATATTCAATATGTGTAAAATAAGTTTTTAAAAATTCAGGAAACTAGCATGCTAAGAAACTCTTACATTTATATCTTCCTTAAATATTCTCATTTTATAAAAATCACTTTATATATTTTAAAGTTTTTACTGCATGCATTTTTTTTTTTTTTTGCCCCTGTCAATGTGGTGGCACCTCATTTTTCAGGACAGCAGTGGGGGGAGACACCTGACTGACCAATCAGGATAGACCTGGACTTGACACCATAATCATAGAAAACAGATCAGCACAAAAGCAGAAAGATATTTTTTAAAATATACAGCCAGCAAAAGCTGAGCTTTCACAATTTATAAATAACTCCTCTAATTAATTAGAAAAATAAAAATAATCTAACAAAAAATGGGAAAGAAATTTTTAAAATTTTATATACATAGAAACCTGAATTTCTAATAAACACCTAATTAGATCAGTAATCAGCAAAATGTCAGCTTTAAAAATGAGATATTGCCCCATATCAGATACAGGAAAAACTTAAAAGTCATCCAAAATAAAATTTTCATGAGACTGTAGCAATGTGAACTGTCATAAGCTGCTGATGGAAGCATAAATATGGATAATTTTGGAGGTCTATCATCAACATTTAGTAAAGTTGAATTGTGCACATTTTTGATATGGCAAATCCATAGCTATGTATATAACCAGAAATTTCTGATAAACAAAATGTCCACTCTATCAATGTCTACAATAACTGAATGTGGAAGCAAGTTAAAGTTTACCCCATAAAGAACTGAACAGTATGTGGGGCGTCTGAGTGGCTCAGTGGTTAAAGCCTCTGCCTTTGGCTAAGGTCATGATCTCAGGGTCCTGGGATTGAGCCTCACATCAGGCTCTCTGCTCAGTGGAGAGCCTGTTTTCACTCCCCCCCCCCACCGCCTACTTGTGATCTTTGTCTGTCCAATAAATAAATAAAATCTTTTAAAGAATTGAACGGTATGTTGTGATTTTTTTTATACAAAGGTAGTATTAAACCATTAAAAGGAGTAAACAAAAGCTCTTTGAATGAACAAAGATACATAAAACACAGTAATGATATACCAAACTGACCCATGCTAGTACTATTTATGTCAAATTTAAAACACTGTTTGTGGATGAATTGGTATGAATTGACCTTATTAAAACACTCATGAGAACCATAGAGATGAAACAGAGTAGTTCAGTCCTGAGTCTTGGAAGGGGCAAAAGGCATTGGGATGGAAATAAGAGCCTAAACTCTCTACATTCATGTTTCCACAATCAGTAGCAAGAATGGTGAGGGCTGCAACCCAGTTAGGTTGTGTCATGTGCATCAATACTGTACTCTTCCTTCCCATAGTTTGAATAATTTTTTAAAACATAAGATAAATGGGACACCTTGGTGGCTCAGTCGGTTAAGCACCCAACTGCTGTTCAGGTCATGATCTCAGGGTTATGAGATTGGGCCCTGTGTAGGGCTTCTTGCTGGGCAAGGAGCTTAAAATTCTCTCTTGCCCTCTTCTTCTGTCCCTTTCCCCTCATTCATTCTCTCTCTCTCTCTATATATATATATATATAAAATGAATGCACATATATAATGAATATATATGTATGTATATATATATATATGAATGAACATATAGATTATATGTGGCAGAGGAGACTAGCGAGGATAGGATCTTGTTTAGAAAAGTATAATTCTAAATACATTCATGAAATGAGAGAAATGGGTGAAATATAGCTTAATGTATTTTCCTTCAGACACTTAGTTCAGAAAGATAATATAATACCAAGTCACCATCACTACTAGCAACAACTATCACTTTTTCAATAATTTAATGATAAAAGCTCTAAGTAGTCTTAAAATGCATTATTGAGCAGAAATCCCCCAATTACTATTTGCAGCTGTGGGGAATGTCTGAAGATTTTATCTTTGTTTCATTCTTGCCACCAACTGAGTAGTTAGCAGTTCCTAATTCCCTATTCTCTGTGTGCTTTGTAATTTTTGCAATTCTCTCTCCCTCTGTCTCTATCTCCCCCCCCACCCACGTCTTCTATATCTTCTATCCTCTATCAATGAAACTTATTCCTCTAATAGGTGTTATATAATTTATGTATAAAAGTTTACTATCCAGGGGTGCCTGGATGACTCTGTCTCAGTGAAGTGTGGGACTCTTCGATTTTGAGTTAAGTTATGATCTCTGGATTGGGAAATCAAGCCCTGGTTGGACTCAGTCCTCAGTCTACTTGAGATTCTCTGCCCCTACCTCTGCTCTCCCTCTCTCTTACTCTAAATAAATAAATAAAATCTTTTGAAAAAAGAACTTACCACCCATTTTCTCCAATTCCTATTTTTAAGAATTTAAAATTTAACTAGTTCATTTATGCTCATAAAAAATTATTTTATAATAAATTCCTATACTTTTTATATTAGTAGAAAAAGTATTAAAATTATACTTATTTGGCTCAATGATATGGTAATTAGAAGATTTTCATTTTTATGAGTGAGAATTTGGAAATGCCATATTAATTTTGTCTTCATTTGAACAATATTAAATATATATATGTTTTCTTCAGTTGTCTTAGGTTGGTGTTTAACAAAATGGTTCCTGATGTTCTTTTTCTAGAGTATTTTGAGATATATAATGTTATAATCAAGTTTCTCAACTCCTGTTCTAGGGTAAATGAATCCGAATCTCTGAAGAGTACATTTCCTTTTGCTACATTTTAAAGCAACATCCACAAAGATCCCTGTGTATATCAAAGTATAAGACAATTGTCTTAAGTCTTGAATTTAAATTTTTATAATATCCTGTTTATTCTTTCAAAATTATGTTCCCAAACTCTTTTTGATTATCTTTCTTCTCCTCCTGCCACATTCACTGAAGCATTCATATAATTTGCTATCACTAAAATTATAAATGCAATTTCCTCCACATTTTGAAGAGATAATATTTCCGAGAAGATTGCTATTTCCTGGGCTTTCTCAATTTTCATAATATTCTTATTATATTAAGGTGGCAAGAATCCAAATAGCTTTTCAAATATGGCTTCAATTGCCTGTTACCTATGTGGCTTTGAGTAAACTTTTCATAAAGTAGATTTACTGTTGACATTTTAAAAAAATCTATCATCCAACTAGCTTGATTATATTTACTTTGTTTTTTTTTTTTTTTTTTTTTTTTTTTTTTTTTTTTTTTTGGAAAATAAAGACAGCTTAAAGAGGAATTATTCAACTTTAGATGCAATTCCTAAATTAGCCTATCAGAATCATAGCAAAGAGGTACAATATTCAGAAAATTATTGCTTAAAATAGCTTGTGTAGAAAGAAAAGGGGAAATCACAGAATGATAGGAAATGTAAACTATATTGTTCGTGTGTGTGCATGCACATGTGTTTTAATTATTTGTGCATTTTTCTTGAAGTTAGGGAAGGTTATAACCAAACATCATGACAATGACCAATAGAAAAATAGGCAACAGTCATCCCCATTAGAAAGTTACGTAAGGATTAAAAATACTTAATTTTCCAATACTGATAATATATCTATTAAATTTCTATGAATTTTAAAGTTTTGGTGATTGATGTCTCTTCTTGAGTCAGTAGAATAATTTTCTTTTTCCCTTCACTACAAAGCATATGATAGTAAATGATACCAAATTATATTTCACATTTGAATGCCCAAAGAAATAATTAAATTTTGTGTCCCTGTGGCAAGTTGAACACATTTTGCTTTGCTGGCATCTCCTTGGCTAAAAATTAGAGTTCCCTTGTTAGATCTTGGCAACAAGCCCTTCTCTTATTTAACTGCAAACTATTACCAGCCCTTCTCATCCACTTCTAATTAAATGTATCAGTATCAATGCCAAAAAACAGGAATAGCTTCTGTTGGTGAACCACTATTAGGAAGAATTTTTGGAAGTGAGAAAGCATCGGAGGTTAGTATGATAGATTGAATTTCTAAATTTCCCACTCAAAGATGTTTCATCCTAATCTCCAGGACCTGTGAATGATGCAATATCACCCCCATAATTGTGTTATTGTGCTATAAGATGCAGCTGACCATAAAATAAAAAGATTATCCTGAGTGGGTTCATTGCCAATAGCCTGAAGCCTTAAAAGCAATGAACCTTCTCCTTCTGGTGGCAGAAGACAGAGTCTAAGAGATTAGAAGCACAAAAAAGGTACCAGTATTGGTTTTGAAGATGAAGGGGTCATGATTCAAAGAATATAGGTGATCTCTTGAAACTGACAATGACCATAAGTGGTTTCCAAAGAACAAAGGCGGGTTCAGTCCTAAACCTCACAGAATTACATTCTGCCAACTGCCTGAATGAGTTTGGAAGGGGATTCTTCTCCAGACCTCCCAAAAAGAACATGACTTAGCTAACACATGGATTTCAATGTGAGCTCCAAAGCTAAGTATCCAGACAGATCTACTCAGACTTCTGAACAATAAAATTGTGAGATAATAAATTGATGGTTTTTAAGTGGCTAAGTATATGAGGTCTGTTATACAGCAACAGAAAACAATACAGTCCAATCTATGGAGGAAACCGCTCTATAAATCATACACAACTGAGGAAAGAGAGAAAGGAATGCTGGGGTCCAAATGTGCACAGCTTGTTTAATAGTGGATAGAAGATCACAACAGTTGCCCTGAGGCAACTATCAACATTTATCTGGGCCATTAAATATGGAGCATCTAGTTTATTTGACCTTAATTTAGGTACTATTCTCATTGCTAGAACACCAGAATCTAGATCATATTTGCCCTATTTTTGAGAAAACAGTATGAATCTTGAGATCAAGAGGGAGCCTGGGGTCTGAATGACTGGAAACAAGCCCAAGAAATGATATACCTGTACCAGAGGAACAATCCATCATGATCATGTTCCTCATAGCAGCAGAACATACCTCTTCTTCTATAAATTGGAAACAGAGACTAAGTCAAGCAAACTCTAACTCAATGATAAATACAAAACCATGAATTTGGAAGTAAGCTATCACCTTCAAAGAGAAGCAGTAATTTTCCCTTCAATATCAAACAAAACCAAGATTAAAGGAAAATTCAATTGTGTTATTGTCTTTAATAAATAATATCTTTACAAGCATACTAAAGAACATAGAATTGTAACAGGCTGTAAGAAAGATAACTAATTAAACACAGTAGAAATGATTGCCAGGATCAAAAATTAAAACAAAACGAACAAACGCATAAAACCCATCAGCAAACAGGCTGACTGACAGAATGTTTTCGGAAATAAGAGTAAGAACCAATAATTTTACATAAAGCCAAATTATGCTAAGTACAAGAGTAAAAACATGAGAGCAGCAGATGGAGAGAATTCACAGGAGGAGAGATAGAAAGGAAAGGGATGAAGTAGGGTGTGATTTCTTTTGTGAGAGTCTTCGTGGGTGCAGTCCTGGAGAATGTGTAATGGAATGTTTATAATTGAATAGTAAACAGCCACCTACAGAGTCTTCTCCCAGTATATATCTGAAAAATGCCTCACTTGGCATGGATGATGTTAACTGACAGCCAGTACCATTCTCTCCATACACATTATTTCCCCAGAGCTGGACAAGTCCCAAGGTGAAGTTTCTTTGAAATTTCACAGTCAAGAAGAGGATTCCACTAAATTATTGTCACTTCCCAAGTATCCTAGAAAAATGCCTCTGCTTCTGTGTAATTCACCCATTACTCTTCCCATGATAGATATTCAATGTGCTAAAATACATTAGTGGCTTCCCCTTATCTTTGACAGAAGTCTTCATGCTGGGACACTTCTGCCAAGGGGTCCCACTCATGTCTTCTACATGATGAATACAGTGTGTTTTTGATATGATGCTATATTTTCTAAAATTTCTTTTAGGTATAGATCTAGTAGAAAGCTTTTGGGGATGAGTTTGCATTTTTTTCCTACCTTAAACAACGATGTAATGAAATGAACTTCATTTCCATTCAACTCAGCCACTAGGTTTATGTTATATATCTATTAATCCATTTGTTAACGCGTTAGCTATAGGTTAATTGAAGATAAGGAGGCTCATAACACATAATAATATTCTGCCTACCACTTTTATAGTAATGAGCTGAACATCTCAGGTAACAAGGATAACTATAATATGTGAATAAAAATATGACAGGAAAAGAAAGAGAAATAAGAATTCAAATTTGCCAAATACAGATCTCTGAAAAAATGATTAGAGGACATACTCCAGCCAAATAAAACAAAACATGTGAAAATTGAATCCAAGATAAATCATGAGAGAAAAGAAATGGTGTTGAACAAACAAACCAGTAAGACTAAGAGAGCTAGAATGATTAATGTTAAAATACTGTCAGGAAATAACACCCCACAAAAATTCCATGTCTAAGAGAAAGGGTTCTTCTAAGCCTTCCTTGGTTTATTAAATAGCTCTGTTGGGAGATGCAGACATTGATTAATTTGACTTATAAATTTTCATACTTATTTTATAAGCAAATCTGTAAGATTTACAGCCATTTTAGTTTCTGCAGGTGTTTATAGTGATAAAATTTTGATGCATTCAAGAATTATTTTAGCTTAGGTTATTTATATAGGATATATATTTTAAAATATGTTCACTAGGTGAGTGAATAGCGGTATATTACATGATTGTGTATGTGGAGGAATTTTGAAGTTGCAGCTGGTTGCTTCTAACCAAACGTTCCTGTGCGTATGACCATATTTTGGCCATTTTGTGCACTCCATGTCTCTCCATTAGCTTTTTGTAAGAAAGAGATTTCATTTTAAATAAAGAGCAAGGCTATATTCCAAAGTTGTTTTCCAAAACAAAAGGATATTCTCATTTGTATGTTTGATTAAGTTAGTGGGAAATAAAATTGATAGTTTGGGTAACATAAAGCATTTATGCTGGAGGGGCGGTGGGTGGATAGATGATTTAAATGAGTGACAGGTGTTAAGAAGGACGCTTGTGATGAGCACTGCATTTTATATGTAAGGGATGAATCACTAAATTCTACTCCTGAAACTAATATGACACTATATGTTTGGGTTAACTAACTGGAATGTAAATAAAACTTGAAACTATAAATAAATAAATAAATGCTTTTAAAAATAAACTATTATATAATGGAAAACATTTTTCAAAACTAAATAGTAGGATTTGAGAGAAAATACTGACAATAATTTTGAAAACAAAATTTGTGAACCTGAATATATAAAAAGCTAATACAAATTACTAAGAAAAGTACAAAGATTGTTTATGAAGAAATCAATGTATAAAAGAAGAAAGACATGTGGCAAATAGATTTATAACAAAGATCCTCAAATTCTCCATAGAGAAGCATAAATGAAGACAAAAACAGACAACATTGTTCTCTTGGATCAATAAACATTATAAAGTCAGATAGCTTCTATATTTTGAAGACATTGATGATAATCAGCCACTCTTATACACCTGACTTGGAGAAGAGTATACAAATATATTGGAATAAAAACAGACCTATCAGTTAATATTAAGGAAACACTATTCTTTCACCTAACCAACATATTTTAGATATATATTCTATATAAAAACCAAAAATTTAAATAATCTAGGATAAATAAAATTTTGTTAATAATTGTAAACACTTGTAAAAAACTAAAATGAACATTTAAAGTAGAATGGTTGAGTAAAATGTAGAATAATCAGTCACTAAAATAAGAAACGTACTAAAGAATTAGGTGCATATATGTTTATTGATCTGAAATATAACCATTTATTCTGCTCAGTGGAAAAAAATCTTCAGGACCACTTGAAGAGCATGATTACATTATTATAATTCTTCAGGTATTTGTATGTCTGTGTGTGTGTGGTTATATATTTCTATAGATAAAGTTATATATATATATATTTGAAAAAATCCAGAATTTTATGTAACAAATTATTATCTGTGGATGTCCCTGGACATAAAATTAAGGAGCAAAAAGTACTGAGGCACATATTTTTACTTAATTATTTTGAAAATTTTAAGAAGTCATAGTTCTAACATTTAGGCACTTCATTATATTATTTTATTGATTTATTAATTTTTAAAAATGGTATGGGGTGTATGACTGGCTCAGTTGGTTAAGTGTCTGGCTTGGCAAGGTCAGGATCTCAGGGTCCTGGGATCATATGCCTGTGTGAGGCTCCCTGCTCAGAGGGAGTCTGCTTCTCCTTTTCCTTCTGCCCCTCCCCCTACCCACTCTCTCTCTCTTTCTTAAATAAATAAAATCTTAAGAAAAAAGATTATAAACCAATTCATTAAAAAAATACCTAGCAGATTATACAGCTTATAATAAAATGAATTAAAACATTGGATTTTTTTTTTCTTTTTGGTTTTCCCACTTATGTCACCAAAAAGTTTTGCATAGTGATGCTCTGTTTTGATTCAATAACTATGAAGATGCTTAGGGAAGAAAAGTTATTTCAAGGACAAAGGAAAAAGAAAAAAAAAGAAGTAGATTTGATTGACAAATTCAAAACTACTAAGGAAATATTTTCTTTACAAGAAAATTAAGTTCAGGGATTTATAACTGCACTTCAGGCAATAGAACTTAAATTTAGACTGCTAAATCTCCATCATCTTAGAGACAAAAAAAAAAAAAATATATATATATATATATATATATATATATATATAAACCGTGGTTAGGTCAGGTAGTAGCCTGTGAATCTTTCCAGATCAAAACAAAGTTTACAGTTAGTTAAAGATAACATTTGAGTTGCCTATATAGTTATTAGATAAAACCACAGGCTTGAATATATAATTTTTTCAAGCATATTTCCAGTTAATTTATATAATAACATTTGAAAAGAAAATAGAAATTGAAAGGAAAGAAAAGGGCAAAATTTGGCCAGATTAGCTTTTGCTAGTTCAAAGAATCTATGCACTTTGTAATTTAAATAAAATAATTAAATTAGCTTGTTTGAAAGACTGACCTTCTAATATTTTAAGGTTGACTTTGAGTTTGTTTAAACTTCCTAAGTCACTAAACTATAATTTCTTATAAGATATTTATGTATAAAAAGCCAAATTGTTATGGGATTTCTTCATTTGAAGTCAAGCAAAATATATAGCCAGCATACAAATGTGGGTATCTCTTGGTCCTACAATGTAAGAGTCAACCACAACTTCACAAAGAAAAAAACAACAAAAAAAAGTTTCCCTGCTTTAGAAGGGAAAACTTGATTCCTACCATTTGTGTGAATGCCTTCCAGAAATAAAACTGGTTCTTTGAAACTTACTACCCTTTATTTTCTTTAATTTAAAAAAGTTATTAGACTGATAAACTTACTTGATTGAAAAGGGGTATGGCTGTGTGTGTGTGTGAAAGAGAGTGAGAGAGACAGAGAGAGCCAGTGAGACAGAGGGAAGGATATCTTTGTTAAAGCAAAGACCTGAACATCTGAACATAAAATTCGAGTATTTTAGCATTTCTATAATCTCTCCTCCTTTGGGACATCTTTATTTAGAAATTGTGCAAAGTTCAGTTTATCCTTTTCTAGTGCTGCTGCTTTGACTGCTCTTTGTAAGCTTACTTGCTTTGCTGATTCTGGTGCTCGGACTTTCAGATCACTTTCAGAATCAGCCCTGGTTTGATGTCTGGTCACACGACCAAACTGTCTTGCCATTTTTGTCTGACCTCTGTTAGTCTTTTCGGGGGTAGATGTTGACGCTAACTTTTTTTATGTCTCTGAGAGGAGTCATATACACTAGTTTATCCTCTTCATTTTTATTTTCAGTTATAGTCGTGATCTTTTGGCATACCCTGTTGCTAGAGCTTGGTCACCATATCGTTTATTCCGTTATTCCCTTTTTCTAACTGAATCTTGATTTTCTCCAAATCTTTCATTAGATACCTCCTTTTACTTGTTCCAGAATTATTCAATAGGACCCAAGCAGCATACACAAGGACAGAGAGAGAGAGAGAGAGAGAGAGATGCATATACACATATGTATGTACAATATATGTATTAACAACTACAAATGAATTATAAATTGCAATTCAATTTTCTTGAATTGTTGGGCTAATATTTATTATTACCTTATTGTGGCTGCCATAATCCTCTATGGAAGATGAGTAACTGGTATCATGTTTAGTTTAGATATCAATATGGTTTATATTTTTATAAATTTTGGCTTAGCGAAGCAAAATGCTATAGTTTGTTTTTGCTAGTATCTCTGGTTGTACTTAAATATTCTAATTCCTGTCACTAGTTTTTGTGTCATCAATCCTTATTTTTTTTAGTTTATTTTGGAATAAATTCAGATGTACAGAAAGAAGCACAGAGATTACAAAGAATTTCCATATATTCCTCACTCAGTTTCTTCAAAATTGTACCAGTCATGTAACCACTTATCAACACTTAGAAACTAAATTAATATAATACTAATAACTAATCTGCTGATATTACTCAATTTAATTGTCCAACTAACTTTCTTGTTCTGGTTCAGGATCTAATCCAGGATCAAATAAAGCATTTGGTTTTCATGTTTCCTTACTATCTTCCAACATAGTTCCTCATTGTTCCTTTGATTTTCATGACCTTAAAATTTTTGAAGTGTATTTTGTAAACAGTTCTTTAATGAGGGTTTATCTTGTGTTTTCTCCCAGTTATATTATGAATTTTTAATAAGAATACAAAGAAGTAACAGTGTGCCTTTTTTGGCACATCATTTCAGCAGGTAAATGATATCATTGCTGGTCATGTTAACTCTGTATGCTTAATTAAGTTGATATATGACAGGTTTTTCAACTGCAGTTATGGTTTTCCCTTATAATTAGCAGGTATTATATGCCAAGAAACTTTGAAAGTATACAAACAGAATGCTTTTTGTCATACTTGTGTTAATTCTGGCAACCATTGATCTGAAGTTGTTTTTCTTTGTCTTTTAAATAAAAAATAAAAATAGTCATTTATCTTTCTCCATTGGACTGCCTGTGATAATCAAACTACCATTTCCACTTTTTTTCTTGAATATGTTGCAATGTTTAACCCATATTTTATAATAAGCAATAATAACTTCAATAACTAGAGCAATATGTCACAAATCAATGAGACAAAGGATAAAGTTTTTGATTTTGGATAGTTGCAAAGTGCATGCCTTCTAGGGACATTTTGAGTAGGTACTTAAAATGGACATTAAGGAGTCTTGATGAGAATGGAAATTGAAGATTGGTACCCATATTATATAAAAGAAAAACTAACAGCTTACTATATTATTTCTGCTGCCCACTGGAACATTAACAAAACTGAATTACCCTATAAAGAGAATAATGACTTGGAAATGTCTATGAGAAATAAGATCTTCAGTAGTTTTTTATCATAGAAAAACTTTTTTTTTCTAATAATAAATGTAAAAATTTAGCAAATGATAAGATGGCAAGTTTTGCATATACCTCAGCAATTTGAGGAAAGAGGAGAGTTTTTAAATTTATTTGAAATCTTAAGATCCAGATTTATGTTTTAGGGCTATGATCGCACATTAAAGATGGGTGCCAATATAATTGAAACTTAGCAGAACAGCTGAAAATTATCCAATACATGAATGCCCTTAGTGATAATGATATCCTTATGGAGAGCAACTCTAATTGCAAATTTTAGCATTTTTCATAGTCGTGAAAAGGCATGCCAGCATACAATTCAATCATTTTAATTACTATTAATTTTTTCATTCGTGTGCCATCCTACTTAAAGCATCTAAGAAGGTGAAGGTGTCCTTGGCTTGTTTTTGATCCTTGGAAATCTGATGGCATGTTTTGCCCTTTTACTCAAGATCTGAGGAAATTAGATGGGGTTACTTCCTGAACTTACCAAGCTTAGAAGAGTGAAGGAGGACCCATCACAAGCAGTGCACAAGTAACACATGTTTCCTACAAATTATCTATATTTTTGTTTTCAAACCCAAAGAAGTAACTTCAGGCATTTCATTTCAGGTCAATGGCTGAAAGCTACAGATGAGACAAACATGAGGGACATTTGGATAAATTTTGTTCCACTGCAGAGTTTAACACTCAGACGGGTAAATACTTGCTTTGAGATGGTGTTTGGTTATACTCCTGATTCTGCACTTCTACTATGAAGGGTAAGATCCTAATACTTACTGTTATAAAGTTAACATATTTTGTAAGAAAGAAAATGTCACAGAAAAAAAAGACTGAAAAGAAGATTGCTTGTGGACCAGAATTAAGATGGGTTAGAATAAGCTCAGTCACACTCAAGAAAATTCATATGAATGAGGATGGAAAATCACCTGTGTTATTTTAAACATAATATGATATTTTAAAACAGGTAATTTCATAGTTTTTTCTTTAAGATACTCTTCTATAACTTTGTAACACATTAAATATTGTCCTCCTGGAAATCCATGTCCATCTTCAGCCTCAAAATATTACCTCATTTGGAAAAGGATTCTTTGTAGATGTAATTACTTAAGGATCTTGAGATGAAATCATCTTGGATGTAAGATGTGCCCTAAATTCAATGACCAGGGTCCTCATAAAAAGAGGGAAATATACAAAAGGACATCAGAGTGGACAATTTGAAGATGGGGACAAATACTGAAGTTTCGCTGCCACAGGCCAAGGAATGTCTGGGATCATCCCAAGCCAGCAGAGGCAAAGACTCTTCCCAAAAGCTTCAGAGGAAGCATGACGCTGCTGACATCTTGATTTTGGATTTTAAGTCTCCAGTGTTATGGGAGAACAAATTCTTTTTGTTTTAAACCTCCCAGATGGTGATATTTTGTTACAACAGCCGTAAGAAATGAATACAGATTTGGTTACGGAGACAGGGGCTCTGATAGCCGATACCTAAATGTACTGCAGTGAGTTAGGAATGGAGAGATGGCTAGAAGCTGGAGGAAATTTGAGACACTGGGAGCAAAGGGCCTAGCCTGCCGTGCAGAGTCGGTTAGTAGAAATACGCAGGCATAACGCAACACCGGAGAGGGCGCCCCGCAGAGCTGAGGCTGGCCGCAGGCCAGGCCCTGGATCCGGTGGCGGCTGAGGAGGCCCTGGGAGTGAGACACCCGGTGCGGCGGCGGCCAGAGTGGGGCGGCCGGTCTGTGGGGCCACGGTACAGCCTGGTGGTGGTGGTGGTGGTGGTGGTGGTGGTGGTGGTGGAGGAGGGTGGGGGTGGGGGGGTGGATCCCGCACGCAACTACTGCGCGGTTTAGCAGGCCAGAGTCGGACGCAGCAGGGCCCAGGGCAGTCAAGGAGGTCCGCTGCGACAACCTGGGAACGTGGAGCTGGCACTGGCCGAGTTCTAGGTCCTGACCAGCCTCCAGCGGTGCCACTGGAACGTCATGCGGTTTGAGGAGCGCGACCTGCAGCGCGACGGGCTCGCCCGTGTCAGGAGCCATAGCAAGAGCTCCCAGCTTGACCTGCGCCTGGGGGAGACGGCGCTCAAAGGAGAGAGGCTCCTGGGCTGTCTGAGGAGCTCTGCTCTCTCTGGTTTGTCATGAGTTCTGTGAAGGCGGAGACCTGAAGCAGGACGTCCCATCCCGGAGGCCGCACCAGCCACCAACAAAAGCTTCATGCTATACAGCTCATGGGCGCCTTTGCCTTTCTGCGCAAAAACCACCTGGTGCACAGGGACCTAAAGCCAGACGACAGCCTCATCACGGAGAGGTCTGGCACCCCCATCCTCAAGGTGGCAGATGTTGGACTAAGCAAGGTCTGTGCGGGGTTAGCCCCCCGGGGAAAAGAGGGCCATCGAGACAACAGAAATGTGAATGTGAGTAGGTACTGGCCGTCCTCCGCCTGACACTCAGACGTCTTCACGGCCCCCCAAGTCTAGGAGGGACACTACGCAGCCCAGGCTGACATCTTTACCCTGCGTGTTATCATCTGGCAATGATAGAATCACTTTCATTGACTCTGAGACCAAGAAGGAGCTCCTGGGACCTCTATCAAACAGGGGACCAAATATGTCCCTGTTGGAGAGGCCCTACTGGAAAACCCAAAGATGGAGTTGCATATCCCCCAGAAACTAAGGACTTCCATGTCTGAGGGGGTCAAGCGGCTCTTGAAAGATATGTTAGCTGCTAACCCCCAGCACCGGCTTGATGCCTTTGAACTTGAAACCCAAATGGACCAGGTCACATGTGCTGCTTAAAGTTCAGGACAAAGCATCATGAGTGTTTTTAAACTAGGCGAATGTACATTTTTTTTTTCTGCATGCCAACTTCCTGGACTGGATTCTTCATTTCAGGCTCTACAGTGGGCCCTGTGGAGCTGGGGGGACACGGTGGGTAGAAGACACCCAGTGCTTGTTGTGAGAGGACCCACCCAACTCTTGAAGAGGAGAGCTTTGGGGCAGAGTAAGAGTTGGAATGTCTAGAGAAGTTCTCTGAGTGGACATCTCAAGTGTTTTAGAAATACTTTTTCTAAAAGTGTATTTAGAAATACTTTTTCTCAATAATTAATAAATGCTTACTGAAGAAAATGTTTTAAAAAAAAGCTTGGTAGATAATTTTTTTTTTAAGATTTATTTATTTTATTCATTTTAGAGAGAGAGAAAGAGAGAGAGGGAGCAAATAGTGGAAGGGACAGAGAAAGAGGGAGAGAGACAATCGAGCAGACTCCATGCTGAGCACAGAGCTGATGTGGGGCTGGATCTCAGGACCCTGAGATTATGACCTGAGCCAAAATCAGGAGTCAAATGCTTAACCAATTTAGCCACCAGGTGCCGCCCTCCCCAATGTTTCTTTTACCTTAGAGAATATATGTATCATCATGAGGGGTATGTTGGTAAAAAATTAAAAGTATTTCAGGTGAGTTCAAAAGAAGATGAAAAACATGCTATTGGAAACTGGAGGAATGTAGGTCCTTACTATAATGTGGCAGAATACTTGGCGGTATTGGATTCTATTATTGGGTGGAAAGCAGAACTTGTAAGCAATAAACTAGGATATTTATCTAAAGAGATTTCCCAGCACGGTGTTAGAGATAGTCCTGATTTCTCTTTGCTGTCATGTTTATGGTCTTGGAGCCCCAGGTGAGGGTTGTAATAATTTTAGTGTAAATTCCCAAAATGATGTGTAACAGCCAAGTCTGTGGTGGCTAATAAAGTCCATAAGATACCTGTTATTTTAAGATACGAGAAACAAAGTTATTGTATTTAGTTTTAGGTCTTTTTTTGATAAAAGATGAAGCTACATCAGATAAATCATTTAACAATTTTTTTCTGAGAATTATTTCATTTTACTTTATCACAAAAAGAGGATTTTGTTAGCTTGAATTTTGTACATGATTGACATACATTCAGCATGAACTGCCAAGATTTTTATATTTTTTATATTATATTTAAGTGGCTGAAGAAATCATTTGAGGAATAGCTATCCATATGGAACATGTGAGTGGAAGATCATTTGAAAACTTCTCACCTGTTTTGTTGTAATAATGCCAGAGTAGAAGTACTCTTGCACTCTTTTTTTTTTTTTTTTTAAGATTTTATTTATGTATTTGACAGACAGAGATCACAAGTTGGCAGAGAGGCAGCAGAGAGAGAGAGGCAAGCAGGCTTGCTGCTGAGCAGAGAGCCCGATGCGGGGCTCCATCCCAGGTCATGATCTCAGGGTCCTGGGACTTGCACTCTTAACTATGGCAAATATGTTTGCACATGCAGTCCACAGTCAACATAGTCAAATTGTATGTACAGAATACATGGCATACTGAATCCCCTAAGGAATATACTTCTACAATTTCTGTACTGCCTCACTTATTATTTATTGACTGGGAAGAAATTGTGTGTGTAAGAGAGAATAGAGAGTAGTGGCAGTATTTGTCAGAATCAAGTAGGGGTGCCTGGGTATCTCAGTGGGTTAAGAATCTGCCTTTGGCTCGGGTCACGGTCCCAGGGTCCTGGGATCGAGCCCCACGTTGGGCTCTCTGCTCAGTGGAGAGCCTGCTTCCCCCTCTCTCTCCCTCTGCCTGCCTCTCTGCCTACTTGTGATCTCTCTCTCCCTGTCAAATAAATAAATAAAATCTTTTTTAAAAAAATCAGGTACTAAAGGGGAAATTCTTTTACGTATGAAGCTTGGATTGACTAGTTATTGTAATTTTTCTTTAGATTGAACAATCATAACAGTAACATAATCTCAAAATATATGCACTGCTTATTCAATTATTTTGGCAGTTAAATGTCATTTAGGGGGCGCCTGGGTGGCTCAGTGGGTTAAAGCCTCTGCCTTCGGCTCAGGTCATGATCCCAGGGTCCTGGGATCGAGCCCCACATCGGGCTTTCTGCTCAGCAGGGAGCCTGCTTCCCTTCTCTCTCTCTGCCTGCCTCTCTGCTTACTTGTGATCTCTCTGTCACACAAATAAATAAATAAAGTCTTTAAAAATAATTTTTTTTTAAATGTCATTTAGCTCTACTAAACTATTTGTTCAATTTCTTTCTTGCATTTTTCCTTTTGGTGAAGTACATGTTTAGTTATATATTTCTGGTGGGATCTGGAGCCATAAAGTACTTTTGTTTTTGTATTTTAATATATCTTTTAAAAAAATATTTATGTTAACATACATTAAACATATAAATATATGTTAATGTATATTAAATATCTTAAAATAAATAAAAATATTTTTAAAAGATTTTTATTTATATATGAGAGAGAGAAAGTGAGACAGCAGGATAAGAAGGCTCCATGCTGAGGTTGGAGCCTGACACAGGGGTCAATCTCAAGACCCTGAGGCCATGACATGAGCCAAAACCAAGCATCAGAAGCTTAACTGACTGAGCCACCCAGATGTTGGTCATCTTTCCTTCAGAATGTTAGCCTGGTCATCTTTAGATTTCCTGTTAGACAAGTCTTTACCTTACTATATTTGAACATATTATTTTGTTGATCTCTGCCATTTGTTGTTCTGGATTAGAAATTTGTTTATTATTATTTCTGTAGATAATATTTATATCTGTTTTGTAGTTTAACATTTTCTTCTTCTTTTTTTTTTAACTGTTTTATTCTAGAACTTATTTTCAGTCATTAAAGTTTGTTCATTTATAGCTATGATTTTTAACTTAAGAATAGTTGGAAGAGCACCTGGGTGGCTCAGTCCGTTAATCATTCTACTCTTGATTTCAGCTCAGGTCATAATTGCCGGGTCATGGGATCCAGCCCCACGTTGGACTCTGTGCTGAGCATGGAGCCTGCTTGAAATTCTCTCTCTCCCTCTGCCCCTACTAGCCCCTCCTCCTGCTAGCACTTTCTCTCAAAAAAAAAAAAAAAGGAAAGACAGAAAGAAAAAGAAAAGAAAAGAACAGATGGATTTAAAAATCTGGTGGGAGAGATTGCTAGATGTTCACCAAAGCCTGTTTTATTTTCTTCAATAACACATTGTGCAATACGTTTTTCATACTTCTTTGAAGTGAAATACAGCCCTATGACTGATAGTGAATTATGAGTAAGTGGAAAAACATGCATAACTTTCAGGCCTTGGTCATCAAACCTTCTTATATTAATTATTTTATTTCCCCTTCTGTCAGCTTAATCGTGAATTCCCAAGTCACCTGTTAAGGAAAAGTCCCAAGTTGAAAAAAATCCTTAATTTCTGAATCACCTCTAGAAGGACAGTGAGACATAAACCAGCAAAACTGTTGAACAGTATGGGCCAGAAAAAAGAAATTATCTGTTCTGATCATTAAATATTTCGCTGTTTGTGGCATTGGCTGTCATTACTAGAAACAGTCTTTTCCTGTTGCTATACTGTATTAATTGATCAGGGGAAGGCATTTTCTTAAATATGCTTAATTTACAAGTTGCTAGAAGTTGCAATTGGACATATGTTAATGCAAAATCAAAAGTTTAAAAGTGCCAAAAAAGGTAAAATTTTAAAAATTATCAAATTAGTGTTGATAGTAAATTGCAGGCTATTGTAATGTGTTTGACAATTTTTCACTGAATTATTTTTTTAAGATTGTATTACTTTCTCTGTCAGAGAGAGAGAGAGAGAGCACAAGCAGGGGGAGCAGCAGACAGAGGGAGAAGCTGGCTCCCCTCGAGTAAGGAGCCCAAAGCAGAACTCAATCTCAGGACCCTGAGATCATGACCTGAACCAAAGGCAGATGCTTAATGGACTGAGTCATCCAGGCATCTCAAAGAAGATAAAAAAAGACAAACATGAAATGATGCTCTACATCACTAATCATAGGGGAAGTGCAATAGAAAATGCAGTGTCACCTCAGACGAGTTAAGATGATTTTTTATTTATTTATTTTTTTAAAAGGCAAGTTTTGGCAAGAATGTGGAGAAATCTGAACATTTGTTCAAATGTTCTGTTGCCATTTGTGGAAATGTAAATTGGTGGAGCCACAATGGAAAACAGTATGGAGGTTCTTCAAAAACTAAAAGTAGAACTACCATGTGATCCAGCCATCCCATTTCTCTGTGTTTAGTCAGAAGAGTTGGAATCAGAATCTCGATGTTTATTGAGCATTACTCATAAGAGCTAAGAGATGAAAAATCGTAAATGTATATTGACATAATTTGAAGACATTTTGCTAAGTAAAATAAGAAAGTTAAATAAACATATACGGTAAGTATTGAAACAGGATAGTCTATGATTCCATGGATATGCGTTATCGAAAGCAGTCACACTCGAGAATAAATGATTGTGGCCAAGGGCTTTTGGGGCTAGCGGGGAAAGAGGAGCTGTTGTATAATGAGTATAGGTTTAAGCCACACAAGATGAAGCTCTGGAGATAGGTTGTAAAACATCATGCTTATAATTAAGAAGTTTGTATTTCTCTCAGAATTTGTGAACAAGGTAGATCTCATGTTATGTGTTTTTAACCATGAGAAGAAGAAAGAAGGAAAGAAAGAAAGAAAGAAAGAAAGAAAGAAGAGAAAAGAAGAGAAGAGAAAGAAGGGGGGAGGAAGGAAGGAATAAAAGGAAGAAAGCTTAAAAAGAAAGTTAGGCAGAATCAAGATATCATCTGAAAAGAAACTCTGGGTTGTTAGTCTAGAAGTATTCAGCAGAAGCGCTGTCATGACTTCCCCAATCCTTTAAATCCTGGTTCATGTGCCTTTCCTTTAATTGGATGCCTCAGAATCACCTTCACATTTTTATTCTCACTGCAAAATAGTTTTTAAGTTGTTGTCAGGCTTTCTCGATTCCTGCTTACTCTAAAATTGTGGGGTTTATTTTTGGTTGGTTTTTCTGCTAACTGTTGTTTGAGCCTAAAAGCATTTCTCATTACTTGCTTTAACATTCAATTGAGATTTTTCATATAGCTTCACTGAACTTGAGATGAAATCTTGTGTTACTTTTGCTGTGCCAACACAGATGTTTTATCTCTTTTTTCGTAGATGACCTGTTTCCTGTTTAAACTGTTCTTTTTAAAAATAAAAGCATGAAAATTATTTGTCAAACAGACTTTACTTTCCAAATAAACTAGCATAATACCCACAGAAGTTTGGGGATTTTTGAGTGTTTTTATTGTTTCATCCTGATGATACTATCTATAAAGGATATAGTCACTCATTTAGTATGTATAATTTTGTTTAAAGAATAAACAATTTTGCTGAACTAAGAAGTAGAGCAGAAAACTAAAAGAAAAATGTTATTAACCAGTTAATACATCATGAATATTGTTGTATTACAGTGTAATTTATTTTTACACAGGAACCTCAAATTGCTTTGAAAATAGTTCTTTTTTTTTTTCTATATGACAATGTGACTATTACGTGAATGTTGACTACTGAAATGAGATAGGAACATGGTTTAACTACTTAATTTTACATTGAAGTCAAGGCTTCATAATGAATTTGAGAGATTTTTAATTTTTTTCAGTTTTATTAATATTTAAATCAATGCATTAATGTACACAAATGTCTGAAACACGACACCACAAACTGATTTTATGTTTGCAAGATTGTGCCACCAAAAATATCATCCCATTACCTTGTATTTTAAAATTAAAAATAGCTAACACTATTGAGGTCTACTTTCCATAAAATGTACACAGATGTATGCTTTGATTAAGGGTAAAAACAGATATAACCTTGGAACTATCATCTTACTTATTATTATAAGACATTTCTATAGCCCATACAGTTTTCTTTCCAATTATCCACATCCTTCACATATCATTCTTCTGCCTGAGGCAACCGCTTTCTCTAATTAAAAGGCTAGTTTTTTCTGTTCCAAAATTTCATATGAAATCTTAGAAGTTGTGTTCTTCTGTATCTGGCTTCTTTCGCTGAGCAGGCTGTTTTTGTTTCGTCTTTGCTTTCATGTTTATTAGCAGTTTATTCGTTCATTATCAAGTAGTGTTATTTTGTATACAGCTCTTTGGTTTATTCATTCACTTGGTTGATATTTGTATTTTTCTCAGTTTGCAGTTCTTTTGTTTTTGTTTTGTTTTTTAAGTAAAACCACTGTGAATATTCATGTGCAAGTTATTTTCTGTATATTAGTTTAACTTTCTCTTGGCCAAATACCTAGAAATGAAAATACCTCATTATATGGACAAAGTTTATGTGAAACTCTCCAATCATTTCACACTGCAACCTGCAATATATGAGAGACTAAGTTGTTCCACATCCTCATCAACACTTGACAAGTCTTGGTATGAGCCATTCTAGTGGCATGGAGTGGTGTTCCATTGTGGTTTAATTTGCATCTTTCTGACTATTAATGTTCAGTCTGCTCATGTGATTATGAGATATTCATATATCTTCTTTGGGGAAGTGCATGTTTAAATATTTGCCCATGTTTCATTGGACTGTTGATCTTGAAGTTGTAGAGATCTTCTAAGGTGTGTACCCAAGTACTTTGTTTAATAATCTATGTCAATTATTTTCTTTCCATCTAAGGCTTCCCTTTCATTTTTAATAGTTGTCTTACAGGAAAGAGTAATAAGATTAGATAAATCATATCATATTTTTGAATGCTTAATGCTTTTGCATCCTATCAGGAAAGTCTTTGCCTAACCTAAGGTCAGAACATTTTTTTTTTCTAAATTTTCTTCTTCATGAAGACTTTTCTTATATTTTTCCTATCTTTCCCATGTTTATGATTTCTGTATTATACACCAGTATCTTTATGTTCTGTTTTTACATGGGGAATATACTTAGTGTGGTTTAAGAGGAAATCTTAAAAGTAGGCAGTTTAAATCCTCCAAATTTGCTTAAAAAAAAAAACTTACGTATTCTATATCATTTATATTTAATTATAAATTGTAGAATTAGTGCTAATTTCTGAAATAAAAAATCTTGCTGAGATTTTGCTTCAGAATGTTTTGAATGCGTGTAAATTAATTTGGGAAGAACTAATGTAACAATATTGAGGCTTTCAGTTCTTGAAAATGGTTCGTCTCTCCATTTATAGTTTTTAGGTCATCTTTAATTTTTCTCAACAATGTTTCTTAGTTTTCTTTTTATAGTATTTAAATAAATTTTGTTAACTTTATCCCTAGATAGTTAGCATTTTTGGATGATATTGTCAATGGCATTGATTTGTATATTCTATTTATGGTTATTCTCTACAGACTATAATTGAATTGGTATATTGACCTGTTTTCTTATGGACTCATGAAATAAAATGATATGGTCTAATACCTTCTTTGATCTTTTATGATATTTTATACCTATATCATGTCCTCATGAACAAGGGAAATTAAATGTTTTATTTCTAAATTTTATATATATATTATATATATATATAATATATAATATATATATTTCTTTCCTGTACTTTCTAGGACTTTAGTAGCATAATTTAAAGTAGTGAAGGCAGACAGCTTTGCCTTGTTCCTGATCTTATATATAAAAAAGTTATTTTTTGAGACACCTGGGTGGCTTAGTTGGTTGAGCATCTGTCTTCAGCTCAGGTCAGTATTCCAGGGTCCTGGGATCAAATCCCATTTGGAGCTCCTTGCTAGGTGGAGGGACTGCTCCTCCCTTTGCCTGCTGCTCTTCCTGCTTGTGCCCTGCCCCCTCTCTTTCTGACAAATAAATAAATAAAATCTTTTAAAAAATTCTTTTTTTAACTAAGCATAATTTTAGATCTAAGGTTTTGATAGATATCATTTATCTAGCATAAAGAATTTGTCTTCCATTCCTAGATTTATTAGTTTTTTTTTTAATATGAATGGTTGATTTTATTAAAAATTTTAAAGGTTATGTTGGGGAAATTAAATGGATTTTTTTCTTTCTTCTGTTAACACAATGAAATCTATTATATAATTTTTAAGTGTTAAACCAACTCTAATCTTCTTAGGATGGGCCACAGGTATTTATTTTGACAGCCATGAAAATATGCTGCTCAAATTTTCTTTAAGAGGACCTACTTCAGGGAGCTCAGGGGAATGAAAGGCTATGCTCACCCTGGGCTGCTCCAAGCTGACCAACAGGCATTGCAGGGGTCCTAGCATAGGCATCTTCTCACTTGTTATGGAAATCTTTCTATGGACAACTCTTGCCCAGGAAATTCCTACCCAAGTCATCAAGATTTTGAAAAGCTGTGCTGTAGGCTGATGTTCTTCCTGTGCAAATTTTCCCTCCGTCTCTTTAACAGATGATAGAATGCCTTAATAATTTGCCTGTTTTATCCTTTTTCCTTCATTTTATTCTTAGTGGGTTGTATTCCTAAATAAATGTCTTGTATGTTTAATATATTTATTATTTTAATACTATTATATTCATATAATGATGCTTACATATATATGCATGTATGTATGTATGTATGAAACATGTCTCATTTTATTACAGTTTTATTTTATTATAATAATATTATATATATATATACATATATATATAAATATGAAATTTCTGCTTCATTTTTGTTGCATGCTTGCTATTCCTGGACTAGATGATATAATCTTTTCTTCTGAAAGAATTTGTACAGAATTAATATTTATTCTTCTTAGCATGTTTGATAGAATTCATCAGACATCCGGGCACAGACTTTATAAGAAAGTTTTAAATGCAATTCCAATTATTAATGAATTTGGATATACTCAGACTTTCTATTTTTTTGTGTCAGTTTTAGTGACTTGTGACATCAAGAAATATGTACATTATGTTGACATAAACTTGTTCATAATGGTTTTGTTCTTTCAGGGTCTTTAGGAACTTTAGTTATGACTTTGTATGGGGAATTACTTGCAATTTCTACTTTCTTATACTTGCAATTTGTATTTTTTTTTTTTTGGACTGGTCTAACCATAGGTTTACTGGTTTTGTTTATTATTTTAACAAGACCTTTTTCCTTCAAAAGTGCTTTTTAATTTTTTAATTTTTTATTTATTTTATTATTATTTATTTAATTTATTTATTATTTGTTCTCTAGTTAATATGTTCCATCATTCATCTTTACTATTTCCTTTGTTTTACTTACACTAGATTTAATTTGATTTGTTTTTATTTAACTTCTCATGAAAGAGTTTATACAATTGATACTGAGCATATAATGTTTCAGCATTTTAATGTTATATAATTTCACCTAATGACTTCTTTAGCTGCATTAAAAGTATTTTGATTATTTGTGTTATTATTATTATTACTCAATTAAAATATTTTCTAACTGTTGTTGTAATTTTTTTCCTTTGATCAATAACTTGTATATAATTATGTTGGTCTAATGTCCAACTATTTGCTTATATTCTAGATAACTTTTTAATTAATTTCTAATTTAATTTCCTTTGTGTGAAAAAGCATTGTACTCTCTCATTCATTTAGCATTTTAAGACTTATAACCCAGAATATAACCAATTAAATGTGCATAACACCTATACTTGAAAACACTATATACTTCCCTATAATTTGGTGTAGCACTCTCTGAATGTCAATCAGGTCAGGTTGAATGATACTGTGGCACGTATTTTCTATATTCATATTTATTTTCTTTCTGTTTGTTCTAGTCATAACTAGGAGAGGACTGTGAAAATCTCTAAACAAAATTGTAGATTTTTTTTTACTTTTGTGTATTTCGTTTTCAACAGGTTCAGATAATGCTTTGTGCGTTTTGAAGCTCTATTAGTAAGTACACAGAGCTTTAGATTTTTTATTTCTTCTTGCTGAGTTCATCCTGTTTTAATAATAAAATCTTCTTACTAATATCTGGTACTATTCCTTCTCCAGATGTTTGCTTTCTCTATATATATTTTTAAATATGTATTTATTTTGCGTGGGAAGGGGCAGAGAAAGAGGGCTAGAGAAATCAAAACCAAGTTCATGCTGAGCACAGGGGCCTGGGCTGGCACTGGATGTGGGCTTGATCTCGGGACCCTGAGATCATGACCTGAGCTGAAACCAAGAATTATATGCTCACTGACTGCACCACCCAGGTGCCCTGATGTTTACTTTTTCGTATATTAAATTAGATAGCCAAGGTTTCTTATAGTGAGATATCTTATTGTATATCTCTTTCCATCCTTTTACTTTGTAGAAGGAGTTTCCTGCATTCTGACAACTTTTGCCTTTTACTAACTTTTGGATATGAAATCATTTATATTTAATGCAATTACTGATACACACGGCTTAGGCCTACCATCTTGGTAGTTATTTTAAATGTCCTCAAGTTTATCTTTGTTCTCTTTTATCTTTTTTGGTCTTTTTAAATATTCTGCCATTTGAATCTCTTATATTGGCTTATATTATATACTCCTTGGGTCCTCTTTAACTTGGGGTTTATGATATGTATTTTTAACTTATCACAGTCTTCCTACAAATTATATTTTAACACTCCATATGTATTGTAAGAAACTTTCAAGAATACTTTCACTTGTTCCTTTTTATTCTTTGTGCTATTGTTTTTTCCTATTCATAAGTTTCCTCATAATTATGGATCACATGTTTTCTTTGCATATGTAATTTTCTATTGGATGCTGAAAATCTAGATGCTATATTGTTGAGAGTCTGAACTTTTCTTCTTTCTTTTAAAAATTATTAAAATTTTTGTCAAGCAATTAAGATAATTGTGAATGAGCCTAATTTTTTCAAGGATTGTATTTAAGTTTTATTGGAGTAAGTCTAAACTCTTTTTCCCCTTAAAACTAATTTACCTCAACTGGTAAGATAGGACTTTTCAGAGTTCTTATCTGAATTATGCTGGTTACACAACATATTTTTCAGGGGTGCCTGGGTAGTACAGTCAGTTAAGCATCTGATTCTTGACTTTGGCTCAGGTCATGATCTCAGGGTCCTGAGTTCAAGCCCTGTGGAAGGAGCTTGTGCTCAGTAGGGGGTCTGCTTGAGATTATCTCCTTCTCTCTTCCCACCCCAAATAAATAAATAAATCTTCTCCTTTTTAAAGTATTTTTCAGTCTTGCCTAGTCTTCAGCAAATATCTGGGTCTCATTCTCTGTTTAATCTGCTTTTCTCTAATATTGTACCCCTCACATTTAGCTACCTCAACATTAAAATTCATATATTCTCAACTCAGCAAGACTGTTGCTCTCTGCTTGTATTTTCCTTGAAATATGTTTGTTGAGAAAACCAGATAGAATTTCCTTCATTCTTTCTTGCAAATTCCATCTCAGAATATATTTTAACATGTTTCTCTGTTCACTCCTTTTATCTATAAACTGATAGCTTTGACTCGAGACTCAATCTTGCTCCTATGTGATTTTTTTTTGACAAGACTACTTCATATTGTTTTCTTTTAACAGAAGTCTCATGATACCTACTGTACCTCTTCTTGTGATATTAGCTGATCTTCAAGGCTAGATCCATTAATACATTAATTATTTCTATTACAAAAATGATCCCATACTAATTACATCATTCTTCTCCTTTGGTTATAAAATAAGGCTTATGTAATGAGAATTTTTTCCTTACAGACCTGAGGTTACCCTCCGGTAAAAAAGATTTTGATGCTCAGATTTTTCATCTTTTTCCAGTGAATGCTGTTTCATTTTCTTCTTAGTTTTTTTTTTTTTTTTGATAAGTCCCTAATAGCTATTATAACTCTATGCTAATTGGTAATGAAAATAATCCAGACTCAATTTGTTAAAATTCTACCCCAAACATAGAATAAATTGTTTATATGGGGAGCCCTGTTACTGTGTTTCTTATTTATTTACAGTACATTTCAAGACCACAATTTGCACACGTAGTGATCTTTGACACTGAGTATTTCATGGAAGAGTCCTTTTTCACTTTTCTAAGCATTTCCATGGATAGTGATAAGAAAGTATTACACAAAAGATTCATAAATGTATACTGATAGTTACACATAAAATTCAGGATTGGAAAAACAATTACCCAATTCCATATTCTATCTGTATTTCTTCTCTTACCACACCTAGAATCCTCGTGGTCAAAGACTAATGGTTAAAGTAAAATATGCATTATTAGTAATTTTCATTATCCACATTTAACGCAAATATCCTTAGGTAAATGATGATAACTTTACTACTAATAGGCCTCTTTGAATTTTTTTTTTTTCCAATCATGGAGCACCTATCTGAAAATTCCTTTGTTCGACTCTAAGTGTTGTAGTGCTCTGCTGGGGATATATACGAAAGTTTGATTTGAGGGGACATTTTCTGAAAGCTAGGTTAGCTTTGGCCCTGCAGAGTTTAGCAATCTAGATTTGTCAGTAAATGAAACTAACAATTTAGATCAGACTCCTGTATTGTCGATTCTTCAAACAGATTACAAAATATAGACAGTAGTGGATTAGCAACTTCAAACCTTCCAAATATATAGCAGCTCTGAAGCTGGAAGATATTTAAATATTAATAGGACAAAAAAACAAAGACTAAGAACTAGATGTTATTTTGTTATATCCTTTGTAATGTATATGTGAAATATATGTATTTGCTTTATTCTTCTAAAAAATCTATTTAAATCTAATTCTGCAAAATTTTCAGAGAAGAAAGAAATCTGATGAAACATATCAGTAGTAGACTGAGGTTTTTGTCTGCCAGGATCTTGTCCTGAATTCTCTATGCTTCACGAGCTACAAGATTAATCTTCATGGAACACACTTCTTGTCAATGGTTGTCTATCGCCTGCAAACAAATGAGAATCCATATATTGATGCCTATGATCTGCCCTGCTTTGCTCACCACTCGCCCATTTATACTTTACGTCCAATTTCTCCTGAATCTCAGCCTTTCTACACTTTACTCCCACTTCCTGAAAATGCTCCTCCCAACTCTGTTTGGAGCTAGCTTTGGCTTGGCTTTCAGGATTCAGTTTTATGCCACTTTTCCCAAAATTATTGTGGGTCTGCCTCTCTTATGTCATTCCATAATATTCTGAATATGGATCTATGGCACTTATTCTACTCTAGGAAAATTACTACTTAGGTTTTCTGTGCCTAGCAATATAATGTAAATCCCTTGAAGAAAGGACACTATTTATTCTGTATCCAGATTGCTTGGGACATAGTAAGCTTTGAATAAATTTTCTCAGTTTAATGCAAAAGTATTCTTTGATAATTAGCTAATTTTATGCAATGAACTTCCTGTTGCTGGTAGTCTTATCTTTATCTGTCTAGCTCTTTTTATTTAAAACCCCACCGGTCCTATCCCCTTTCATGGAGTAAACTGTGCTTGTATGATGCAAAATCCACTATATTTCCAACAATGACTTCCCTGAGAACAGACTCAGTTCACCTTTCCCATTTGCTCTTTAAAACTCACCTATAGATGTGCAGTTTTCAGCAAATGCTAAGATTTATTGCCAAAATGCTTTCCTTTAATGACTGAGAATTTATGTAGGCACCATATATATGTATTTCAATGGGCAGTTAGCATTTTACAAAATACACAACTTGATATTCTTCTAGACTCTGAGTTAACATCATGCACTTATCCTGCTTGTTAGATAGAATAAAAATATAAATATAATGTGTATTTATCTGTAAAGATAATATTTTCTATATAAATGATAATATAGCCACCAGAACACTTTGTAGATGAAAATCCAATGTAACAATTGTATGTATCTTCAGTAGGAAAATAAGAGAAGTATTAGTTCCTAGACAAAATTGAGGATGAACAAAACAAATAACACTTTTCCATAGAGTGTTTCACCAGAGTGTGATCTCTCAAAAAACTTTCCACTAAAAAAATATCCTATAGAGTGCATTAAAAAAGAAAGAAAAGTATATCCTGTGTGTATAGCTAGAAGCAAAATCTATAGTGGGAAAGAGATCCATGCATTCTAATGAGAACACATATTAACACTGACTCAGGCTTTTTTCTGTGTCATTTCATTCAATCATCAGAGGACATCTTTGTAGCTCACTGAAATACTTATGGAAATACTAACATTTTCACCTTTTTGAATGGATTCTGTATGACATGAATCATACACTAAGGAAGGAGATTGAAGGAGATAAAAGTGATACTGTTAAAATACTTCACAAATCTAATCTTAGATCTGGATCTCATTTGTTCCCATTGGATAATATACTGTGCATTTGAAGAAAATAATATAAAATGTTCTAACTTGGGTTTCTTGATGTGACTCCAACCAAAAACATTCACTCTTTTTCATATTCTTGGACATAGGGTTCCCAACTTCCCCCAGTGTCCACTGATGTTGTAGGACAGTGGTTCCAGTTGGGAGAAGCTATCAGGACAATAATTTCTATATTTATTATTTCATCATTTTAGGTTATATTTTGTGAAATTTAAATTTTACATTATATATTGGATCATTATCTCATGCATAGAACTTATAGACAAAAATATGTGCACATATTAGAGGTAAATGTGCATCTTTTTCTAATACTGTACATGTCCACAAAATATTTGAAGACCTTTGCTGAAGAAGCTTCCATTAGGAGTAGCCAACTGAATTTTGTAATTGGTTGACTCTCCTACATGATAAAGAGACACAGCAGATTTTCCCAACCTATGCAAGAAAGTGAAGTATTATAATTAATGAGTGAATTAAACTTGCTTAAAGTAAGATACACTGTTTATCTGATCTTCCCTATACCAAAATCTTAAGGTCGTATTTGGATTAATTTAAATAAGATTATTCATTCAACAGATATTTATAGAGCACCTATGATGAATAAAGCACTAGGTTATGCACTGAACGTACGTGTGTGAATGTATGTGTGGATAAGGCTGTCCCTTCTCCTACTTTCATGGGACATAATAATAATACTCAGAAAGATTTTTAGCTTATGGATTTCTGAATAAAATAAATAGAATTAGTTGAGAACACTTCAAACTGTATAATCTAAAGGTAAGTGCATACCCAAGAAATGACACTGGATGTCAGCAAGAAATTAAAACGTGTGGTTATAAATCAGTGAGAATTTTGCCTCCCTTGTTACTTCACCATGGCTTACCCTAAATGGAGTTGATATAAGAGTGATTTTAAATCTTCCTAAAATTAACCCATTTATAGGATCATTTCTGTAGGTTAACTTTTATTCTTGAAGCATACCGATAAAATGGTAAAGATGTTGAGTATTAATTTATATCTAATCATATCTCAGAGGAGCATTTTAATTGGAGACTATGACAGGTCACTTTCACATTTTCCAGCAATCCCTCTGACTGCTCTGTCGGAAGAGACGGGAGGAGGACAAGAGTCTAAGCAGTGACTTTGTTAATATCAACCCAATGAACGATAATCGGAGCCTGGTTCATGTTAATTGTAGTGGGTGTATCAGAGAAATGCATAAATTAGAAACACATTTTAGAAATAGAATGGACGAAGATTGTTGTTGTATTATGCAACATTTCCTCTGCCAATAAGCCCTAAAACAGGGTCCTGATATCTAAAGATTGCATGTACTGAGAGTGAATATATTTTTGCTTGATTTCATATTTCTAAATAGGTAACAGTTGAAAAGAGAACCTAGACATCCAGCCATCCTGGATCTTTTTTTTTTTTTTTCTTAATTAACCAAGATTATTTTTCTTTTTATAGAGTCCTAGAGAATACTATAATCTTCCCATAGGTCCCTTAGCCTTTGATGCATGTTTAATGTATAATCTTTCATTAGCATAAATACTGCCAGACATGACTTACAGCAATGGATAGTTGAGTTCACTTGCATTTCTGAGACCTGTCTTCACAATTCCATATTTTCAAATTCTGTGAAGACTTTCCTAGCCAGGTTTAGTTTAGTTTAGTTTTATTTTGCTTTAGTTAGTGAAATCGAAGTATCATGGGGAGCAGACAGAGCAACAATAGAGAAAGGAAATGATTGTCAGATGCTTGAATGCTTAACACTGTTAGCAGTTTTGTATGTGAGACCAATGATCAATGGAACCAAGAACTTTGAAATTATTAGAGTATCATGTTTCACTTCTTACTGAAGATTAAAATAGTTAATAGACTGAGTCTTAAATGGAGACTTTTACATCAAATAAAAGAGTTGATTGGGCATTTTTCAAAGCTAAGTGCTCATTTCAATAGATAAACTTCCTAAATATGTCTTTTAAATAGCAAAAGAAAAGCTGAGTGGTGTGTATTCAAGATTCCAAAAAGGAATTGGTCTTACTGAGACACTAGATTTCTTCATTTAATTTGCTAATAGCAGTGTTCTACATGTCTTGGTACATATTAATGTAATTTGTTTGCCTTTGTTAGTTGCAAATTTTCTTAAATAAAATTACTTTGCTATTGCAACATTATTTTCTCATTGAAATAATTTAACTCCCTGGACATATTGCTTTGATAAGTATCACACTGTTGGTCCTTAAAAAAAGAATGGGAAGCCTTGAAAATTATACTTCAAATATGTTCCTTAACTAGGGCAGAAATTGAATCTTCACTAACCAGTAAAATGGTTTTACTAAATGAATGAATAGCTTTTCTAAGTATTTTAATTGGTTCCTGAAAATATACTGACCAAGGGGGGAAAAAAGTGAACATCTTCCTGAAAATTCTACAGGGTTTCTTCGTACTGACCTGGATCCATGTTCTCTTTGTTTCATTCCTCTTCCTCCTTCTTTTCTATGTAGATAAGTCATTCTAAAAATAATAACCCATAATTTGATTTGTTCTTCCAAATTATATGAAAATGCTTAAAATAGATGTGTCCTTTAAAATGGCAGTTTCTATCAAAATTTAGAATTCCAATGAAAATGTATATACTCCTATATTTATTAGGAAACCATCTAAGGAAGTTCTTAGCACGAACTAAGAACTGTGTGGATGAGTAAAAACCATGATATTCATGAGCATTTTAATGAGTACACTGGGACCTTTTCCCCCCAGTAACAATAAGCATAATTTTTACATTAAAAATATGATGTTTAAATAAATTACTTATGCTAGAAATCTGATTTAAACATATGGTGTCATTAGACGTTGAGTAGTTGTAATTCCAAGAATGTAAATCAAATACAAATAAATATTCAGTTATAAATAAAATAGGGAAGGAAAAATTACCACGTAATAGGCACACGGGATCAAAATCTTTCAAGCAGAAATAAAACATACACATAACTGATGATGTCAATAACCTCAGTGTTTTAAAAAATAATCTAATTTAAAATTATAGTAAATTGTGTTCTTTCTTTAAAATACAGGTTTTCATTCAGTATTAATGTTTGTAGGCGGTGGCATTCAGATGAAGCATTAAATTAAAGTTCCATCTGCCTGAGTTTAGAAGTTATTAACAATGGTAAAATTTCTTATTGCTCTGGTTTAGAAAAAAGACTGTTTATGTACACGTGTCCTGGCTGACATTGCCTTTTTTCTGAAATAAAATTATGGGTGAATTGTTACTAATAGAAATGTTCACTCTAGAAAACAGAATGTTGCTGAATGCACCAAAGCATTCACAACTGCCTATCAGAAATGTAAAATATCACTCCATAATATGCCATTTTAATGTAGCATAAAATAGTGCAATTTAATCTCTAAGCAGGTGTGACATTAATAGGGAGCAAGCATAGTTACCTCTCTACCTCATTCAGTTGACAACCTCTATAATATTTACTTTATTGTGAAATTGTTATTTTATTACACAAACTGACTCATTCGTTTATAAACCTTGCCTTTTCATTTCCCTATAAACTGTACAGCGTATTTACAATTAAGGGGAAAAAGGGTTTGGTGAATAAGCTTTTTTTATACATTGAAATTTTGAAATGGTAAATAAGAGTATCCTGGACCAGATGGTTAAAGCAGCCAGAAGAACCTTCTCTGAGCGACAGTCGGGATGCAACTTCCAAAGGGGAAAAGTACAATAAAGCCAGCTAGTAGCCCCATATCGTGTTTCAATACATAAAAACTCTGTGTGATCGGCAAATTGTTTTCCTTAATATGGAGCCTATTTTTATGTGTTTCAGGACATAATTTTCCAAACTGTGATATCAACACACACTTAAAACTGCTGTTTTTGTCACGTACTTGGCATAAAACTTTTAAAGTTCGTGTATGTCGAATTTCTCATAGAGAAAACACATAGTTATACAATGTATTTTTGTCTATATTTATTGTTTTTATAATTTAAATAAATTGTATTTCTTTGTGTCATCAGTAACTGTATTTTATAAAATGAAATTTCACACAAGTCTATAGGAAATGAGCATGTGACTCAAACATTCTGAATTACATGTTTCTACAATTATTTATATTTTTGTCTGCATATGTATATACTCACATTTAAAATACAATACTTCAGAAAAAATATATATACACCCCACACTATATATTTTTGACATAAGTAAAAATAGATGAGAATGCCTAGAATTAACAAATTCTTGCATTTATAAAAATATGGATCAAATCCACCATAACATTGAAATACCAATACAAGAATTTTTAAAGGTAAAAAAAAAATGACATAGTATTTTAAGATATGTAGTACTCCTCTTAACTAACACTTTTTAATAACATTGGACAAAAGTATTTTTCTCCCTTTATTCTATACTTCTATGTACCTGTCTTAGGAAAGACTTCTCTATTAATGTCTTATATTTCCACATGTCTTATGAGTCTAGGCCCTGTCCGAACTTTGTTCTAAGCTGCCTTTTCAAGAACGTTCATAGAGCATCAGCTTTGGCAGACAGATACCATCTCCCTTCAGAACAAGGGCAGGTGTGCTTACTGTCCAGTATCAGAGACTTTACAAGTGATCCCACAGCAAAGCTCAGGCATGCTGACTGCCCATTAGAAAGTATTCAGATGGTCTAAACTCTGGCTTTCTCTCATTTAATGCAACCCAGAGCATATGCGGGCATTTATATGGGTCCATCTGCATCTCTATTATGGGACTCTGGGGGCAAGGGAAACGGAATCAAATATGTCAATGTTCATGACGCTTGCTGTGCCATGAGTAATAAACGCCTTTGCCTCTAACCTAAAAATTTTGTCTTTCATGACAGCATCCATGAAGCTCTTTTAGGCTAAATTGTTAACTTGAAAATAGGTAAGATCTCAGATCCTTCACAGGATTGACTTTGTCAATGAGGATGAGATACTGTAGAAGGATGAGTTTCCGGAAGACAACAACTTCTGGGACCCTCTAGTGAATACGTTCACCTAAATGAAAGCTGTGTGCAGGGGATGTGAGCTCCATTGTCATATCTCTTGATGAAGAAACATTAAATTCATGTAGGGAGGCTGGGCAGTGAGAAGTGTGGTTGAAATGTGCTGCCCAGATGGTGTCTTTGGTTTTTTTACTCTTCTCTGAGTAAACAGAAAAAAGCACCTTGTCACCAAACTAGACTAGCCAGCTCAAGAGCCCAAACCAAAAGCGATATGACCATGGCTTCTGACCCAAGGAGTCTCTAAACGGGAATAAATATGGAAAGCTGTTATTCAGTACAGAGCTTGGAGTGGAACAAAAACTTCAGAAGTTTAGATGTATGCAGTGTAGAGGCAAATAAAAAACCTGTAAAAAAGTGCCATTCTTATTTGCACGAAGCCCCAATCTACTTTTATATCCTCTAATTCCTCCACTGGACTCCCTAACTCAATCCCAGTTGCTTAATGGAGGAAGCTGACTGGAGAGTGGACAAGTTCTCCTCGTTCCTCAAAGAGAGAGAAGGCCATGCATACCCACCCAAGAATGCTAGCGGACTCAAGACGGGATGGAATTGATAGAACTCCGTAGGGTACAGGTACAAAAAGTCAGCACCCAAGCAGTTTGCATGAGGGCAGGGGGACACTTGAATTGAACTAAGAGGAATTAGTTGAAGAGCACAGTAGTGAGGAATACTAAAGTGACTTTGTTTGTGGAAACATAGAGCAGATTATCTATTGCTGTATTAATGTGCACTGCTGAATATACCACTAGTGTTTGGTAGGTGTTTGGACCTCCCATGACATGAGTATTAGAGAAGAGTCTCCCATCCAGGGACCACCACTTATGAGATGTCATAGAGCAATATCACCCTTGCCCCTCACCACCACCTTCTACCTGTTCCCTCTCCAGTGATCAGAGAGAAACTTGTCTTATCCAAGAAACAGGTAGGAATTAGGTTTATTCAAATTCTTAATGGCTGTTGGGAAACTGAGAGCCATTTCCCAATGCAACATTGCCACCTATTGGACACATCCAGCATTTATTCCACTGTCCACTGAGTGGGGGCGGGGGGAGGGGAAGTTAGGTCTGGCTTTAGAGGCTGTTTAATTTACATGAAAAAGAAACAGCTATCCCCTTGGGAGAAATGTTTACCTCCACTTCACTACCTGGATCAAAACCACCTGCTCAGTAGAGCCCTTGATTCACTGATGGTTTAGCTTAGCTGAGACCCTAGGTTATCTATTAGACTGTTACAGCAATTTAACCTCAACCCCAACTATACAGACCCAAAAATTGATTTGGGTACGCCGCCCAGTCAGCAGAACTTAAGTTGTTCTCCTAGCCCGGGTCAGCCCTCCATTTGGCAAACCTTGTTATGGTTGGATTCATTTTTGTGTATCACCATGGCTACCTGCTACTCTGCAGTTTGAAAAACTACAGACTGGCCAAATAAACCTTCCCCTCTTCGGAGGTGCAAACTGGAAACTGATCATTACTACTGATTGGACTGTCTATGTCACTTATGTAGATGACCACAAAAGGGTCATTTCCCAGTGAAACTGATGAGAATCAAGTTGCTCTTGGAGTCTGCACCGCCCAGATTGTTACTGTTGCTGACTAGATCCATCATCATAAAGGACATGGCAACACATCAATCATAGCAAAGGCTCTAGGACTCTGAGGCAGAGGCCATGACTGCATGCCAGTCTGGTGACTCCTGCCAGAAGCAGACCAGCTGCCTTGCAGGGAAAGGTGACACATTACATGAGGAATTATGCTCTCCTACTTTGGCAGTCTTTGACCTCCTCTTGGGACTCTCAGTGGTAACTTTCCAATAGGAATACTGTTCCCGGTTGCAGTGCTATTTTTCCCCCTCATTCAACCAGTTGATTCCAGCCAATCCTCTGGTTCTCTAAAGTTATCTGTCTTATGAGTGTGGCTCTCTGGACCCCCTTCATCCTTCCTAGGGTGTGTCTTTTATTGTAAACGCCCCTGAAGAACGGGTTGATCATGGAGGGTAGTTAAGAAATACAAACATCTGATACTGTTGAGGGTTGGAAAGATCTCAAAATTTGACTTGAAACGAATTCTGACTCTATCACCCTCATCTCCTCCTTTCCACCACATCTCAAGAAGGCTCTTTTGTCAGTGGATGCGCTCTCCCCCTGATAAGGATAGCCTACTCTTAGTTAATAATAAATGTGTTACCACCGTCTCCTCATTCTCCTATCTTAACTCTCACCCCATGTTTGTACTCCTGGATCTGTCAGGCAGGAGGGACTTTGGTAAGGACCCCTGATGTTCTGTCGGGCATCCAAAAGATTACACATTTGGGAAGGAGTACAGTAGATCTAGATGAACCTTACTGGCTCCAAAGTTCAATTTCACATCATTTCCATATTTGCACTTGGTATTAAAGTAGCTTTGAATATAAAGTCATAGCTTCAGCAAAATATTAGCCAATAAAATCAACTTCTGCTGTTAGAGGAGAATGTACTTTAAATAGACAAAATAGATGAAGAGCTCTTACCTGGACTATATAAAGACCTCCTGCATATCAATAAGAAAAATCTGGACAAATAATAGAAGAAATAGCAAGATATTTTTGTATTTCTCAAAAGACGTCCACACAACCAATGAATTTATGAAAAGGTACTTAATCAACAGATAAGAGGAAAGCAAATTAAAACAAAATATCTAAATACTACCACAAAGTAGAACTAGAAGAAGGAGAAGGTGGGGAAGGGGAAGAGGAAGTAGATGAAGATGAAGATGAAGAAGAAGAAGGGGAAGAAGAAGGAAGAGGAGGAGGAGGGGGAGGAGGAGGAAGAAGGAGTGGGGAAGGGGAGAAAGACCATATAAGTTTGCAAAGGATGAACTGTTGTGAGAAGTGCAAATTCAAAACTGCTTTAGAAAAATATTTGAAATTGCCTACTGAAGTTCAACACATGCATATCCAGTGATAAATAATTTCATCTTATATATATTCCCTAAAGATATGCAACCTATGTGTGTGTGTACTTTACAATATATATGTATGTGTGAATATGTATATGTGTTTATGTGTGTCTATATGTGTATCTATGTATTTCCCAATGGATATACATGATAATGTCCATACCATAATTATTCACAATGGTCAAAACTGAAACAACTATATTTTCATCAAATGAAATGCATATGATATATATATATATAAAGTAAAATTACATGCAGTAGTAAAAATGGACTCACTATTGCTACTCACCACAGCTTGAATCACTTTCACACACATAAGATGAAAGAAAGCAGACACTGAGTAATCTTACTGTGTGAGTTCATTTCTGTATGATTTAAAAAATGGAAGAACTAATGTAGGATTTTTGAAGGTCACCACAGATATTTTCTTTTCTTTTTGCCTTTTTTTGTTTTTAAGATTTTATTTATTTATTTCCCAGGGAAAGAGAGTGCGAGGGTCCAGCCTCCGCAGGTCCAGGTGTCCCCAAAGGAGGGGTGATTTCGGCGAGGTGAATGGGAGAGCCACACAGCCAGTTCTGGTCAGTAGTCAGACATCTCCATTTTATTCTGATTATCAAGCTTATATAGGCAGTTTGATTGGGATGAGGGGTTACAAGCACTCATCAGATAATTTCTCTTTTTTCACCACATGTTATTTTAGTTAAGCCATAATGGTACAGGCTGGTGCCAAGGATGGGGGACAGGGTTTTGCTTCTTGCGTCATCCTGTCCCTCAGAAAACCATGGGAGGTACCACAAATATGTGCTTTTTGGTAACTTATTCTGGGGTCTGCAGGAAAACAAGACATAGGTTAATGGGAAACAAGAAGCTTTAGGGATAAACTAGATAATAAAGAACTGTAGGAAAATAAGAGATAGGTTAATGGAAAACGAGAATCTATCTGAAGAAACTAAGTATATAGGAGAGAAGCAGGAACAAGAAGGCGTGACTTTTGCAGGAGGCAGGGTGTATTTTAATGCTCTGTTTGTGAAAGCTTTGGACAAACATCAACTTAAGTAGGAAACCGTCTATTGTGGTACACATTTAAAGTTCTCCATTGTCCCAGGTATAGAATAATTTACCTCCTTGAAGCTGCTCCGGCCCATAGGCCTGAGAGATGTTTGTGGCCGATTAGCAAGGGGCTCTTTATTTGAGAGACGTAAGGGGCTCGGAAGAAAAGGCAAGAGACCAACAGACCATCCTTATCTGCGGGGCTATCCCCCCTCGGCAGTCACCGGCGGAGCTACCTGCAGGGGTTAAGCCTGCATTAGTTCAAACCTTAACCTAGTGGGGCAATGCCCTCCACCAGGCATCAGGGCTGGTGAACAAGAGAGAAAGAGGGAGAGAGAGCACACACATGCAGGAGGAGGGGCCGGCAGAGGGCAGCAGGCTTCCTTCCACCCAGCAAGGAACCAGCAGGACTTGGTTTCAGGACCCCATCATGACGTAGGCTGAAGGCAGATGTTCAACTGACTGAGCCCCCCAGGTGTCCCATTGTCTTTGGGATGGAAAGATAAGTTGAGGTTTGGAAGGAAAATAAAGGTTGATTTCTGAGATCCAGATAACAGTCTGTTTTGATGTGGGCAGTAGTTACAAGGGGTGTTTTTTCTGTGATTTTTGAGCTGTCATTCACGTTTCTACGTTTACTCCTTGTAAGTTATCCAGGAATTAGATAATGAATATTAGATGCAAAAACTGTCAGAAATTTCAGAAAGTAGCTAAGCCCTGAATTCTGCGTAAGGCTCACAACAGAAATCTTAATGGACATTCTCAGATTTGAGCTCTCATAGAAAACACACTTTGTAAGAATAATATGGAAGATCTTGTTAAAGTGTATGGAAAATTGTGCTGCCATGTGGATGCATATGGAATACTCTTGGGTTGATGGCTCAGAAGGATCACAGGGAAGATCATAAAATAGATAAAATCCTGCATGACCAATTAGAAATGAGAAGACTCTGCTGAGCTCCGGAACCTTCTTCGGTGGCTACATGAAACTTGACTTATTTGTCAAGCTCTGAGTAAGCATACCAGGTTTATATTGATACTAACACTAATATTAACACTAAGTCTTTGCTACGTGAAAAACATACTAATAGGGGATAAATTACAAATTCAGTATGATTGGCAATCTTATGAAGCAGTTATATTTAATATTCTCATTTTGTAGATAAATCAAGTCACAATGAGAGTCAAAAACACATTACTGGGTAATAATAATGGGAAAGAGAATCAGAAGGTATATTAATTATGTCATGAAGTTTTGGCAATACTTAAATATTTCTAAAAATTGTGTTGTATTATAGCTCAGTATAACCCACCATACCAAATGACAGAAAATTATCTAATTTATTTAACCAACAAGGCAACCTTTTGACTAATTTCATAGTTTTTAGTTTTAAATTTATATGATTCTGGTTGAAAATTAAAGTTATAATATTCTCAATTTGTTTTATGATATATCAATATCAGCATATTAAATAATATACAGACATAAAGTCTGTTAAATTGATAATCACATAATATTAAAAACTATTTTTTGTAAAAAATAAGTAATTACTGGAACATTCCTGGAAGCAAAAGTAATACCACCATTATAGTCGACAGATATAAACTTAGCAAAAAAAAAGCTAATACTTTTTTGCTTTTTATTTTCTAAATGATTTTGTAATTGCCATAGTTACTTTTGAAGAGATGAGTTGCTTCGTTATTTCTCTTTTGCTAGTATTGTTCTTGTAATTAATTCTGTTGCACATCCTTAATCTAAATAAACCAGTTTCCTTTCGGATTGGATACTGCTTAAATAATTTTGTGAGATGAGCAAATGAGATTAGACTCACTGCTATCATATCTTGTTCATATATAGCATAAATACCAAATGGTATTATATACATAAAAGAGGAGCAAATCACCTTTGAGAAGAATTGGGCACATGAACACACAGGCCTATTTTTATTTTTCTTAATAGCCGATTTTTCCCAAAGGCAGCTGGTTTTTGCTGAATAGAGGCAGATGACATACATAGTTTGAACCAGCACTTCTCTGGGCTGCATAGGTTCAAAGGCACCAGGGACTGAGGACAGAGTAACCTAAACATGGAAAGAAAGGTTTTCACACAGCGTTACTGTCCATATAACTGTGGACAAGTTATTTAAGCATTAATATAATCACTGGACATAATAGATACAACCCTTCTTCTCTTTTGCACGATCATTAATCAGAAATGTGGCTTATTACAAAAATGCAATAATATCCCCAATTACTTTGTTCTATTGTAAGAATTAATTAGATTAAAATGCACCACTTGCTATTAATAAGGTAGCCAGGCTTTATTTTTATATCCAAGTAAATTTATGTCTTTTTAGCCTTTTCCGTCATTCAGTTTCCAACAGAATTAAGAAAGAGAAAATCTTCATTATTGTCCTGCTGCTCGTCCTGGGTCATGGGAATGTTTATTTAGCAGCGTACTTTCTTCCAAGGGGGTCATCATTTATCAGACTTTGCCATTCGGTGGAGAGTGACTCTTTGAAGAACTAAAACTTTCAAACTGTTTTCAAACCATTTCATCTAAAGCCAAACATGCCTGAAAATAATACATCTTCAGCCTCAGTAAAAGAGCCAAACTTGTGTGTGTTTAGTGCCCTTGAAATGACTATTTGAGTGTTTAAGGACCACCTACCTGGCTGTACACCATGTAAAGAGTGAGAAAAAGGCTAATTGTGCACTTAAACCACCATGTGGTGGCTAATATATTTCCTTAAGGGAGCACAGAGAGCTGCAATTGAAAATTATTTCTGACTTACAAAAATGAAAACAACTTGCCTAAGATTCAAACATAGTTCGCAGTAAAAATGTGTTTGATAGAAATACAGCAGGAAGAAGAAAACAACTCTGTTGTTTTGCTCCCTCAAGCAAAAAAAAAAAAAAATCAATTTGCCTCTATGCTAATTGAGAAGAGACATCAGCAATCAAGCAGCACTGTTTTTATTGTGTATTTTTAACTGCAAGGAAAAACACAGATAAATAATACAGCTTCATTTTATCTCACCATATTTTGCATCATGTTTACAAAATGACTGATGAAACCAGATGTCACCATACCATAATATTCTCTAATTGTTCGCATTATATAAATATATGTGTGTGAATGTGTGTGTGTGTACGTGTGTGTGTCTTTGTAGTTTTTTCAAGTAAAATGAATAATACCACTTTCTATAAAAATAAAATACAATGTTGGTATAGAAACAAGTAGCTTACCTACCTTATTTGAAATTTCCCGTATTGAATTTGGAGGCAGTAAAGAGAGAAAACACACTTACCCATTTTTCTTCTTTTATCACTTCACCTATACCCCTATAATAGTTGAGATATATATATTTTAATATCTGAGGTGCTTAAACAGGTTCAAATTAATGGATGATTTGTAATTCATGTTTACCAGAACAGTTTAATTATCCTAGGTAGTCTAATCAAACTTTGGATTTAACACTGCATAAATACGTTTTGCTCATTATTTTATTAATTTTAGAATTTTAAGTAGAAAAGTGAAATGAAATATGATAGTTAGAAGTTACCATAAAATTGTAGATCCATATGAAAAAAATCAAGAATGATCCTGAATGCCTGTGCAGACCCTTAGTGCAGGCTGATTTGGAGTTAAATTTGGTAAAATATCTTGAAGGATTGTAATTTTGTTTTTCTTACATACTAGAGTTTTTAATGTATTTCTTTAAATTTATTGCAGCCTGGAGTCTATCAATAGTTTTATTAAGTCTTAATGAGCTACAGCGATATCTGTTATATGCTAAGTTTTGTTTGTTTGTTTGTTTGTTTGGTTTGGTTGGTTTTGTCTTGTTAACAATCAACTAGGCAAGAAAAACAGAGTAGAGAACATTGTAAAGCAACCAACAAAGAAAAACCGTAATAAGCATTACCTACTGGAGTACTGATTGTTTCTTCATATTGATTTTTGGGTGCTTTTAAAAAAATCATGGCAACTTAATCACAATATATAGGAGCAATATATGAAGAGAGTAAGGAATATCCCAATTCATAGACTGACAGATTTTGGCAATGACAAAGACATCCAATGCATTTTTAGAAATTATATCCCAAAGGGGTCTTTAGAAGATGAAATTCAGGCTCACTGGTGCTCTTCTTCCCTCAGATATTTGTGACATAGTCAAACATGTAGATGAAGAACTGGCAGCTTCTAATAAACAGAACAAAAAATAAAACTTTTGAAATGTCAAGTAGTGAGAGATAGAACCTACTTATATGTTTCTTTAAATAGTGTTCCTCTATTGGCTAACCAGGGTGAGCACCCACATTCGATGCCATACTAAGTGGTGATTTGTTTTTAGATTTGTTTTTGGCTTTTATTCCAGTAAAGATCTTTCTTAGTCCCTAATGTATTTTTTTCCTTCCTTTTTTTTCTGTAATTGCCTTCATCTAGTACAGCTTTTACAATGTGATTTGATACTAAGTGCTAACCTTTCAATGTACAGTCATTTTTACTCCAAGTCAACTATAGAAATTATGGTATTTCCAAACTTTAGGTCGATACTGCGCTTGAATCATTCTACCTATCCTAGGATATAATAATTATTTCTATTTTTATTAGCCACCAAAAGAAGAAAATCCACAGTTTCTAGAGATAATGTGTTGTAAATTAATACTCTCATTTGGTTTTGCAGATTTTAAAAAAGATTTTATATATTTATTTGAGAGAGGGGGCATGAGAGAGAGAGCAAACATGAATGGGGGGACAGAGGGAGAAGTGGGGAACTAGACGCAGGGCTCGGGGCTTGGGGTTGGGGACTCAGTACTTGATCTCAGGACCCTGCCATCATGACCTGAGCCAAAGGCAGAAGCTTAACTGACAGGTACCCCTACATGTTGCACATGCACTGTTCAGTATATTGTACACTGATAAAGTATGCTTCATTTCTCTTGTTCCTTGTTTTTTTTTTTTTTTTAAAGACTCTATTTATTTATTTTTGACAGAGAGAGATATCACAAGTAGGCAGAGAGGCAGGCAGAGAGAGAGAGAGGAGGAAGCAGGCTTATCCACGGAGCAGAGAGCTCGATGCGGGGCTCGATCCCAGGACCCTGGGATCATGACCCGAGCCGAAGGCAGAGGCCTTAACCCACTGAGCCACCCAGGTGCCCCTCTTGTTCCTTGTTTTTATAAGGAGCCTTTGAGATTCCAGCTTCTTCATAAGCATTAATTATTTCTGCATTGGGAAGAAGGAACCAAGCACATTTGGCTGAGATTCTCTTGTTCTGTCTCTGGGATTTGACTGTTCACAAGGAGGAAGCTTAAGGTTTGCTCACCACCATTTGGTAACTCTTGGCCTTAGGATGATTCCTACCTTTCCTTCTCTGACTAAGTAAACAGATTTAATATTGAGGTAGGACAAAGAAGAGCATCCTGGTTTCATATGTAGGTCATTCCCTGCAATCCAGTTTTGCCATAATAAAACTAATATTTTGAACTGATTTCTTTGCCTATTTCTGAGCTAGTTCACGATGTAGCATCCCCCACTACATGTCATCATTAAAAAAGTAATTTAATATATGTAATAAGTGGTGTTGATGTGATGTCATTACATCACATCAAAAGGGTAGCACATTGTTGCATTGATTATACTAGCAATTTTAAGGTTAATTATATGTATTTATATATCCCATACATTTACTCATGATTTATCTCATTCTAGAAAAGGTTGAACTACTGTTTTGGTAAATTATTCTTTTGTGAGAAATTTGAAGCTTGAACCAAAGTGATATTTTATGCATTGATGGTACTTTATTTCCAAATCTAACTATTTATCAAGAGCAAATTTATGAAAATATATATTCTACAAAAAAAGATCTTCAGAAGGAGATTTTAATAAATTAAGGCAGAAAATGTGTTATAGAGAAAAAGAAGTTTGTGAAACAGAAGACCAATCTCTTCTTTTTACTATAGGATTATTGCATTAGTTTCCCAATGCTGCTGCAACAAATAATAAATAACAAATACAGTGGCTTAAAACAGCACAAACGGATTATTTCATAGTGATAAATGTCAGAAGTCCAAAAAGGGTTTTGCTGGGCTAAAGTCAAGGTGTAGGTAGTCTGCATTCCTTCGGGAGCCTCTAAAAATACATCCGTTCTATTGTCTTTTCCATTTGCCCTAGGCCATCTGCATTCTTTGGTGTCTGGCCCCTTCCTCAACCTTCAAAGACCAACCAAGGCCGGTTTGTTTCACATCACATCCCCCTGACACCACTTTTTTTCCTTGAGTTTTCCCCTTACAAGGAGCCATATGATTACACTGGGTTTACCCTTATAATCCAGGCAATCTTCTGTTTGAAAATCTTTAATCACACTTGCAAAGTGTGTTGTTGTTGTTTGTCATATAAAATAACTTTGGTACTAGGATGTGGACAGATTGTGGGGAAAAGCATTGCCCTGTCTACCACAGTATGATACAGACTGTTAAATTTCCTCTACTCCAAACCTGTTGTCCCTTACATACCTCCCAATATGGAAGCCAGAAGAGCCAAATACTGCCTTGCCTGAACTTTGTCCCCTAAAGTGATAGTGTGACCCACTTTCTAGTCAATAAAAACACACAGGAACTGGATCTAAGAAAGATAAGATTCTTCTAATAAGAAAGGAATATAAAGCCAGGGTCCACCCTACGTTGGCTCCTGCATCCAGCCCTTGACTTTCCCATGAGGGCTGGACACTTGCAAGGTTGTAAGCATATTTTGAATTCAGAGAAAATTAAGAAACCCAGAGACCCACAATGCCCTGATCTTGAGTCCGAATTGATGCTGGCAACCACCTATGTCTGCCCTGCTGTTATTGTAGACAGATAAAAACTTATTTTTGTCTCCAGTGTGGTCTGTTTCTTCTATCACTTTCAGCCTCAGTATTCTCCAAATCAATTTTTACTGTTCTAATATGCACAATGATTTTTCACAATGAAAAGGGACAGTAGTCTAGGAAGGTAAGAATATTTGATTCCAAATACAGTCGATAATGGAATAAATGTATTGTGACTTAGCCCCATAGAAAAGAGACACATGTTGGGAAATGCCTTATCAGATTCAGACAAGGAGACTGAGAATTTATCTCATTATACCATTTACGACATATTTAAAAATGTAGCCTTCATTTTTCTAAATTGTAAGTGAAAACTTCAATGGGCTAAAATATCACCACAGAATTGTCTAGAACTGATCAATGTCACTCAAAGTTAAACATGTTTTAAATGATTACAATTTTCAACATACTTTTAAAAATGTTTTGTTGGTTTGGCTAATATATTTTTCTCCTTTGTTGCATTCACTGACAATATATTACCTAACTTGGAGGCTACTATGAATAGATATCTTTTAAATTAGAAACACACATAAAGAAAGAAAAAGAGAGAAAGGAAGAGAGGAGAGAAAGAAAGAAAGAAAGAAAGAAAGACAGACTTTTATGTGCAAAGAGATTGATAATTTTAGGCATTGTGTGGTTTTAAACCCAATACTGAATACTTCAATATTTGTCACACTAAGAGTGAGTCTTCTGAGTGCTCCATTAATGAAATATCTGGGTAGGGGATGCTGTGTGTCTTCTGAAGCTAAGTCATGAAAGCCCATGCAAACTGCTGGCTCAGTCTCATGAAAGACTCCCCTTTACGACTGTCATTCTCAATAGGCTCCTTCACAGAATACAGTTGTCCTGTTATAACAGCCCAAAGCTCCCAGCCAGGCTACGTTTTCGTGTCCCTGTGTCATACAGACACAGATGAACTGAAGCCAAGAGCCTGACACATGAATGTGAGAAGCCAAGACTGAAATGGATTCACCAGCCTCAACTTTTCCTGCACTACATGTTCATATTTTCCTAGTTGGAAGTCCCAGACATCGTGGAATCCAGACAAACCATCCCTGTTACTTCCTTTTCGAAATCCTCTCAGAATGTGTGAGTATGTTAAAATGGTTCCTGTTGTATGCCATCGAGTTGTATGTTGGTTTGCTATGTATATATAACTAAGATATATAACTAAAGCATATTATATATGTCTATATATATATAGAGAGAGAGAGAGAGTGCACGCATGCAGAGAGACAGGGAAAATATTAACTAGAGATGTCTTTAGAGGACTGAAGTTTTAAATACTGGCCTTTTAATTTCTGAAATAAATTATTTTAGTTTAAAAATGTAGTGTGATTACCGAAACATATAATTGCCTTGATTTCTTCCTATTGCTCAGCACATCTGTGCTTTTGATGTTTTTATAGGGTAATTCAGATTTTTTGCCAAATAAACACGGGTTTTATTCATCTTTGCATTCCCATTATCTAGCATGTTAACGTACACAAAACAGGTCCTAAAGATGTGTTTGGTAATGCTGGTAGAAGATATGAGCACGTGAAGTAGTGGTAATAGTGTGCCAGTAGGGACTTAGGCCAATCAATGACTAAGTGGATGCATCCTAACTTTTAAGAAACTGTAATAAATGGCATAAAAAGGAAACAAGCAAGAAAATAATAAACATACACACAATTTTTATACCCTAATGCTAACAACTAAATATATATGAGACTTCTAAGCAGGGATCTGAAGACCAGACACACACACACACACACACACACACACACATACTCTCTCTCTCTTTCTCTCTCTACTAAAGTGCAGAAGCAACCTAGCCCAAGAATAATACCGTCATAATTTGCTCCTTGCTTTACATCAAGCTGTCCTATTGAAGGAAAGCAGAAATGACCTGGGTTAAGTAATTATATGTGTGATCACTGGCCATATATTCAAATGAAATCCACGGTCTGGGGGTGAAGATAAAGTATGCACAAGACTTCTAAGAAGAATTCTGAGATGAAGGTGTGTGTGTGTGTGTGTGTGTGGTCTTCTGCAGAATCCTACTTAAGAAAAACCCCATATATATTTTATCCTCACCCAAAAACTGTGGATTTTATTGGAAATTGTGGCCAGTGACCTAAATGTCTCATTATTTAACCCAGGCAGCTTCTGTTTTCCTTCAACAGGACAGCAGAGTGAAACACAAAGAACAAATGAATTACAGGGTCACTCTTAGGATAGGTCACCTCTCCGTCTTGGTGGCAGTAAAATGATTACTTGCTCAGTCAATGAAGAACAGCAGCTGATCAAGACCAGGCGTCAGGGAGAGTTTTCAGACTCATTCCAGCTGGCAAAATGAAAATCTATATTGGGGCCCCCGGGACATGAAGAGAGAACAAAATTGCTTTGAGCCGCTGTGGTGGTTGATAAATGGCACACTAAGAGAAAAACATTAGTCTCTTTACCCACCTGCCCAAGTCTAGCTAAATTCAAAGGAAATACGCACCTCTCTGGTATGCAATTGAGTACTTAATTTATTCCCCTTCACCAGCACAAATATTCTTGTGTTCATAATTCATTGTGCACATTCAAAGGGATAAAATAATGTGATTTGACAATGTTGGATATGGATAACTTTTCAAAAAAACTACATGTCGAACAAGAACAAAACATGAAAAAATGTACGTTAATATAATTAATTTTTAAAGGGCAAGTTCCATATAAAGTAAATTTCTTGGAGATTACAAAAAAGAAAGAGGGAAAGACTTTATCTTTTCAAACTTTTCAGAGGTATGAGATTTAAAGAAGAAATCATCAGAAAAATACTCAAGGTTGTACCTCAATGCAGGTTTTTAAAAAAAAAATATACGTGGTATCTATAATTAATCATTCAATGCCATTGTTATACAAGTCTCCATCAGCCAGAAACAGTAAAATCAATCTAAATTTTAGGCAAATTTAGACTCTTTTAGAGGTTAACTCAGTTTTGATAGAGGCAATAAGTCTCTTTGACTATTATTTTTCATATAAAAATGTGCACCAATCTAATATTAATATAAAACTACAGTTAAAATTGTTTACCTGCACATAAGCTTAAAAAGAGAGAAGCAACAGAAGAATACTGTTTGATTTTTCTGGTGACCACTCTTATTATCTAACTTTTAGAAGAAATATCTAGTTAAATGATTAGCAATTAAATAAAGAAGACATTGTTCCTGGAGTTTAAGACTTTTTCACATAAAGAACATTAAGTACTTTACAAAAATCCCCTCTAATGTGTTTATTGTTTTAGAGCCAGAAAGTGTGTTTGGTAAATAGTGATGAAATAAATGCATTAGGAGAATGAAGATCATTCCTCTAAGATAAGCTGTGGTCCCTGCGTGCCTCCTGTTTTCTTCCTTTTTGTATAAGAGTGTTTATAGCAGCTATCTTTTGCCTTCTCAGCATTATCTATTGGTTGAGGGCACAGGAGCTGAGCTCATTTTTCTCTTTATTATTTTATTTTCTGTTTCTTTTCTTGTCTTTCTTTTTCTTTGTAAAAGATTTTATTTATTTATTTATTTGAGATAGTGTGAGAGAAGAGGAGCTTGAGGAGTTGAGGGACAGAAAGGGAGGAGCAAAGTCCCCGCTGATCAGGGAGCCAGATATGGGGCTCGATCCCAGGACCCTCGGATCATGGTCTGAGCCTAAGTAGATTATAACCTCAGCCTTAACCGACTGCGACATACGCATGTATCCCTCTGCTTACTTTATTTTCTACATATTTACCTTCTTTTCTCTATATTTACCCACAGATCAAAAGACGCTATATTTGAGAAGTTACACTTCAGGTAGGATTATAAAGGAAACTTGCCTCACACTCAGATTTGATTTAGATGCTGAGATTCTAGATTTTGAGCTCCTGTGATCATGAGACATGAAACTTCTGAGCATTTTACAAATGGGTGAGTGCTTTGTGTGTGGGAAGAAAATAAAGCATTTGGGGTCAGGTGGAGGATAACAGCAGCCAGCCTTCACGCGGGCCTCCAGTCATCCCAACTTCTGGGATTCACACCCTTGCCTGATGCTCTGTGTCACTTTGGAGACAGGTCAGAGGAGAGTCCAAAACCACAACTTCCAAATGAGTCACTCCAGAATTCCTGACCCCGTAATGATTATGTGACATAATAAATGTTTGTTTTTTAAGCTGCTATGTTCCAGAGTAATTTATTAAAAACAATAGACAATGAAACAACTCCCCTTCCCAATTCCATTCTGCCATCCAATGGATGGCATCCAAAAGTTTGGCTTACCTCTGATGTCCAGCTATATCTGTAGTCAGAAATAGAGAAGAGTTTAGTGAGAAAAATGCAATTCTAGATATAGAAAATCCTCCAAACTGTGAGGTATCAGCAATACGGGACCCCTCTTTTCTTCAAGATTTCATTCCTTGAGGGAAAATATCATCTCAGGAGGAAATTAAAAATTTTTATAATGAAAATATTTTTTTTTCCTAAAATAAAACAAAACAAAAAGAATGAAAACTCCCCTTGGTTTCAGACATATTACAGTTACAAAAAGAAAAGAATACAACAAACAAAAACATCTATTCTTCCATTTCTAATTCTGCCCTGGACCTGATGAATTTCATTCATTCCTTTGAAGTCTCACATAATCCAACTCGAATCTCTCATGTGTCATATTTTCTCCCCAAATTATTGGCCTGTTGGAAGGATAAAAAATATTCCACAGACAAGCCTTATAGTCATAATATTTACAAGAACAAACAAACTCCAGAACCACCATAATGTTTTAAAACCAAGGCAAAAATGCCCTTAATCAATATCATTTCTAAAGATAAAAGTTGTAACCCTGAAATGTTACACATGTTATAAACCCACATTGCTTTTGTTTGACTTTTACTAGAGCTTATAAACAATATTATTCAAAGAAAGGAAATGGACTAATAGAAACAGAATAACTTTAACAAAAGGAGCAAGAGTAAGGCACTTGTTCCAACTTTGTGAAGAGGAAGGTCAATCTGTTTTTCTTCCCACCCCCGCCTTGATTTATGTTTTTAAAATTCCTTAGACAAGAGTCCTTTATAAAATAAATAAGAAAGCTTTTCCTCAATTAATTAGGATGACTCTAGTTGTAACCAGCCTAAAATTTTAGTGACTTAATGTCATAGGGGTTGTTTCTCATTAGGTGATAGTCCAGCACGATGTCTTCCAATTCACAGATGATTTTTCTGCACAAGTGATTTGGGGATCAAAATTCCTTCCTTATTTCTTATAGCTTGAGACCACAGGGTCATAAGCAAAAAGGAAATACAATGATGTAGAGGGAGAACTCATTTTTTACCTGTCTTGGTATCAAGAGATATACTTCATTTGTACTCACACAGCCCCTTCTAGATGCTATGAAAGACTGGGGAAAATATCCTCTCCTCTCTAGCTGGGGAAATTTTTCTCAATGACAGTGCCTAATTGTGGAAACCCTCAGGCTAGCAAGTATTCACCCATTTTGGCCTCCTTATGTTTCTTGGGTTATAAAAGTGGTGGCATTTGCTGAACACTCACCAGTGTTCTAAGTATATTGTAGATATTAACTAAATTAATCTTCCAGATAACCTTATGAGTTCAATACTATTTTACCCCATATTATATGTATGAATGCACTGAGACATTAAGACATTAACTTTCCCAAGGCACCCTTCTAAAGATGAAAGAGCTGGAAGTCAAAATCCTGCAGCTTAGTTATAACAACACCACCACCACCAGAAACACCAAAAACACCAACACTTTCTTGAATACATATAAGTAAAACTTAGTGTTCTATTTATACCATTGCCTTTCTAGATGCCCAAGGTTGAATTAAGACTGGGCTGCCTTAGGAACCTGTCCTCTCACCTTTGCAAACTACATGCTCTGTATTTGTAATGATACACTCGCTAAGCCAAGTTCATGGTATGCATCACCCACAATACCATTCTTTCACCTATTTATCATAATTTTCTACATCCTTTGCAGGCCCCCTTTGGACTTCATTATTGTGACTATTTGTGAACAATTCTTTCCAGTGGGAGAATCTCTTAACTTCTGAGTTCAAACAACCCTAGGTGTGGCTTCCAAATTCAAAAGCTCCAGGAGCTTTGAATCTCTTGGTCCTTCAGCAATTTTGTCTTCTGATGACTTCAGAAATAATGTTTTCTACTGCATTGAATTCAAGACTAGGTTTGTATTTTGAACTTCTGCCACATTTTTGCCTACTTATTGTGGGTCTGTGGGAATTGTTAAATGTCATAAATGTTTCTATTTCTCCTTCTCCACTTTATATAAATACAGGTCTTTGATTTTTGTGTTGTGGTTTACTCTCTTTCTCTCTCTCTCTCTTTTTTTTTTTTTTGCATTTTCTTTTATTCTCCAACATGTATTTTTCTTATACATTTCTCCCCCCACCCCAATTTGCCTTGTATGTTTATATTTTAGATACAGAAAGTCAATTAGATTTGGTTTAAAAAAAAAATACATTGTTCTGGGGCACCTGAGTGGCTCAGTTGTTTAAGCATCTGCCTTCAGCTCAGGTCATGATCCAGGAGTCTTGGGATTGAGCCCAGTGTCAGGTTGCCTGTGCAGCCGGAGTTCTGTTTCTCTCTCTCTTTACCCCTTGCCTCCTCCACTGGTGCTCTCTCTCTCTCACACTTTCTCTCTCTCTCAAGTAAATGAATAAAATCTTTAAAGCAAACAAACAAACAAACAAACAGTGTATTGTTCTGGCAAATTCTGCCCATTTGTGAACCTTGTATAGGGTTAATCTACCCTAGAGGAATTTAAGCAGTACACTTTTAGAAATGTAAACCTGATCACATGACTCTTTGCTTCCCTTTGCCTTTAATATTTTTCACATAGGTTTCAAAGTCACGTGATTAGATCTCTATTTCACCATCAACACCAACCTCACTGAGGAGGAATACTTAAGGAAATACCAAAATCAAGAGAGAAGACCAAAAACAAAGATGCTACAGAAATTTGAAGATTCTGGTAGCTTTAACTACAAAAACATTCCATGCAATTTATTTTTCATATAATGGGGAGGAGATATTTAACATATATTTTTAGGCGATTCCCAAGTTAACCCATAACACTCTCAGACCAGATGGACTTAAACTAGAATGTAGTAACAGAACGATAGCTAGAAAGTTTGAAAATATTTAGAACTTACAAAAATATATTGAAAATACAGCTTTTTAAAAATACAAGTGGATGAGGAAATACAGGGCTTAGCAGAAAATTTATGTGATTAAATGCATATATTAGAAAAGAAAAAAAGGTCTATAACCAATACACTAAACTTCCACATTCAGCAGCTAGAGAAGAAAACAGAATTTAATCCTCAAGCAAGAAGAAAAAAAAAAAGATAAAAAGAAAAAAAAATAAGCTAAAACAGAAATCTATAAAGTTAAAAACAGGAAAACAAAGAAAAAATTAATGCAATCAAAGGCTGGTTTGCAGAAGTCAAAATATAAAAAATTCAATTGTGTTTCTCTATTTAAAGATGTCAACACTCCAGGGCGCCTGGGTGGCTCAGTGGTTTGGGCTGCTGCCTTCGGCTCAGGTCATGATCTCAGGGTCCTGGGATCGAGCCCCGCATCGGGCTCTCTGCTCCGCAGGAAGCCTGCTTCCCTCTCTCTCTCTCTCTCTCTGCCTGCCTCTCTGCCTACTTGTGATCTCTGTCTGTCAAATAAATAAATAAAATCTTTAAAAAAAAAAAAAAGATGTCAACACTCCAGATTGATCCATAAAACCAATGTAATCCCAGCACCATTTTTTTGTTAATTGAAATGCTTTTAATTTATACAAAAGGCCATGGCTTATCTCCATCCTTCTGAAAAACAAAATGAGAGCATATTACTGGATGCTACACAAATTGAGACAATGAGACTTTGGTACAAATATGAAAACTGTGACCAGCGGAATATAATAAAGCCTTCAGAAATAAACCATGCACCCAGAAATAACTGATTTATGACAAAGCTGCCTTAAAGAGCAGTGGGAAAGGATGGTATTTTTTAAAAAAACGATTATTTCCTTCAAAATGCAATGTATAGAATAAGCAGAAATGGATATTGGGAATCGTCAAGACTGGCTTGAATTGTGTCTCCATGTGACTTGAAGAAGATCCTTTCATTTTGTAAGATGTTGGTAAGCCAAGTTACATGTATTAATATTTTGTCCACTTTATTTCCTTCATATACTGTCATTTAGTCATAGAAATCATGTAGATTTTGTTCTGTTGACTTTCAGCCTGTGTAACACTCAGGTCTCTAAAACTGATCAAAACCACACAGAAAAATCAATTCAAATCTTAAAAACTCTCATTAAAGAAACGTACTTTTGGAATTACATTGTCTAGAAAATATTTCTAGCTACCTCTTGGGTTATATAATAATTAAGTCCCAGTGACTCTTCTCTGTCCTGTTGTTTTGTTTATTTAAATAACCTTTCAGGTGGAATTCTGTATCATTGTCATAGTCATCTTCTGGTTCGGGTATTCAAATGGAGGAAGGTGAAGCAAATGGATAAAGGCCATGTCTTAGACTAGCAAATAAAAGTCTGTCAGCTACCTAAATTATTTTCAAGCTTTTTGGCACATCTCTATGTAAAAAATGGTGATGGTTCCAAGGATTTTCTGCAGATAGAATCATTTGTCAAACTGTAACAAAACTTTTTCCATTTTTATTAGGAAAGTTATGGAGCTGAACTACAGAAGTCACTTGAACTATCTGGTGGTTAAAAAATACTGAGGGAGAGTGAATGCCTTCCTATCTCTGTACAAGTGTAAGCATATGTGTGTGCTCACGATTGCATTTTAAGCACCATTAATGCCGATAAAGGACAGCACGGCAGTCATTTTTCATGAGTGGTGGTTTCATTGATGCAGCCTCTCCGAACAACCCTCTTTGGCTCTGACTGTTCATGTGCCTCGCAGAAATAGCTCGGTCTGTTCATTCATCATTTGAATGATGGGTGGTAAAATCTCCACTCTTATTCCCCCTACAGAACTAGTGTATTTTCATGGACTGTGCTTTTTAAGCTCATTAATAGCACTGATGTTGTATGGTTGACTCCAATTCTTTCCATGGGCGGCTGCTCACATCATAGGAAGCAATAAAAGGCAGGAGGTAGAATAGGGAAAAGGATGGGACCCCTGGTGGGCTGGGGTGGTTGAGGAGACAGCCAACCGCTTTGCATTATCGTTAATAAGCCAACGAGTACACAGAAGGAAGATGACGGATGGATGAGATGAAACAATAGACTAGGTCTCTCTCCCTCATTCTGTCCCTCTGTCCCTACCTCTCTCCTTCCCTCTCTCCTTCTCTCCTCTCTCTGTCTCTCAATTTAGACTACTGGGTAGCTACCACATTTTCTGTGGCACAGCATTCACTGCAGGTGGGACATTACTTGCAGCACTCCAGACTAGATCGCTGCAATATGCTCTATTTGGAGTTCCCTTGGAAGACCTCCCAGAAGCCTCCAATAATGCAGAGTGCAGCTGTTGGAGATCGTTAGCATAAATAGATTTGGCTTAGCTGGAAGCCGAAGGCTTGGAACCAAAATATATATCAGAGCTCAAATGTTAGCTCAAAAGCTCTGAAATTAAAAATAAATAAAATAATAAAAAATTCAAGCATTCCAATTGTACAGTTTGCAGATAAAAAACTTAGGGACCATTCACTTTGCTTTCTTCCTAAAATGAAAAGTAGAATTCTTAGGTTAGGGTGGAAACTGTATGCATGTTTTCAGTCAGATGGTCATGAGCTTTTCTGTGAGTGTGTGTGAGAGTGTGTATGTGTCTGTGTGTGCACATGTGTTATGAGATTTATGTAAAATATATAAAGAAATTGACAAATAATATTAATTCAAAATCATTCTTAATAGAAAGAGAAAAATTAATGTTATTTAAATTACACTAAAATCAGTAACACCTGGGTTTTTAAAAATGAATCACCAAAGAACACTCTATTCTTTAAAATTTTAGGTGTTTAAATTTTTTATTTATTCTTTTTTCTTTTGATTTTATTTATTTGACAGAGAGAGAGCACAAGTAGGTAGAGGCAGGCAGAGAGAGCAGGGGAAGCAGGCTCGCTGCTGAGCAGAAAGTCCAAGGTGGGGCTCGATCCCCAGGTACCCCTAAAATTTTAGGTTTTTTTAAAGAGATCATGTGAAATCAATTGGTTTTAAAGTCAAAATAATATTTTAAAATGTTTAAATCCTTAAAAGATCTTTAGTACCATTGATTCACTACATTAGATTTATAAAAACAAATATTATTTAAATAGTATTTAGTGCAAAGTACATATTAATAAAGTAACAAAAGGCAAGTATTTCAGAGCACAGGCAAAGCAAAGTACAACAGGATATCTGGTCCTCTTTTTGAGATTACTGAGATAAGAAAAAGACATTTTTTTTTTTATTTCATTATGAAATTTCTAAGGCCTGATTTGAAACGTGTTATTATATAAAGTACAGAACACGAAGGTCCTCCTACTGTCTGCAACATGTGTACTCCAGGTTTTCTGTTGTCTGCAGCTGAACACTTATTTTAATTGCAATTTTAATAGTCTATCTATTTCATTTGATATTGATTATTTTTGAGCCAGCAGTATTATCTATATTATAGATATTATATTATCTATCTATAATTAAAAATAAAAAATATGGTAAATAAGCATCAAGGTTGATATTTGTATCTTTCAATCTAAGTAATAGAAAACTAAAAATATCTCCAGAAATCTGAATTGAATTCATTTTATCAGACTGGACATAACTGTGAAAAAAATTCCAATCAAGCTTACATGGATTATACATTAACCACCAGAGTAGCAGTGGTGGGGACTTGTTATTAACCAAAATATTTATGATATTTATATTATAAATGTCCCATGATATTGTTTCTGACTCAAAACCATGACCAAAAACAATATCGTAAAAACAAACCAAAATTTACTAGGATATTTATTCTTAGGAATCATCAAAAATAATATATTTTGTTTACATTGGAAACATTTGGGTAATTTTGATGATTATTTTTCTTTCTGGTGCACTTTCTTCCCCCTCTCTTACCAGTGTTCTTAAGACGCTCACATGGATATTACTTAATAGCCCTCCATCATAAAACAATATGTATTAAGGGCAAACAGATACCTCCAAGGGCTTTGAATTACTCACTGTTTTAAGAATTACTCACTGTTTTAAGATTGACACTTCAACTTATGAAAAAAAGTGTCTATTGAGTTAAAATTTGTATCTTTTATTTCTACTTCCTTAAATATTAAATTATATCCCAAATATTTTAACCTACCATCAGAAGGTATAAATATTATTCACTTTAAAAATTACATATTTTAATTTTAGTTATGACCGACATAAGGATCTTATTTTCATTTTTGTTCAAATTTTACCAAAATGTTTCAAGTTCTTTTTAAAATGCTCTTGTTGGGGTGCCTGGGTGGATCAGATGGTTAAGCATCTGCCTTCGGCTCAGGTCATGATCCCAGGGTCCTGGGATTGAGCCCCACAGTGGGCTCCCTGCCCAGCGTTAAGTCTGCTTTCCCTCTCCCACTCCCCCCGCTTGTGTTCCTACTCTTGCTGTCTCTCTTGCTAACAAATAAATAAATAAAATCTTAACAAATAAATAAATAAAATGCTCTTGTTAACAAAGAGATAAAAAATCTATATTCTGAAAACTATAAAACACTGATGAAGGAAACTGAAGACACAAAAAAAAGGAAAAACTTTCCATGCTCATGTATTAGAAGAACAAACACTGTTAAAATGTCTAGATTGCTCAAAGCAATCTACACATTTAATGCAAGCCCTATCAAAATATCACCAGCATTTTTCACACAGCTAGAACAAATAATCCTAAAATTTGTATGGAACCACAAAAGACCCCAGATAGCCAACGCAATTCTGCAAAAGAAAAGCAAAGCTGGAGACGTCACAATTCTGGATTTTGAGTTACATTACGAAGCTGTAGTCATCAAAACAGTATGGTACTGACACAAAAATAGACACATAAATAAATAGAATACATTGGATTATCCAGAAATGAACTCACAAATATATGGTCAATTAATCTTCAACAAAACAAGAAAGAATATCCAATGGGAAAATGTTTCTTCAACAAATGGTGTTGGGAAAACTGCATTGCAGCATGCAAAGGAGTGAAACCAACCATTTTCTTGCACAGTACATAAACATACATTCAAAATGGATTAAAGGTCTAAATGTGATAAAGAAAAAGTTTAAATCCAAGAGGAGGATACAGGCAGTAATCTTCTTGACATCACTTGTAACAACTTCTTACTAGATATGTCTCCTGAGGCAAGGGAAAAAAACAAAACAAAACAAAAATAAATGAATGGGACTTCATCAAAGTAAAAATCTCCTGCACAGCAAAGGAAACAATCAACAAAACCAAAAGGCAAGCTACAGAATGGGGGACGTTATTTGCAACTGACACATCTGATATAGGGTTAGTATCCAAAATCCATGAAGAACTTATAAAACCTAATACCAAAAAACTTAATACCCACATGAAAAGATGCTCAACATCACTCATCACCAGGGAAATACAAATCAAAACTGCAATGACACATCACCTCACACCTATAAAAATGGTTAAAATAAAAAACACACAAAACAACAGGTGTTGGTGAGGATGTGGAAAAAGGGAACTCTTTTTCACTTTGGTGCGGATGTAAACTGGTTCAGCCACTCTGGAAAACAATGTTGAGTTTCCTCAAAAAGGTAAAAATAGAACTAGCCTATGATCCAGCAAGCAATTGGCACTACTAGGTGTTTATCCAAAGAATACAAAGATACTAATTGGAAGACATATATGCATGTCAATGTTTATAGTAGAATTATCTACAATAGCCAAATTATGAAAAGAGCCCAAATGTCCATCAACTGATGAATGGATAAAGAAGATGTGGGGTGGGTGGCTGTGTGTATGTGTGTGTGTGTGATGGAATATTACTGTCATCAAAAGAATGAAATCTTGCCATTTACAGCAACATGGATGAACTAGAGAGTATCATGCTAAGCAAATAAATCAGTCAGACAAAGACAAATACCGTATAATTTCACTCATACGTGAAATTTAAGAAACAAAACAAATGAGCAAATGGAAAGAAAAAAAAAAGAGAGAGAGAGAGAAGCAAACCAAGAAAAAAAAAATTCTTAACTATAGAGAACAAATTGATTCACCAGAAGGCAGGTGGGTGGGAGGGAAGGGTGAAATAGGTGATGCAAGATTAAAGAGTGCCCTTGTCAGCCATCAAAAGAAATGACATCTTGCCACTTGCGACAACATGGATGGAACTAGAGCGTATCATACTTAGTGAAATAAGTCAAGCGGAGAAAGACAACTATCATATGATCTCCCTGATATGAGGAAGTGGTGATGCAACATGGGGGCTTAAGTGGGAAGGAGAAGAATAAATGAAACAAGATGGGATTGGGAGGGAGACAAACCATAAGTGACTCTTAATCTCACAAAACAAACTGAGGGTTGCTGGGGGGAGGGGGTTGGGAGAAAGGGGGTGGGGTTATGGACATTAGGGAGGGTATGTGCTTTGGTGAGTGCTGTGAAGTGTGTAAACCTGGTGATTCACAGACCTGTACCCCTGGGGATAAAAATATATGTTTATAAAAAATAAAATTAAAAAAAAAAAAGAGTGCCCTTGTGATGAGCACCGATGGGTGTTGAATTACTGAACTGTATACCTGAAACTGATATTACACTGTATGTTCACTGGAATTTGAATAAAAATTAAAAAAAAACATAAAATGCTTTGGTTAATATATTCTAGGTATGCCTCTTTGATTATGATTATATTAGCCATTCATATCATACGTGTGGATCTTTTTACATTTTTAATGTTTCAGACTGACTCATCTCACATTACACAGAAGGGTAGAATTGTGTTTTCCAAACATTAGATTTTTTTTCTGAAAATAGTAACATTCATATTTTGGACCAAAGAAAAGTCTAAACTATGAACATGTAAAAATTAAAATTTACAATGTTAAAATGAGCTCATTCTGCAAAAATAAGTAAAAGCACTGAATAAAATTTCAAAATTATTCCACAAGGCACAATCATGTGTGTTATTGTGAGGTTGAAGAATGGAGATAAATCTGAATAATTGAGGACAATGTATTCCTCTATAGGTCCTTTAAATATGGAGACTAATTTGCTCATAAATATTAAAAATAATAGAAAACAAAAAGGTAATTTGCACAAGGTGTGAAACAATTAGTTCCTTAGAGAATCATTTCATTCAAAATCTATTACCAAAATAGTTGAAAATCAAATATGAGTTGAATTTCTTTCAGTGCAAAATGTTTCTGGCTTAGTTTTATATATGGAAATGCATTTCATGCCTCTTTAATAAAACCATGTTTTTATAAAATAAGAGTTTTTACTTATAAGACCATGCAAATAAGGCTTAGCATAAAAGATATCCTCTGGGAAAGCAGGGCTTTAATAAAAATCAAAATTATGACTCCCAAGACTGTGTGGGACCTCTTGGACCATGTCTGCTTGCTAATGATAGTAAGGACGGGAAGGTATTATGTATATTTGTTGACTGACAAAATCTGAAAATTATAAGAATATTTGGATCTATTTTCCAACAAATGTTTAATGAATAAGTCAAGATAAGTTCCCTTGGAGGATATATGTATATATATATAGTTTTAAAATCAGATTCCAATTTGTAACAACTGGCATGTTCTCTTTTCCCAAGGTAGTAGACTCTCTGCAGCAATCTCTGTTTTCTCACTGATTTAATTTCACTAATTTAACAAGCTGTACATTTGTGAAATCCCAAGGAAGCCTATTTGGTAAGTTTCAACATCTTACTAATAGAGCAAACCTCATTTAGCATACCACTGTGTGGTTACACTGTGGAGGATAGAGAATTACTATAACTGAAATATAAGGGGACAAACTACATAGGAGTTTCATGTGAAGTACAAGCCAAATATAAATTTATACATTTATTTAGTTATGCATTCCTAATCTGGCAAATTGGACACACACAAACACACACACACATACCTACACAGTAGACTAGCCATGTTATACACACTCACATGATTATGTTATAATGGCAATTTTGAAAAGCAAAAGTTTATGGTGGGCTCTTTGATGGCACTATTCATTGATACTTTCTTAGAGATTGTACCCATTGGGTCTTTCTCAAAGTAGAAACAAGTTTCAGTATCTGTGCTCTGTTACCAGGATACTCTTGTATACTTGCTATGTGTGTGCATACGAATCTCACCCTTGAGCTGAGTATTTTCCTACTTAGATTATCTGTGCCCTCATTCTCTCTTAGTTGTAAGACTTGGAGCACATTGTGTCACCTTCCTAATTCTCTATTACATAGCATATGGAACAAAGAGAGCATAAATTACCCAACACTTCAAAGATTAAAGCAAGTAATTGCTTTAGGGATGAGAGAAGGACATTTTTTTTTTTTTAATGCACTCTTTTGATATCAATGAAGAGGCACTCTCCTTAAAAGTCTCCGGCTTGTTTTCTCTCATTCCTTCCCAAAGGAAGAGGACTGAATTCTTGACTTGTGAGTTTTAGTGAGGATGGCTTGGCATTTTTCTTCCTCCTATTGCTTAGGAGCCATCTCCCTATAGATAATATGTATTTGGGTGTGCTCTTCTGAATTATAAGTTTTATCTGGATGGGCCCTTGGTGGGGGTGGAGGACCTATGAATTTCTAAAGCCACCTTAACAGGATGGCTAAGTCTGTATGTTTAAGGGCTTCAAAATGGGAAGCAGTAAGCAACTCAGCTTCATCAGCAGTTTGCATTATTTTTGGTTCTCCATAAATTGGATATGTCTCATATTGTCTGTTGAATAGGCACTCAGCAAATATTTGAGATTTCAAATTATATAAAAAGAGATTCCAAATAATATCTATAACTTCAGAATGCTAACATTACTGTATTGCCTATTAAAGTAGATAGATGATAATACTACTTCTGTATTGATGCCTATGTATATCTATCCTTGAAATTTAAAAACTTTTAGTGCCTAGATCATTATTACTAAATATATTGTTCTATAATTAGAGAATTATAAAATTATTATAGAATGAATAGTGCATTCAGCATTGCTAAGTGTTTCTTGGATAGTGTGGGAAAAAATGACAGCAGTGAATTGAAACCTTAAGCTAATTTGAAGTAACAGTAAATATTAAACCCATTTGAAGTAAATAACAATGATATCTATTAATTTCTATTATCCAACGTATAGAAATCATATCTCCTTGGGAAAATACTGGGTACTAGCCCTAGGGCAAAAAAAAATATACTAAATAAGTATAGGGTATCTTATAATACCCAAAATAATACTGCTCAAGCCTCCCCCACCTTCCCATGTACACATACACAATAATGGGGATATGTCAAGAGATAAAGGAGCCAGAAACCATCTGGGCAAGAATATATAATAAAGTAGTACTAAAGTATAATCCAACCTGTAAAATAAATAGCCATGAATCCATATTGATATAAACAAATGATTGAATAAATAAATATATAAATACAAGAGGAGAGACTAGGTTTCCATACAGAAGAATTCCAAAGAGTTCTTGTATCCTCAAGCAGACAGAACGTAACTCCTCTCTCCGTAAGGGCTACTCATACTGGTGTCCTTCCAAGGAGATTAATGTGGAAATGGGAAAAATGAGTAAATTGACCATGAAGGAACTTAACAAACACTATCTCAGCCAGGTTAAGTGAGATTCATATTAACATTGGTAAATTCGGTTCATTCCATTGATCTATTGCAATGAGATTGTCCCTTTACCTTTGCATTCTTCCTTCCCAAAACACATCACGTCAGTCTAATAATGTGGCAAATATCAATTAATCCCACTGGAGAGACATTAGGTAAAATAATCAGTACTTTCTATAGATTGAATTGTGTGCCCCCAAATTCATATTTTGAAGCTCAAGCCCCCAATATGACTATAATTGGATGAAGGATCTTTGAGAAGTAATTAAGGTTAAATGAGATCATAGTGGTGCAGTCCTGATGCAATGGAGAGGGCTTTGACCACGTAAGAGGAACAATCTCTGTCTCCAGTAGTTGAAGGCACAATGACGTGGCATCTGTCTGCAATTCAGGAAAATATTTCTCATTGCAATCTAAGCATGCTGGCACCCAGATTTTAGCCCTCCAGCCTTCAGAACTGTGGGGAAAAACAACATCTTTTTTTAATTTAAGCTATCCAGTATATGAAATTTTTAGGGTAGTCCTAACAGGCTAATACAGTACTCCTCAAAAGTGTCAAGAAGGGAACTATGAGAAACTCACAACTAAAAGGAACTTAAAGAGACTTGAAGACAATATATAATGTGGTATCCTTTCCTGGAGAGTTCCCTGGAAAGAAAAGGAACTTTAGAAATAAAATATGAATAAAGTGTGGGTTTCCATTAGTAATAAGCTATCCACAGTTGTTTGTTAGCAGTGATAAGTATTCCATGCAAATGTGAGATAGTAACAGCAAGGAAAATCTGATATAGGATACGTGGGGATTCTCTCACTCTTGGCAACATTTCTTTGAAGTTATGGAGCATCTGGGTGGCTCAGCCATTAAGCCTCTGCCTTTGGCTCAGGTCATGATCCCAGTGTCCTGAGATCAAGCCCCACATCCCTCTCCCACTCCCCCTGCTTGTGTTCCCTCTCTCACTGTGTCTCTCTCTGCCAAATAAATAAATAAAATCTTTTTAAAAAATCTAAAGTCATTCTAAAATACAAATTTATTTGGAAAGTAAGTAGAAATGTTTTATTTAATTTATGTATAAATATGTGCAAATAAGAGGTCTGAAAGCTGTTCTGATCAATCACTCATTTCACAACAAGTATTGAGGAAATTTCAGAAAAAATACTATAGTGAATTAGAGGTGAATAAGAACTGTCTTCTGGAGATCTCACAGCATAATGAAAAAATAATGCTCGTATTTTACTGCATAATACGTTTTTATTTTACTTTTCTATTTTAGCTCTCTTTCTATCAAACATCTAAAATGAATTCTGTGACTTAATGTACTTTACAATCCACTTACAGAGGAGAAAGTAAAATGTCTATTTCAATTGATTAATCTGTAAAAATAAGAGGGTTGGGTTGATCAGCACAAGATGAATTTCTGGCTGTAAATACTATAATGTCTTCCACGATTAAGGAATAAGATATCGAAGAATATCATTCAAACTGTTTCATATTTTCCCTTTTTTTCAGAAGCCAGCAAATTTATATCACACCTATAGAAAGAATAGTCTTATATATAAAAAATCTTCAGGAAAAAAGATTTTTTCCTGTGTCCTTCCTTTTTCAGAGGATAAGGAACCTCTCTGGTCTAGAAAATCAAGTAAGGAATTTTGGACATTTTAAATATATATTTTAACTTAAAAAAAAGAAACTATCTTCTCTGATATGCATTGCATTCATAGATAAATGCAAAAATAATAATTTTAAATGTTACTGTCTCTGAAATATAGTTCTCATTTTGTTATAATAAATTAAACACTTTACATGACTTGCATAAACCTTTATCTCAAGACATTATAACCTCATTTCAATTACTTTATTTTTCTTTAAATTAAAAAATTTCAGTACTTAGAAAAGCAATTTATAAGTCCCGAAGACTTATTTGCACATTCTCATGCTCATCTACCTACTGTATTCCCTGCAAATAATTCATATTTGATTGTCCGGAACCTCTGGATTTAAGAAACAAATATCCTTAAAGCCAGCTACTGACAGAAACAATTTTAAGAGAATTGATGGCTCCATTCTTTGATCAAAGAGAAAAAGTAATAAGATGTTGTAGCTAAATTCCCAAGGCACTGACCATGACCATTTTTCCCAGGCTCAGGGAAGTAAAAAAATCATGTATTTTATTTTAAAAACAATTCTCTTTGGAGTGTTAGTTCCATGGTTAATGATGTAGTAAGATCCAACTAATTTCCAAGTGGAAAAATAGGAAAGTGACTGGATATGAAAAGTCATTCAGATCTAGAAATGTCATTTGAATCAAACTCTAACGTGCTTCTCATATAGTATATATAAGATACATATAAAAATATACATATATAATATGAACCTTTTAAATATACTGATTATATACATTGTATGTATTTTACACAGCATGTATTATGTATTATAAATAATAAATTATATTTATAATATAATTTATATCTCCATATATACCGATTACATATATTTTATATAATAATGTATTGAACATATATTATTCATTATAGAGTGTATCTATATCTATACCTTTTATATATATGCCTGTTACATGTGTATATATTTACATACACACACACACACACGTATGTATGCGTGTGTGTATGTAAACTTCCGTACCTCAGAATGTTACTTTATTTGGAAACAGAGTCTTTGCAGATGTAATCAAGTTAAGAAGGGCCCTAAAGCAATATGGCTGGTGTCCTTAAAGGGGGAGGAAAACTCCAGGTGGAGACAGAGACACATACGTAAAATGTCATTTGCCGACAGGCACCTAGATAGAAGTATGCGCAGCTACAAGCTATGAATACCAAAGATTGTTGAGAACTATCATCAGCTAGAAAGTGGCAAGAACAAATCCACCCCTAGAGATTTCAGAATTGTGGTCCTGCTGATAGTTTAATATTATTCTTCTTGCCTCCAAAACCATAAAATAATAGCTCCTTGTTGTTTTAAGCCATCCAGTTTGTGGTCCTGGGTTATGGCTGCTCTAGGAAACTAATAAAACATTGATGAATTTTTTCTAATAGGATGGGATTAAATACCCTAAAATATCAGAGATGGTTCTTCATCCTCTTCAAGTGCTTTTCTCCCATTGTTTATTTAGCTCAAGAAGCAGAAGCTTCTTAGAATTGGGACTATGGATTCCTTTCTTCCAAGTGAGTTTTTAACTGGTGATAAGATTTGAGAAGCAATGAATATGAGTGTATATATGGATTTTTGTCTATTAGTGGGACTACCAGTGACCCTTCTGTTATTGACTAGATACTACTTAGTCTCCCAGATGGAGAATAAATGAATATACAATTTACATACACAACAATACAAAATGTTCCACATTCCTTGCTATTGAATTATTAGGTAGTGGAGTAACCACAGTGATATATAGTGTTAGTTATTTCTAGATTGTTTTCTTGTTTGTTTAATCTATTTGCTTGATTCCTTATAGCAAAGTATAAGATAAAAGTAAGTCTTTGTCTTTTAATTCCCACTTCCTAATTCAATTTATAATCATGTAATGTCTTGCCGGTTTTTTCTCTAGTTGCATTCTTTAGAAGAGGGATATATGCATATATACATACATATATACACTCTCATTGATTTCTCAATCATCAGTTGTTAGTATGGAGAGCAGCAAACTAAGTAATTCAAAATATTTTAGTAAATGCACTCATGAATAAATGAATATATAAAACGTAAATACAGTACATTTGTGTGCAATGAGGCTCAGTTAACATGATTTACCACTTGAGAAGATGTACTAACCCTACCTCTATTGACGGAGAAACTGACCAGAGGATGGACTTGTATGGATAAACCTTGAGTTTTGTTTGACTTTTCAAAGCATGGGTCAAGGGTAGGCAAGAAATTAACTTCTAATTTCTGATTTCCACAATTATTTTATTAATTCTCTAGCACCCACATTTTTTTTTTTTTTTGCCCAATTCTGTCATCCACAGCTGATACCCATCTCATAGTTCATTGATCAGAGAGCAGCTGTGAGTTCACAACGGTAGACTTCAGATGGAAATGCCAACAGCCTGTCCAAAATGTAGGTTGTCATGTGACATCATTAAGGTGGATAAAAAAAGGATATTCACATATGTATCCAAGGCTCCTTCTTCCACTTCCTGAAAGACACGGAGTCATCACCACTGCCTACACTCCAATAAAAGCCCTAATTTTTACTTGCTGTCTTGGAGAGAAACAAGAAGAGGGAGAGGATTTTGAGGGATATTTATTCGAAAGAGGCTAAGCGATAGGACTAAACCAGAGGAAACTTCCATCCATTTTAGACTTTCTTGGCTCCATATTTTCCAGCAAATTTAGGATCCATGTGAAACATCAGTCAAAAATATAACCTCAGTTTCCACGGCCTGTGGGGATAAGTAGCTATCATTTGCCACTTGGGTTTCAATACCCAAATTTCTTCTAAGGTTAACTGCACATGCCATCATCTGTCCCTCAAGCATCTTCCATTTTTTAGTACTCTCCATGCACACTGCCTCACTCAACTGGAATTCTCCTTATACCGTCAACTATGACCTTAATTTGCCAGTAGGTAGTGATTAATCACCTTCCTCAATTTACTATAACATTTGTCACAGAAGATTGTTCTTTTAAATACTTTTCTCATAGTTTCCCTGAGATTATCTTCTGTTTGGTTTTTTTTTTTTCCCCCTTTTATTTCCTAAGTCATTCCATCTCTCATTCTTTTTGTAATTCCTTCACTACCTAATATTAGTAACTTGCCTCTTTCCTTCTATATCATCCCTCCTGGTGATCTAATCAGTTCTCAGGATTTCACACACCTCTCCTTGTTAGATAGCAGATAGCATGCCAGTAACAAAACACAGCATAATATGCCCAAACAGAACATGCCCAAAATGAAACTCTTGATGTAGCCCCATCCAAAATTCAATGCTTCCTATTAATGCTCTCTACATTAATAAATTATCCTTCCTCTGGTGACTCAATCTGAAGACATAGAAATATCATTTAACACTAAACTCTGCTTAAACCAGTAGGATCCAATTCATATTAAAGCCCTGTAAATTATAACTCCCACATATATCTCAAAGCTGTCTATTTCTCTCCAGCTCTGTGACAACCACGTGAGTCTAAGCCAACATCTGTCATATGGATTATTATAAGAGTTTCCAAATTAGTTTTTCTTTCTCCACTATTTACTCTGGAAAAAGAAAATCTTACAGCAGCCAGAGTGATTAAAAAAAAATTAAATTGGTTTATTGCTCCCCTCTATAATTAGAATAAAATCTAACTTCTGTGAATTTTGTACTGTTGTCCAGAGGTCTTTTGTGATTCAATTCCTTCTCGATGTACTTGTGACATGGTCCTCTTTTTTATTACATTATACAATCCATGGCCTCCAAAAGCACTATTTCATCTTGAAAAAACAAACTATGCTTATTAACCATTTTTACTTTTTGAAAAAAAAAAAAACATATGACATACACATACACAAAAGAGAGTGCATTATTTTTCACCAGTCAGCTTAAAATAGAACTAGTTAAGTCCTTTGAAAAAATTTCCCAGTTTACATCCCTAGCTATATGCTCTGCATCCAGCAGAAAACAACTATCATGTTAATTGTCTTGCCTATCTTTATATTCTCACCACATCTTACAAGCCTGTAAAATGTGTTGCTTAGAATTGTCTATTTTGTCTAATTTTGTGTTCCCCAGTGGAGTCACATGTATATATTTTCCTGTGGACTTTTTCATGTACTATCAGGTTTTTGCAATCCGTTCATTATATGAAATTATAGTTCATTTTTTTTGATGGATGTCTTTTATTGAATAAAAACACCACAATGCATTTTTACATTTTATTTTTGATATGTCACTGAGTTGTTCCTAGATTTTTTTGTTTATAAATAGTTCTATTAGGAATATTTTGTATGTGGGTCCCAGTGGTTTCGCATATACAAGGATTCCTACCTATATGGCAAGTACCGAAGAGGAAAATTCTCACATATAAAACATATATGTTAAAACATGGGGAACTGACAAACTTGGCCATTTATTAACTTCCAACATTTAAAATTTTACATGATTCAAGGGCGCCTGGGTGGTTCAGTGGGTTAAGCCACTGCCTTCGGCTCAGGTCATGATCTCAGGGTCCTGGGATCGAGTCCCGCATTGGGCTCTCTGCTCAGCAGGGAGCCTGTTTCCTCCTCTCTCTCTCTGCCTGCCTCTCTGCCTACTTGTGATCTCTCTCTGTCAAATAAATAAATAAAATATTTAAAAAAAATGTTATGTGATTCAAAATTTTATATATATATATATGAATATGTGTGTATTCATATATATATTCAACTTGAATAGACAAGTAAAAATCAATTCTAATGTGCATACACTAATTTACACACCAATTATTTTCACTGACTCTGGGGCTTGTCTTTTCAAGGGATGCTTTTATAAAATGTTAATATGATCAAATGTATCATTATTTATCATTTTTGGTGTGTTTCCTTCACAAAACATTTATGTAAAACTAGGTTATAAAGATATTCTTCTATAATTTAAAAGTTTTAATGTTGACATTGACATTTTCATCTTTAATTTGTATATGTGAGGAAGAATGAATTTCAAAAATTCATTTTTAGTTTTTAAAAGTGGATAACCAATTTTACTAGCATCATTAGTGGAAAGGTCCATCTGTTTTCCACAGACCTGCCGCATATCAATCAAGATCTGATATATGTCAGCTTCTTCATCTGCAGTCTCTATTATGCCACTGAAAAATATTTTATTTTATTTAAGATTTTATTGTTAAGGAATCTCTACACCCAGTGTAGAGTTCTAGCTCACAACCCCAAGATTAAGGGTTGAATGTTCCACATACTGAACCACCCAGGCACCCCAAAAATATTTAATTACAGAAATTCATAAGTTGTCAAAATATATGCTAGATGTATTTTCTGACCTTATTTTCCTTCTCAGTGTATATGTATAATCTACTGCCTTCAGTCTTTTGTTTTAGTTTTTACTGATACATGTAATGATGGTATTTTTCCTTCCAAGTGTTCAAAATTTCTCTTGGGAGCTTTTACAATTTTCTCAATGTCCTTGATAGTCCTAAATTTAACTACAACAGTTCTTGGTGAAGACGTTTCCTTCTTTTGCTTGTTTGACATTCTCTGGGTTTCTGTTTATTTCTGGGAAATCTATCTCTATTTTATCTTCAAATATTTGCTCTTCACTATTATTTCATTTACATCTTTAATTTTTTTAAGAACTAGTTATTGGTCTTCCTGTCTCTATTCATTTAAAACAATATTTATTTGTTTACTTTTTAAAATGTATTGATCCTTTTGTGCATATCTTGTTAAGTACTTAAATTTGTTTTTCCAACCTGTATCAGTTTGCTAGAGCTGCCATAACAAACACCACAGATTGGGTGGCTTAAACAGTAGAAATCAATTTCTTACAGTTCAGGAGGTTTGAAGTCCCAGATCAAAGTGTCCCTAAGTTTTGTTTTTTCAGAGACCTCTCTCCTTGGCTTCTAGATGGCCACCTTCTCCAAGTGTCCTTTCACTGCAACCTTGGTGTCTCTGTGTTTCCAATTTCTATCTTCTAATAAGAACACCAGTCAGATAAAATTAGGGCCCACCCAAAATGCCTTATTTTAATTTAATCACCTCTTTTGTACGGGACTTTATGATGAATAAACATACATTTACTCATTTTTGTTTGCTAAAACTCCAGCAAATACTCCTTGAGATCAAAGCAACCCTTTCCTTTCCCCCAGGAGAGGCAGATTTGGGCAGTAAAATTCGAACTACACTTTGCTGCTGGAAAGGGAACATGAATCAGGATCAATGTCCGTGACAAGTCAATCAACCAAGTGTTTTCAGCAACTCTTGAACAGACAAAGATTGCCAAATTACCTAGTTAGATTATACGTTTTGCTAATGTCGTTGATTTATGCAACCAGGGGCAGGTGTTGATTTTCCCAGGGAGATGGATTCTTTTATTCTAAAGTTGTCCTTCAAGAATTCTTCTAGCTGGCTTCCTTTCCAGGTTCAATCAACTCGTTCCTTGTCCAAGAATGCACACAAATTGCTGTAATGTTTTTCAGTTTTTGTAGTTATTTACCCAGAATCCTGGATGCTTCACGTTGAAGAGTTGATCTTATTTGTGAGAGATCTGCAGCCTGAATAATTCATCATCTTTGCAAATCTTTGGAAATCTTAGCCTCATGTTACAGTTGTTATTATTACTACTATTATTGTCATAATGATTACATTAATCTGGCATTTTCAATGTACTGTGACAGTTTCTCCCAACATATATTCCAATGTTTTGTGAGCAAAGAAATTCAACTAGTCATAGCACCGCCATTTCTTCCATGTGCCTACCATATTAGCTAGTATTTATTAAGTGTTGGATAATTTTATTTAATAAATACATTATTTATTGAGTAAAAACACCCCTTGGGGTATCATATATTCATATCAACATGAAAATATTATATTTGCATTTTTTCCTACTGACTACAACCTGCTCTTTAAAGTAAGGCATAATCTATGATGAACGCCATGGATCTGGTAGACAGAGTAGTAGTAGGAGGAAGAGATTCTTTCCATAAATGTTTTATAAATATTTAAATGAAATATCCCCTAATGGACAGTGAGCCAATTAAAGTCAGGAGTTATTTCTCATGATTATATCTCCTAATGGACAGCAAGCCAATTAAAGTCAGGAATTATTTCTCATTCAATAAATGAAAAAATTCATATCGAGTATTTACTCAGGTTTTCATATGTTACATACAACTCAGTCCTGTCTTCAATGCAAGGATGTTCAACAAAATAAAGAACCATAAAAACAAAGTCTGAAAAATAATAAATGTTAAGAAATTAAGATTACTTCAGTGGAAACAAGTTTAACTGTAGGTCTTTGTTATGAAGATTTAACTGAATGTAAATGTTTAGCTGATCAATTAGCATTCAGAGAGAAGAACCTGTTTAAATATTTACAAGCATATAAAATCAAAAGTTCAACTAGAATCAAAAGTTAAACCAGAAAGACATAAAATTATAGATGGTAGTTCACAAAACTCTCATCTGTTTCAGCCTGGAGCACAGTGTTATATAGTTATCAGATTTAGTCTTTATAGGAAGCAAATATTACATGGATAAGTGACATAAATGCAAATTCAAGTTAAAAAAAATTGACCACAAAAAAATCCAACTTAAAAAAGGGATGCTATAGTAGAATTGGTGAGAGAAATCACTTGGAAAGAGTTTTTAGTGAAATTTAATAGTATACCTGATTCATTTCTATGTTTCAAAAATATAACCACGAAAAATCAAACGTTATGGCAAGTTTAGAGATAAGAAATAAGATTTGTTGCAACCAATCCCACACATGATGTCTAATACATATTTAAGTAGAAATGTAAGCTAATAGCAGATTGTTTCTCATTCTTGCCTGGCATTGGGTTTAGTTGCCATTTTTTAATTTATTTGTTTTTATTTTAAAGATTTATGTTTATTTATTTGACAGGGAGAGACACAGCGAGAGAGGGAACACAAGCAGGGGAATTGGGAGAGGGAGCAGCAGGCTCCCTGCCACGCAGGAAGCTGGATGTGGGACTTGATCCCAGGACCCAGGATCTGAGCCAAAGACAGACACCTATTGACCGAGTCACCCAGGCACCCCATGGTTGTTTTTTCAAGAACTGGGGGGACACATGTACCGATCAGAAAACTACACCATGACTCTAGACTCTGCCTCCACTCTACTTTCACTCTGAATGGAAACCACTGCTGATGTTGGCCGTTTATGATTATGCTGCTTCATTTGCGGCTGAGCAGAGGGTGGGACATTATAAGCACGATGCTTAATGCTGACGATAGAAAAGTCCACAAGAGTCCCTACTTCCATGTGGCATAACTTTTATTAAGGAGATAAAATAATTAAATAATAGAATGAATATATATATATATAAAATGTCTGGTAGCCAAGGGGTTTAGGAAGAAAAATAATAATTCAGGGTGAGGGGAAAGGAAGGGTCAAGAAACGTAATACTATTCCGGAGAGCATGATTAGAGGAGGTGTCTCTGTTAATGTAGGAGAGAGACATAAATATAGTGATGGGGTGACACTTTTTGGCAGACATGATTCCAGGAAGGGGCAGCAGTAAGAGAATGTCTCAAAGCAAGGATCCTTTCAATGTAATGAGAAGTAACATAAAGGCTTGAGCAAAATGATGAAGTAGACAAAGTTCCATAAAAAGAGCACAATAATAAGGTGTGGGTGTGTACGTGTGTGTGTTGAGGGAATCCCAGAGACATGTAAGCCATCAAAAAACATCAGAAGGAAGGCCTGTGGGATAATGAACAGAGAAGTGATGTTATATAACATGTAAAAAAGACCACCAAAATAATCATTAAAAAACATTATCACCTGACTGCTAGAAAGAGAATAGACTGTAGGTATAGAGGATCAGATATGAGGCTATAGGGAGAGTTCAGTGAAAATAACACTGGTTTCGACTAGGGCAGTAGGTAGAGGCAAAAAGTAATGGATAGATTCTGGAGATATTGCAAAGAAAGAGGAAATAGTGCTAGATATGTTATGGAAGGAAAATAGATCAAAGGTTTAAACAGTAACAAAACCTTCATATTTTCTAAGGACTGCATTACAGTAAAGAAGAAGTAGATGTACCCAGCCAGTGGCTGAGTAAACAGCAAGTTCTTGAATACATCAAGTGTCCTGGCTTATATTTACATGAGTGCATCTTAAGAAGACCCCCAAGTCTACATTTTGATCTGCAGGAAAGAATTTGGGAGAGGAGGATTAGACACACTTAACAAGGGAAGGGAAAAAGATCCTTCTAGTAACATGTAATAACGTGTTGGCTAAATATACAAAGTATGCTGATAGCATACATTTGATTGTGCTTGCTGTATTATAGAAAAAGCAAGAATCCGTAAGGGTCTCAACTTTCTCTAGGGGACAAAAACATGAAAGAGCTTTTGGTAGCAAATTTCCAAGATGGCGCTGTATAATTCTTGGCTCTAGGTATTCATGTCCTTGTGTAATCCCCTCACATATTATATCTAGTCAGCATGTGCGGTCAACAGAACACAGCAGAAGTGAAGTAGTCACTTCTGAGGCCAGGTAATGGGACATTATTGCTCTTTCAGTCTCTATCTCTCAAATAACTCTCTCTACAGAAAGGCAGCTGTGATATAATGAGGACATTCCAGTAGCTCCATGTGAAGACCCATGAAGGAGAAATTGGGGCCTCCTACACATAGCCAACAAAGAACTGTAACCTTCAGCCTGTAGTGATGTGTGTGAATCATCTTGGAAACAGCTTCTTTGGATACAGTCGAGACTTCCAGCATCTGAAGCCCTATCTAACCTCTTGGTTGCAACTTCATAAGATCAGAAGAAAGAACCATCCAGCCAACCTGCTGACCCACGGAAATGGGAGGCATCAGTATTTATTTTCTAAGCTGTTAAATTTTGGAATGATATTTTTTTGTAGCAATAATTATGACTGATTTTACAACTATGCATGCCATGCTGCTGTGACAAGAATTATAATATGTATGTAAGGCTGGCTTTGGAACTAGAGAGTGAGTGGAAGCTGGAAGAACTTTGAACAAGCATTGATGAAAACTGAGAAGATTTTAATAAATACTTTGGAACAAAATAGTGGTAATTGAGGATGGTTTTTAAGGAAAATAATGGCTTAAGATAGCAGATTGATTGATCGATAGATGAAATGTCTCTTGGAAATCAAGACATCTGAGCAGATAGAAGAGAAAGCCAGAATGAGAGCATTGGTTTTCTTACCTGTTCAACCAGTATAGTTAGCATCCACAGCCAAATACATCTTCTCCTACAGTGCCTGTGTCCTACTTGCTGTATACTTTTGTGGAGGGAAGTTTCTGGGCTTTCTTATACTGCTGATGCAGTTCCAATATTGCTCAGTTGGTGAGGCAAGAGAGAGCTTGCTCCTCCTACCTGATTTGTACTACAGCATTAGGCAGGTTGTCTACTGGCTTTTTACCTTTAGATTATTTCTTTCTGGTAGTTGCTGTGGATATGAGGTCAAGAGTGTGGAAGAAGGGGTATGCAAAATCTGTCTTCTTACCTGGATGCTTTAATGAGCATATTTTTTAATTTCTGAAAAAAGGAAAAAAGAATTTCTTCTGCTAAACAGCCAGTTTAGATATACACATTAAAAAAAAAGTCAATAATACATGAATCTTTTAAATCAACTACATTTTACAAAGGAGCTACTAAAAAATTGCCAATAATTTAAAGGCAACATAAATAAAAGAGAGAAATCTTCATGTGCATCCAAGCCACATTTCTTGTCTGCTATATTTTTGCATATCCACTGCTGAGTGCTTTCATGGTACTACAAGAAGGGCAACATGTTTTCCCCTCTCGATCAGAGTGTTCCATATCTGTGGACCATATGTCACGCTTGAAATTTTTTCTGGAAAAATACACACTTTGTTGTGGTGTTGAATGGTGGGAACACACCATTGTTTTGGCAGTATTTTCTACTCAGATTCCATGATTTAAATGAGAATTCTGTTTCATACAACATCATGATACTTCCTAGCAACATCAGTCTGTTTCCAGCCACCCATAGCCCAGGGAAACTGCAATAAATTAAGAAGTAGAGTAAGTATCCTACTTGTTATTTTACCAGGTGGGCACAAAGGCCAAAAGCCAAGGGCAACAAAGGGAAAGATGATTAAATGTCACTTCTAGGTTCAATAGTCCTTCTTTCTACTTCTTATAAATACTTTTACATTACCAAGTGTTTTACTTAAAAGAAATAACAAACAATTTCTTTCCTACCAATTAAAACAAATGATTTTTTTTCTTGATCCTTGAAGAAGAATCACTGTTGCTTTAGTATTATGACTTTGTGCTCCCAAGTGCTTTTTGGCAATGCATTTTGATATGATCCAATGAGTTAAGGAACCTAAGTACTCAGCATGATTAAACTGCTGATAAATGTGTATCCTTGAATTCATCAGAAAGCATCTCACTGACAATATAGATATGCTCGTTTTTCTTCAATTTGATGTGGACTATTTTTGGTTCCAGGTGTTTCAACATGTTGAAAGGCATCTAAATTAATATTGAACTTTTAAGGGGGTGCTTAGGTGGCTCAGTGGGTTAAGGCCTCTGCCTTCGGGTCAGGTCATGATCCCAGGGTCCTGGGATCAAGCCCCACATTGGGCCTGCTTCCTCCTCTCTCTTGCTGCCTGCCTCTCTGCCTACTTGTGATCTCTGTCTGTCAAGTAAATAAATGAATGAATGAATGAATGAATGAATGAATAAATAAAAGAAGCAATTGTCTCCCCACGGTATTAAGTAAATATGTTCTCTTGGCATTGCTTTGCTAATAAAGGAAGTACATATGAGGAAAAATAGGTTATATCCTTATAGTAAATTTCTTGAATCTTGGAATTCAGTGTCTTTTATCCAAAATACACTTTCTTGGGAATATAGTACATTTAGTTAACTTGTTTTTATTATATATTTGTCATACATTTGTGGTTTTTTTTTCATTTTTGCTACAACATATATTTAAGATTTAATCTAAATATATTCATGAACTTTGCAAAAAACTCTAGAGTCTTTTCAACCTTTTAGAGTTGCTGGAAAAACATTTTTTTTTCATATACTCATGAACCAGTGAGTTCAAGAATATTCAATTGAGACTGAGATAGAGAAATAAAAGAAAATGGGAAATATTTGTAGTAAAAATGTAGATGAGCAAACTTTTTAAAAAAGTAAATTAAATTGGAGATGTACAGCTAAAGTGACTGAGTTTCAGTCTCTTTATTTTAGCTATTTGCATGCAGAAGTAATAGAGCATTAACAAACTATTGTGCAATCTGCTGTAATTGCCGCACCAATGTAACCCTCATATGCCGTGGATGTATTTGTACACAAAATAACTATGATGATGGCATAACAAAGAAATAAAATTTGAAGCTGGATTTTATGTGATAAGAAAGAGAAAGCAAAGAAATTATGGAACACAGGTAGCATTTTTACTCTCTTGTCTTCTTTCAGGAGCTACCAGCTGTTATGCTCACACAAATAGATTAGTTGAAAAATGCATTAACATGCACAAATTATGTCTTTACAGTGAAATTAATGACCAGTTCATTCAGCATAAAAGATAAATTTACAAAGGAAATACTGCATCATTAAAGTTCGCATTTATGCAACCCAAATGTGCAGAATAATAGGACAGCAGCTTTCTCAAAGTGGTGTTATGTCCTACTTAAGTGCCTATCATTTAAAAGGAAGAGCAATAACAAAACTCCACTCCTTTCAGGAGGAAGGAAAGGGTGCTGCTAAATTCATTCATCTTGTTCTAAAGAATAAGGATTTTAATGGTCTTCAAACTCTTAGAACACATTTTTGTTTCATTATTATATGATATTAAAATTATGCATTGAAGGAGAACAATGGCTTGGTAAGATAACTAAAATTGCTTAATTTTAAGGCAAACTGACATAATTATATACAGATATTTTAACTTATGATATTAAAGTACTTGGATATCTTACAAAATTGGAAAGTCTCACTGCGTTCAAAGAACTACACTAGAAGCTAGTTATTCAATCCTATGACTAACTGAAACAGTTCTAGTTAACCGCCTCCAAGTCAATGTTTGCAAGATAGAACACATACTGTCAAGAAATACTGAAGTTTTATAAACACTTTATCAAGAATCTCAGAAGGGCAGCACGTGGGTGGCTCAGTCAGTTAAGCATTTGCTTTCAGCACAAGTCATGATCCCATGGTCCTGGGATCGAGCCCTACATCAGTCTTGTTGCTCCGCACCGAAACTGTTTCTCCCTCTGCCTACTGCTCTACCTGCTTGTGTTCTCTTTCTCTCTGACAAATAAATAAAAACTGTAAAAAAATTTTGTATCAATCATCACTATGGATTAGTAAGTTATATATCTAATGCACACTATTAATTTTTTTCACAAAAAAATCTCATTATTTTATATTTTAATTTGACTCCAACTTCACAGAAAAGTTGCAAAATCAGTACAAGAATCTCCTAGCAACCTTTTACCTAAATACACCAACTGTTTGTATATTGTCCCACTTGCTTTATCATCCTCTCTTTCTCTTATTTTCTGTTTCTTTACATTTCTCTGTTTATCCACTTTTATGTATGTGTTTGTGTGCCACCTTTTTTTTGAAACATTTGAGATTAAGTTGGAGGTATCATGTCCCTCTACCCTAAATACTTTAGCATGCTCAGCCTAAGAGCAAAGTTATTTTCTGACACATCTGCGTTATAGTTATTAAAATGAGGAAATTTAATATGAAATGCAATTAACTAGTCTGTACTCCGTATTCAAAGTTCAACAATTTGTCAAAAGAGTTATTTACAGTTATTTCTCCTCAGCCAAAATCCAAGCATGTTTAGTTGTCAAGTCTTTTTAGTCTCCATAAATTTGGAATAAATTATATTTTAAAATATGTAAGAAATTATCAAGTGGATATTGCTTAAAGATTTTTGCATTTTATTGTAATTTATCTTATATGAATTTTTATAAGAGAATTATGTTTGTCAAACATGTTGAGAGAACAAAAGACTTTTCAAAAAATCTCTGAACTTAAATTTGAATAACAAAGTCTGACGAGTGCTGGAGAAGAATCAGAAATGACTGCATCAATACCTTTATCTTGTGCAAGATTCAGATTCTACTAGTAATTATTGCACGCCCCCAGAGCTGGATAATAGACCAAGGTATCTCAGACACACTGACTTATTTACTTGGGTCTTCTAACCCTTTGCATCACATGCCACTATCCCCAATAAATAGAAGCAAATTGACATACAATGAGGATACCAAATACTAACTTCAAGTGTACATAGTCGGCGTTTTGAAACTGGAATTCGAATCCAGGTTCAGAACTCTACTTAAATTGGTATAATGCATGACAGAAAATAATGAGAATTGTAAGTAAATGCAGATTAAATTCCAGAAGCAAGGGATAACACTAATCCAGAATATGAGAAATTACTGAGAATTTAGAATTTGAATGTAGAGGTGCATAAGTACATTAAGAATACAAATGCAATAGTCTTTTTTTTTTTTAAGATTTTATTTATTTATTTGACAGACAGAAATCACAAGTAGGTGGAGAGGCAGGCAGAGAGAGAGAAGAGGAAGCAGGCTCCCTGCTGAGCAAAGAGTCCGATGCAGGGCTCGATCCCAGGACCCTGGGATCATGACCTGAGCTGAAGACAGAGGCTCTAACCCACTGAGCTACCCAGGCGCCCCAATGCAATAGTTTTGAATGTGATGCATCCTATCCCTAAATTCCACCAGTGCTGACTTTAATGATCACGTATCTGGGTCTCATCCAAAATGAGTTCATTATTCAAGGCTGAGAATAACCCGTAATGTTCACTTCTGGAGAAATCATGTTTGTGTTGGATGGGATGCTAGTACACAAATGTAGCATAGGTTGTTTTTCCCCCAAGTATGCAGGGTGTCTTCATTTTCTATTGCTGCAAAAATAAAATATCAAAACCTTGATGGTTTCAAACACAGATGTGTAGGTCTTCAATCTGGCAGGTTGGGGGATGCTCTCAACTGGGTCCTGTGTTCAGAGAATCATAAAGCTGACATTAAGGTCTTGACCAGGCTCAAGAATCATCAGGAGGCTCTGGATGAGAGCCTGCTTCCAGGCTCATTCAAGCTGATGGCAGAATCCAGTTCCATCTTCCCCGCTGGCTGCCAGCCAGACATTGCTCTCCACTACTAGAGGCCTCCTGGATCCCTTCTCACGCCATCTTCAAAGCCAGCAACTGAGTGTTTAGTCTTTCTCACACTTTAATCCCTTGCAATTCCCCTCCTACTGCCGGCTGGAGAAAATACTCTGCTTTTAAAAAGCTCTTAATTAGGAGCACCTGGGTGGCTCAGTGGGTTAAAGCCTCTGCCTTCAGCTCAGGCCATGATCCCAGGGTCCTGGGATCAAGGCCTGCATTGGGCTCTCTGCTCAGCAGGGAGCCTGCTTCCCCCCCCTCTCTCTGCCTGCCTCACTGCCTACTCGTGATCTCTGTCAAATAAATAAATAAATAAAATCTTTAAAAATAAAAAGAAAAAGCTCTTGATTACAACTGGCCAGGATAATTACTTCCATCTTAAAGTCAACTGATTATAAATTTAATTACATTTGTCAAGTCCCTGTGGTCATGCAAAGTGACATATTCCTGGGCATGACTTTCATTATATTAACATTCCCGGGGATCGTAGTGAACATTGTTGGTTGTGTGTGCAAGGGTACTTCTTGAGTTATCTCTCCCTCACAGGGTATATTCAGGTATGTCCTAGACATAATTCACTTTAGCCTTCCTTCAGGGCAGCACTTCCGCTCTCAGAACAAATCTGCCAATCTGGGGTGACCGTCTTTGTAAATCAAATATTAAAGAGCTTTTCTTTTTCACTAAGGATTCTATTTGACTTCACAGTATTATTTGATACAGTATTGATAAACTCTATTTTATATACCTCCTACTCTCTTGGTTTATGCAAAACTATTTTTATTCTAATTTAATTATATGTATTTGGCCACATATTTCCCTGGCTTTCTTTGTCGCTGTTTTTCATGTGAAGTTGTATTTTGTTTGCTTTACTTTCGCTCACTAGCCATGGAATGTCCACCAAGATTCTGGAATAAAATCCTTTCTTATAGTGCATTTTGTTTCTGCTGAGTACTTTTTCTCATGGATTTCATTATCATATCGCAAGATTCTTTCTTTTTTTTAAGATGTCTTTTTATTTGAGAGAGAGCAAGAGAGCACAAACAGGGTGAAAGGTAGAGGGAGAAGCAGGCTGCCCACTGAGCAGGGAGCCCGATGTGGGGACTTGATTCCAGGACCCCAGGATCATGACCTGAGCTGAAGCAGCCACTTAACTGATTGAGCCACCCAGGTGTCCCTCTCAAGATTTCTTTCTTTTTTTTTTTTTTTTTTTTTAAGATTTTTATTTATTTATTTGACAGAGAGAGATTACAAGTAGGCAGAGAGAGAGAGGAGGAAGCAGGCTCCCTGCTGAGCAGAGAGCCCGATGCGGGACTCGATCCCAGGACCCTGAGATCATGACTTGAGCCGAAGGCAGCGGCTTAACCCACTGAGCCACCCAGGCGCCCATCAAGATTTATTTCTAATATTGATACCATCTTACTATGTAGTCTTCCACTTATATTTGAAAGATCTTGCTAAATTCTCTCACCTCAAATGCCTCAACCTTTAGTTTATCCCTAATATCTCTCAGTTAGAAAAATCACAACGTATCTAGGCACCCAAGCCAGAAATTTCAAATGTACTTACTCATTTGCTTCCCTTTTCTTTCACCTTCTTGTCAATTCTAACTAAAAAATTCCGCTGAATATTTATCTTTTTGTTACTATTAAAAACTACATCATGAATTTATTACCTATACACTTAATTTGCTCAAAAATGTTCATATCTAATTTCCTACGTGACACTCTATCTTTATACTCCAGTAACCCAAGAGATGTTAGCCCAAAAGTCATTATATCTATAGATTACAAAGAAATGGACACCCAATATGTTATACTCTTCTAATATAATAGAAAGTAGACTGTTGGTAGTGAAGAAAATCGGCAATCAATTTGTTCTTATCATTTACATTGAATAAATTCTCATAAAAAATTTAAAAAGTAAATCAAAGAGTAATTCTTTTTAAGTGGTAAAATATATGCTCTGTAGAGTCTGAGGATTGTCTCAAACTTTTAATGACGCATGTCTAAGAAAGTAAAGAGTCCTTCATTCTTCATTTTGCGTTCCAAATCATTTTGGACGTGGCAAGGTAGATTTTGAGTTTGTATAAAGGTAAATTATTGTTGGGACTCCTGGGAACTGACAGCTCCCAGAAGAAATCCTCTCCAGGAAATTCTCTTGTCCAACTTCTTGCTCATCTCTAGGCAACTGCCCATATCTAGTGACTGAAATGTGAGAAGTTATAGAGACTCAACATATGTCTCAAGGCGGGATAATTCTGAAGAACCATTCATACTCTGGAGTCCCTGTGATCAACTGTGGCTTTGGCTGCAAATACATCGCTACTTTGCAGTCCAGCAACTCCCTCTGACCAAGCCTACTTCTTTCACTATTTCACAGGTGTTAAGAATCTTCTGTTACTATTTTAGCAATGTATTACGTATTTTAATAATTACTAAATAATAGATTAGGGTTTTTCTCTGATGATCTCAAGATACCTGCCCCCCAAAAAATAAATAAATAAAATTTAAAAATCTATTTCAATGCAATCTGTTAATTTAGTTGTTTTCGTTCAATTACCATAATTCTCAGAAACAGTGCCTCCAAATTATTTTCAACAAGACTGCACAATTTATAGTTTTGCTTTTAAAAATGCTTTGACATAAAACATGTCTAAGTTATGCATCATTTAAAATAGTGGTAACCTAGACCGTGCTCTATGTCTCTAAGATTTCAGTTTGTGATTTTTCTCAAAAGAGTGGATTCCCTAATGCAAGCTATTTAACAGAATCGCCATCTGCCTGCCCTTTGGTTTAACATCTAGTGGAAGACAGAGACTACTGGGGAAATTTCCACATGTATTTCAGTTGAAAAGATAAGACTTACTAACCTCTTGCTGTCCTTTGTGCTTGGGGAAATGGAGTACCGTTCAACACTGCTGGTTAAAGATACAGCTGGCTGATTCTGACCTTCTGGATTCTGGCCAGCAGCTGCCCAGTCTGTGCTCTGCAGCCAAGAGGCTTGAATTTCAGGCATCATCTCCTCACTGCCAGTTCCACTCTAATTATCTCAAGCCCTCATAATCCAATCCTAATTATCTCAGGATTTTTTTTTTTTTCTGCTAGGATAACCTGGGTTGCATTTCCCCTATCAAACGTGTAGAATCTACTTATTACTAATCACCAAATGAATGATTGGAATTCTAATATTTATCAATTCAGTAAGGATAAGGTCAATATTGTGTATTTGTTTAAGAAAGCAAATCTGAAAACTTTCACACTTATGAAAAAAAGAGCAGTGAGCCACAGTTAGCAAAAATATGGGAAGGAGTTTATATTTAGTTATTAAATAAGAATAGGAGGGTGATAAATTTACCTCTACTTTTATCAGATTTACAAGAATGTTTGAGTATTATCTTTTGATTATAATAATCCCCTAAAAATTGGCTGGTGGAATTATTTTAAGAAGATTTGAACTAAATGCTCTGATTTCTTTCTTTCTGTTTTACTTTTTTTTTTTTTTTTTTTTTTTTCCAGGCAATGGGACATTTAAAAGGGTTAGATAACTGGAGAAGCCTGGTGTACTTACTAAGGCATTGGGTGACTATTTAATAAGTGGAAGAAAGAAATGTGTATTTTTTGGTTCTATTTTAAAATATTTTCTGTAACTCATATTTCCAAGAGTGCCTCTGTTTTGTAAGGCATTTTCACAATTTTCCCCTTTAAATTCCCCACAGAATTGTGTATGCCACTTTTCCATAAGCTCAGAAACCACCACATAGGGCTTTTCCATTTCTTTTTCAGTAGTGGCAGTGAAAATGAGCTACATTCTGCTTACTCTTATGTAAGAGTCCTGTGTCTAATATCATCACTGAGTTGCATGATGAGGTAGAATAAAGATAACAGATCACATGTCAATTGTACCTCTTATTTTATTTTATTTTATTTAAGATTTTATTTATTTGACAGATAGAGATCACAAGTAGGCAGAGAGAGAGGAGGAAGTAGGCTCATTGCTGAGCAGAGAGCCCGATGTGGGGCTCCATCCCAGGACTCTGAGATCATGACCCGAGCCGAAGGCAGAGGCTTTAACCCACGGAGACACCCAGGTCCCCCTGCACCTCTTATTTTAATAAGAGTAATTAACTATGGTATCCATCATATTATGATGCCTATGTGTATTACTTGAAATACGTTCATGTCTTATCTGGCACACTAGCCGGGAAAACGCTCTATTGTTATGGCTTGTGTAATTGGTTAGAATAAGGTGATATTTGGATCAAGTTTTGTTTTCTAGATGAAATCTCATTTTGTCCATATATTACATAGAATTTTAAAAGAACCAGACCTGGAGATTGAAGTTTGGATGTAAAAATTTTGTTTGGGTTATTGTAAGGATTAACTATAAAGGCGGGAAGGAACTAGGACTGAGCAAAGGGAGGACCTGACCGCAATGTCATCTCAGAGAGAGGTGTTGGCCAATCCTGTGGGCAGCTCTGCTGGGTTGGCCCTTCAGAATATTCCTCCTTTGAGGTAGAGATCAGGCACTTATATTATCACAAGACCCAGTCATTTGATACTCAGTGTCCCAGGAAAGGAGTATTTCCTTAGGTAAGACAGTTTTCTTTGGTGAAGGAGAGTTTCAAAGTTTGGGACTCAGTAGAAAGATGTCAGCCACCAAAATACTTGGTGGTTAGGTGAATGAGAGCTTCAGAACTGATGGGTAAATTCTTTTTTTTTTTTTTTTTAAGATTTTATTTATTTATTCGACAGGTAGAGATCACAAGTAGGCAGAGAGGTAGGCAGAGAGAGAAAGAGGAGGAAGCAGGCTCCCTGCTAAGCAGAGAGCCCAATGCAGGGGGCAGGGGGGGGGCTCGATTCCAGGACCATGGGATCAGGACCCGAGCCGAAGGCAGAAGCTTTAACCCAGTGAGCCACGCAGGCACCCCCTGAGGGGTAAATTCTGATAGCACAACAGCATTGCCATTACAGTGCATCCTTTTCTCTCTTCAGTTCCACATACTTTATATACTAAATTGTGAAAATTCTATCTCTAAGATTTGTGTTGGGTACGTTTTCCTGGGCTAAATTGCAACAGGAAGTTTAGTGAAATAAGCATTAGCCCTATCTCTGCAGATGGTCTCGAAGATGCATCTGAAATAAATTCTCTCCTCTTCCCCCCTCCCCCCCAATTCTATATTCTCCTCACTTCTGACAAATGTCTCCACTGTCTTAGGGACTTACCTAGTATTTTGATTCAGAAGTTCTTCAGTGGGATCCAAACTCCTGGTCAACATGGCCCTCCCAGCCTCCTGAATCTGTGCATTTGACGTCAACATTGAGTAAGAAAATAACAAGGGGCACCATAGAGTGTCACATGGCTTTCAAGCAGATTGTTTTCCATCATTCCATAATAGTATTCAAATCTCCTCCTCATGATCAAGATCAAACACTCCTGCAGATGGTGACTGCTTTACTTGATTTTAGCTCAGAGTTTAAAGGGACTCTTGGTGCATATCCTGGTAAAAGGTTTCTCCTTCAGGAAATTCAGATCTCTAACGTTAAAAAAGATAAATAAGCAAAATCCCCATCTGGTCATGGGAAGTAAGAATAAGTTTCAATTCTGCTTTTAAACCTCAGTTCTTAGATCCTTATATCGAACTTTGGGGGATCACGGTAAGATAGAAGGATTGTTGATTTAGGGAATACTTACCTACTGGAGGATAGTGCTACGACCCTAGAGAGTCATTATCTTCAGATTGGAGCATCAGTTAAGCCTTCTGTAAGCTGTTTTATAAACTGCTCTATTTGGTAAGAGCTCCTGGGTGATATGTACATGGTTATATACGTCTGTGGGTGTTTGTGTAGGTGTGTGAGAGACAGAATCAGTTGATTCTATAAGCAAACCAAATACTGGCACACTGCGTTGCTCTAAAGTGGATTCTAAGGCAATCCCATATCACTTTATAAGTCCTTGAGGAATAGTGCTGAGTGAAGTCCTGTAGGCAAGAGCTGTACCTGGAATAAGTTCTGATTCAATGGTGCATGGCTTTTGTTGGCTATTATCATTCATATACTACAAAGATCATATAGTATAGCCATTGTCATAGCTATATTGACATATATGTTCCCAGACATGCTTGACCCTTTTCTCTCTCTCTCAATCTCTACTCCCCTTATTTATTTATTTATTTATTTATTTATTTATTTTATTTATTTTTTGTGGGATTGGTCATAGTGAGGATGAGCTTGCTAAGTTATTTGCTCATGGTTCTGTATGTATTCTTTCACTGGTGTTGTTCTTTCCACATAAAGTGAATGACCAAAGTTTTGCTTGCTGGGGAGAATATCTTTTCTCCACTAACTTTCAGGTCTACCCCTGGAGCAGCCAGGCTTTTATTAGCTTGCAAACAAATACTGAGTCCTACTGACCCAAAGTCTGAGAAAGACAGAAATTATCAAAACAAGTTCAAGAAAAAAATAGAAAATCTGAATAGACTTACGTCAATAAAAGAAAATTAATCTGAAATTAAAATATTCTCCCAATATAAGTGTTTTCTTCCCTCCCCAAGCAAAAAAAAAAAAAAAAAAAAAAAAAAAAAAAAAAAAACATAAAACTAGCTCAGACAGATTCAATAGTGATTTTTATCAAACATTGACCAACCAGTACTGGGGACCTAGATTCATGAGGAAAGACATAAACACCTCTCTCAGAATGAAGAATGTCAAAGGACTGTGAGGTCATAGTTTAAAATTTCTGTAGTGTGGTTGTAACAATCTTAAGTCTACTTCTGAGAATCATCTGAGGGTATCTTTTTTCTAGATTGCACACATCTTCAGATTATGGGATTGCTTCAAGAGCATGGTCTTTAAATCCAAAAGTTGATGATGATTTAAGTCTCTAATTTTATTATTATTAGAGAGAAAGTAAAACTTATTAATTTGTGGCTCTGTATCAAGAAAGCTAGACAATTTTTTTCACTTCTGCCAAACTAAAGTGAATGTCTTCTTGTTTTTGTATATTTGCATTATAGTGACTACAAAAGTAATCTAGAAGCTGAGAGACCTTTTTCCACACGACAGGAAAGTCTAAAAACTAACTGCTACATTTTGAACACTGAACTTGTAATGATAAATCATTATTTTTGCTGAAATTCTAGGTTTGCATTTGTATGCCATGCAAAGAATCTACTAATTATAGACATTTTTGCATGATTTCTTCCTAAAAAGTTGGTTTATGTAAGACTTTCTCTGTAGATACCACTAAATTAGAAATGTGAAGACAAAATTTGGTATATATTGATACCATAAGTAATTTTATTCTACTTCTTTCCTTAGATTATGCTCTTGCACATTGAACAATTTAACTACTCATAGTAGAGACTTATATTAATAAAGAAGACTTGCAAAGATCCGTACATGATAGCAAAGCCTGGATAAAACATTGAGCTATATTTCACATTAAATATAAATCCCTCTCATTGTTAAAGTTCTCACAGAGATATCTAAATCAATGCGAAATTTTCTGCCATATTTAGCAAAATTCCAAATAAAGTGAAATATTAAATTTTGCAACTTCAATTTCTGTATTCTTCCTCAAGTCAGCAGTTTAAACTCAGTTGTTTTTATATGAAGGAAGGAAGGAGTGCTTCTGGGTTTCTTCTTTGACCACTATAGCTTGGACACTCAAAGATCCTTCAGGAGCTCAGAGACTAAATAGGGTTGGATGGGATTGATAAAGATGTTATCAATTAAGTCTTCTCATGACCCAGTTTCTGAAGTTCCAAATAATAAAATAAATAGAACAACTAAGGATAGAATCTAATTAGGGAAAATTTCAAACCATAGTTGGTCATACAGCACATTCCATTTCTCTTTTGCTGTTACCAGTCATATACGTGGTTTCTATATACATGTGCATATATATGTGTGTGTGTGTATTCGGCTATGGGTGGTGTTCCAAAAGAAGATAATAGGAACTCTCCAGACAAAAGTTTATAACTGGGGGAGTGAGGGTGCAGGATGGGTGAGAGTAGGCAGTGCTTTAATAACACCAGTGAAAAATGGCAGAGTTAGTAGCTCTAAGAGCCTTTCCTTCCACTCCTTACTTCCATGTCTCTCCCCCACCCCCAAAATGAACAAAAACTATCAGATTAAAAATGTCAGAGCTTTGGAAAGTAGTAAAATGTTGAAGGAATGAAGCAAGCACTGAATCGGGAATGAGTTGACTTAAAAAGCTCAGGAAAGCTTTGCACCATGTATTTACCTTTGTTCCTATCTTGTTCTCAGGTGGCCAGTGGATGTATCAAAGGCAGCAGCCTGCTTTCCCTGTGTGAGACCCTGGTCTCTGGTCTCCAGAGGGAGCCGAGCAGAACTTGCTTTCTAAGAACTGAATCTGTCTGTATTCACCAGTTTGGAGGCTGCCTGAAGGATTGAAGCAAGAAGATTGGATTTGTTTTAGCCAAGTTGGAAGTCTCTCAGGGTAAGAAAAGTAGCTTTCTATGCACAGGGCATTCTTCAAAAACAGCGAAAAGCAAAAGAATAATCCACTGTTGCCTGGGGCAAAGATTACAATCGAGGCAAACAATAAATATGCTGGAAGCCTAGGAGGAAAAGCTCTGAAGAGAGTCTGTGGAGAATTAGGGTGTTGTGAAGCACCGCCTCTATACTAGGAGGAACTTAGGAAGCCATGTGTAACCCAGGGAATGGTGCATGCTCAAAAAAATAAATAAATAAATAAAATAAAAAGAGAGAGAGAGAGAGAAGAAGACCCTTAAGTTTTCATCTGTGGCTGATCTTTATGCTGAGTACAAGCAGGAAGTAAAGGCTGAGCCAGATTTGTAAATAGCCTGGCTAAGCATTGAAAATGTGTCTCAACACAGCGCCAACCTACAAAGACTTGAGAGAGCTTTTATTTTTTTAATTTTTATGTGTTATTTTTTCTTTCAGACATTGAAGGAAATCTCTATCCACATACGGCTAATGTAAGCAACTAGCCAGATAGGAGCAGGGAATGAATGCTTTCTGACTGATAAAAGGGCGGAGCACAGAGGAAGATCAAGATGATGAGGGAGCAGGAGGCTGGCTGAGGACAGAGCAAAAGCTGGTGCCTTGCACCCCCTCTTCACCCACTCCCCTCCATATGTGTAGCATTCCTCAGGCACCCCTGACCGCCATAAAATGATAAATAGTTAACTTGCAGGGATCGCAATCCTGCAGAACAGGAATCTCCCTTGCTCTACAGATGTCCTAGAGACCTAAACAGGGAGGTTACCTTATCAATAGCACAAATTTCCAGAGGCAAATAACTCTTAGTTCCTGAAGCCCTAATGTCTCCCTCCCACCATAAACTGGAGGAGGATGAGGTAGAAGGGAATGTAAATGATAGCAGGATCATAATACCCCACCAAGAATCTCCCAACTATCTTGATGTTAATGCCTGACCTAAAGACGACATTGATCAAGCCATAAGGGCAAGGACTCCCCCGCCCCGGCACCTTGTAGGCCCTCCCTAACGTGTGAAAACTCTGTTGAAATCTCCCATTCCTTTACCACCTCCCCCCAACTGCAAGGTATATAACATGCCCACCCTCACAACCTGGGGCAGCCGCATCTCCGCCTGCCCACGTGTCCTGTCCCCGTGCTCTAATAAACCACCTTTTGCACCAGCGACGTCTTAAGAATTCTTTCTTTAGTCGTCGGCTCCGGACCTCACCCCACCGAACCTGACTTAGGTTCTGGGACTTCATCAAAGAGTGGCCCAGGCTTTGGGCACCTGGTGAACTCAGTGGGTTACAGCCTCTGCCTTCAGCTCAGGTCATGATCCCAGAGTCCTGGGATTCAGCCCCACGTTGAGCCCCACGTCAGAGCTTGCTTCCCTTCCCTTCTCTCTGCCTGCCTCTCTGCCTACTTGTGATCTCTCTCTCTCTGTAAAATAAATAAAATCTTAAAAAAAAAAAAAAAAAAAGAGTGGCCCTGGCTTCAAAAAGGCAGCATAAAATCTCCTGCAGTCAGCAGGTGCTTAGAAAACAAAGACCTGCTGGGACTGGTGCTCACTGCAAGGTCACCACTATGTCCCTTGTCAGACATTGGAATTTGAAGTGCATGTAATGGAGAATGGCTAATGGCTTGGGGATGATAAAGCAGAGAGTCAGATCTCCCTTCATGGCCAAGGTGAAGGATAAATTTGTCCTCACAGTAAAAAGTCTTAGGAGAGTGACATTCTGAAGAGAGTAGAGCAAGCCAGAGATAACTGGATTTTTACAAAGGCTGCTATGGGTTCTAACCCTGCCCCTTGTCTGATAGTGATGAGGGAGCAGGAAGCTGGCTGAGGACAAAGCAAAAGCTGGCGCCTTGCAACCCCTCTCCATCCGCTCCCCCTCAGTCATATGTGTAGCATTCCTCGGCAGCCCTGACTGCCATGAACAATAAGCACATAATTAACTTGCAGGGATCACAATCCTGCAAGACAGGTGTCTCCCTTGGCTTACAAACGTCCTAAATCTCACTAACAAAGACAGTTGATAGCAGGATTATGACATTCCACCAAAAAGTCTTCCGACTATCTTAATGTTAATGGCTGGCCTAAAGAGACATTGATCAAGCAGCAAGGGCAAGGCCCCTGGTAGGTATCCTGGCACCTTGTAGGCCCTCTTTAGCATATGAAACTCCATTGAAACCTCCCTTCCCCTCACCTTCCCCCAACCGCAGGGTACAGAACCTGCCATCCCTCACAACCCAGGGCAGCAGCTCTTCCTGCCCACGGGTCCTGTCCCCGTGCTTTAATAAACCACCATTTTACACCAAAGATGTCTCAAGAATTCTTTCTTGGTCATTGGCTCCGGACCTCAGCCCACCGAATCTCACCTAGGTTCTAGAACTTCATCAATAGGATGGACATAATCTAACCCTCATGCTGCCTCATGGAAGGTTTAGCCATTGTGCTAGGACAGAAAGAGAAAAAAAAATCACAAGAATTGGAAAAAGGAGTTCAAAACTGTCGTTATTCACAAATGCCGTGATTGTGTACTATGTAAAATTCCAAATAATCAAAAGGCAAATGTTAGAATTTATAACTTAATTTTGTAACATTGCTGGCACAATGCCTGTGTTCAAAATTACACATTTTTAAATAAACTATAGGCTGAAAAAGTTAAAATGGAAATTAGAAAATATTTTCGAAATGAATGATAATTGAGATATTTATATAAAAAATGTATAAGATAAAGCTAAAGGAACATATATAGAAAAATAATGGCTGTAAACATTTAAATTAGAGAAAAAGAAAGGCCAAAATTAAATCATTTGGCTTTTACAAAATGACAAGCTGATTTTTAAAACTCCCTTGGTAATTCGAAAGGCAAAAAATAGTCAAGGCAGTTTGAAAGAAGAAGAACGCAGAAGGACTAAAATATTAAATATCAAGTTGAGAAATGAAACCAAATGAAAGATCATAAATAGAACGATATATGCATGGAATCCTGATTTATAACTAGGAGAATAGCTTATTACAATAGGAAAAGGATAATCTTTTAAAAATATGGTATTGGGTATATTGGATATAGAGAAGGAAAAACAATTTTCTGCCTCTTATACCCACCCCTCTGGCCCTCAGAAATTCTACCCTTGGGCATGCACTGTACAGGTAAAACAATAATTACAAAGAGCATATTTTCACACATACACACACACAGTACAAAAGTATCCACAGTAGATTTATTCACAATAATTCAAGAAAATGGAACTTCTAAAATGCTTTTTTATAGTGCCTAGATAAACAAATTGAGTTATAGTTACAGAATATGACACAAACATTAATTAAAATAATCCACAACCACAAGGAGCAACGTGGATAAGTCACATAAAAATACTACTGAGGAAGAAAAACCCAGACATCAAAGACTACTGATCATGTGATTTCATTCACAAAAGTACCAAGATAGACAAAATCAAAATCAATCTGGCAACCAGAAGTCAGGACAGGGGATAACCTTTTAAGGTAGTGTGTGGAAGGGGGAGCAAGGGGAATTCCTTGTGTGTTCTGTTCTATTTCTAGATCTCGGTGCAAGTTTTCCAGATGTGTTCAATGTGTTCAAATTTATCAAACTGTACATTGAAAACATGTATACTTTTCTGTATGCATATTATAGTCTCACAAAAGGTTATAAAAATAAAAAGGACGAGTCATTTTGTGCTGCTGAATGGTTTTCTCCATACTTGTGGAAACATAATTCTTGGGGTACCTGGGTAGCTCAGTCATTAAGCATCTGCCTTGGCTCAGGTCATGATCCCAGGGTCCTGGGATGGACCTCCATGTCAGGCTCCCTGCTCAACAAACAGCCTGCTTCTCCCTCTTGCCCTACTCCCTGCTGCTGCTGCTCTCTTTATCTCTTTCTATCAAATAAATAAATAAAATCTTAAGAAAAGAGAATTAAAGAGAAAGAGCTAAGACTTAATGTTACTCTCTGTGTGAAAAATTCCAATCAGGAGAAAAAATGCATATATATTATTTATATATACATATACACATATATAAATACATATATATATAATACATATATACATATATATAAATATACATATATTTACATAAATTATATAATTATATGTATATTATATAATTTTTACTAGTGCTTTTCATCCAGAGAGATTTAGTCCCCAGAGGAACATTTGGTAATGTCTAAAGTATTATTCGATTTTCTTTATCACAGGGGGGTAGGGAAGGGTGAAATTGGTATCCAGCAGGTAAGAGGCCAGTGGTGTCTAAGTATACTAAAAGGCACACAACAGCCCCTACACAGAAATAATTTGACCCAAAATGTCAATGACACCAAGGTTGAAGAAACTCAGACTTAAATGATAGGCTTTTTACTAAATGCGTGTTTAGTAAAACAATGAAGCTTTCTTTAGCTGGATTCTGCTGCTGATGGAATTCCCAGGATGTTCTCTTTTGAGACTCAGTGGATGTCACATGCTTTTTGCCATATGCTGCTTGACAACATCTTGCCTCCCCTCAGCTTTTAATTCCCTGAATATTAATTAACCTTCACGGCTGCATGTTACTTCCAAATATGCATTAACATCACATTGCTTTTTCTCTTTTCTCTGTCTTGACTTAATCTGCAAAACCTTAGCGATTCCTCACACCAAATGAAAGTCAGATTAAGGAGTAAAACAGGCAAAATTTTGTTCAAGTCAAGGTAAATAAGCATGTTTTACTATCCTATGTCCATCCCTGTAAGGTAAAAAAAAAAATAACAAAAACAAAAACTAAAACCAAAAATTTGAGGTGAGATTTTCTTGACTCTAGCAAAATTCTTTCTGAAGTTCACAGGAAGTGTGTTGCACTAGAAACTTAAGTTCTGTGAGGAGGTTAAAACAGGAAAGAATTCTCTATCTCAGTCAAAACCAGTCCCCTCCTTTCTGTTTTATGCATTAGGAACCATTTCCTAGTCACAGAACCACCTATTTTTTTGAATTCCAACCATCAAACAGTTCCTCTGACTGTACTCACAATACTACACAATAGATTACAAACGATGGTGGATTTTTAGTGTTATTTGACACCAATAAAGCCAAAGAAACAGGGATTCCTACAAATCACTTTTCTTCACTGCTTCATGAATTTTTAGAGATGGCTCTATGAAAAAAGGAGCAATCCAATATGAATCAAAGTATAAATTTATTATTTGTTATGGAAGTCTTCCAAACTTCCATTGTAAATTTTCTTATGAAAGCCAGTAATCTGCAGTTTGGTTTGTTGAATAAGCAGAAAGTTTGTGAGACAGACTACATCAGCAAAGGGATCATGGAGAACGGGAAAGCAAGCATTTATTCCCTCAAAAGGGCCATCTTTTATATTCCCCACCCAGCTGGAGGCAATGGCAAGAGAGACATATAAGAGCTTGTGCCTTACAAGACTCAGTGATCTCAATCACTTCTCAAAGTGACTCAGCTCATTGTCCTAAATCTTGATCATTCAGATTATTCCATAATTTTTCTGGTATAATTAATTTTTAGTGTTTTCTAATCTGATTATGATAGATAAGTTTGCAAAAATACCTGCAACTGGTAAATTCCTTAGGCAGGAGATGGTGTGCTTGTACTCACAAAGGAGACCCTGGGGAGAAAAGGGTCCCCTGAACAAAGAAGAGCTGAGGAAGCTCGGGGCAGCGGTTTTGTCAGAACATGGCATGACCTGCTGCCTTAGAAGATACAGCTGAGATGCTAGTGGACTTGGTAGAAGCCTTTGAGATGGAGGATAAGCACAGGTGCGACTGGCAGATCTTCCAGGAGGCCTCCAGCAAGATCTTCAGGTTACTCTTAAGCTTAGATACACAATACTGAATGAAACATAGAAATGCAGAATTCCCTCCGGAAGTCAACAACCAATCAGAAGCACTTACAGGACACTGAGTGACTGACAAGTAGGTGGAGCGTCTGCAGCAGATGTATGAACCACGTGCAGTGTTATCAGCAATGGGATGTCCTAGCAGGGGGGTGGGAAGAAACAAAGGCAAAACCAGTTGGCTGACAGCAGTTCCTCACAGCAGAATGTTTTTTTGTCTCAAACAACTCAATTCCTACAAATGTACACCAATGATCTCCAGGGCCAGCTGGAGAAATTGAAGGCATTTGGCATGAGACAAGAAATCAGGAGAAACATCGCCAGTAGTAATCGGTACATGGCGTCTCATATCCATCCCACCTATTGGTGGGCAAATACAAACGGCCCCATTCTCATTTGTTTTTGTAGGAGAAGGGTGAATATTGCTGTGAATGAGATTATCTACAGAGATCCTCTTCAGAGTTTAAATGGAAGACTTGGGAAAAAGCTATAGCCAGAAAAATTTTATAAAAACTTACTGTCAAACTTGTCAGGTCAACGGAAAGACTGAGACCCTGGAGATATCCAATTTTGCTCTCTGAAAGAAAAATGACATCAAGATTTCTTATATGTTCATAGTGCCTCACACTGAACATGTCTGTATCACAAAGGTAGATGGTGGTGACAATGGGGCCAATGACAACAGATGCCTGGGTGTTGGGTATTGTTCTCATGTTACTGGATGAGGAGACAGAAAAGAACACTGGTTTGTCACAAAGTGGCTCTAAACGTTCTTGGTGTTCTTAGGCAGGCAAGCTGTTCTGCAGTGTTTCCTTATTTCACTATGAATTGCCTTCTGCTTAGAAAAGTAGTCATAAAACAGAATATTCTCACTCTTTGTTCTTTTGGTGTTTATCAGAAGCAGTGATAAAATATACCCATTCTTACCCTCAATAGGCTGGTTTTTTGGACCCAAACAATAAACACCTAATTATTATACTGTCATTAGAAGAAGCTAGTCAGCTTTCCATTCAAAGATGAGGAGGAGAATTTGTCATATCCTAACCTTTTTTTTTTTTTTGGTATTATCCTATCTTGAAGGCCTAGTAATCAAGTTCCATGTTTATTGACCATTCTATTATATTCACCCCCACCCCCATATGTATGGCAGCATCTCTGTGTGTTTCCCTTAGTTTTAGGGAAAAGTAAATATTCTAGGGAAGAAAATAATCTACATAAAGACACAGGATTTGTTTTGAGAATGGAAAGTCATACAGGACCTTAACCAACTCTCAGAACTCCCCTGTGTTTCTTTCTCTCCCAGTTAGCATCTCTGTTTCTCTGTAGACAAGTTTACTACCTCATTCACTTATTTCGAACAGGCAATTCATCTTCCTTCCTAATTAAAGAAGAAGTTAATTTCATTAGCTGAACTAATTACCATCATCCCTCTTGGATGGACCAATTTAATCCAGACCACGTTGCGATTTTCTGGACCTAATATCCATTTGTTCATCTTCATCTGGTCAGTAACCAACCTCATGTTGCTCCTTGGGACTCCAGCCCATGAGAAAAGGAATTTTTGTGAGGAAAGAACCTTTAGGTACGGTGATATGTTCAGTATACTAGTATACATTACACTACTATACTATATACTTGTGTACTATACTATATATTTGAGTACTCAATATAGTTGTATAATAAGAGAGCAAAGAGGCATCCTGTATGCAATTGAAGCTATTTTTTGTGACACAAATATCCACAGGTGAATGATATTCTCAAGCAAAGTTCACCAGCCTAGATGGACTTGTGAAATTAACATATATTTGTTTCAATATGTTTAAGAGGGGATCTTGTATACAAGGGATACTGTTGGTAACTAATTTCTTTCACAAGGTTAATTATTACATAATCCCTCCATTAGAGAAGTCAAGTACCTGCTTTGAGTACTTAACAGCATAGCTGGTGTCCTGATAATGGCATGCCAATTGCTTCCTGTACAATGTTCCATGCAGATCTCTTCACTAATAAATGCAGGTTGCGTCCCAATGGATGCATTCTCAGAGTTTAGAAAGGAAGGTAGAGAAGGTTACATGTCATGATAGAAGCACGCGATATTCTTCTAGTGAATTTCACATTTACAACATACTTGTTCATGCATTATCTTCCTTGTTTTTCAAAATGCTCATTTGGAGAAATAAGCACATTTTAAACACATTTAAGCTAGACCAGAAACATTTAAATAACGATATCATTGGGAATCAGGTTTGCTCATGAGAAGCAGACATCAAAGTAACAGAGGATGTTGTTTTTTTCTTTTAAATCTGTCTCTCATGTAGAGATATAGAAAGAGGATTCCCAGGACTGTCCTGGCTGCTCTGCACTATAAGGTCCTGAGGGACCAAAACATTTCCAGGATTCTTCTTTTTCTACACAGTCTTTGTAATACAATTCAGGAGGAGACTACAGCCATGTACACGTTCTAAGTATCAGCATAAAAAGAAGTATAAGATACATATATTAGTGGGGTGCCTGGGTGGCTCAGTGGGTTAAGCCTCTGCCTTCAGCTCAGGTCATGATCTCAGGGTCCTGGGATCCAGCCCCGCATCGGGCTCTCTGCTCAGCAGGGAGCCTGCCCCCCCCCTCACTCTGCCTGCCTCTCTGCCTCCTTGTGATTTCTCTCTCTGTCAAGTAAATAAATAGAATCTTTAAAAAAAAAAAAAGATACATATATTCATTATCTCTTAGGATTCCTGGAAGCTGCCATATGAAACAGTTTATGTACATTGGATAGAACTGAGCCACCTGGGATGTCTGGTGGCTCAATGGGTTAAGTGTCTGCCTTTGGCTCATTTCATGATCACAGGATATTGGGCTGGAGCCCCACATCAGGCTTCCTGCTTAGCGGGGAGTCAGCTTCTCCCTCTCCCTCTGATGTTCCCCCTGCTTGTGCTCACTCTCACTCTCTCTCTGAAAAATAAATAAATAAAATGCCTTCTTGCAGTTATGCTGAAATAAAAATCTTTTTAAAAAATTGGTGCACTTGGGAATGGTTTGCCTTCAACAGAGGTTGGGAATTATAATGTTTATTCTCAGTGCCTTACGATCAACCTGAAACTTCAGGTTTCTGTAAATTTAGAAAAAAGGGCTATATAAAATACTGAGGGATAACCATCATTCCATCACAAGAATCAAGCTTACATTTTTTTTTTTTTTTAAGATTTTATTTGCCAGAGAGAGAGAGAGCACAAGCAGCAAGAGTGGCAGGCAAGGGAGAAGCAAGCTCCTGGCTCATTGGGACTGGATCCCAGGACCTTGGGATCATGACCTAAGCTGAAGGCAGTTGGTTAATGACTGAGCCACCTAGGCAACCCCAATTATTTTTTTTTTAAGATTTTATTTATTTATTTGAGAGAGAGAGAGAGAAGGTGAATGAGTGAGCAGGAGGAGGGGCAAAGGGAGGAAAGTTTCCAGCAACTCTGCTCTGAGCATGGAAACCAAGGCAACTCTCCATTTCACAACCATGAGATCATGACCTGAGCTTAGCCCATAAATTATTATTAATACTACTTTCCATAGGAATAAAATTATGAATATTAATTCCCTTTAATTTAATTTTTATTGTTTAAAGATTATTTATTTATTTGAGAGAAAGAGAGAGAGCATGAGCCGTGGGCAGGAGCAGACAGAGAGGGAGAAGCAGACTCCTCACTGAGCAGGGAGCACTTTGTGGGACTCAATCCCAGGATCCCGAGATCATGACCTGAGCCCAAAGGCAGAACCTTAAGTGACCGAGCCACCCAGGCGCCCCTCAGTTCACTTTAATTTTAATTAATTTTCACTTTTAATATTAACTTTTAAAGATTCTCTTAATTAAGTGAAACTATATTTCAGAACCCGTGAAGGTACAGAAATTGCATAAGACTTAGCAGGCTTATGTTGCTTTTGAAATTGGAAATTTTCTTCCACTGAAAACTACATAGGGTGGATCATATTAAAGAAGGTGACCCATATTTGCATGAAATCTCTGCAAAAATAATACTCTTTACTTGGGTCCTTGTATGATGGCGTCAAACAAAATTAAATGCCTTCTAGCAGGTGTGCTGAAATTAAAGGGACAATAATTAAAATTTGGAAGTGATGCCCGGACTGTATGACTGCATTCTTCATAGCAACATGTTCTACAGATAATTCTAACTTTGGTAATTTACAAAGTAAATATTCTAATCCTGTTAATCATGCTTTCTTTTATTTAATATTCCTCTGTGGGAAATACATTGTGCAGGACAGTGCATTTCCTGAGACTACTGGGTAAGGTTGTGTTTGTGTGCTCTCCCTGGGGTACTAAAATGTGACTATTTCTATTAAATGAAGCAATTGTCTATTCCTCTCACTTGTTTTATTTTTTTCAGTCTAATTCCAAAATGAATACAAATTATACATAGCTTATTTTTGTTTATTCAGTGACCTATCTAAAATTTATTTACCATTATAGTTAGAATTTCATTAACAGGAAAAAAAGGAATTCTTATCCATGTGTCCATGTGTAGAGATAGAATACCTCTGATGTAAAGGAGTGGCATGTGTCATGATGGAGGAGACAGTCAGTTGGGGGTGCTTGTCTAGGCAAATTATAAATGATGGCTCCATAAAGTATTTCGAGGAAACGTTTAGTACACTGCCATGGATACTATCATTAAGGATAAAAATGTTTAAAATTCATAAATGACTTTCTATCTTTTTATATCTATATATATTATATATATATAGATATATATATATAAAATATATATTTATTTGTCAGAGAGAGAGAGAGCCCAGCAGAAGTGGGGGTGGGGTGCCAGGCAGAGGGAGAAGCAGGCTCCCTACTGAGCAGGGTCCTGGGATTGAGACCTGAGCCAAAGACAATGCTTAACTGACTGAGCCACCCAGGCGTCCCTGTATTTATGTTTCAAGTTGTGGGGGAAAAAAAAAAAATAAGAGCCCTCAGCAGTTAGAGATTTTTTTTTTTTCTGGGCATACCATACTCATGAATGGGTTTTGGATTCATGTAGGCTGTCCTTGTGCTCAACATTGCTGGAGAAATTAGAGCTCAAAGAGTGAAATATGATGATCAAAAGATACATCGGGTCATGGCAGAGAATATTGAAGACAAACTGGTTTTAGCAATTGCTTTACTTTGTGTGGCTTTGGTATATTTGTTTGTGTCAATTTCGTGGCTGGTGATATTTGCATGAGTGCTTTTCGGCTTGCATGCTTGGAAGAGTTTGTCCTTGAAGAGATCAACATCTCTGCAGGTTGGAAATAAAAGATTTTAAGAATTAATGAAAATCCCATGTGTCTGCTTTGCTTGGACTGTCTTCTTATAATAGCTATGATGCAGGGGAAAGGTGAAGGAGCCAGTTTCATAGGCATTGGCTGAATTGCTCAGTTTTTCATTTCAGAAAAGATTTTTCGTGTATATAATATGAAAGGACTTTTTTTCTTTATGTTAAGTGGAAATAAAAGGCACAGTTAAAAGATCAACTCTGTTTAGGTGTCACTCTAAGTATCATTTGCTTACTGAAAAGTATGAAAAACTATCAATTGGCTAAAAATTCCATAGCCAAATTGTTTATCACAGTTCAACTGAAAGTACATATACAATATATCCTAATTATTCTTAATGTGCCAGGAGACAAATAATCTTTCTTTATTTGAATTTTTGATATCTTTCATATAGTTTTAGTTCTTATAGGCCTTATGGAGAACTAATATTTTTATGTTATTAAAAAAAAAAAAAAAAAACTGGGGCCATCAAATCTTTGCCTCTTTCCAATTAGAAGTGGCAAGTTACTTGGGTGCTGGGTGGTTCAGTCTGTAAGTTACTTGGGTGCTGGGTGGTTCAGTCTGTTCAACATCTGCCTTCAGCTCAGGTCATGATCCCAGGGTCCTAGGATCCAGTCATGCCTCAGGCTCCTGCTCAGAAGCAAGTCCACTTCTCCCTCTGCCTGCTATTCCCCCCTGCTTGTACTCATTCTCCCTCTCTCCCTCTCTCCCTCTCTGTCAAATAAGTAAATAAAATCTTTTTAAAAAAAGAAGTACCAAGTTACCACTTTAAACTAATTAATCAACTAGTATACTATATATTCAAATATGTATGTTATAAAAATAAATAACAAAAATAGTAGTAAAATGATATTTTTTTAGTTTCAGAACATTCTCTGGGCTAGGTCATGTTACTTCATAGTCTGTTTGAAATTTATCTTAGATGGGAACATTAATAAAATATATCTTGAAGGGTTGTCTATATAATTTATGATAATATCAAAACCGCTTATCTCAACATAAGCTTGTTGTTGTTGTTTGTTTGTTTTTTTAGTAAAAACTGGTGTTTTTGGAATAAGCATTCAGTTATATGGATATATGTTAAAGTCAATAGTTTTCTTACTAATTCTAATCTGACATAGTATAGCATGTTTCTAAAACATTTTAAATAACTGGCATAATATCCATACAGCTCTTCTAAAATATTTGTGCTTGCACATGTAGTCCTTTGACAACTGAAAAAAACATGTGGTTAGCAATTTTGGGGTGGTGTCTTTTGGGTTTTCCTACATAAAGTATCATGTCATCTGCAATGAGTGGGAGTTTGACTTTTGAATGTCTTTTCTTTCCTTCTCTTATCTCAGGGCCGAGGCTAGGACTTCTAGTATTATGTTGAACAATAGTGGTGAGAGTAGTCATCCCTGTCGTGTTCCTGACCCTAGGAGAAAAGATCCCAGGTTATCACCCCCCCATAGGGAAAGATATTCCCTGTGGGCTTTCTGTAGATGGCTTGAAATTGAGGTATGTTCCCTCTCTCCCTACACTGTGAAGAGCTTTAATCAAGGAAGGATGCTGTATTTTGTCAAGTGCTTTTTCTGCATCAATTGAGAGGATCATATAATTCTTTTCCTTTCTTTTATTAATGTGATGTATCATGCTGATTGATTTGCAGATGTTGAACCACCCTTGCAGCTCAGGAATAAATTCCACTTGGTCATTGTGAATAATCCTTTTAATGTACTGTTGGAGCCTTGGTGAGAATTTTGGCATCCACGTTCATCAGGGATATTGGTCTGTAATTCTCCTTTCTGGTGGGGTCCTTGTCTCGTTTTGGGATCAAGGTAATAGGGGGCCCATAGCGAGTTTGGAGGTTATACTTCCATTTCTGTTTTTTGAAACAGCGTCAGAAGCATCAGTATTATTGAACAGCAATGTAAATATATTAGTTAATACTACTGAACTATACAGTTAAAATGGTTAAGATGATAAGTTTTATGTGTATTTTACCATATTTTTTAAAAAGTAAAAAAAATCTTATATAAACATTTTTAGAAATCAAAATTTGAAGAACATTCTTAAGTGTAGCTGAGAGTAAGGGTAATGGGACCACCTGTGCTACCACCTGTGCTAGTCTAATTGCAAACACAGTGATCTCTTCTGCAGGGTGTTGACTAAGAGAATAATCTGACCATGAAGCAGTATTGAGGAGGGAGAAGATCAAGTATTGCTCTGCAGTTTGGTTAGATTTTTCATGTTTTGAATGAAAGGATCCAATTTTTTGTTTTATCTTCAGAGTAATACACGGTCATCTTCAAAACAATCTAATTTCCATATTGGTGCATTGTGCAGTAACTTTTCATTCTGTTGGGTAAGTTGAGCAGAGAGTAATATAAACAAAGAAAGGAATTTTTAAAAATATTTCCCTTTTACGTACTTCAAACCCCATCTTCCTATGCCATTTTGAAACACTCTCTAGAGTAGCAGTAGTCTCACTTGGTTTGAGTTTTTGACGACATATATTTTGAAGGACATCTTTTAAAACATGGTGATTTATTAAATTAATCTTGGTAGAACAGTTTATAATGGTTTTGTACTTTTTATACAGGTAAACTAATGCCAAATGACATGGCAAGTTCTACTGTCTTCCCCAGAGACTGGAGTAAATAATCATGTTACTTATTCAGTTGTAGAAATAATCACATGTGTATATTGGGGAAAGAGAGTAGGAAAACAGAGAATAGTAAGTTATGGGGATATCGTAGGTCATTACCAAGTATTCTCCATATCAAGCATCATGCAAAATTAGACACTTAATAGAAGCTTTGCTAATAGAGGCATGACAATTATATACTCACATTAATTTTCAAAAAATTTTAAAGATTTTATTTATTTATTTGACAGAAGGAGAGAGAGAGAGAGTGAGCGCATGAGCAGGGGCAGAGGGAAAGGGAGAAGCAGGCTCCCTGCTGAGCAAGTAGCCTGATGCACGACTTGATCTCAGGAAGCTGGGATCATGACCTGAACAGAAGGGAGCTGCTCAACCGACTGAGCCACCCAGGCGTCCCTCAAATATTTTTGACACATGAAAAATGAATATATGATTTGGACTCTGTTGAAGGTATAAAATATGTCTTGATTAAAAGCAACTTTAAGAGATACAATGTATTTACATCTAAGGCTAGCAAGTAAGACTTGGTGGAGATAATTTTATTTCTGATAACAGGAGAGGGAAAGAGTAACAGAGAACTCTCTTAAATCTATTAAATCTTCTCTGGCAAAAACTGGAAATCCCACCTGGGTATAAATTTGAATAACAGTTAATGAAGGGTCTGTGCACACAGGTCTGGGCAGCATCAAGGGACCCGTGAGAATATTGAAATTCCCAGGACCTACCTAGGATGAAAAGCATTTTATACTACCCATCAGCCTGCAGGAGCAAGGGAGAAATGAGTGGAAAATATTCTGGTTGTTCCCACCTAGTCTCTGATCTGTCACTCCCCTTGCCTGAACCTTAAGAGTAAGCCAGTAGTCAAAGTTGTATGGCTGATGCTTTTTGAAAAAGTCAAAATACCCTGCCCCACAGAGTAGGGCAGAGAAAGGTGAGTGTATCTAAGAAAAAGCAAATAAAGATTAATAAAGAATACAATAGTATTATTATGTTATTCTAGATCATAAAGACAATGTTACGTAATGACATTTGTCATCAACGTAATTCATTGACATAGAGAATAAGTCAGACAAGAACATTAGGGACAAAAGTTAAAAGAAAAAAAAGATACTGGATTCTTTCATCATTAAATTCGCTTAGAGATCAGTCAGAACAAGTACAACATGTTGCATTTCCATTCCATAAGGAAGACCATAGGCAGATCATAAGGTTCGAGAGGCAAAATAATAAATGGTTCCTACTGTAAGTGTTAAATAGAAATGATCTGCAGCAACAAATTATTTCACATGAGGTACTGGAGCTGTCAACGAAATACATGAGAATGGTTTCAGATTTAAACAGTGGCTGTCTAAGAAGGGAAAGTCCATATGTTTTTGATTCTTAAGTATAGCACGAAGAGTAAAATGTAAAATTTGAAATATGTATTTTTAAAATTATTATTATTTTTTTAAGATTAAAGATTTAAGAGAGAGAGAAAGAGAGAGAGCAGAGGGAGGAGGCAGACATTTAAGATATTTAATATCTTAACCCAATTAAGTTACTGGAATTAGAGAATGGGGATTGAAATACTTGCAGAAAGTTGATGAAAATACTTTTTTAATTTTCTAATCCTTTATTACTAATAATCCATGTTCCCAAATATTACCTTTATCTTATTGATATGAATTAGATTGAACTATATTAACACTTATTTAATAAAATAAGTGATTGGATTTCTATATAGTTTCACTCTCCTAGAAATCATTCCAAATAATCCAAGTTTCAATAAATTTAGTGATTTATTTGGAAAGTATAAATAAGGTGTTTGTTTGTTTGTTTGTTTGTTTTTACCACCAAGATCAGAAAAAAATCCTTAGAACACTTAGAGGTGACAGAAATAATTGCATAAGCTACTAGAAATAAAAACAGCATTACAAGCTGAAATGACAAGTCATGTTAAATTCCAATGACTTTCCAATTCTAAAAGTGATCGCTAACATTTGTACAACTCATTGGAAAGACATCAATATTTGCAGGTTATTACTAAAAGCATTGAAGTGATAAGAAATTGACTCACACTCTTCATCTCTGTTATGTGTAAAATCTAGGGCTTCTTTAATTTATAATATGTCATCCAGGGATTACATTACTAGTTTTCATATTCTATATGTTCAATATTTTTCATTACTAGTTTTCATATTCTATATGTTCAATATTTTTCTTGAAGTATTAAATAATAAACATTATTTAATAACTTGCAAAAAAATGCCACACATAATTTTAAATGCACCCTGTATGCACTTCTCATTCCCCATGGGAGACATTGCAAACCAAATTTTCAAAATAACAAGTATTAAAATATACAGTAACTTTTTTTTTTTAAAGCAGGAGTGTACTATAACTTCTAACTAGTCAGAATCAGGAAGAAGTCAAAAAACATTTACCAGAATGGGAAAAAAAATCATTAAAAAAAGAATTAACAAATATTAACCATTGTAAACAAATAAAGCATGGAGAAATTATTTAAAAATGTAAGCAATAATAACAAATTTAAATGTATGTATTTTGCCCATTGAAATGGTAGATATTTTTGATAGGTAAATGTATCTGTTTGATGTTTACCAGAGACAAATTAATTTACAAAACAGAAGAGTTACATAGGGAAGGAGTAACAAATTTTGAGAAAAGATTTAAATTGTGATTTGACTCTAAAACTTTCTGCACATTTGAAACATCCAGAACTACCTGCAGAATGGTTTATGGGTGGAAATATGTATATCTAATAATTTTATTCTTATTTCACAAAAATTCCTTAAAACTGGCCCATGATACTTGTCTAGCAGCTTTTGTCCTGGACCTATACTTAAGTTGGTTGAAGCAATTTATTTTATTTTCTTTGTTTGTCAAAAGCTATTTGCAAAAATTACTATTCTTGTTAATAACATGTTGTGTTCAGACCTTCTGAAAAATTACAACAGCATGTTTAAATAAGCAAACAAATATATTTGCCTAAATAAAGAATTATGTCTCCTATCAGTTTCTTTCAGAGTCTTTTCCATATGCTTTGAGAAGATGAGAATTATTGAAATAATTCCACCCCCTTACAGACACATTCCTACGCTACACTGATCTTTCCTCACTTCATGATAATAGGAAAGCTAAGAAATAAAGGCCAGTGTTGCAAAATTAATATTAGGAAAAATATAAGCTAGAATTTAAAAAACTTGGATAAAAAATATTTACAGTTTACAGGGGTGCCTGGGTGGCTCAGTAGGTTCAGCATCTGCCTTGGTCTTAGGTCATGATCCCAGGGTCCTGAGATGGAGCCCAGCATCTGGCTCTCTGCTCAGCTGAGAGTTTGCTTCTCCCTCTCCCCTCCCCCATTCCCCATCCCGCTCCCGCCTCCGCTGCCAATGCTCTCTTTCTAATAAATAAATAATATCTTAAAAATATATTTACTGTTTACGATTTACAGTTGACTTGTTACTCACGGTAGTTACGTTACATAAAGTTTTTATGAACACTGAATTAAGGAGCAATAAACTATTTGTTCTAGAAAAAATATGTGCATATATATAAAAAAATATATAGATATCTGTGCACATATCTTACTTGGTTTGTGATCTTACATCCTAAAACAACTCATCCTGGTAGATGCTATTTTCTTTGTTTTGCCAAAGAGAAAAAAAGCTCAGAAGTGGTAAGTGACTTACCACTGGTAAATGGTAAATGGACTTCCCACTAAATGGTGCCAGAGTTGGGATTTAAATCCTTTCCAACAGGCTTCAAAGTGAGATGCTCCACTGCTTGTTTTCTACAGTTTCCATCCTCTGGTCCTATCTGAAGTGGCCACCAGAGGCAGAGAATCACCTTGTGCGTCCTCACCCGGGAATGTGCAAGTTGGGCAAATCCCTGAATGGGATGCAAGCTGAGAATATCATGGTCTTTCACTCCCATGATTATGTTGCCTTATCTGACAAAGGGATTTTGCAGATGAGTTAAAGTCCCTAATTAGTTAAGTATAAACTAATCAAAAGAGTTTTCAGCCCTAAATAGCTGTGACCTACTCAGTTGAGCCATTCATCAAGGACAGACCAGAGGCAAAGGAGATGATTTCTTATTGTCTTTAAAAGAACAAGTCACTATGAGTTCTACATACAAGGAACTGAATTCTTGCCCACCTCTTGCCCACCAAAAGGATCCTGAGCCTAGGATGAGATCCAAATTCAGCTATAATCTTGAATACATACAATTCTGTGAGATCTTGTGCTGAGGGTTTTAGAAATTGAGAAATAATAAATATATATTGCTCTAAGATATTAAGTTTATGGCAATGTGGTATGTGGCAAGACACTAGAAATGCACCCACTTTTTAAAACAGAAATAGCTGTGCTATTCAGTGGACAGACAATTCTTCCCAGAATGTGATAATTTGCTTCTTATTGGTTATGTGGCCTTAGGCAAGCAATTTAATTTCTCCAGGCATAAGAAGTGTTCTTTACAATAGAAGTTTCCAAATCCCTTAAAGATTTAAAGATTCTTTGAGATGCAAAGAAAAAAAAGAAAGAAAGAAAGGAAGGAAGGAAGAAAGAAAGAAAGAAAAAAGAAAAAAAGGAGAAATCATTGTCACAGTTAAAGAAGGCAGGCAGACACTTTCCAAGTACTGTAGTTTTTCAAATATTAACAGATTAATTAGTTAATGTATTGGAACATTAACCACAAGATTAATTAAGATGACAGTAAATTAATTTGATTTTTCTGTGCTTTAGCAAATATTTCTGGGATATTTACCACACAAACTGGATGATAAACAGAGAAATAGTACTTCCAACTTTGCTGTGATTTTTACAGTGGGTAACACATTGGATATCACTAAACAGAGATGCAGGGAACCAGAGAAGCTTTCTCTATGAAATTAGAGATATGTGGAAGCTGATTAATAAAAATGTACAAAATCAAAACATGGCACTGGGGAGAATGAGGAGTGTTTCAGACCAAGGGAAGATGATAAGCAAAGGTCTGAAGTTGTGAATGAACTTTGTAAAATTAAGAAATCAGGAGTGCCTGAGTCGCTCAGCTGCGTAAGCGGCTGCCTTCAGCTCAGGTCATGATGCCCTGGTCTTGGGATCAAGCCCGGCGCTGGACTCCCGGCTCATCTGGAGTTTCCTTCTCCCTCTCCCTCTGCCTGCCATGTCCCCCTGCTTGAACTCTCTCTCTCTGTCAAATAAATAAATAAAATCTTAAAAAAAAATCATTTCTCTCTTTGATTTGAGCAAACAACTAGATTAGAAAAATGTTTAGGAGGAAAGAAAAGAAAAGAAAACAACAACAACAACAACAACAAAACAACACCAGGGCAAGATTATTAAGGGCTGGTAAATAATTTCAAGGAACGTAGGTCCTACTATATAAACAGTAGTAATATTTGTAGATGTTATTTTGACATGTTTTGTTTGTTTTAATGAACTCTCAGCGTCAAGAAGAATTATTAGTGGATTGTAAATTTATATACAACATAATAAATTGTCTTATTAGTGTTGCTGCAAATATCTGTGAAATGATAAACTATTGAAGGTCAGATATGAATCTACTTAATAATTTGTTTATAAAGAGATGTATCCTAGAATGAAGTCGGTGATAGTGGGAATGGAAGGAAAAAATACACTGAGGAAGTAATGAGGAAAAGATTGATGACAAATTCTATAATTACTTAATTATCGAGACAAGACGATAGAAGAGAAAGGAGTTGGTCCTACTTTACTTAATGTGTAGATAAAACACAAATTAGAGAAGCGTAAGCAGATTTAGAGAGATGGTCTCTTCAGTTTTGACCATGATGAATTTTAGATGTCTTTGGAACACTTAAATCAAACTTTTTTGACACTTTTACATAGAATACAGTGTGTCAACAACTTACTTAGTATCTCATCAAGATTTTAAGATTGAGCCACTCAAGTCCTCTCACATTGCCAAGGTTCCCAGAGCAGCCACAGTTGGGTCCAGGGAGAAGGAAAAATGTATGGGTTTCTGGAAACCACACCCATAGAGAGTGGCCTCTAATTTAAATGCTTGGAGGTTAAACACTTAATTCAATCCCTAAAATGTGTGTTGAGACCCAAATATGTCTTTTATCATTATTATTATTATTATTATTATTATTATTATTATTATACAAGCTCAAGACTTATCAGGATGTTTGTACCGACCTAGGACTCAGGTTTTGATGAGTCCCTGGGAAGGAAAGTGGCTTCAGTCCCATGGGTAAAACAGAAAGTGAACACAGCGAAATCTCTACAGAGAAGAATTCAGAGTATAATGTATATCAGACATGGTATGTTTCATTTATATGTTGCTGCTTAATAAACCATCCCCAAATAGTGATTGAAACAACCATTTAATTTTGTTCACTGTATATCAGAATGTAGGAAGGGGGGATTGTTTGGTCATTAATCTCTGACTCATCTGCCATCACCTGGGGTGTTTAGTATTGGAGTTTCCATGCCACGAACGGCTTCTTCACTCTCTTGGTAGAACCTTGATGTCCACTGATCTCTCTGTCCACATGGTCTGATACTCCACGTCTTCTTCAGGGGCTCGGGCTGCTCACCACCTGGAATTCTCAGGTTAGACACACATTTTCTATGGAGGCTGCTTTCTCAAAAGCTGGTGTTGAGAGAGTGAAAGGAGAAAAACCTAATTCAAGGAAACTCAATATATAAACATGTAATACAAAATACATAATGCATATGTCTTTATCATACATGAAATGTAAATGTATCTAATTTCAGAAAGATTTTGGGAACCTACTCATTTTGAATAATAAACCAAAGAATATGAAGGGCAGAGACCCTCTTTAAAACAAAAGCATAATTTGCTGTGGAAAGATCATCATTCAAAACAAATAGCATCCAAAATGGGGTTAAAATTTAACCACAGAAGATAATTTGTACATGTTTTAGAGATGCAATGTGGTTCTGTAAGATAAAGCCAGATAAGTGAACTTTGAACAAGATCCATAAGAATTATTTATTTTTTGACTGATTTTAGTAATTTTGGGGTCTATTCATTCTCTGCATGTCCTAATATGCATATTTCTCCACAGGAATCGGCTAACCATAGTTTAACCTACTTCCATTAGCCAGAAAAATAAATGACACTGTTTTCAAATAATGGGCTAAAGCCACTGTGTATGCTGATATGTGTATGATTTATCTTCTTAGATTGCCATTCTACATCTATTCTATTGTGGCTTTAGTGTTATTTCTGAGCTTTGCTTTTATTTTGTGTATGTGTGTATGTGTGTTTTTTTTGTTTTTTGTTTTTTTGGTTTTTTTTTGTTTTTGTTTTTTTGTTTTAGTTTGACTCTGACACAGATGGCAAAGCTGAAATTTCTCTTCTTTATCAGGCACTAAATATAAATTATTATTTACTTCAGGTGAAAGATTTCCCTTATAAAATTGATAACAGAATGTCCTTTATTTCTTTAAAAAGTGGCAATCTCTTAGCTGTGTGAAAACAGTTCATCCATGTGAGGGAGATTTACACATGCAATGGAAACCATTATTTCCGCAAGGTTATTTAGATGATAGCTGCCTCATTGTTCCCTGGCAACAGTATCCTCCCAAAATGCTACTGAAAACTCCAGGTATTAAATAAACTGTTACCCATTGTTCTATAGGTGGCTTCTAGATGTTCTCTTCTATAGTGACAGGATGTATGCTCTCATATATATGAAACTCAGCTGAGAAATCACTAGTAATAATTCATTGCATTGTTTTCTTTCTCATTATTGTATCTTGTTATTTTTGGCCATAACATATGCACACATTCTTACAGTCTCTCTCAAACTGTAAAGCAAACCATTTTGAAAATATGCAGGTGATTTGTAATACTAAGTGTTTCATCAGTGATGCAAGTATGTAACCAAGAGTAAGCTGAGCTCTTTCAATTCTCCAAGGCTTCTCTGTTTCTTGATGAAACGAAAGTGGAGTCATAAGAAAAGATTGAGTACTGATATATGCAATCAACCTAATTCTATTTACATATTTTTTTCAGGTACGCTAACATATGATCAACTGAAAAATACCGTAGTGCATTTTCTTTTTTTCCTTAACAAAAACTATAAACTTAAATTCTAAGTTAAAAATGAAATGCCACTTTCCATTTGTAGAAGATAAATACACCTTCAAAATATACTGAATGGGTTTCATTATATCCAGCCTCTTCATGCAATACACAATTACTGTGTTTTCTGTTTGTAGTTGTTCTAGACCTAGGGACTGAGAGATTAGTAAATCAAACCTTTAACATTAAACAGACCAGTCTTTTGAGAGAGCTAGATTAACAAAACCTCACCACCATCCATGCCAACAACATCATTATTTTCTATCCCTGTAATTTGCTGTATATTCCTCAGATAATGTTTATTCTCAACTACCACCAGAATGACATATTACATATAGTATATGTATTTGATTATTACTCACCTATACCCATCTAACTTTCATGAGAACAGAAACTTAGTTCTGATAACCTACTTTTATGAAGTTATTTTTAGATTCCAGCTAACCACTTTCTTGGAGACCTAGTGACAAAATGAATTTAAATTTGAAGTAAATTTAGTGCAAGAATAGACTATAGATTTTTCTTCTGGTCACCATAGTCCCATCCATTTGGCTTAACTGATTCTAGCTGTGGCTATGGTGGTCAGTTCCATGCAAGCTCAGCCTCACACTGACTATGTCACTTCGAGCATACACTGCCACCTCCTGATGGCCCACAGAGAAGAATGAGGCACAAACGAGTCAACTACAAGAGAACGGGAGCAGAGGATGACAGTAGAAAGGACTGTTGCCCGAACAACTCCTCAGTCTCGTATTTATTAGAAAGTGAGTAACAACTAACAAAGAAGCCAGAGTAGATTACACATTGACCATGAGTCTTGTAAGTATGTAAGAAGAAAGGCAAAGTATGTCTGGTTACATAGTCCATGACCTAAAGTGAGCAAGCTCAAACAAAAGGATTGTCTATCAAGGATGCATATCATCTTATCCTCCAGAGCCTGTTGCCAGTACATGCTTTTCTTAAGGTTATATCTAAGCATGCTTGGTAACTCGTATAATTTCTCATAGGTTATATTTTAAACAGTACATTGTTCTGAGGGGTGATTACATACACCATGTGTCTTTTCATATGTTGTCACAGAGCTTTCTTTGAAACTGTGGAAAACTACTCATCTCACAGGAGACCACAACTTGGAACCTGGGACTTAATATCCTCAGGAACAAACTTTGTGATAGTTAGAATATTTAGTTTTATCAAAAATAGTACTGGGGAATATATTTATATGGGAATAAAGCATGTTTATGGTTTGGGAGGGAAAATGTATTGTAGATGAGAAAATTAAATATGAACTTGAAATTCAGAGCTGATATTCAGTCTTCCCTAAATCAAGTTTTCAAATACACCCAAACCAAAATACTTCCTCTGATGTGAATGCACTTTTAGCCTTTCCAGTAGCTGTTGAAGATGGTGTCAAAACTTGTATTCCTTAACGGATGTAGTCTGCAATATTTTAAACTTGGGCATTACTAGAAGGAAGCATATCACATTAGTATGCTTTTATTTTTCAGGTAACTTGGAGAAAAGGCTATTTATCTACATGGAATTTCATGATCTTATTTATTATTTATATGATACAAGTGAAACATGAAATATTTATGTAACATTAACTGAATATTCTCTGTATGGAAACTATATACAAATGAAGAAGATGGAGTGTTTTATAGAGTGCTATGGGGACATTTTACTTAAAACTGGGTTTCAAAATTAAGATTTGAAATGCCCCAAAAAATCACTTCTCTATAGCTATAGTACCATAGGCACCTTTATACACAGAATTACTGTAAGTTTTAAAACTTTGGGGACTTTTGCTATTACTTGCATATGCAGTTTAGGTAGCATGTAACATAATCTTTCCTAACTGTAGAAGTTTGTAATTCAAGTCTCATGTCAGACTCTGAAAGCAATACGTTAAAGATGTGAACACACATTTTGTTTAAAAATTCCAAGTTAAATGTGGATGCAAATGCTCTTCAAATTTTTTGGTTAACTCTTCTCTGTGGTCTCTTGTTCTCCATGGTCTTTATGGCCTCTGTGCCTTGTGGGAGAGGCAGAGCTGGCCTTTGGCCCGGACTGTCATTCCAAGGATGTGTTCAAAGTGAACAGTTTTGGAAGATAGACTTAGTGTCTCCTAAATAGAGCAAATAACAGCTTCAAATGAAATAAAAATAAGGTCTCCTGAGGAGCAAAATTTATGTGGCTAGTAGTTTGTGATGGTAAATTTTTTGTGTAATCTTGACTGGGGCACAAATGCCCAAATATGGTCAAACATTATTTTGGGTATATCCATGAGAGTGCTTGTGGGTGAGATAACATTTTATTTTATTTTTTTTATTTTATTTTATTTTATTTTATTTATTTTTTATTATGTTCTGTTAGTCAACATACAACACATCATTAGTTTTTGATACAATTTTATTTTAAATTTCATTTATTTATCTGAGAGAGGGGAGAAGGTCGGAGGGAGAAGCAGACTCCCCATGGAGCCAGAACCCTGATGCAGGACTTGATCCCTGGACTCTGGGATCATGACCTGAGCTGAAGGCAGTTGCTTAACCAACTGAGCCATGCAGGCGCCCTTAATGTAGTGTTTAATGATTCGTTAGTTGTGTATAACACACAGTGCTCATCACAAACACATGCCCTCCTTGATACCCATCACTCCATTACCCCATCCCCCATCCCTTCTGCAACCCTCAGTTTGTTTCCTGGAGTCCAGAGTCTCTCATGGTTTGTCCCCATCTCTGATTTCTTCCCATTCAGTTTTCTCTCCCTTCTGCTACTGTCCTCCATACTATTCCTTATGTTCCACTATGAGTAAACAGTTGAATCAGTAGACTGAACAAAAGAGAACAAAAGTGAATATGGGTGGTCCCCATCGGATGAGTGGAAAATCAGAACAGAACAGAAGACTGATACTTCAGAAAGTAAGAGAGTTTTTCCTGCTTACAAACCTTCAAACTGTGACAGTGTTTTTTTCCGGCCTTAGATTTGAACTGAAACATTAACTAGTCTTGACTCTTGAGCTTGACACCTTTCAGGATGGAACTACATGACTGACTTTCCTCGTTCCGCAGCTTGCAGACTTACCCTGTAAATTCTAGAATTCATCAGACACTATAATCATGGGAGCCAATCTTAATAATAAATCATCAGTCTATCTGTTTATATCTATATCTAATCTATTGGTTCTGTTTCTCTAGAGAACTCTGATGAATATACAGCTCACTATAAAAGATTCAACTTTTCCGTTAACTTTTTAAAACCTTATTTTTATCTCTTATGATACAGATTTTTTTCCATTTTATTCTATTTTATTTCTTTTCAGTGTTCCAAAATTCATTGTTTATACACCACACCCAGTGTTCCAGGCAATACATGTCCTCCATAATACCTACCACCAGGCTCACCTAACCCCCCACCAACCTCCCCCTTAAAGCCCTCAGTTTGTTTCTCAGAGTCCACAGTCTCTCATGGTTTGTGTCCCACTCCGATTTCCCCCATCTCACTTCTGCTCTCCATATACAATTTTTTAAAAGCTAACTTGGAGTTATTCAATATGATGAAATGTTTTGGGAGGCTGGATATAGTGATTACTTCTGCATGTTATTATTGTCATTCTTCATTAATCTAAATAAGACAGGATTTTATATTTGATTTTTATCCAAGAGAGTCTCTTTTATGCCATGTATTGCTCAGCTTTCCAAATGTGCATTGACAAGAATCAGGAATCTGTCCCACTGACACATTACACACCTGACAAAAATCAATGCAGAGAGATGATACTTAATTTTAATGAATGGCTTTCTATGTTCCAAGGATAACCCATAAATCATGAATTAAAAGCTAAGAGCCAACACAGGAAACACAAAAAACTCACCATTTGACTAGTGATATTTGAACTGGATGAAAAAATCCAGCAGGAAAAGATATGTTGCGAACTGATTATAAAATTGGACAATGTGAGTAGCCATCTCCTCATAGAAAGAGTATGATATTTAATTTATTTTAATAATAATAATACATAAATATATACATAATAAAATAATAACAAATATAAATAATAAATGTGTAAGGTATAATAAATATAAAATAAATAATAAAAAAAGTAAAAATAAATATAAAAATTTTATTATAAAGCCTTTAATATTGAAATATGCCTATTTTATTAAATACTGTACATACACTCTTAGTTTTTAATCAGATTTATAACAATGCACTTAGTATTTAATCAAATTTATAACAATTAATGCACAAAGTATTTAAAACACAGTTTTACAGAGATTAAGGGAAGATGACCATGAACTTCAGGTGGCTGCACTGGGATTACTGGAGTGTGATTATTCTTCACATGGTTCTTTGGTCACCAACCTTAAATGAGCTATGACGGTATGAGAACACGCTCTCATTCTTGGCTTCAAAAAATAACTTGCTTTTTTATTTGATTTTCAATCAGAAGGGTATAATTGTGTAAAGATATAGATGAGGTAATACTTTGTAAAAAAAAAAATAAGCTTTTATGAGAACAAATGGATGTGGTAAAGATGGGCAAAAGATCTGTGTTCTAATTTATTTTATCTGGTGACCAAGCTGTCCGATAGGACACCAGTCTCCAATGGAGATACACTTGTTGATCCGGGGAGAGATTTTGAGTAAGGGATTATTCGCCCTGTTAATTAATCCAAATGAGTGAGCCTTACAAATAAAATAAACATAAATAAGCAAGCATAAAGAAAATGGCTTTATCTTATTTTGTTGCAAGTATGTGTGTGTGTGTGTTTGTGTGTGTGTGTGTGTGTGTGTTGAAAACTAGTTTCATCTTTGGCCATGACAATAGGGGAATATACATATCTACAATTATAGACCATACTTCAAAATCTTAGTTATTAATTGTGAGCTGATTGATATCTGAGGCAAATCACAATTCATAAATATTTAGTATTTTTTTTTAAGTTTTAGTGTGAAGTGAATTCAAATTCAATCTCTTTAAATGCAAACTTTATGTTAATTTAGTGAGAACCTGCTATACACAAAGTGTTATTTTTAAGGACTGTTGCAGAAACAAAAAATAAAGGAGACATCACATTCTTAACATACTATTTACTAGAAGATATAATATGTTTAAGTAAATCAGTAATTAAACCTTTTAGTTAATTGACTTTGTTCTTTCAAATGAGTAAACATACTTTCATGCTGATAACTGCTAGTACTTTATATGTGAGGTTCAAGTTCTAAAAATTGAAAAGTTTTTAGCTAAATTTTGATACATTTTATAAATATCTTGCTGCTGCATGTAAGTGGATTTGTACAAAAATGGTGTGGCACACATGCCTTGCATGTTGCTTTTATGTAGCTTTGTTTTACATAAGAATAAGCTTTGGCTAGCTCGGTTCTCCTACAGCCACTATGGAAATACTCCATGAGCTGACTAAAATATCTGTTTTTCCTCATCTCCATTTCCTACACGTCCTAGAAGGATCATTCTTCCTATAAAATCAAAGGCAGGATAATGACCTAAGTATACTCCATTGAGAGAGGAAGGATAGACAAGACAGGAAAGGGAGATTCAAGACCATTCTTTTTGTCTCTTTAGTAACAATGTCCTCAGATGACCAAATACATAAAGATATCTAATCTCCTTTAAATAATTACCATTTAAATCTTTTCTGTCAGCCAATGCTGGAAAGTATCATCCCCAGACCTAAATATCAAAAGGCTCAAATTGCAAATGCCATATTGTGGAATATGTTGAATGAATCAAAAGGTTAATTTTTATAGTCCTGACAGTTGAATGAAGGTGTTAAAGTGTGAGTAAGTAAGGGTGAAAGATGAGTAGTCATCTCAAAAGACATGAAGTAGAGGCATCAACAGAATTTTAAGACCAATTAGGTGTGGAAAATAAAAGAAAAGGCATAATCAAGTGCAATCTGTGTTTCTGTCTTGGCTAATCACTTAAATGTTTTCTACCAATAGCATTTCTTTTTTTTAATTTTTTTATTATCTTTATTTTTATTTTTTTTAAGATTTTATATATTTATTTGACCAACAGAGATCACAAGGAGTCAGAGAGGCAGGCAGAGAGAGAGAGAGAGAGAGAGAGGAAGGGAAGCAGGCTCCCTGCTGGGCCAAAAGCCCCATGCTGGGCTTGATCCCAGGACCCTGAGATCATGATCTAAGCTGAAGGCAGAGGCTTTAACCCACTGAGCCACCCAGGCGCCCCTAGTTTTTTTTTGTTTGTTTGTTTGTTTGTTTTTTAAAGAAGAGGTTTGATTTGTATAGCAGGCTTCTATGCTCAGTAAATATAATGTTTAGTAAATACTTGCACACAAAGAAAAACTGGAAGCCATTTATTTATTTAGTAGGGCAATTTATTTCAAAGAGTTCCCAAATGTTTATTGAATGTTTACTATGCATCAGGCACTAGTTTTGCTTTGGGGGATAAATGGGAAACGGAGTCATAAGTTCTGTCCTATTCATACAGCTTGTACTCTACCCAGGGATACCAACAGTAATCCAATCATCACACCAAGAGCTTGCATGAAATGAAGGAGGAGCATCCATGGTATTGACAGTTCACAGCTGAAGGAACCTGATCTGTGTGGAGGGAAGAAGAGTACAGGATGACTTTTCAGAGAACGTGATATTTCATCAGTGCTTGGGAAGGACAATGGCCCACTCAGAGAATCTGCTTCGTGAGGAGATAGAGAAGGAGGTACAAAGCATTCCATGCAGAGAGAACAGCATTTGTAATGATCTGGGCATAGGAAAAACAAAATAGGGTATATCTGAAAAACTGGAAGAAGACTTAAAGGTGAGGAGGACAGATATAGAACGTGACAAAGATAAACAGGCAAGGAAAGCTAGACCGTGTGGGGATATGTCAACCCTAGTCTCACTTGGTTGCGTTCCAACTTGTTCTTTTGATGGAAAGGACAATACTCCTAAGCACAGGTTATAAATGTCAGAAACTGTTAACTTGGGGCATCCATGAGGGTGGGTCTCACCCCAAATTTGTCATTTGTAATCAAGATTTTTGTAGAAGAAAACTAGAGAATCCCCTTCCCTTCCTGCTACATTTTCAAATAATGCTTAACTCTTAGTGTTTAAAATCATATGTATGACTTTTTAAAAGGTGTCCTACAAATATGAATTCTTTCTGTATGTTCAACCAAAAAAGAACTGAGGACTGACAGGAGAAAAAGCAAGGATAGTTAATACAACTCAATAAAGATTGCTACCTCCCTACTCAACAAGTTCAAATATTTTAATTAAAACTGCAACCATAAAGGAATACTATGAATTATTTAATGGCTATCACTTAAGACAACTGTCTATGAAATATTCCACAACTAGTATGTTTTGTCAGAATGAGCATTGCATATCTGCCTTACATGTAAGACAGAATCATTTTCTCTTTTTCATAAAATATTTTATACTTCTAGATCTTCCAACCACCTTCTACAAAAGGAATGACATATGGCTATATTTTGACTAAGAGTGTTATTATCAACCTAAAATGTCTGTCTATATCAAACTTTTAGAGGAATACATACATAAGACATGATAATTGACAATTGTATAAAAGACACTTTCAACTTACTTAATTCAAAACCACCATCATTAGAAAAGAAATGAGCATGGAGAAATCAAGCAAGACTAAATTATATCCTTCAACTTCTTATTCACACAGCTAATATGTACACAGAGCTAATTCCCACTCTAATTCTCCTCCCCTTCATTTACTTTCATTCACTTGCTCAGGAAATATTTACTGAGAGGTTTCTACATGGCAAGGGCTGTCAGTGGTATGGATTGTTCTTCTGCTCTGATAGAGCTAGAGAATAAATAAATAAATAATTAAAAAAAGTTTCATATAGAGACAAATTCTATGAGGAAAAGTTCACTGTACTAACATGAAAAAGCTTAATGAGGGGCTTACACCAGGGCCTACTGTATAGTGGGTGTCAGTTTTGATGGAGTTTGATATAGACAGACATTTTAGGTTGATAATAACACTCTTAGTCCAAATATAACCATATGTCATTCCTTCTGTAGAAGGTGGTTGGATGATCTAAAAGTATAAAATATTGTTTTATGAAAAAGAGAAAATGATTCTGTCTTACATATAAGGCAGATATGCAAGATTTCTGAGTTCAAATCAAGTACCAAGACATAACCACCTTTGTGAAGATTTGGGAAAGAATATTCCACTCAGGTACTACAAACACCTGCTATTCGAGGGACACCAGTAATGTGAATGTAACTGGAGTGTACTGAAAGATTATGCGGTTTAAGGTAGTGGCGAATCTGGTTGCAGAGGCCTTTCGTTACCTCCATAGAGAGGGTGGGCCTTTTTGAAGGGCCATGTTGACTTCTATTTAGGGAATGAGTGCAGAGTAACAAGAAGTGAAAACAGGAAGAACAATTAGATGGCTATTCTTGTGTCCTTAATGAGACAATAAACTATTCTTTTAGAAATAAAAACCTGTAGGGGCGCCTGGGTGGCTCAGTGGGTTAAGCCTCTGCCTTCAGCTCAGGTCATGATCCCAGGGTCCTGGGATCGAGCCCCGCATCGGGCTCTCTGCTCAGCAGGGAGCCTGCTTCCTCCTCTCTCTGCGCCTGCCTCTCTGCCTACTTGTGATCTCTGTCAAATAAATAAATAAAATCTTTAAAAAAAAAAAAGAAATAAAAACTAAAAAATAAAGAATTGACAAAACTAACAGATATTTTCTTTAAAAAGATTGTTTTGAGAATTTTCTTTAGTTCTTGTTACTAAGTACCATGTTCTGAATATCTTTGAACAAGTTGTGGCAAGTAAATGAGAGAAGCTTTATTATAATTTTCAAATCTGAAAAAGAAAACCTAAATGCTGCTGTTTAATCAGTGATGAAGATATGTATGCTCAGAACATATTTATACCTATTTGCAAGAAAGTAGGATTGATTTAAATGTTATATATCATAACTCATGTTTAAATTCAAGCTATACTTCAAGTATCATATATATAATTTGGGATTATTATTTACTTTGCACACTTAACTTTTATCTTTAGAACATTAAAAAGGTCACATTAAGTTTACATACAGAATTGTTGCTAATAACATTTGTGAAAGGCAACGTGGTTTATTTACTCTGCTAGCTAAACTCTCTAAGTATTTTTTGCTTCTACAATCATGAATTTCCATGCTTTAAAAGTTTTGCTTTTTATTAAAAAAAAAGAAAGATTTTATTAATTTATTTGACAGACAAAGATCACAAGTAGGCAGAGAGGCAGGCAGAGAGGGAGAAGGGGAAGCAGGCTCCCCACTGAGCAGAGAGCCCAATGAAGGGCTCAATCCCAGGAACCTGAAATCATGACCTGAGCTGAAGACAGAGGCTTAACCCACTGAGCCACCCAGGCATCCCAAAAGTTATGCTATCATATAACATGGTTACTATGTTCTGCTTTAATGTATTATACATCATAAATTACTCATGCTTCATTTATTTATTTATTTTTAAGATTTTATTTATTTATTTGAGAGAGAGAGAGAGAAAAAACACAAGCCAGGTTAGGGAGGGGCAGAGGAAGAATGAAAAGCAGGGTGCAGGCATGGGGGGGTGGGAATTAATCCCAGGACACCTGGGATCATGATCTGAGTGGAAAGCAGATGCTTAACCAACTAAGCCACCCAGGCACCATCATAAGTACATTTATGAAAATTATTTGGATATTTGGTCTTTTTTTTTCTTGTGTTCTAGATAAGAACACAAAGGCAACTTAAGAATCTTATGGGCCATAATTTTGGCACATTATATAATTTTAGTAAATCTTTAACTACATATTTTCAGAAGCAGGAAAATGTTGAAACGAGATTCATGAAAAATAGAGAATATATTGGCTCATGTGAATTATTTTTTAAAATCCATTTCATGTTTAAATATATTCTTTGCCCTTTTTGAGTTATACTGCTTTTAGTTTTAAATTTATAGGTTATGTGGGTATATTGTAAAATTTCAAAACTTCAAGTAACAACCAAAGCAAAAGTTACTTTTTGACTTCAGAAAATATATTCAATTAAATAACACTTATGACTTAAAAATAATCTTAAATTAATATTTGATTATGATAATAAATCTAATATGTTTATTACAATTCATTAAGGGATCTGTGTAAACCTGTGTTCCTTCTTGTTAACTAGTAATATCTACTAAAAAAAAACCCTCACCAATTATAGGTGTAGAAACATAGAGCTCTAAAATACATGTATTTCAATCATTTAAAGGTCAAGAGCAAGTCTAATAGCCCCTTACACTTTCCCACTGTTCACCAAAAATTTAACCCAAATTTTCATCTACTTAGCTACATTTAGAAGAGTAGTGTCAAAAAGTTGTCGATTTCTTCTAATACTCTCCCAACTAAGTTATTACATAATATATAACAAGAGAAGTCACAACATATGCAGTTGGAAGAAGACACTATATTATATTTCTGCAGTTGAACCACTTAATCAATATCATATTGAAAACATATCAGTGGTTATGCAGGAGTTAGGTAGCTATGATCAGGTCATGAAAACATATAGAATTCTAAATGTATCAGTTCAACTATATGTATATGTTTTTTCCTATTATCATAATCAAATTGGAAGAATAACTTTTCATAACTTCAGATGCATCATGAAGAGTGTTCCATGTTTCATTTTCTTTAGAGTCCCAACACTAAGTCCTACTTCGTTATATACCTGAGGTTTTTGATAAGTCTTATCAAATCTACTTTACTGCTTTTATTTTTTATTACATATTAGGTGTTTCAAAGTTTAATTTTCAAATGTTGTGTTTGATGTTTTAATCATGAATAAACATTTTGATTTAAACTTAAATAAAACTAAGGGTGCCTGGGTGGCTCAGTCGGTTAAGTATCAGACTCTTGATTTCAGCTCAGGTCATGATCTTAGGGTCATGAGATTGAGTCTCTTTCAGGCTCTGTACTGAGCATGGAGCCTGCTTAAGATTCTCTCTCTCTCTCTCTCCCTCTGTTGCTCCCTACACTCTCTCTTGTGTGCACATGTTCTTCTCCCTCTAAAAAACTAAATATACATATATTATAAAATTATACATAATTATAATGTGTATATTATATATATAAAGTAACCTTAAATAAAGCTTGCTTTGATGATCATTATAACAAAATATCTACATCTTTCCCTTATTTGTTTTGATTTGTTTTAATGTTATTGGTATATATATATTGAGTGATACAAATTATATACAAATAAAAGCATTATATTAGATATTTCATATGTATTATCTTACTTGTTTTATGGGACAAATCTATAGAGTAGATATTATTATTTCCATGTACCGGAGAAGAAAACTGATGTGTACAGTGGTTAACTAACTTTTCTAAGTAAACAGAGCTATGAATTATTAAATCAGACTTGAAATCTATTAAGAATACAGTTTAACATATGTATTTGCATGGATTGCATTTGTCTGAGATTTCAGATTTTCTCTCCAAAAAGCATTGTTCCAACAATGTAGTTGTTTATGCACTGAGCATGGCTAGTGGAAGTTGAAAGTATGTACACAGTCTTTCACAAGTCTGTCTTAAAGTGATTATTCTTCACCACATGTATATCCTGAGGAAGCATAAAATTTTCTGGCATCTGAAGAGAGATTAAGGATCTAATCACAAAAATGAAGCCATTTATTGAAGTCTGATCAATTCATAATGATTCTCTAACAAGAAAACTGATTCATTCATTCATTATTAGTTTATATCACATTTGAAAATATATATGGTAGAAAAATTAAACAAAATGGAACACATCAAAATTGTAGTAGAGAATGTTGAAGTATTTGATTATAAAAATCCTGATAGAAAGCATGTGTGTGTGCCAACTAAAAGTTCTGATGTTTCAGCCAGAAATTCTTTAAGCCCCTGTAATTGCTCCATGATGATATGACTGGTAATACTATTCAGGAGTAACTCCCAGTGAGAAATGCACAGAGTATAATTAGAGTATAATTAGAAAGTACAAAACATGAAAGACAATTTTGAGTTTCAAGCAGAATTCACACCACAGGGGGGAAAAAAAAAACATTAAGGGTTTACGGAAGAGTAACTATATGTGGAAAAAGAAGAGAGGAAGGGTTGGCACAGGTGGAGAAAAAGAGAAAAAATTGTAGGTTAAAGATGTTATCTTAATATCATTTTGTTGTTTGTTCGCAGAAACTATTTGAGTAAATTACCTACGAATGTTGAGGCAGTAGTAGGAAAAGCAGACTTAACATGAACATTTGAAAATACCAGTGGTTGGTGACTATAGTGACTGTCAAGGGTCTTGGGGTGGGTGATATGGATGTATGAAAAAGTATAATTGAAAGTCAGTGGCCTAGAAACTTCCTGATCTTTCTTGCAATTATCTCAGAGTTCTGTTTTAGTTTTTTTTCTTTTTAACTTTGTTCTGAACTTCATTTCCTTTGCTTCAAGTACCATCTTGCTAGCATTCTCAACTCCCTTTTAACATTGCAACTTCCTGTCAGAACAACGTCACATATTTTTATGTTAGTGCATGTGAGTATTTAAGAATTGCTGGAGAAAATCCTTTTGATGTGACAATAAAAACAGATAAATGTCACAGTTGATTCATGGTCTTTAATGACTCTTGGATTTGAATTACTAAAAACAATAAATTCTGTCTTGTCTCTTCTTCATGTAATTATTTCAACTTTTATTAAATTCACTTTCCTTTCTCTCCTAGTGATGGCTTCTGCAACTTTATAAAGAAACTAAACACTATCAAATGGAAACACCTATGATTATTTGTTACCTAAGCTACTGCTCTATATGCATTCTTGTCTTTCCTACATATACTCTTTCTGTTTCCATGGAGCAGGTGTTTTTTTCTCCCTTGTCTGTTAAACTAGTTATTTTAATTGTTTAAATTCTATCCTAATCTTAATATTCAGAGACTATGTATAAATTATACTGCACTTCAATGATATCAAAATGTCTTGCTTTAATAAATCCTTCCAATCAGCGCAGACCATTTTTAATCTATCTTATGATGATGTCATAATTTATATCTCCATCTTTGAGCTCCCACTTGAGCTTCCATATACTCATATAATTACTTATATCTCTATTTGCAATGATGCTAAATTAAACAAACCAAAAAACATAATTAGCATTTCTTCTCTCTAATCCTGACTTCCAAAACTGCTCCTCTTCTTCTTTCTTTTTGCATAGACTTGTACTGTTAATACAATGCTGTTTTGGGCAGATACTTTGTTGCCTTCTGCCACTGGCCTCACTTCTTCCTTCTTCAAATTTATAGCAACATTCTCCTACTTGTTTTCCTTGTACACAGCCTTATACACTTTAATCTAGTTTCCAATGTTAGATATATGGTTCTCTTAAAAAAATGATTATTCTACTTTATTAATGAAAAAGTTTCAATAAGTTTTAGTTACCTTCAGTTAAAAATCCCAAGTCCTTAACACAAAGCCTCACTCACCATTCCAATAAACTTGTTTCCTATCCTTGCAAACACCTTTGACTTGGTACATATGCTGGCCCACCTCTCACTTCCTGAGACATTCCAAACGCTGTTTTCAACCTGCCTTCCAAAGATGGCCAAATTGTGTAGTTTGATAACCTAGTTAGCTATCACTTCCTTCTTTCAGTTTTCTCTGTCTACTGCAAGAATGGTTATATGTCCATCAAGAACTCACAGGGCGATCTGCACTGCTGTCTCATGGAATTTCTTATCTTGTTCTTCTCATAGTTCCATGTATAAAAAGATGTTTCATTCTCATTTTCTAGTATCTGATGCTTCTATACCTTCGTTGAAACCATTAAAAACAGTTTCATGAGCATGGTGAGGAAATTAAGCGTGATTCCTGCCACCTAATTTCTCTTCCTGCTGTTTTGAAAGGTATTTTCTCAATCATTCTGACTTCCACGCCTGCTGTTCATATAGCAAGCACTCTTGTACATCAAGGCAATTTTAAACTGATTAGGGACTTTCTCTCTAGTGAATAATAAGTTAGGTCATTTTAGAGAAATAATAGTGATAAATATAAACAGAATGCATCCCCCTCAGTGAATCATTTAAGTGGTGTACCGCTGTGTTTCTGCCTCATTCAACATGAAGGTTGCAGGGGACCTGTAGTCAGCTTCCACCACTAGTAATGGAAAAATGGCTTTCTTCTTTTTCTTAAAAAGAAGTCTGTGACAAATAACTAAAGCAAGTAAATTCCCATTAAAACATACCTGATGATGGCCTTAGAGGACTGTCACTGCATATAAATAGACCTAGCATTTATTTTTGAATGTTATGGAGTTCTTCATACCATTAGGGCAGAGTCTTTCATGCTTATCTAATGTTCATATCCTATCTTATGCTGTATCACTTTCTCTTAAACTGCCATAACATATCCCTCCAAAATAGTGTTTTCATATTTATAGTGATAACAACCAAGTATGAAATCTCTTTATTTAGCCACCTGATAATGTAGAGAATCCTCATTTATCTCTTACGTTTTCCCTATCCTCTTGTTTCAAACTGATTTTTAAAAGTTTGCATGTAGCATAGAATGTGTTTCAGCCTTTCTAATTCAGGCAGACTGTGAGTAGACATACTGCTTTCAAATTTATAGACCATGGTTAGTTTAAATATAAAATTTCACTATAAATTCAATCAATTGAAATCACAGATGCAATTTAAAAGAGCAAATATTTTCTCCAGAAACTTAGATAATGTCTTCTTTTGTTGAAAGGTGAGGGGAAAAAAATGGTATGGGATTCCTATTTTGAATCCAAAGCTCTAATTCTGTAATGTAATTACTGTTATTAAAGTTTGAAAAGCTGCAACAATGTAAGGTTGTACTGGAAGAAAATGTGTTCTTTCCCAAAGATAACAGAATTACTGAATCACTGACAGTAGAATGGAGCCTCTCTCATGGGGCAAGGAGACTTTTTGTAAAGTGATAAAACCGGTTACAATTGTTGTAACTCTTCAGTTACAAAGAACTGAAGAGACAAAGCAAATTCTGTATCTGGAATAAGTCATTATGAGATGGAATTCAAGAAAGAACATAATTTGCTTCATGGAGAAGGACAGTGTATTTAGAATGTTGGTACTGTCTAATAAAACTCAATGGTGTCACAATAAAGAATATGGTATCACATTTGTTTAAAAATTTTTAAAAAATACTTTTCATGAGGAAATTTATGTCAATACAAAAGCGTTTTTTTGATGTGGGTATTTCTATGTATTTTAGCTTATGTAAAAAAGAAAACTATAGAAGAAAGTTACATTTATAAACTAGTCAGATTAGACACATATTAGCTGAAATTGTGTCAAATAAAAACAATGATTTTTTTAAATATAAGTCTCTCTCACAGTCATTCTTTTCTACTACTCTAACAGATCATCACAATGTTACATGTCAAGCATGAAAAAAGCATCCCTATTTTACTGATAAAGTAGATTGCTTTTCTTAAGGTCATAAGTAATACATTTTCAATAATATAGTGATGTTTAAAATCTTCCAAAAATACACACCCAATATGTATAAATATATAAGATCAAATTCCAAGATCCATATTATTTCTATTTCCTCCCAGGGGTCTTAGTACATCTTTATTTTGAAGGGTAAAACTGATATTATTGGCCTTCATATTTCTATATTCCAATTTCTTATTTTCTCTTTTTTACATGTCTATATTAATTGAGAGCAGAACCTTTCAAAAGTAAAGATGATCTTATAAAAATATCTGATTGGAATTAAATTAATATTGCAAAGTATATTTATGTTTGATTACAATAAAACAATTTTATTTATAAAATAATTTCTATTATCCAGATAATTATTTTAATTTGGGGGAAAAAGAAGAATGCAGTGAAGGAGATATCCATAAACCCATTAAGCAGCAACAAACTCCCCTAATTTTTATAAAATTTTAGACTTTTATGTATAAATACTGTATTAGTTATCAATTGATACACAGCACGTCATCCCAAATTTAGTGGCTTCAAACAACAAACATTTATTTTCTCACAGTTTCTGTGGTTCAGGAATCCAGGAGCAGCAGAGTGCACGCTTGGTGTTTGAGGATCAGGATCTCCAATGATGCTACAATCAAGGAGTTGTCTGGGAACATAGTTGTCTCAAGGCTCAGATAAGGGAGGATTTATTTCCAAGATCACCCACCTTGCTTTTGGCAGACACAAAAAGATCAGCTTCCAAGCTTCACATGCCCGTCTCCACACAGTGACTTCATATGTCAACTGGCTTCCCATAGAGTCAATGTTCCAAGAGAGAATAGGGAAAAATATACCCAGAATGACAGCCAAGTTCTTTATCATCTAATTTCAGGTGTGACAACCCACTGCCACCATTTCCCATTTGGTAGAAGTGAATCAATAATTACAGACTACAAACAAAAGTAGGAGATTAACAAGAGAGTCAAGAGGAGGAGCCTGCAATCTTTGGGGCCCTCTTAGAGGTTGTGTATCTACCACCTGTGTATGTGTGTTTGTATGCGTTTGTGTATGTGCAATAATTAATGAACATCTTCTACTTAAAATGTTATACATATAATAAATATAAGTAACAGTAAGTTATTTTATCAAAAAACAACCCAAATATACGCATAATGTCTGATTTCTGATGCTGTGGTAGATACATAAAGGTCCCACTGATGATGTCTAAAGTCTAAGCTCCAGAACCTAAGGGGTGAGAATATGAGCTGACTAGAGTTGGAGAGGAAGTTTCCCTTCCCCTATGTGAGGTAGTTAAAAAGTTAGGTTCTGGTTAATTAATTCCTCCTAAGGGTAGGCCTTGTAAAGAAGAACAGAGTGCTCTAGCCTATTTCAAAATATATATATATATATATATATATATATATATATATATATATATATATTACATATTTTATATAAATAAGAATACAGAATTGAATATATCATTGTAATTATTATTTTGCACAAACTTATCTATTGGATCAATCAAGAATAAAAAATATTTCACTTTTATTCACTATTTTCTAATGCAGTATATTTCTTTCATTTTCATAGTATATTTCTTTTTTATTTTTCTTTTCTTTTCTTTTACTTATTTATTCAACAGAGAGACACACAGTGAGAGAGGGAACACAGCAGGGGGAGTGGGAGAGGGAGAAGCAGACTTCCCACTGAGCAAAGAGTCCAATGCCAGACTCCATCCCAGGACCCTGGAATCATGACCTGAGCCAAGGGCAGATGCTTAATGACGGAGCCACCTGGGCACCCCTTCTTAGTATATTTCTTTATGTAGATCAGAAACCCAATTAGCTTCTCTTTTCTCTAACGAACTTCTTTAAAATACAAACAAACTTATTTTAACATTATGTAGAAAGCAGGTCTACTGACAACAAATTCAATTTTTGTTTGAGTATTTCTCTTTGACTAATCAAAAATAATTTTTCAGGGCACAGAAGTCCAAGTTGGTAGATTTTTGTTTGTTTGCTTTTCTTTTTTTTTTTTTTAATTTTTATTTTTTATAAACATATATTTTTATCCCCAGGGGTACAGGTCTGTGAATCACCAGGTTTACACACTTCACAGCACTCACCAAAGCACATACCCTCCCCAATGTCCATAATCCCACCCCCTTCTCCCAACCTCCCTCCCCCCAGCAACACTCAGTTTGTTTTGTGAGATTAAGAGTCACTTATGGTTTGTCTCCCTCCCAATTCCATCTTGTTTCATTGATTCTTCTTCTACCCACTTAAGCCCCCATGTTGCATCACCACTTCCTCATATCAGGGAGATCATATGATAGTTGTTTTTTTCCGCTTGACTTATTTTGCTAAGCATGATACGCTCTAGTTCCATCCATGTTGTCGCAAATGGCAAGATTTCATTTCTTTTGATGGCTGCATAGTATTCCATTGGAGTTTGTTTGCTTTTCTTGACACTAAATACTTTACTCCACTCAGGACTTGCTTGCATGGTTTCTGAAAACTCAGATATAATACGTAACATTGCTCCTCTATAAATAAGATGTTTTTTCACCCTTCCGGAGCTTTTCAGGATTTTTTCTTTACCTCGGATTGACTGTAATTTGAAAAAGATATGCTTAGGTATAGTTTTTGTTGTGTTTTGTTTTTTTTTCCAAATTTGTCTTCCTTAGCATTCTCTGAGCTTCTCTGAAAATCTGTGGTTTGGTATTTGACATTAATTTGGGGAAAATTGTCACTCATAATTGTTTGTTGTATTGTCATATATTTTACTTTTGCATGTGTTATAAACTTCAAAGTACATTAGTATTTGGTTCAAGCACTGTTATCTGAATAATAAAACTAAAATTTTAATAATAAGAAAAATATTTTGCATTTATTAATATCATAATATAATTAGCATAATATAATTAATAATGTGTAATGATTATAATTTATTAATATAATATAGTAATTATATTAATATAATTGATACAATAATTTATTGATATAATTAAAACAGATACAGCATATAAAATATGATTGATATGATATAATTATGTATTTATTAATATAATATAATTATCATTAATAAGTAATTATTTGCTAATATAATTAATATAATATAAATATGTAATATATAATATAATTAATATAATGTATTTTAATAGATGCAATTAATATAATTGTATTTATTGACATAATTAAAAATATAATTATTATAATAATAATAATATAGTTTATTAATATAATTGTTCTAATTCCATTGGTTTGATGCATTTTTACATCTAATACATCTGATATCATTATTGATTCTACCTGAAGGACTTCTTTTAATGTTCATGTAGTATGAAGGTGATGAATTATTTTAGCTTTTTTTGTGTTTAAAGTATCTATATTTTACCTGAGTTTTTGAAGAAATTTTTACTGGGTACAGGAATCTAGTTTTATTTTTTTCTGCTAGAATTTTAAATATGCTCTCCCAACTATCCTCTTGTTTATATATTTTTCTAAAATGAAATTTCTCATTCTTAATTCTGTTCCTTTCTATTAAATATGGGTTTTTTTCCCACTCTATCTATTTGTAAGATTTTCTGTTGGCTGCTGGTTTTGAGCCATTTGATTATAATTGTTTTCTCCGTATTGTCTGTGTTTGGAACTCAATGAGATTGTTCAATCGATGAAATAATAGCTTTAATCAATGTGGAAAATTTTTAGTTTTTCCTCTGTATTTCATTTCTGACGGTTGTTTTTATAATGTCTTCAAATTAACTAGTCTTTTCTGCAAAATCCAATCTGTCTTTGGACATTAATTCCACCTATAGTAGATTTAAAAAAAATCCTAATCATTGAATTTTCATCTATAGATGTTCGACACAAAATTTGATTTCTATTATAGTTATACAGATGTATGCTGGAATTTCTTAACTTGTTTCAAAGATCCCAGAGGAACTATAAGACAAAAGATTAGTTCTCTTGGATGTTTAGCCAATCAATAGTTAACTTCTTAGTGATCCCAAAGCAATCAGTATTTAGTTCTTATTGTATGGACTAATTATTTGATCCATGTATATTTATGTATGTATACACACACGTGTGTGTGCATGTGTATGTGTATACTACTATTTATGTGTGTGTATGTATGTATATATATATATATAGCATGCACATATTTTATTGTAAGTACTAATTTGTTCCTTATACATATAGATACTAATGGAGATTATGTTTGTGGTTTGTAATAAAAGTGTATAAAATATAATTTTCCTTGTTTTATGAATGTCAAATTTAAGCCAAATAGCAAGACTATATTTACTTCAAATAATATACAATCATTGGTGTACATTTTCCATAGGGCACAAAATGTGTTGGATCTATTTTGTCTGTACATTTTTTGTCAGTACATGTTTGCCTTCCACCTTGAAAGTCCACATGCTGTTATCAGAGGAAGATTTTATTTTTATTTCTTTTGGGTTTTTATAGAACTCACCATGTTGATTTTTAAAGTCCTGCTTTTGGGTGTTTCTAGGGCTATGTCTCTGCACATACTTGTTTTCCAACTTAGATCTTATTCAATCCTGTTGAGTCAATCTCTCTTTTTTAACTCTCTTTTTGAAAAACAGGTTTCAGTTGCTTTATAATAATCAGAAGTTTTATGTCTAGTGACATGCTTCATGAAACTGTACCTGCTGCAGGGTCATATTTTTTAGGGAAGGAAAAATAATGAAATATATTAAGGCAAATATTGACTCTCAAGGTTGGCTCTGCTGGCATAAATTTTTTTGATTTATGTACCTAACAAGTTTGCAAGCCCTACATGGATAGGAAGTGCAATAGGTGTGAAATCTTTCTACTATGATAATACAATAATAATAATTACAATGGCACTTGTAGCATTTTTGTGTAAGACTTTAAATTTCATTAAGATTAAATATTAACGTTTATGATGATTAACAAGGAATAAATTTTCAATGTGTAATTAAACTAGTGCATTGCAAAAATATGAACATACATATGGCTATAGAAATTAATGAATATTTCAATGCTTAAACATTAGTTTGTAATTAATTATAGACACATATGGCCAATGTTACTCAGGCAAAGAACAAGCATTTCTTAGGTAACACAGGAGGCAAATGTTAAATTATCTGTAACTATTAAAGACTATTCTTGTTGCCATATTGTGAATTAGTTTGATGAGATCATCTGTTCTACATTTTATAAAACTGGCAGTTTTGATTTGAAAAAAGAAAAGCACATTTACATAGGGATAAAATGAATTTCTTTTGATTCACCTGTTAATATTTGAACAATAGTTCCATGATAACAACTTTTCCAAAGGTATTTTGCTCATTTTACTGAGATGTTGAGCTTTTTGGTGAGAGAAGTGAAGAGAATATCCAGGCTAGGGTACCTGGGTGACTCGGCTGGTTAAGGATCTGACTCTTGATTTCAGCTCAGGTCATGATCTCAGGATGTTGAGATCAAGCCCACATCAGGCTCTGTACTGAGTGTGGAGACTGCTTAAATTCTCTTCTCCCTCTCGCTGCACCCCCTCTTCCTGTGCTCCTGCTCACTCTTTCTCACACCACAAGAGACAAAAAAAGATAGAAGACAAAAATTCCAAGAAAGAAAACAATGGGACCCATATTAATTTCTGATGAAGGTCAGAGTATGTTTAATAATTATTTGGAATCCTTCTGAAGAGAATTATCTCTTTTTCTTATATACTCATTCATCATTTATATTACTATAGACTTACAAATATTTGTTTTATACTTTGATTTATAACTCCATACAAGCTTATTTGTTTTGGTGTTCATATTGAACTTTGGGAGTTTTAGTTGGCTCTCATGTTCCTTTAACCTACTACTATAACAGAGTTGGTTTGTTTATTTTTGGGCAATTTCTTACTCTGGTACTGAAAGTTGTTCCAGACTCACACAGTGTATTTCCTGTTTCACTCTAGACTCAGTCATGTGCCCATGGAGTCCTGCTTCCTTTCACTGGAAAATGATATTACAAATAATAAGCTGGACTTAAGTTTACTCATTGTTACTGGTGTAGTTTTGCTCTAGGTCTTCTCTGATGACAAAGAAAGGAAATATAGGTGTATATATTAACCTTATTATATACAGAGATCTATAAATATTTCTATATGTAACTAACCAGATTAATCTAGACCTGAGTTCATATTGCTGTCTCAACTTTAATTCATTACTGTATACATCATTCTAGCCTCCTTTCCTTGCTTATCTGTGAACTTCCACTCAAACTGTAAGAAACTTGGCTCCTATTGTACACCATCCATTCACTTAATTGTTAGCTTCTAATATACATGCATAGCAGCATCAGCATTTTTAACCCATACCCTTTGTGATGCAACTTTATGGCTTGTATATAATTTCTCTTGTCTTTAGTTTTAAATTCCACTTATTTGTAAAGTTACTTAGGTCAGCAACTTTTCTCCCCATCTACTTTATTGAAGTTGTTTTATGTATTTGCAATATTTTGCAATCCATTCTGGAATTCCCTTAACGTTCCAAATTTTTTTTTTTTCTTTTTTAAGTTGGTGTACATTAAGATTCACTCTTTGTACTATGTACTATGAAGTGTTTTGAAAAAGGAAATGTTAAGTATCCACATTTATAGTATCATATAGAATAGCTTTACCACCGTTAAAATAGATACCATGTTCATTTATTCCATTCTTTCTTCTTTCTTGACCTAACCTCTACTTATCACTGATCTTTCTACCATCTTTGTACTTTGCCATTTCCAGAATGTCACATGATTGAAAACAGAGCATGTGTCCTTTTTAGACAGACATCTTTAATTCATACAAATTACCTAATTAACATGCATTTAAGATTTATTTAGCTGTGCCATTTTTGTGGCTTGATAGATTTAAAAAAAATTGTGGCTACATAAATCCAATATAAACTCATTTTAACCATTTATAAGCATATAATTCAGAAGCATTTACAATGTTGCTTAACCGTGATATCTGTTTGTTTCCCTCCATCAATCATCATGTTTTTGCAATATTTCAAATTCTCCATGAGACCTAACCTGACCACCTTATTTAATATGGCATCCTACATCAAATCTTGTCCACCAAAAACCTCTTTTAAAACATCACTTTTTCTTCTGTATTTAACATTCTAAACATTCTACACATGACACAATTTTGTTTTTGTCTTTGTTTGTTGTTCATTTTGGTTGTCTCTTGCTAAATGAGCACTCCATGAAGGCAAGGGCTATGGTTTGGAAATAAATGCAAGATCTTAGAGCACCCTGTACATAGTAAACATTAACGTATATGTATGTTTTAGTAAATAATTGAAATAACGAATAAAGGGATCTATATGTAAATCAGTAGGACATTGACAAAGAGATTTATTTTAGGTATGTTTTGGCTGAGAGTTGTCATCAAAGCTGAGGACAATTAGATATAACTATTGTTCAGTCTTTTTTTCTATAATAAAGAAAACTGTTTATTGCATTCTATTTTTGTTTTTTATGTTCAGTTAGCCACTACATAGTACACCACTGGCTTTTGATATAGTGTTCAAGGATTTATTAGGTATGTATAACACCCAGTACTCATCACAACATGTGCCCTCCTACTGGGTATGGCATATAAACAATGAGTTTTGGAACACTGTAAAGAAATAAAATAAAACAAAACAAAACAACAACATGTGCTCTCCTTTATGCCCATCACCCTGTTACCCATCTCCCTCCACTCCCCTCTGAAAACCTCAGTTTTTTTCCAGGTGTCCATAGTCTCTCATGGTTCATCTCCCTCTCTGATTTCTTCTCCTTCAGATTGCCTCCCTTCCCCTATGGTCCTCTGTGCCATTGATTATGTTCCATATATGACTGAAGCCATATGATGATTGTCTTTCTCTGCTTGACTTACTTCACTTAGCACAATAGCTTCCAGTTCCATCCATGTTGATGCAAATGGTGGATATTCACCTTTCCTGATAGCTGAATAATATTCTCTTCTATATATGTACCACATCTTCTTTATCCATTTTTCAGTTGAAGGGCATCTCATATCCTTCCACAGTTTCACTATTATGGACATTGCTGCTATGAACATTGGTGTGCATATGCCCCTTCTTTTCACTACATCTGTATCTTTGGGGTAAATAATGCAATTTTTTACATCATAGGATAGCTCTATTTTTTTTTATTTTGAGGAACCTACATACTGTTTTCCAGAGTGGCTATATCAGCTTGCATTCCCACAAACAGTGTAAGAGGGTTCCCTTTTCTCCACATGCTCGCCAACATTTGTTGTTTCCTGTTTTGTTAATCTTTGCAATTTTAAATGGTGTAAGGTGGTATCTTATTGTGGTTTTGATTTGTATTTCCCTGATGGCTAGTGATGTTGAGCATTTTTTTATGTGCCTGTTAGTCATTTGTATGTCTTTGGAGAAATGTCTGTTCATATCCTCTGCCTATTTTATGTCAGGATTATTTGTTTTTTTAAGTGTTGAGTTTGAGAAGTTCTTTTATAGATCTTGGATATCAGCCCTTTATCTGTAATGACATTTGCAAATATCTTCTCCTTTTCTGTTGGGTGCCTCTTAGTTATGTTGGCTATCTCCTTTGCTGTGCAGAAGCTTTTTATATTGAAGAAGTCCCAAGAATCCATTTTTGTTTTTGTTTCCCTTGTTTTTGTAGATGTGCCTTGAAATAAGTTGTGGTCAATGTTAAAGAGGTTACTGTCTATGTTCTCCTCTAGAATTTTGGTGGATTCCTGCCTCACATTGAGCTCCTTCATCCATTTTGAGTTTATCTTTGCATTTGGTATAAGGGAATGGTCCAGTTTCATTCTTCTGCATGTAACTGTCCAATTTTCCCAGCACCATTTAATTCTTCCATGGGGTGAATTTTTGTAGCCAGTAGCCTTAAAGCCATGGGGAAAGATGACTGGAAGCCAGTCTGGCTATCTTTCATAATTCTATAAAGCACCCCATAACCTAATTTTATAACTCTCCCTCAGAATTTTAAATCTCAGAATTTTTGTAATTTCTTTGAGATGGAATATTCTAACTCATGTCCTGGGGCACCTGGGTGGCTCAGTTGGTTAATTGTCCAACTCTCGGTTTCTGCTCTGGCCATGATCTCATGGACTGTGAGAATGAGCCCTGAGTTGGGCTCTGCACTCAGTACAAAGTTTGTGTGGGATTCTCTGTCACCCTCTGCCCCTCTCCCTGCTTACATGCAGACATTCTCTCTCTCTAAAATAAATAAACAAATCTTTAAAAATATATTATGTCCTAAATTTGTTTGGGATTGAGAGTTCTTATGTTTAATTATATTATTATTAGTCAGTTTCTACTATTTTTCTCTATTTCCAAGAAACTTCTCAAATATTTTGTCTACTTATAGAACACTTGTCATTTCCCTATTTTCTTATGTATTTATTTGGTTTTCTTTTTAGTACTTATTCTTGTCAATTCTCATTGCAGAGTAGATAAACTCATGTAATCATGCATATGACATGAACTGGAAGACTCTGGATGTTTAATGGTATTATAAGTGGAATATAAACATATAAGCTCACAAGGCATAACACATGGTCCCCCAAAATGGTGTGATTCACAGATATTTTTAGTCTATGTGAATGATGTAATGAATAAGTAAGTGAATAAACAATAAATTTGTAATAAGTTTTAATAAATTTACAGTTAATAAATTTAAAGAAATTCACAACAATGTTTGTTGAAACAATGTGTGCATGCCAATGAAATTCTCATTATAACATGATCCTCATGTATTTTAATATTAAAAAATGATTTTTTTCACATAAAAAGTAGGTAGAGAAACAATAGAACATAATTCCTATGGACAGAAATTTGGACCCACATTTATTAAAGTAAAAAATTGTAACTATTTTGCTTCTGGGAAAAATGGCAGAATAGGAGGATCCTAAGCTCCTCTTGTGCCATGAATACAACTACATAACAGCCACACTGGTATAAATAACCCAGAAAACAATTTAAAGACTAACAGAAGAAACTTTCTGTAACTAAGTATATAAAAGAAGCTACATTGAAGAGGAAGAGGGTAGGAAGGGTGGAAATGTGATGACTAAGTGGACCTGTGGGACTGTCCACAGGAGTGAGGTAGTCGCTCAGAGAGGAAAAATAAACAGATTCTCCTACCAGGGAGTCCACATGGAGGACAATTCCCTATAATATTTGGCTTTGAGCACCAGAGACCCTTATTTTGCAAGTTATTACAATAAGTGTGGCTTAAAACCTGGAACTTTAAAAATCAGTAGGCTAGTCTCTGGGAGAGCCTGGAGGGTGATAAGAAGCTGAGCCTCTGTCCTTGGAGAGAAGACACAAGAAAGAACGCCAGGGGAAAAAAAAACAAAAGGCAAAAAACAAAAACAAAACAAAACAAAAAACACAACAACAACAACAACAACAACAACAAAACAACAACAACCAGCATACCAGCAGCAGTTTGAAAAATGCCTGGGATTTACTGGACAGAGATTTGTTTACTAGTCTCAGAGCCTGTGCTGGAAGGGTAGGGATTGTTAGAAGACTTCTCCAAGAACAAAGGAGTTAGCAGGCACCACTTCTGTCCTACATCTTTCACCATAAACACACAGACACCTCTGGGAATAAGCAAGGTAATAAGACTCCTTACATAAATTGCTAACCATGTACTCTATAGACACACCCTCTCCAACCAGCTCTCAGAACCAGGTCCCTCCTCCCCCAAACTCCATCCCCTGAACATACAGCAAACCCATGCAAACCTTGCTAGCACTGTGTTCCTCTGCACTTCTGTGATACTGCACCTCTGGGGATTCAATTTAAGCCCAAGGTGTCCCCAGACTTGTCCACTAACAATGTAGGGATCAAACCTTGCCGACAATAGTCAAAGAGAGCCATTTCAGACTAATGGACTAAAGACAAAATTGGTTCTGCAACAACAGTAAGGAACATGCAACATTTATGAGTTACCTCTGAAGTGCCAAGTTTTGGTGAATAAGGGTCCTACATTATAGTACACTACAGGTCCTCTTCTACTTAAGGTCACCATTTTCAAGAGTGGGAAACTTTCCTCACATAAAAACAGACACAGAGAGTTAGACAAATGAGAAGATAGAGGGATATGTCCCAAATAAAGGAATAGGACAAAATCATAGCAAGAGATCTAAACAAAATAGAGAAAAATAATATACCTGATGGGGAATATTTTTTAAAGATGCATTTATTTTAGAGAGAGAGGGAGCGCACAAGCAGGGGGAGGGGCAGAAGGAGAGGGAGAGAGAGAGAATCCTCAAACAGACTCCCCACTGAGGACAGATCCCAATGCAGGGCTCTACCCCAGGACTTTGAAATCATGACCTGGCCAAAATCCATAGTTGTCTGCTTAACCATCTCAGGCACCAAGGTACCCCTGCCTCATAGTGAATTTAAAGAAATGGTCTTAAAGATACTCACTGGACCTGGGAAAGAGTAGAGGACCTCAGTGAGACCCTTAATAAAGAAATAGAAGCAATTAAAAAAGAACTAACCAGAGATGAAGTACCCAATAAATGAAATGAAAAATACCCTAGATGGAATAAACAGGCTAAAGGAAGCCAAAGAACAGAGCAGTGACCTGGAAGATGGTGAAATGCACAGCTGAACAGGAGAGAGAAAAATTAATCATTAAAAATGAGAATAGACTTAGGGAACACAGTGACACCATCAAGCATAACAACATTCTTTTATTAGGATCCAGAAGGAGAAGAAAAAGAAAAGGGGTCAGAAAATTTATTTGAAGAAATAATAACTGAAATTTTGCAGAATCTGTAGAAGAAAACAGAAATCTAGATCCAGAATGCACAGAGAGTTCCCAAAAATATCAACTCAAGGGGGACCATACCAACCACATAGTAATTAAAATGGTAAAAAGTTGTGAAAAAAGAGAATTTTAAAAGCAACAAGGGAAAAGAAAAAGAAGTTACTTACAAGGGAAGCTCCATAAGGATATCAGGTGATTTTTTAGTACAAACTTTGCAGGCCATAGGGAAGTGGTATGATATATTGGAAGTGCTAAAAGTGAAAAACTTGCAACCAAGAATACCCTATCCAGAAAGAATAGCATTCAGAATAGAAGGAAAGATGAAGTTTCAAAGACAAACAAAGTTCAAAGAATTCATCACCAGTCAACCAGGCCTGTAAGAAATGTTAAGCAGAACTCCTTCAGTAGAAAGGTAAGACCATAAGGAGGAGTAAGAAAAGTAGGAAACACAAAAATAGTAAAAATAAGTATATTTATAAAAACTAGTCAGAAGATTCACCAAATAAAAGGTGTAATGCATGCACCATTTACCTAAAACATGTGGGTGGGGGAGAGGAGTAAAGAATGGATTCAAACTTAAACAGTCATCAACTTAATATAAACTGCTATGCATGGAATATGTTGTATACATACCAAATAGTAACCACAAATCAAAAACCAGTAATAAATATACAAAAAATAAAGGGAAAAGAACCCAAGTATATCAGTAAAGAAAGCCAACAGACTGTGAGAAGAGAGTAAGAGAAGAAAGGACAAAAGTACTAAAACCATAAAACAAGTAACAAAATAGCAATAGCTACATGCCTATCAATAATTACTTTGAACATAAATGGGCTAAACACTCTAATAAAAATACATAGTTTGATAGAGTGGATAAAAAAGCAAGATCCAGCTATAGGTTGGCTACAAGAAATTAATTTCAGATGCAGATAAAAAGTGAAGGGATGGAAAAGGATTTATCATGCAAATGGAAGTGAAAAGAAAGGGTAACAATACTTATATCTTACAACATAGATCTTAAAACAAAGACTGTAACAGGAGACAAAGAAGGAAATTACATAATTATAAAGGAAATGATCCAAGAACAAAATATAACAATTGTGAATACTTATGAGGTCAACATGGGAGCACCCAAATACATAAAGCAGCTAATAACAATCACAGAGAGAGCAATACATAGTAATACAATAATAGTAGGGAACTTTAACACCCCAGTTACATCAATGTATAGATAAGGTAAACAGAATACTAACAAGGAAACAGTGCTTTGAATGATACATTGCACCAGATGGGACTAACAGATATAGTCAGAACATTCCATCCCAAACAGCAGAATGCACATTCTTCTCAAGGGCACCTGGAACATTCTCCAGAAGAGATCACATATTAGACCACAAAACAAGTTTCAACAAATTTAAAAGTATCAAAGTCATACCATAGATCTCTTCTGACCACAATGTTGTGAAATTCAAAATCAACCACAAGAAAAAACCTGGAAAGGCTGCAAATACATGGAAGTTAAAGAACATGTTACTAAACAATGAATGTGTAAACCAGGAAATAAAATAAGAAATAAAATATACACAGAGACAAATGAAAATGAAAACACAATGGCCCAAAATCTTTGGGGTGCAACAAAAGCTGTTCTAAGAGGAAAGTTTATAGCAATACAAGAATATCTCAAAAAGCAGGAAAAATTTAAATAGACAACCTAATCTTACACCCAAAAGAGTTAGATAAAGAAGAACAAAATCCAAAGCCAGCAGAAGGAAAGAAATAATAAAGAGTAGAGCAGAAATAAACACGATTAAAAAATAAAAATAGACCAGATCAGTGAAGCCAGGAGCTGGTTCTTTGAAAAGAACAGCAAAATTGATAAACCTATAGCCAGACTCATTAGAGAGAGAGAGAATTCAAAACCAGAAATGAAAGAGGAGAAATAACTAATAACCCAGAAGTACAAACAATTTTAAGAGTATATTATGAAAAACTATATGCCAATAGACTGGACAACCTAGAAGAAATGGATAAATTCCTAGAAACATACAACCTCCTAAAACTGAATCAGGAAGAAACAGAAAATTTGGTTTCAGACTGATTACCAACAATGAAATTGAATCAGTAATCAAAAAATCCCACAAACAAAAGTCCAGGACTAAACAGCCTCACAGGTGAATTCTACTAAAGATTTAAGGAAGAGTTAATACTTAGTCTTTTCAAACTGGTCCAAAAAATAGAAAAGGAAAGAAAGATGTCAAACTCATTCTATGAGGCCAGCATTACTCTGATACAACAAGTATATAATGACACTACAAAAACAAACACAAACAAAACAAAACAAAACAAAAAACTATAAGCCAAAATCTCTAATAAACTCTGATGAACATAGATACAAAATTCCTTAACAAAACATTAGCAAACAATCAAAAAATGCATTAAAAAATAATTCAGGTATTTTAATTCTGGGATGCAAGAGTGATTCCAAATAGAACTCACTGAAGGGTTTTGAGCAAAGCAATGTTATATTGTAACAAATATATTGGTGTGTTTAACAAAGAATGAAGGAAAGTAACAAAAGAAGCAGGAAAATTTTTGTATGGGAAACTAGTAATTCAAACTGGGTAATACTGGTTTGGACTTGTGACCCATCTGCATATCTCAAAAATAATATAGACAGTCTAGTCCCAAGGTACCTCCAGGGAGGTTTCAAAATTTAAGTGCGTAAATTAAGTAATTGTAAATAACTAATAGCCTATCATACCCTTATCTTGACCAAGAGTCAGTGGCTGGCTTCTGGCATCTCTAGAGATAATCACAGAGCTGTGCCAACCCCCTATAAATTAACTTATCTCAGGAAAACCAGATTTTTACAAGGGTCTACAAAGGCCCTGTGTTAACTGCCTCTGGTTCCCTTACTTCAACTCTCCCTGTTCTCCTGACTCGACACATGCTGCTGGTTAAACTGTCTTGCTCATAGTTCCTGGAACAAGACAGTGTACCCCATTTCAAGCTCTTTAAACTTGTTATTTCCTCAGTCCGGAATGTTCTTTCTCCAAGCAAAAAGAAGCCTCACCCCCTCACTTCCCTCCCATCTTTACTCATCATTTGCAAGACCATTTGGGTCTTTCTGGTCACTGGATCTAAAATAACAATTGCATCACCCCTGACAACACATATTTATTCCTCTTATATTATTAAACATAACATTACTACTATCTAGTTTATTGAACATTTATTTAACTTATTTATTTTGTCTTCTTCAGGTAGGCAAGGACATTTGTCTCTTTTGTTTCCTGCTGTATCTGGGATAAAAACAGTGCCTTACTCTTTGTAGGAGTGCAAGATAGATTTAATATATAGGGGGCTGCAACTTATATCTCTGGGTATCCTGGATAGCTGGCTATAATTTGTGGCTAAGATAAGAATGATGAGCTTTATTACGTGTTGTTAAAAGTCCAAAACACCCTGAGGAAATTTAGTTCTCTATTAGTTTTGTTGTTGTTGTTATTCATTTTTTTTGTTTTGTTTTTGCTTTTTTGGTTTGTTTTTTACTAAGACTTTTAAACTAGCTTACTAGTTAGAAAAGCTGGCTTCACCACTTGACTAAAGGGGCATGAAAATTTCCACCGGGAACTTCTCTCTTGAGACTTCCTAGAACCAAATTGTCTAGTCCTGATGATCAATGTCAGAATAAGAATACTGGTGATTTATGACTAGTTGATTTATGAGACCCTTAATGTTTGCCAGCGCCCTCTTTATCTATTTCTTATCCTTTGCCGTCAAAAAACCATCACCTTTTCATGTGTCTGTTGACCATTTGTATGTCTTCTTTGGAGAAATGTCTGTTCGTTTCTTCTGCCTATTTCTTGACTGGATTATTTGTTCCATGGGTTTTGAGGTTGATACATTCTTTATAGGTTTTGGATACTAATCCTTTATCTGATATATCATTTGTGAATATCTTCTCCCATTCTGTCCACTGTCTTTTGGTTTTGTTGACTGTTTCCTTTGCAATGTAATAGATTTTGTCTTGATGAAGTCCCAATAGTTCATTTTTCCCTTTGTTTCCCTTGCCTATATAGATGTGTCTAACAAGAAGTTTCAGTGGCTGAGGTCACAGAGGTTGTTGTCTGTGTCCTCCTCTAGGATTTTGATGGATTCCCACCTCACATTTAGATCTCTCATCCTTTTTGTGTCCATTTTTGTGTATGGTGTAAGGAAATGGTCCAGTTTCATTCTTGGTTGTCCAATTTTTTCAACACAATTTATGGAAAAGACTGTCTTTTTTCCATTGGATATTCTTCCTTGCTTTGTTGAAGATTAGTTGACCATAGAGTTGAGGGTGCTTTCTAGAGTCTCTATTCTGCTCCACTGACCCATATGCCTGTTTTTGTGCCAGTACCATACTGTCTTGTTTACAGATTTGTACTAGAGCTTGAAGTCCAGAATTGTGATGCCATCAGTTTTGGTTTTCTTTTTCAACATTCCATTGGCTATTTAGGGTCTTTTCTGGTTCCATACATGTTTTGGGGTTATTTATTCCAGCTCTGTGAATAAAGTTGATGTTATTTTGATGGGATGGCTTTGAATGTGTAGATTCTCTAGATAGCAGGGACATTTTAACAATATTTGTTCTTCTAACCCATGAGCATGGAATGTTTTTTCATTACTTTGTGTCTTCCACAGCTTCTTTCATGAGTATTCTGCAGTTTTCTGAGTACAGATCCTTTGCCTCTTTGTTTAGATTTATTCTTAGATATTTTGCGGTTTGGGGAGCAATCATTAATGGTATCAACTCCTTAATTTCTCTTTTTTCCATCTCACTGTTTATGTATAGAAGTGTAACTGATTTGTGCACACTGATTTTATATCTTGCCACATTGCTGAATTCCAAGACTTAGTAATCAGTCAACAAAAAGAAAATAAAAGAAACAACAAAGAAGAAGTCAATCCCTCACTCTTTGCAGATGACATGATACTTTATGTGGAAAACCTGAAAGACTCTATGCCCAAATTGCTAGAACTTATATAGGAATTTGGACAATGTGGCAGGATATAAAATTAATGTACAGAAATCAATTGCATTTCTATACACTAAAAATGAGACAGAAGAAAGAGAAATTAAACTCTTTATAGCAGGTCAATTAAGTTTTATTTACTGGAACATTTGCAGGTCTTTCTCTTTACTTAGGGAAAACCAAGAGCGAAAAGAGAGAGTAAACAGAAGAAAAAATATTTTCTACTGTTGTGCTGTGTATTAACTGTCCCTAAAGCTAAATAACCAGAGCAGATTAGTTTTAGGTTTCCAAGCAGTTGACCAAAGTAAGGACATGTATTATGAAACTCAAAAATTCATGGTTTTTTTGTTTGTTTGTTTGTTTGTTTGTTTTTTACTAATTCAAAGGGATACATTCACCCCTATGCTTATTGCAGCATTATCTAGAATAGCTAAATTATGGAAGCAGACCAAGGTTCTGTTGATAGATGAATGGATAAAGATGTCACACACACACACACACACACACACACACACACACACACACACACAGGGATATTAGGCATAAAAAAGAATTAAATCTTGCCATTTGCAATGACATGGATAGAACTTAGAGAGTACAATGCTAAGTGAAATAAGTCAGTCAGAGAGAGAAAAATAATCTATGATTTCACTCCTGTGTGACATTTAAGAATCAAAGTGAGCAAAGGGGAAAGAGAGAGAGAGAGAGAGGCAAATTAGAAATACACTCTTAACTATAGAGCACAAACATGTTACCAAAAGGGAGGTGGGGGAGGAGCATGGGATAGAGAGGTGATGGAGCTTAAGGAAGGCTTGCTGTGATAAACACCTGATTGTATGGAAGTGTTGAATCCTGTGTTGTGCACCTGAAGCTAACATTACACTGTATGTTAACTAACTGAAATTTAAATAAACACTTTTTAAAAATCTCTAAAAATCTTACTTCATGCTCATTGTAAAGTGTCTGGTCATGAATATATTGAGTGTATGTCCTATGTTTGTAAATATATATTTGTGTTTTTCTCTTTGCTTTTTTTAAAGCTTAATGTATGCACTTTTTATTAATTCATCTATTTTTTAAGATTTTACTTATTTATTTACTTATTTGAGGAGCAGTAGAGGGAAAGGGAGAAGCTACCTGCTGAGCTGGGAGCCTGATGTGTCATTCAATCCCAAAACCCTGGGATCATGACCGGAACTGAAGGCATGCTTAACCAACTGAGCCACCCAGGCATCTCTTAATTCATCTATTTTTTATCATTGTGTATCAAGAAATCTTTTCCCCACTTTCTATATATTCCCAGGTTTACTTCAAAGAGACATATTTTAACCACTAGTATCCATAGGGAGATTTCTTTGTGTGTTTGTGTGTATTGGTGCAGGGTGAACTCACAAAGACTTATGTAAACTAAGGTAGGACAAATGCATATATTGATTTGTAAGTCTATTCAGGTCTGTCTACTCAACTATTTTAAAAATGATGTCAACAGGGGTGCCTGGGTGGCTCAGTGGTTAGGTACCCACTGTTGATTTCAGGTCAGGTCATGATCTCAGAATAATGAGATTGATTCCATCTCAGGTCCTTGCTCAGCAGGGAGTCTGCTTGTCTCCTCCCTCTCCTTCTGCCCCTTTCCCCTACACTTGTGTTCTCTCTCTAAAATAAAAATAAATAGATCTTTTCTTTTTTTAAAAATGATGTCAGGGTCACCTGGGTGGCTCAGTTGGTTGAATGTCTGACTCTTGATTTTGGCTCAGGTTGTGATCTCAGGGTTGTGGGATCCAGGCCTTTATTGGGCTCCCTGCTGAGCAGGGAGTTCACTTGAAATTCTCTCCCCGCTTGTTCTCTCCCTCCCCCTCCTCATGCTCTCCTTTTCTTTCTCTCAAATAAATAAATAAATCTTTAAAAAAATGATGTCAGCAATGTCATTCACAGAAATTGTATTCCTTCTTCCTCACTGCCCAGGCCTTGAAGAATAATAAGTTTAGGACTTTCTTATGAATCTTATAATTCACTCTGCTAATGATATGGGAGATTCATCCATTAATAATCACATGTTCTTTCAAAATCACCTTTTTCCTCTAAACTCTTGTGCCATCTAATAAATTTCTTTCATTCTCAGACTGTGAAAGTACTAATTAACACCACTATATAACCCCACACAAAGGTTTTTTCATTGTTAAAAGAAAAAAAAAGTTGTATGAGACAAATCTGTGATTTTTACAGCAGATAAAAATTTCTATATGAATTATTTCATACCAATAGGATATATAAATGTTCAGTTTTAAATTAATTTAAATTGCAATAATTAAAAATTATGCACCTGTAATGTTCACAGAGAAAATTAAAAATAACCATTATCTGCTTTCTTACTGATTACAATTATAGTATGTCAACTACAATATCCCTAGCCCACCTAACAAAATAAGTTCCACAGTTATTTTTGGTAATCATAGGAATGGATATATATTATTTAAGAGTTAAAAACCTATTCATTTATTTTCCTACCAATAAAATTGGTGTTGATACAAATATCATAAAATTTGAATATTTTGAAAAAGGTTAAGCATTTCAATTTGTTTTATTAGAGACCAAGACAGAGTTTGAGAGTTTAGTGATATTAATAACTACTATTTTTTCCCTCTATTTTCTTAACAAGTGAAATGAAGCAAGTATCCAAAAGCCCAAAATCCAGGAGCTTTGAGTATATTATGAAAAAGGATAACTCTTATAAATGATATTTCCTCTTCCTCTGTCCGTATTTCTCCAAATTTAGGTTTTCTTTAGCCTGGGTGTGGAAAAGTCAAATCTTAACCTAAAATATTAAATATTTTGGTTATATATCTATAGGAGAAATGAATATGTTCACTCCACCTAAAGACATGAAGGTGTGAATGTATGTGTGTGTGTATGTGAATTTCTTTAATACTCATGACTCTTAGATTTCAATTAGACCCACATTTCATAAGAGGAAATTAGATCCCATGTTTCCCTCATATACTGGCCCAACTTAATAGCCTAATTGATGACAGTTTCTTAGCATTCACCCCAGTGCCACCCCACCCCACACCATATTTTCCTTTATGTATATGGGCAAGGAAGTAAGGAGAAATGAGTCCAGAAAGAGAACTCTGGTACTTCTTCCCACAGTAGACTGGTTAGAACTCATTTTTTTTAATATTAAGTTGATAACAAAAAGCTAAACAAATTCCTATTAATAAAAATTTATGATTTGTACAGTTTCAGATATGTTTTCAGGTAAATATGTGAAGTACATAAAGAAAAACATTGTTTAATTTGTTTGTTTCTTATTTACACATTAGTGGGCCTTCCTTTTTCATGGTATATCCATGGTCATCTCAAAGTCCATCACTTGGTAAACCCCCTTGACATCTAACACAAAATATCACACCATCTATTACAAAGGATTCATGTGATAGGCATCAATATTTTATTGAACATATATTCTCTGTTCTAGAGGTAGATTCTCCATTTAAAAAGGGGTAGCTATTATTTTATGGAGAATAAAATATATGAGTAACTTTAAATATGTTTTTAATAAAATGCAATCATACATAAGGCATAAAAATGTACAACATAATGTACAAGGACATTGAGTAAGGAAAGGAATCACCTTATAAGATATATTAGCAAACACCTACATTTTTGCATAATTTTGTCATCCAAATCATACATAATATCATTTTCACACACTTGAAATCTAACTGACGGACATTAGGGTGATTACCAAAGAACTGAGAAAGTACTAAGAAAAGATTACCTGTCTCCTTATGACAATGTCATGCTGATAGAGAAATATGTATACAGAAGCCTGTTTATTACCTAAAAGGAAGAAATGTAATAATGTGTTCCATGTCCCATAGTACGATCCTGCTCAGTAATAAGGTAATAGGAGGAAACCAGAGCAGAGTCAAACAAAAGTTAAACCCCACAAAACAGGGAAAAAAGAGGGTCACCAACGTGTTAAGGTACTAATGGGTGGTTTTGTATAATATATAGTTATCCTATAATTATTTGCATTATAAGGATCTTATAATGAAATTGAATAATAAATGACCTCATTAGAATACTTCATTTTTTTCACCTTTTCTCTAATATCAACTTGAACTTTTAAAACAGGTTAACATTAAATGAGTATACTATTGACTGATATGATTTCATTTTGTTCTTTCTTCAGTGCCTCTGTACAACCAGTATGCCTCCAGGCCTTTTCAAAGGTAACATACTCCTTTAATGAGGATATTGACAAAAATATAAAAGATGTCTACCTCCTTCATGTTATTGTTAAACAGATTTTTGTTGCCTGTTAATAAGGCAGGAAACCAAGCTTCTGTACAGCACTTAGAATTTAATTTTTTTTTTTAAATAAGGACATAGAACATGACAGAATAGAATAGAATGCAATGCAGTAAAACAAAATACAATAGAATGGTGCAATAGAAGATAAAACACCAGAGGGTTTACTCCACTTCTTTGTAAGAATTGTACTTATTACAACAAGTTCTGCAGGAAAATGAAAGTCATGGAGTGGAAAGACAGCAGGGAATGATGTAACAAATTTGTCCCCTGACATTTTATGTGTTCGGGTTTATGATGGTCGTAGGTGACGTCACCCTAGATCCTCCAGCTCTGGCATAATCCACAAGATAAATGTGGTTGCACCAAATTTAGACTGTCAACAGTCTACCAGACAATGCACCAAATTTGGAAAACAAAATAAACAAAATATTGGGAAGATTTTACTTATGGTACTAAATATGCTTTATAGAGAAAAAAAAATACACATGTATTTGCAACTCCATTGAAACTTTTTATTTTGTTTTCAAGCAGGCCAAGGATGAAAGTTTTACTTTACCTAAAGTGGATATGGTAAATAATATTAACAACCATACACTTTTTCTGATTATCCATGAAAGTTTTTCTTATGGCATAATCTAATTTGATTATGTATATTTTTTATAATCAGCATTAGTTTGGATCATAAAAATCTTTTTCTTTAGGAAGTAATTTTAACCTAAATGTTAACTGAGATTTTTTAAAGTAGACCAGTTTTTCTTTTCTTTCTTTTTTTTTTTTCAAGATTTTATTTATTTGAGAGTTAGGATTGAGAGAGAGAGAGAGCGAGCACAAGTAGGGAGAGGGCAGAGGATGTGGGGCTGGATCCCAGGGCACTGAGATCATGACCTGAACTCAAGGCAGCTGCTTAACTGAATGAGTCACACAGGTACCCGTAGATCATTATTTCTGGAGTATTTCAATATTTTCTGCTAGAGATAATAATTAATATTTTAAGATGGAAAAATGGAATAAGTGTAACCTTAACCTAAACTTATTCTATCATCATTAGAATTTATTTTCCATAACACTGTAACAATACTAAGAATATATAGTAACTAGGGCAATTACTTTAAAATCTTACTTTTTGTGGCAATAATGTGGGGGTTTTTTTGACATTTTGAATTTTTTGTGTATTAAATGTGTTGGAAAACATCATTTTTCTCCACATAATTTCAAATTTAGCCTGCTAAGTATTCTGAAAATACCAGATGGAAACATGACAGAAGAACTCTGGCACCAGCTGGAAGGAGTTTACATTGGCCAGATTTGGGACAATTTGAACATCAAAAAGAATAATGATATTAATGGATTATAATACACTGAATAAAATTTAAAACATGAATCTTTGTAAAAAATAACAATTATATATTATTCCTCTAAAAATACTGAATAAGTCTTAATTCAGAATAATAGGCACCCAAAATATTATCCAAAATAGCAGGTAATATGTTAAATGAATGAGTTCCCATCAGTAATACAGTCTATTTATGAGTACTTACTTAAATGTTTATAATCTATCACATAACAGAAAATTTTACTAGTTTATAAAGTAAAGCCAATGTATATCTTCTGGAATAATAAAAATACACAAAACCCCACACACATAGTATTCATTGTCTACTCTAAATACATAATGGTTGCCTGTATGCAACTGATAAAAATTCACATACAAACAGGTAAATTGGTAAGGATATATCAATAAATATATAATAGTTGCTGAAAGAGAATGTTCAATGAATAATATTTTATTCTAAGCAAAAAGAACTGCTGAGTAGTGGTTAAAGACAGATTGCTGTGTTCAGTTTTGGTGTGTCTATATACAAATGTGTGAGCTTTTTGATTCATCTGTGAAATAAGGTAACTCAAAGGGATCTGTGAAGAACACACCCTGCCAAACTTATGGCAAGCCCTACTATGTGATAAATCTTCAGTAATCACTCAGGAGTCAAAATAACCTAATAATAAATGATCTTTCTATGTGCCAGACACCATGCTAAATTTTTACACAATTCAATAGATTTTATTTTATTATCACCTCTATTTACTATTGAAGGGACTCTTTCCATTGTAAGTGAAAGAGAAGTGATATAATCTTCCTAATTTTACTTAATGACTAACTGGATTACCTGAGCCCCAAACTTATATGTATATGATGGCAAACTTTGAGTCTTAGACTATAAAACTGCTCTAAATGTGTGCGTAAAGTTTTGAATATGACACCTTTGGGTTGCTCCTGGGATAGCCAAGTTTTGACAGGGTCATCCTAATTGTAAATTAGGATGTAAATTGTGAAACAAATTACCTTAAAATTTTTTCTAGAATTTCTCCAAAGACTGTATTCCAATTCCAAAAATATCAAGTAATTTCTTCACTTCATTTACATATAAGATTAATTGGTATTTTGCCATTCAGGGCCAGAGTTACTGAAAGGGGACTTTTGTGGGGGGTTTTGAGGGTTTTTTTGGTTTTTGTTTTATTTTTTTTATTTTTTTAAATTTTTTTAGCACAATAAGCACACGGTTATCTGATTCCTCTGGGTGTTGCCAGCTGCAAACCTGAAAAATCAATATGATAAATAAAACTGTAAAATGTAGCTTTTAATTTGTTCCTACGGTCTGTTGAGCAAGATATTCATCCATGACAAATACCCACCTGTCCATATCTAATGTTTCTTTAGCTACCTACAGTTATTACATAAGATTCAGCAAGGCATAAATCATTGTTTTACTTTATGAGGATTTAAATGCATATACTCAAATAGAATCCTTATTCATACTTAAAGCTAAATAATTATGGAGAGAAATTCTTTACAGTGATGACCAATGTAGGTGATATGAACAGAAATGACTAATTCCCTTACTCTAAAGAAACACATTATATAGTTAGTTAAAAAGCAGATGCATGAATTTGATTTCTAGGACTTACACTGAAGTGCACTTACTTTAAAAATACACAGAATTACGTAGGTTATAAATTTCAAGATGAAAAAAAGGATTTATAGAACTATGTAGGTTATAAATTTCAAAATGAAAAAAAGGATTTATAGAAAAGAGTTAGAAATTGTTTCATTCTATGCTATCCTTTCAAGTATAGTAGTGATGTACTAGAGTGGGTTTATGGCTCTCTTTTGTTTTACTTCTTTGTTAATAGTATACCCCTTCCTTGGAGGTATAAATTTTTTCAGTGATGGCAACTTTGGGTAGAGTATCATTCTTTGTTTCATTGATGCAGGGCATGCCAGTAAGATTTGATTTTGACCAATGGAATGTTAATGTGTATGATGAGTTTAACATGATAATTTCACACTCCTGCACTCTGTTGATCCATGGTGAGCAGAAGATGCCCCAAATAGCCACCGGAGATGCTCCTTCAACCCAGATCTCAAAATGAGACATGCAGTTGATCTGAACTATCAGGCTCACAACTGGACATGAGACCTGCGTGTGAAATAAAGTTTTCATAGGAAGACTTTGAAACATTACAGTTGGCTATTTTTTTCTTAGCAAAAGTTATTTATACAGATAATGTAACATGTGTTGCTTCTCAACTGTAAATTTCACTTACTCTATTATTTGGCTTATATATCCATCATGTTCTCAGTATTTTTCTCTTCTCATCTCTCTTTCATTGGCTAATTAGGTAACAACTTTCTCAGGACTACTACTTGGGAAAGATCTAACGTTATTAGAGAATTTTAAAGATGAATATGTTTTTGGCAGTGATGAGTGTCAGTTGAGAGCAAACACTAAATAATGAGATAGCAAGGAATTTTAATACTTGATATAGTGTTCTTAATAGTAACAATCTTATTTTAGATTATATTGCTTCCATAAAATCTAAAATACATTTCTGGGATGCCTGGATGGCATAGTTTGCTGAGCATCCTACTCTCAGTTTTGGCTCAGGGTCCTGATTTCAAGGTTGTGAGATCGAGCACTGTGTTGGACTCCACACTCAGCATGAAGTCTTCTTAAGACTCTACCTCTCCCACTTCTCCTCCATGCTGTCTTTCTCTAAAATAAATAAATAAATGAATAAATAAATAAATAAATAAATATATATATATATATACATCTTTATAAAATAAATGGATGAAATAAAATATATTTCTGGTACCCTCTTATTAGAAATGGGCAGCAAGTGGTTATAATTCTTTCAATAAAACACATCAACCTTTCATCTATTTCTGGAGGCATATGTTTGAATGAGGAATTCATCAATATATGAGAAGCTATTTTAAGTTTTAATGAATACAGTTTTGTGCAACTTAGCTATCTCATAAGAGCAATAAATATTTAATCCAGTTGAAATAGGAAAGAGCAAAAAGATCCATGTATTCCTTGGGGAGAGATGAAATAAAAATTGATATGAAGATAAACCTATTTCTGTAGGTTAAAATTCTTCTTGTAAATGTACTTGGATTTATTTATCAGTTGTTTACAGTTTTGCTTAGGGAATCACTTAAGTCAGCTGTACTTCCAAGGAAAACAGTAATTATTGATAGAAATGAATGAGATCCTGTGAGACTCTGAATACTTTCTAATATTTCTTTCCATATATACTTTCTAATATATTTGTGAGAAGTAGCATAGCTTCAACAGAAGAACAGCCCTCCATAAATGGGTATGGTTTCAATGAATGACTAAAATTGGTCACCAGACATGAAGGGGTTCTTTATCAAGGTCCACTACTGCCTGCAGAATTAAGTCACTTGGAATTTCAGATTCTTATGTTGAAGCTTAGTAGAGAAAAAAAAAAAAAAAAAGTACAGCATTTGATAATTGACATATATATGTATTATTATTATTATCATTATTATTTCCTTATATATTACTAAAAGTAAACATTTTGGAGTTCAGCTTCAAAGGAATAATGGTAGTGATCACTCTCATTAAATTAGGAACAACACCAGCAGTAGAAGCATTATAGTATCTTGCACTTAAACTCTTTGGGGATTTTCTTCAGTTTTGGGACAAATGTTAAAGTTTTTTTTTTTTTAATGATTTTTTAAAATTATTTATTTATTTATTTGACAGACAGAGATCACAGGTAGGCAGAGAGGCAGGCAGAGATCAAGGAAAAGAAGCAAGCTCCCTGCGGAGCAGAGAGCTGATCCCAGGACCCTGAGATCATGACCAGAGCCGAAGGCAGAGGCTATAACCTACTGAACCACCCGGGTGCCCTGGGAAATGTTAAATCTTTTAAAATATCCTTTATTGTCGGGCGCCTGGGTGGCTCAGTGGGTTAAGCCGCTGCCTTTGGCTCAGGTCATGATCTCAGGGTCCTGGGATCGAGTCCTGCATTGGGCTCTCTGCTCAGCAGGAGCCTGCTTCCTCCTCTCTCTCTCTGCCTGCCTCTCTGCCTACTCGTGATCTCTCTCTGTCAAATAAATAAATAAAATCTTTAAAAATAAAATATCCTTTATTGTCAATTAATGCATTTATATTACACATTAAATTTCTCCTATATTAATCCATTTTCTCACATCTGTTAACTATCTCCAGAGAGAAACAGTGATAACATTTTCTCATGAATTCTTAAATTTGTCACACCTAAGCTTCTCTTCTTTGTAAATAATACCTTTAGCATGTGTCACAGCCCAGCTTCTATTTACCCTATTAGTTAGGTTCTTTTTAATTGAATCTTCACTATTTCCCCCATTTTGTTTTAAAATGTGACAACTAGAATTAGATGCTACTTATAGGCACACCATTTCAATATAGTGTAGGTCATTTTCAAATAAGAGCTCAGTAAAAATGAAGACCAAAAAGAAGTCAGGGGATTGTTTTCAACTTTGAACATTTCCATCTGAATGAGACTGAGGGTTGTTTGAGAGGTTTGAGTCGTTTGCACATACTTATACCTGGAACACAAAGATGGTATTATTACAGAGCTGATAAGACTAAGAGAAGAAATTTTCTTTCAAAATTTTAAGGGCTATTTAAGAAACAAACAAACAAAAAAAATGAGCAAAGGGGAAAAAAGATAGAGGGAGAGAGAGAAATCAGGCAACAGACTCTTAATTATAGAGAACAAACGGATGGTTACCAGAGCAGAAGGGTTGGGTGGGTAGTTGAAGTAGGTGATGGGGATTAAGGAATGTGATTGTTGTGATGTATGGAATTCCTGAGTCACTGTATTGTACACCTGAAACTAATATAGCACTGTAGGTTAATTATACTGGAATTAAAACAACAATTAAAAAAAAATCCAAATTTTAAGTGTTGATTTTTAAAATGAAATGTCCTGATCCATAGTTCTTAAAATGACTGTTAAATTTTTTTAAAGATTTTATTTATTTATTTGACAGTGAGAGAGAGGGAGACAGAGCACAAGCAGGCAGAGTGGCAGGCAGAGGGAGAGAGAGAAGCAGGCTTCCTGCTGAACAGGGAGCTTGATGCGGGACTCAATTCCAGGACGCTGGGATCATGACCTGAACCGAAGGCAGCGCCCAACTGACTGAGCCACCCAGGCATCCCGACTGTTAAATATTTTTAAAAACATACTAATAATTAATTTATAAAGTAGAGATAATAATGAAACCAATTTTTCTATTTATAGCCCCAGTTTAATAAACAAGCAGGCTATTATCCTTACGTTTTGAGCATTTATCAATTAACCAAAATGATTTCTATTTCTTAAGTGCTATAAGAAATAATGTGATTCTCTTTGTGGCTTTTTGGGATGGACATTAATAATATTTGATTCTTAAAAACATTACCACTGAAGTTTTTTCAAATCTCTACTTCTTCATTCACTCTGTTATTAAGAATTCAGTTAAATCTATTCCATCCTGTTTTATTTATTATGAAAATATGAAGGATTTTAAATTGAAGGACTAATATAACTTACTTAGAATATTATTAATATACAATTGATCCTTGAATTACAGGATCTACTTATATGTGGATTTTCTCCAATACATTCAGTATGGTATGGTAAGCTTATCTTTTCTTCCTTATGATTTTCTTTACACCATTTACTTTATTCTAGCATACTTTATTATAAAAATATGGTATACAGTACATATAACATAAAATATGTGATAATTGACTATGCTACGAGTAAAACTTCTGGTCAACAATAGGCTATTAATAGTTAAGATTTGGGGGATTCAATGTATTTTGGGGTAAATACTGAGCAGCACAATTACTGGATTGTAGGGTAATTCTTTTTTTAACTTTTTGAGGAACTCTCATACTTTTACCAGAGTGGCTACGCCAGATGGCAATCCCACCAACAGTGCAAGAGGATTCTTTTTTCTCTACATCCTCTCTAATACTTGTTTCTTGTGCTTTTGATTTTAGCCATTCTGATAGGTATGAGGTGATATCCCACTGTAGCTTTGATTTGCAGTTCCCTTATGATAAGTGATGTTGAACATCTTTTCATGTGCTTGTTGGATATTTTTTTATCTTCTTCTCAGAAAGGTCTCTTTATATCATCTGCCTATTTTTTTTAATTGAGTTATTTGGTTTTTGTGTGTTGAATCGTGTAAATTCTTTTTCAAAGGGATACACACACCCATATGTTTAGCATTATTTACAATAGCCAAATTATGGAAGCAGCCCAAGTGTCTAGTGCTAGACGGATGGGTAAAGAAGATGTGGTACATACACACAACACATACACACACATAGGAATAGTAGTCATCCATTAAAAAAAAAAAAAGAATGAAATCTTGCCATTTGCAATGACATGGGGTGGAACTGTAGAGCATTATGCTAAGCAAAATAAGTCAGTCAGAGAAAGACAAATACCATTTGATTTCACTCACACGTGGAATTTAAGAAGCAAAACAAACAAAGAAGAAAAAGAGAGAGAGAAAAAAAACCTGAGAAACTGACTCTTAACTGTAGAAAACAAGTTGATGCTTACCAGAAAAGTAGGTGGGTTGGGTAAAATAGTTGATGAGCACTGAGTTATGTATGGAATTCTTGAATCACTATATTGTATACCTCAAACTAATATAACACTTTAGGTTAGGTATATTGGATTTAAAATAAAGTAAATAAAAAGTCAAGTTTTGGGAGTCAAAATTTACATGCAGATTTTCAACGGTGTGGGGGTAGCACCCCTAACCCTGCATTATTCAATGGTCACCTGTAATTACTATTTGTAATGCAAAACTACCATTAATCTACAAACTGATTTTATTCATCCTGAGTTTTTGTCTGTTGATGTCAAATGCACTGTAAACTTTCAAATGTCATTTTAAAAATAAAATTAACAATATCAGAGATAGGATGTAGCATGTTATTAATTTTGTCTGCATAACAGTTTGGTTCAGAATAAGTTTATGCCAAATTTAAAACCTACAGAATACAAGATTATATATACATATATGTCATGCTAGCAAGTTTTTGATGTGACATGAAGTCTTACATATAATATTGCCCCATTAATTAATTAATTAATTTTAAAGATTTTATTTATTTGACAGAGGTCACAAGTAGGCAGAGAGGCAGGCAGAGAGAGATGGGGAAGCAGGGTCCCCACTGAGCAGAGACCCTGAAGTGGGGCTTGATTCCGTGACACTGAGATCATGACCTGAGCCGAAGGCAGAGGCTTTAACCCACTGAGCCAACCAGGCACCCCTTATTAATGTATTTTAAAAAGTTATTGAATTTGCACCATGTGGGAAGCACTGTTTTAGATTTTGGAAATATTATAATTGTTTTAAATGATCCTTAGATTTATATTCTTTCCAACCAAAATACTATTAAAATGTATTTTTAATTAGCATTGACTAAAACATTATCAAAATAAATTTGGAAACCATCAAAGTATTCTCCAATATTTTAAACATAAATTAAGGTTATTGGATAAAGTTACTAGTATTAGATAGATCTCATTATTTCTTAAAAAATTACTTTTAGATTCACACAAAACTAGACTATTTTTTGTAATTAAAAAAAAAAAAATTAGAGGTTCCTGAGTGACACAGCTCAGCTCTTGATCTCAGGGTCCTGGGTTTGAGCTCCACATGGGGCTCCCTTCTCAGCAGAGATTCTGTTTGTCCCTCTCCCTCAGCCCTTCCCCTGCTTTTTCTCTCTCTCTTTCTCTTCATCAAATAAGTAAATAAAAGCTTTTAAAAATTTTGTTAAGTTCTAAGTGGAAATGTAAATACGTTCATTTCCAATCTCCTCTCTGAACTCTTTGCAATATTTTCCACCTCTTTAACCCATGCAACACTGACATTGTATGGTATAATTTGGCTTATAGTTGGAGAGAGAGTACCAGCTGTTGCAATATATAGAGACAAAATTCCACCTCTTGTTGAGGTAAAGTATTTTAATTTAAGAGTATTATTGAATAATATTTCTTTCTGTGCTAAAGTGAAAAACTACTCTGGGATTATTTTTAAGTAAAATTCTTCCATCTTTTTAAATTTCAATATATTTCTCATGTATTTTATTTTACCCATGGGCGTTTTGTGACATTAGTACCTTTTTGAATTATTTTCTTCATCTATAAATAACTAATCACCATCCTAATTGCTAATTTATTTGATCAAATTATAAATAAAACCAGGACTATAATGAAGTCATCATGGGCAGATTCTGAAGTTAGACAACTGAGTGCAAACTCAGGTTTTGGAAATAACTATCTATTTCACCTTGGGTAAATTATTTAACTGTTCTATAACTCAATTTACTCAACCATTCAAAATGAATCATAATTAAATTAAGATTTACCTTAAAAGATTATTCTGAAAGTTAAAAAAGTTAACAGATGAGCACTTACAAGAGTACTAAGGTGTATAAATCAATACAAAATTACTAAATTTTAAGTTAACTGAGGAAATCAGTAATGGATATTGAAATAATTGTCAAGACAAACAAAAATACCAGCAGAACCTTATCAAGAAATCATTCGCCTTGTAAAAGTGATGGCTAATAGGGTAAATTGTATTAGTACAAATGTCCAGGAAATACACTGGAATGGATTACACCTTAGCATATGTTTTACAATTAGATTCAGTGATTTTTCTTTACTTAAAATGAACAATACATCTCCTTATTTTAATGGGCAATTATGTCAAATATATAAATCTTAACTTTATAGTGTTCATCGTTCTTATGCAATAAAAGTGTCTAAATTAGTTTTTACTCTGTATTAGGGAGAGGATTTCTTGCTTGACACATTTAATTTCAAGATAATGTAGCTGTTAAGGTAACAAGAGAATTTTCAATATACAGAGCTCTGTAAATTCACAATGACAAACTAATTATGGTGGTGGATGCAGTTCCCTGACAAAGGTTATTCCGACACTCCGTAAATTACAGTTCATAAATCCCTGTAGTTGAGATTATAACTCAATAATGGAGGGAGGACTAATCAAACAATACTTATGACAACCAATATTTGCTCACTTCCTTTTTTATCCATGTGCCAGAAGTCAATACTAGTCTTTGCTATAATTATTTTATGAACCAAGATTATTTTTGAAGCTCAGATTACATCTTTGGAGAAGTATTTCATAAATAAATATTTCCAGACACTAGTCTATATTATATTTTAAATGTCTGCTGAAAAAGAAATGTTTGTTGTGTCAAGAAATTTAAGAATTATGGAGTAGAGTTACCTTAAATGAATTTTATTTTTATAGAGAATTTCTTAAAGTTTCCACAATAGGGGATATCATATGCTTCACTTTCCAAACTTGTATGAACACAGAAAACTGTATTTCAGAATGTTATGAACGTTCACTAGTTTTCAAAACAGTTATATGACAAATATTATCATACACCAGAAAATAGTAAGTCCATCACCAAAGTGACTTAACCTTATGTATGTAAGATAATTTCTATTTTAGCTGAAAATGTGTCTCTTGCTGGTTTTAATAAATGTTTACATAAAAATGCAATATTAAAATAGTAGTCATTTTTTTCTTAAACATCTTTTTAGTCCACATCAAAGGTTTTTGGATTACTCACTCTTTATCACTACTTTAATTCTTGGTGATTTTATTATCCATGGAATGATATTATCTTTTGGCTCTAGTCAGAGTTGACCTCCTTGTTTCTAAAGCCTCTTCTATACTCTTCCCTAATTGTGCTTAAGATTTTTTTTTTTAAGATTTTATTTATTTATTTGACAGACAGAGATCACAAGTAGGCAGAGAGGCAGGCAGAGAGAGAGGAGGAAGCAGGCTCCCTGCTGAGCAGAGAGCCCAATGTGGGGCTCGATCCCAGGACCCTGGGATCATGACCTGAGCTGAAGGCAGAAGCTTTAACCCACTGAGCCACCCAGGTGAACACTTGTTTGCCTCATGCTCTCCTTCTATGTCTACACTGAATTCCTGAATTCCATGTTTTAAAATGATATTGGTATAAATTGAATGTATGTATATACACACACACACACATGTACACATATACAGATATATGTATATACAAACATACATATATACATATATATACATTCAGCCAATCTAGCCCTCCCCTCTGAATAACAGAAGGTATATATGGATCCCAACTTGGATTTCACAGAATGATCTTTAACTTACGTTCAAATTTATCTTTTTATCCTATCTAACTCCGCTTCTCCCCACTCTCTATATTTCACTAAATGGCAATTTTGGTTTGATTGATCAGTACCAGAATTCAGAATTGTTCTGGATTCCTTTCTTTCTCTGAATCCAGAAACAAATTTTGAGAACTCTTCTTTAAAATAAATCAAGAGTCTGACCATTTGTTACTTTGCCACCATTAGCAACTTGATCAATGATCCTACCATGTATTGCAGGATAATTAAATCTCGTCTCTGGTTTCTGAGGGAGGTCTCAGTCAATTAAGAGTCTGTCTTCAGTTTCCATCATGGTCCCAGGGTCCTAGGATTGAATCCTCATCAGGTTCTTTGCTCAGCGGGGAGTCTTTCTCCTTCTCCCTTTGTATCTGTCCCTCTCCCTACCCATGCTTTCTCTCTCACTCACTCTCTCTCTCTCAAATAAATAAATAAAATATTTTAAAAATTTTCCACTTGGTATTATCAAAAACAAGTCACTAGGCCCAGAACTCCTAAGAGGAGGGAATAGAATTATGAATTCTAGTCTGGGGATCTTTGGAAGTCCTTTTATAAGGATGCCTACCATAGAATTCAGCTCCACTAAAAACCTGCCAGTATTTCAAACACATCAAGGATGCTTCCTCTTGAGTGCTTTACAATTGGTAATTCTGTCAGAATTCTCTTTACCCAGATTATGATATTTTTGCTTCTTTACACTAATCACATGCTTGGTCAACTACCACCTTGTTAGTGAAACCTTTGTAGAAGGTAATAATTTAACATCTAAAGTGATTTCTATAAGCTCCAACCATTGCTGCACTCTTTCCATACCCTGCCATAGTTTTACAGTATTTAGTACCACCTGATATAGTTTACATTTACTATACATGGTAACTCCAAGAGCACAGAAACATCAACTGTTTCATCTACTGCTGGATCCTCAACAATAAAATTACTCAAAGAACAAACAAACAAACAAAAAAAAAACAACAAAAAAAAACAGAACATAACAAAACTCGAACACTTACAGTCCTTATTCAGCAGCTATTATTCTGGAATGTTAGACAAGGGAAGTGATTTGAGGTTTCTTAGAGATATAAACTCATAAGTTTGTCTTTTTACAACATCAAAACTTCAGGAGAGTTTAAAATGTGTATATTAACTATGATGCATACAATCATTCAAAAACATGCATAAATTCAATTATTAGAAAATTTTCATTATATAATAAATGCAAATATTTAAGTTTTTTATGGAAATATTATTTATCTATACAGATAAAGAGATATAACTATGTCCTTACATGCATTTATTTGAGAGATAAATCATGGATTTAAAAAAAATAATTGTGCTTTCTGTTCTTTCTAGATATATGGTGTTGCAGGGGAAATTGAAATGAGTAACATTTACCTTTAAGGGGTCATAGAAAAGTATTTTTATTTTATTTTTTTTAAAGATTTTATTTATTTATTTGACAGATAGAAATCACAAGCAGGCAGAGGCAGGCAGAGAGAGGAGGAAGCAGGCTCCCTGCTGAGCAGAGAGCCTGATGTGGGGCTCTATCCTAGGACTCTGAGATCATGACCTGTGCCAAAGGCAGAGGCCCAACCCACTGAGCCACCCAGGTGTCCCTATTTTTAATTTTTTACATGTGGATGAAATTTTATGTATGATATAAAAATGAAGGAAAGAGAAAAAGGAAACTAAATACAAGGCTAATACTTACCAAATTTCTGACTATTCTCTGAGCACTGTTAGATACTTTTTGACCATTATCTCCTTTAAATCAAATAACAGTCTTTGAAGTTAATATTATCTACTTACCTAGAAATTAAGAGATTGAGAAAATTGAATTTTTTCCAAGCTGTTAAAATAACATTTTTATAAAATAGCTTATTATTTATACACAAAATACCTAATGTTTTCATATCTTTATCTATCATCTATTATCTCTATACCTTTCTTTCTATGATCTCTTACCAAATATTCAGAAAATTGATATTAAACCAAAATACATCATTCACTGAATAAAACATAATAAAATTAACTATAAATTGATGAATATCTCAATAAAAAATGATTTTCAAATGGAATATATGGATAAAAACCAAACTCCAGATTTTTTTAAAAAGACACATTTAAATCTAAGCATACAAAAAAGCAACAACAAAAATGGAAACATATACCATCACTCTAAATATTTTAATAAAGAATTTAATAAAAATAATCCTAACTAGGTTTAAAGCTATTAATTAGTTAATTTGGGGTGGGGGGTAAAGCTATGCTATAGCCCCAAATTTCTAGCAGCTATCAAAGTTAGGAAAGGGAAAAATAAAAGAAAATATTTTGGATTATTAAACTTAATTACTAAAAAAAAGTAATTGAGTGAAGGTGAAGTTTAAGCCCCAGGGAGCCTCTGTAGAAAATCAGTTTTGTGACAGCAGGCCATGACCTAGTGCTAAACAATTGTTGCTGTATAAAATGCCTGGCTGCCAAGGTGGGGAACCAGTGAAGGTGAATTTCAGAGGAACAGGAAGTAGATGAGAAACCAAAAAGAAGCAACCAGTAATGCAAGTTTCTAAAAAATGTCAACATTTATGGAACTTACCATAAAGAGTTTTCATGGGACGCTGAATCCTAATAAGACTTCAGTTAGTGTTAAAATCTTTGATTAAAAACTTTATTATTGAAAGAATGGAATTTAGTAATTATGCAGATTACCTGAAATTTTGTCGCTATATACATTGTCGCTTAGATACATTGCTTATATTTACCACTGACTAAAGATTTCAAAGACTTATACTCCAAAGAGCAATAATAGAAGTCCTAGTTGTTCCACATTCCAGAAAATATACTTCTAAAATTTTTCAGTTGTTTTCATTTTATCATTCAAATTATTGCATAGTAGTGACTTAATTTGTAGGCAGTTCTGATAGATTTTTTTTTCTTTTTTTCTTTTCCTTTTTCTTCTTCTTTTTTTTTTTTTGGCATGAAATGTAGGCTTAAAAGCCATATCCTGGCCTGGCCCTTGGCACACAGAGTGTGCCGTGATGTTTCCAGTGGGACCAAGACTCCCCACCTTATGGCTTGTGTTCCCTTGTCTACCAGGGAAGACCTTAGGGAAAGCAGTTGGTGCAGGTTTGATGTATTCTTCTGTCTGGTCAGAGTGAAAGAGAACAATGCCCACCCAAGGTCTCTGGCCCTGTAGTGTCTTTCAATTGCCAGGGTTTGGCTATGTAACACTGGCAGATTCTGGGGATTCACTGGCTATGCAAAAACAGGTAGTATCCCATCCCTGGCTGCTGGCCTTTTTTTGGGTTGGTTAGCAGGCCTGGGTGCTTATCAGCTATCTCAGAATCCTTGGTTTTCCCAGCTACCTCTGTTACCTTAGCTGGCGTTATGGGAATGAGTTTCTATCACTCTGGAAAATATATGCTTGCTGGCTTAGTTGGGGCTGCCAGTTTGCTGATGGTTGCCAAACTTGGGATTAGTGTGTTGAATGGATCTCATCAGTAGTAGTCATTTCCCAGTTTGGACTCATGAAAAATTTAAAAACTTCCTCTATTTTTAGTGTATTAGGAGAAATAAGTGCAGCATTTTCATATATTCTGACATTTTATTTAAGACAAAACAAGGAGGGGCCGGCTCCTGGCAAGCGGCAGAGCAACAGAGCACTAAATCAGGACTTTTAAGTCTGTTCCACTGAGGGACATCACTCCAGAGGCTAAACCAGGGTGAAGCCCATGCGGGGTCAGCCTGGCCTCAGGTCGCGCAGGGTCACAGAAGGATAGGGGGTGTCTGAGTGTCACAGAGATTGTAGGTTTTAGAGCAGGGAAGCTGGCTACAGAGACAGAGCCAAGGAGTGAGCTCTCAGCTCGGGGTTACCTTGAACCAGTCGCAGGTTGGGTGAGCTCAGAGTGGGGCTGGAGGCCAGGGATACGGGAGTGATTGGGCGCTATTCTCTGAGGGCACACTGAGGAGTGGGGCCCCGAGATCTCAGCTACTCTGGGCTGGAGGCTGGGAGGCCACCATTTTCATTCCCATCCTCTGGAATTCTACGGAAAACATTCAGGGAACAAAAGCTCCTGAAAGCAAACCAGAGCGGATTACTCAGCCTGGCCCCTGGTAAAGGTGGTGCAATTACGCCTGGGGCAAAGACACTTGAGAATCACTACAACAGGCCCCTCCCCCAGAAGATCAACAAGAAATCCAGCCAGGACCAAGTTCACCTACCAAGGGCTACAGGTTCAATACCAAGGGGAACAGCAGAATTCAGGTGGAGAAGAAAGCAAAGCACAGAACTCATGGCTTTCTCCCCATGATTCTTTAGTCTTGCAGTTAATTTAATTTTTTTTCTATTTTTTTCTTCTTCTGCTAAAGTATTTTTAACTTTTACCCTTTTTTTAAACGTTTTTTAACTAGTTTATCTATATATATATATATATTATTCTTTTATACATTTTTTTCTTTATTCATTTTCTTTTTTTAATTGTTTCTTTTTTTTTTTTTTCTGAACCTCTTTTTATCTCCTTTCTCCCCCCCACGATTTGGGATCTCTTCTGATTTGGTTAAAGCATATTTTCCTGGGGTCTTTGCCACCCTTTTAGTATTTTACCTGCTCCTTCATATACTCTTATCTGGATAAAATGATAAGGAGGCAAACTTCACCACAAAAAAAAGAACAAGAGGCAGTACCGAAGGGTAGGGCCCTAAACAATACAAACATTAGTAATATATCAAATCTAGAGTTCAGAATGACGATTCTCAGGGTTCTAGCCGGGCTCGAAAAAGGCAGGGAAGATATTAGAGAAACCCTCTCGGGAGATATAAAAACCTTTCTGGAGAAATAAAAGAACTAAAATCTATCCAAGTTGAAATCAAAAAAGCTATTAATGAGGTGGAATCAAAAATGGAGGCTCTCACTGCTAGAATAAATGAGACAGAAGAAAGAATTAGTGATATAGAAGACCAAATGACAGAGAGTAAAGAAGCTGAGCAAAAGAGGGACAAACAACTACTGGACAATGAGGGGAGAATTCGAGAGATAAGTGACACCATTAGACGAAACAACATTAGAATAATTGGGATTCCAGAAGAAGAAGAAAGAGAGAGGGGAGCAGAAGGTATATTGGAGAGAATTATTGGAGAGAATTTCCCTAATATGGCAAAGGGAACAAGCATGAAAATCCAGGAGGTGCAGAGAACCCCCCTCAAAATCAAAAAGAATAGATCCACACTCCGTCTCCTAATAGTGAAATTTATAAGTCCTAGTGACAAAGAGAAAATCCTGAAAGCAGCCGGGAAGAGAAGTCTGTAACATACAATGGTAAAAATATTAGATTGACAGCAGACTTATCCACAGAGACCTGGCAGGCCAGAAAGAGCTGGCATGATATATTCAGAGCACTAAACAAGAAAAACATGCAGCCAAGAATACTATATCCAGCTAGGCTATCATTGAAAATAGAAGGAGATATAAAAAGCTTCCAGGACAAACAAAAACTGAAAGAATTTGCAAACACCAAACCAGCTCTACAGGAAATATTGAATGGGGTCCTCTAAGCAAAGAGAGAGCCTAAAAGTAGTAGATCAGAAAGGAACTGAGACCATATACAGTAACAGTCACCTTACAGGCAATACAATGGCACTAAATTCATATCTCTCAATAGTTACCCTGAATGTTAATGGGCTAAATGCCCCAATCAAAAGACACAAGGTATCAGAATGGATAAAAGAACAAAACCCATCTATATGTTGCCTACAAGAAACTCAATTTAGACCCGAAGAAACCTCCAGATTTAAAGTGAGGGGGTGGAAAATAATTTACCATGGTAATGGACATCAGAAGAAAGCAGGAGTGGCAATCCTTATATCAGATCAATTAGAATTTAAGCCAAAGACTATAATAAGAAATGAGGAAGGACACTATATCATACTCAAAGGGTCTGTCCAACAAGAAGACCTAACAATTTTAAATATCTATGCCCCTAACGTGGGAGCAGCCAACTATATAAACCAATTAATAACAAAATCAAATAAACACATCAGCAATAATACAATAAATGTAGGGGACTTTAACACTTCCCTCACTGAAATGGACAGATCATCCAAGAAAAAGATCAACAAGGAAATAAAGGCCTTAAATGACACACTGGACCAGATGGGCATCACAGATATATTCAGAACATTTCATCCCAAAGCAACAGAATACACATTCTTCTCTAGTGCACATGAAACATTCTCCAGAATAGATCACATCCTGGGTCCTAAATCAGGTCTCAACCAGTATCAAATGATTGGGATCATTCCCTGCATATTTTCAGACCACAGTGCTCTGAAGCTAACTCAATCACAGGAGGAAATTTGGAAAGAACCCAAATATATGGATACTAAACAGCATCATTCTAAAGAATGAATGGATCAACCAGGAAATTAAAGAAGAATTGAAAAAATTCATGGAAACAAATAATAATGAAAACACAATGGTTCAAAATCTGTGGTACACAGTAAAGCCAGTCCTGAGAGGAAAATATATAGTGGTACAAGCCATTCTTAAGAAACAAGAAAGGTCTCAAGTACACAACCTAAACCTACACCTAAAGGAGCTGAAGAAAGAACAACAAAGAAAGCCTAAACCCAGAAGGAGAAGAGAAGTCATAAAGATCGGAGCAGAAATCAGTGAAATAGAAACCAAAAAAGCAATAGAGCAAATCAATGAAACTAGGAGCTGGTTCTTTGAAAGAATTAATAAGATTGATAAACCCCTGGCCAGACTTATCAAAAAGGAAAGAGAAAGGACCCAAATAAATAAAATCATGAATGAAAGAGGAGAGATCACAACTAACACCAAAAGAAATACAAATAATTATAAGAACATACTATGAACAACTCTACACCAACAAATTTGACAATCTGGAAGAAATGAATGCATTCCTAGAGACATATAAACTACCACAACTGAACCAGGAAGAAATAGAAAACCTGAACAGACCCATAACCAGTAAGGAGATTGAAACAGTCATCAAAAATCTCTAAACAAGCAAAAGCCCAGGGCCTGATGGCTTCCCAGGGGAATTCTACCAAACATTTAAAGAAGAACTAATTCCTATTCTCCTGAAACTGTTCCAAAAAATAGAAATGGAAGGAAAACTTCCAAACTCATTTTATGAGGCCAGCATCACCTTCATCCCAAAACCAGACAAGGATCCCATCAAAAAAGAGAACTACAGAACAATATCCTTGATGAACACAGATGCAAAAATCCTCACCAAAATACTAGCAAATAGGATTCAACAGTACATTAAAAGGATTATTCACCATGACCAAGTGGGATTTATTCCAGGGCTGTAAGGTTGGTTCATCATCCACAAATCAATCAATGTGATACAACACATCAATAAAAGAAAGAACAAGAATTATATGATACTCTCAATAGATGCAGAAAAAGCATTTGATAAAGTACAGCGTCCCTTCCTGATCAAAACTCTTCAAAGTGTAGGGATAGAGGGCACATTCCTCAATATTATCAAAGCCACCTATGAAAAACCCACTGCAAATATCATTCTCAATGGAGAAAAACTGAAAGCTTTTCCGCCAAGGTCAGGGACATGGCAGGGATGTCCATTATCACCACTGCTATTCAACATAGTACTAGAAGTCCTAGCCTCAGCAATCCGACAACAAAAGGAAATTAAAGACATCCAAATTGGCAAAGAAGAAGTCAAACTATCACTCTTCGCAGATGATATGATACTATACGTGAAAAACCCAAAAGCCTCCACTCCAAAACTGCTAGAAGTTGTACAGGAATTAAGTAAAGTGTCAGGATATAAAATCAATGCACACAAATCAGTTGTGATTTGTGTGCAACAAGACAGAAGAAAGAGAAATTAAGGAGCCAATTCTATTTACAATTGTACCCAAAATTATAAGATACCTAGGAATAAACCTAACCAAAGAGGCAAAGAATCTATACTCAGAAAACTATAAAGTACTCATGAAAGAAATTGAGGAAGTCACAAAGAAATGGAAAAATGTTCCATTCTCCTGGATTGGAAGAACAAATATTGTGAAAATGTCTATGTTACCTAAAGCAATCTACACATTCAATACCATTCCTATCAAAATACCATCCATTTTTTTCAAAGAAATGGAACAAATAATCCTAAAATTTATATGTAACCAGAAAAGACATTGAATAGCCAAAGGGATATTGAAAAAGAAAGCCAGAGTTGGTGGCATCACAATTTCGGACTTCAAACTCTTTTACAAAGCTGTCATCATCAAGACAGCATGGTACTGGCAAAAACACAGACACATAGATCCATGGAACAGAATAGAGAGCCCAGAAATAGTCCCTCAACTCTATGGTCAACTAACCTTTGACAAAGCAGGAAAGAATGTCCAATGGAAAAAAGACAGCCTCTTCAATAAATGGTGTTGGGAATTTTGGACAGTCACATGCAGAAAAATGAAATTGGACCATTTCCTTACACCACACATGAAAAACGACTCAAAATGGATGAAGTGTCTCAATGTGAGAAAGGAATCCATCAAAATCCTTGAGGAGAACACAGGCAGCAACCTCTTTGACCTTAGCCGCAGCAACATCTTCCTAGGAACATCAACAAAGGCAAGGGAAGTAAGGGCCAAAATGAACTAATGGGATTTCATCAAGATCAAAAGCTTGTGCACAGCAAAGGAAACAGTTAACAAAATCAAAAGACAACTGACAGAATGGGAGAAGATATTTGCAAAGGACATATGAGATAAAGGGCTAGTGTCCAAAATCTATAAAGAACTTAGCAAACTCAACACTCAAAGAACAAATAATCCAATCAAGAAATGGGCAGAGGACATGAACAGACATTTCTGCAAAGAAGAAATCCAGATGGCCAACAGACACATGAAAAAGTGCTCCAGATCACTCGGCATCAGGGAAATACAAATCAAAACCACAATGAGATATCACCTCACACCAGTCAGAAAGGCTAAAATCAACAAGTCAGGAAATGACAGATGCTGGCGAGGATGCAGAGAAAGGGGAACCCTCCTACACTGCTGGTGGGAATGCAATCTGGTGCATTCACTCTGGAAAACAGCATAGAGGTTCCTCAAAATGTTGAAAATAGAACTTGCCCTATGACTCACCAATTGCACTATTGGGTATTTACCCTAAAGATACAAACATAGTGATCTGAAGGGGCACGTGCACCCGAATGTTTATAGCAGCAATGTCTACAATAGCCAAACTATGGAAAGAACCTAGATGTCCATCAATAGATGAATGGATCAAGAAGAAGTGGTATATATACTCAATGGAATACTATGCAGCCATGAAAAGAAATGAAATCTTGCTATTTGCGACGATGTGAATGGAACTAGAGGGTATCATGCTTAGCGAAATAAGTCAATCGGAGAAAGACAACTATCATATGATATCCTTGATATGAGGAAGTAGAGATGCAACATGGGGTAAAGGGGGTAGGAGAAGAATAAATGAAAAAGATGGAATTGGGAGGGAGACAAACCATAAGTGACTCTTAATCTCACAAAACAAACTGAGGGTTGCTGGGGGAGGGGCTTTGGGAGAAGGGGGTGGGATTATGGACATTGGGAGGGTATGTGCTATGGTGAGTGCTGTGAAGTGTGTAAACCTGGCAATTCACAGACCTGTACTCCTGGGGATAAAAATATATTATATGTTTATAAAAAAATTTTTTTTAATTAACTAAAAAAATAAATAAAAGATCAAGAAAGGTAAAAAATAAATAAATAAATAAAAATAAAACAATGCAAAACAATTTTCAGTTCCGGGGGGGGGGGGAGTCATTATCATTACAACCTTAAAGAAGTGGGCAGTATATAACCCAAGAGCACAGTATTAAAATATACAGTTTGATCCTTTTTTGTTGATGTAATCTCTTTTAGGTATCAACATTGGGCCCTGAAACCCCATGCCCTACTCAAAAAGTACAAAAAAAAATTTTATGAGATTTAGGATTTCTGTTTGGCTTCTCTTACTTTGAAATTATGTCAAATGAACTATCAAAACTGTTTATTATAAATAATAAAATATATCCTTTTCTCATAGGATTGATAGCAGTCTCTCATAGTTTGTAAGAATTCTTTTTTTTTTTTTCAAAGATTTTATTTATTTATTTGACAGAGAGATAGATCACAATTAGGGACAGGGGTAGGCAGAGAGAGAGTGGGAAGCAGTCTCCCTGCTGAGCAGAGAACCTGATGCAGGTCTTGATTCCAAGACCCTGAGACCATGACCTGAGCCGAAGGCAAAGGCTTAACCCACTGAGCCACCCAGGTGCCCCATGAATTCTTTGTAATCACTAGAAATAAGTCATTTTTCCATGGAGAGATGGTAATGATAGAGACATAGTTAAGATAAATCCTCTTATACACACACACACACACACACACACACACACACATTCCTGTTTATATGTATACATAAACATCAGTTATATTCTAAGATGTTTGCTATTTTCTAATGATAAATTTTGATGAGCAAAGTCCTTAATTCAGGAGTAGTTCAAATTAGTAGTCTCTTCCTGCTGTGAAGATATTTTGTGAGATATTTGTCCTGTTTAAGAATTCTACTACTACTCCAAGTAATCAAGAAAGTCTCCTATGGTTTCTTCAAATGTTTTATCATTTCACTATTTATATTTCCAATCACCTTCCATATAAAATTTTGTTTCTGTGGTAGATTTTGGGAGTTAGGATTATTTTTTTCTTGCAGATAATCAAGAGAAGGGAGGAAGCAGGCTCCCTTCTGAGCAGAGAGCCTGATGTGGGGCTCAATCCCAGGACCCTGAGATCATGACCTGAGCCAAAGGCAGAGGCTTTAACCCACTGAACCACCCAGGCGCCCCAGAAAAGAAAATTATCTTATTCCCTGTCAAGCATCCCTATTCAAGCATCAGTAATTGAAAAGACATTTGCCATGTACTACACCTTTCGTTATTAATCAAATTTCTTTAAATGTATGGGATTGTTTCACTCTTTTTGTCCTGCTCCACTATCATATCACTAGTTTGATTGCTAACATTTTTTATAATTATGTAATGTTTTTGATAGGGAATAAGATAATTTTTTGGCTCAGGTCATGATCTCAGGGTCCTGGGATTGAGCCCCACATCAGGCTCTCTGCTCAGCAGGGAGCCTGCATCCTCCTCTCTCTCTCTCTCTCTGCCTGCCTCTCTGCCTACTTGTGATCTCTGTCTGTCAAATAAATAAATAAAATCTTTAAAAAAAAAAAAAAGATAATTTTCTTTTCTTTGAAAATCCTAGTCAGGTTTTGGTGTTGGCCTCATAAAATGAGTTAGAGGATTTTCTCTTATACTCTTTTCTTTAACAATTTGTTTGTGAATGTTTTGTCTTCCTTTGCTGTTTGGAAGAATTTGAAAAACCATAAGATTCTTGACAGTTGTATAAATATAGATTCAAATTATTTAATAAATATGCAAATTTCAAGATTTTCCACTATTTTTGTACAATCTTTGATTAGTGAGCATTGTCTAGCAAATTTCCAAAAATATAGGTACTGGTATTTCCTAATGATAAATTTATAATGATATTTCATAATAAATTTTAAATGTATATTTATATCTTTAGGATCAATATGATTTTTCTCTTTTTTCTTTCAATTATTTGTAAGTTGTGATTTTACTCTTATTAATAAATCTTGCTCGGTGTTTATCAATTCTATTAGCTTTTTCAGAGATTCAAATTTTTTTGTTGATTTTTTTCTGAAATATATATATTTTGAGATATATTATCTATTATGTATCTTATTGCTAATGTATAGCTATTACATTAACTTCTGCTCTTTGTTGCTATTAAATTGAATTGCTTTGCAATTAATTTGCATTTAATTTAATTCACAGTTTTTCAAATAGATGTTTTAATCATTGATTTTAAGCCCTTTTCCTTTTTTTTTTTGAAAGGGGTGGGCTTTTTTTTTTAAGATTTTATTTATTTGACAGACAGATATCACAAGAAGTCAGAGAGAGAGGAGGAAGGAATCTCCCCGCCGATCAGAAAGCCTGATATGGGGGCTCAATCCCAGGATCCTGAGATCATGACCTGAGCCCAAGGCAGAGGCTTTAACCCACTGAGCCACCAAAGTTCCCCACCCTTTTCCTTATTTTGAATTTGGATTTACAACTAGGCCTTTTAACTGAAACTTACAGTCATATATTGAAAATTATCATTTTGTTTATTATCAAGTTTTCCATATGTTTCCTTATTTTATTTGTACTACTTAAAAATAATTCAAGCAGAAATAATAGCAGTGTATTTGGGATTACTAACATATATAGAAGGATGCACAACAATAAGAATATAAATGATTGGAGAAGAAAAAATAAGAGGATACTGTAGCAAGTTTCCTATATTAAACTGAATTAGTATAACATTATTTGAAGGTATAAAACAGTAAGTTCAAGATAAATATTTTAAATTGTAGGGTAACAAGATAAGTAAATATCTCTTAGTGATATAACAAGAGAGAGTTAAGTACTTAACTAATTATCCTATCCTCTTGCAAATTTTTTAGAAATAGTACTTAACTAATTATCCACCATAACTGAAATAATCAGAGTAGAATGTGAAATAAAAAAACGCAAGTTACTGAAGAATCAATTAATACCAAATTGACAAGAGATGCTATTGTTTGAATATCAAATAACTACTAGAGCTTTTCCTTTATACTATAACAATCAATGCCAAGTACGGACATACCCAGTATGAAATTATTTTATGATTTAATCATTTTTGAAACAAAGCTTGCATAAACATGTGAGGGAAATATTACTTTAGATTTATTTAGGAACGGCAGACACACAATCTCACCCTTAATGGAAACCTGTGAATACAGGATTGCATTCACCTCAAAGCAATATGTTCTTGTAAATGGAAGAGAAATAAATCTAAAATCAAATTTCAACCGTTCTTATATAGGAATTATGATGAAAAAGAAGATGTACCTCAGTATCAGTGATTTGTTCTCTCCCTCAGCTTGACTACAGACAATCTCAGTGTACTGTGTTCAACTTCCTTACAACAGACATCTTTCTTTGGTTACAACCAGTGTGCAAAAGGCCCTATTGTACTTTATACTGGATTCACCAGAATAAGAAAACTAAGGCATATGTTTAAAATTCTAGCTGAATGGAGATCACCCAAACATTTTACATACTCTATGCCCTTTAGATATTTACAATAAAATAATATTTACCTTTGATGTAACAGACTTGCTTTCAGGAAACAAGAATATAGTTTAATTTAACTGTAGCAAAATTATAAATTTAAATAACAAAGTGAGGGGCGCCTGGGTGGCTCAGTGAGTTAAAGCCTCTGCCTTCAGCTCAGGTCATAGATCCCAGGGTCTTGGGATCAAGCCCTGCATTGGGCTCTCTGCTCAGCAGGAAGCCTGCTTCCTCCTCTCTCTCTGCCTGCCTCTCTGCCTGCTTGTGATCTCTGTCTGTCAAATAAATAAATAAATAAAATCTTTAAAAAAAAAAAAACAAAGTGAACAAAACTGACTTTAGGATAAGACACACATAGCTTCTAGTTCACTTATCTCCATCTTTTAAAAATCATTGACTCTTAAGTGTTAGAACATACAAAGCTTACACCTCAGACATGGGCTCATGTATCTTAGTAAACAAATTTCTGTCAGCATTAGTGTTATTTAGTATTGGACATTTTGCACCATTGTGTTAAGCTATAATTATAGAACCTAGATTATAGAATACCCATGAATTTTTTTTTTTCTGTGTAAGAGATGTATAATCTCTTGTTACCTGTTTTTCATTGGCTTGAAAGCATATTCTGAGGGCATGAAAAAGTTCATTGCATAACACGAATAATTGTGTGGATTTCACTAAGTAGTCTTATGATGTTTTGTTACTTCAGAGAAATTATTGGTCACTGCTAAATCAACTAGACTAATGAGTTGTTTAACAAATTTGCCAACATCTCAAATAGTGGTTGAATCATGTTAGGTGTGTTCTAGAACATTTCTGGTTGTTTCCTAGACTTCTAAGTTTCAAAAGTAAGAAAGGGTTTTCTATTTAAATTCTATTAAAAGAACAACTACCAATAATTACTACAGTTTCATTAAACAAAGTTTTATTAACAAAAATATAGGAAAATTATTATAAAGAATAACCCTTCAACTCAAATGGCTTCATATTTATGAAACATCTAAAACAATGTTTTAATTTTTCTCACCTCATGTCAGCAGTGAACATTATTTTTCATAAATAAGGATGATCTACTGAGCAGAATTTCTGAACCACTCATCTAGACCAAACTAAAGTGTGTGTCTTTCCAACTGATATTGATTAAATATGCTAAACTGAAGATTTCATCAATGAAACAGTTTTTAGAATTACAAGACCCCTAGCATGAAAATATTCTCTGTAATAAGCACATTGAAATTATGATAACAGTACTTTTTTTTTTAAATTATGTTATGTTAGCACTTTAAACTTATCCAGGGAAATTATTTTATCTAGCATTCAGGTGAATTTCCTCTTCATCATCTGGAACCACACACTGTCTAGCAAAATTACCTTTTCTTTTTTTTTTTTTTTTTTTTTAACTTACCTGTCTTCCTTTTCTAGAATGTAAGCACCAGTTTAACAATGATTTTATTTTTTGCTTGCTTGTTTCTTTCATACTCAGGACTGAGGAAAACATTGGCATGTACTAAGTATCCAGTAAATATGGAAATATATTTTTAATCAAATGAGACTTAATAATTAATCATGTCTCATACCATATATCATTTTTCATTAATCTAAGTTTTTATTCATTACATATTATTGAAACTGAAATAGAAACAATTGTGAACCTAAAACTACTATAAAAACAAAGAGTCTTAATAAAAATTATTTTAAAGGGGTGCCTGGGTGGCTCAGTGGGTTAAAGCCTCTGCCTTCGGTTCGGGTCATGATCCCAGGGTTGTGGGACCCCTATCAGGCTCTCCACTCAAAAGGGAGCCTGCTTTCTCCTCTCTCTCTCTCTGCCTGCCTCTCTACCTACTTGTGATCTCTATCTGTCAAGTAAATAAATAAAATATTTAAAAAATATTTTAAAAAAGTATTTCTGGCACAATGTCTACATATCATAATTGATACACTTTTCATATCTCTTTATGTGCCAAGTATATTAGTGTCCCTGTGAATTACTAGTCAAACAGATTTAGCATAATCCAAAATTCAGTGAATGTACCACATTGAAACATTAGAAACAACCTTGAGGAGCTATAGCTAGAGATAGTATGTATTTATATTACACAGGAAAAGGTCATAGATTTTGTTTCTATCCAACAAGGGATACACTTCACATAAAATTGAGTGTTGTATAAAATAAAACCAACATATATTTCATATCAGAGGGGTAAAGAGAGATCACAGAACACACAGGCAAAAGGCAAAGAAAAACAAAACTTTGACATTTGTATTGCAGTGAACGTTTTCAAGAGTATGATGGAAGGAAGCTGAGCTTCTTTACCATGCAGTTAGTAATGATTCTGTATGTCAAGTGATTTATCAACAACTGAAAATGAGAGAAGAGTGATATATGGAAATAATATTAAGATATTTGAGAAGGAAATACTGTTTTGCTGTTGACTAATGTGGTTTAAGCAGAAGGTGGGATTCCTATGCTAAGATAAGAGAAAGTCATTCATGAAAGTAGAAAATTATAAAGTGGAACTCTTGGTTTGTAATGATGGGTCTTCCACTGGTAAAATACCTACTGACCCATTTATGCAGAGAGAAAGCAGAAACCAAGGAAGAGCCAAGCCAATCCAGACTGGTAGTTAGTAGGTTTAATAAGGAAAAGGAAAGACAGAGGAAGCTTGTACTGGGCCCCTGAAGTAGATGTCCACACTTGCCCACCAGAATTCTAAAAATGTATATACAGGCCTTAACAGGGTTCAGTTATCTACACCACCTAGATGGTCTCAACAACACCTTGCTCTCTCAAGGCTACATCTTTGGAATGGCTCCACATCTGGGAACAGTGAGTAGAGTATATATTCCAAGGACAGGTGGTGTGGTGAGGAGCCTCCAGTTGCTGGGTCCAGCTTGTAGGTCAACCAGAAGACATATCCCTTTGGTGATTTCCTCCACAGGAACACAAAAATGATTTTGAGTCTTGAATGATGTAAAACTTATCATTGTCTTCAGTTACAAAGAAATTTAATGAGAAAGTTAATGTCAGAATTCTACTGCTGAATAGTAGTAAAAAGTAAGTTGACAATTTATAAAATTTTTTAGATCAATAAAATAAATAATATTAGTTGTATATCATGTCCTCCATTTTTTCTTCAAAATATAATCTATCAAGTGCCTAGCATCATGTTTCAAGAAATAAAACATGTCAGGAATCTATAGATAAAGGGTATCTGACTGGTTGTACAATCAAGTATACCCAGACCTTCCTCTGTAGTGTCTTCAAGACACTTCTGCCACCATATGCATTGTCTGTTTGAGTCTACTAATAAAAACTCTGGGGGCTCCTGGGTGGCTCAGTGGGCTGAGCGTCTGAATTCCGCTCAGGTCATGATCTTAGGGCCCTGGGATTAAGCCCGCATTGGGCTCGCTCCTCAGCAGGGGGTCTGCTTCCCCCCCCCTCTCTGCCTGCTGCTCTGCCTACTTCTGATCTCTCTCTCTGTCAAATAAATAAACCTTAAAAACAAACAAACAAACAAAAACCCCTCCATCTTAATGTTAGCAACATAATATTTTTTACAGCCCATCATTTATTATTTCTTTCCAAAATCCTAAAAATCAGCTTCCAAAGTGACTACTAATAATGACAGAAGATGACTAAAATGAAGTTGATTGTATTTATCTCACCAAAATAATTGTTTCTATCATGGATAGTGAAGTGTATAACAGAACAATCAAATCTATTTTTGCCCAGACAAGTTTCAGAATCATATTTGTCCAAGAGAAGTGACTTTGTTTATTTCAATTATCTTAACAATTTAATCCTGGGTTTGTTACAATTTAAATCTATTATGGTTTGATTCAACCCTTTAAACCTAAATAATGAGATTCCGTTTTCTGAATTAGGTAATATTGTTTCAGAATCACAGTATTATGAAACTGGCAAGGATGAAGACCACAATTTAAATATGCCTTAAACAATTCTAGGATAGCTTAACATGCACATATACATTCAATATTCTTTATAAATACATAAAGTAAATAAGAGGCACTCAATTTAAACTCTAAAAGAAGAACATGGAAAAAGGCAATTATATATACTTAAATATTCAAATTCCAATGAACAGAAATGGACATATCACTAAGGGTGTTCCAACTTGGGTTAGAAAGTAGAAAGTTGCAAGGATCAATATTTTCATTCTAACAAAGAATAAGAGAAATACAAATGACATAATGTTATTTTATATATATATGTGTGTGTGTATATATGTTTTGTTTGTTTGTCTGGTTCCCCAACCCCATAGGAATGCTGAGGACTCAGACAATCTCACATACATAAATTCTAAAATGAGATGTGCAGATTCTCAGAGGAGATCTGTGGGGGTTTCCATTCCTGTGACTACTGGATGCATTGAAGGGCAAACACACCATAGAGAGGGGTAAGCAGTAACAGCCAAACTTTAATGTCCTTTTAATAGCCACCCATAGTCTACTATGAGGAGTGGGATTCTGAGAACCTTCAGTTACAAGGTGCATCCACACCTCTGTACCAGTTCTTTCCCAGGGACTTCAGCAGGCATCAAAGCCCAAAGGCAGGGTAGTAGGGCTTGTAGGAACCTCACCCAGGCCTTCACCACCATGTTTAAGAGCATAGATTATCAAAGGATAGGGCAGGGCAGGGAAGCTGTGAAAGATCTCCAGGCATGCAGGATGCTTACCACGTTCTCAAAAGCCCACAAAGGACCAGGGCCCAGCAGGAGAACTAGTAAGGGGCCAACAGAGGCTCCGGGGCTTCCATCCATGCAGACTGTGGAAAAAGAAATGCAGTTGGTTCAGCAATTCTATGCCCTAGCCCACCTGTGTGGATTCTACAAGTAAGAAACATACAACATCTGACAGGCACAACATTCTCCAAGCAGGAAAAAAAAATCCCAGCACTATTTTCTGCCCCCTCTCATCCTGAAACAGAATGGTGTTGTGTTTCAGGAGCTCTCCGATCCCTTTATCATGGCTGGCAGCAATGGTGCTGTGAGGGAACACCCTTGGAACATATTGTAATCATTGCTAGACAGTTTTTGTTTTTACTAATGAAGTCAAAACATCATTTAGTAAACATAAGATGCTTTAGAGCACGCGATGCAACCCCAGCCTAGAGGCAAGGTTGGGGATTTTAACAGTCTTTTCACAGCTGTTTATATGAACCATCCCAAATTTTCTTTAACACAAGCAGTGGAACATAGCTAATTATATATTCAGGACTCAGAAAAATTATTTGGAAATGGGTCCTGATTACTAAGGTTTCACCTATGTTATTTGTTTTAAGGAGGCCAAAATTGGCAACTCCAAAACAAGTAATTCAGCCTCTACTTCATTTGCTCACGACACAGAATTCCAAATAAGCTTGCTAGGATTTTGATTGACATTGCATTAAATTTACAGATTTAGAGTATTCATGTTTTATTTATGTTGAGGTCTTTATTTCACAACCATGATATATAGATATAGATATAGATATAGATATAGAGAGACACACACACACTATATTTATACTATATAGTAAAATGTGCAAATCTTGCTTACTTTTCTTACAGGCAAATACAATTAATTTTGTATAATAGCATGGTAACCTAAAACTTAACTACAATTATTAATCCTGTCCCTTTCTTCCGCATTCTTTAGGATTTTTTATGCACCATCATGTCATCTTTCTTTGCAATATGTACATCATGTATTTATTTTATTTGTCTTAATACTATGGTCAAGATCTTCAGTAAAATGTAGAACACTTTGTCCCTTCTGTTTTCACTTGATTAATTGAGCTAGAAGACCAATTTCATTTAATTTTTTTTTTTTTTAATGAACTTTGTAGGGCATCTGGGTGGCTCAATTGGGTGAGCATCTGACTCACGGTTTTGTAAAGATTTATAGGCGAGATAAACAGGACACCAGGTGAGGTAGGCACAAGGCAAGATTTATTAAAGGCACTCTCTGGCAAAATTTCAGGGCTCAGGAGAAGGGGAGCCAGGAAAGTCGCACTGGGAGGAGGTGGGCACGCTCGGGCGAGGTTCCACGACTCTGGAAAGCGGAGTCGGGGTAGTCGCACTGGGAAGGAGTTGGCAGGGGTCTTTTATTGGACCAACGCAGGGTATGGGCTCATACCCATATATGGTAGGGTATTTGGTGATCAGAGGGTATGGGGTGGGGGGTCCTGATACTTCTGTTTCCTGCATAGGTATTGGGATGTCTATGGAGATGTGGCCTGGGCATGCATCCTTTTGGTGGGAGAGTCAAGGGTTGAGGAAGGAGGAGGAGGAGGTTGGAAGATGGTGGCCCCGGCGGTCATTTCTACTGTTCCTCCTGCATTCCCAGAGCCACAGAGCCAACAGGTTTCAGCTCAGGTCTTTATCTCCTGGGTTGGGAGATTGAGTCCTGTGATGGCCTCACTGCTCAGTGGAGTGTCTACTTGAAAGATTCTCTCCCTCGGATAGGATTTATTTTAGATTTTATTTATTTATTTGTCAGAGAGAGAGAGAGAGAGTGCACAAACAGGGAGAGTCGCAGGTGGAAAAGCAGGTTCCACACTTAGCAAGGAGCCTATGTGGGACTCCATCCTGGGACCTTGGGATCATGACTTGAGCCAAAGGCAGATGGTTAACTGACTGAGCCACCCAGGCATCCCAAGAGGGTGGGATTTAAATCAAGCACTTGATACTGTTTCCCTTAGCCTAATTATCTATGTAGTAACACAGATTTTAAAGTGTTATAAGAGCTAAATGTCTATATGATATATTCATATACTAATAGTGGATTAATATTAAGTTTATCATTTAGATATTGTGAATAAAAATCTATTGTTAAAGAGTAATAAAACACTCATTTAAATATTGTTCTGTAAAGATACAGTAGTTACCAATTATGTTTTGGGAAATGAAGATCATATGCTGTTTGCTTATGCAGTTATCCAAATGTTAACCACACATACTAGCTATTTTCAATTCTTTTCATCTGGGTTCATTTACATGAAGCATGTTACATGGAGAAGAGCCAGTTTTAGAAAGTCAGCTGCTAGGGTTGGCTGAAAGACTGTAACATTGGAAGATGATCATAAAATGTTTAGTTTGAAAACTGGAAAATTTTAGATGATTCTGTTGGTTATGTACTTATTTAAAAATACAATCGAAAGTGTGTTTTATATATTTTCTTTAATAACAAACATTGAGTTTATATGAGCACAAGTTATCACGAAATAAAAGGAAGAAAACTGTCCACATGCACAAATAATTCCCATAAAATATTTATGTCAATTTTTATTGAAAATATAGCTGTGGATTAATATTTAGGATTCAAGTTTATGCATATCTCAGGAGCAGTAACAATGATAAATTTCAGCGAAATTATCTCTATGCCATTTATTCCTATTTTCCTCTGTATTTGTGATCAAATTTTAATTATCTTTCCTGATTAAGTCAAAGAACACCAAAATATTTGTAGACTTTGAAATGTATATTTTATTTGCATTTGGATATATTCCTAAAATTTCAAATAAAATAGTGAAATGTATTTATGTGACATTTATAACTTTTCCTTCTTTTTTTCTCACTCCACCTAACCTGAATTCCATTATATGGTAAAGATGAACATCCGTACGTATGATGATAAACATGGAGCAGATTTTTACAATCAAAAAATGTTTATTGGTTCATAGAATGATTGTTCAAATATTTTTATGAAGCTACTTCCTTATTTTTAATTTTTTACTTTGAAATAATTGTAGGAACAAAAATGTTGCTAAATCAAACATTAGATTCCTAAAAGTGTCCTCATGTCAGCACAATTCCTTATTTTTAATATAGAAACTGATTTTTTATATTATATATATATAATATACATATTATATAATATACAAGTATATATTTTAATATTATATTTTTAATATAGAAACTGATTTTTCTTAGAGCCTTGATCCTTGAAGGATAAGTGGAGTGGTTATAAATTATTTGGTTACACTGTTTCATTGTACATTTTCCAAAAAATGCCACTATATTTACATGTCCTTTGTTCATTCCTGGCTTTTGAAAAGTCTGATCACAGAACAATTATTTTGTCTTTATAAGTTGTTGCATCACTTTGTCTGGGCCTTTAGGATTTTTTCTTTATCTTTACAATGTAATAGTTTTATTCATTTATACCTTGAAGTTGATTTTCCTGGTTAATTTTTCCGAGTATCCAGTGTATCATTTCATATATAAATGTAGGCTTTCGCTTTATAGAAAGACTTCTTGGATAATAATTTTATTTTTTTAAAAGACTTTTTAAAAATTTATTTGAAAGACAAAGATCACAAGTAGGCAGAAAGGCAGGCAGAGGGAAAGAGGAAGGAAAGCAGGCTCCCCGCTTAGCAAGGAGACCAATGCGGGACTCTATCCCAGAACCCCGAGATCATGACCTGAGCTAAAGGCAGAGGCTTTAACCCACTCAGCCACCCAGGCGCCCTGGATAATAACTTTAAATATTAATACTGTTCTGTTATCTTATTTTTGCTTTTTCAGAAGATCCAATAACAGAAATGTTACTGTTTCTTGCTTATCTTCCACTTTCCCTACTTCTTCTAGGGCAGTTTCTTTTTTTATATCATTGTCATTCCTTTCCTTGTTTTCCTTTCTTCAGTGTTCTGTATTTCTTCTGTGTGTGTGTCTATCCACTTTTAGTCACCTGCGCTATAGTCTTCTCTTTTAGGAAAATGGTGCATTCTCTTCCATTCCTTACTTGAGTTTCATAATTTCTCTTTATTTTTTGTCTTTTTATATTCTTAGCTTTAAAATTTCATATTTATAGTGACCTTTTATATTTGATTTTTTGCTTGAACATTTTTAAGTCCATTTGGAGTAGTGTCTTCAAATTTTCTTCTGCTTTACGTTTATTTCTAGGGAACTCAATTGGGTACTCAACTGACAAGTGATATAATTTGTTTTCTAACTTTTGCAGAAGATGTTATTTTTTCATTATTATTGTTTATGCTTGTGTTATTGGGCTATTTATAATATTCTTAATTTGGGCATCCTCACGTCTGAGTATAAAAAGGTCAGTTATTTAGTGTTTCTTTTGCTTTTGTTTATTTTGTTTACTTTGGTGATGGGTGGAGGGGGTAGTTATGTGCCTTCTAAACCTTTAGGTCTCTTGTGATGTGCAGGACCTAAAATTTTCACTTTTGCTTTTTTCCTGCACTACAACATCTAATGACCAAAGAGCACTTTCCCTTCCTTTTTGACTTTTTTTTTTTTTTAATCCCCAATGAATTTTAGTAGTTGTCATTTCAAGTCCCATCATTGTTTTAGACCCTTCCTTGGGGGAAGTATTTGGTCCATGCACTGAAGCTGCGGCTGAGCTGAAGGCAGAGGCTTTAACCCACCGAATGGTGATTTGAATCACCAAATGCAGTTAACATTTCAGACTGAAATACCTGTAGGCATAGTCTTTTGGGTGATCATTTGAGATCATTCTTAGGACCCCTGTTCACTCTCTCCATTCATTGTTTCTAGGCCTGTCTTTGTTTGCCACTTGCCCTGCCATGGGGTGAGTTGCTGTAGATTTGTGAGAAATTGAATGCTATGACTTGTTCTTTTCTTCTGTTTTTACATCTGTTATTTTAAAGATCTATTTATTTATTTATTTATTTGAGAGACAAAACCAGCAGGAGGGGCATAGGGATTGGGAGAGAAAATCCCAAGTAGGCTCCAAGCTCAGCACTGAGCTCCAACATGGGGCTGAGTCTCAGGATTCCAAGATTGTGGCCTGTGCCAAAACCAAGAGTCAGATGCTCAACCAGCTATGCCACCCAGGTGCTCCTACTTTTATTATTTTAAAGTTCATGCATTCTCTTCCATCATGTTATGCTGAAGGCATGATTTTGTGTGCTTTTCTTCTTCCTTCAGCATTACTTTTAAAGATGGAAGATTGAGCCCTAGGTGCTGTCGTTGTCTCCAGTCTTTAGAAATCTTTTCTTCTTTTTATATTAATATTTTTAAATCAAAACATATTACACTGTTATTCTCATTTTGGGGTAATTTATACATATTATGCACATTTGATTTATATATATGTTACAGATTTAGTGCATAACTTTTATTATATTTTTTTAAATGTCTCTCAAATATTCTTGCTTTCAGATAAAAGGAAACAAGAACTTTTAAGTACTGTCATATCCTAAGACCTCTATATATGTTATTACTCAATTTCACAGAACAACCTGGCATAGTAGATAATATTGTTTTAGACTCAGAAATAAAGAGACCATACTTCAATAGCATGACTGACTGATTGAATATAATTTTATATAACTCAAATTATAATAAAGTTTTCATTTCATCAATATTCTCTCTGAATTTCAAATTGTAGTTAAAATTATAACATATATGAAGTCTCTTTTTAAATAACAGAAGCATACAACTTTAGATTATCAAAATCCATGAGTGCAAACTCATAGAAGAGGAAAATTAGTCCCTGGTTTTGAAAATTGACTTTATTAATCTTCAAAGACAAAAACAAATGAAAAAATTGAAAAAAATTATTTGTGGGATTATATTAATCTAAAATGAAATTTTACTTTTAATTTCCATCAAAGGAGATATGGTTAATCATCAAGAGCATATACCTTATGCTGCTATGGTTATGTAGAAGATATTTTGCCTGGACGTGGTCAAATCATTATTCACTTGGCTATGATCAAAACAATACCGCAATGATATAAAAATTTTTTAAGATCCAAAAGCATTTTTTTAGGGCAACAATTTATTTCAACACCCTATATTACAGTGCATTATACATACTTGGATATCTGTTAGTATCAGAAGCTGGTCTGTTATATAATGCATCCACCTTTTACAGTATTTTTTAAATGGGCTTTTATATCTTTCTTCTTGATCATTATTGGTGTACTTGATGAAAATTTATAGCGTCTATCATATCAAACAAGAATAATAGTACTATTAGGGAAAACATGTTAAGTTTAATTTTCTAAATGTAATGCATTTTAATAAATAAAATATATTGTTAAGTAAATTAACTAAAAGAATTTAAAATTGATTTTGACAAATGAAATATAAATATGTTATCTAGAATATAAATATCATCAAGAGAAGTAAAAATAAATGTGTCTCTATCTCATTTATGATCATTGTATCAGTTAATATATAAGAATCCTTATTCTCCTACTGATTGGGTAATTAAACTAATTAAAACTTGAAAGTAGAACAGAAAAGAGTTCTATATGAAGATCATACACTAAAATTGGTCCTATAAAATTGATTAGATTTTTAAAAAATGATTAGATTTATGTTTGCAGGCTGACCCTTCTCCCATGTAAATCCATGGACCATCACAGGGACCCTGGGTGGCTCAGGGGGTTAAAGCCTCTGCCTCGGCTTAGGTCATGATCCCAGGATCCTGGGATCAAGTCTTGTATCAGGCTCTGTGCTCAGCAGGGAGCCTGCTTCCTCCTCTCTCTCTTTCTGCCTGCCTCTCTGCCTACTTGTGATCTCTGTCTGTCAAATAAATAAAATCTTTAAAAAAAAATAATCCATGGACCATCACAAAGGCAAAATAAATTGAATAGATCAGCAAAGTGTTGAACTGGTAGCAACTGAAGTTTAGGCATTGTTTTTTTGGTACAATGCAGGGTGAAAGTAGTCAAGTAGAATAATATCTACTTTGCTTTTACAGTTTTCTTCAGAGTCTTGGTCTACATAAAAGGAAGTAGATGTGTCCTGGTGAGAGTATGCATTCATCAAAATATTTATTTTAATCTCATCTTCAAAGTATTATTTAAATTTTAGTTTGGACAACTTAAATATCATTTAGCGAAGGAATGCACAAAAAAAGTGAACAGCAGTCTATTACTTAATCTACATGAACAATTTGTTTAGGGAAATCTCTGTTCAGCAATCACACGTCTAAATTAAAAACAAGATTATATGAACTAATTTGAAATGTTAATATTTAAGCTTCAATCTACATTCTTATAAAATGTCTTTACAAAAATTAACAGGCAGATTTATATAATTAACGTACGGATGCAGACACACATGGCAGCTACTCCAAAATGTAAGAGAAAATTTAATACTGAACGTAGTACATTGGGTGCTGCTTTGTGGTACTTCTAGGGAAGTCACAAAGCCCACCTAGGGTACAGAATGCACTATATTATGTTTTGTTATGTTATATTCCATTATATTGTAATGGTTTGAGCATACTGATGCTCACTTTGTTATTTTTTAAACTACCTTCTATATTTTTTTGATTCTTCTTATATTTCAAAATATAAAGAGAGATCATTCTGAAGCATAGTACTTGCTTTTGGAATGTGGAAAAGTCCAGCAATCCATCTATTCTATCAATCATCTTCCTTTGCATTCACATTTCATCCCTTTTTGAAGCCTCAACACCACTGGAGCATAGAAATTTCAATTGTGGAAAACTTGGAAAAGACACTGTAGCTCTTACTAAATTAACAAGATAAGCTAAATTTTATGTTAATAATCATGTAAGCACTTGCTTTTGAAAAATAACACTGGCTAAATTAACATAATATTAAAACATGAAATGATTTAATGAATGTTACCTTAAACTGAGCTCACATAGAGAGATTTATGAGAAACCAAAAATAAGGTGGTGACAATTTGAGGGAAACATTTATGACTGTCCTAGTGACACAGACCAATTTTCTTAGTATGACTATAAGGCAGAATATCTAAATGACAATGCTTACTCCTCTTAGAATATTAAACTTAAAAGGATTGTCTGAAAAATACTAAAGCCATGTTACATGTCTGCTTTGGAACACGAAGTAAACTAGGGACACAGAAAATGACAGATTATTTCTGATTAGTCTGACAGGGTGGCAGGTCTTACTCATTCTTGGCACCATGGTCTTGAAATACAGTTGTCAGAAAATAAAATTATCTGCGAATTTTATTATGCTGGTAAGTTTTTCATACTTTCTCAACTCTCATCTGTTGTTAAAATTTGGATAAGAAAAAGTCGGACAGAATTTAATAGTTCTAATATTAAGATTCTCCCTCCCTCCTGCTTGTTTTTTGCTTGCTTGTTTGTTTGCTTTCTGGAACTTAGTGGTCTATCAGAATGACTATCAAACTATTTCTCTGTTCACTTAAGTTTTTTTTTCAGTGCTAAGTTATTTTTAATATCATTCTTTTATAAAATTGACAAAATGCAGCATTAGTTCTTATTATAATATTCAAAGATTAAATAAATTGTTTATAGGGTATTTGAGAACAAGTTTTACGAAGAATTCAAAGATGATACAACAATGAACATTGAGTATAGAACTGCACCTCATCAAAGAAAAAAATAGTTTAGTAAATTCATTATAAAGTACTAACTTTGGGATAAAATACAGTTTGAACATAAATTTACAAATATATTAATCAACTACGCATTGATTAAATGCCTATTCTGTTGCTGAAATTTTAACGTAGTTATACTTCCTGCCTTTGAAAAATTTTAAATATTGTAGGAAAAATTGACTTGTAAACATATGAAATAAACAAAAACATAATGCCATATGCAGAGTTGGATCCCTGATAATTATCAATAGTGAAGTTATGAATACTAGAAATAGGTAAGGAGGGGCGCCTGTGGGGCTCAGTGGGTTAAAGCCTCTGCCTTCAGCTCAGGTCATGTTCCCACGGTCCTGGGATCGAGCCCTATATTGGGCTCTTTGCTCAGCAGGGAGCCTGGTTCCTCCTCTCTTCTCTCTGCCTGCCTCTCTGCCTACTTGTGATCTCTATCTGTCAAATAAATAAATAAAATCTTTAAAAAAAAAAAAAGAAATAGGTAGGGAGATATCAGGAGGTTTTAATGATGTGATGAATTTATAATCTTCGAAGCAGGAAAACAATTAGCCATTACCGAAATTTGAAAACTTCTAGACAGTTCTCAGAAAAATACTAATGTGTATATTCAGTCTTATATAATTGTTCATATATCTAAGAAAGAGTTGGAAATATATATCTATGAAGCTTCATGTTGTCAAGAGTTGTGAAGAATAAGTTACGAGGCATAGACATTTAAGTGAGATGTGAATCCCATAGAAATGCTTTAAATTGCTGCTGATGATAATTAGAATATTAGAAGTCTCCCCAACTGAGTTGTTCCTAGATCTGTAAGTTGCTGATATATACAGTGATATCATTAAGAAAGATAATTTAAAAAGCACTTCGTAAATAGCTGGAAAAGAGAGCTGAAAAATAAGCCTAGGAACTTGGAAGCCATCAAGTTTTCCTTCAACAGGTGAATTAATAAATAAACTTGATATATCCACACAGTGGAATATTATCCAGCAATAAAATGAAATGATATATATCAAGCCATGAGAAAACATGGAGGAACCTTGAATACATATTGCTAAGTAAAAGAAGCCAATCGGAAGAAGCTGCATTATTATGATTCTAATTTTGTGACATCCTGGAAAAGCCAAAACTATGGAGACTGTAAAAAGATCGCTTATTAACCAGGAGTTAGGAAGAATGGAGCAAAAGATAAGTATGTGCCGATTCCAGTCTGAGACGAGAGAAGAAGTAGGCACAAACAGGTCAGCTGCAAGAGATTGGGAAGCAGGGGACAACAGTCGAAAAGGACGGCTGCCAGGAGCAAGTCCACAGTCTCACTTTTATTGGATAGAAAACACTAGCCAATAGAGGGATTGATGAAGGTCACACGTTAGTCACGTCTTGCAGGCCAGCAAGGAGGAGGGAAAAGTTTGTAGTTAAGGGGCGCCTGGGTGGCTCAGTTGGTTGGACGACTGCCTTCGGCTCGGGTCATGATCCGGGAGTCCCAGGATCGAGTCCCACATCGGGCTCCCAGCTCCATGGGGGAGTCTGCTTCTCCCTCTGACCTTCTCCTCGCTCATGTTCTCTCTCACTGTCTCTCTCTCAAATGAATAAATAAAATCTTTAAAAAAAAAAAAAGTTTGTAGTTAAACAAGCACATTCAGAGGACTCATCTAACTAACAACGGGCGCTTCTGGGAAGAGAAAGGAGCGATAACGGAAAAGGGAAGCAGGCGGTTTTCGTTCCACCCTGAGCCGACCGGGCGTTCCCGGGTGCTCGGCTTCCCTGAAGCAGGCGGTGTTCTGCCCTGGGCGGGCCGGGCATCCCCAGCTGCCCAGCTTCACGGTCGTACATCGTCCTACTCCCCAAAGACCTGTTGCTAGTATATGTATTTTTTAAGGCCGTATCTAAATGTGCTTGGTAACTAGTAAAATCCTCCAGGGGTTACAGTTTAAGTAACAAATTGTTCCGAGGGGCAACAGCAAGTATGAATTAATAGGTTAACCACATATCTTTTAGGATTTTTAGGGCAGTGAAATTATTCTGTATAATACTATAATGATGGATACTGGTCATAACGTATCCATTAAATCCATAAAATGTATAGTATCAAGAGGGACTTCTAATATAATCTACAGATTTTAGTTAATAATACACCAACATTGGCTCATCAATCGCAAAAACTATACTACACTAATGCAAGAAGTTAATAATAAGAGGGATAGGGAGTATATGAGAACTCTGCACATTCCACTCAATATTTCAGTAAACATAAAGCTATTCTAAAAAATTAGAATTCATTGATTTTAGAAATAGGCCAAATAATAAGAAAGTATTGAGAAAAAAAGAGTAGTCATATTTTTTTTCATTAAGTCAACACATATTCATGTAATGATGTCCATTAACCATGCACCACCCCTATTACAGAAGAAGAAATGAAAACAAGATAAACACAATTCTTTCACAAAGCTTTTAGTCACTTGTTGCCACTAAGACCATTGTTAAATTAAAAAAAAAAAAAAAACGAAATATTGGCATTAGCACTATATAGATTATTTCTTCTGGCTATATGCACTAAAACACCATGTAGTCCTCTTCTTTAATACTAATATTCATTATTACTTATTTAATATCTACAGAAGAGCAGATTTTTTTTTTCTCCATATCATTGAATTTGATTGGAGATCTTTATGTTTAGGACATCTCAGTGAAGCTAGTTAATTCATGAACCAGCAGAAAACCACAGCTCTCTGTAAGCTTCTTGCTATCAACGTTCAACACCAAATAGCAATGGATCAACACCTACAATTTTCCTAGAGAAAAAAATTATAGCTTAATATATATGAACACAATACATTTTCTTAAAATTAAGTAAGTGAGAGCATTCTCAAATATGGAAGATTTCAAAAGTAAAACACCTATGAATTTTTTACAGCCACTGAATTTTTAAATTTTTCTCTTTTGAACCATGACCGTGTTCATTGTTTCTATTTGATGAATAGACCAGATTTATAAATTCTATATAAATTATAAATCTTATGAAATGCTTAGTATTTGTTGGTACTATTTTGCATTCTTCACAAATTTAACTGGATGATAGTAAAACATTATGTGGCAGGTATAGTAATTGTCCACATTTTATATCAGAGCCATATTTGAAGAAGCTGTGGCAAAGGACTCACCAAGATAGCAAAGTTATTAAGTGGTAGAACCAAGAATTGAACCCTACAAGTCTGGTTCTAAATTCTGTATTCTCTATTACTATGCTCTGTCTCTCTCATGAATTAAGATAAATAGGTTTACATAGATGTAAAATCCAAAATCTTAAAAGAAAATGATAGATTCTCTGCTTCTTTTCAAAAATGAATATTATTTTTTTTTCAATTGCCTGCCTACGGACAAAAATTCTCCATCTTTGTTCAATAACTTGTCACAATAGTTAATCAGATTTTCAATTATTAAGCCTATTCTTATTTTGACCCAATACAGCCTTTTTACAATTTAATCTGCTAACTCAATTCCATCTCTAGAGATGGAGGTCAGGAAACTTGTGGTATCCTTATAATAATATGCAAGTGAAAAATATAACCTAAGATTTTATAAACTTGCAAGGGGAAATGAAGGAAACTATAGTGTAACCGAAAAGAATTAAGTTGATTCAAGCTCAACATACTAGCTTAGTGTCCTTTGACACTTTTTCTCATGTGAATATAAGGATACTTTTAAAAAGCTATAACAATTCATTCCCAATAAATGTAATAATTTGTGTTTTTTCTTCTTTCCTGTCTCATGATAAAAATATGCTATGGAGTTTCAGGGAATATATCTGAGTTACATTTGGACAGTTATTTATACCACTAAGGCATCATCTATGCAAAAAATTATCTTCAGAAGTAGCAAAACTGTTGGAAACCATCTTGCCATGCTGGTGAAGACTTCCCAATGCCCCCTTTTGAATCTAGATCATGACTTTTGGAGGAGTTTTGAAAAAACAAAACAACAAAAAGTTAAAATTAGGAAATGTGGAGCAATTGTTGCCAAAGTTTGTGGGAAAGAAGTAGCTGGGTTCTTCTGGGATGGATTACTCCGTGAAATACCTAATGTAAACAAAAACCATAGGAGACAATGTACAAGAAGAACATTGTGTTGCATTAAGTATAGAGAAGATAAATGCTAGAAAAATTATAAATTTACTGGGAATCTTGGATCCTTTTATAGCTCTAATAAACATGCAGTGCATAAGCACACAATACAAAGAGTATCTTTCTTTTGTATTATTGCACTTCTTTCCTTTTCTAAGTATGTGGTGGGAGGATCTTTCTGCAAAGGTAAAGATCATGAATGCAAAGAAATAGGAGGTTAAAATTGACCAGAGTCAGGCATAATGAAGTAAGTTATACAGAAAAACAAAACCAACACTTATTTGAATTGTCGACTTAAATGGTTTGAAAAGTGCAAGGTCAACGTTGTGGGTGATAATAAGGCTTAATTTGCTGTTTTACATGTGTAGCTTGTTCCCTCACTTTCATGCATTTGAATGAAAACAACCTTTTTCTTGTGCCTTCAGTGACCTCCCCTGACCCATGCTCTGTGAATCAAATTCTTACTTACACTTCACAATTTAGCTCAAGACCCATTATCTTACTTAAAACAATTTTCTTAGTAGTAATCGCACATTTATTTTTTAAGTGAACTTTAGATGCACAAAAGCATACTATATGTCTGTTAGTGTGATAGAAATGAGCCTAAGGTACAGACAAGTTTAAGATTTCCATTAAATAAAGGATAAAGCAAGATGTCCGGAGCATAACTTTTTATGGCTTACCAGTACTTTCATGTACTTTTAGTACATGTTTCCCATTCCGAAGAAGATTGAGATATCAAATTAATCATTGTATTCTCCAGACTACCCAGATGACAAGTGTTTCAGTGTGTGTATGGAAGTGAGCTACTTATGCTAACCTAAGTCATGTATGTTGAGGGGACTAAAGTAAATAAATATGATAACAGAAGTTCAAGCAATAACCAAAAATTATTATTTACCTTTGCCCGCAAAGAGAAGTTTTAACTGGAAAATACTAGCTGGAGAGAGCAAAATTTGATCATCTAATTTGTATTATAACAGGACTTCAAAATACAAGAAATTCTCAGCACATTATGTCTTTAAACATTGTAGAAGAACAAAACAATGTGTCCTAGTATAGTGATGTGCATGAATGATCTTTGGAGTACAAATTTCTTTCTTCTTTTTTTCTTTTTTTGTAGTACACATTTCTAATGGGAGTTCAACAGCAAATAAAAAACACTTCTAAGTGTATATATGTTGAAAAGTTTTCAGGAAGTATGATTTTGCAATTTCAGATTAATAGAATACATATGAATCACAGCTAGTGAAGGAAAATAAAAAATATTTTTTCATGAAGAAGTAACAGTTTCAAATCAGATTTATAGGATGAATGGATAAGATCCTGAAAGGATATTATAAAAAAGAATGAAAAGAATGATGTACATAATTCTTATGAAAGTACACTTTGATAATTAACACCAAGATTAATGATTAAGGAAACACAGTGACATTATGTGTGTCTATGTATGTTGGATGTATTAGCATTCTCTAGAAAACAGAACCAATTATACACACACACACACACACACACACGCACATGCATACATCTACACATATATATTTCAATGTATATGCCATATATGTACACATACTCTGTATATTGTGTGTTACTGTGTATATATGCACAGTATATATGGACTATATAATTGTATATATAATATATAATAGTATATCCATAGTATATGGACATAGTATATGGACATACTATTATATATTATATATACAATTATATAGTCCATATATACTGTGCATAGTATATGGACATATACTATGGATATATATAGATATATATGGATATATATAGCTATATATGGATATATACATATAGTATATATGCTAGTAAAATATAAATAACTGTATTCAGTGTATCTATACACATTGTATATGCTATATTTAATAACATACACATGCATAATGGTTTATTTTATATCAAGATATAGTACATGTAATATATTATTAGATATGCCATTATATATGTGCATTTGTATGTGCGTATATACATACATTATTACATACTGTGTTTATTTACAGATTGAGAGGAAGAACAAGTGATAAAACAAGTTGGGTAAAATGTCAACAACAAATAAAACTGAATAAATAATATAGTATGTGTGCAACTTCTCTGTAGGTGTTAAAAATAAATAATAATAACAATAATAACACAGTTAAAAAAACACGGTTGAGCATCTGCCTTCAGCTCAGGTCATGAGCCCAGAATCCAGGGATCAAGTCCCCACTGGGTTCCCTGCTCTGCAGGAAGCCTGCTTCTCCCTCTGCCCCTGTCTCTCTCTCTCTGTCTCTTGTGAATAAATAAATTTAAAAAAAAAAGGTGCTGTAGTAGGAATAATCATAGAAGCAATTAGAAATCAGTCTAAGAGGAAGAAGGAGAGGCTTACCTAAGGATTTGATTTGTAAGCTCAGAGTTAAATTGGGAAAGGGCTAGTATTTAAGAAGATACTTTAAGTAGACAAGCATACACAAAATTCTGAAAGTGAGGGGCAAAGATAACTTGAAACCAAAGTGGGTAAAAGAGCTGAAGTTGAGTAGAGGAGGACCAGGAAGGAAAGGTGGTCAGCAGCCCAGTCATATAGGTCCATTTAATTCAATTTGAGGAATCAGACTTTATGGGTGGGATTAGCAAACGATTTTTAACATAGGTTTTACTTGGAAACTATGTTGGGTTAGTATCTTATGATCATTGAAATTAGAGCATTCTTGATCAATAAGACCACTTAGATTCTTTCACTATTTTTTTTAAAGATTTTTATTTATTTATTTGACAGACAGAGATCACAAGTAGGCAGAGAGAGAGAGAGAGAAGCAGGCTCTCTGCCGAGCAGAGAGCCCGATGCGGGACTCGATCCCAGGACTCTGAGATCATGACCCGAGCCGAAGGCAGCGGCTTAACCCACTGAGCCACCCAGGCGCCCCACTTTCAGTATTTTGAAATAGAATATATCACTGGTTTGAACTAGTTTGTTGTCACACTGACACTCGGAATGCAGTTAAGGAGATGGACTAAAAAAGAAATTTTGAAGCTGAGCCAGTGACATCTGTCATAGGGCTTATGAGAAGGATGAGTCAAGGATGTTGCAGTTGTGTTAGGTTCCATGCACTTTGTTAGGTGCAATGGGTTAGAAAGAAAGACCCACAATAAAGGTGATTTGTGGATGGTAGCATCAAAATTTATCATCCCTCTCTAGACATCATTTTGTATAATTCTAACCAAAATAGAAAAATCAAGAAAATAGCATTCTTATTTAAATGGCATCTCTTGGAGTACTGGGTAGCTCAGTTGGTTGAGTTCAACCAGCTGGTTGAGTTTAACCAGCTCCCCAATTCTATCTCCCAGCCACACTCAGGAGCATAACAAATAGCATGGAGGACATAGGGAGAAAGAGAGGAGAAGGGAGTTGCGGGAAATTGGAAGGGGAGATGAACCATGAGAGACTATGGATTCTGAAAAACAATCTGAGGGTTTTGAAGGGGTGGGGGGTGGGAGGTAGGGGTACCATGTGGTGGGTATCATAGAGGGCACGGATTGCATGGAGCACTGGGTGTGGTGCAAAAGATAATGAATACTGTTATGCTGAAAATTAAAAAAAAATTTTTTTAAATAATAAATAAATAAATAAAAGATACCTCTCCAACAACCTACTTTCAGGGCCAAATATTGGACCATTTGATCACTAAAAAATACTCCACAAACCCACAGTTATTTGATCTGACCTCAACTTTCTCCTTTGCTAACTTTCTCACTCATTTATTCACACCGTACTTGTTTCTAATTGAAACCTTTTACGAAATACTTTCCTGAAAGTTCCAGAACAGGTCTCTTCTCTGCTTTCCATGTTTATTGGTGTCTTCCTGTTTTCACTTGAGAGTATAGACTCCAGAGTCACACTGGTCTAGTTTAAATACTGATTTCCTACTTATCCTGTGGAACAAGTTTCTTAACTTTTTCGCACATGAGTTCTCTCATTTGCAAATGGCGATCCCTATAGGATCTACTTAAGAGAGGTATTGTAAGGGAAATAGGCCGACCACATGAGCGCTATGCACGTGAATGTTCTTTTTACAAACCATCTGTGATTTATACCACTCTTGATTTAGTAGTCTTGCAAAATATGGATTCAGATGAATTTAAATGAGTCCATAGCCTTCAATAGATATCAAATTCCTGGATGAAGTTGTACCAAATGTTTTATCTCTATATCCTCTGAGGCTTGTCTTTTCCTGGTTCCATATGTAGTCAATAACTGTGAATAGAAACTTTATCAAAACTAAGTCCATCCTCAATGGGCTGACTTTTATCCAGCTAACTTGTCCCAAGCCATTATTGCTTATGTTATAATGTCTAAACCTTTTAAGAATGTCTGACATCCTAGTATCTCTCAGGATTAATTTAATAATGTCAAGAAAACTTTCACAGCATCTTATGTGTATATGTTGGTCTCTCTCATTAGATTGTAAATCCCTGTATTGAAAAAAACTGTATTTTATTCACTTCTGTATGCTTCACAGCACTGTAGCGTAGTAACTCGAATTTAATAAGTTTTCGATACATATTGAGTTGAACTTGTTATTTGCTCCTTCTAAATGCAGTTCAGATCCCACTTCTTAGGCAAGATTTTCTGGAATTTTCCATCCAGAACTGATGATTCCCATGCTATAGTAAGGATTGACTTTTGACTAGGAGGTGGCCTTTTGAAGATAAAAATTCCCCACCTATATACAGAAGTACACATATGATCAGATGGATCAAACCATTATTCCCTTCCCCTGGACCTACTGATTCATTAGTCCAGAACAGGCACTTGGCCCAAAAGCAGGCCTCCTGGAAAACTTCACAAGAAAACGAAAAATTAGTAAAGTCAGGATCAGTCATGAGAAACAGTATTCAATTCCTTGATTCTTCTGTTTCTTTCAATCTGCATTTGTTTCTGTACATTGTCTCCAGGAAAAATAAATTAATTCAAATAAAGCTTTTGCAGCTTGCAACCAACAAAGTATACACCAATACATTTTATGTCATCAATAACCTAAACATGTTTTCTGTCTTTTTTTGTCATTCTCTTCCCTCCTTCCTTATCTTCTTCCTCTTCTGTCTCTTCCTTCCCCTTTCCTCTCCCTCTCCTGCTCCTACTCCAGCTCTCACTCTTGCTCTGGCATTCTTTCTAGTATGTTTCATCTTTCTTAAAATGTTAACAAAATATGATGCATTCCTATTCATTCTACCTCAAAATAATTTTCCACATTTACCTACTTATAACTCTCTCCACTCCTTCTGTAGAACACTATTTTTACTCTGCTCAATTTATCCTCATTTAAGATTGAAGGAAATATTTAAAATCCACTCATTTAGGGGATGAAACTTATTGAATATGGTATATATTGCCCACTTTTATAAAATGCATTCCTTTTAGAATACAGGAAAAGCATTTTCTTTTCAGATAAACGATATCCAGGTATACTCTTAAGAATTTTCCAAATTGGTCTGTTATTTATGGATTATAATAAATTTGTCAATACAGAGAAATACATTAATGAACTCATTCAAAAGTTCAAATTGTAACAATTTTTTTTAGTTCTGTGGGGGGAAGATAGCATAATTGAAGGTACCTTAAAAATAGCATATAAAAGTACTGAAAATAAAAAGAGGTGAGAATAAAAAGTACTGAGAATGAACAAAGAGGTGATAGAAAATCTAAAATATTTTACCCTTCAAATTTTAAATATTTGTGCAAATTATTAATCATGCTAAGATTTAAAGAGCACAGATGCTTTACAGTTACCCCCCATTCTTTAATCACATATTTACTGAGTAGAATGCGGTCAAGTATTTCCTGTCGCCCACTGCCCTCCTCTGCCAATGAGCTCTAGTCACATCTACCCTGGTTCACACAGATCAGCTTCATTAATTTTGAATGCTCACTAAATATAATTGTCATCTTAATATTTCTACTCTCATCTGGACTGTATTATCATTGTAAAAATGCACCTAATACTTTTTCCAGAAACATTCAGCCTCTATATTTGTAATTTACAGATTTTAACATCTATAAAAAAAAAATTTTGTTCTGACACCTGTGATAACTTGTATGGAAGACAACTCATGACGATTGCAGTCGGTGCCAAGACTGTTGCAAGGTGGGAGAGAAATTGGCTTTGACTCCAGGTGGAAGAAGGACAAGAGAGGATTTATGTGCAAGAACCATCTTGAGAGTCACTGGATGGAAAGTTAGAATTCTTGCTAAACGGACCTAACAAGATTCTTGCTAAGGGAGGTTAGAGAGATCGCATATGGGGATTCTTTCTGACCTGACTTAACAGAATTTCTGCTAAAACTGGGCTACACAGGCCTGGCAAGGCATGGGACCAAGGTCCAGTCATAGTTGAGAAGGGCTTAGAGGAACCTGACTAAAGTTTGCCCCAGGAACACTCCTGTGACACTATATGTAATATCATATGAATTATGTTTTTCTGAGTTCAAAAAAAAAAAAAAAAAAGACTTTTTAACTAGTTTTCTTACCTGACATGGGGCTTGAATTCATGACCCTGAGATCAAGAGTTGCATGCTGTTTGGGTGCCTGGTTGGGTGTGGTTGATAAAGTATCTGACTCAGTTTCAGCCAGAGTAATGATCTCAGTGTCCTGGGTTCAAGCCAGTTGTCCAGCTCTGTGCTCAGTGCAGAGTACGCTTCAGACTCTCTCGGACTCTCCTCCTGTGCTCTTGCTCCTTCTCTTTCTCTTTCTCAAATAAACAAATAAATCTTTAAAAAACAAACAAACAAAAAAAAGAGTTTCATACCCTATAGGCTGAGCCAGTCAGATGCCCCACCAACAAATGAATTTTAAAATTAGTTTTAACATTAAAATAACATGTAAATGTGAATTACATTCATGTTTGGGTGATCTAATTTTGCTAACTAGCTTCTTAATGGAAATCTGGTTGAATTGGATTTTCATGTCCATTTCGAGCCCTATTTGTAGTGCTGAGTGTCTATCTGTTGAGTTTTCTGGAAAGGCTATTTCTTCCTGTGGTATAAAAATTGAAGTCAGATGACAGTTATTTACTATGCACATATGTCTTTTTCTTTGCTCACAGAGTTCTAAAATATCAGATTTCACATAGGGGTCTTAATCAACCACCAGTATATACGTAGAATAAAACTATAAATCACATAATTATTTTTAGCATTTTAAGATATTACTGTTCCTCTTGTATTACTCAAGCGTTACTAAAAAATCTATGTATGAACAAAAAACAACACAAAAGTTTTTCATGTGTAAGAAAAACAAAAATCTGAACAAACAAATAAAAACTTTTGAAAGCCTAGTAAGTGCTAAGGGCTGTGCTAAGAAGTGGGGACATGTAAACGAGTCAGATAGACTGCTTCTTGCCTGTTAGTATTTCACACTCTGCTGCTGATCAACTAATAATCATTTATCGTATTAGTTTGATATTATTAGTCACTTTCTTAATTTTGGTTTACCTGACTCTACCTGAGGATCTAAAACCTCTTGAATTTTCCATATAATGGGCCAGTGTGCCCTCTGTGTTAACAACGCTTGCAATGGTCTGTATCTGCTGAGAGGCTGTTTACTTTCTTGCTTTCGCTAAGACTGGAAATCACCTAGAGTGAAAACCTGCTGTTTCTCTTTCTTACTTTGCTCTTGCTCTCAAACTCACTTTTTATCTGATTAAGGAGTGTAAACTTAGTCAAATCTGGTTGCAAATGACGAAAACATTTCATTTTATAAATAATTTCTTTGAAAAATGACAACTTTTAGCCTCTGTCTTCTTATCTGTGAAAAAAGAGGAAATAATGCCTATTTGACCAGAATCATTTAAAAAATTAAATGAGGTAATACCTCTAAAGGAATATTGAAAAGTAATCCAGGAAAAAAAAAAATGTTCCCAAATGATAGTTAAAGTCCCTTTCTTTTTTATGGAATTGACTCATTAGTACTTCTTCATTACTAGTGTTTCATTTAAGAAGTTGTGCTATAGTGGGAAGGTACTACATTGAGGATCACAAAAATTTTAAATATAGAGATAAAAGCGAATATCCCAAATGCCTACTATGTTTTAAGCACTGTGCAATGCTTTTCTGGCTCTACCTTTCTTTATGACCTTGGACAAATAACCTAATACAGCCTAATTTAAGTTTATTGTCTTCAAAACATATAAATTAAGAGTAACTCTCATTTTCTCAAGGGCATTCCATGGACACCTTTAACAGGCATTAAATGGTTGCAGTGAAATGGTTTTCCATAGTTAAGTAATTTAAGGAATGTTAGATTAAACCAAGTTAAGCATTGATTTTTTTTTTCTCTCTCTCTTTTATTTTCCCCTTGGATTTGGATACAGATAGACCGAGAACTGGTTACTAATTCCCCACTTACTAAAGACATAAACTTGGCTAACTTTCTTAGCACAAGTTTCACTTTGATTACTTTTAAAATAAGGAAGAAGAAATAACCAAAATATGTTGTACAGAAAGGAAAGTATTAAGTAAAAATCTCTAAAGGGCACAGAATGGCTATTAAATGATAAAAAGGGTAGTAATTATTGTTATCAGTATTTTAATTGGCCTCATCTCTTCAAAGATACAGAATATTAAGATTTATTTTCCATATTCCTTTTGGAGTGAATTAGGCAAGATTTTTTTTTTCTCCTTTTTTTAGAGAGAGAGAATGGGAGCACAAGAAAGGGAAGGGCAAAGTGTGAGGAGGAGAAAGAATCTCAAACAGATTCCCTACTGAGCATGGAGCCCCATGCAGGACTTGATCTCATGACCCTGAGATCATGATCAGACCTGAAACCAAGAGTCAAAGGCTCCACCTACAGTGAAACCTAGATTCTCCTGGCTTAGGCTTTTTAAAAAGCAAGAAAAGGGGCACCTGGGTTGTTCAGTCAGTTGAGTGTCCAGCTCTTGATTTGGGCTAAGGTCATGGCCTCAAGGTCATGAAGTCGAGGGTCATGAAGTCAAGCATCACATCGAGCCCTGCATTGGATTCCAAGCTAAGCGTGGAGACTGCTTGTGCCCCTCCCTCTGCTCTTCTCCTTGCTCTAATTCTCTCTAAAATAAATAAATAAATAGCAAGCAAGAACAGATTCCTGAAAACATGTAAGATTTTCTTTCCTTCAAGCTCCAAGTCTATAGGTAACATCTCAGCAGAAGTTGTCCAATCACCAAATAAAGCCCATAACTATTCCTTCTAAAACATGAGCCAGGTAGGAACTCATTTACCAAACAGTACACAGGAAGATAGCTAGCTAGCACCTTACTGGCTCTAAATTAGTAATTAAAACCAACTAGTTTCTCATACTTAATTGTACTGTATTTTTCCCTGTATAATTTAGTGCATAAGCAGGTAGATAAAAATGGATGACTAATTAGAGAAGTGCCTTTATTTTTGTAATTTATAATATACAACTTTATATTCAAATATGAGAAGTGAATACAAATTTATGAATACTTTTATAACTAATAAACTCTCAGACAACTCTGAAAAATCATTAACAACAATTCTTAAGCAAGTAGCATTATTGGAATGCACACGTATCTCTCAGAATGACTACATTGAAAGAAAACATTTGAATACAACATACATAAATATATCCAAATATTTCAATACTTTAAATTGTATCTTTCATTTTTATTTTTTCATTTTAATTAAAAATTTCATAATTATAGTTGTTTTTAAATGCTTTAGATCTTTCTCATAGAAGAATAATTCTTAAAAAAAATACTTGTTAGAATTTTGATCCTTTAAAAAAACAATGCAAAGCATACCCTTATGCAATGAGGAGCTTAAAATATTTTGAGCAATGGAATAATTGCTAGAATAAATGCCCAGAAACCCAGATGCCTCATTTGAAGGGAAAAATGAATTTGAAATCATGAATCATATTATGTTTCCTTTAAAATGTGTTATACAAAAAAATTCATGTAATTATCAGTGGAAAGCAGCATAGGAGGGGCTGTTTTGGTATAAAATCCATGCGAACTTGGAAAGTTTTTCTAAAGCCTCCCAACCAACAAGATCCTTGTTTTTAAAATGAAAATGATTATATCTAGCTCAAAAAGTTGTATGTTGTAAAGTATGGCCAGATAGTCAAAACAACGGGAACATAGCTAGTAAGCAAAATATCTCTGCTTGAACAAGTGTGTGAACAATAACGGCATTTGTTGAAATGGGGAAAATAGGATAGGGACATGTTGAGTTGTTAAAAACAAAAGGCACAGTTCTGGATATATTAAATTTGTATGTTTATGGAACAACCAGTTAAGATAAGAAGTGATTTAGTATAAAAAGAACCAAAAGTTTAGGTCTAAAAATATCTATTAATCAGAAGCCATCAACATGTAAGTAAATATGTAAAAAAAAAAAATGGAAGATGATAGAATCAAAGAAAAAGTATATAGATAGAAAACATGTGGCTCATGTTTAAAGCCTGGAAAAATAGTCATTTGAGGTCAAGTGAATGAAGAATTTGAAAACGTGATTGAGAAGAAACATCCAGAAGTAACTAGTTCAAACCACAGTGAGGAGCGCAGAGAACCACATGATTCATAAGGAATGAATCCTTGAGAGTTGAGAAGTGAAACAGTAAGGAAGAAAGAAAGCTCAAAGGTTTTGATATGAAAATCAAAGCAACAAATGGGTAACTGGAAAGTTAGGGGTTGCTTTCCTTACATTTTTTTTTTAAATTTTGTATATCCGTTTACTTATTTGATATTTTAGAGATCATTGAAGAATACTTTCATGCCACTGGACTTGAGAAAAAGCTTTGGAAATCGGTGATGTGGGATGTAGAGAAATAGCAGAAGGAGGAAGACAGGGTGATCAACAGAGCACAGGAGTTTTACAGCAGTAAAACTATTCTCCATGATACTACAGCGGCAGATACATGTCAGTATACTTTTGTCAAAATCCATAACATTTATGGCAAGAGTGAACCCTAATGTAAACCTATGGGCTGTGGGTGGTAATTATATATCAGCACAGGCTTATTAATTGTAAGAAATGTACCACCCTGGCGAGTTATTGTTAGTGGCTGGGGAGAGGCTGTGTGTATATGAGGGAAGGGTTTATATCGGAAATTTTCTGTTCTTTGTATCCTCTTTTGCTGTGAACCTAAAACTGCTCCAAAAACACTCTATTTAAGAAATTCAATGGTAAAATGTGGAAATGATCACTTGTATAGATCTCTGCGTTACAAAGAATGATGATGGAAGTTGATACATCCTATATGGTAATACCAACAGCTTATAAGAGAACACTTTTAATTTTCAGCTCTAGAATTTTCATTTGATATATATTTATATTTTTTCTATGGTTTTGTGATGAATTCTATAATAATCCCCCAGGTGTCCATGTACTAATTCTCAGAACCTATGAATATCACATGGCTAAAAGGAATTTGAGTATGTGATTTAGTTAAGGATTTTGAGATGGGAGATTTCCTGGATCACCTCTGTAGGCCCTAATTGTAATCGTTAGTGTCCTTATAGGACAGAAGTAAGGAGGATTTGGCATAATGGAGGAGAAGGGGATGTGAAATCAGGAAAAGAGATTTGAGTGATAGAGTCAAGAGCCACAGATTCCTGGAAGCCTTAGAAGGGGAAGAGGCAAGGCAAGGAATGGATCTCCCCCGTTCCATGCCGAGGAATGAGCTCTCCTGACAATTTGACTTTATCCTAGTAAACTAGTTTCAAATTTGTAATCCTCAAGCTATAAAATAAAAAATTTGCATTGTTTTAAGTTACAGAATTTGTTATTTGTTACAGCAATATAAAAAAAAAAAAAAACCTAATACAAACTTTCTAGCTTCACTCGTATTATATCCTCTTTAACTTAAATTCTTGGTATATTTTATGTTATCTGTTAAATCCAAAATCTGGGGCATATAGAATATATTGTACATATATCGACTGCTTTCTTTCCTCATTATAGGTAATTTCCTGTGTCTTTCATATCTATTATTTTCTGGTTGAGAACTGGACATTGTAGTTAACACATCAATAATTGTGACTATTTCCTGTGAATTGCTGGATTATTGGGATGCTAGATAGTGACCTTGAATGATCTCAAACTACAAAAGCTGTTGCCCCTGCCATATGCAGAAAATAGTATCTCTCCTAATCTAATTTGACCTCTTTATGATGAATCTCCCCTGCCAAGTCTTACACTACCAGTAAATTAAGGATTTGTATAGACTTCAATACTTTTGGACTTAGTCTTTTTGTAATTCTCTTGTTGCTGGGTCCTCCCTATATTTTCATGTCCCTCACAAAAACCAAGAACAACTCATTGTCATCTCAACCCAAAAGCGCTTTCACCTGTTGCTATCTGAGATGTGTATGGCTTTCTGTTTACTTTTCACCAGGATTCCTGGGGTCTCCTGTGGCATACAAAACTTAGCCATCAGGCAGGGATTAAATAGAGTTTATACTTAGATTTCCGACCTCAAACTGTCTGTGGCTCTTTAACTTCCAGAATGTTCCCTTTAAATTTCCAGTGGCTCAGCTGTTGTAAAATCTACCATTTTCTCCAGACATTGTAAGACTATATAGTTTTCCACATGAAGGGAGTCTGGGGAAGATCCCAGACAAAAACTTAGTTTATAGTTCTTATCTGATACACTAGCAATATCCCCATTATACATTATTTTAACATTTTGCATTTCTTTGCTCATTTTAGTCCCTTCAAATGTATTGTCAGTTTCTTCATGAATTTTAATTGTCTTTTGAGAGTGTAAGCACTCATTCTTTCCATGTCCTATTACCAGATAATCTGCCAAGTATTATGAACACATTTGATAAGATTGCTGAACTAATTTTAAGATGAGTTCAAGTCTTTTAAGATTATTAAGATTATCAGTATATTGATACCAGAATGTTAAAAATAAGAAATTAGTCATTTTATGTATATAAAGATATTAAAATAATTAACAATTAGTGTAAACTATCAGTATACAATGTATAGACATGCTCTTTAACATTTTATTTATTTTATAAAAAACTTATTTTAAATATGTTTTGAGTAAAAATATTAATTAGAGGAGTGCCTGGATGGCTCAGTCAGTTGAGTTTGTCTCTTTATTTCATCTCAGGTCATGATCTCAGGTTGCCAGACTGAGCCCCAGGTTGGGCTCTGCACTGGGTATGGAAACTCTTAGATTCTCCTTCTCCCTCTGCCCCTTTGCCATTCTCTACTTTATATATATATATATATATATATATATATATATATATATATAAATATAAATATATATATACTCACACACACACACAAACTTCAGTTCTATATATATATATAGAACTGAAGTTTGGCCAACAAAAACAATATTAAAATTTTATTATTTTTATGTTATTAATTTTACACCTAATAGATTTTGCAACCAACTTTTCGAACATTTAGACTTTCTTTACCAAAAAACAGTCACCGAGGATAAGGTTACAAAGTTCACCCATCCCCAGGAGTATAATCTATTTGCATGTCCCCAGATCCACTCACTCAGTCAATTATTCTCAGTCAAGAGTCACAGTGGGATGACTTCCCACTAGCATCCAGATGCCATGATTATATTTATCTTCTTCACATTTAAACACATAGCATACTTTTTTACTTTTCCTAATGTTAATTCAAGAATTTTCATGCTGTGGCATCTTGAATGCCTTGGAGAATGAGGAGATGTTAATAGTCCTAAAGCTGTATTTCATGGACTTCTAGTGTTTATGGAAATTAATGTGGTTTATATAACTCACGTAGTCTATTTAACAACATGAGATATTACATATTTAAAAAATAAAGATTTCCTATATTCAAGCAATTAAACATCATTTTAGAAAGAAAAATAAACATAAAACAAATCAGATGGCTTTATAGTCCAGGACACAGAAATCCTAGATAAATGATAAGATATTTTATGTAACTGACAATAAATAAGTATTAATTTCAGTCAGTTGTGGTTGGAATCACATAGGAAAATTAATGGCATTTTCATTATCTGTAGTCACACATCTTCAAGAGTAGAGGAAGTTCTATTTTAAAAATTGGGAAATAGGTATCTTTTTGTTACTTTCCCAAATAGACAACAAACTTTTTCCAATTACTGCATCTGAAACTCAAAAGGAAATGGAATAAGAGAATTGGCTCATGTCTTTAGGGCTCAAGGTTTTTATTTAAAATGAAAATCAATAAACTACTGCTTCTCTACTTTCAATTTTGAACCCTTTCATTTTGATTCCTTTAAGTTCTAAAACAGTATGGGGTGTCCAATCCACATTGTGGAAAATATAAAAAGGGTATGTTCTTTAAAAAGTTGTTTGATCACAACACTTTATACATTTGACTTCTATTTTATATAAAATCCATTATCACTTTCTCTAAAATAGTAACACTATAATGATGGCTACTAAACTAATTACCTTTAATTTTAACCAATTAGTATTAGATCAGAAAGTAGCCACTTTATGACTATATACATACTGTTAACATATATTACGTATAACATCTCTATATTTAAAATATTTTGAGAAATTTACCACTATGAGTAGCATCTCAATGAGCTACTATCTATAAATTGAGTGCACATCAATATATATATGCATTTAAGTAGAACAAGGTTTGCTATTGCAATTAGGTATACTCATTTCAACACTGCTCTCTTTCCGTTTTTAATCTAATCCTTAAGGTAAATAATCTAAAAATTCAGTTACTTTTGAAAGTTTCATATCAACCTTCCAATGTCCCTGTTATTTCACCTGCTTCCGAGTCAAATACTTTCATTGGTATATACAGGTATTTTTGGTGGTATTTACTTTCATATTTCTAAATATTTTTGTTCTCTTGACTCAATTTTATATAGAACATTTTCTTACTATTATGATGGTGAGAATTTTAGCTCATATAGTATGAGTCCCCTGTTTTTTTCATTCATATTAAATTGTGAAGCAGAAAAGAACTGTCTATGTGTATGAACTAAGTGTGTGAGTGTGTGTGTGCATGTGTGTTTGGGAGAGCTAGGGGTATACTGAATATAATGATTCTATCAGTTTGGTTCAATACAGGTTATATAAACCCCTTTATGAGTAGGAAGTGATATCAGAAGGGATTAGGTATTTGAAATTTTGGTTGAATGTCTGGAGGAGGAAAAGGCAGCCTGATTATTTTGGACTGGTTAGTTCAAGGACATGGTATGAGACCTGTAACATTGGGCAGGACATCACTGCTGCAATTACAATGAATCTGCACATCTGTGGTGGTAATGGTGAGTAGACACTGTGCCCCTGGGTTAGGATGCCATGCACCTTCTCAACAATCATACTTCACAACTAGAATTTCCTATATAGCATCAACACCAGAAAGATCATTTCTACCCCATTTCTATTTTTCAAACTTTTGTGAATTGTGGGATTAAATTTCAATCGAGAAATTTATTTATAAGGGAATCTGAGGAAAGTGGTTTAAAATTCTAGGAGAACAAAGCCAGTATATTGCATTGTATATGGAAAAAAATCAAGTTATCATTACTTATTGTTTTTATTTTTTTCTCTTGAGCAATTTAGATCATCCATAAAAATATCCTCCAATATTCTGCCTATGAAGGTTAGGCCTTGTATGGGAAAAATAACTTATTTCCTCACATATCAAGGGAACTTCATTCCCATTTTCATCATGATCCATTACCACTATCATCCTTGGAGCCTTTTTTCTTGCTTAGTAGAGGAACTTTTCCTCACCCAGTAGTCCGAGATTTAAGTGTGAATATAAGGGTCAGACTGCGTGCTTTTACAAATTCTTCTTTCCCACCCCTATTCTCCCTCCATTTTTATCTTTTTTTTTTTTTTTTTTTAATCTTTTTAATCTTTTTAAAATCTTCATTCCTTGTTATGCATAATGGCTCAAGTTCCTGAAATATTACTTAGTTCCACAGTATAAACCAGTTTTTACACACACACACACACACACACACACACCAGCTTCATTTTCATCATCTCAAGGTTATTTGTTCTTTCTCCCTCCCTCCATTTTTTATAATTTTATATAAAAATATATATTTTTATCAAATATAGAACAATGTTTATTTTTTCATGCTTTGTTTTAGGATGACGTGGAAAAAGCTGTATACAATTTCTGTTGTCATCTTGAACTCCAAAATCTTCACATTTTTTTCTTAATGAGACTGTCATTTTATGAAATTACTGAGTAAGTTGGTAGCCCAGATGAAGAATGTAAATTAGAAATAATGCACATATACTTGTAAAGCGAGGTGGGTTTTCTCTTTTATTCTCAGTTAACTATCATATTTCTGAAAAAAGAAAGGGACTTTTTTAAACAACTTTAACAGTACAATTTTATATGCCTGAAATATAAGGCAGTATCTCTACATTTGACATGCACATTTAAATATAAGTAATTATGAAAGCAAGTATATAAATATGATTAATTACACACATAATACACTAGGATTTTTAATTTCTAATGAAATCTCTGGGAAAAAAGTTAGTTTTCTCTTAAAGAACCTTGACAGAGAGAGAGATCACCAGAGAGTTTGAGGGAAGCAGGCTCCCTCTTAAGACAGAAGTTTACTGAATTAGTACAATATTGTGATTCAACAACTCCATACATCACTTGCCACTCATCAGGACAAGTGCACTTCTTAATTCCTATTCCCTATTTCACCCACCCACCCTCATCTCCCCTATGGTAACCCTCTGTTTGTTCGCTATAATTCAGAATCTGTTTCTTGATATGTCTCTCTCTCTTTTTTCCCCTTCGCTCATTTGTTTCATTTTGTAAGTTCCACATATGAGTGAAATCATATGGTATTTGTCTTTCTCTGACTGACTGATTTCGCTTAACATCATATTCTCTAGTTTCATCCATGTCATTGCAAATGGCACATTTCATTGATTTTTATGACTGAATGATAGTTAATTATAAATATATAACACATCTTTATCCACTTATCAGTTGGTGAACATTGGTCTGCTTCCATATCTCGGCTATTATAAATAGTGCTACTATAAACATAGGGGCACCTGTATCCCTTTGAATTAGTGTTTTTGTATTCTTAGGGTAAATATGCAGTAGTGGTATTGTTGGATCATAAAGTAAATCTATTTTTAACTTTATGGGGAACCTCCATACTGTCTTCCACAGGGCTGTACCAGTTTACATTGCTGCTAACAGTGCAAGAGGGTTTCCCTTTTTCCACTCCTCACCAGCACCTGTTGCTTCTTGAATTGTTGATTTTAGCCATTCTGACAGGTGTGAGGTGATATCTCACTGGAGTTTTGATTTGTATTTCCCTGAGTAAGCCATGATGAACATCTTTTCATGTGTCTGTTAGCCATCTGCATGTCTTCAGAGAAATGTCTGGTTTATGTCTTCTACCCATTTTTAATTGGGTTATTTGGGTTTTGGGTGTTAAGTTTTATATGTTCTTTATATAGTTTGTATGCTAACCTTTTATTTACTAATATTTTCTTCCATTCAGTATGTTGTCTTCCTGTTTTTTTTTTTATTGTTTCCTTTCCTGTGCAGAAGTTTTTTCTTTTGATGTAGTCCCAATAGTTCACTTTTGCTTTTGTTTCCCTTGTCTCAGGAAACTAATTTAGAAAGATAGAGGCAGGATACAGATGGGTCTTGTTTCTTTATCCATATGTCACCCTATGTCTTTTTACCGGAGGATTTAGTTCACTTATATTCAAATTATTAACAGATATGTACTTATTGCCATTTTATTACTTGTTTTGTGGTTATTTCTAAAATTTTATCTGATCCCTTCTTGTCTTTCTCTCTTTGATGGTTTGCTGATTTTCTTTAGTGATGTATTTGCATTTTTTTTCTTTAGCTTTGCATGTTTATTATTGGTTTTTGATCTATGATTGCCATTAGATTTGTATATATCTTCTTCTGCTTATATAGCAGTCTATATTAAGTTGATGGTCATTTAAGTTTGAACCCATTCTTTACTCCTTCCCTCCCATATTTTAAGTATATGCTGAATTCCTTAACTGATTTTTTACATAGGTATTTATTTTTACTGTTTTGTGTTTCCTACCTTTATAGTGTCACTTTTGCTCTCTTCTTTCTACTCGAAGTGTTCCTTTTAATATTTCTTGTAGGGCTAGTTTAGTGGTCCTGGACTCCTTTAGTTTTTATTTGTCTGAGAGACTCTTTTTCTCTCCTTCTATTCAGAATGATAGCCTTGACAGATAGGGAGTTCTTGGTTGTAGATTTTTCTCAGTCAGCACTTTGAATACATCATGCCTCTCCCTAGTGGCTTAGAAAGTTTCTGCTGAAAAATCCCCTACTATCCTTATGGGTTTTCCCTCATAAGCTACCATCTTCTTTTGTCTTACTGATATATATATATATCAGTAAGACTGATATATATATATATATATATATATCAGTCTTACTGATATATATATATATATCAGTAAGACTATATATATATATTTTAAATATATATATTTGTCTTACTGCTTTTAATATATGTATTTTTAAAAAAATATATATATATATATATATTTTTTTTTTCTTTTTCACTATATTTTACCAGTTTAAATATAATATGTCTTGGTGTGGATCTGCTTTTGTTGATTTTGATGAGAGTTCTCTGTGCCTCCTAAATCTGGATATCTGTTTCCTTCCCCAGACTGGGGAAGTTTTCAGCTATTATTTCAGCTATAAATTTTCTGCCCCCTTTACTCTCTTCTAGGATTCCTATAATATGAACATTATTATATTGATGGAGTCACTGAGTTCCCTAACCCTATTCTCATTTTGTATTTTTGTAGTTGTTGTTGTTCAGCTTGAATACTTTCCATTACTCCATCTTCTAGGTCATTCAATTCTCTGTTTCTTCCAGGCTGGCTGTTCATTCTGTCAAGCATGTTTCTCATTTAATTTGTTGAGCTTTATCTCTGCCATGTTATTTCTTATCCTTGTGTTAAGGGTCTCAATCAAGTCCACTGAGTATCCTTATGATATTATTTTAAATTCTTCATCAGGCATGATACTTCTATCTGTTTCATTTAGATCTCTGGCCATAACCCTGCCCTGTTTCATTTGGGATCAATTTCTCTGTCTTTTCACTTTGTCTAAACCATTGTGCCTGTTTCTGTGTGTTGGGACAGTCAGCTATAACTCCAGTTCTTGGAGGTAATAACCTTATGAAGAAGAGTTTTTATAGTGCCCTGCCATGTAGCATTCCCTGTTTCCCAGGGTGTGGCACTTCCAGGAGAATCTCCATGTGTGCTGTATGCTCTTCTGCTTGGTCCTAGGTGTTTAATCCTTCCGCCCATAGTCTGCAGAGACTCTCTTTGCCTTTTCTGGGCAGTGTTTGGTCCCTGGTTTCTGGAACATGTTTGGTGCCCTGGTCTATTTCGAAATGTACTGCCAACATGAGGCTTTAACTCCCCTAGGGACGTGGGTGCCTCTGGTAAGCGGCTGCCTTCGGCTCAGGTCATGATCCCAGCGTCCTGGGATCGAGTCCCACATCCGGCTCCTTGCTTGGCAGGGAGCCTGCTTCTCCCCTGCCTCACTGCCACTCTGTCTGCCTGTGAGGCTTCTCTCTCTGCTTTAAAAAAAAAAAAACTCCCCAGTCAGGAGATGGGGTATGAAGAGGGATTTGGGCTAGTCTTGTGGCGAGGGGGCCCACATCACTGGAACTGAGGCAAGGGGACTGGGATGGGGTGGCTCCACAGAAGCTTGGGAGTGGAGCTTGGTATCAGCAAGTTTGGTAACAATTGTCATTGTTGCACTGGGTCCCACAGACAGGCCCTGTGCTTATGCTGGGGGAGGGAGGGTGTGGCAGAGAAATGGTGCCTATCAGTTCCTTTGTTCCCAGAGGTGTCTCTTTGTGATTGCTCTTTCTCTGAGATGCACTCTTTTTTTTTTTTTTTTTAAGATTTTATTTATTTATTTGACAGAGAGAGATTACAAGTAGGCAGAGAGGCAGGCAGAGAGAGAGAGAGAGAGGAGGAAGCAGGCTCCCTGCTGAGGCAGAGAGCCTGATGCGGGACTCGATCCCAGGACCCTGAGATCATGACTGAGCCGAAGGCAGCGGCTTAACCCACTGAGCCACCCAGGCGCTCTCTGAGATGCACTCTTAGATGAGCAAATAATCTCCCTATTTTGTGCCCTAGGCACACTTCAGATTGCTGTTTCCTTGATGCATGTCCTCAGGTTGTTTGTTTCCCATCTCTTGAAGAGGAGTGTAATGCTTTCTGGTTTCTATTCCAGCCAAGCTCATTGACTTTTAAAACTTCAGGCTTTAAGCCTTCCTGGTTGCAAGAACTCACTATAACGGCCCCTCTGGCTTTCCAAGCCATTGCTGTGGGAATTCATTTTCCTTGTGGGCTCCCCTGTGTTCTAGTCTGTCTCTCACCTTTCTCTGTGACCACTGCAGTGGCTGTGATCCATTTCTCTCCTGAAATGAGAAACGAGTCTCTATACTTTCTACCTTCTTCATTGAGACTTCTTCTCTACATTTAGTCATGGAGTTTGTTCTACCCGTCTTTAGGTCAGTTTCTGGATATTTAGGATGATTTGATAGTTATCTAGTTTTATTTGTGGGATGAGGTGTGTCTAGGGTCCTCCCACTTCACTGCCATCTTCCCTTACCTCATCTAATTTAAATAATTCTAAACATTATTATATATGCTCCAATGATATCATCACAGATTAACTTGTTTGAATGTTTAAACTATGCTATCAGAGCTTAAAAGTTTTTATAAAATATATAACTTCTACACTCATGTAAGAAAAAGACAAATAGTCTTAAGTATCCTTGAACGGGTGGAACCAAACACAATGTTTAAATCAGTATTTTTTCAAAGTTGTGTTTAATGATTTCAGCTAGTAGTTGTATTTGCAATTCAATTTGAAATTCAGAGTTTGCCATTTTACAAGTAGTCCATTTACCTCTTCCTAAAACTTTAATCATAGGGTTTAACTCTTAAAGAATTTTGGATTACAAGTATCAAACTTATCCTCAAATCATTTTATTGCTTTATTGTTTCCCCTTCATTTAATTGGATTCTCTTGAGTTTAATTAGGTTTAAAGCATAGTGATTATAGAAAGACTATGCGTGTTTAATGTACACATTCTCCCAAGTGGTCTTTACAAATTCTCCCACTTTATTTAGTGGATATTCAATCACCTTACTAATTACTGGAAGAAAACAGCTTAAAGCACATTCCCTACTGATGGTTGTTTAGTATGATCATCCTATTATAGAAAATACAGCATAATTAAACTAAGAAGTTAGTAAAGCTTACAATATAATTATTATTCAATGTTTTTAGAGAAATTCAGCGATATCCTACTTATCTTGTACTTATGTTTTTGTCCAAGTGTAAAATCAGTTTAAATGCGAATATACTTTCAGAAAATCAAAACCAAACAAATTGAAATAATCTAAATGGCCTACAAAATTATAATTATTTTATAAAGTCTCTTTTTAGTGAGATTCATACTTTCTTATTTCAAATATATATGAAAAAGCTTACTATCACATCTCACACTTCTTTTTTTTTTTTTAATGAAAATACATTGGAGAACAGCAAGTGGTATGATGAATAGGCTTGTTAGGCTTATTTAGGTCTTACTTAAAGACCTAAAAATTTAAATAAATTTCTATTTTACTCAGGCCTCTTTTAACTGTATTCTTGTATGTGGGTACTTGTTTACTTGTTTTGGATTTTTAAAAAATGATGCAATTTTATGCCAGAAGTAGTAATACAACTTATCATTGAAATGGATCTGTGATGGTTACATAGTTATATTTTTAAAAATAAAGAAATGCTATATCCTGACAATAAATACATTTTTAAAGTCAACTCATTGATTAAAGAAAAAAATAGCAAATAAAATTTGACATCTAAAAAGAAGCAGGAAAAAATAGTACACGCTTTGGTTTTTGGAACTTTTTGTCACTCTATTCCAAAGACATTTCCTCCCCCAAAATCTATCTTTTTTTTCTTTTTCTCTACCCATGATTGGTATATAATACGGTATATTTCTTTCTAAAATTGCATCTATATTTTTAAAAGATTTATTTATGTATTTTAGAGAGAGGGAGATGAGGGGCAGAGAGAGAGAGAGAGAGATTCCTAAAGCAAACTACCTGCAGAGCATGGAGCACTATGCAGGGCTGGATACCAGGATCCTTGAGATCATGACCTGAGCCAAAATCAAAAGTTGACCACTTAACCAACTGAGCCACCCAGGAATCCCTAACATTGTGCCTGTTATTCACTGTTTTTGGGGTTATAGTTTTGTAGATATGTAGGTTGTAGGAAAACACACACACATATACACACACACATATATAATGTAATTTCTTGAGGTTCCCTTTATGGCTTACCAATTTAATTGGAAAATATCGCTTAAAAGCTAGAAAATGTCTATTCCCAAACTGCTGACTGCAAAAGTATGCAATACCCAATAGATTATACTTACTTATATTTGCTCAAATCTTGCATAACCAGTATTATATTTTGTGAACTAAATATATTGATTTCTGAGATTTTAAAATTCTCTCTATCTCTCTCTCTCTATATGTGTGTGTGTTTCATATATTTTAAAAGTATATATGTATGAGGTTCAGTGTTAAGATTTTAATATTTTCTTTGTGAAATTTTCCCTTTTATTATGAAATCATTTTATCCTGTGTAATTATATATATATTTTTTCTTCTCCAACTTTTTCAATTCCATACAAGATAGAATAATAGGTAATGGATCTACCCTGCAATTGAAGTAAATAAAATACATGACACATGAAATAGCAGTCATCAGACATTGCGTACTTGGCAACGCAGAACAGCAATCCCTGAGATAGTGGGAAGAAAACAGGTGAGGTCTGTGATTACTCAACCCTGTTTATCAAAAAGAGTTTTCAGGCTAAGTCAATAGAAGGATTTTTTAAAATTTTAATTATTCTTATAAACATATAATGTATTATTTGCCCCAAGGGTACGGGTCTGTGAATCCTCAGGCTTACACACTTCACAGCACTCACCATTTCACATACCCTCCCCAATGTCCATAATCCAACCACCCTCTCCATACCCCCCTCCCCTCAGCAACCCTCAGTTTGTTTTGTGAGATTAAGAGTCTCTTATGGTTTGTCTCCCTCCTGATCCCATCTTGTTTCATTTTTTCCTTCCCTACCTCCCAAATCCCCAACTCTGCCTCTCAAATTCCCCATATCAGGGAGATCATATGGTAATTGTCTTTCTTCTACTGATTATTAAGTCAGTAGAAGGATTTTTGAAGCTAACCCTAATTATCTCTCTGAATTAAGAAGATGGAATTATGAATCAAGGTGAAAGGGAGGAGTGGTATCTCAAAATAGATTTAGATAAAAGGTTTGCTCTGTTCTTACCTAACAAAGTTTAAAGCTGGTTTTGGAAAGATCAAAGTGTTTCCATGTGATTAATTTCATCTCAGAAAAAAACAAAACAAAACAAAACCAAAAAACCAGAGGATTTGTAGGAATACAAAAATATTCTAAAATATTCTGCATCCAAAAGTTGAAATTTACAATGTCTAGCACCCCATCAAAATTGCCAGATAAGAAATTGGAAAATATGACATATATTGATGGGAAAAATCAATCCGTAGACACAAACCTCAAAATGACAGTTAGAATTATTAGACAAGATTATTCAACACATTTCATATGTGTGAGAAAGTAAAGAAAAAAATCAGCCAGTTAAGAAGAGCTATAGAAGATAGAAAAAGACCCAAATTGAACACCTAAAAATTACTAATACAATATGTGAACTGAAAAATATACTGGATGGGATGAACTTAACACCAGATACTGAACTGAAGAACCTTGTAGTAGAAACCATTAGAAATCAACCACATAAAAAAAAACACTGAAAAGTAAATTAATAAATGATCAATTAATGTGGGACAAATTTAATTGGCCAAATATCTGTGTAATGGAAAGTCTGAAAGAAACGGGTGAGGAGAAAAATATTCGAAACATAATAGGTAGAATTTTAAAATTTAACAAAACTATATACTCACCTCCTTAAAATGTTCAACCGACCTCAAGCACAAGAAACACGAAGAAAGTTTCAACAAGAAATGTCATCATCAAATTGGTAAAAACTGGTACTAGCAAAAAAATCTTACAAGCAAGGAGAGGAAAAGAAAGGATTCAGATTTAGAGAAGACATAGTGATGAAAAAATACAATTTGGAAACAATATAAGACGGAAGAGAGCAGAGTGGCTCTTAAAATACTGATAGACAAAAAGTTCCCAAGCTAGAATATTTATGAAATATCATTAAAAACATAGATAATTATTAGCAGACCTGCATTAAATGAAATGTCATAGGAATTCCTGAAGGCAGAGGGAAAATGACAGATGAAAATGTAGGAATGTTGGAAATGGTAACTATTAGGTAAATATAAAAGATATTTTATCTTTAAAAAAGGATATTTTATCTTACTGTTTCCATCTTTTTAAAGGATAAGTAGTCAAGGAAGGAAAGACAACTGTTACCTTAGAATCCAACTAGCTGTGTCATTATTTCACTGCTAATGTAAAATAAAGAAGCCTTTACAAAAACAAAAAGAAGACAATTTATCAATATGGTGTCTCATTTATAGAAGTACTGAAAAATATGCTATAATAAAAAGAAAGCTGATCTCAAAAGATAAAAGTTGTATTCAAGATGTATGAAAACACAAAAAGGTATGATTTTGGTATACAGAAATATTTTCTTATTATAATATTAGAACAAATAATACTGTTTAGAAAACAAGCATTGATTCTAATTCTAACACACTACTGCATTCAATAAATAATGGAAATTTCATTCACTCATTTTTTCTTCCGTAAATATTAATAATGGTTATGTAATGGGAAAACAAATCCAAATATTTCTCCTCATGTATCTTCTAGCCAGAGAAGACCGAATGAACTCTAACAATCTAGTATATAGATAAGAAGTAATTCATTGGCAAATGCTACAGAGAAAAATGGAGAAGAGTAATGACTATGAAAAATACAAACTTACAATGGTCGGAGAAACCTTTCTGGAGAGAGTGCTTGGTGGGGGATACATCTGAGGGAAGGGGGGGTTAAGCTTTGGAGAAATAAGATGAGCTTTTCAAGAAAAGGGAATATTAAATGGGAAGATCCTAAAGCACGAACTGTGTAGCGAATGGAAAACTGGAATGACCGGAGGCAGAAGGGGAGAAGTGAACGGGGTTGTTGGGGATACAGTGTTATGTGCTGTGGGGGCTGGGAGAAAGGAAGGAGGGATACTGCGGAGACTTTTGATCATGATAAAGATTTTGAGCTTATTCTGAATGAAATGGGTAGTGTTTGAACACTTTGATCAGAATTGCTGTGATATGATCTGTGTGAAAAGAGTCACTTTGTTTTCTGCCAGCAGAGGTTTCCGAATGCCTACAAATTCTGGGTCTGTTCCTAGCTCTAGGAATGCAATCCAGGCACGGTTGTGATGGGAGCTATGGTTGCCATGGTGGCCACTTGAGCCGTGTAGTCTCTGACGAAAACTCCACCTGGTACAGAAGGATCAGAGATTGGGATGTGGGCCATCAATGCCTTGATCTTCCTTTAAATCCACATTCCAATCTCCTCCTGGGGCTTCCCTATAACCAAACATAATGACAAGCCAGAGGGCAGGGGTGCCAGACTGATGAAACTTACAGAAATCAGCTTTGCAGGCCACAGAATGGAGCAGAAAAGGTGGATGGTGAATCTGTTAGAATGGAGATTATCTGGCACAATTACTATTGATACACTTCATAACAACAGAACTATGAAACCGTTGTGATTCATCATATTTTCAGCTCCAAAGACAATGTACAATATGGTTGGTTTCTACACTTGACATCAAACTCTTCCTATCCAGTTACGCAAACCCCTAGTTTTCATAGGGTATCCTTGAGGTATAGAACAAATACCATTTCTATTTGAAAGCTCCTTGATTTCTCTCTTCTCCTTCTTTCCTTCTCCACATCACCCAAGACCTCTGTAGGTGGAAATAGGACAGATTTTTCTTGTGTTCTTACATACAGTCTCACACTTATCTGCATTTTATTATATACCCCTTGACATGCTGTAGAGTAGTTTTGTAGAGCAAATTTTTATTTGTAGCCTATTTCTGAAACCCTGAAGAAGTGAAAAAAAAAAAAAAAACGTTAATCTTTGAATATTCAGGACCTACTACAGTTAATTGAGTAGAGTGCAGCTCAATAAATATTTAGTGAATTATGTGTGCGTTAAAAGAATGAATGAACCAATGGATGAGTGAATCTGAAAAAAGTATTTTAAAATCGAAGGGCCTCTTACCTCCCACTTCTATTTCTACTTATGACATTCTTGCTACTTTCTTTGAGAGAGTTTAGCAATCTAGCATATTCTCCAAAGAATTCAATTCGATTCTTCACCTGCAGAATAATTTTAAATTAAAGTTTGCATCCTTATTTGATGTTCTTGTCTCTGTGCCCTAGTCCCTCCCATGTGATCATGAGACTGGTTTTAGGGAAGGTGGTGTGATTGATTGTATTCATTTTCCATAGCAAGTATCCTCCCACATACATATGCCACTATCTGAGGAAAAGCCAAGAGACTAAAATAGACACAACGTTTTTACTCTAAAAATTCACCAATATATAATGGATAAACATGGAACTGAAATTACATATGAAAACAGGACAATGCAAAACATTCTGACAAGCACTAACTACCAACAAATACTGTAAGCAAAGCATTTACATTGCAAGAACCGTTTGATCATATTCTAGAATAATGCTACTTAAGGTATTATATGTCACTAAGGTCATTTCCAGTATCAACTCTCAGGTACCAAACTGATCTACTTAGAGAAAACAACCTAATAATCAATAAAACCCCAAATTTTTATTTGAGGTTTTCACTATATAAATGTCAATATGTCAATATTTCCACTTCTTTAGAGCTAAGGGTTTTTTAAAATCGAAATAAAATGAGGTGCCATCACCGACCGTCACTTTAAAAAATTTACGAAGGATTACACATAAGAGTCTTGATTAAAAAAAATAGTTCTTTTAAACTTCCTTACTTACTTCCTCACTCATTTTATTTGTGTATTGATTCATTTTGAGAGAGACCACATTCGTGGTGGGGGAAGGAGACGGGTAGACAGAATTCCAAGTAGACTCCTTGGAGTGTGGAACTGAGTGTGGAGCCCCACCTGGGACTTCGTTCTACAACCCTGAGACCATGACCTAAGCCGGAATCAAGAGTCAGATGTTGGGTGCCTGGGTGGCTCAGTGGGTTAAGCAGCTGCCTTTGGCTCAGGTCATGATCTCAGGATCCTGGGATCAAGTCCTGCATTGGGCTCTCTGCTCAGCAGGGAGCCTACTTCCCTTCCTTTCTCTCTGCCTGCCTCTCTGCCTACTTGTGATCTCTCTGTCAAATAAATAAATAAAATCTTAAAAAAAAAAAAAAGAGTCAGATGCTTAATCAACTGAACCACCTAGGAGCCACCAGTATTTTTTTATAATCTGTTGAAATTCTTACTTCCAATTTTTCTTTTATTACTATGTCCTATTACAATGTAACATAAGAATAAAAGTCTATAAAATTCAGGAATAATGATTCTACTGAAAATTTTAATATAATGGCTATACTAAAAATTAATTATTCATATTATGTTATGGAAGTCCAAGACAGATATTTTTCTGACTAGATATAGTCACACACCAACCCTGAATCTTGAATGTAGATCTCTTCTTACCTAAGAGAAGGGAGGCAGAAAGTTAATAATTCCCTGATTCACAGAGTTAGTATTTAGATTAAACATTATAATATTTACATTTATACTCTTTATTTTTATCACAACTTTTTACTTAGTAATGCAGGACTCCTACTATGTTTGATTAAAGCACTTACTAATTTAATACATGTAATGCAATTGCATGGGTAATTTGGAAGTAAATACTTTCTTGGTGGCTGTGATAGAAGAGCCAAATGTCCAGTGAAGGAAAGGGGTAGACGATGAGCTGGAGGACAATTTATGTTTATCATCTAGAACATTTACTAGACTTTACTAGTAAGTGAGTAAGTGAGTTAAGTGAGGCTTTGCTTCACCAAACGAGTACCAGTTGGATGGACTATACTTTCTCAAGCTTCAAGTTGCTTGGAAAAGAGGGTTGTGGGCTTGGTAACTCAGTCAGCTAAATGTGAAAGGCTCTAGGATGCAAGACTTTCTGGCTCCACCCAGGAAATTTCATGTCAGACTGCAGAATCTGTATCTTCCCGTATATACAATACTGCATTCCAGTGTTTCTCACTCGATGACAGTTTCTGGAGACTCGGACCATTTTCCTGGGCAGTTCAATCATAAAACAACAAACATCCTCCTTAATGAAGAGTCTAGGTAGAAGGCAGTTTTGACAAGCAAAGACTTTGAGTTGTGTTGGCATCCAGGAGGCTATTACAGTGTTGGGGGAGAGGGAGGCTTCTCCATTCTACCAGCTCTGGGTTGCAGGACCCCTGAGATATCCTGGCCCACCAGGTGTCACAGGAAGAAGGAAGTAGAGTGTTCGGGTAGTGGGGCCTCTACCGACTTTATGAAGAAAAAAAAAATATCCTAGAATGTTGTTTTTGGCTTTTTTTTTTTTTCCCTAAATAAAGGGGAATGGGAAAAAAAAAATTCCCAAGGTGAGGAGGCAAGAAGACAAGTCTTCAAAGTGAAAGAGGATTGGATGCAGTCATCCTAGAAAGCAAGATACAAGTGATCACTGTATTGAATTTGTTTCATGCCAAGTGTCTGAGCCACCTCTCATTGTAAAGATTAGCTATGCTGAAATAATATTTAGTCTTTACATTTGGGGATGTATCTTTATCGTTCTAATGTAATTATTTGCCTGGCAATTGAAGTGGACTGATTCTACTACTTTCTTGTCATTCAAAGATGATGATTAGAGCATATTTCATTCAGCTAGTCCTTTATTCTTTGCTTCTGGTAAATATTAGATACCTAGAAGACCTCTTTATTTACATTCTATATGTCTCTACCTGACAAAAGTTAACTCCTGAACAAGGGCACAAGCTTTCAGCTTTTATTTTCTTGCCTGGGGTAGAACACATTGGACAATCTTGGAAATTTATAACCATGAAATGAAATAAGAAATCATGGAAAATATTCCAAGCTATTTGTCAGATTATGAGGTATGAATCTGAAAGAACAATTTAGACAGAATTAAGTGATAGTCTACTTTTCCGTGACGGAGCTATAAAAAGCTCATCAAGCAAAAACGTGTAATTCATAGTACACTAAGGGCTTATATTTTTTACATCATATTTATCCCCAAAGTATCAATCATTCATTGTGGTGGTAAAAAAGACATTGTCAAAATATGTGTGGTGTCTACCACACTTCTAATAACACCAACAATGTGATTAATATGCTATCCCAGGGTTCTAACCATGGATTATTTTCTAGGATGACACTGATTTTTATTATCAGATTTGTCCATTATTATCACATGTATATTACTTGCAGGAATACAGGATAAAGCTGTCAAGATATAACACTTGAGCTGTATCAATTCGACAGGGTCAGTGAGAGGTCTGAGCTGCCAGGTTTTGATGTTGTCAGTTAAGACAATAAACCAAACTAAAATTAACAATTGAACCTTTATTCAGTCACAGCAAAGATGCAAGCAAGAACCCAAAAGAGAAGTAATGACTTCTTCAATGTTCCTTCCCCACCCCCCAACCCCCACAAATCAAAGGGTTCGCTATATCAATGCAGATAGGGTCAGGGAATGGAGTCCTTGACTATGAGTTTTGGGCTGAATTTTGTCTGAGATGACAGGGGTTAACTGCCACATATTACTTATTATTTTTCAGGCTATATCATGACTCTTCAAGGATGGTCATAACAGGACTTCCTAATCATAGCAAGAGGTGTTGTCCCAGTGGACAAATAAGTATTTTTGAGCTTTTGGTGAGATCATGGTTGGTCATTGACCAAAACTCTTTGTGTAGCAAATCAGCTTTAAGAGGTGGAGAAAAAAAAAAATCATACCTTTGGTAGGAGAGGAAAAACTGGAGGCATTTTTTGTTTCATCTACCAAAAAAAAAAAAAAAAGAGACCACTTATAGAAGATCAGATATAAAATTATTTGGCCAGGATAAGAGGGATGATGAAGAAGTTAATAAGGACTCTTGATTGTCACCAGCAGAGAAGTGAGTTTATATAAAATCAATGCCTAAAGATTTATCACTCCAAGTGAACATAATTTTGTTTATGCAGAAGGAGAAAAAATCAGCAATTCTCTTCACTGTCAGGTAAGAGCCTTTTCTCAGTAATTACCTATGTATACCTTGAGTTCATAAAGCAAAAGGAAACAGATTAAGTCTCAAGACCTTGCTAGATTCCCTGATTTTAAAGTTCAAGAACCTAACAGGATTCTGTACAGCTTAAAAAAAAACCCAGAGCAAATACAAACCACTGTAAGCTTAGGTATTTATTATTAATCCCTAGAGCCAGTGGAGATAAAAATGTGAAAGCTCTAATGGTTCTTGGGTTTGGTTGAATGTGGGCAAAATACACTTTTATAATTTCTTTGTAGAGTCATTAGAAAAACTAAAGAATTAGAAATATTATACACTATGACTAGCAATCATTCCGATTTCTCATCCTTTGAAAATATGAATAGGAAAAACAGCACTTGGAGTACTATTATTTTAGATATAGCATCTTGCCATTTAATCTTGGCTTTTGTAACCATTAAATATCAGTACATTGCAGCACATATGATAACTGAGTTTCTCTTTCATATTTAGAAATGAGTTCAGCATTTTCTTACAAACAGTCATTTCTATTCATAAAATTTGCATATTCTATTCACAAAATTACTAGATTTAAATTAGATGGCATGAAGGACTAGAGTCCTTAAGGCCTTGTACCCCAAACATGCTCTGTGCTTTTGCTTTCTTCTATATGATATTTCTCCACCACTTTGCACTTCGTAATTGCCATTTGGAATGCTCTTCCAAGTGAAATATGAGCAGAAATTTTATGTCTCCCTTCTTGGCTGAAAGTGGAAGAGGCAGTGCATGGGCTGCCATGTTTTCTTCCCATTATATGGAAGCACTACAAAGACGAAACATCTTTTATTCTGGTTACTTGAGCCACTTAGGTGATCAGATAATGTTTTCCTCACTTACCCCTCCCTCCCATACCAAACTTAGTTAGAGACATAATATGGTAGAGAAATAAATTTTCTGGATTAACTCCCTGGGTTTTGGGAGTAGTTTGTTACCACAGTATATCATACCCCATCTTGACTAAAACAGACATTGGCATCTAGAAGTCAGGTGTTCATAACAACAACAATAACAACACAACAGTTGGCTAAGAAATTCTTTTGAAGTCGGGAAGAATGGTGAACAATATAATTCAGTGGCTTTTATCTTTCATAAAATTGTCACTATTGATAACTAGGAAAGTGGATAAAATGCTTAATAAACTTGGTAAACTTACAGAGTTAAGACTAGAAAATAGGAAATTATTAGTATGTGTTTCTGTGCTTGGCAAGGTAATTCAAGAAAGAGATAAGTGTTCAAAATAACTGGGTCATGTGTAACAGTGTTGAACAGGACTAGAAAGTATACACACATTTCAGGAATTATAGAGCAAGAAGCAGGAAGTACTATTCTACAAAAATAAGTAAAATATAAAATTAGTATTTTTTTGGAGCAACTGATTCATAAGACAAGAATTAAATCAATAATTCAACCTTTACACCCATTGTTAAAATGCCTGTATTGATTATGATGGCATACGATCAATCCTTTCACATGAAAAATATGATTCAGAGGAAAGTTACTAAAAGTGTAGCTCTCCCATGGAAGTCCATAGGCCCAAATTATCCAAAATTAAGTCAAAAGATATAAGGACATGATGCAGGATGCCTGGGTGACTCAGTCAAATGTTTAACTCCTGACTTCAGGTCAGGTCATGATCTTAGGGTTGTGGGATCTAGCTCCATGTAGGGCTCTCTGCTCAGTAGGGAATCTGTTTCTCTCTCTCTCCTCTCTCCTGCTGCCCCTTCCCTAGCATGCTTTTGTTCTCTCTCAAATCAATCAATCATATAATTTTTTTAAAGACATGATTCAATAAGATATAAAATTCCAAGGAAGTAGTTCTAGTAATATCCGGGAGTGTGGCTATTGACTCTGGGAACAGATTGGAATCAAAGTGGGGGTGCAGATACTTGTCTGTTTTGTTTATGAGTATCCAGGTAAAAACAAAACAAAACAAAACAACAAAACAACAAAAAACACATCAAGACATAGAGGTCACTCTTTATTTCATCGGATGTAGAGACTATGTACATTACCCAGATTATAGATTCCAAGCTTGCTGATCCGAGTGGATAAAGGGTGGGTTTCGTCCTTGGGGAAAGGGTGAGTTAAAATTTTGTAAGATCAATTTAAAAACCACCATGTGACTTGATTTGATAACTTAATTTCGAATGAAAATTATATATTCTATCCAGAGTCTATGAGCCACTGTCCGACTCCTATGTCCACTCTCAGTGGCAATGGGGGCGATCAAGGATGGGTTTTTATTTTTACTTTTACATTACTGCAAAATCAATTTATTTGAAGATACACTGTCGTATGCAACGTAAGAGGCAATTTGAAATCCCAGACTGAGTTTGTCTCTTAAAAAAGAGCTGGTCTCTTTAAAAAAAAGCACAAATTTGAGTCTGTTTTTTAATCCTGAACATTCCCGAATCACAAAACAGCTGACTGTTTACACAACAAACTCAGCATCTGTGTCCAGCACAGCATCTGTGTCCAGCTTCGGGCTCCGGGGGCCTCGGCGCGGCAGCCCTCAGGCTCAGGACGGCCTGGCTCACGGCGCTGCGGCCTTAGGAACCCACAGGTTCTGGCACCCCCGCTCTTCCCTTCCGTGGAACCTTCCAAAAGCGTGAGGACACACACCAGGACCGGCCGCCGAGGCAGGGGTTTCTCCCCCGCGTCCAGGAGGAAACAGGATGGACTCCCGCATGACCCACGGCTGACCGAGCAGGGTGGGTCCTCGGGACATTCCGCCAGCGGCCCCGCCTGCGAGGGCCTCGCCAGGGCCTTCCCCAGCAGCCCGCGCAGCCCAGGAGGAGGAAGGAGAAGCGAGGCTCCTGCACGAGGCAGCGCTTGCCTAGGCCACAGCGGCTACCCGAGGCCCTAGACTGCAAAGCGTGCCGTGCCCGGTGGCTGCTGACGTCATCACGCACAAGCACGTGCGGTGGCTGCTGACGTCATCACGCACAAGCACATGCGGGCGGGTGGGGCGCGCGCAGCCTTCCAGGCCCGCCTGCCTGACACCTGCTGCCCTGAGCGCTGCTGCTTCTTGGCCCGAGTGCTCCGGGCCGTTTTGTGGCCGCAGACGTCCGCGTGGAGCCAACCCCTGCTGCTTGGCTGTGTCCGCAGAAGCGCCAAACTGGCAGCTCCGTGAACATCTTCTGGGCGTGATCCGTGAGCAGGTCCTGGCAGCCGCGGAGTCTGAACTCCCCAGGGTGCCTCCGGAGCATTCGACGCTGACCTCGCCGCCCTGCTCTGGACCGCCTGGATGAGCTGGAGGGGCCCTCGCGGGAGTTCTCGGGACCAGGTAGGCCTGTGGGGCAGGGCTCAGCCTGGGTGCTTTCGTGGTGTATGTACCTGCAAACATGTATTACAGATCCAGTGACTGCCATAGGCTGTGGTATAAACCGTGTTTCCACTAATGTAGTATACGCATGTACATATTACGTACTACATATATGGGCAAGTTCATATACATGTACACATATATTTATATTGTATCATATTTTAGGTATGTAACACATATTTTAACATAACATACACTTATATAATATATAATACATATATAATTTTGTATATATGCATATGCATATATAAAATCTTTTTATCTATCTATATATATGTATACATATTTTTATGTACAACCTAGAACACTGACTTCTTCCTTAAGCAAAATAGAAATTTTTATTGTGCTCTACCGGGAGATCGGGGCTGATTGTGACCACAAGTTATTATTTGATGATGTATATTATATATCAATTATTATTTTTACTCTGTGCATCACCTTTAAGCAAATTTCAAATTCTCCAACCCTCCTTGTGCATGTTCTAATGAAGAAAATAATGGCTGTCCTTCCTGTGCATATGAGACGGTGCATGTGGAATTTCATTGTATGTTTAATGCTTTGAAAATTTTATTATTGTTTTAGAATAATTCATTGAGAAGAGTAAGAATGTACAAAAGTGAAATTTTAGAAATAAAATTTCAAAAATTCAAAATTTGTTACACTTCTTATAAGAACATTTCCCTAAACTTCATAATCTTCATTTATAAGATTTCTCTTATAAATTCCCTATAGCTGAGCAATTTAAAGCTAGTACTTAATCTTTTTATTGATTTTCCTACTAAAAGGAAAAAAAATAGTTGCAAAATAACTATGTATACAAATATTCAGCTAGCCATTTTTTTTTTTTTAATTTTAAAAAGATTTATTCAGGGGCGCCTGGGTGGCTCAGTGGGTTAAGCCGCTGCCTTCAACTCAGGTCATGATCTCAGGGTCCTGGGATCGAACCCCACATCGGGCTTTCTGCTCAGCAGCAAGCCTGCTTCCTCCTCTCTCTCTGCCTGCCTCTCTGCCTGCTTGTCATCTCTCTCTGTCAAATAAATAAATAAAATCTTTAAAAAAAAAGATTTATTCATTTATTTTATAAGGAGGGAGGAACAAAGAGAGAGGGAGGAAGAGGATCTCAAGCAGACTCCCTGACTTGGGGCACAATCTCAGGACCCTGAGATATGACATGAGCTGAAGTAAGGAGTCGGACACTTAAATGATGGAGACACCCACGTGCTCCTAAAGTCATATTCTTAAATAAAAGATAAGGTATACATCTTTATTTCCAGATACAAAAAGCATTATTTAAACACGGGTGCATAAATTGGAATGCAGTATCATTGTATAATATCTTCTAAAGATCAGTTTAGTTTGTTACCAAATTTACTATAGTAAAAAAAATTGGGGTAAAAAATATAATATTCAAAGTTGTTCACAGTACTAATCCCATACTCCTAGCTATTGTGTATAATATTGTTTTCTATATGTCTGACTTTTCCTCCACACAGAAATTATTTTGAATCTGCAGAGAGATGTTTTCCTAGTTTATTATTACTCAGATATATTTCTTAGGCATTCTTTATTTCACATTAAAAACAAACAACTAGGGCGCCTGGGTGGCTCAGTGGGTGAAGCTGCTGCTTTCGGCTCAGGTCATGATCTCAGGGTCCTGGGATCGAGTCCCGCATAGGGCTCTCTGTTCAGCAGGGAGCCTGCTTCCCTCTCTCTCTCTCTCTGCCTGCCTCTCCATCTACTTGTGATTTCTCCCTGTCAAATAAATAAATAAAATCTTAAAAAGAAAAAAAAGACACATTCCATCCATTTAAAAAACAAAACAAAACAAACAAAAAAACCAAACAACTAAAAGTGTCTCTTTTATTTCTTAACTCTAATAATTCTAATGGACAGATACCAATTTTTCAGTAACTTTGAGAATTAATCACATATATTTATATATTATACATATTTATATCTAATATATCTAGTAATATTTTATAATGTCAAAAGTTCAGAAATTGAAGTAAAAACAATGAGTCACTGAAATAGTAATTAGTAAAAATTTATTATGCACACACCAAAAAGACAGTTTGCAAACCAAGAGCACTCAAACCAAAACATTGAATGAGGTTCTGAGATATATTGTTACAAAGTAACATGTAGTGAGAAGGCAGTGACCATTTATTCTTCATAGAGATTGGCTTTTCTATCAGAATTTTCTTAAATGATAGGGAATTGGTCAGTGGTTACCTCAGATCACCCTTGGGGAATAGTTTGTTGTGCTTATGATTTCTAGAGGCATAAGCAAGAAATGACTGGGTCAAGTTAGTCTTGCAAAATAAGCTAAACACTAAGCTTTGTTTGTACGATGGAACTAGTTTTATATGCTTCAGGAAATTTTCAAGGCTGATCGCTTTTTATGTTAGCTTTGCAGGTGTATATATATTAGCGTATGGTGAAGAATCAAAGTAGCAGGTTTGAGTAAAGTTCTTCCAACTAATAGTGGTGGTTTTAAACAGTTTTACTTTATAGGGAACATAATCAGTAGACAAAGAACAAAGTAACAATCTTGGACAGTCCACTGTTTAATGGTCAGTGTCTGATTCTGTGCATAGGAGCACTGTGCACAGTTTCCCCACAGCGCTATACTTCAGGCAGAATTCTTCAATTCTAGGTCTGAAATTGGCATGACTAAGAAATTTTTGTTTTTTCTAAAAGGAAACACTCTATTTGAAAGAATATCAGTTATATTTTTCAGGTCATGTATCAAGATCCATGCAATGAGTCTTTAGTAAATTAAAATTTAAATTCTACAGAAAGTTTCTGGAAGAAACTTTGGATTTCCTTCTATTCCTTCTAGACACACACGAGATTTCTTTCTGCTTTAATCTTGATAAAATGAAGTGGAAAACTTAATGCTCAGGAAAAACAGGTCATAACTCCCCTCCCAATTTATAAAGTCCAGATTGTGTTAAAATTGAAAAGGAAAATATTTGCTTAAATGTTATCCATAGTGGGCCTTTAGTACTCTGGATATTTGATTCCTAAAGGTAACAGTTTTAGACCCATTTCAATCTCCTTTCAACAATTTCTTTCCTTAGAAAATTGAATCATTGACAGCTCTTTTTCAGAAGCTGGCTTTAATGAACACTCACGGAATCAGCTGGCTTTTTGGACTCCCAATTGAGGTATAGTGTAATCATGTTATTTTGCATCTGTGAATGTACTCTGGCGTTTTTCACAGCTACAGTTCTTTGTTTGTCAAATAATCATTTCTTATAATAAGGGAGCAGGGTGTAAACATGTTTTTCAATAATTTCTCTATCTTTAGATATCTGATTTTTTATAGAATGAACTTGAAGTCCTGATGAATTCTGTAACTGTAGAATGTGTTTTCAGTTAGGTATTTGATGAAAAGAATGTGAAGCTTAATGGTGATATATTGTGAAATACTGATTGGATAATCTTTCTGGCACATTTTCTTCTCTCTGACATTTTCACTAAGGAATATTTTCACTCTAAAAATACACTACTTCTCCAATTTACCTATAAAAGTTATGGGTTCTATTAAAAGTTAATTTATGGGGGCACCTGGGTGGCTCAGTGGGTTAAAGCCTCTGCCTTCGGCTCAGGTCATGATCCCAGAGTCCTGGGATGGAGCTCCATGTCGGGCTCTCTGCTCTGTGGGGAGCCTGCTTCCTCTCCTCTCTCTCTCTGCCTGCCTCTCTGCCTACTTGTGATCTCTCTCTCTCTCTCTGTCAAATAAATAAAATCTTAAAAAAAAAAATTAAAAAAAGTTAATTTATGGTACTATTCAAACATTTAACTTCTTTTTTTAAATTTTTAAATTCATGTCATGATTTTCAGAAAAATTTAAATCATGTTTTATAATTTCTGACTTATTTAACTCTGGTCAACTTCTTATGATAAATATGATAAAAACTGAGATTTTATTTTGCATATGGTATAAAATAGCAGTCCAGTTCCATTCTTTTGCATGTAGCTGTCCATTTTCTCAACATCATCTACTAAAAAGACTGTCTTTTCCACATAGTATATTCTCTCCTCCTTTGTCATAGATTAATTGACATATATGTATGGGTTTATTCCTGGGTTCTTTATTCTGTTGAGCTATGTGTCTACTTTTCTACCAATACCATACTGTTTTGATCACTGTAGCTTTGTAGTATAGCTTGAAATCAAGGATATGTGATACCTCCAGTTTTTTCTTTTTAATTTTTATTATTTATTTATTTATAGACAAATTGAGCATGAGTGGGATGAAGGGCAGAGGGAGAGGGAGAGACAGAATCTCAAGCAGACTCCATGCTGAGTGTGGAGTTCAACACAGGGCTTGATCTCATGGCCTTAAAATCATGATCTGAGTGGAAATCGAGTTGGATGCTCAACCAACTGAGCCACCCAGGCACCGCTCCAGCTTTGTTCTTTCTTCTCAAGATGGCTTTGGTTATTCAGTCTTTTGTGCTTCATACACATTTTAAGATTCGTTCTTCCAGTTCTGTGAAAAATGCCATTGAAGTCAAGCAATTCCTCTTCTGAGTATTTGTCCAAAAGAAACGAAACACCAGTTCACAGAGATAATGCACCCCTATGTTTATTGCAGCCTTATTTACAATATCTAAGATCTGGAAGCAAACTAAATGTCTATCAATAGATGAATAAATAAAGATGTGGGGATGTGGAGTGTGTACAGAGAAAGATAGTACATACTTAAATAAAATTATTAAACTCAAGTAATAGTAGGTGTCATATGAACCTATACTATGGACATGAAAAGCCATGTACTATAGTGCTTCATTAACTCTACAGCAATGAGGAAGCAGTACATTCTCTTCTCTTCACCTTTTTCTGGTTATTAAATTTTCAAATTTATGTCAGTTAGTATATCATATACTAGTCTTTAGAGAAATTTTTCTGAAAACTTAGAGACTCTTAATCTCACAAAACAAACTGAGGGGTGCTGGGGGGTGGGAGTAGGGAGAGGGTGATTGGTTTATGAATACTTATTCTTAAAAGAAATCAAAATGTATGCTATCCAAGGAGAGAGATAACTGCTTTAAAAATACCAATCTAAAATACATAATTGTTATTAATGCTAGAGGTTATTCCTTTTAAATTCTGCATGGGTTACATTTAATATGCATAATTGTATACTACAGAACACAAAGCTATGATTAGATGGATTCTCCTGCAGTATGATATGTTGATATATTCTATTTTTAACTAGTCCTATAACTTAATTATCTAAAGGAAGACAAATCCCTTAAAAATAGTATTTGCACTGTATTTTTAGAGCCATCTAATGACAGAAACTCAAACATTGCTTGGTGCCTAAGATAATTTTCTGTAAAATTGCCTAATTTCATGAAGTAATATACTTAGAATAATACATTTTTTTAAAGATTTTATTTATTTATTTGACAGAGAGAAATCACAAGTTGTCAGAGAGGCAGGCAGAGAGAGAGAGAGAGAGAAAGCAGGCTCCCCGCTGAGCAGAGAGCCTGATGCGGGACTCGATCCCCGGACCCCGAGATCATGACCCAAGCCGAAGGCAGCGGCTCAACCCACTGAGCCACCCAGGCGCCCAGAATAATACATTTTTAAAAAATGTATCTGAATGAAGAAGCAGTGTATAATAAATAGAGCAGGAGAATTCAGTAAAAATCATTTCATCCAATATTGATTGAACCGTATTCTGAGCTTCACAATAAGATTAATATTAGAGAGTTAGCAGAGAATGAAGTAGATATACAGTCCTGGATTATAATACAATAGTCAAAAAACCTAACTCCTTCCATGTCACTTATTTAATACAAGAATTTCAGAATATTCTCTCTTCACTTCAATTTCTTGATCCAATTTCAATACAGATAACTTTTGGGAAGTAATAATGTTAACAAAATCTGTGTTGTGATTATTGTTTAGAGTAAAATTAAATGTTACCATGAATTTTAAACTGCAAAGGCACTATGCAAATGTCAAGTATGCATAAATTGACTAATTTTTAGAAGGTGTACCAATCTGGATAGTGGTTTAGAGGTGGGGTATTTTAAACTAAATTTTTAAAGTTTCCAAAAATTTTTATTCAATTTTAGTCACCTGTATAAAGTTATTCAGATATCTAAGTATTAATTCAAAGGATTACTTATGATTTGATAGCACAGGCACTGTAAATTACTTTTTTATTATTTTCTGACTCTGGTTGGAAAGATAATGAGGGAATACAAAATTGACTTAGAATTGTGAATGTCTTTTTAGAAGTTTTGGAGGGGAAAGGGGATTTGTATTAAAAAAAAACAGATATCAGTCCAATTCTTTATCTACTCTCCCACTTTTTTCTCTATATTATACGTGGACAAGAATTTATTTTGCTGGTAAACTCCTATAATTGACTATCTGAGCTGCAGTAGATCTCTAATCAAGGCAGATTACTGTTTTTGTGACCTTGAATAGTTTATTTGACTCTCTGTAGCTATTTCTCTTGAACTGGAAAATTAAATCTAAGTAGAACCTCAGTGCCAAACAGATGCTACCTTTGGCTCGAATTGTCTTGGGTAAATTATAAAATAATAATTAATAAGTAAGAGCCAATGCCCAGAAATTATGCAGGCATATCCATTACCTCTGTACATAAACAAAATCAATTTTCATTAAATATGTTAATTCTGCACAGCATCACTATCAAAGCTTTGCCAATGCCTGAGTAGGCATTATGCCTTATTTTCCAAATCAAGCAAACCATTTTTCATTATTTGTTTTGATTATCTTCAATATGGCTTATCCTAATTGTGTTGAGAACAGGTGCATTTGTGTTGCTAAAGAACCCAAAATAACAGTCTGAATATAAACCTTTTATATGCCGTGTGGAGCAATTATTTCATAGGGATGCACTGTGGGAAGTATTCTGCTGATAGCA